>NC_090941.1:598418439-599668439 GCF_040938575.1 Ambystoma mexicanum | reverse complement strand
AGTGCACTCGGCAGTGAGCACAAGCGTGCTACAGAGCGAGCGCAATAAAGAGCAGTACAGAGCACACACAAGAGTGACACAGCAACAGAGCACAAGAGCTCCCTTTATTATGTTCATGCTTGTACTTAGATTCCACCTTTTCTAATAGAAATACATTTCTAAAAAGGTCACAGAATAGAAAGGAACAAACGAGAGAAGCTTCACACACATAGTATGGGAGCACAAGAGAGCCATAGAAAAAAAGTTAATGGCAGGCAAGGATCCTTCTTCCCCACAACTAAACCATGTCCTCCTGCTGTAGCTAGTGGCAAGTTTATTATTACACCTTGGAGTACTTCATGGAACTGTGGGGAGGCCTAAAATAGTGTTTACATCATTTGAGATTACAGGTCTACCAAACATTAGAGAGCACTAACTATTTCTGCAACATTGTGTTCCAACTCTATTCCTTACATCATGCTTTTTCATTTAGCTATCCTTTTCACCTCACACTAGCATTGGAGCAATACAATAATTAGTATTTATGCTGCTTATTTAAGGCCTTTGGATTTACAATAACTTCCAGTGATACAACAAATTCCTATAACAAAATCGCTAATCAAGTAAGTTGGATTGTTAATTAAGAAAACTGTAATTAGTACAAATCTTTTTTATGTTTATATGTTCTATGTTCTATAGCTGCCTATACTATGGGGACAATCCCTTATTTTGAGATGTTGTATGCTACCATGTACCTTCTTTTCCACCCCTCGCCTCTGCTCTCCTGAGAGTAGGCCTCGACTATGCAGCCATGCTGGCCTATTGGCGTCAGGTCATATAACAAAATGCTGACAACAAAGATGCCGATTGGTCTTCATGAATCTCACTCATTTAATCTAGTAAAATCCTTCAAACAGATCGTATGCAGTAGTTGATGTTCATTGGCATTGCAGATCATGGCGTTTTGGGGAAATTGGGCCAGCTGCACGCCATTCAATGGAGTCGGCAATGGGAACTATTCTGCTCACTGCCTGCACCCTATAGAACCACATCCCAGCGGAATAAAGAAAATAACCGTTTCAGGCTGCATAAATTCATAATGCCATTAAAACCCATCATGAAGGAACAACGGGTTCTCTTCAGAGTCTCAAAGAAATTAAACTCAGTCAGTTGTGCCCCATTCTGTAGTTCATGAGATCAATACTAAGTTGTGGATGAAAACAAAAAGGCTATCCAAGCACTTGCTGCTCAAGTGCCAGTGATAGTAAAAAAATAAGCAAGTCCATGCTTTTAGGTCGGATTATACACATAGAAACAGTTCTTAATTTTTGGGGTTGTTTGCAGGGCACAGTCCCGCGTTTGATTACGATTTGGTGTTTTGGCAGCTTTATTATCTTAAATGTCAGTCAGTCGTAGTCATACTAAAAGCAACAACAGTGTGGCCAGCATCTCTCCATCCTGGTCCAGCTCATCATTATACATGGACCGGATGGCCGAGGATGGAAGGACAGTGGTGGTTACCAATTTTCATGAAAACCCACGGTTTGAAGATTGGAATGCAGTGTTGTCAAGCAGTCCATGCTGCACACTGCTCCAGACAGTCTGCATGACACTGGTGCAGCTCAGCTACTGTAATAATGAGCAGCATTGCCACAGCAGGGTGGGTTTACAACAACTGGACAGTCAGCAGCCAGAAGCACCAAACCAGGGGCAAGGCCAATGAAAAGGAAAAGGCCACAGCCGAAAAGGAGTGCCTGTCAAGTGTCATCCTATACAAGATGATCTTGCTGCACTGTTTGACATGCAAGTTCATCAGTTCAGCAATGATTTTACATGTATGTGTCCATCAGTTTACCATAAGACGAAAGCATGTTTGCTCCTTTTTATATACGTAGATTGATATGTTCCACTTGCAATCTTTAAAATAGGAGCCACATTATTTTTAAGGAAGCACTTAAACATTTATCTTATTTCAAGTCACAAGTATATTATGTTTTTTTCTGTTATGCTATCATCTGTAAAATGCACAGCTTCCACAGTCATTGCATCAATGTGTCAAGATGGACTTCTAGAATCTGGCTTGGTGGACAGATTGTAGGAGGCCGACTAGTTATAGTGAACAGGGGAACTCCAAAAACCATTGAAGGTAGCAATGGAGAGCAGTGAAGGCTAGTCCCAGGAGCGTGTGAGTGGGGTCAGAGGTCCACAATGAGTCCACACCATCATGCACACAATCATTCAATTAAGTCAGGAATGTGTAAAAATACTTTATTCTAGTCCTCAAAGACGTACAAAAAAATTGAGCAAGCAGGTGATAATGGCACACAACACTCAATAATAAACACATATACAGTCACCATATGTTCTTAAAATGCATTCAATAACTTAATTCAATAAATGAAGTGATGCAGTAAGATGGAACCAAGTCACAAACATGCCCTAGCTTCAGAAATCCAAACTCTATGAAGAGTGGGGCCTTGTGCCCAAAAGTCGCAATGCTTCTCCCCAGAAAATATCTGATGAAAGCAGTGGAAAGTAAGCATACAAAGATACTTGTCCTCAATGTTATCCTATGGCGGACAGGGGGAGACAAATGCTTTGCGTTTACTTGCCCCCCCGACTCAAATTTTCCCAGAGGACTGGATGGATTAACTAGGGGGGTCACTGGAGGTTGGTTTTCCCGCCGTTGGTTGTGGTGAGAGGTGCCCAGTAGCTGCGGGTGCAAGGATTCTTCTGTTCAGGCCCAGGAGCAGAGTGCAACCCTTGGCGATGGAGAAATGCAGAAAGCACTGATGCAGACCTCTTCAGGACACTTCACAGGACGGGGGAAGGCGAGTTCCAGCAGCAGCCACTGCACACAGACAACAGCAGGCGTCCTTCCATTCACAGTTGAATAAGACCTTCCAAAGAAGGATCCCTTGAAGCTGGGAGGCTGAAATTTGGCAGGAAGGCGACTGACACAAGAAGCTGATGACCACCAAAGTTCCAACTGCAAGCGCGGCACAGAAACGGTTCTAGCGAGGTAGCCCAATGGAGACCTGGTCAGTCCACCAGGTGGTTCAGGGACACTTTCAAAGGCTCAGGACAGCTGGATCCTCAAGAACACATCAAATCTGGTCGCTCCCACCAGTCCAAGGGTTGAAGCATTGCACATGCCACTCCCAGATCAGGTAGTCCAGCAGGGCTTCACTGGGCCAGGCACATGAAGGGATACTAGGATTCTTCAGGGGTCTTCTTCGGATCGTCAGTCAGCTGTTCTTCTACACAGGATTCTTGGCTACAATGCTGATCTGAAGAAATGGCTGCAGCAGTCCTCTTCTTATCCAAAATCAAGCCCAGAACTAAATGTCCAAGGCCACCAATGGTAAGGAGCGGCACCATTCAAACAGCAACTAGTTGTCCAACTTGGGACAAGTATTGTTTCACTCATGCCCCACACCTAGACTCACTGGCACCATGGATCTGGAGTGGGACCAGACAGTCCCACCCACTTCCTGAGCCATGCACACACAAAGGTATTACTAACCCACGAAAGCAGCAGCTTTCCCGGGCACGTGCATGACCTTATATAAGATTTCCTGAACTGGCAAGGCAGGAGGTTGGCCAATCAACAATATGGCCAAAGAGCGCACGAACATCTCATACCATGGTCATTTTAGGGCGCTAGAAATGGCACACAAAAATTGTAAAACTATATCTGCTGCCACCTGCTTGTCTTTAGGCCCATATAAAACGTAACCAAAAATCCAAAGTGTAAAAGACTAGAGTGATTCAAATGTATCCCCACTGCACTGCAAGATACTGTGTGCATTGTTAAAAAGTTACAAACGAGCGGTCGCGGCCTTGGGGCCCCAGGGAACGGGCGATCCTTGGACCACGGTCGGCGATATCACGCCTATGGACCACCGCGGGGGGGGGGCATCCTCTCCCTCCCCCCAGCTGGAATCCAGAAAAGGCGTCCAGAAGCGGCCCCGAATCGTGGCACGACCGCGGCTGGCAGCCCGCGCCTGCGGCCGCCGCAACCCGATCCCCTGGCGGAGGACGGCCAGACAACCACGGCGCATCGAGCGACTGGGAGCTGACAACACGGGGCACCCTTTCGGCGGAACTAGAACAGGCTTCCCCCCACCCCCGATCAGCGAGACTGCAACACCTGGGGCTGGGACACAGCGGGGAAGGAGAGAAGGCTGGGGGCAGCGCGGCGCTGCACCCCCCACAACATCACAATGTACGTGCAGCCTCCCCTGCCAACCCTGCGAACAATTGGACAGTGTCCTGCGCTGGGGGAGCGGCGTACCTCTCCCGCGTTCCCCGGCAGCATGGCAGACCCGACCACGGAGGAGCTGGTCTACGAGGGCTGAGTGCGCTCCCCATTCCCTGGGGAGGAACACCCACCTGCGCTGCCGGACCGGGCTACACAAACCGGGACAAGGCAAGGAGCTGGAACCCCTCTGCCCTCCCCCCCCCCCCATCAGCGAGTCTGCGGCACCTGGGGTTGAGCTGTGGCGCAGACACAGGAAACATGGTGCTGCGCTCCCCCAGCAGCACCAACAGGATACGGGCAACCTCTCCACCCCTCCTAATCCAGCGAATTGCGGGACACCGACCCGCACGAAGGAGGCGGCACACCCCAAGATAACAACAGAGGTGAGCGGCGGGGACTGAAGGTGCCCCCCCCCCACCTCTATAAGCACCCTGTACTGGTGTAATCGTCTGCAACCTCACCCCCACGCCGCGAAACTGCTCAAAGCCCCAGAGGACTGGCCATCTTTGTGGCATGATTGTTGGGGGGAGCAAAGGCCCTTGATGCAGAGCTCATAGCCCCACAGGCATAAATCACTGGACATACACCCCACAAAGGGGGAATAACTCCTGGTGGGATCACGCACTGAGGTACCCCCCAAGCCTTACTGGGCGTCCCAGACCAGGGGTCCTGGGTACCACTACCGCTGGGAGACCGCGCTGCCGCCCTACAATCAACGGCCCCTGGGGAGATACTACTCATACGGTCGTGCACGCGGTGAGGTGTCAGAGACCGGCGCCGGAGACAGCGGCCCTCTGCACGTCACTCAGGAACATCACACAGTCGAGGCTGCGGGCACGGTCCTTACGTGTACGCAGCTACAGACACCCCTCCAGTGGACTCCCGACCCTCCAACAAGCACATCGGACCAGCCAGAACAGGGGATTGGCTCTCAGCAACCTACATAGCCCTGCCGGGGCCCAGGAACAGGAACAGAGGAGCGAAAGATAGACGCTCGACAAGCCCACCCCAACTTGGTCTCCACGACAATCCCTGTAAAATGGACCTTTACACAGTGGAGGCCCCCCTCTCGCCAGGAGACACAAAACCTGGCGGAAGCAGGCAACAAGGAAGAAACTCAGGACCCCCAACACTCCTTGAATGACTTAATGAAGGCAATTGGGGACTCGAGAACATCGCTGGAACTCAAGATAGGCGGAGTCTCCACGGAAGTATCTCTCCTACGCCAAGATCTCCGCAACCTATCGTCCAGGGTCAGAGAAGCGGAACAAAGAGTGTCGGACACAGAAGATAACGTCCGCCAGTTGGAACAATAACTTGCCATAATTGCCCAAAAAGTCAACCAACTTGAATACAGAGCCGAAGACAGTGAGGGCAGGGCACGTCGCAATAACCTCAGGATTCTTGGGATCCCGGAGAAAGAGGAAGGCCCCAGTGTCGAACTTTTCATAGAAGACTGGTTGACTCACATCTTCGCCCCCAAGAAACTGTCGAAATTCTTCTCTATTGAAAGAGCACATAGGGTACCCACCGGGCGACCTGCCCCAGGAGCCCCGCCCAGAACAATAATTGCATGCTTCCTCAACTATCGGGACCGAGATGCTATCCTGCAGATGGCACGGGCCTCCGGTCCAATCACATACAACGGCTACAAAGTGGGGTTCTACCCGGACTATACCAAAGAGGTCCAAAAGGCCCGCCAGTCGTTTGACTCTGTCAAGAAGAAACTTCACTCCTTGTCAATCAAGTTCGCTCTCTCTTCTTCCCGGCGATGCTCAAGGTCCACCACGAGGGCACGACCCACCTATTCCACAACCCCAAAGATTGGCTTGAAACACAGATCCTCAATGGGCCCGCGGCCCGACGCTCGTCCTCTTGACCGTCTGCTCGCAAACCCGGGCCTGGGCAGAGCTCGCCATCCCTCACTCAGATAGACCCGGAAACCGAATCGCCACAGCGTCCCACCAAAAATACCACAGGGAACGGATGAGGTCTGGGCATCACAGAACTGAACTCACCACGGGATACCACGGAAACTACACTATCGCGGCTGCCACCGTCTAGGCACCGAAGTCTCAAGCGCAGTCCGGGTGACCCCGCAGAGGTTAACACCCGAGTTCGGTTTCATCCCGAGGAAGTTTATGTTCACCAAGTTATAAGTTTAATGTTTGGGCGACAGGTGCTCCCAGTTGGGGGGGGTAGTACAGGGTGGGGGGAGTTTTGCAGATCCAAGGAAACGGAATCACGAGACAAGAAGGCTGGAAGCCGACGAACGCAGGCAAGGTAAACAAACACTGTCTTTGGCCAGGACCGTGGACGCAATTGTCTGCCAGTCATCAGGCACTTCAGTGCGGGGCAGCCCCTGGATGTCTCCCCTGAGAGGAAACCGACATATGCCCCCGGAAAAAGCGCAAATGCCACTAATCCTTCCAGACGCCCCAACAAGAGGACTCACACAGATAGGATGAACTCCAACAAGGTAACCATACTGTCCTGGAACGTAAACGGCCTCGGCTCCAGCATAAAGCTGAGACTGGTGCTCCAGTGCCGAAACCGACACTCGCCGGACATTGCCCTCTTAAATGAAACACACCTGATAGGCACAAACACTAACTTCTTCAAACGATCCAACTACTCGCATACTTACCATGCCGGATTCGCGAAAGGCGCTAGGGGCACGATGATACTCGTTCACAAGCGTGTCCCTCCCCAGGTTAGGAAGATCAGGACAGACCCCGGGGCCGCTATGTACTGTTACTGGCTGACATGTGGGGCGAGAAATGGGGCCTGGCAGCAATCTATGCCCCCCCCCACGCTGACGAAAGAACTACTCTCCGAACTACAGAGCTTGCTCCTGGAAGAAGAGGCTGATACGTGGGTGATTGGGGGGGACTTTAATGAAGTCATGGACGTCGCAGTCGACAGAACCCATAGGGGATCTGGAGCACGCCCCACCTCCACACCGCTCGCTGCGTTCGCCGAGGCCTTGGGATTGACAGACACATGGCGCTCACTTCATGGAGACGAGGCAGGTTTTTCCTTCTATTCGGGTGTCCACAAATCGTTCTCCAGGATTGATTATGCCTTCATCCCCCGCAACATAAACCACAGGCTTCTCGACGCTGAATTCCTCGCGAGAGGAATTTCGGACCACTCTGCGCTCCTTCTAACCGTTAAAAACTCCTGCCGCCGCCCGGATCGTAATTGGCGCCTAAACGCATACCATCTGCGTCTCCTTGAAATTGCTGAGGAGCTGGAAAAAAAGACAACGGAATATTTCGAACTCAACGAGGGCTCCGTGGACTGCCCGATCTCGATCTGGGAGGCGTACAAGACAGTCCTTCGGGGGGAGGCTATCTCAGCAGTTTCAACCTACCAACAACGTCAAGTCCAGAAGATCAGAGAAGCAGAAGCACGCGTCTTGGAGTGTGAACGACAAATCCTAATACAAAGCACCCAAGAAGCAAAGGAGGCGATGCTCGCGGTGCAAGACGCCCTTAGTAACTTATCTCTAGATAATGCACGAACTTCTCACCAATTAGTCCGGAGCCAAATATATGAACGGGGCGACAAAGCTAACAAGACTCTGGCCTGGTTGGAGAGACGCAAACAGAGCAGGGGACATGTAAGGGCCATCAGATCGCCGGATGGAACACTGTTGACAGAGCACACTGACATTGTCGAGGCATTCACCGCCTACTACAAAAATCTCTATACCCCACCTGCCGGGAACACGCCAGTTGAAAACTCATGATACCTCGACCGAATCGAGATCCTGATACTCCCACAGCGCCAATCAGATCTCCTGAATGCTGACATCACCGACACCGAGGTGCAAGAGGCGCTGGCACAGCTCCAACCCGGGAAAACTCCGGGCCCCAACGGGTTCCCGACAGAAACATGGAAATGCCTCGGTGGCATGCTACCTACCCACATGCATCGCATGTTCCTACACAGCAGAGAACTAGGAGTACTCCCCCCAGACCTCAGGAAGGCATGCATAGTAGTCATACACAAGCCTGGGAAACCCCCGGAGGAATGCGCCTCCTATCGTCCGATATCCCTGATCAATGGCGAAGCGAAGGTCCTCGCCAGAACACTCGCTAACAGACTACTGCAGGTGATTGAGACCCTCGTCCACCCGGACCAATGTGGTTTCATGCCCAATAAATCAACTCGAATGAACTTACGCAGAGTCCAATTGCCGCTGTCCAGGGCAAAGAAAATACCAGTCCCACTCGCCCTCCTGTCGGTGGACTTCGAGAAGGCGTTTGACTCTGCGGGGTGGGATGCCCTGTGGGAGAGCATGGCTAGGATGAACCTGGGGCAGACATTTATATCATGGGTAAAACTTTTATATGCATCCCCGGAGGCCACAGTGAGGGTGAACGGTAGGTCCTCAAAATCATTTCCCTTGGGTCTGGGCACAAGACAGGGATGCACGCTATCCCCACTCCTCTTCCTCCTGGCCATCGAACCGCTGGCGATTGAGCTTAGAGCTAACACCAACTGGACCGGTTTCGTTTGGCCAGGAGGGGGAGAAGACCGCCTTTCGCTCTATGCAGATGACCTGCTCATATACCTCAGTAACCCGAGCATCTCGTGCCCGGCTGTCTCCCTCATTCTCAGGGAATATCAGTACTTTGCGGGCCTAAAGGTTAATGATGCCAAAACCATCTTCTTCCCGATTCGGGGTGGCGAGTCTGCGATCCCGAAGCCCTGCCCATACCATGTCTCTATCAGGGAATTGAAATACCTGGGTATACGGCTTGACCCGACGCTCGATAGGTTCCTCCGACTTAACCTACAACCAGTAATTGAGCGGTTCAACAGAGACACCCCCCATTGGCAATCACTTCCCCTATCGCTAATGGGCAGAGCCGCACTATTCAAAATGATGACCCTCACCAGACTGTTGTATGTCCTCCAGAATGCCCCATTCCCCATCCCCCGAGAAACCTTCGCACTCATTGACAAGAACCTGCGCACACTGCTATGGGGTGGGAAACAATCCAGGATCACCCATGACACGCTCCAGAGCTCAGTATGGGAGGGAGGCATTGGTTTACCCTGCATACGCACCTATTACCTGGCCACACAGATAGGAGTAGTGAATGACTGGATGCACGCAGACCCCACACTACCACACACCCGCATCGAACTGGAGACCATGGCCCTGTTAACACCGCTGCAAATCCTCTACGCCACCCACTATCAACTCCCGGCGCTGCCCAAAATGACCCACCACATCCGTCGCGCCTGGCGGGACCCACACAAACTAATCGGCTGGAAAGGACAGCCAACATTGACACAACCCATATGGCACAATGCGCTCCTCTCGGAAATAGTGAAAATTGGCTCCTTTGGTCACTGGCAAGCAAAAGGAATACACACACTAGCACATGTGATACAAGGGGGGCGCCTCCTGGGTTTTGAGACTATGCGAGAACAATTCGACCTGGCACCCATGGACTGGTTTCGGCATGCGCAACTGACCCACGCCATCCGCACCCAATTCCCCGAGACGACGATCATAGCCCCCCTGCTCTCCCATTGAGACCAATATTCTCCCGCAAAGCATCTCCTCTAAGGTCACCTCCACTCTCTATCAGGCCCTTAACTCGTTCGGGGCGGCACAGCTCGACGGGCTCAAAGCAAAGTGGGAAAGGGACGTAGGTCCCCTGGAACCTGAAGACTGGGTGGAGGCATTAATGTCCCCCAGAGAAATTGGTATAGAATCCAAGCTTAGACTAATACAGTTGAGGATCCTCCATCGCTCATACCACTCACGCGCTGTAATGGCCAGATGGGGTGGAATAGAAGACGGGACATGCGTTCGATGCAAAAATGAGCCTGCCACCTTCTACCATATGATATGGGACTGTTGGGTGATACAGGCCTTTCTGAGTGGACTGTGTTAACACAATCTCAGCCACTCTGGCGACACCAATCCCTAGGGATCCCAAGATGGTACTCTTAGGCATCGGGGGGGAAGTAGACCTGTCTAAATATGAGAAAAGGTTTCTGGCAATTGCATTAGGGGCAGGCAAAAGACTTATTGCAGCCAATTGGGGAACAGCCGACCCACTGAGCCTGAACCGTTGGAGCAACGAGTTGGACAGGTGCGCAGCCTCAGAGCGCCGGATCTATAAAGCACGGGGCTGCCCCCATAAATTTGAAAAAGTATGGGGTAAATGGCTAGATGCTCACTGAGACCGGAGGGTGGGATTACATCGGTAGCACTGTTAGCATTGTTTGCCGGACTCGTCCTATTGATGTCCTACGGCCCTCGATCCAGTGGGCCCATGCTAGCTGCTATTATTGTCATCCTATGTATGCCGATGAGTCATGTCTCACACATGTTCGTTTCTTTATGTTGTGTTGTTCAAACTCAATAAACAGAGTTATTAAAAAAAAAGTTACAAAAGTCAAAAAGGGAACCATAAGGCCTCATTATAAGTTTGTTGGTATCTCGGCAGTAAATCCTCCGAGATACCAGCAAACGGAGTTACTGTTACCTCCACTTGGTCGGCGGTATTACCGTTGGATTATAAGTGGTGGTAGGCTGCGTTAGTCCCGATTAATTGGAGTCCATTGTGCTCCAAGAGGGATTTCGGCAGTATAACCGCCGGCGGTAATTTCTATCCGATTTGGCCAAATTTGTGCATTAAGGCAGAGGAATTACCTCCAGCTTCTTGTAGGAGGTTTATCCTCCACCTTAACCCCAAACTCTTAGTTGGGTAGTGCAGCAGTATACAGTACTACCGCTGTATTACTGCCGATTTGTACCACACCACCTAACTCGTAATGAGGCCAATAATTTCCCAGTGAAGATAGTCTGAAGGACTTATCAGTTTCCAGTTTCCCCATAACAAATTAGCAAAAGGACAGGGGAGCGAAGTTGCAGGCTCACTTCCCTGTAAAAAATCAGGACAGGTTAAAAAATAAAAGCAAAAAGATTGCGGGTCCATAGAACTATGAAGGGAAAGTTGCCAAATGAGAAATCTTTCCTAACTGGCAAAAAGAACTGGGCCCTGGCGCTGGTTTTTATTTTTTTTAAACTAAGCACTGGACAGGCAATATATTTAACACCACCAATTCATTTGTAAGCAAACCACCTTATTAACAATTCCTCACCTCTGCACGTTCGAGGGCCAATTCCAAAGTTTGCTTCTAAGATTTAAGGAAATAAAAAGAAAATAAACTGAATTGCAAGCATATATCAAAACCAGAAAACACACTGTAAAGGAGGTCATAGCCAGCCAAAGCCATGTTTCAATATTCCTAATGCGCACACGCAACTGGCTAGTGATTTTTGACTCTTCGCGACAAAGACTTAGTGTGCTGTGTGCATGTATAGAATTGAGATGGAGAGTGACGTACCCTTCATATGATTCTTGTATGAAATAACACTATGAATTTCTTTACTATGTGAATGAAATGCACAAGTACGTAGTTCGATGAATGCATTAAACATAGTCCCATCACAAAGGAATTAATTTGTAGCATCATCAAAATATCAAATAGTAGCACTCCTACAAGTTCGAATCATTGCCTATATATGTAGTCTAGATGTTATAAAACATCTGTGGACACCGAGTTTGTTTACAAAGCATTCCATCCAAAAGCATCCATTTATCCGCCTTCTATATCCAAACCCTTTTAGTAAGGGGATACCCTTCCTGCATTTTCTGAACAGTGTCTCTTTTAGCTGCAAGTAGGTCCATAACCATGAAAATCCTGGTATGTATGTGCAATAAAGGTGCTGCGGGAAGCTGTAGCCAGCCCCAGGGACCCAGCATGGAGGGAAACAAGGTGGGTTGGGGGAGGGAACACTCTGTATAAAACATCATATGAACACACAGGAACTTGCTGAATAAAAGCGAGAGGCAAAAACACAGGCAAGCACACTCCATGGGGGGCCGCAGGTGGGCCTCTCACAATAGGTTAGCCTTTGAACACACTGTCCGCACGCAGCGGCTGATGGGGGGGAAGCTGAACTCCGATGCTTGTCTCCAGCAGGCCAAGGTCGCTGGAAACAGCACTGGGCGATACCATCAAGGACAGCGAGCCAGTCCCACGGGTACTCGCGGAAGCTGGGATCAGGGGAAGCACTTGCACAACACCTACGGCTGTTTCAAATCACCCCTTGGACCGAGGGTATGGGAACCAGAATGTGGGATGGAGGGGCACTCCAAGAAGAACCAATCAAACGGTATGTTTTGGTGTCCCAGGAATGTAACAAGCCCACACAGTGTCCAAAATAGTGTTTGCGAAGGTTCTCATCAAGCAGGTGATGCGTGAATGTATCCCTTCCAACTAGTTCAGAGTGTCTCGTGTTTCTTCCTTCCTGGTGCTGGCCAATGGCAGACAAAATCTGGCGGTCAGGACAATTATGTTATTACTAATTGCAAACTGTTTGCAGGGTGGAGTGGGAAGCAATGTGGCACCACATGGGGAGGAGATGAGCTGGGAGAAGGTAGTTCTGTTTTGCTCCAATCATGTTCAACTAACGTACATCTAGCTATGGGGGCATGAGGTAGTCCAACCAGTCAGTTCCATGAGAATGGAAAAGCCGTGAAGTTTGAAATGCAACTACTTCTAAATTGTACATACATTGTATGAACAGTATAAAAGCACTGTCCGCTGTGAGCCATGAGGTCGGCTCTCATCAACCAGTTCTGTTCCACTGTGCCATGTGATCTGTGCTTGGCCAGCTGTAATAAACAGTGTTCCTTCTTGTCTGGTGTATGCTCCATCTTGGACTGCTACTGTTAACGTATTAATTGTGAGCTCTAGCGGACCACTAATACACCAGGGTGAAGGAAATATTTCTCTTCGTGTAGCTTTTGCATCTCTTTCAATGAGACCCCTGACATTCCTGCGGACTGTGCGATTCCGACCTACTTTTGGTAAGTAAGACTTTCCTAATCTTACTCATCTCCTTAACTCACTTGGTTTTGGGGTATGGCCAACGGTTCGCCAAATGCATTTTCTTTGATTTTTGTGCACTTTTTTCAGCTGCAACATGCAGATGGTAAGTGGCGTTAGGGTATGAAGTGCGCTATTCAGCTGGACCCCTTGCTTACCTACTTACCCTTGGAAAACCCTGCTAAGGTAGGACTTTGCTTATTTGCTGAGCTTTATTGGTATAAGCTCCGCCTACTTTATGGAAATTGAATATCAGTGGCTCCCGCATACGGGAGTGCGCTGTTCGGCTGGATCCCCTGCTTACCCTTTAAAAACGCTGCTAAGGAAGGACTTTGCTCGTTTGTGTATGGACGCCCATAAGTTCCCAGACATCAGAAAGTGATTTATACATGTTATTTTATCATTTGTACAGCTTATTTGGTATAAGCTCCGCCCACTTTGGGGAAATTGAATATCAGTGGCTCCCGCGCACATCCTGATGTGCGCTCTGAAGTGCGCTGTTCGGCTGTGCGGATGGGTGGTGGAAGGAGCGGCTGCTGTGTTGTCTGATCTCATTAGGAAGCTAAAACAGCTTGTATATATCTAACACAGTCATTGTCTGCGACGTGAGTGAGCGACTGTTATAAAAACTATCGGGTAGTATCTGCTGACCGATTAAATAACCAAGCATTTGAGAGAGTACCAGGGTGTGCCGAGCTGTGTAGTGCCGTTATTGTGGTGACTAACAGTGGTAGTGAACAATCGCGATTGTACCACTCCGAGCTAATCCCCTCATGTGCCCTGATAAGTGTCAGATAAATGTTAACGCATATGAGAACATAAGAACATAAAAAGCACACAAGGTGGTTAACCGCGGCGCGGACGCCCCATTTCATTCATCTCGATTCTTCCGTACCGTAGCCTGAGGGCTCAGTACAACATTAACCATCAACGAGAGCGGAACGAGTCTCGAAGCTGTGAGCGGTAAAAGCCATAAGATTTGGTGCGCATCTGAATGCTGCGGCCTTGAATTGGGAGATTAGAATGTCACTACAGAATAGATGCCTAGAATGTCACTACAGATGCATAGGGAATCTATCGATAGCAAAACGAAAGTAGATCGTAGCAAAACCCCAGCAATCACTCTAGGGACACAATCTATACCGAGCCGAGAAGCTGTGCTTATTGCACCCACATTGAAAATCGTTGAGAAAGCAACGCATATGCCCCCCCCCCCCCGCAAGCAATTACTAAAGTTGCAGTAGTCGCAAAAAACAAAACGACAGCATACTTTCCGAAGGCAGCCATTACATCTGCTAATGTATCTGCATTTACGCGCATGGAAAAAATAGGAGGAGGAGCGTGCTACACATGAACTCCAGGCAGTGGTCAAAGTGTACGAAAAGAAGTAGTGGAACTATGTTCCCTGCTGGCCTGCACCCACTCCCCACAAACCCCATTGCCACACCCCCTCCCACACATAATACAAACCCCCAAACACATGCACCTGCTGTTTAAGGGAACGTTCAGTGCACTGCACTGAAAGTGCAAGTTTCAACTTGTGCCTACACTTTTATTTTGAAACGAAACCATTACGGAACGATTTCTTTTAAATATAAAAGTATAGGAACACTAAAACTTATTTTAAAAAAGTAGAGGAGCACCGCTCCCGCTCACTTTGACCTCTGACTCCAGGCAGAGCGAAATGTATCATTGGAATGCCTGGGGTCCAAACCAATTGAAGCGGTTCTCTAACGCTCGACCCACTCCTCTCCATTAGTAATGAAGCAGGCTAGCGAACCTGTGTTTGAACAAAAATACCCGAAATGCAGTTTATCCGCTAGATCTACCCATTCTAATGCGATGAGCTTAACATCTACGAACGATTACCTCTTAGTGGCTCTGGGGAGGTCGGGCAAATGTGCCCCTATGCCCCCACGCCAGCATTGCCAGCGACTGGGCCTATTACTTCGGTTATGGTCCATAGTTCTGCCACTGGTGGGACTGCTGACCATTTAGTAATCAACTTAGTTGCTGTCCTTGATATATCGGATATGGAACATATAGGAAATTTGCTGAATAAATCCAATACTATAGATGTATGTAGTGTTGATCCACAGCTTTTGTACGAAAAAAGGCCATCCTATGATATGGCAAATATGAGTGGTCATAAAGTAATAACTATGGATAATGATAGTATGAACGAAAACAAGAAGCTAGTGCCCCACTCTGCGACTACATACCACGCTGAAAAGATCAAATCTACTGAGGTCATGGATGTATTATCAACAGGTATTGAACCAAATGACATTAGCACGACAAGCATGTCATCTAATGACATGTTTCTCGCGTTTGAATGTCTACTTACCACACGGATATCGAAATGCGAGAAAATGGAAAGTAAAATTGATCTTCAATCAATTTTACTCCACAAGAGTATAAATAAAATGCGCAAATCAGTACGATAGCAATACAGTGCTATCTGGGTATTACCCAATAACAACTGTGCCACTACATATAGAGTCCATCTGTCCTTTTCCTATTGAATCCAAGAGTAATAAAGGGCGTTTTTTTTCATCCAAACGATGGACTACCAAAAAGAAACCCAAACCTCTACCCCAAGCTTTCATGTACGCTAGGAGGACAAAAAATCAGGTAAAATGCCTGTATAATCACAGACCATAGTGTACCGTCTATAGTGCCGTTCAAGGATAGCTTCTAAGGAGACTAATAGCAACTCGTCCCAGGGTTCTAGGGCGGGTAATCTAAATAAACTACCCAATATTATGCCAATGCTACCTGAGAAGGTTTAATTTAGTTTATTATTTATAGTGCGCCTAACCCTAGGGTATCTGGGCGCTTTGAGCATAGTTGAATAGTTACAGGTACAGTTGCAAGGAAAAGCGGCAAAGGTCCATGTTACAGATTGGTCAGCAGTACAATAACGGTATTACATACAAGAAGCTGAGGAGCAGTCTTTGCTACACAAATTAATGATTGGAGAGTACAGAAACAAAAGTGCGGCAGGTAGCTAGCCTACAGGGTCAAGCGAGTAGCTGAAGTGTGCGTTAGTGTTGCTGGGCAAAGAGCCAGTCTTTCACTTTGGATCTGAATGTCCAGAAAGACGATTCAACTCTGATAGTAGAAGGGAGTGCATTCCAGCCCTTGGCCATTAGCACTGGAAAGCTAGACCCTCCAGCAGTTTTTAGTTTATACTTGGGGATTTTGAGGCAATGAAGGTATGAGGTGTTACTTTCCTGTAACTGTATTTCTCCAGCATTGGTATCTTTCTTAGATTCACATGCTTGAATATTCCCTGTCGTCAGACTGGGAATCCTCGGTGATAAAGGTAATTATTAAAATGTTTTAATATACATACATTATTCCATAGAGAATGCATGTAAATATCCCATTGTGGCCTACGAGCCATTCCATTGTGTAGTCCCTCCACCTCACTTTGGTCCTTTATGGCCCCAAACAATGAGGTGACAAGGCTTAAGGTCTGCCCCAGTCAGCCATCTTCAGATTTTGAACTGTAGGAACTACAGTATGATGGGTGCT
The DNA here is from genome assembly GCF_040938575.1 of Ambystoma mexicanum. NCBI lineage: Eukaryota > Metazoa > Chordata > Amphibia > Caudata > Ambystomatidae > Ambystoma > Ambystoma mexicanum. Next base: position 599,651,725 of record NC_090941.1, on the reverse strand, counting down.
GAGCGTAGGAGCAGCCTCTCGGGGGAGGTGGGTGGGCGCATGTGAATCTATGAAAGATACCAATGCTGGAGAAATACAGTTACAGGTAAGTAACTAAGACTTCTCCAGCATTGGATATTTCATACATTCAGATGCTTGAATAGAATACCAAGCAGTTAAAAACCTTTACCATACAGCAACACCATGGTTACATACACAGGGAAAGGTGGGAAACAGGTGGCGGCGCACTGCCTGTCCAACTGCAGATTCCTTGTTGGTATCCTCTGCTAGGCAGTACTGCCTAGCGAACGTGTGCAGGGTGCTCTAGCGAGCGGCTCTGCATATGTCCTTCAAGGCACCCCTGCGTGAAACGCTACTGAAGTCACTCTCCCTCTGGTGGAGTGCGCCGAAGGAGGCCTGGTGAGGGGGTCGCCCTTTGTTTGATGACAGTGGGCAATACATAGAGAGACCCAGCGTGCCAGGCCTTGTCTGGAGATATGCTGACCTTTTGTGCGACCATAAAAGGCTATGAACAGTCTGTTAGAGGAGCGGAACTCCTTAGTCCTCTGTAAGTAAAATTTCAAAACTCTAGCCACATCTAGAGAATGCAATGCTCTTTCTGCCTCCGAGGTATGGTTCTGAAAGAAAGACAGCAGGACAATATGCTCTCTGAGTGTCATTTCCGGTAAGACCTTGGGAAGGAATTTTGGATGTGTTCTCAAGATGACGTGGTCATTCTGAAACAAAGTTAAAGGAGGTTCTGAAGACAAAGCTTGCAATTCACTGATCCTCCTGGCCGATGTAATGGCTATCAAAAAGGCCGTTTTCCACAATAAGAATTTCATGTCACATCTGTGAATGGGCTCGAAAGGGAATTCCATAATAGCCGTTAGAACAGTGTTTAAACTCCAGATAGGGACTGGTGAGGGCGTAGGAGGGTAAGTAGGCATCAGCCCCTTCAGGAAGACCATGACAGCCGGAAGAGAGAGCAATGACTGTTTCTGGAGTCGTCGTATATGCTAATATGGCCGATAAGTGAACTTTGATAAGAGGACAGTGAGAGCCCTCCCTTAGCCAAATGCAATAAGTACGGTAATAACTGTTCTATCAAAGCTGTAAGCGGGTTAATTACAGACGTCTCACACCAATCAGAGAAGCAAGTCCACTTCCGGACGTAGGTGATAATCGTTGAGGGGGCTCTAGAGGCCCTGCTTGTCCCAGCAGTCTGCCGGGAGATTCAGATTCATACATTTACGCTGCTCAGTAACCAAGCCTTGAGGGAGAGTCTTGCTGGATAGTGTTGAAGGACTTTGTGGTTCTGTTGCGTCAATAGGTATTGAAGCGCTTTGAGGTGAATTGGAGGCTATCGGGATAGATGCTGTAGAGTCGGGTACCAGATCTGTCGCGCCCAGCCCGGCGCTATTAGGATCATGGAGCAATTCTGTTTCTTCATTCTGCTTAGAATTGTCGCTACAAGTAGAATGGGGGGGAAAGCATACAGGAATTTTCCTGTCCAGTCCACCGAGAAAGCATCTCCTGATGACTGATGTTTCGGGTACCTTGTGGCGAATTCTTGGCATTTTCTGTTGGTTCTGGTGGCAAAGAGGTCGATCTGTGGATGGCCCCATATGGAGAAGATAAGCTGGACTTCCTTTTCGTCTAGTTCCCATTTGTGAGATGACGTGTACTCCCTGCATAGTTTCTCCGCTAGGACATTGTCCACTCCCGGGAGATGTTCCGCCCTGATTTGGACTCTGGTGCAAGGCCCATGCCCATAGCAGTGACGCTTCTTGTGATAAGACCTCTGATTTCATGCCCCCTTGCTTGTTTGTGTAGTGCATGGAGGCTGTATCGCCTGTCTGGACGGTCAGTACCTGTCCAGCTACTATTGGAAGGAAGGCTTTCAGAGCGCACCGTATCGCCCCAAGCTCTAAAACACTGATGTGGAGCTGCGATTCCTGGTCTGACCAAGTCCCTTTTGTTTGGAGGTCCGCCAGGTGAGCTCCCCAGCCCGAAAGGGACGCATCTGTCCTTAAGAGAAGAGTAGATGTTGGTGTCTGGAATGGCATTCCTTGTAGCAGGTTCCGTGGAGTATTCCACCACCGAAGTGCCTTGTGTACTGTCTTCGGTATCTGGACTACATCCTCCCACAAACCTATAGCTTGTTTCCATTGGTGGTCCAGGGCCTCCTGGACTGGTCTCATGCGAAGTCTGCAATTTGGTATGAGAAATATACATGAGGACATCATGCCCAGGAGGGATTTAAAAGAGCGTACCGGGGTTGTCCCTTTTTGTAGGAACCATGAGGTCGAGCAGAGGATGGCTGTTACTCTGTCTGCCGATGGTCTTACCCTGGGAATGCTGGTGTCAAACTCAGCCCCCAGGAAGAGGACTGTCTTGATGGGTACTGGGCAGGATTTTATGTTTATCGAAAAAACTAACCCTTTTAGGAGTTTTGTAGTTTTCGAAACTGCCAAGCAAGCGTGCCTGGAGGAGCTCGCCCTTATCAACCAGTCGTCCAAATAGGGAAAGACTTCCATTCCCATCCTTCTGAGTTTTGTTGCTACGGGCATCAGACATTTGGTAAACACTCTCGGTGCTGATTTTAGGTCAAACAGGAGCACCCGGAATTGGAAATGCAGGTCTCCTACAGCAAACCTGAGGAACTGCCTGTGGGCAGGATGAATTGGAATGTGGAAATATGTGTCCTCCAAGTCCAGATTGGCTAGGAAGTTGTTTCTGTTTAGCAACGGTAGGATGCCTTGCAGGGATATCATTTTGGATTTGATGCATTTGATGTATTTGTTGAGTGCTCTCAAGTCTAATATGGATCTCCACTGGCCGTTTTTCTTCTTGATCAGAAAAAAGCGGGAGTAGAAACCTTTTCCCTTCTGAGGGTAGGGAACTGGTTCTATTGCTGCTTTGTACAGTAATTTCTGAACTTCAGACATGACGTGCCATAGCATGTGCACTTTGCAAGGGGTGGGAGCAAGGGATGGAGGTTGGTCTAGGAATTCTATGGTGTGACCCTCGCGGACCACCTGTAACACCCACTTGTCCGATGTTATTGACTGCCAGCGTTGAAAATATTGGCTCACTCTTCCCCCCCACCAGGAGTGTGACTTTGGGGGGGGAAGATCCGACATGTCAATTCTGTTAGTTCTGGGCTTTACCTTGGGTAGAGCCGCGCCTCCCTAGCTGGGAGTACTTGTTGGAGGATTGGTATCTGTTGCCCTGGAATGTGTTTCCTTGCGTCTTTTGACCATAGGAAGAACGATTATACCCTCTGTCTTTCAACGATGAGCCTCGAAAAGGGCGAGAAGATCTACGGTCTATATATTTATCCTTTAAGGAACTGATGGCTCGGGCTGTGTCAGTGTCCGTTTTTATTCCTTTTAGGTTGTCATCGACCTTCTTACCAAATAACTCTTGCCCATCGAAGGGCATGTCCAAGATTTGTGCTTGCACCTCAGGTCTGAAATCTGTGGCTTTCATCCAGGCCGGTCTCCTTAAAACAGTGCAGTGGGCCATCAGCCTGAATCCTGACTCAGCCACATCGACAGCAGCGTCGATCATGTGATCTGAAGTAGCCTCTCCGTCTGCAATGATTGACCTGGCTTCTTCCTGGAGATCTGCAGGTATATGTTTGGTCAGCTTGGACATGCAAAGCCAAATCTCGCGGTCAAACCTGGCTGCCATGGCTAGTTCATTGCCCGCTCCAATAGTGAGCGATGCAGAGGAAGACACTTTTCTACCCACGGCTTCTAACTTACAACCTTCCTTGTGCCGACAGTGGTGATGAAGGGATGGCCAACTTCTTTCTGGCCGCTACAGTGATAAGAGTCTGGCTTAGTATGACCCCTTAGACAAAGCGGTGCAGAGTCTGGTGCCTTGCATTTATTTTCAGGTCTTGAAACCAGAGCAGGTGTGGATAATGGAGTGGCCAGTATCTTCGGCCCAGACTCCCATATGGTGTTGAGAAGAGGAATGGTGGTAATTGTTCTTCTGCGCTTGTCCCTGGGCTCATAAAGCACTGACTTCTTCTCTTCCGATGCAACTTGTAATTTGAACAAGTCCGCAGCTTTTCCGATAATAGTATGAAAAGATACTACATCGTCCGGTGGTGGTGGTGAATCACCTGGAGAGTCTGTCTTTCTGGGCTTCTCAACGATATAATCATCCCATTCGCTGGGAGCATCAGGCTCCTGTGTGATCTCCGCTTCCTCGGAGTCAGAGAAATCCCTGAACGGGTCCTCTTGCCAATCCGAGAATGGCACAGACGATGGCACCATAGTTGGATCTCGAACCAGAGATCAAGGTCTATGTGACGATGCTGGAGACGGGACCCTTGTCGGTGAAGCACTGAGTGTCCTGCTCCTGGATCTATGTGGAGGCTCAGGCGATCGTGCTGTTTTCTGTTGTCTACTCCTGGAAGGGGAGTGTCTTGGTGTACTATGTTGAGGTGAGATATCCCTCTGGGGGGGTTCTCGACCCCTTCGGTACAGATGACCTCTTCTTTTCTTCTTGACGTCTGTTGAATTCCTCAATGATCCTTCGCATTGATTCCATGAGCGCAGGCTCATAAGGATCGGCAACGACCTCAGTAGACGGTTTCCAGGGAGGACTGTTTTCCTTGGGGGTGAGAAAAGGTTGCTCACCAAGAAATTCTGTGTCTGAGAACTCCTCTTGAAGAATGATGTCAGGGAGTTCTGTCATCTCTTTTAAAGGAGATAATTGTGGCCCAACTGGCTCAGGAGCTTCTGAAACAGGAGGCGCTGCTCCCATAGGCTTGGGGAAACTGATCACATTGGACAGTGTATCCATGACATCCGCGAGGGGCGTTTGGGGGTGTATTTCTTCCGTAGACAAAGAAGTTTGAGGTATCGTCGACAGTCGCTTCGGCAACGGTGGTTTCGTGGACGAAGGCTTCGTCGACAGTGGTTTCGTGGATGAAGGCTTTGAAGATGGTTGATGACCCTTATCCATCGACGAGAGCTTTGTCGACGAGTGATAGGCCTCTGTCGACGACTGTTTCATAGAAGCTGACCTCGACGACGAGGATTTGGTTGTGGACGATGAGGGTTGAGGTGTCGTCGTCATCGATGACGGTTCCGTCGACAGCTTGGTCATCGGTTGGTGTCTATCTTTGCTGCTGCTCATAGAACGGCTTCTCCGTGGACGACTGCCGCCCCCCCTCATCCCCTTTTTTTTTTTTTTAAAATGCCTCCTTACCTTTGGAGGTGTTTTTTTCTTCAGGGTGTCGTATCTTGTGGCCTCCAGAGCCCAAGGAAGGCATGACAGAAGTGGTTTCCAGCTTTCTCTTACTCTTTTGAGCGGGAGAGGAACTCTCGTTCCACTGAATAGGCCCTTCTCTTAGAAGTGTGTCTCTCAGAGGGTTTAGTAGACAGTACAGGAGCTGTTTTGGCAGACTCCTCATCATAGGACAGACCTTTGGCTTCTAGATGCAACAGAAGTCTCCTGTGTCTGTCTTGCATGGTTTTGGTGGAGAAAGACCTGCAAATGTCGTGTTTGTTGTCGTGAGGATATAGGCAGTAGATGCAGTGGTCATGCGGATCCTTCATGTAAACCAGTTTATTCCTGCACCTCGTATAGTCCCTAAACAGGGAAGACTTCTTGGCAGCCTGAAGTTCAGCCATGCTGAGGAGAAATTCACTCAACGAATTTAGGGCAATAAAAAAGATTCTAGGTGCCCAAAGGTTCAGTATAGATAGCCCCTAAGCAGGCGAAACAGTAGAATATATTTTAAGAATATATACTACACCAAAAAAGGAGACAAATATTCGAAAGCTCAAAGAGCTGGAGGATTCCCTCTGTCTGTTAGACTGCGGTGAAAAATCTGAAGATGGCTGACTGGGGCGGAGCTTAAGTCCTGTCACATCATTGGTTGAGGCCATAAAGGACCAAAGTGAGGTGGAGGGGCTACACAATGGAATGGCCCATAGGCCACAATGGGGCATTTACATGCATTCTTTATGGAATAATGTATGTATATTAAAACAATTTAATACATCTGGGGCCGTTGGAGCACATGGGGCACTGAAGGACCAAAGATAAGAGCATAACGCTCTTCAGGGACTCGGCTATGCCGCCGGCTCCTCGCACCGCCGGACGGCTACGAGAATCCAAAATGGCGGGTGCACTCATCCCGCGGACCCAGAGACTGTGCTGAGGGTTTCGAGGGCGGCCCCAGCACATGATGACCCCCCCAGACAGCCATCCAGCTCCAGCGTGTCCGACCCGGGGACCCGCAGTGCCTGCCGTGCACCAGCACTGAGAGGGAGACTCCCGCACATCACCCCGGAGCGGAGATCGGTCTTTGACCCGGCGCCGACATGGGAGGCGGCCCGTGGCGCGGCCCTCTGTGAGGAGAACGTCCATCCAGGTGGGTCCCATGGGGGTGTGGGGGCCGTGGCACGTCTTGCCTGAGCCCCCGCCGGCGGGGATTTCGGTCTCCTCCCGGCGGCGGGGCTGGGGGAAGTGATTCCGGCTCCATCCGGCTCCCCCCCTCCTCCTCCCGTACGCTGCCACGGGCTTCTCCGCGCTGGGAAGCGCCGCCGACCGCATAGCCTGCAGGCCCAACTGCAGGCTCAACTCCAGGGGCTCCCCGGCCCATCTTCATCCCGGCTCCACTTCCCTGGGACCATAGCTCTCCCCCTCTTCGCTGGCCAGTGGGTGCTGACCCAACACAAGGCCTGCACCTCTGGCATTGGGGGAGCCCAGCACCACCCCTCCTCCACCTGGTACCTCCCGCCCAAAGACCAAAAGAAGCGGAGGACCTGCCCTCGGACTTGGGGGCCCCAGGCCATCACCACCATGACCCTGGGTGACTCGAGCTGGGGGTCAGCAGGGATCCTGCAGCGCTCTCTTGTGGGACCAGACTCACCCCAACAAGCACCCCTACCTCACTGGGAACCCACGGCCACCCTGCTCAAGACTTAAGACGCAAGGCTGAGCAGGATGCTGAGGAAAGGATGCCAAAGCGCAACCATAGACCGAAAGGGGTTCTGTCAAAGAATAGCAGATCTGCAAATCCAATCCAGTCCAACTTGAAGGAGCCAAGTTTGACAGCAAAGCACTCTCCATTCTGCCAATGATCATCTAAACACAAGAGGTTAGGTGTGCTTGCTCATTATAGCACCCTTGGTGACTACTGACTCCATCTTTATTTACTGAAGACGGACGTGTTTTCCTTTCCACCTAACTCTTCGGACAAGTTCTACCGGAGCATTTCACTACTAAGCATTTTCAGAAGCGTGACCCAGGTGCGCTCTACCTTTTTCTTTCTACTTGGCCGCATTGTTACACAGCGTACGAAGTTCAATAGGTTTGGAAAAGTAGCCTTCTACGGACTGCACTCCGTTCTTTAATCTATACTGGGGTGATACTATCAACCCACCTCCATCCTGCCCTGAGGAAGGCTCTGACTACTGATGCCAGTTTGACATGCCGAAACGTGATTTATATATATGTTGTTCCCTTTAGGAACTAACTTTTGATTCTTTCCCACACGTTGGCAGATTAAATATACAAACTCAGCTAATATAGTATTCTTTTGGCAGATTAAATATACAAACTCAGCTAAAATAATATTCTTTTTACATACCTAAAGGGGTAATTTTTTATACACCCTGGTAGGCCTTATGCTGCAGGAACTATGGGTAGCCTGTAATAATTGTTTTATCTTGATGTGATTAATATGTTATCCCTTCTTTTGCACTTGATATATTTGTGATGAATGTTCTGTTTTTCTTTATTTTTTCAATTGCTCTATTCTACTTATTTTTTGCTTTAGAAATTGTGTAAAATCTCAAAAAAACTATGCTTTCAACAATACATTTATGGTTAGCATTTCTCAGACTGCTCCCTTGGTGTATCCCCAGTGATTTGCCTCGTAAACACTAGCCTTTAAATTACTATGGAGATTTAATTTGAATGTCGGACAGAATCTAGGACTGTCTCGAGTGTGAGTACCCCTTTGTCGGTTTTTGTAAATTCTCAAGATGCACCCAGAGCCACCAGGCGGTGGCCTCAGCCCTTCAGGCCCCTCCCGGGACCTCCATGGAGCTCACAATCATTAGCCCAGGCAGCAGGGACTCCACGGTGGGCTCCTGAGGTCCTCCTCCTCCTGTGAATCTTCTCTTCCTGGGGCGCCCCCGTCGATCCAGAAAAACAGACACCCCTCGATCATGAGGATATGTATTATGTTGGCCGAAGACCAACTGTCTCATGCTCTTAGTGTTAGAAATACATAATCATAAGCTTGACCAGAGTGCGGCCATTTTAAGGTAACTGAAATCGCCATCTTGTTTTCTCTAACGTTTGCTTTTTGCTTTCTGTTAAAATGCTTAGCTGAAATAATATTCTGCTTTACCAGTGCACAATACAAGGCCGAGAGAGATGTTGAAACATAACGTAGCAACCCTGATAGAAATACCCGGTTTCCTCCCGCGCGCTATCCTTGAAAGAGAGCAGCGAGGCATCCTAATCAGCCCACAGGTGCCAGCGAGTCTCGAAAACACAGTAGAAATGCTCGGAATTAACATTAAATGACTTGAATTATGTTCTTCTTTGTGGCCCCCCTTCCCGAGCCCTGTAGAGTCCTGGAGAGCGAGTTGACCCCCAGGATCCAAATAGAAACTAGGAGATAGGAAGACCCCACATGCTGCTCGCTAGCAAGAACAGAAGCATTATTTTCTTTTCAACAAAGACTCATGTCTGCAGTCTCACAAAATTGCAAACTGTTGCTAAATAAATGTTTAAGGTGTCATACTCGTCACGATTGTCAATCATCGTGCTCAATTCAAAGGAAATGTACGAGGGGTGGTGTTTGATGTGACACTACTGATTGCAAGATGCTTGTTTTGTATATATGTAACTGATGTACGTTTTTCTCTCTTGCGTCTCCCGAGGTCTGTTAGACACACGTCGCGCGGCGTGAGACCAGTTGGCCAACTGAGACTATTTGCTTTGCAATAAACCCTAGCTTTTGGGAATACAACTTCCAGCCTGGCGTATCAGTTCATGTGTGGGGATTGTGCCTTGTTTCCTCATGCGAGGGTCCCTCAGGGGCCCCTTCACACCGGCCCATCTCCTCCCCGCTGAACTCTATTTGCTGTCTCCTGTGAGACCCTCGCTGGCGGATTCCGGACCCGGCCCTCCCCGGCCCGGAGCAGCGCCTCCAAGGCAGGACCCAAGGCAGACCACAAACTGGCTGCCCAACACAGCATCCGCCCTACTCCTGGCACCATGTCCAAACAAACAAGTGACCAAAAATGCGGACGTAGCCACCTTGCCGACGGCCTAAGACAGGGGGAAGAAACCTGAACTTGCCAGACCCACCGGGCAGGACCATCAAAAGGAGGGCGACCCCCCCCCTGCCACCAGAGGGGACTTACTAGCATTTATGGCAGACATTAAGGCCAAATTCAGAGCCTGCATGACAGTGCTCTCCACCAACCTGGCCAAACCAATAACAGAGTCACTGAGGTGGAGCAGAGACTGGGAGAGGTCGAGGACCACACGCAGGACCAAGAAACAACGCTGGGCGAAATCCAACAATCAGTCAGAGCCCTTCAGGATAGGTGTGAAATTCTGGAGCTCAAACAGGAGGACTTGGAGAATAGGGCCCGGCGCAATAACCTCCGGATCCTCGGTCTCGGACAAACAACTGGCTGAATATGTGGGAGATTTCTTCCAGGCCCTCCTCCCGGACCTAGACAAGGCCCTACTATTGCTGGACCGCACCCATAGACTGCGCCCACGCCGGGGAGTGGAATCGGACCGCCCCCAGATGTCATCACCAGGGTCCATTTTTACTCCACAAAAGAGGCCATATGCGCCATCAATCGCTCAAAAGATGAGCTCACTTTTCTGGGCTCGCGCCTCAAGATCTCTCGCTCCTAACCCTTCAGAAGAGGAAAGCACAGCGTCCCTTAGCCCTTTTCCTTCAAGAACGTCAGGTCCAGTACAGATGGCTCTTCACAAAAGCCCTGCAATTCTCATACAACGGCACTCTGCGGAGAATTGCCCATCTAGAGGACGCCAGCAAGATTATGCTCCCTTCCTCCCCCACAGAGGCCGCCCCGACGACCTCAGAGGCGACAGAAAACCAGGAGTCCAACCCTGCCCCACAGCCCAGACGGCCCGCCTGGTCGAGAGCCTCCCGAAACAGGAAGAGGTAAAGGGCACACAGGCCTGACAACTGGATTCAAAGCCACACAATCAGCCTAGGGGCCCTGCCCCCCACTTTACAACACCTCACCTATTCCGACGCAGCCGAAGATTGTTACAGATCAATACAGCGGGCTTCACTCACGGCCCATGCCCATTCCAAGGAACGTTCCACCTTTATGTCCTTGGAAATCCAAGTTAATTTAATAACTCAATTGGCCCTGTTGGCCAGGGGTGTGGCCGCACTCACAATGTCGACCACCCTGCCAGGTAAAAAGTTAGCCCCCCGTTGGGGGCTCCTGTTAAAACCCCAAGAGCAGGACAACTCAGTCTTAATCTACACTAATGATGGTGCCTGACCATCTTCCCTCTGGCCCCCTCACGCCGGAACTCGGCTCAGCTGGGTCCCCAACCTGAGAAACTCAGACACTACAGTGCCTTTCGCTAAACGTTAACAGGCCGAATCCCCTGCTACACGCAAATTCATCTTACAGAAACTGCAGGATGAGGAAGCCGGGGTGGCGATGCTTCTAGAAACTCACCTCCTCCCAGTGGACTTTGGGCGCCTTCGCTCACGTCTATACCCACTTCAATTCCTCGCCTCGGGGGGATCCAAGAAAGGGGGCCCGGCGATCCTCTTCAGAAAAGGCTTTAATCCCCAGATCCTGGACTCTATATTATGCCCAGAGGGACGCTTCGTAGCAGTTAAATGCCTCTTGATGGGGGACCTGTACACTTTTGTCTCAGTTTACGCACCCAACTTGGGACAAGCAAGCTTCTACAATTCCCTGGGCTCCGCCCTCTCGGGCTTCAGGGCAGGCCAGACGATAATGGGGGGGACTTTAACGGAGTTGGTGGACGCATTGGCGGGTGCTACAGCCTACCGAGAGGGATTTCTCCTTTTTCTCCCACGTCCACCGAACCTTCGAGGATAGACCTCCTCCTAACATCGCCCCAGACCCTCTCCTTCGCCAACGAAGTCTTCATCGGCCCAATAATCCTGTCAGGCCACTGTTAGGCAGAAACCTGTGCAGTTCCCTCTGGGACCACTGCAAAAGATTTAGGACTACAGGTGTTTGGCAGTAAACCCACTTGGTAGCAGTCTGTACCACACAGATTCACTTGGCAGCTTTGGCTGAGCAGTCAGACTTCCCTCAAGAAGAGTTAGGCAGTATACAGAGGATTCACAATAGGTCAAGAGAACACAGTAGAACAAGTAAACACTGACCAGGGCTTGGTGTAAAAGAGATATATTTATTTATTTAAAACCACATCTAGAAAAACACACAGGCACTAATAGTAAGCAATTCAAAAACACGGTCAGTAAAAGATATACACTCCCTTAAAAGAAGTTTAGACAAGTCTTAAGTAAAGCCCCACTTATTTTCAGACAGCGGTGAGCGCTTAACATAGGTGGCACTCTAATAATTCGTTTTAAAAAGGGAGAGAAAAGCAGAGAATAAATTGAAACAGATCCCAACACTTTTTCACGAACACACAAGAGAGAAAGGCAAAGTAGCACCGTGAATTCAGAGTCAATAGGCTGGATCCGCTTTAAGAGGATCAAAATGAAATGTGTCCAAGGTCACACAGTTGCAGTGCACAAAAGTCTTGTAACGGTTCAAAAAGGAGTTGGACCAAGGAAAGGGACCAGTTAGAGGGTCAAGGTGGCCAGCCCAGTCCAGAAGGTTAAGGAGTTATCATTACCTTGTTGCAATCTTTAGAAAGGCAGGCCTGGCGGACACGGTACCTTAAAGTGGTGAGAACGCTCCGGCGGGGGCAGTTGTTCCTGGCAGCAGATGCAAGTCGGTGCTTCATCCGGGGGAAGAGAGGATCTAGTCGTGGAGGAAGACAGGAGTCCGTTGCACTACCAGGGAAGAAACCAGCCGCAGAGTTTCTCAGGTACAAGGAGCGGTCCGGTGGTTCGCGGTTCAGTGGTGAGTGGCTATCCGGCTGCCGGGGTGCTTGGCACGGGCAGTTCGACCACAAACCGGGCTGGGGTGCGAAGAAAGAAAGGTAAACTGGTTGTGCCCACCAGTCAGGGGAAGAAGCCTCTCCAGCCGGGAGATCTTCTCTGTCGTCGGGAAGTGGTGAGTCGGTTCTGCAGGCCTCCACCGGTGGTGTTGTCGAGGTAGGTCGGCTCAGCTTCTCCCTCGTCGGATTCTTAGGTCCTGTGGCGACTTCTGAAGTTCCAGTCCCCAAAGCCCTGCTTTTATGCAGAAAACCCCCATTAACTCAGCCTAGCTGTCACTCAAACATGCTAAGTGGTGAGCCGGCCGGCTCACCACTTGGGCCAATCACTAAAGAGTGCGACCTGAGTTACCAAGGTAACTCGGTCCAGGGTGCCTAAACCCCCTCCCACACCCCTGTGGTACCCAGACAGAGTGCCACCACTTTTGGAGGCTTCTGTGGAGAAGCTCGCCAAAAAGTGGAACAAAGGGCTCGACTTGGGTTGGAGTCACAGAAGAGAACACAAACGCCATTTTAGAATCGAGTCTTGGCAAAAAATACCAACCGGAGAATTAATATTAATTAAATAAACCGGCGGTATGTTCGAGGCTATGAGAATTAAATAATTAAAGTTGGTAGCCTCGAACAATGGGAAAATCCGATAGGAAAATATTCGCGGTTGAATATAAAAAATAATTTCCACTGCCACAAGCCAAAACTCGATCAGGGGGGACGGAGACGTGCCCCCTCGACTAACAGACCCTGGGGCAATCGAATTGCCCCGACCAGTACGTCCACAATATGATGGTTTGTACTGGTTTCTGTTAATAATTAGGGACTAGTAAAGCCAATGGTGACTTTACATGCCCTGGGAGACAGTAGTCAGTCCCCGGGTATGGAGTCTATGGTGGGGTGCCACTATGACACCCCTGTGTTACTGCACGGAGGGTGCTGTGTAACACACATAGGAAAAACACATGAGACCCTATGGAGTAAAGGACCCCATAGCCCATAAAACACATTACCAGTCAAAGGAATAACATTAATCATGTCCAAGAGTGGGAGAAAAAGAGTCTCACTCTAGGCAGGAGGAAAAAAACAATCTCCAGAAATCCAGCAAAGCTGCTGGGGGACTCACTAGGTTAGGAAATTCAGCCTAAAGAGAGAATTCTCCCTAACAACCACGCACCAATAGTCATAGAGCTCCGAGCCCAAGACCCCAGAGCCGACTCCACACGCAGATGGTCATTCTACGACCCAATTCTTAACGACATGTTGGTTAGGGACAGGATCGCAACCTCGATTAAAAACTTCCTTGAGGACAACCCTGCTACGGACACTTCCCTCGCAAATAATTTTGATGCGATGAAAGCAGTGATCAGGGGAGCCCTGATAGCCCAAGGGGTGGCATTCCACCGCAATTGCTGACATACCCGGCAACTCGAAGAGGAACTGCAAACGGCAGAGGAGGCCCAGAAAAAGAAGGGGTGGTCCCCCAAGTCTCATCGAGCCGTCCGCATAGCCAGAAAGAAATTAAGAGGCCCACTACGCTGAACACACCGCACAGTTGATGGCCAAGACGAGGCAATTTTACTATGCCAAGAACAACAAAGCTAATAAGCTTCTAGTAGCCAAACTGGGCAAAACAAGACGAGTCAACACCATCACGGGGCTCCGTGACCCGCAGGGGAGGACGCACTACTCCGAACGAGAAAAACAACAGTTGGCAGTGGACCACCTAACTCAAGTAATGACGGCACCCCCACGAGACCAATCCAAAATAGAAGGAATACCTACGGGGGGCGGCACTGCCACGCTTGCCCACTGCAACGAGGAAGATGCTAGAAGCTCCAATCACGGATAAGGAGGTCGATGAAGCCATTAAAGCCCTCAAACCTTGGGCCCCGGGCCCAGACGGCTTCTCCTCGAGATTCTACAAGATATTTAAATCCCAGCTGATCCCCCCTCCCCTATGGTAACACTCTTTAACTCATTCAAAGAAACTGGATCTGTGACTCCATCGATGCAGGAGTCCACACCCATCCTCCTCCCTAAGCCTGGGAAGGACCCGAGGGACCCGGCCTCGTACAGGCCGATTGCCCTGCTGAACATAGACGCAAGCCTCTATTCCAAGATTCTGGCCAACCGGCTGTCACCCATCCTCCCGACCCTAATCCACCCCGACCAAACAGGCTTTATTCTGAACAGAGCGGCAGGGGACAACATGAGAAGAACCCTGACCTTGGTTGACATCGCCCACAGTACCGCCCAGGGACTCGCACTGATGGCCCTAGATGCCACCAAAGCCTTCGATAGAGTAGACTGGTCATTCATGAAGCTTACCCTGGGGGCCTTTGGCTTTGGCTCAACCTTCCAATCTATGGTAGTGGCCAACTATGCATCCCACAAGACCCTCCCGAGGATCAATGGCTCCTTATCGTCTCCGATCCCCATGACCTGTGAGACAAGACAGGGCTGCCCTCTATCTCCTCTCCTCTTTGCACTAACGATGGAGCCGTTTGCCCAAAGAGTTAGACGGAACAAGCTCATTAAGGGACCCCAAGTAGGGTCATCTCAACACAAATTGCACTGTACGCCGACAATGTTCTTCCGATACTCTCAGATTCCAATTCCTCAGCTAAACACGCCCTGATGGAAATAGCCAACTTCGGAAGGGTCACCGGCTTTGCTGTTAATTTCTCTAAGTCAGTGGGCCTGGGCATTGGCCTTCACCAGGAGGAACAAGAGGCATTATCCAGGCTATGCCCGATCAGATGGAAGAAACAAGCTATCCCCTACTTGGGAGTCCATATATCCCAGCAGACCCAAAGAACACATATCAGGCGAATTTCCTCAGATTATTCAGTGAATTGGAGGGAGACCTGAGGCGCTGGGCCACCCAGGAAATCTCTTTAATGGGGCGGATCACGGCCACAAAAATGCTTGCTTTTCTATGCCTGCTCCTCCCTTGCAGTGGCCATCCCAAGGCAGGCTCTCCAGGATTTTCAGAAGAAAATGCTGAAGTTCATTTGGAGAGGCAAGAAACCAGGATCTCCCACAAAACCCTGCTTGGCAACGCTAGACTGCAGGGTCTGGGGGTCCCCGATCTTTAGGCCTATAGGGCGGCAGCACAGCCAGCACCCATCCATGCCTGGCAGATCGTTAGACCGCCCTAGATGGGTGGAACTAGAGCAAGCCCAGCTGCCGCTCCCCCTGCGATTCCTCCCACACATCCAGCCCCCCCTGAGAGAACACTGGAAGACGCTTCTGCTAACGACCAAACATACGCTGAGCTCATGGGATTGGGCCCTAAAACAAAAAGGAACCCCAAGGGGACAAAGTCCACTCTCCCCCATTTTCCACAACCCAAACTTTTTGCCGGGATCGAACCCCCGAAACTTCCAGAACTGCATCAGATATACGCCTGAAACACGCCACGCACCTTGGAACAATGTAAGGCGATGTTTCAGCTACAGGAAGGGGATAGATTTACATACTGCCAACTCTGTCACTGGTGCTCACACCCCCAGGCCCTCCGGGCGGCCGTGCACCCCCTCATCCTCTTTGGAGCTAACACTGAAGGACCTGCCATCCCGCAGTAGGATCTCAACTATGTACCGGAGCTGCTTGGGGAACTTCTTAAGCGCAAGAACGCGATGCATGGCCCAATGGGAGGCCGACCTGGGTCACCCGATCGAGGACCAATCCTGGGTAGACATCTGGACCCGCACCCACTCCTCATCTACTTGTGTGACCAACAAGGAATGCGCATATAAGCTGATGCTTCGATGGTACTACCCCCCCCCCTTAGATTACACCACATGAACCCGCGGGTGGATCCCTCTTGCTGGATGGAGGGTGTGCTCCCAGCCTGGTTCCTTTTTCCATATGTGGTGGGCTTGCCCAAAGATCCAGCGATTCTGGGAACAATGCCTGGCGATGATCGACCAAATTACGGGGATATCACTCCCCCTTGAGCCCGAGACGGTCCTGCTGGGGGTCTACCCCCCGCTCCGGAAAAAGAGTGAAACTAGTAACGCAATGCCTTTTGGCGGGCAAAACCGTGCTTGCCCGCTTCGGGAAGTCCCCGGACGGCCCATGCATGGCCCACTGCTGGGGTAAACTTTGGGACATCCTGATCGCGGAAAAAGTGACCGCGGCAAGGGTGGGAGTCTTGCATCACTTCCAGAACCTATGGGCCCCAGTGCTGGAATACGACCAACGTTTCCCCGCCTTAACATTTAAACCTCTCAGCACTCGATGGACTCTGGGTGATCAAACGCCCACCTGAGGGACGGGGGTGGTGGTCGGCCCCGCGGAGCAGGGGTACGAGGGGGGGAGGAGGAGGGAGGGAGAACTCGAGCAAAAGGGAATGGTTATCAGTGTGAAATCCTTATGCAATGGAATATGTAAATTGTCCTGCCTTGGTTTAAAATAAACATTTTAAAAAAAAAAAACAATTTAATAATTACTTTTATCACCGAGGATTCCCAGTCTGACGACGGGGAATATTCAACCATCTGAATCTATGAAAGACCCAATGCTGGAGAACTAGTATGTCTCGAGGGTAAGTTTCTCGAGAATTTCTCAGTCAGATATTTGGGGGCTGTGTTTGAAAGGCATTTATGTGTCATGACTAGTGTACGCAGCAGGTTTCTATCTCATACTGGGAGCCAATGTGTGTCCCGTCTGATGGCAGAGATGTGACTGGAGCGTGGAATATTCATGGCAGATAGGCATTGTTCTGCAGAACTTGTAATCTGTTCATATTTCGTTCGGTAGTACCAAGGAGTAAGGTGTTACATTAGTCCAGCTTGGATAAGATCAAGGCCCTGGCTAGAGTGAGGCAACTGAATGTGGACAAGAAGGGTTTGCATGCATTGATTAGTTTGTTGGTATTTACTGTAGTGGAGGCTATGGTATTCACTTGCTTAATGAGGGAGAGGGTAGAGTCAAGATAAGCGCCTAAGGTTTTAACTTCCTTGGCAACTTTGATGATGTTCCCATCAATATTAAAGGTTTCGTAGCGTGGATCAAATCTGTTCAGGCGCGCTTGGGAGCCAACGACAAGAAGTTCCGTCTTGTCGTCGTTTAGACAAAGGCTGTGGGTCGCAATCCAGGCCTGTATTTCCAGGTAAATCTCATTTAATATTTTGGAGTCTTTGTCGTAGCAACCAGTGAGTGTAATGAGGACCTGGGTGTCATCTGCGTAATTCGTGTAAGTGATACCCATGTTATCAAGACAATCAAAGAGGAGCTTAGTGACGATATTATACAGCGTGGGTGACACGCAAGATCCCTGCAGACTCCAGTGGATAGGTACTGGTTCAGCAGACGCTGTGGGAGCAAAGACCCTGGTTGTTCTATTAGATAAGAAGAATTGGATCCAATTAGCAGTGTTTGGAGACAAAGCAGCAGCAATGGACAGATGTTTGTTCAAGATCTGATGGTCGACGAGATCAAACAGTGCTGATAGGTCCCAGCAGTAGGAGGCTAGCCAGATATCCCTTATCTTTGGCTTCATCCCTTTGGATTTTTAAATCCAGGAGGGCGTTTTCTGTGCCGTTCCTTAGTCTGAAAGCAGACTGTCGCAGGCCAAGGAGGTGGTTATCTTCCAGATGTTTTTGAATTTGAAGATAGGCTGCTCTATCTGGTATTTTTAGGAGAAAGAGGACTGCAGTTATAGGTCTGTAATTGTTACGCTCACCTGGTCTCTGCGGGGGCGTTGGGGCATGGTTGGAGCCCTCCCTCGACTTGGCTCCCCTGTATCGGCTATCTTCCCCAACTGCTGCGGAGTATGCTGTTCTGGATGCTGGTATTGCCACTGGGAGAAGATGAGAGGCAATGAGAATGGCGTGGGCGTG
This sequence comes from Ambystoma mexicanum, assembly GCF_040938575.1. Taxonomy (NCBI): domain Eukaryota; kingdom Metazoa; phylum Chordata; class Amphibia; order Caudata; family Ambystomatidae; genus Ambystoma; species Ambystoma mexicanum. Next base: position 599,633,741 of record NC_090941.1, on the reverse strand, counting down.
CCGTGAATTCCCTCGACCCTTTCATGCCAAAATGTAGTGTGCAAGAGTTTTCCCATGCAAGCTCACCTGTTTTGTAATTCTGAGCTCTCCGTCCTGCTTTCTTCAGCAGGGGCGCGTAGAGTGGACCTAGTTGCTTCACTGGCCCGAGGAAGTGGCGATACAGACCGGCTGCGACCAATCCACTTGGAAGGTAAATCTTTTGTTACGTTTATTGTAATGTCTTTTGCAATGAGCCTTTTGCCTTGATTGTAAAATAATAATACTTCTTGCAATGTCTCTTGTCTCCCAATAGGTGTGAAAATGGTAGATCGGAATGGCGGAGCGGGGTCCGGGGATTCCCGTGAGGGTGATGGAGTTCTCGAATCAACAGGTAAGTTAGCCGTTATGATGGAGTGGCCAAGAGTTCGTTAGTTATAAGTTCTAACCTGTTGTGTTCTTTTTCCCTTGCAGGAGCGGTCTGGCAGCGTGGAGCAGAGTCTGGATGCTCGAAGACCGCTCCGCGGCCACGGATGAAGATACTGCGATGATAAAGAAAAGAAGAGGAGCTCCCGCGACACTGGACGTCCAGATCGGGTGAGGAAAGGCTCCGACTGATGGCGATGGAACGCAGGTAGGTGCGCACACAGAGATGGAAAGGCTGGAATAAGGTAAAATGCGCCTTCAGCGATGGAGCGGCTTGAATCAGGTAAGGTGCGCCTTCAGCGATGGAGCGGCTGGAATCAGGTAAGGTGCGCCTTCAGCGATGGAGTTGCAGGCTTCAGGTAAGAAGGCCTTCAGAGGTGGAGTAACAGGAACGAAGCTGAGGAACAGCGGTAAGCGTCACGCTACAAAGCAGAATAACGCGAAGCAGGGGCATGTGGTTGGGCTGGCCTTAAATAGGCTTGCTCCTCCCAGGGATTCTTGCACGTGCCTCCCAATGTTGTTCTATGGCCGCGCCCGGCCCTAAAGCATGTGCCTTAGGCACAGAGTGTGCAAAGCAAACTTTTCTATAAGCCTGGTGCCAGAGGTTCCAGGACTGGGTCCATTTGGACCCTGAGGGTGAGGAAGGTCTGGGCCCTTGCCCAATGGCCATGACAGTAATTGGTAGGTACGTTTGGGTCAAGGTTAGGTTTTTTGAGGAGAGGCATGACCCATGCCTTTGAGACTGTTGAGGACTGAGCAGCTATTAAAAGATGAACTAATCAATGCAGTTTTGAACAGTTCTAGGTCTTTTGCTCCATCCTTGATGACTGAGGCTGGGCAGATATCTCCCTGGCATCTTGAGGGTTTAAGCCCCATGATGATATTTTCCACTTCTTTTGTAGTGACTGGGGAGGAGTAGAACGGCTGGCACGGTGGTTGAGGGGCAGATGGTTTGCGAGAATAAGCACTTGGAGCTAGGCTGTTCATTTTGGTCTACACTTTGGCTTGTAACAGAGCTATTTTGTCTGATATGGCTTTCTGGATATTAACACACACAGCCTTGTCCTTGATGCAGACTTCTGTAGGGGGGGCGGGAGACTCAAGTTCCCTTAGAATGGAAAACAGGGGAGGCCACCAGGGGGCGCACAGGCAATGGCTGCCTGATTGCGGAGTTCCCGCCGAGGCAGGGCCTTTTCAGGGGAGTGAGCCCACTCCCCCACCCCCCGAGACTCCCCCGGCGGACCACTTGGTGGACTCGGGCTGCTGACCCCCCACCCGTGACGCCCCCGCTCGAAAGAACGGAGCCTCAAGTCCCAGCGGAACCGGAGTTCGGAGGGTGACGGAGACGCTGCGGAGCGGGAGTCAGCCCCGGCGGCGGTGAAGGAGATTTCGGCCCCCGGCCCCGTCCGTGGGGTGCGCGCAACCGCATCCCCCAAGCGAGGACTTGAATCCGCGCCCCCGCCCACCCTCGGTCAGGGGGCGCACACGATCCTGGACCCGGCCCTGGGCCCGAGAGGCGGCGCCGCCGGCCTCCGGAGGCAGTGCCGGTGGACAGGCATCTCCAGGGAGGACCTAGGAGCGGAGGCCCTCTGCGGTGCATCGCTTCGCGAAAGGAGCGGACCAGCCCCCACACACTCCCCAAGGCGGCGAACCCCTACACATAGTGTGGTGAGCCCTCATAGTTTGATTGGGCCGCGGGGACCCATCAGGGGGGAGCGGAGTGGGCCTCACCAGCAGCAGCTACCCTGAGGGCCGACGAAGAGGAAGTACATCAGGTGGAGGCCCCTGGGCCGTGCACCAGGGCGAGTGCCCGCCTGACAGCGGAATACGCCGGAAGGAGACATTGAACTGGAACGGCGGCTCCCCCATCCCGAAGGACACCGCCGGCATCAACCTGCAAGCCCAGGTGAGAGGCCCCCATCCTTAGTTGGCGGGGCGAGTGCCCGCCTGGAGGCTGCCGCCTCCTCCACAGGGGAACGACCACCACCCACAAGCCCCACCCGAGTCACGCACAACCGGCTGGTCCCGGGGCGGCGAACGCACCCTCCAAGGGTCCCCCAGACCACAGCGAACCCCGCAGAAGGGTTTCAGTAGGATCTTATGAGCTGGCGGAAGACCCTGCAAGCATTCCGCTTTCAAGAAACAGAGAGCGACACTAGGGTCCCTAACCTCACCGAAGCCATGGCCCACCCTGAGGCATCAGGTCAACCCGCAATGACAATGGAGAGGGGCTTCGCCTCCATACTCCAGGAAATCAGGGAAATGAGATCCGACATCGCCCAGAAGTTTGAGAAGATGGACCAGAGAGTAGACAAAATCGAGGACAGATTTTACAAGTGGAAAACAACCAGTCGTCCTCTACTTCCCAGGAGGTTCAATTTGGTACGCGGCTGGCAGCCCTGGAAAAAAAGGCACGAGGAAAGAGCCAGGCAAATGGACGATTTTGAAAACAGGGAGAGGCGGAACAATCTCAGATTTTTTGGGATTCCGGAAACGGAGGGCGAAACGGAGAGAGATCGGACCTGAGTGGTGAGAGACATTATCACCCTCCTGTTCGCAGAGGAAATGACAAAGGAACTCACATTCGAGTGGGTTCACAGGGCCGGGGGAAGGACAGGGAGCCATAGAACGGTCCTGGTCCAGTTCCACTACTATACCGAAAAAACCGAAGTCCTGGAGGATGCGAGGAAGGTGGGGGTGGTCACCTACAACAATGCCCAAATCACCATCTCCCAAGATCTCTCCGCCTACACTTTAGCCAAACGAAGGATGTGCCGCCCCCTGACACAACAACTGAAAGAGAAGGGAGTGCGTTATAGATGGGGATACCCCTTCTCCCTGTCTTTTGAATATTCAAGCCAACAAACCACGCTGGTAACGGAGGAAGACATAAAGGGTGCCATCCAAGATTACCTGGGGGAGCCCGTCCCCTGGAGGGGACCGGTAGGCCCTGAAGCACTCAGCAGGGACACCTCCGGCCAGTCTGGCGCCCGGTGAAGGAAAACCGGCTCGAGAAAGTTAAAAAAACTGAATACTCCACCGATATCATTGGAGGAAGAGCATATCGACTCGGAGGGGTGACACCAGGGGCCCCTCGATCAGCCCTGGAATTGAAAAAAAAAAAAGATGCCCACAAGGGCGGTGGAAAAAAGCCCGGTCCATCCACAGATCGGGCCCGAATGACTGGGGTGGGGAGTCAATTCCAGTGCTCCCTCATGTAGCGGGCAAGTTAGGGCAGTCCGGGGTGCCTAAATGGGTGCGGGGGCTCACGACAATGTGCTTTGCTATCAACGCCTGGCCGTAGGGAGCAGGCTGGTGGTCCGGCCAATATGCCAGGAACGGCAGAACTATATGGCTGGACGCCGGGGATGGGGGTGGGGGTTCGAACACCAGTTGGGGGTTCGTTAGGTGTGAGTTTCTTGTTGGGGAAGGGATTTGGGGAAGAGTTGGGGGGAGGTCCAAATAATGTCCAAACAGTGAGACTAAGGGAGCGAAAAGGGAATAGTGATGCTAAGCAGGTGCCCGACAGATTTGGTGACCTAGATTATGGCTGACTGCCATCCGGCCCTGGGAGTGGGCACCCTGAATGTGCGGGGCTTGAACACCCCCACTAAGAGGTCCCTGGTTTGCCGAGAATTCAGGAGGGCAAAGTTGGACCTGCTGTTTCTGCAAGAGACACACTGGGCGCGAGGGAAGGAACCCAAAATGAGGGGGGGGTATAGGGGAGGTTTGCCATGCATCCCACAAGGGGAAGAAAAGAGGGGTGGCTATCCTGGTCGCCAGGGGTGTACGCTTCATCAGCGAGGCCACCCTGCAGGACCCCGAGGGCTGTTTTCTATTGGTGAGGGGCACCTTGCAGGGATCCCCCCTGACCCTGGCAGTGGTGTATGGTCCGAATGATGGCCAGGCCCAATTCTGGGAGGAGGTAAAGGAGAAGCTTAAGCTATTTGTACAGGGTATGTTGGTGGTGGGGGGAGATTTCAACATGGTGCTGGACCCATCCTTGGATAGGAAGCGGGTGGGCCCCCAGAACCCCAGACCCGCGGACGAGGCCATGACACGAATCTTCCGGAGGGTGAATGAAGAGCTGGGCCTAGCAGACTCAATTCCGTCCCCCAGGACGGGAATCCCCTCTTTTTCATACTACTCGGCCATCCATGCTTCGTTTGAGGATAGATTATATTTTGGTGGACGAAACCCTTCGCCCGTATGTTGCAGGCTACAGGGTGGATCCCGTACCCTGGTCGGACCATGATATGGTGGGGATCACAATATCGGGGGGATGGCGTAAAGAACATAGAGGCTGTTGGAAATGTAACACTGCCTTATTAAAGGACGAGGTTCATGCCCAAGAGATTGCAGACGCCATAACAGAATTTTTTGAGCTAAACGACAATGGGAAAGTGGGCATACACACGCTCTGGGATGCCTTTAAGGCGACTTTGCGGGGAGTTCTTATTCAAAAAGGTGCATTGGTAAAGAGGGTGAGAGAGGCAAAGGACAAGACCCTGCAAGAAAAAAAAAAAAAAAACGCCTGACTTCAGCCGGGGTGCTCCCCGGATCGAGAGCCGGAGCGCGACCGTGTGGCCGCTCTGGAGGAATGCAGGCTCCAGCTAAAAGACTTACTCCTCCACAAAACGGAGAGAAGTCTTCAGATGGTCAAGCAAAAGTATTACAAAAAAGGGGACAAAGCGGACAGGATCCTGTCCTGGAAGCTGAGGGACGTTCAGAGAAGCAGAATGGTGAGGGAAGTGAGGGACGCTCAGGGAACTCATGGATGCGAGTCTTCCCATATTGGAGAGGCCTTTCGCCAATATTATGAGACTCTGTATTCGTCTGAATATGACGGGGGAACTGCACCGATAGAAGACTTCTTGAACTCAATCCAACTCCCTGCGTTGTCTAGGGAAATGTCCGAGGGTCTGGAGGGGCCAGTGACCGAGGAGGAGGTGGATAAGGCGATAGGTGGGATGAAAGTGGGAACCTCCCCCGGGGATGACGGTTTTTCCGTCTTTTTTTTACAAAAGATTCCGATCCTCCTTAATCCCCTACTTCGTGAAGGTTTTCAACTCTGTGCTAGAGGGGGAAACTCTCCCCGACTCCATGATGGGGGCTATCATTGCGGTGTTACCTAAGGAGGGGAGGGACTACGCAGCGTGTGCCTCCTACCGCCCCATATCATTGCTAAACATCGACGTTAAGATTCTGGCCAAGGTGGTGGGGAGGTGGATAGAGGGAATATTGCCGAAATTAGTTTATGGGGATCAGGTGGGCTTCATCAGGGGGAGGCAGGGTTTGGATAACATACGTAAAACCATATATCTATTCCACTTAGCGCAACAGTCGGAGCTTAATGCGAGCATCCTCTCCTTAGATTCGGAGAAAGCATTCGACAGGGTCGAATGGCGGTATATAGATATCCTCCTGAGGAAGATGGGATTCGGGGCACACATTATGAGCTGGGTAACGGCCCTTTACAGAGCCCCCACGGCAAGGGCCCAAGTGAATGGGGAATTGACCGATGCCTTCCACCTTTCCCGAGGAACAAGACAGGGGTGCCCTCTCTCCCCTCTGATATACGTCCTCACGATAGAAGCCTTGGCTATAGCGATCAGAGCACATCCAGGAATTAAGGGGATTAGCAGGGGGGAGGTGGAAGTTAAACTCTCCCTATTTGCAGATGACATTCTGGTCTACCTGGTAGACCCCAGCTCCTCGCTCCCCCCTCTGCTGGACCTGGTGACTGAGTTTGGATGCTTTTCGGGCCTGAAGGTCAACGCCTCGAAATCGGTCCTGCTCCCTATGAGACCCCGAGACCTGGTGCTAGACCCTTTGGACAGGCTTCACGGGATTGCAATGGGGAAGGCTGAAATACGATACCTGGGGGTTCTCCTCACAAAGGACCTAACTAAACTGGCCACTGCGAACTATGACCCCATAATAGCAGGGATCACATCAGATCTGAGGAGGTGGGGTAGGATGATCCTCTCTTGGTATGGCAGGATGACGGCGGTAAAAATGAACGTCTTGCCATGGCTCTTATCTTTTTACAGCCCTTCCAACCAAAGTCCCAGAGCAGACTTTCAGGGTTCTACGGAACGCTATTCAGGACTTTATATGGCAGGGGAAAACCCCGAGGACCAGGAGGGCCATGCTTACGTTGCCGAGGGAGGAGGGAGGATTTGGGTTGCCAGACTTCCACATGTACTTCCCTGCTGCCCAGCTGCGGGTCCTCCTGGAACACATGAAGGAAGGAATGGGGACGTACTGGTCGTACCTGGTGGATATGGACACTCACCCCCTGAAGGTCTGTGACCTTTTGTGGGCTCCACGAAGAACATCCGCGCCATTTGAAAACACACCCGACCTTGGGGGTTCTCTGGGACATTTGGAAGGAAGGGCCTCAGACAGCGCACCTCACTACATGGCCGTCTCCGATGACTTCCCTCTGGGGCCACCCCCTCAACTTGGGTAGTAAAGGGTTTAGGTCCTCCCAAGCCTGGTCGGATAAGGGATTGGAGTGGGCGGGGCAGATGCTTAGGGAGGGCGAATTCTTGTTTTAGGAGGATCTTGGGGGCGCGCTCGGCCAGGGATCCCTATCCATCTTTGAGTACCTCCGCCTGAAGGGCATCCTATGTGACCAGTCATGGGGCCCCAATCTGAGTAGACAGTTAACTCCCTTTGAAAAGTTCATAGACATGGCGACCTCTAGGAAGGGGCGGTATCTTCCATGTATAAAATCCTCAATACGTACGACCTCCAGGGAAGAAGAAACTTTCGCAAGTTCTGGGATGATCTAGCGGGAGAGGAGATTTCAGAGGTCTCCTGGTCCAGAATATTCAAAATTGCCTTCCATGGGAACCTATTCACTGCCGATATGAAACACAACATCAAGGTACTGCAAGGGTGGCATAGGGACCCAGTGAAATTATCTAAGATGTTCCCAGCGGTGTCCCCGTTGTGCCCGAGGGGGTGTGGTCAAGCAGGCTCCAGGAGCCATATGTGGTGGCACTGTCCAAAGGCTCAGGCGTACTGGGGGTTAGTGAGGGGTTGGATGGCTGAAGTGATATAGGAACTCCTACCTCTGAATCCTTTGATGATGCTACTGGGCCTCCCCCCGGAGGAAAAGGAAGTACACCGATACCCAAGGATGTGGGAGACAATTTTGCGGGCGGGTAGAGTTGCCCTTGCACAAAAATGGAAAAGCCTGGAGCCCCCTTCCAAGGAAGAATGGATGAAAAAGGTAAAAAATATGTTTGTGATGGACAAGCTGACTGCCATGGTGAACAATGACACTGGCTCATTCCTCGCGAACTGGTACGGAGTGCAACAATCCTGGGGATGGGAGGTCCATTGAATCTTGGGTGGGGATCTCGGACTCAGCGGAACGAATTAGACTAAGAGCTGTGCTACAAAAGACTGGGATGCCCGGTACCCGGGGAGGGGTGGCTTCAGGCCTACCGGAGTTATGGGCGCTGGCTGCATCACATCCGAAGAGAGGGGGAGTAAGAGTCTCCCGGGACAACAGACTCAGTTTGGAGACAGGGTCGGGGGGGTGGGCACAAGTTGGGGTGGTGGGGTAGGAGGGTGGGGGGTTTCTGGGAACGCTTAATACTGCTTTGTAAACCTGAATAAAAATTGAAGTTTAAAAAAAAAGAATGGAAAACAGCTCTTTGGTGCCAGATTTTGCATTTTGGATTCTGGCATTGTAGATCTCCCTTTTGGTATGGATAATGGCAGCTTTGCACGTGGTGGCGGTGGTGGAGAACTTTTCCTTGTTTGGGATTGAAGGAGTCCTTCTCCAGATGGCTTTGGATGATCTTTTGGCATTGCAGAGTGCTTTTAAATTGGCTGTGAACCACTCTGAGTTTGAGCGGGACAATTTTGTTGAGACCATGTTCTGTGATGCCGTTGTACAGGTCTACCAGTGAAGATGGGTCCATATCTGGATTATAGGTTGTATCAATGCTGGGCTGTAGCAAGGGTAATAGGTTGTCTAAGGTTATATTACGGTTATATCTAGACAAGGATGGAGGGGCCAAGGGCGTGTTAGTGTTAATATGGGCATCCTTCTGTATGGAGAACGTGATGCAGTGATGATCAGACCATGCACAGGGTGTGTTGCTAAGGATAGTAGTAGAGCAGTTAAGGTCTGCTAGCCAATCCACGGTTCTGCCCTTGCTATGGGTAGGTCTGTTAATACGTTCTTTGAAGCCACGCTGTATAATGGCGTTGTCTATATTAGAGGCATTAGAGTCATTTGGGTCCTGAAGACCTAGGTTAAGGTCTCCCAGCAAAATGATTTGCGAGCCCGGTTTGGTATTTTGGGTCTGGAGATGGGTAATGTCTTCCTTGAAGGAGGAGAAAGCCCCCGGAGGTCGGTATATAAGATGGAATAGAATGGTTTGGGTGGCAGTGGCAGTAAGTGGCAGTTTAACTGAGAGGAGTTCCGCTGAGGTGTGATTTGGCTATAAAGGACACTCCACCACCTTTGCCGATGCCTCTGTCAGTTCGGATGATTGTATAATTTTCCGGGGTGCCCCAGGAAGTGCCTGCAAGTCCCTGTTCTCGCCTGTTTCTCAGCCATTTCATCCAGGAGGCTTTTAGGAGGTATTTAGATGTATAATCTGTTTGAGGGGGTGGGGGGTTAACAAAGGAGATGACTAAATATTGTGTTGTTTTTTTATCAGTATCTTTATGTATTCGGCACCTAACAACATGGTTTGGATTGTAAAGATTGGGCACTTATAAAACGCGTGGGGTAGGTGGAAATGTATTCAGGACAGCGCCCACGATCAAGGAGCGTTGAAACCACAGGGGGCATGGATGTATGATGACATCCTATCTGCCCCCTGGTATTCACTTGGGTCAAGGGCACGATACGAATGGCACCAACAATGCCGCTCCCACGTCTCCCGAAGAAATGAGCTTATTGCTTGAAAAATTGGAGGAGGAGCATTCGCCCATTCTTATAGACTTGTGAGAAGAAAGTGCATTACAAATTGAGAAAATAACTGTAGGAAGTAAGAAGGGTGTCAGGGTGAAGCAAATCATGTGATGGAACAGTCCTTTATGGACACGCCACCCGATTTCCAATCAGGGGAGGTATCACTACTGGTCCTATCGCAATATCCCATGAGGCAAGACAAAGAAGGGGTAGAAAAGATCCCTTCGGCACAGGACAATCAAGATAGGGGGGGAAAAAGGGGGATTATGTCAGGAGTTGGAGCTATTCACGCCCATAGTGGCCGAACTAAAACTTCATTCTGTATTACTCCAGGAGATGGTATCTGTGCTGGGAAAGCTTGCTTTGGATGTTACTGCACTAGTTAAGAATGGACTTGACTCTGCTCAAAGACAGATTTCTAAAGGTCAGGGAGATACATCACTGAATGTGGGAACCCTAGGGGGACAACCAATCAGTCCTCAAGCCCAACCGACATTAGGTGGCCATCAGATCGTTTAAGAGCAGGTAAAAGACACCTCTGTGTTGTCGAGTCAGCCATTCACAAATAAGAATCAAAGAAAAAAAAAGCATGCAGCTAATTTACATCCAATTCTGAACAAGGGAGCGAAAAAGCACTCAAATAGAAACTGGAGAACGCTGCTTAGGAAGTATGATACTGGAACTGATTTCTTTGGGGGTGGATTGGATAATGAGCCGAACGTTGAATTTGTTATGGACTCAGGGAGTGGGGTGGCGGCCAAAAATACGATATCTGAAGAAATGAAACATCAGGGAAAACAAAAACAAAAAAACAATGTAGTATTGAAAACAATTATTCCCACCATCACAAAGGAGCACGGTAATGACGGCCCTGGACACACTCAACCATTGGAAGTTCAGCAGCACACAGATAAGGAGATATACCAACTATTTACAAAGATGCCCATGAAAGCATTGAATCACTTAAGTTCTCCTACAATATGTAAGAACCAGAATATACCAGGAGATATCTTAAAGATTGGTCCAACTACTTTCCGGGAGGTCTATAATGAGCAGATGGGTATTACCCATATATCATTGGAACAAGAAGGCCCAAAGATACGGGAAAAGAGGGGGTAATTCAGAGGGGGCAATTCAGAGAAACATCTTAACACCGGGCCTGGAAATTACACAGCAAAAATTGCTATGGGAAAGATCTGAATAACCACTCCTCATTGGAGGACTATATTAGGACAACAATTGCTAAAATAATTTCTCAACAATTAAAACCTAATGAATCCCTTCCAGAGAAGACCCTGGCATGGCCTCAATTAATACAGGAGGAGGAGTGTATTATTCAAGATGACCAGAATATTACGGGAGCGCCTCCAAAAGATGAAACTTTGTGGGGAGTAATACAAGGGGAACAGAAAAAGATCCCATTAAATGGAAAACCGTAGTTGGTAGTACATGAGGAAGAGAAAATAAATGGGGAATTGCAGGACTGTAGGCCAAATGTAATAGAGGTCGGGCGGAAAGAGTCTGAACCGATAGAGGCTCCATTGTTTATCCATCAGAGTGATCTAAAATATATACAATGGAGAGCCCCGGCTTTTACAGATAACCCAAATATACTTTTATACTATTTATTCGATTATCGGGGGCCACAATCATTAAATAGAGAACGAGTCCTGGCCCTCCGAAATGAGATTCCAGCTCTCAGACAACTGTCATCAGCTGATTGACTGAATCTGAAACTTTGAAGCATTTGACCATACACTGTCTTTTTTGCCCAACCTAGACTTAAATACTTGGGGCCGAATGATAACAAGGAAATCTCACACTCCTCTGACACGCTTTGGAGCTAATGAATGTGGGGGCACAGAAAAACGCCCTGTTGTTGGCTTTATTCCATTTTTTGAAGATTGTCGAAAATAACCTTGGTGTATGAGAAAGTTGCCTAAACGTGGGTTCTGGTGACCCTGTTGAGTAAAAGGGTCATATCTTAATCAATATACTGTGCAATGGTAATTGTTGGTGATATCTCGATTTTTGGGTACAGTGCCAGTGTTCATCAGAAAGACATCTTTCATGAAAGTGATGGTGCAGAGGAGCTAAATGGTCTAAATTAGTGGACAGTAGCATGAGACTGCGATCATGATCTGATAGGAAGAGGGGTAGTTTTGAATATGTCAAATGAATTAGGTTTGAGAATCAATTAATTTCTTACGTTTGTCTCAATGTGATGGGTAAGATGTGCTTGAATATATCAAATGACACTGAACAGGGAGATGTGAACCCTGTACCAATGTTAATATGAAAGTCAAGTTATTGGAATTGTACTTTTATTTTAATGGCTTTGTGAAGTCTAATCATTTTTATTGATTCAATGTAATTTAATTATGTATTTATATGTTTTGTATTTGTTGTAAAGGTACTCGCATAAAAAAATAAATAAAAAAAAAAACACAAAAAAAGCTTGTTGACTTTATACACCAAGAACGTTATGATCACGTGAGATTAGTGTTTCATACATGTTCTGTGTACGATGCAGTACTGCGAGAAGCAACACAATTTAATAGGCTCGGTTATGACATTCTCATCTTTAATCCGGGTTTTAAATCAGCTAACTGGGTCGATAAAGAGCAACAGCTCATAAAGGGAAGTCAAAAATGAAACTAAAATACTGGAAAAGGAGCAAAACCAGCCTATAGAAGCAGAGGATCAACAAGGCTGGAGGTGGCTTGTGCTTTCCTTAAGGGCTTGTGCTTTCCTTAAGGGACTCAATCGCCCAACTGAAATCAATTAAGCAGGATCTTTAACCAAGTGACTGACATTAGTGATGTCAGCCTAGTTTCACGGAATTCGCGAGGTATGGCGCACCTAACAACTTCTCATACTATATATGAATATCTGAAAAAATCAAATATAGTATGTATCCAAGAATCCTGGATGACAAAAAAGTTCAGTCTAGATGGTTTCGAATTCAGATTTCAGTTAGCTAAAAAGGGGGCTAGAGACCGCCCCTCAAATAGACTAAGATCAGCCATTAAAATTAATTCTGGGTGGAAAATACTTGAAGATGCTTCCCCATTAGCAGGTATGCTGGCAGTATTGGTAGAATTAACAGTAGGTTATTGTGTATCCCACCTGCTTATATTGAATATTTATTGGAATCCGCTGCAAGACTTTGCGAAATTTTTGGAATGCATAAATACCATTTTAACAGAAATGACAGTTAAGCACTCTGGTCTACATATTATGGTGGCAAGTGATCTGAATGCAGAGATTCTGATAGGATCGACACATAATCTAGAGTCAGAATCAGATTTGGGGGTCCTTACAACATCCTATGTTGATGGAAGATGTAAAATAAAAGAGGGCGCTGTAGGTGTATCGAGGAAGCATCTTCAAGGTCAATGATGGCTCAACTTATTGACTAATTGGGGCCTCCATCATGTCAATGCCACATTGAATGGGGAACGGGAATCCTTTACGTGGTCGGATGGCATTAGAATGTCGACCATCGACCATATCTTCTTGTCTCCTCGTTTGTATGACGTGTCATATAATTTTATGATATGAGATACTGCTCTAAGTGATCACCACCGACTTGAAATATCAATTAAAATGGGTCAGGAGACTAGTATGGAAAACTTATTGACTGCATGTTTGGAAGCAAACCCACAAAAACTAGGATAAAATGGTTACAAAGGTAATATGGTCAAATTGAATATGGTGTTTGTCGCAGATTTTCATAATAGCCAGATTGAAATAAGATCTCTTCTATTTACGTATTATATATTTCCTGGTTACATAGATAAGCTTATTGCTAAGTTAATTAAATTAAGATTGGGGAATGTGGTAATGGGGACTCACCATCATGCTTATGATCCAGCAATCAAACTCCAGAAAAATCTGTGTCGAAAGGAGATACCCATTCTAATGAAAAGTAATTTAACATGGGAAGCAAAGAAGGTAGGAATACATACTCAAAAACAGAAGCTGAGAAATTGTTTGAAAGGCCATAAAACCTATATTCTACAGCAGGATAATGAAGCAATGTTAATAGCCCTTAAGGATGGAACCGCAAGACAGTTTTGGCGATTGATAACATTAAATGCTCCCAGGTAAATGCACAAACCAACTGCATACCCCAAGAAACGTGGGCTGGAAATGTTGGTACGCTGTATGAGGAGAGATCCTCATTACCTGTATCAAGGATATCTGTGAGAAATCATCTTTGGGTCTGTCATTTTACAATATCAGATTTTACAGAATTAATTCAAAAGTCTAGCTCTTCTAGAGCTGCAGGTCCAAATAGACTAGCTAATGTTAATTTTAAGGCAAACCCAGAGCTATTGTCGAAATTATTAATGTTATTCTCAGATATTATTTTAATTAGACAGATCCCTGTCACCTGGCATCTATCATATATTGTGATATAGATGCCATTTCATGAGATTTGCACTAGGCTAGTGACCGTTGATTTAAACCTATGTAATAGTATGCACTTGCCACAGTCCAATAAGGGACTGGCCCCATGCTGTTCCATGTATGAAACCAACCACTCACCTATCTGTAGCTTCTCTCCTATGTATCTGTGCCGGTCACCATGCACTTGCCCATTTAACATGACCACGCATTCATGAGATGCTGCTGCTTTTCAACCCTTAGGTAGCACTAATGCATGCATACTATTCTTGACCCCGCAACTGTTTGTAGCTGACGCCATGCAACATGTGGCTGGCACCATGCTCTTGCCCACCTAAGCTGACCTTGCAACCTTATGTAGCTGCCGCCATGTAAGATGTGGCTGGCACCATATACTTGCCCATCAATCTATGTAATCACTGTTATGCTCTTTCTGTAGCTATCATCTATGTATTTTATTTTATGTTTTACATTTGTAGAGCGCTCTACAGCCCACGGGCATTGAGGCGCTTAAAACGGATCGTAAGAAGGCATATTTAAGGGTTACAAAAAGCCGCCCAGCAAGTATTCTTGAGATTATATGTATGTATGTATGTTGATAACTGCACTGATGTAACTAAGCAAGCATTCTTAACAGCGCCACGATGCTCGAGGGCAGTGGGCGTTTTACAAATTCAAATAAATAAATAAATAAATAAATAAATAAAATGTTCCCATCTATAAAAAAAGCAGATAGGACCTTGCTTACTAATCACCGACCAATCGCCTTAATGGATGCGGACTCAAGATTTTCTCTGGGCTGGTCTTACAGAAGGTAGTGGAATGGTCGGATACTAATTCCATTCTTTCAAGCAGACAGTTTGGCTTTCGCAAGGCTATGGGAACGCACATAGGTGGATTAATTCTAACTTTATTACAAGAAAGGGATGGAGGAAAGAAGCAGTGCCAGTTTACATAGCAGCTATGGATCTCTTGTTATCTTTTGACCTTGTGGACAGAATACTGCTCTGGTCAAAACTTTTAAACTGGGGGATGCCATGGGGGACATTGGGCATACTCATTCAACTTCACGAGGGCTCATTGGTACAGGTAGGCTTGAATAACAAGGGCCAACTTTCTAAACAGATAAAAACTGGGAATGGGCTCTGTCAAGGGTGCATATTTGCCTCAACCCGCTTTAATTTATATGTCTCAGATGCTGGTGAAATACTAGATGCCACTTCTTTGGTCTCGCCAAAAATTGAGGGACATAGTATTAACTGGTGCGCTTATGCTGATGATGATAGCGCACCAATTGGCCTGCAACGGAAAATCGAAGCATTTGGCGAATACTTGACCGGGAATGGTCTGGTTGTTAATAGTAAGAAATCGGTTGTGATGCGATTGAGTAACAGATCTAAGCCATCGACCATCAGTTGGTTCTTAAATAAACAAAAATTGAATATAAGAAGGTCAATGTGGTATCTGGACTCCCCAATATTTGATTCTTTAAGTACAAAACAGTATTGGAGTTGTAATATGGAAAAAACGGACCCAATGATCTCACAAATGAAGAAAATATATCAAACGTTTTGTAAATGTTCAATGACTCCATTGTTGTGCTTCTAGAGGTTAAAGATAATACCTAAAATGTGCTATGGACTGGAACTATCCCAGATAGACACACAACGCCATCTGGGTAAAGTAGAGGCAAAAATCTGGAAAGCAGTGTTTTATTGGCTCCCTAAAAGCATACCAATGGAGGCTATTAGATATGAATTTGAAACGCAATCATTGGCTAGTTTGGTAGAATGGAGGAGATTTTCACTATATAGAAATTTTATGATGGATATGGGACAAAGTCTATATTATGAACTTGGCTCCAAATTGAGATCTGTAAACTCTGTCTCACAATGGTTAACATTATTACAGACAAACTGTATAATGGCATTGACTAACATTGATAGAACTGTAGATGATCTATTAAGAAATCCTGTGAGAGTAAAACCCTTACTACAATATTTTTACTGGTCTTGTACGAATGAAAGTCTAAAAAAAATAAATCTGCAGTATTCAATTAATTGGTGACAGATGGGAAGTCTTTGGGGTTTGCAGAAACATACCTTGTGAGAGTTCCTGATCCACACTGCAGGGCCGCCTACATGAGATTTCGATTTAATGTCCTTCTTACCGGTGAAATAATTGAGATTAGAAATCATGCAGGCTGAGGAATCGTGCCTTGCCGTTTCTGTAAGAGTCTCACAAACAAGGAAACACTTAGACACCTTGTATTGGAATGTGAGGAACTTAAATCAAAAAGACTGAGTAGTTTTGGCAGATTTGTTGCAAATACTGAAAGGGTCTAACCAGACGAAATTTGGTGGAATATGCTTCCAGACGTAATTTGGTGGAATATGCTACATGGTAATTCAGTCGCATAGAAACTGGCACTTGTGCAGTATTTATCAGAGGTCTGTGGATTAGTTCTAATAAGACCAAATATATAAAGCATCTTAGATTAAAGTGATATTATAAACTCATTAAGTTTTAGTATGTGTACCAAATTGTATATTGTTCTATCAAATCAAGACCTGGAGCCCATGAGATTTGAACTGCTGGACACTCTAATTTATGTGTCAAGGGAAATGAAACCCATTTTGTATGTGATCATGAAAGTTAAAATATTGAAAGGTATGCAACATGAAATGATTAAGGAAATGTTTCCCCTCCTGACCTTCTGCTATTTAGAAAGCTGTTTAACAGATTGTATTCTGGGTGAGGGGGATATGATGTGACAAATGTTCTTAACATGAATTGGAAGTTATTAGTTTAGTTTAAAATTGTGTCTGTTTTAATACAAGTCATATGATTGTTTGATTTGTGAAGGCTAGAAGAAAGGTGCTATGGTAATACATTTAATAACAAGAAGACTATCCGCCTAAAAAGTAACTAAGGTTCAGTTTTGTTCTTATATGCTATTGTTTTAATATGTGGTTCTATATGTCATTCGTTTTAAATGTTTTATATTGTCTTAAAGAAGGAGGTAAAACTTTACTGCTTTTATCGAATCTTTGAAAAATTGTTGTTTGTTGGGGTTTATGATTATTTTTAACATATAAAGTTTACATTTGAAAAGTTGTAATGTTAACAACCATAACAAATAAATTAAAGAATAAAGAAAGATAGTTTTCTGGGATAGCTAGTGATAAGGTAGGCCCTGCTGCAGGGTGTAGCCAGGTCTTTGTTATAGTAAGGAAGTCTAAATGGTTGGTGATAATAAGGTGATCCAAACTACACTATATGATCATTGGACTGCTTCGGCCACCCCCCCCCCCCCCCAAACCCAATAGTGAATGGTGTGTTTGATGCACCTTGCACTAGCGAAAATACTATTAAAGCCTTACAAATCTAACCCGTCTCCAGTAAAGATTATGTACCGCCATTAAAGCGGGCTAGAATACTTGATATACTCCATGCGGTAGCTGCTCTGAGGGTGATCTCTACGAATGACATAAAAATCGTTGATCAAATAGGACACTCATTGGTCAGCATATCTAATATCTGGTTTAAGTCGGACACCACGCTCGGGTATATGTTAAAATATGAGATGGAGCTATTTAGACTAGGGTTTTCATGTAAGATTGCCCCCGTCAAACACCAAATGACTGAGCACGGTAATAGGCTAACTAAGCAACCCAATACTATCCCAGCCCTTATAGCTAGCAGGCAGCATCAACAAAAAGTAATTAACAGACA
This sequence comes from Ambystoma mexicanum, assembly GCF_040938575.1. Classification (NCBI taxonomy): domain Eukaryota; kingdom Metazoa; phylum Chordata; class Amphibia; order Caudata; family Ambystomatidae; genus Ambystoma; species Ambystoma mexicanum. Next base: position 599,616,244 of record NC_090941.1, on the reverse strand, counting down.
AGCACACACCGGTAAATGGGACACCTGCGCAACTAGAGACAGTATTTGGGGCAGCACCACCAACTATGGGTGGTAGGATGACACAGATTAGCACGACAGATAAAGGCCACAGTCTTGACCCCAGTAATGGATATTGGCAATGGCTGCCTGTTGCCTTTAAGGAACGTTTTAGTGCCTTGCTGCAAAGACAGCCATGCCTCTCTTCGTGGAACACAAGATGTTTTACCCATTTGTTTGAGGTTGATGGTCTATTGTCCGTAATGGAATTGTTTATGACTATCGCCCTGCAGGAAACATGGTTTGTGGAGCCTATATCACTTGATGGAAGGAACACGGTACATAAAGTGGCTATTAAGTGGCCTCAGGGACACCCAAAAGGGGGCCATATAGTATCTGTGTAACATCCATGGGAGATTCAGGAGCTGAAGGCATCCACAGACTATGTTCTTGGAGCAAAAATAACTCAGAACTCATTCTCATTTATTCTGATAAATGTTTATGAGCCACCTATTAGTCTGTTAACTAAAGCAAATATAAGCTTTGTAAAATGTCTAATAGACGCTATCGTTGGCTCGCTTCCGGTTTTTATAGTTGGTGATTTCAACACTGTGGTCGATATCAATGACAGCCCTTTAATGCTGCAGACGCAATCTGGTCTGGTGAAAGTCTCCGCTGGAAAACCAAAAACAGGTTTGTGGAGTGACCGATTTAAATCATATGGTGCTAGGAGTCTAAATGGACTTTATCCAAGTGACTCCATGCAAGCGTTTACCCGTATAGATAGCAGGAGTGCATCAACAATTAATTATGTTATTGTGAACGACATTGGATATGCCCAGGTAGTGGATATGGCATTAATCCCTAGAGAATAGAGTGATCACCTGCCAATGTGTTCTGTTGGGCTCCGACATGAGTGACACTTGGTTCCTAAACACAATCTTAATGGTGATGTATTTGTCAACCAAGCAGGTACACTGGAACCCGCATAACTTCAGAAAAGGGCAGGAAGTTACGCTTGATACACTGCCTCAATTCATGGAGGCATATGGGGAGAATGTAATAGTATACATAAACCTATTGCTCAATCCTTTACTAAAATGGCTGAAACCATTATGGAACACATAGGTAAGCAAAGACAGTATAAAAGTGTTTGCGAACGATGCAGTAAGTCTGTGACCAAACGTATTGATTTTGACTTCGTCATATCGGCAGAAAAAGAAAACCGCTGCAAACAAACAGTACTGAGCCAATCAAATTTGGTATTAAAAAAAGGTAAAACAAGACTATTATCGGTGGCTAAAAAATCATAAAATGACGGTTGAAGGAACAAGATGGCTGTTGTTGGCCGATCTCGCTAGGGCTAATGATAATACAAAGATTTGGGAAGTACCGAGACAGGGGTCAAAATGTACATTTTCAATTCAGGGGGTGGCGTAGGGCGATTGGGTTAAACACATTATGGCAACTTTAGGATCTGCATCAGAGGATGATGATTATGTAAGCATCCCAGAAGTAACATGGATATGCTCAGCATCTATTTTTAACATTTTGATAATTGAAAAACTGAATAAGTTCCGGGCCGCAGGACCAGACGGTTTATGTAATGGCCTCTTGAAAATGTCCCCCGATTTATGGGCAACTGCCCTCACCTAGTATTTACTGACATTGGGCAGACAAGTTTATTGTCTACTACTTGGCAGTAAAGCTATATTCTCCCAATCCATAAAAAAGGCCCACGAGATTGCCCAACCAATTACCGCATGTTGGCCATGCTCGATATGTCGGAAAAGATAACTAACAGTATGGATTGATGCGAAAAAGATACGGAGTAGTTTCCAGACTGGCTTTCGAGCTAAATTATCTACAATATATAATATATTGTCACTCGTATCTGCTGGTGAGAAGGCGAAGGTGAGAAGGGAGACCCCAGTTTACTGTAGCTTCATTGATTTCAGCGCAGCATTTGATACTATTGTGAGAAACAGATTGTGGCCTGGAATATCCCAGAGGGGCTATTAAAGGTGATTATACTCCTACACAAACACAACTGTAAAGGTAAGATTAGACGGGAAAGGGAAACTCTCCTGTAAAATCCCTACTAATCGAGAAGTTAAACAAGGTTGTACGCTAGCTGCAACATTATTTAACCTGTATCTTGCGGACTTCGATGATGAATTTAAGGTCGATAAGGTATGCCCAGTGAAGGTTAGTTAAGAACGTATAAACTGGTTAGCATATGCCGATGACCTGGTTCTATTAGACCATACTCCTGGATCTCTACAGGCATTGATTGAGGCTCTAGGAATATATGCTTTACAAAATGGGCTGACTGTAAACATTTCCACAAGTGAAGCAATGATATTTCCAGTTAAACAGAAAAGATGTTGTCTAGCATGGACACTGAATGGTGAAAAAGTTGAGGTAGTCACACGCTATAAATATTTAGGTGTCTATACTGATAGCGATCTTAAGTGGAAAACCCATTGGACCAAAACGAAAGCCAAATGCTTGCTTATCGTCAACACAATTAGTGTGTTTATTGGGCGGAATGATGGGTTGTCAGTGCAGACTGCCTTACTGCTATACAATTTAAAAATTATTCCCGTCCTTATGTATGGTATAGAAATCTGGGGACCTGCTTACAGCCCTGAGTTGGTGAAATTCAAGGCTAAATTGATGCAAAAATGATTTTGTAATCCATCGTCCCTTTCCATCGACTAACTGTGCCTTGAATTTGCACAACTTGCAAAAATGTGCTGTTCATCCAAAGAGCTTACATGTGCTGGGTGAAATTGCGAACCCTGGACAACAACACGATGATGGTATAATACATCAAGGGATACCAATGCTTAGAAAATTATATGTTTTTAGGCACGATTGGTAAAATTCCCACTTTGTACAGTAAATGGAATGAACACCTCTTTACTAGGCATCTCAATTTCAATTGTTAAAGCAAGGCTGAAAGAGAAACTGAATGGATTTAGTTACGAAAATCATCTTGTCAATTTATCAACTGAGTCAAATAGTGGTCCCTTTCTCACACAGCTCCACGAGCGTGAAGTGAGACCAGCTTACATTAATGCATTACCCAAGTGCAATGTGATCAGGCAATATCTGCTGTTAATATATAACAAGAGTGACGTCTTAGAAATTAAAGGGGGATACATGGGGAAGCCTCATGCCGAGCGACTGTGCAGATTATGCAGGGATGATGTGGTTGAAAGCCTTGAACATATCATGTTTTGTTGCAACGGACCGAGCATGTTAAGAGAGAAATACTTAAAGATGTATAATAATAAGGTTGACCCTAACATGCAGGATGCGCTGTGGCCACTATTTAAGAAGGGAAATAACATACATTTTAAGATCAAATTTTACTGGAATTTTAAAGGAGATACTGGCAATTTTATGATTTTATGAATTGATGTGAATACATTTTCTAATGATATCTGATCATCCCTGCAAAGCCAGATAATACTACTAATAGTAATAATAATAATAATAATAATGTCAGGATATGTTAATGTCATGTATTTTATGTATATGCTATGGATTGTTATTTTATGTACAATTTTTATGTGTTTTAAATTCAATTTCTATCACTGTTTTAAATTATGTTTTATGTCGTATATACAAAGCATTATTGCTCTGAGTATATTAATTAAATAAATGTGCATGGTTTTGAAGAGTGCAAAAGGTGCCGAAAATGCATTCAGGGAACAAAATGCAGCAAGGGTTCATAGAACAGTTTTAAAGGCACTGGCTAGTCCTAAAGGCTACCAGTGCAAGGGGACCCTGCCACCCATAAATCTATTGCATTACACTATTACCTTCCTTATGGATAATAGTGCAGGAGAACCGTGGTCCCACCTCTTTACTTTATGGGTATTTTGCCCATACTCTGTTTAGCCCAGACAGGCTGGTGCCAACGGTATCTTCTTGTTTACACTTTTTGGCTTCACTCTTGTACATCTTAACTTTTTTTAATGGCCAACCTTGTTATTTAAGCCATGCCCTTTCAGCTCAAACTATTTGCCAGGGTACATCAGACATACATGAAATCCATGAATCTACCTTAAACTCTTGTTGAACAATGGTTCTTATGGTAGGGATGGATTGCTTAAATCTATCTTCTTAGTGTTGGTGATGATGATAACTAATAAACCCACCTTCCCACCCACTTTAGTTGGGTTAACAGACATTGTTAAATAACTGTATTTTGATGTAAAGTAGGGAGTTGGTGTCCCAATGGGGTATCCATGTTGTGGGCTATATAGGTAGTGTTACTTACCTGGTAGTATTCTTAGCTTAATGCATCTGTGTTGTTAAATAAATCAGTGTATTTTTAATGCTTACCCGAGTGCTACTTACTAGCTATTGTTTGACAACCATACTGTAGTTAACAGTGTTCGACGCTAGTTTCCTCATCTCCTTACTCTAAGCCTTACTGCTCAGCCACTCTACCAGTGAGTTTTGTTAGACTTTGTGCAAACCTTGCAGGTCCACTAAGGTTGGGTTACCAGATCTTGACACCAGTACAGAGTCTGAAAACCCTCCTACTGCGCAAGGCCATACATTTGTAGGGGAGAGTAAAAAATAAACATTGGCTAAAGTGAGAGGGGTGGGGGCTGGGACTTTCTGGTCCCAGTCCACATCATCTGGCACCCGAAAGCCTATTGATGGACAGTGATGACCATTGGCTGCCCAGGATTGGACAAATCTGGGAGTTTGAATGTTGCAGATCCTTACCATTGGTAAGCTTGGGCTAGCTTCCAGCCTGGATAAAAGGAGGGATCCTGCAGCTATTCGACATATTATTGTTGGAACCAATACTACTTCGACGAAGAACAGCAGCCTGCTGACGACCAGAGGATAACTCCTGCAGCTGACCGGCACTGACTCTAGCAATTGGCCCAGTGAGACCCGGCTCCTCTGTCTGATCTCAGAAGACCCTTGTTGGTGCTTTGAACCAAGGCCCGGTGGGAACAACCAGGCTCTACCCCTGCTCTAGGATCCGCACTTTGGAAGTCTTTGGAAGTGTCCCTAGACCACACGATGATCTGACCAGCTAACTTTCGGGCTACCTCACTGCAGCAGTCATTCCGAGCATCAACTTGGGACATGCAAGACCTTCAACTTATACCATAAGTCACCAGTCCTTGCATTCTCAGCCATCTCACAAAAAGGTATGTTGTACTGGGCTGCTTCTGTGTTCATCGCGGGAAGATTGCCTGACAGTGGTGACCTCCGCTGGAACAATCTCTCTACAATCCCGCGAGGTGTCCTCAACGGTCTGCATCTTTGTTTTTCATCTGAGAGTCTTCAAGAAGTTGCCTGGAACCATCTGGTGACACGAAAAGTGACTTCTGCATCCGCGAACCCTGGACTTCCCTCACCTGAACCAAGAACAGAGGATTGTGACCGAAGCGAATTCCGGAAGACCTACAGCATCACCTGGAAGAATCAGAGCCAGGGGAGTAAGTGAGCATACCAGTTTCTACACCTACGGTGTAGAGCCCTGGTCTCTAAGCTCCCTCTAGTCTGGCCTTTGGTCATCAAACCTGGGCTAAGGATCCTTAGTACTTACATTGGAAATAGGATAGAGTGGGGTACTTACCTGACTTGAAGTAAATACTTACCTTAAAGAATTTTCAAAGCACCATCAGAGCCCACTGCATCAGTTCTGAAATATCTTTCCTGAAGAAATCATAGTTGGAACTTGTGACTTTTTGGGCACATGGTCCCATACATCTTAGGGCTGGACTACACAAGACAAAATAAGCAAAAAGCCAGTTCCCTCTAACTATTCCAACTCATCTGTTAAAATACTGGTATTTAATGCACATGCAATCTTCTTTCTAAGGATAAACATGCATATGTGTCATATATAATAATAATAATAATAATAATAATAATAATAATAATAATAATAAGGCTTTTGATTACTTACCTGTGATTTTTTTTTTAAATGCTTTGTGTTTTCAGAGGCCTAATAATTAATTGTATTTTTACATACTTACTGAGTAACTTGAATGATTGGTGTCCTAGACCACTCTCACACTTTTACTGCAACTAAGTCTCGACTGCTCTTCCACTCTACCTTGATTGGGTTTGAACTAACCGCTCAGTGTCTTCCCGGCTTACCATAAATTGGGGGGTCTCCTAACACCTCCCCCTTGCCAGGGCCAGGGCTGATTTTAGAAATCCATTTTAACAGCACTTCTTCAGACAGGTTTGGGAATCCTGCTTGTATGTTCATTTGTTTGAATTCTGGTAGGGCTGTCACTTTCAGTTACCTTCATTTGGTCAATAAAATAAATACCATTAAATTGGCTAATGCCAAATGATATTTTTCGATTCTGTTAAGTTTATGCAAGGTAGCCTTTGATTATTAGTGGTGCAGCCCAATGGGGATGGATGGTTAGGCAGCCGGAGAACCACATTTCAATTTAAATAGGGGCATTTTCCATCACTTACCACGTAACATCGACCTTGTTTGGTACTCCCATGGCAATAGCCAGCGCACATGTGGTCCTCGACATCATGCAGAGAGAACAATTGCTGATAAATGAACCATTTTAGTGACAACTGGCTGTGAAGAGTCTTTCTAGTTATCGTGAATGTTTGAGTAATTACTAGTGCAATAGACTCCTCTAGAGTTAGCTTATTCCAATAAGGTCTGCTTTTTACAGATTTAAAAGCATTACGTTTTTGTGGGACTTTAAATCTGCTGCTACAACACAAAAAAACAAGCACACAACAGCAAGCTGAATGCCCTTGCCAAACAAACTACAAGCAAGTGCACTCATCAGACCATTTTTTGGTTTGGATCTTAGACCTACAGTAGAAAAACTTGAGCAAAGAAGAAGTATTTGGTTCAATTGTGCCTTCACTTTCTAGCTCAAACTTCTTCTTGGTTAGCAATTAGTTATCAGAAAATGCTTTACTTTGAGTGGGCCATGCTTTATGCCAGCACGTATAATGCGTAGGCCCACCCTGTCAAGGAACTTTGGCTGCAACACTGTACAGCATAGCAACTACAATGATATGATATGATATGGTATTTGTAACGCGCCTATACACAAGTGTTTCAAGGCGCGACGAGGCAGGGAGGGAGGGAAACAAGGGGAAGACAGACAAACGATCCTACTAGGCCAGGTGTCATTCAGATCGCGCAAGTGCAGAGGTAAGGGGAAAAGGAGGAAGTGCAGGGGGAGGAGGTGGGGGGAAAGTGCAGTACAAGGTAAGTAGCGTAAAAAATAATAATTAATAAATAATAAATAAAAAGGGCCAGCTGGTGGCAAGTGCGAGGTAAGTGCAGAGCAAGTGCTGGGAAGGGGGCTGTAGGGTACAGTGACAGTCCCACAGTGCAGGGGGAGCCAGGGAGGCAGTGCAAGTGGAGAGTGGCTGGGCCCTGGACCGAGGTTGCTGAGAGTGGCCCAGATGCAGGTTTAGTGCTGAATTCAGTGGGGAGTTAAGCAGGTTTAGCAGGGGAGAGGGAGAGAGAAGGCAGAAGCGAAGAGGAAGGTTTTGAGGTGCTTCCGGAACCGGAGATGGTTCTCCTCAAGTTTCAGGGAGGCAGGAAGGCTGTTCCAGAGGGAGGCCCCTGCTGCGGAGAGAGATCTACCCCCAGCTCGTTGCTTCGAGAAGCGGCTGACCATGAGGGAGTTGGAGACGGATGAGCGAAGGGCTCGTGAAGGAAGATATTTAGGAAGAGAGAGTTGAAGGTATTTAGGTCCCAGGCCCCAGAAGGCCTTGTGGACAATGCAGAGGGTTTTGAACTTAATCCTCGCAGCCACTGGGAGCCAGTGAAGGGATTTCAGTCCTGGAGAGATACGGTCCCTGGGCTTGAGGCCAAGGACAAGTCTCGCTGTCACTGAAACGACAAGCAGTCTTCACCCCATTAATTGCTGAAACAAAGCTACTCATAACTTCCTTAAATATCCCATCAAACAACTCATCACACCCTGACACAATCCCTGTTCCTGTTCCCCTAACACACACACCATTCTGGACGCATCCCTTGATCACTTCACAAACATTGGATGCTTTTGCTTCTTCAATGCTAGATCTGCAGTAGAAAAAACAGATACATTAGATTCATGACTGTTTACTAATAATAATTGGTTATTTATAATGCACTTGATACTCAGAGGTTTCTAAGCGCGGACCCGGGGATCGAACCTGTTCCTCTGCATCGTCTTGCTTCCAAGACGAGCATGTTGCCCCCGAGCTATCCTCCCAAGAAGATATGCAGAAATCAACCTATTTATCATAGAATCTTGGCTCTCCTACAGTTCCAACTCAACCGTAATTTATCTCGTACAACCAGGTTCAGAATTCTCCACAAATACCAAATCAACAGAATAGGCAGTAGTGTTGCCATAATTTGAATGAGCTATTTCAACATAAAAAAAGCGGAATTCCATACTGTATAAGATTGAGAATCGTTACGCCTTAAATGCATTCTAATAACGGCCTTCTGCTGCAGCATACTCATTTACAGATCTCCATCCCCAAGCACAACTTCTGAACTTTTAAGCTGCTATACCCCCAAAGGCTCCCATTTAATAATACTTGGGGATTTCAGTTTCTGACTTGAGTGCAGCCATTTTCCAGAAACCAAAACTTTGCTGAGCTCCTTTTCACATTTTGGTCTCACTTAATTAGTTCTAATTCAAGGCTCCACCCACTCTGCTGGTCACACCCCTTGATGAAAATTCAGCCTAGACACCTGCATCAATGTCTCCCCCACTACCCACTGCCCATGCCATGGTCTGACCACTTACGGCATACCAGCCCACATCTTACTACCAAACAATTGCAGCTGTCACAGGCATACCATTTACTCAGTCACTTAAAGGAAATGGTCCCTCATCACTGTTAACTCCATAAGCCAAACATCCGCCGCCTACGCAAATGTTACTGGATCCATTCTCTCTCCGGCTTCCAAAGTAGTCTCAGCATAGCACTGGGATCCATCACTCCAATCAAGTCCATACAAATCACAACAACCAACCACCTAGCTACCTACCTACCTACCTACCACAATACTGGTATACCCCTGAACTACTCAAAATTAAAAAGCCTTAGACAACTGGAGAGACAATGGCATAGCAAGTACTGACGTCAAGCAAATGTCTTAAAATGTATGGCATCTTCCTACAAAAACAAAATCCCCACACCTCAAATTAACACCAAACCCTTGAAAGGAGCACTTCAGCAACCTGAACAATCTTTGAGGAATCAACAATAGCTTTGCAACAAACTAGCATCTTGCCTCTCCAGACAAAACACCACCATACATCAAAACATTGTCATCCTCAGATCAGATCACAACGTCCCGAGACTGCACAGGAAGAAGTCTCCTCATGCTCACAGTCAGACATCTTTCATCCCTATTGAACTAAGACATATTTGCCATTTCCTGAAATGCAAACCAACTGGCTTGTGTGGACACACCTGTTGCCCCAAAATAATGACATTTCTCTATTCAATAATCCAGAAAGAGCTGTGCACATTAGTAAACTCTTCCGTCCTCACAGGTTTCATACCAGTTGTGCAAACACTCAGCAGTAGCTTGCCGCCTCCAGAACAAAAGCTTCTCTCATACCAATCAAATCAGAAATGTTCATCTTGTTTTGCAACTCCCATTCCTAGGCTAGTTACTCGAACACTGTGCAATGTCTGAACTACAACCTTTAATTGAAAGCAATAAACAGGTGGCTTCACCTAGGAAGAGGAACCAAATGTGTCCTCCTTTCAGCAATTGATGATATAGAATAACAGACACTGGAGGCATATGCACCTTAGTCATTCTTGACCTCTACGCCACCTTTGACACGGTAGACCATGCACTCCTCCTATGCCGCCTTTAGCATGCCAGAATCATAAGCATCGCACGGCTAAACAACTTCCTATCTGATCCTACACAAACCGCACCATTACTCTCTTTTGAATCAAAGGAAACTGCGCCCACTTGGAGTACAGGAAGGCTCCATTATATATGTTCCTCCATTTATTATCTATCTAAACCCACTGGTACATCCAGTCAACCTTTCCAACCAATGTTTCTTCACGTATGTGGATGATACCCAAAGACTAGATGATGGCCAGCAAAAGAAGATAAAAATGCCAATTTCACCATATCCATGATGAAAGTCACTGAATGGATGGATGAAAACAAACTGAAATTAAATCCAACTAAAATCAAGAACACCACATTGGACTCCACACCATCACCTTGGATCTAAAACATGAGGGCTCCAACACTGGGTTCTTGCACTCTCAATGTACATAAAGTCAGTAATCTGGTAATCATCGACAACCTTTTATTTGAACCAAAAATCAGCTCAGTTGTCAAGAGCAGCTTCTTCTCCCTAAAATCACCAAGTCGCATCATTGGCTTCTTTCCAAACCATGAAATTACCATGGTCAATTAATTCATCTCAACCTGCCTTGACTACTTCAACATAGTATATTCCAAAGTCCAAATCATTCAACTCCAGCTGCTCACCTACTCTTCAGGTAATGATGAAAGGACCAAATCGTATGCTTTGTCCTTTGAGCATGCCACAACATAGGCCCAGGTTTCCTTACAAATACATTTCAGTAACATTCACCAAACTGAATATTGCAATCTGGCAACCAAGGGCTTTTGATACCACCCAAAATCTGCCTCAAAGGAAAAACGTGCTTCTTTCCACCAATCGAGTAAACACTTTTCACCAAGCTTTTTTCTCAGCACAGAGATAGCCCATTGTGAATGATGTGCTTTACAAATGCTAACAAATGAATACAATTTTGGGATCAGCTGTACGACCAGAGTAGAGCCACAGGAATGAGCACAAATATTATTATTGCCTGATCTGAAGAGGAACTTTATGCAATTTAAAAAGGTAAATTTTACCTTAAATTACAAGTTGCAAATAGGTATGGGCCACCGAAAGTAATCGGTTTTAGAGTTAAAATATATGCATCCGGGAGGGTCGGTGTAGGGGTGGGGGGAGGTGGGGTAAGGGGTTACTGGATCGGTTGAATGTATTCATTTCGATTTTGCACTGTTCCCTTTCTGTAACAATAAGAAAATGCAAATAAAACCAAAGTTAAAAAAAAATATATATATATGCATCCTTCATCTAAAAAGCACCCTATTAGGGCGAGAAAAATAAACAAACGAAATTATTCCAAACGCCAAATAAAAGGGAGTACAAAACTCCCACTTCAAAATCTTAACTGAAGCCCCGATAATAACTATTGCTTGTTCCTCTCGCACAGCTTAATTGTTCCTTTTATAGACCACGTTATACTCTGGGCTCCTACCATACGTTTTTTCTTTGCTTAATTTGGTAATCAATTCCACAGACTCTTCGTGCTGCACTGGCATTCACAAGCAAAGGGCACTCCAGTGTTACTGGTATGGCCTGCTTTCCAATGGGTAGCTCTCAAAATAGTAAACACAATCGGTGGTCAGAGGATCAAATAGGTCTCTATGATGTAAGGCTTACGCATATGTGTGTGATATGTTGATATTGCCTAAAAAGTGTGTGAACAAAATAACCTTTCAACTGTGATAAGACTACGTCTGGATCCCCCTGCTGGTGGCACAGTGCAATATTCCATGGACAAGCCTAGGTTGTCTTAAAACTAGTATCATGGTGATTTCGCGCAGTATAAAAGCACATTAACATTACAGAAGGGGTGAGGGGAATATGCGTAGCTGTAAAAAAATAAAAGGAGTATTTTTTTTTACTTACCATTGTGATAGATGTCATTTAGCCACATTAGATGTCACTTGTTGTGCAGTAGAGAATCATAGTTGTGTTGTGGGGCTTACAGTTCTGAAAGATAAAAATTAAATGCCAACTAAGCATTCCAAGAAAGTGAAAGAAACAGGCACAAAATACAGGGACATGAGACCCCCCCACCCACGAAAGCCAGCCAGTGGACACTATTTATAAATCTTCCTTCAACATCATTGCAGTCTAGCATGCCAAAGAGATGCCTTGCCTCCTCACAACCCAGCCAACCTGCAAAGTCAAATTGGGCTAATTCAATTTTTTCTTTTTTTTTATTGTGATATATCCAATTTAGGTTTTTTTTTTACACATACCTTCTTACATAAAATAATAAAACATGCAATTAAATCATTACAGTACAAATTATCCTCTTTAAATATAGCAGAACATTTTCTCAAGACCAAAATTAGAACAAAAAATAAATAAAACGCAAACTAAATAAGACCTTCTTTTCAACAACTGAGAAATTACCAAAATTCCTGTGTAAGAAATCCTGTATGCTGTTGCACTCTTATAACATTCAGTGTCAGTTTAGTCTCATACCCAGACATCATTCTTTCCCAAAAAGCACTTGATTAAAGGCGGTCAATAGACTTAACAGAGTTACCCAAGTGTTTAACCCTGGTGTCCCAAGTTCTGTGGCAGAATCTCAATATATGCTCAATCGTCTGGTCTTTCGGGTCCGTGCATTCGGGGCACAAAATCCTAGCCCCCTCCGTTAGGCCCCATTTGGTCAAAACCGAACCCGTCTTAATCAAATTGAGACGTACTCTCAGGAAATTCTGCCTTCCTTTGATGTCAGGGAACTTAGTTAGATACCTTGGAACGTAACCCAGCTTTGTACTGTACTTCAGGAAGGATGCAGGTATTGATGAAGCCCTCATAGCGTCAGATGTTGTGATCCAGTGTCTCATTGCGAGTGCTTTCTTAACCATCATAGAATTGGTGATCAATGTATATTTATCTTGCTCAGAATGAACCAGAATCTCATCTGCTATTTTCCTGAGTTCTCTTAAAGTTAAGGAACAGTCTGAATTTAAGTGATCCAAGAGATCTTCATAAAGCATATTGGTCATTGGAGCCATGATAGATCTAAACAAGGAGAGCAATTTCCAGTCCACCAAGGTGTTAAGCGATCTTAAACCTAGCTCATACCTTTGTGTTGCCATCTGCAGGCTTTTAGGCAGACCTAATACTTGCTTCAAGATGGGGGCTTCTATTTTTTGCCAATCCATGGTCCAGAGAAGAGGCTTGGCCTTGATTCTGTAAAGTATCACTGGGACCATTTTTGCAACATAAAACTTTATTATTGGCAAAATAGAAAGTGTGCAATATAGGCCTAGAATCTTCTTCATCTGAGCCATTAACTGTATGCATTTAGCCAGTATTTCTGCATACTGTGTCCCAATTGTAGGGACTGCGTGTAAAGTGTATCCTAGGTATAGTACTTCCTTAGCCACGGAAATTAACCGGCCACGTATTTTCCAAGGGAATCTAGCTCCCTGAACACCTTTTTCTCACTCTATTTGTATTGAGCCTTAAAGCTGAAAAACCCCAACGCCCCCCCCCACTGAATGCCTTAAGAGTTCACAAATATGGTGATTCATTGCGAACAATCTCAACAGTTGGGCTTTCTTGAAATATTTTCTCTGACTCTCTTGCCAATGCAGAGGTAGCACAGAAGAAAAACAAAAACAACCATGAAAAAGTTACCAAAGACCCACCATAGACATTGGCCCTACCACTTCGCTATATGGCTGTAATTAAGGCAGTCTATGGCCTGACAAATTCCAAAGAGATTCAATTGTTGGACTATGCAAAATATGGTCCTCAGAAATGGGATTTTCACTGTTCATCTTTAACGATGAAAAACTAGCAAATTAATTTTTATATGCTAACCGCGCCGCAACTCAAATGAGCAGAAAATGAAGGGCGATCATTCAATCAGTACCAAAAATGATACATTTTGTATATCTCAACTCTTGACAATTAGTCGTACCAACAATGAAATGGCATGGCTAGAACCATTGCTAAAAACGATATATACGGCTAATCAAGAACTGTTTACATCATAAGTTAAGGTTAAGTCTGTTCTTACTGTCCTGTCGTGGAACTCATGTGGGTATAATAATATTTCTACCTGGCTTTCCACGCTTGCAAAATTACCAACCATTTTATTGTACCAAGAAACAATGAAAATGGATCCATCGGTCATTCCTGACTACCATTCACACTGCTCTCCTGCTTCCAAAGGTGCGGGTGGCAGGCCCTTTGGGGGTTTAGCCATCGCAATCAATAATGCTGTTGAATGTAGGTCAACCTTGGTATATTTTTCTGTTCATGTCCTAGCTGTAATTTTGTGCCTCGACAAGCGTGAAACAAATGTAATTTTAATAATCAACGTGTATTGCAATCCTCTGAAATATTCTATCTTAGATATCTTTGATGATATAGATTGCTGTTTTGACCAAGCCTCAATGATATACTCTAAATATGAGACTATTGTAGGTGGGGATTTTAATTTGCATTGTAATGGACAGCCTACAAATGATCCTGTGTGTAAACAATCCAATTCAAACAGTTGTAAAAGAGGAGCAAAGTTTCGTGAATACTTTGAAAATTGGGGTATGTAATTTGTCACATTCAGTCAGTCCTCGAATGTACATACCTGGAAAAGAGGCATAAATGGTTCTGGGATTGCTTTTTTTGTGTCTCCGATTTACTGTTATGTAGAATAGACCTGGTCAAAATTGGGGACATTATTTACAGTGATCATGCCCCCATTTTTCTTACATCTTCACTTGATACCGATCAATGGCACTCGAACATCCTTTTACTTCCCATTGAAAACAAAAGGGATAATATTTCCCTAAAATGGAATCTAACCTTATGTAAGAAGTTAGCTGAAAGGGTACATGACCATCTTAATAGCCTGTTGAACTGGGATTCTATTAACTCATATTCCATCAACTATGTAAATGCAATAATCAATGATTGTATTGAAGACGCCCTTAATCACTACAGAACTAAAATTCCTCTCAATGACTCCACTCATAAACATAGTTTCAACTATAACATCAAAATGTTGAAAATATATAAAAATCGTGATATTAGACGATTAGAAAAGGGGAACTTTTCTGCTTTGCATTATATGCTAAAAAAAGAAGCGCATCATTCTTGAATACAAATTTAAATTGAAAGGCGCACATTTGCAGCAATACAATGAACAAAATTGCAAAATGATCAAAGCAATTTGTTGTCGTAATTTACGAGACATTTGGACTGCGCTGAAAAAAGGTAATGAGTTAGATAGATCTGATAAGTGTGAAATAAAAGCAGAAACATGGATATCCTATTTAAAGGAAAAATATATGATACCTGCCCGTTTTGCAAATATAAGGGATGACATAGTTCCTGTCTCTCTTGTCAACTACTTTGCTTGGTCCTCATATGACATCATGTGGGCCATTAAGAAATTGTCTAATTCCCGTGCTCCGGGCCCTGATGGGATACCTAGTTGTGTGTACAGATCAGATCCCATTTTTTGGAGTCAGATGCAAAAGATCAAATTTGATAGTATTCTTCAAAAGGGCCTCATTCCGAATTCCTGGGTCATGTCTATTCTTATCCCTCTTTACAAAAAGGGTGATTTCAGTTTACCCGAGAATTACCGTCCCATATCTCTGACTGATGCAGCAGCAAAGGTTTTCTCCATTTTAATTATCCATGACTTAGAAAAATATTTATCCACTCACAAAATGTATTCAAAATGTCAGGTTGGATTTAGGCGGCAGATGGGCACAACTTTAAATGCCACAATCATGGCCCATTTGATTGCTGGTATTAAAAGAAATGAACTTGGCAATGTTTACATTGCCTCTATTGACATGTCTTCCACATTTGACTCAGTTGTGCGAAAAGTTTTATGGAACAAAATGCGGATGTTTGGAATCCCAGAACTCTTTATACATTGGATCACCAAATTCCATACAAATACATCTTGTAGAATTCACTCAACCCGGGGAGGTTCTCTAACCGAGTCTGTTCCCCTTCATCTTGGTCTGAAGTAAGGATGTAACTTTGCATCCATGCTCTTTAATCTGTATCTTGCAGACATAGACGACCTTTGGGAATCTGTCATCGCATATCCAGCAAGGCTCTGTTCTCTTCGACTACACTGGTTAGCCTTTGCTGATGACCTGATTTTTTTTTATTTAACTCCATCTGGCCTCCAAGCCAAATTGGACATATTCTCAATGTTCGCCTATAATCATAATCTTATTCCCAATCCAAGTAAGACCTATGTTATGATTTTCCAATCTTGTAAAAGCTTAATAAATTTAGATGGCGTATTGGTGATACCCCTATACATGAATTAAAAGAGACAATCTACTTGGGATATCGTCTGAGTAATGTGACTACTTATAACCCATGGGTGTACTATCTCAAGCAAACATCCAGACCCTTACTGAGTCAAATGAAGTTCATTTTTTCTACTCTCTGTACATTTTCAACTATTCCACTCCTTGATTTCCTCACATTGAAAGTGGAACCAGTTCTTTTATATGCATTGGACATTTGTCCCAGTAGCATGTTGAAAGAATTGGATCTATTACAGGGTAGCATGATAAAAAAAAAAGCTCTGCGCCTGTCCTTATCCATTCCTAACTGCATTATTAGACACAAGATCGGTCTTATCTCCTTATCTACCAGGTTCACATGGCGTGCTCTGTCAAACTACTCTAAAATTCTGAATTGCCCTGATAATTCAATTTATCAATATTTCTTGTATTTCAAAAAGGGCTGCTCTTCTAGATCTATTAACAGCTACTATGTGACCATGGAGAATACTCTAATAAATTTGAGTGTTAATAGTGAAGATCTGTATAGGTGTCCAAATTATGTGAAACAAAAGTTATTTCAGTATGATTGGTGTAATACCATTGATCAAATTGCCACTCTGTGTACATATAAGGAATATGCGCAATTTCCTCATAAAAGAGATGGTTGCAGTGATTATCTCAGGATGTTTCCATGTAACATAACGAGAAGATACTACATGCGTTTTAGGTTAAATCAATATCATACTCTTGAAAGAACAAAGTATTGGTTGACAGGTAAAAACAAGATGGGCATTTCGAATTGTCGGTTTCCTGAATGTACAGAACGGAACGAAACATTAAAACATCTTATCTTAGAATGTCCCTTTTTTAGGGATCAAAAGGCAAAGTCCTTTTTAAGATTTATCAATGTGAACTATGAAGATTGCATGATTTCACTCTGGAACAGACTTATGAAAGGCAATGAGAAGGCTTTAATTTTTGCTTTGGTTGCTTTCCTGAAGGTCATTGATAAAGAGATTTTGTTACTTCATTGTTAAATTGTTTTTAACTTGAGTTTAATTTTATCTGGCATTTTTTTATATATATGTAATGTGTTGATAAATTGTAAATAGATATTATTGTGTAATTTTGTAAAGGTTCTTTGAACTATATACAAATAAAAAGACAAATTAAAAAAAATATGGTCTTCATCGCGTTTCAAGAGTAGCTGGCTTGAACTAAGCAAAAGGCGATTAGAGCAAATTTGTTTAAACTCAAACTATAGGATGCCAGAACAAATGCACAAAATCAGAATTGGTTAGCAAAGCTGTGCTACCACGGAGTGCTGAGAGAAAAACAGAGAAAATAAATATGTCTGTGTGTATGCAACTAGGAGGGCGAGAGAGGGAGGGAATGAGAAGGAGGGAGGGAGAATTTTCACTAGCACAGAAAAGGAAAGTCATTACAAGTAAAGAGGTTCCCTTATGCATAACCCACCCACAAACACAAACAATGGAGTAACTGTTTGATGACAATCATTACTTGCACCATCAATAAAGAAACAATTCTGCATTCGTACTACCCTGGAATGCAGAGAACAAGCTCTCTGAGAGAGACAGACAAGTGGCCCACCACCATGAGCGTACCCTGTATTATCAGGAAGATCAATATTAAATCATTTCTATTTATAGACTTAGCCATAGGGGCAGAAGGAGTGTCAGACTCCTTAGATCTGCACGCTTGTACAAATGTCAGGGGTTGTTTACAACATCAATTGTGCTCACATGCTGGAGTGGTAGGAAGAGGGGAAAGGTTAAGTGTTGCATGGATTAGACACAGGGGACTATTAAAGTGCAACATTGAATATGGTCATGGATTGGATTGCCTTCAAATCAAGTGAGATGGAGTTCCGATGCAAGAGTACTCAGACAAAAAAGTATCTGCATGCAGAGAGAACTAAAGATGATTTGGAGGGTTGGTGTCGCTGATTTTTGCTGCGTTAGAGATCGCAGCAAATAATTGCCCAATTTCCATTACTCCCTTTCTGAGTAAACTCCTGGAAAAGCTGCCCATCTCTCAGCTTAACCTTCATTCCGATTCTGTTGGCTGTCTCCATGACCATCAGTCCGGTTTCAGAGCTGCCAGAAGCACGGAAGCTGCTCTCCTGAACATCCGTGAAGACCTGCTCTCCAACCTTGACTCTAACATTCCCTCTGTCCTCGTCCTACTTGATCTCTATTCTGCCTTCGACACAGTCAACCATAACATCCTCCTCAACCGTCTACGTGACAACCTGGGTATCACTGATCAGGCTCTGGTCTGGCTGACCGCTTTCCTCTCTGATCGACCCTCTCATGCCCAACTTGGGTCCTTCCTATCATCCATCTTCCTCTCTACCTGTGGTGTTCCCAAGGGGTCTAACCTCTCGCCCTGGCTTTTCAACCAATACCTGGCAACTCTCGCCCACTGCATTGCCATTTTCTGCTCAAATTTCCAGTGCTACGCCGACGACACAACTTTTCAGGCTGCCCTCAGCCACCTCCTCTCCCTCTCTCATCTCTGATTGCCTAACTGCCATTCACGACTGGTGTGCCACCAATGATCTTTGTCTGAACGCAAGCAATACGGAGATCCTCCTCATCTGTAGACCTTCACTATTCTTTCCCCTCACTCTCTGGCCGGCCTCCCTTGGCCCTCCTCCTACCCCCACCTGCGAGGCTAAGAACCTTGGGGTCATCTTTGACTCCACACTTTCCGTCCGCGCCCACATCAGTGAGGTCTCTAAAAAGTCAAACTTCCTACTGCACCGCCTCAGAGGTACTCTGCCTTTCCTCTCGTTGCCCCAGAAGCTCAGTGTCTCCCAAGCCCTCTCTAGGTTGGACTAGTGTAACAGCCTCTTTCTAAATCTACCTGCCTCTACTCTCCACCCTCTGCAACTAATCCAGAACAGGACTGCAAGACTTGTCCTTGGCCTCAAGCCCTGGGATTGTATCTCTCCAGCTCTGAAATCTCTCCATTGGCTCCCAGTGGATGCAAGGATTAAATTCAAAACCCTATGCATTGTCCACAAGGCTTTCTGGGGCCTGGGTCCAAAATATCTTCAGCAATTCCTCCGCAAATACCTCCCCTCCCAAGCTCTTTGCTCCTTTACCTCTAACTCCCTCAGGGTCAGTCGTTTTTCAAAGAAACGAGCTGGGGGTAGATCTCAGGCCTCCGGCTGGAATAGCCTCCCTGCCACTCTAAAACTTGAGGCGCTTTCGGAACCGGAGATGGTTCTCCTCAAGACCTTGCTCTTTGCTTCTGCCTTCGTTCCCCCTCTCCCCTGCTTATCTGCCCTCTCTTGGCACTGTGCACCTGGCCACCCTTTGTCCCCTAGGCCCAGGTACCTGCTCACCCTGCCATCCTCCTGCACTGCCTCCTGGTCACCCCTTGCACTGGGGACTGTATCTGTACCCATACAGTCCCCCACGCCCCCATTTTCTTTTTTCTGCACTTATCAGACTTACCCAGTCTGCACACCTCAGTCCCCATTGACGCGTCGACAATAGATTTATCATTGCCTAATGACACCAGTATTATTAGGGGGGAGGTTTGTGGGACATGGGGAGGTTTGTGGGACGTATGGAGGAAAGGGGACTATGGACTAAGAGTACGTTAGTCACTACGGTGAGCAACCTATAATTACTCTTACGTCCCGTCCAGTTTCCTCCATACTGTATGGGCGATTACAACTAAATGTAGCCCCAGGGTGGAGAAGAGACCCTGCTTAAGCAAACAGGTTCCTGAGAACCGCCTGTCCGAAGGCCTGCCTCAGATCTAGAGCCGGCATCCAAACAGTAATGTTTACAGAAAGCCGAGGGAGAGGCCCAAGTGGCCGCCATGCTTATGACTTGCCAAGGGACATGGTGCTGGAATGCGATGACCGTTGCCTTGGCCCTGACTGCGTGGGCATGCAGGTTGGCTGGAAGTGGCTTGTGCCGACCCTCGTACGCTTCCTTGATGGCAGACATCATCCAGCAGGACATGGAAGCCTTAGAGGCCTGGTAGCCTGGCCTTAAGCCTCCAAAAGTGACAAACAGGGTGTCCGACTTGCAGAAGCCCATGGTCCTGTCCAAGTAAAATTTTAGGGCATGCCTGACATCCAGGCAGTGCAGCACTCTGAGCTTCATCCTTGGGATCGGGAAAGAACGTAGGAAGGACCATTTCCTCATTCAAGTGGAACACAGATGGAACCTTGGTCAGAAATGCCAGGTGCTTCCGCATGACTACCTTGTCCTTGTGAAAGGTGGTATATGGTTCAGAGACGACCAGCGCCTGGATTTCGCTGACTCTGCGAGCCAAGGTAAGACCGATAAGTAAGGCCGTCTTGATGGTGACCAGCCTGACGTCCACGGACGCCATTGGCTCGAATGGTTTGTGCGCCAGGGCTGCCAAGACTATGTTAAGGTCCCACACAGGGTGCGGTCTCTAGACGGGCGGGTAGAGCCTAGTGAGACCAGTCAGATGTTTCTTGACTATAGGGTTGGAGGAGGAGAAAACACCCTCCTCCAAGTTCATGTAAGCCCCAATGGCTGCAAGGTATGTGCGGCAGGTGTCCACCTGCATGCCAGAATGAGCAAGGTGCGCCGAAAAGCAGACCACATCGTCCAAAGTGCACGCAAATGGGTCGAAGCCCTTGGAGTCGGCCCAGTGGCAGAATCTGGTCCATTTGCTTTTGTACTGGGCCCTGGTGGCTTTGCTCCTGGCACCCTGTATGATCTCCAGATTGGCCTGTGAGAGGCTAAGGTGCCGAAGCGTTACCTGCTCAGGTACCGCACTGTGAGGGCTAGTTTCCCTGGTGTAGGGTGGATGACTCTGCCCCCCTGCTGTGCGAGAAGAGGTGCTGGGCCCGTCGGAAGGTTAATCGGGGGCACCTACGAGAGGCTCAGTAGCTCCGAAATCCATGGCCTGGCCAGCCACCATGGAGCTATCAGAATGATGAGGATTCGGCGAGACATCTTGATTTTGCAAATTACCCTGTGGATCAGAGGGTGGCGTAGGCTTTCATGCCGGTCCACTGGAGGTGAAATGCGTTGCCCAGAGAGCCGGGACCCTGCCCTTGCCAGGATGTGAACCGGGGACACTTCTTGTTGTGCCAGGTGGCAAAGATATCCACGTGGGGGTGACCCCACCTGTTAAAGATCTCCTGAATCACAAGGTCATTCAGCTGCCACTCGTAATTGTCCTCTCCCAGCCTGCTGAGCCTGTCCGCTTCAAAGTTGGATTCCCCAGGGAGGTGGACTGCCGTGAGGTAGATGTTCTCCAGGGTACGCTCCCACATGCTGATCGCCAGTCTGCACAGAGGGGGATCTGGTGCCTCCCTGCTTGTTGACGTAGTACATGCTGGTCGAGTTGTCTGTCTGGATGAGGACACCCTTGCCCCTGAGAAGTGGTAGGAAAGCTCCGAGCGCTAGCCAGATGGCATTCAGCTCCAAGCAATTGATGTGGTATTCCTGCTCCTGTCGAGTCCAGGTGCTGTGGACCGAGAGATCGTCCAGTGTGGCACCCCAGCCCTCGAGCGAGGAGTCTGTGGTGATGATGGCCTGCAGAGAGGGCAGCCGAAAGGGCTTGCCCGTCCGTAGGTTGCAGTCCCTGGACCACCATGTTCGGTCCGGGTGGAGAGTTGGAGGGACATTGATCGTCTTGGATCGCGAGCCCCGCTCCCGATTCCTTGAGGCCGCGAAGTGCAGCTGAATCCTCCTCATCCTTAGTCTCGTGTGCAGCACGGCTAATAGGACCGCTGCCAGAAGACCCAGGAGATGTTGGTACCACCATGCCATGCCGAGGTCACCTCTCTGCTGAGTAAGTGGGCAGTGACCCTCTTGATGGCCGAGATGTTGTCCTCCGACGGGAAGACCTTCTCGCAGCACGTGTCCCAGATGAGGCCCGGGAATGTCAGTCTGCTTAGGCTGAAGCTGTGACTTCTTGAGATTGAGCGAGAAGCCAAGATCGTGAAGTGTGTTCATAAGGGCATGGGAAGAGTGGTGAACCGCTTCCGGAGATGTACCCCTGACGAGCCAATCAACGAGGTATGGGTAGATGTGGAGGCCCTGCGCTCGGAGGAGGGCCGCCACATCATTCATGCCAAATCGGGACATGCAGGTCCGTGTCCTTCAGGTCCAGGAAGCACATCCATTCTCCCTTGTCCAATGTCTCCGCTATAAAAGCTAGCTTAACCATCTTGAATTTTTGCAGGGGTAGGGAGAGGTTGTGGGTGGAAAGGTCCAGCACAACTCTCAGGCCTGCCTGGTTCTTCTTCTGAATGGCGAAAATCCAGGAGTAAAAGCCAAAGCCTCGCTGGGAGGCTGGGACTTCCTCCACTGCCTGGCTCTCTACAAGCGACCAGATCTCTGCCAAAAGAGTTGCTGTCCCAACCTGTAGGAGGGGAGGAGAGGCTGGGATAGGAAGGTGGTACCCCGTGCATACTACGGAGAGGATCCAGGGGTCCGCGAAATTCTGGGGCCAGAACTGTGCATGCAGAGCAAGCCTGCCCCCCACCAGAGACACGTGGACCCGTAGGGGCGTGTCATGCTTTCTTTCCCCTTGGAGGCTGACACTGAGGGGGACTGGAAAAGCCCTTACTCCCCCCGCCCTGTTTTTGTTGATTGCGCCGGCTCGGAGACGGCAAGCGGTCCGGCTGCCTGGATCTGCGTTCCTGGAAGCCGCGGAACCCTCCATACGTAGGACCCCTTTCCGAGCACTGCTGAGATTGGGTGTACGATTTGGGCGTGGTCTTTGTAAGAATGGATGAAGTCTTTGCCGTTTGTGGGCTGTTTTTCTTTTTGTCCAGCTCCTTATCTGTAGATGAGTGGAAGAGCCCTCCCACCCCCTCGAACAGTAGATCTAAAATGCGCGCCTGGACATCCGGGTTGAATTTTGTTGCTGGGAGCCAGGCCGTCCTTCTCATGTCCGCGGCAATACAGATGGCAAAGCCTGGAGGTATCGATATGAGCCACTGTGGATTCATGAGGTCATGCGCCACCAACTTGGCCTCAGCTAGCCCCGCCTTAAAGCGTGATTGGCTCTGGGAAGGGAGTTCCGGGAGGAAGTCCGCAATTTCATGCCATAATCTCTGGTTGGCGGCAGCCAGCATGGCATCAGCGTTGGCTTGACATAGATATAAAGAGGCGTTGAAATAGAGTTTCTTGCCATATGCCTCCAAGATCTTCTCCTCCTTGCCTAGCAGTGCCGCAGAGGCAGAGGACAACTGGGGCTTGGAGTATAGCGATGCCGCAGCAATCACCGAAGAGTGTGGCTGAGGATGGGCCGAAAGCAAGAGCGTATCCCCCTCCAGCTGGCTGTACTTGGAGTCCAGGCATCGATTGACCAGCTGGGCCGAGTGGGGTTTAAGCCAGCCCTTCTTGGCCAGGGAGACTACATCGGTCTACATAGGAATCCCCGATTTGGCAGAGGGGCGTCGCGTGAGGACTTCAGCCAGAACCCCCTCTGCTGGCTGCCTAACCTCGGGTTGGGGGGGAAGGCCCAGGTACTCTGCCAAACCAGCAAGACGTTCGTGGAAGGCCCTGGCTGAGGATGGCGTGTCCGGATCCTCCACCTCATCAGTATCCTGCGTATCTGGACGATCTTGTGGAGGAGAAGGAGAGGTTGGTGCCCGAGGCTGGGGTACAGAGACTGCAGCCAGAGGCGGAGGAGGCGGCGGAGGAGGTTGCGGAGCTGGCTCTGGAGCCGGAGGAGGCGGCTGCACTAGGGGCTGGGGGCCCGAAGAAGGCTTCTGCGGTGCCGCTAGAATGGCGGGAATGACTTCCCTGATGGCGTCCTTGATGATAGCCCCCATCTGAGGCGACTTCATGAGGCTGAGGAACTTCGCGAAGAGCACCTCCTCACTGGCCAAAGAGGTGGTAGGGGGTGCTTCTCTGGCCTCGGCCCGGTAGGTGTGACACCCTCGACCCGGGGGTCAGTAGAGCTGCGTTTAGGCGCCCCCTTGGACGTGTTGCCGGTAATAGGGTGTAGCCCCTCGTCCATGGTGCCGGTAAAAGGGCGAAGCCCCTCGGGTGTAGACCCGGTAAAAGAACCTTCTGGTTCCTCAACACTGCGCTCGGGAGGATCTGAGGATCCCTCGACCCGAAGGCCGGTAGCTGAAGCCGCCTCGGTACACGTGCCGGTAGAAGGACCTGGCCGGTCCCTCCCGCGCGGGAGAGTACCTGGGAAAGGGTCTACCTTACGGGGTGCGCTGGAAAATATCGGCCCTACCTTGGGCCTGATTTGATGCTTCACAAAGTTCTTGGGATCCTATGGAGGCGACTTCTGGAAGAGCTCCCTCCACCTGGCTAGTCTGTTCTTCAGCGCCTTCGAGGACAGCGAGTCACACGCCGAACATGATTGCCAACCGTGGTCTGGGCCAAGGCAACGTAGGCAGAGGGCGTGGGGGTCTGAAGTTGGGAAGGGCCCGTTGCAGGATGGACACCTGCTGAACCCTGTAGAAGTCGACATGCGCCGGGGAGGAGCGTGACGCCTGAGGACCGAGTACCTGAATGATAGATAAGACAAAAAAGACAAAGAGAAGAAGTATCGTGCGTGGAATTACATGGCCGAAGCCAAACATAGGAGCGCTGGTGAATTTGGCCCGTTCCTGTCGACGCGGAAAAGAGGACTGAGGTGTGGCGCCAGAGGGCGGAGTCAGGGCAGCGCATGCTCCCTGGGCCACACCCCTGCGCACCTCCAAATTTGAAGGGGAAGAAGATTTTTTTTCTGGTGAAAAAGGTTCTGTCTCCCGTCCCTTGGAAGGGACGCCCATACAGTATGGAGGAAAGGGGACGGGACGTAAGAGTATGGGCCTTTGCTGGAGCTTTCGCCAGGACCGATAGAGACCTAGCAGTTTGAGTGCTTGCCTTGGTCTTCGAGATTTCCTCATCGGTGGTAGAGTGGAACAGTTCTTTGCCGTCAAAGGGGAGATCAAGCACCTTGTCCTGAACTTCCTTCAAAAACTTTGTAGCATGCAACCATGCTTGGAGGGAATTGTCAACACCGACCATCAGGCCTCAAGCTGAAGTGTCTACGTGATGGGCCGCAGCCTCAAGTAGATCCTGCATCAGAACTTTGGCATCAGATAAGCCGCCCTTGGAGTCTTCGAGCCTATCAGGAGGAATACAATCCTGAAACTCAGCTAGCTCTCTCCACAGTTTCACATTGGCAGCCGCCAAGATAAGCTCAGTATTAGCCTGACTAACCTGAGGAGCCGAATTGGAAAAAACCTTCTTCCCAACAGCGTCAAGAAGCTTGTCATATTTGGAAAGGAACTGAGACACGGCAGTGAAGGATGTGGAGGCCGGCTTCGACTGGAGCGTAGCTGCTGCCACCACCGTCGAAGAGGGGAGCGGACATGCCGACGAGGATATGTCCTCTGACGCATGAAGCTTGAAGCGAGCGTCAGTTTTCTTGTTCCGGTGCTGCCCGGAATGAGGACTTTTCCCCCAGACCTTACGGGCCTCGGCCAGGATGTCCTTTTGAAGGAGCAGGCCGGTACGCTCCTGTGTCGACAGAGTAAAGACTCCCGAAAGTACCCCCTCTTGCGGAGCAGGGGGCTCAGGATGTATAGCAGTGCCATCATTTCCAGCACCCTGTCGTGAAAGGCTCTACTAGAGCGGGGCGGGTCATCACCGTCCTGGTCCGCCTGGTACTCATCCAGTGAGGCGGAAGCAAAGGTTTGATCCACTGCACGTGGTGCCTCAGGCCCAGAGGGGGTGGCTGGCAGTGTAACCAGAGTATTTTCCACAGGGGAAAGTGGAGGCAGAGGAGGCAGTGGGGGAGGAGGTCCCAACGGAAGGGGTGGCTGAGGTGGCACTACCGGGACCTGCATAGGCAGTGCTGGAGCAGGGGCCGGTTCAGGCAGTTTAGGATACATTTCCTTTCCTTAAAGTAAGTCTTCATGGGATCAGAATGCACAAGCTTCTTAAACTTGCCAAAAAAAAAGCATCCTCCGACGAAGGTCTAGGCGTTGAAGTGGGCAGAGGCCACCCGGAAGGGGCATACCCACAGGATCGTAAAGAGATGGTTGCCAGGATGGTCCCCAACCAACTGGATCTACGTAGATCAAAGGCACGGATGCAGGAGGGAGTGAGACTGTATGCGGCAGCGGAGCCCGAGCACGCTAATCCATTGTTGGAGGGCGGAACAGATTCTTATTGTCCACGAAATATGGAAAAGGCTGCTCTGCCCCAAAAACAGGTCCCTCAGCACCAGGCGTGGTGAACGTTGGTGTAAGAGAGGTAGTCAAAAAGGCTGCAGTGGACCGCAGGGTTTGGACCGCCATTTTGTCAACCCCTGAGGCAGACTGCGTCACAGGTGTAAGTGAGGCCATAGTCTCCTCAGTTGAGTCATGGATCTTAGGTTCCATTTTAGCCTTGTGACAAGGAACCTCAGCAGAGCCAGTACTAGCAGATCTTGAGTGTTTGAAGAACACCTAAGGGACTGCTGACAGATTTGCCCCAAATGAGGGAACCTTGGCAGAGCTGGTACTGGAAGACTGGTGCTTGACCGGCTCCTTTGCTCCCTCAGCAGGATTGGTTCTACCACAGGTCAGAGTGTGGGAAGGCCTAGAGTCACCCCAATGCCAGAACCCCCAAAGCGGACCCCTCAATCTTGCCAGTGTATATAGAAATAGCCCCAAGGTGGGGAACCTCAGGAGTAACCCTGGTACCTTTAGTCCCCTCGAAAGGGACCTCGAGTCGAGACTCTAGGCACTTAGAACCAGGCTGACCCTGGTGATAAGAGCCCCAGAAGGACTGGGCCCAACTTTAGCCCCTAAAAGGGGAACCTCAGACGATGATCCGGTGTTAGCAGCCCCTTTGCAGGGGACCTCGGAGGAAACTCTAGTGCGCTTTTTAGATCCCTTTTGGGACACCTCAGGAAGATCCCTGTTAACAAGACTACTTGAGCCCCTCTCGGACCCAGAAGACCCCGGGAAGGAGTCCCCTGGCCGGGTTAAATTAAAAGGAACAAATTTACCAGTCGTTTCCTTTTCTCCTCAATGAACTGTTGTAATTGTGGTGGAGGAACGCATTGAAACATCACCTCCTACCTGACAAGCCGACTCTGGAATGCTCGGACGGAGAGGGAGTCGCAGTAGAAGCACGAGTCCCAACGGTGTTCCTGGCCTAAGCACTCCAAGCAAAGAGAGTGGGGATCCGCCCTCGCGAAACGACGTTCGCACGATGAACAGGACACGAATCCCAGATGCTCCGGCATAGACTGTAGACAAGGTGACCGCGAAACCGGAGCAGGAACGAAGGACAAGGGAACAAAAGAAAAATATTCCCAGTGATCAAGTGCATCCGACCCCGACCGCACGGAGAACAGGACTGTGGAGCAATGCGCGAGGCGGAGCTATGGTCTCATGCGGTGGCCCCGCGTAAAAAATAAAAAAAAAGAAGGACAACAAATTTCATATTTTTATGCTTTTTGAAAAAAGTGCCCGGAATGTCCCACAAGTACGAAGGAAAGGGGACGGGACGTAGTAGTATTTTTATTACACCAATAAGCCATTAACTCTCAGAAGACAGCTTAGAAAAAACACTTGCGCAAAAGTGATTTTATTACAAAAGGGGCTTCAACTGGGCTGGGAGAAACACATAGCTCACCCAAACACTGCCAGAAGTACTCTTTCTATTTACCTGAGGATGCCTGCAGAGGTGAGGAGACCCACAGGGAGCATACAGGATTGATCTAGGGACTTTCCCCATGACCTCTGACCCCAAAACCGCCATCTTTGGAAGGTCTTTCTACCTTCAAAAGGGGCTTCAACTGGGCTGGGAGCAACACAGTGCTCACCCAAACACCAGCAGAAGCACTTTTTCTATTTGCCTGAGGATGCCTGCAGAGGGCAGGGGACTCACAAGAAGCATCCAGGATCGATCTGAGGTTTGCCCACGTGACCTCTGACAAAGTTACTTCTGGGTTACTTTGGGTATATCAGCACTTCCTTTGGGCATCCATTCGCCCGGGCATCCAGAGCTAAGAGAAGACCGAGCTAAGTGTTGATGCTATAGCCTTCTCCATTTCATTCTGTGTGCCCCATTAGCCACAGGTTGCCATGATAATGCCTCGCATACAGCACACAAACACATCAAACTCCAACACAACACTCCATTAAAACAACTAATTACACAGACCTGCATTCTTCTCAACTGCCATTCTGTACCTTCTCGCACATGAAAATTAATGAACGCCTTAGCACACACTCCCCACATATACTCTTCCTAACAGAAACATGACTCAAACCCCCACCACACACCCATTATCCCTGACATACTTATTCTGCCCCCTCTCATCAACCACAGAGAGCACCCACACAAACAAACAAGGTGTGGCATTGCCTTCATATATAAAAACACACGTACAAGCAAAAATCATGTCTCCATGGATATAAAAGCTGTGTATTGTGGTCTGACCACTTTGCAATCCCCTTGACTCACAATACCACACAAAATCGCACCACGTGCCATACATCCTCCTCACCCCCAGCCAGACAAACCAAACACATTACAGACATAGCCTTAAGACCACTCGCACCACTCACTTCCCCCTTCCCCAGTAGCACATCCCTCATCTTAAGCCACCAATACAACATCATCATCATCCCATAGGGGCTCAACAAAATGACACCCTTCAAATTACAAAAACCCCACAACAACCACCACCACAAATCATGCTTCAACAGTTCCCTCTTCTATATCAAGCAGGAAGCCAGATGCTTAGAAAGAGCCTTGCAAAAGAACCCATGCCCAGACCACTTCTAAATAAGGCCACACTTGACCCAGCACAACCCAACAACTACAGACTGATAACGACAGTCCTGTTCCTCTTGAAAATCCTGGACAAAGCAGCGCACAACCAGATTCAATCATACATAGAAGCTAATTCCATACTAGGGAAAAGGCAATCTGTCTTCCGCATAGGGCATGGAACGGAACCTGCCTTATTAGACCTAAAAAATCAAATCTCACAGATCATGGACAAAGGCAAACCTGCCCTGCTCCTCCTTCTAGATCTATCAGAAGCTTTTGACCTGGTAGATCACCAAACACTTACCACCCATCTTACCCAGGCAGCCCATTTCTCTAAACAAGCAGCATCCTGGATCACATCATTCCCCGAAGGAAGTGCCATGAAGGTCTACTCCGACACAGCTAACGCAGATCCTACCACCATAAATTGCGGTGTCCCCCAAGGATCCTGTAGAGCTCCCACCCTCTATGACCTCTTCACAAAACCCCTTTTTGACCTACTTTACTCCATGGGTGTTGCATATACTAACTATGCAGACGACACTGAAGTACTCATACCTCTATCTGGAATCTATCACCAAGACGCCGCTGCCCTTCACAACATCTATGCTACCATCCAAGCATGGATGGCGCTCAATGGCCTCTGTCTTAACAGGGATAAGACTGAAATTCTCATAATTGGGCAGAAAAACACAATAACGAAGCTCAGTCCCCAATATGCCAATTTCAACATAGACAACTCAACCATCTCTGTTTCATCCTCCGTGAAGCCACTAGGTGTTCACATGGATGCTAATCTATCGATGAACAAACAAGTCAGCGCCATAGCCTCTGCATCTGCGTACAGCACCAAACTCATCAATGCCATTAAACCCTACCTATCCGCTTCTAACCGATTAGCCATAGCTAGAGCAACTATAGGTGCTAAACTCGATTTCTGCAACGCCCTCCTAGCTGGCACCTCCGCCAAGAACATTCACAGACTGCAAACCACACAAAACAATGTCCTCAGAGCCGCTATGAGCATCCCTAGAAGAGACCATATATCACATGCCAAACGTGCAGCACGGTGGCTTCAGGTCAAGGACCGAATTACACTGAAAATCCTCACCATCACACACAGATGTATCAACAACACTGCTCCCACATACCTATCTGAAGCAATATCAAGGAGGACCACTTCCACACGCCCCACCAGGGCTCAGTACACCAACCAACTACACTTACCTCGCATCAAGAGAGCCACAGCTGGAGGTCTAGGCTTCTCCTATATTGCCCTGAAACTCTGGAACTCACTCCCTGCCACCCTTAGAGCTGCAACTTCCATCTCTGTCTTCCGCAACAACCTCAAGACCACCTTCCTCAACTAGCAATGCAACCCCCTCCTCCTCTGCGTCTATCATGTATATTGTAAGATAAACAGAACTGTAATATAGCTTTATTGTAACCTTGTATATATACTCTGCATTACTATGTAACTAAGCTTTGCACTGTAACAAGTGCCATGATATCCTCGGGCTGATGTGCGCTATATAAATACTAATAAAACAAACAAACCAGGGCACCCCTCAGACACTGCTGCAACAAATATAAAACAGCCATACGGTTATGCTCTACTTAGTATGCCTACAATCATGTATGCAGTGTTTATCTGCATGCACACCTGTATATAGTTAATCTGTCTTTCTAGTCTAAAATAGAATGTTCTGTTTAGAATGGGGGTGGGGGTGTTTGGAGCGTTGTTGGTCGAATAGGTAGTCAGCTGGATGGAGGGTGAGGGAGAAGCAATGCAAGCCGGAGCAGAGTGTATCCCACATACCGGTTACTCTAATTAAGCCTTGTTGAACACTCCAGCTGCCAAGTCGTCTTTCCGCACAACAGTGACAATGAGCTGGTCTACTTGAACGGGTCCCCAGGTGTGGAGAGAAGCCGTGGTTTCCAAGGACGGTACCTGTGTCCCTAGGTGTCCGGGCTTGCTGCTGTGCCGATTTGTGCACTTCTCCTACCAAAAGTACATTCTCCTGGCAGTGTTAATGATCTGAGTGGCAGTTTGCCAGCAGCCTGCGGCAAACTGAATGGAAGCCGTCCGTCAGAGTCAAACCTCATCGATGCCAGGCAGAGAAGGAAGGGTAGCTGAGCAAGTCCTTGGCCACAGCGGTGCGTGTGAAGGACCAAGAGGAACGGACCAGTCCGTGTAATACGTGAGCGGCGCACAACGCTTGGAGACTTGTTGTCAAGGCAATACTAGGAGGGTGGGGGGGGGTGGGAGAGAGAGAGAGAGAGAGAGAGAGAGAGAGAGAGAGACACAATGATTGCTGCTGGTTGCCGTGACAACCTGAGAAGAAGCCGGTACCATGGGTCTTATGTTCATGGATTGCCATTTCTTTACCAGGGGAGCATGCGTCCATCACTAGGTATAGTGATTGACCCAGTGGGGGGAATTGTACGTTGGCACCAGTTTCTTCCCTTGGTTTGGCTACATTCCCCAGGCCATCTTTTGCGAGTGAAGATATTATGGGAGGAATAGACCGTTGCTAGATTAAACTGGTATAGTCTAATATGGGTACTTCCCATCTTTTTCCTCGATGACGGGGGGCCTGTATCAAACGGGGAAGAGGTAATAAGCTTAAAAACAAAAAGGATACATGCTCCCCCTCCCTTTTGAACCTATTCAATTCTTTACAGCTATGTTCAATGAACAATGGTTAAATAATCCACTGCTACCAACCAGAAATCTGTTAAAGAATATTTAATATTTCATCATGACATATATAAATTACATATTGCACAAAGAAAGCATACACACCAATAGAGGCAACCCTATGTTGACTCTCACAAACACCCCAATGTGTAATTCTAAAAAAAAGTCTCTGTACCACTGTGAGGTTAGTAGACATAAGTGACCAAGTCTTATATCACAATACTGCTCATAAAAAGAAAGAGCAAAGACAAGTTGTAGTACATGTTAACACTAAACGTGTCATTCATATGTGCCAAACTTCATCTACTACACAGGAGTAATTCAAATCCTTGTATCTGTATGTTTAAACTCCACTGAGATTATTTAGTGATCGGTTTTGTACAGAAGAATGGCTCATTACGAAGGTGACCTAATCACTCTAAAATGGAAAACGGACTCATGTATAGATCTTTGTCAGGTATATAGGTTGACACACTGTTTCAGCCCCTAAACAGAGATATGGCTGTCCTATGCATTCTCATTTGGTGGTCCACGGGGCCTTCATCAGGACAAAGAAAGATTGTGGTAAATCTATCTTCTGTTAGTTGTCTTGTGTAGAGAAATGTAAAATGACGTCATAAAATTCCAATAAAAAAAATTTCAAAAAAAAATATTTAAAAAAGAAAAAAAAAATTGAAAAACACATTTCTGGCTGTACTAAACCCAATTTAAGTACCATATCAATAAAGCTGGACACCAACCTCTCTGCTGTTTTTATGTTTTTAGGGCAAGGTTCTTTTCATTTGTTTAGATTGATCAAATCAACACCTCCTTCATGACTTCTTTCGCCTTAACTGATAAAGGTTTACATTACTTCATTTGTTGTGTATTTCTATTTCTCAGTGACGAATAAACTTAGAATATTCGTTCCCTTAATTTGCTCTGCCACACCTGGGTCTGGATGAGTATGGCGTGCTAGAGAGGATTCGTCCTTCTCTCTGGATTTTTTAATCTGTCATCTTCCCCCTGGGTCGGAAAAAAGTACCCTGTGGGATAAGCATAGACTATTGGTGAGACCGATTCTCGCATAATAGGCTTGTAATATCCCTTCTTATTAATGTACTAGCCAGAGGCACCCTATTGACTTTCTTTTAATTTTTGACTTTAATATTTTTTGATCATGTCCCATTGTGCCTTAAATGCGCAAAATGGAACAGATATATGTAATCAACCGTATTCTCTTACTTAGCTCTGCCAGTTCGATCTCACGGGCAATACAAGTTGTTGCAGCTTGACATACCCACAGCTGGCCATAGGTTTCTTTAAAATAGGCTCCCAAATAGTTGTATAAAGTACAGCTCCATAGCAAGTAGTGACTCGCTGGACGTAGTTGTTAAGGTGAAACATTGCTTACCTTCACAGAAGTCAAAAAAGACCGAAGAATGCCACCGTACAACGAGGAAAGGCAGCGTCAGCACAAGGCGCCTACCTTTGTTCCTTTGTTAACACGCGGGCTGCAACAAAGGCAGCCAAATTCAATGGCCAGTCATGGTCGCCATCTTGGAATGGTGTGCAAGAATGGCCATTAATTGCACAAAATCGATTGCATGTCTTATTCTGCAACTGGCTGTTGATTTTACATGCCTGAATTACATATCTTATTTAATCGTGCCCATATGTTTATTTCTGGTAGATCTTAATTCAGGGAAGGAAAGGTATTTTCTTTATGGCGAGGCGTAACGGACTAATCCCGTTATGCTGAGATGTACTGGATTAGTGGCCCTCATAACCCATACATACTAAAGACCAACAAACAACATTGGTGCGTCTCCAGCTATACCACTACCTCTTCGGAGCAATAAGATATTTATACTTAGGGGTATATATCGTATTCCACACAGCAAATTCAAAACCACACAGGCAAAACCACGCTGAGTGAATGACCGTCAGATCATTATTTTACGCAGCCATTGTTGCTCCACATTGCATCAACATTGATCGTATCTCCTGGCGGAACATCCGTGGCACAAAACCAATGATGTTCTCGAATATAGAAAAAGACTGCATTCAATCCCTTTATTGAGGCCCTGGTTAAACAAATTGAGTCTATGGATCCAATTTGGTTAGGATTTCCTCAGGACTAGGTCACGTTCCCCACCTCTTGGGGGTTCTTATGGACCAGAGTACATCAGTGTATCTATGTTGTTTCTCCTTGTAATGAACCACCATAGGTGTATCAGGGGCTTTGTTCTTGCAAAACCCACGGAAAATCAGACACTTTCGTTTTCGGACTTTTCTTGCAGATGACAATTCGTGTTTTTTCCAGATTTACATTTAAGTTATTCTCAGTGGCACACTTGTCTAGTTTGTTCAATAGATTTTGTAATCCACAGGGGGTCAGAGAGGACGATATAGTCCGCATATAATAGCCAAGTGATCTTCTGAGACCCCAATTTCGGTGTATCAGCTAAGGCCCCTACAGGTTTCTCACCAATATCCAAAATAAAAAGGTTGAATAATGTGGCGGCCAATATACAACCCTGTCTCAGACCCCGTTCCATGACAAATGAAGCAGACAACCAGTCCTCCAACGTAAGTCTGACTTGCATGGTTGTGCCAGAGCGCAACATCTTTATGAGGGTCTGAAGTGAAGAAGGACACTCATATCTTCCTATTTATCATACAATATTTGACGATCGATAGAGTCCAAAGCGACTCGAAAGTCCACGAAAGCTATGTACAATAATTGATTTTGGCCAAGATATTTAGATTTTAACATATTCAATGTAATATTCAATTTGGAGAGGTTCCCATGCCTGAAACAAACCCAGACAGAAAAGGGTCTCTTATCTGCTCTCAAAGACAAAGCGTTTAATTCTTTGAGGATATCGGCGAAGGATTTTACCTGGGACATCCAGTAAGGCTATAGGCCTATAGCTCTCGGGATTCTGATGATCACCTTTTTTGTATATTTGAAGAATGATGCGGTAAACGTTGGGAGTGAATTATCTTCCTAAAGATGTGAAACAGAATATTGGTCCAAATTTCTGGATGCTGTTTTAGAGTTTTGTTTGATAACCTGTCAGTTGGCTTGCTGTATTAATAAAATAGAATATCCTCTAGAATATCCTCTTTGTCAAAATCGAGATGGAAAGGAGTTATCTTCTGCGATGCTACTACCCCACATCGCGAGGCTGGTTTTGCGTACAGTTTGGTAAAATGTGCTATCCAAATATTCTCCGCCAGCCCCATTTGATTGAGTCGTTTCTTGAGGGGTTGACAGGGTTTGGTTAAGAGTTAAGTCATATTTGCGCTATGTTCTTAGACTATATTATCTTTAGCATTTTTTCGCCCCCGTCTCTTTGATACAGCCGGGCCTTTTGCATTCGCAGCCCATTTTTATGAGTTGTCCTAGTTAGTGCCGTATATCTCAAGTTTAGCAGGAGTTTCAGTGCCTCTCGTTTTTGGCTCCCAAACAAGATTTTCTTTGCTTTAATTTCGGGGTTATAAGTATGTCAAGTTCTTAGTCAATTCGGAGCATGGGACTTCTTGGTACAATATAATTGCATTAGATCGTAATAAGTCACATTGCTGTTTGAAAAGTCCGATTTGGATTTATAAAAAGCTGAGGCTAAAGTGTCACTGAACTGAGTAAGAGACTTTGCGGACCTGCTGACTCGATTTAGGCTGTTATTGATGGTCATCGTCCCTATAAGAGTTGGATATTGAACCAAAGTGTTACAATCACCAGCCATCCATTTTAACGTGAGCATTGAATGATCACTATATTCAGTTGGCTCCATTCGAAATTGCACTATTCGAGAGAATATATATATTAGTCAATAGTGGCTTTTGATGGACCTCTTTGCCACGTATGCTGTGGTGGAAAATCGTCCTCAAATACCCCATTTAGCATAAGTAAGTTACGAGATTTCATAGGTTGGGCCCAATGGGACACCTTACTCTGTCTTGCACATGATCTTGGTCTAGGCAGTGTAAATTTAGGTTGCCAGCAACAAATGGTATGTGCGATCCCTGATGTTATAATAATTTGGTCCAACAATTCTGTAAAATCGTGGAAAACATCTTCATCGTCAATCGCCACAGGATTCCAGTATAAATTGATCAATGCATAAGTTATATCACCTTCTTCAATAAAGGTTTAGCTGTATGAATGGGTTCGGCGCCATCATAGAGCTGAATCGTAAATTCGAGCTGGTCTTACTACTTGTCAAAAGCCCTGAAGTAGGACGACCTCTCACCCCCTTTCTCGCCGAGATGATATGAACGTTACGTGGTTTATGTTACGTGGTTTTGTAAAGTGCACAGTCGCCCGAAGGCATCATGGCGCTAGAGAGAAAGGAATCCACAGATCAGGCAAAGAAAAGCAGCACGCGGCTCAGGAATCAGAACAAAAGCATTTTAGGGCCTTTTCGAAAAGAGAAGTGGTTAGGCAAAAGCTTCAGTGAGTGAGGGAGAGAATTCCAGAGCTGGGCAGCAGTGACGAAAAACGCACAACGCCCCTACTCGGGTGAGCCGATAGGACGGCACAGAGAGCAGACCAGAAGCTGCTGACCGCAAGGGGCGATTAGGAAGAGAACACACAAATTTAGTGCACAAATATTACACTCCCAGGTCATAAAGAGCGCAGTGCACGATGCACAAAGACTCAAACTGGATGCGCTGAGCCACCGGGAGCCAGTGCAGGAAACGCAGTACGGGGGTAATATAGGCCCCATAAGGGGACCCAGTTGCCACCTGAGCCGCCATGTTTTGGAGGTGTTGCAACCGGCCTACCAGTCCTTTAGGTTGGGCCAGATAGAGAGAGTTGCAATAATCCAACTTGCTCATAATCATGGCAGCTACCACAGTAGGATTGAGTGCGGCCGAGATCAAGTGGAGGGTCTTTCTCAATATTTTCAGCTGAAGATGACCAGTCTGGGAGACCGCCGATACCTGAGCTGGCATTGACAAGTTGTTAGTCATCAGGACCCCTAGATTTTTAACTTTGGTGGAGGGCACCGGGTGTGGACCCAAAGAAGAGGGCCAAAAGGAGGAAATCCAGAGTTATTGTTATATAGTGCCTTATATACCATTGGTATGGTCTGAAGGCGCTGGTAGGTTGAACGCCCTTGGGAACCGAAGTTCATATCAGTATAGAGAGTCAAAAAGGGTGCGTGTGAGCACTGGGTATGTGTGCAGCTCGTGCGGTATCCGTGTAATAGCTGCATTCTAGCGGTAGGTGTGCTGGTTGAGCGGTCAGAAGTATGTGTTCGTTCTGGCAGGATTTATCCAGATCGGATGTGGCTGCGTTAGGCCTGAGGAGAATGCCTGGCTGGGGGGTGTGTTACCAGCAGTGATTACTTAGAATGATGTGGAGTGAGAGGCGAATGTTGGTATGAGAACAGTTATACCGAATGGTGTCATAGTATCACTGTGTTCTAGTTGAGTGGTGATGTAAGGAGAGAGTAAGCGTGGTGGTGGGATAAGATGGGTTATATGCCCTTTCAGATATTCTCTGCATTCCAAATCATACTATATACGTCGCGTGCTCCAGTCCGTTCCATGCACTCCTATCCACTCCATGCATCTCAGTCTGCTCCATATATTTCGGTCACGCATTCATGCATTCCGGCATGCCGCGTGCGTTCGATTTCTCTCCGTGCGCTCCAGTTCGCCATGCGTACTCCAGTCATTGTGGGTTATATGCTCTTTAAGCGTTCTCTGCGTTCCAAACCATACTTTATACGTCACGCAATTCTATGCACTTCAGTCTGTTCCATGCCCTCCTATCCACTCTTGTCTGCCCCACGCATGCACTCTTGTCTGCCTCAAGCATGTACTCTTGTCTGTCCCATGGATGCATACCTGTCTGCCTCACGTATGCACTCTTGTCTGCCCTACGCATGCACTCCTGTCTTGTCTGTCCCATGGATGCATACCTGTCTGCCTCACGTATGCACTCTTGTCTGCCCTACGCATGCACTCCTGTCTGCCCCATGCTCTACGCATTTGGCAGCTCTACGTGTTCGTCCATTCTACGCACTCATCAGTATGCAGTCCGTGCTTGTTCGTTCTACGTACTGATCCACTCTACGCAACATGTCTGTTCACTCTAGGCACTCGTTCGCTCCGGCATTCATCCGCTTTACCCCCTCACATGTACTAGGCATTCACCTGTTTTACGCACTTATCCTTCTACGCACTCAGCCCCTCTACGTAGTCACCCCCTCTATGCACTTACGCTATATACGCACTCATCCCCTCTACGCATTCTTCCCCCTCTACACACTCATCCCCACTACGCACTCATCCCCACTACGCACTTAGCTGATCCCCACACTCATCTGCTTTAAGCACTCGTGCCTTTCACGCATTCAACATCAATATCCTGTCCTATATATTAATCTCTACACTCATCTGTTCTATCCGTTCTGTTCACTCATTCACTCTGTACACTTATCCACTCATACGCTCTAACACTCATCCGCTTTATCCACTCATCCACTCTATTCATTCATCCGCCCTATCCATTCATCCGCCCTATCCACTCATTCTCTCATCCGTTCTATTCACTCATTCTCTCATCCGTTCTATCCACTTGTCCGTTCTATCCTCTCATCCACTCTATTCACTCATCCACCCTATCCATTCATCCGCCCTATCCACTCATTCTCTCATCCGTTCTATCCACTCATTCTCTCATCCGTTCTATACGCTTGTCCGCTCTATCCTCTCATCCACTCTATCCACTCATCCGCTCGACGCACTCACCCCCACAACACACCCCCTCGACGCACTCACCCCCTCGACATACTCACCCCTTCTACGCACTCACCCCTTCTACGCACTCACCCCTTCTACGTTCTTATCTGATCCCCGCGCTCATTTGCTCCCCGCACTCATCTGCTCCCCGTAGTCATCTGCTTTAAGCAGTCGTGCCTTTCATGCATTCAACAGCGATATTCTGTCTTATATATTCATCTCTACACTCATCTGTTCTATACCTTCATCCGTTCTGTACACTCATTCACTCTGTACACTTATCCACTCATACGCTCTATCTACTCATCCGCTTTATCCACTCATCCACTCTGTACACTTATCAACTCATACGTTCTAACACTCACCCGCTTTATCCACTCATCCACTCTATTCACTCATCTGCCCTATCCACTCATCCGTCCTATCCACTCATTCTCTCATCCGCCCTATCCACTCATTCTCTCATCCGGGCTATCCACTCATTCTCTCATCCGGGCTATCCACTCATTCTCTCATCCGGGCTATCCACTTGTCCGTTCTATCCTCTCATCCACTCTATCCATTCATCCGCCCTATCCACTCATTCTCTCATCCGTTCTATCCACTCGTCCGGTCTATCCGCTCTATACACTCCTGTGCTCTATACACTCCTGCGCTCTATACGCTCATCCGCTTTGTACATTCGCTAGGTCTACACACTCTTCCATATTCATGCGTTATCCATATTGATGTGCTCTACATACTCATCAGGTTCACATACTCTTCTTTTCTACACACTTATCCCTTATACGCTCATCCGTTCTGGACATTCATCTGTTTTACGCACTTCTGCATTCTACTCGCTTCCCTTAATTACGCGCTCATCCACTGTACACGCTTGTCCATTCTACACACCCAGCTGCTCCACACACTCATCCACTCAACATGTTCATCCATTCCATACACTCATCCGGTCTAGAAAGTCATTCGATTCCCACATTCATTCAAACTATATAGTTATCTGTTCTAAGTAATTCATCTACGCCATTCACTTTGTTCACTCCGCATGCATTTCGGGAGTTTAAATCTCTTTCCTGTTCCCGTATGATTTACTCTTATTAACCATTTCACTGCTACTTTGATCTACTTTATTAATTTAATTCTGTTTGCCCTTCTAGTTTACATTGGGGGTCGTTAGATGTCAGTTTCTCACATGAGGTGGTTTGATGGATTGGTGTCATTGAGTTGCTGTTGGTCTGTTTGGGTTAGTTTGGTACGGGTTGATTTTAGGGGAAGAGCCAGGTTTTCAGCAGTTTGCGGAAATCCATTAAATCCTCAGTCTGGCGGATGTGGGGTGGGAGGGAGTTCCATAGCGTGGGGGCCAAGGCTGAGAATGATGATCCGCCTAACCTAATTGAGTTTGTCTTAGGAATGACTAGGAGGCCGACTGAGCTTGATCTTAAGGTGCGTGGGGGGTTGGAGGGTTTTAGCCTGTCTTGAAGATATTGAGGGCCGGTTTTATGCAGTGCTTGATGGGAGATGCAAAGTTTTGAAAGTCACCCTGCGGGCTACTGGAAGCCGGGCTACTAGAAGCCGGGCTACTGGAAGCTAGTGCAGCGTCTTAAGGGCTGGGGAGATGTGGCCTCTTGGGCCAAGCGCAAGAAGCAATTTGGCTGCCGCGTTTTGTGCCCTTTGGAGTTTATTCAGTTGGTACGCGTGGACTCCGAGGTATAGGGGGTTTGCGTAGTCCAGTCTTGATATAACGATTGATTGGACCGCAGAGAGTCTGTTGGGAAAGGAGAGCTATGGAAAGATGCGCCTAAGGGTTTTAAGGTGGTAGGGGCAGGACATTGTTGACTTGGCACAAGAGTGTAAGGTCAGAGTCAAGGGTGCATCCAAGATTTTTCACTGAGTTGGAGTTGCCACATACCATGATTTCGGTTTTGGAGGGGTTTAGAAGGAGGTGGCTTTGGGTCATCCAGAGTTCTATGTCAAGGAGGCAGGAGGCCAGGTCAGGTCTGCAGTTGGGTTTTGAGTTCAGGAGTTTTAGAATTAGTCGAGTGTCGTCGGCGTAGTTGTAGGGTGAAGGGACTGTCGGAGATCCTACCACCATCACCTCCATTTTGTCCCCATTCAGCTTCAACCAGTTATGGCCCATCCACGGCCGCCAGGCACTTATTCAAACACGCCACCGCCTCAGCCTGATCAAGATCGAGACGGATCAGCAGCTGGGTGTCGTTGGCGTATGAATAGCACCTGACGCTGAGGGAGCGAATGAGGCGCACCAACAGGAAGATATAAATAGAAGTGAACGGAGGGAGAGAGTTTGAAACCTATCCGACAGAAAAGAAACAAACCAGGCAAGTGCCTGACCCGAAACACCAATCTGGCTCAGACGGGAGAGCAGGAGGGCATGGTCAACTGTGTCGAAAGCCGCTGACAGATCAAGCAAAATCAGGGCTCCGACACCGGCGCTGTCAACCAACCTGGCCATGTCGTCCTGAACAGAGACCAGAACACTTTCCGTGCCGCTGCCCGGGCGGAGGCCAGACTGGGCTGGGTCAAGGAAGTTGAAGGATTCGAGAAAGGAAGAAAGAATGGGGGAGACCAGTGACTCACGGAGCTTCATCAGAAAAGGAAGAAGAGAGATAGACTGAAAATTGGAAGGGAGAGTAGGGTCCAAAGGTTTCTTCAGCAAAGGTATGACCAGGGCAGACTTCAGCTCAGCGGGGATATAGCCCGACTGTCAGGAACTATTCACGGCCATTGTAATTTCACTGAAAAGATCGACCGACACCTCCTTCATAACTGCCAGTGACAGCGAGTCAGAGGTGGCGCAGGATTTAATACCCAACATGGCGTTAAGCACCAGGTCCTCAGTGAAGATCGGGAAAAGAGCTAGCGAATGTCATGGTCGTCCAACACATGCGGCTACCTTAACCACGTCTCTTGCAACATAAATACATCAAATTGCTCTAAATTATGCTTTGGATTAGTAAATGCCAAAATCCACGCGTATTCCACGATACCAAGGTAATGACTTTTCGATGTATATGCAAGTTTAGTCAACAACGTGATCGACCACAATTACAGACACAATGTTGCTTATTCTGAACAGTTTGATTTGGTAAACCAGACATTTGCGATGGTATTCTAGAGGATTTGTTAGAAACATCATGAGCCAATTTGGTGTTATTCATCAGATTGCACCCCGCCACCAGAATAAATCCCAAATCAAACAGTTGATTCTTGGCCAACCAAATAGTGTTTAACACAACCCTTGATTTCAACCATAATCTCACAATGCTTAGTACTTTATCATTCATAAATTCAACTTGCTCAATAACGATAGTCCCCACATCCTCTAGCGTTGGTATTTCAGAAAAGAAATCGCCATTATGCTATGACGATTCAGGTCATATTGGGGATAGAGAGCAGGTCTATAGCCCAATATGAACGAGAAGGAAGAGGCTT
The DNA here is from genome assembly GCF_040938575.1 of Ambystoma mexicanum. Classification (NCBI taxonomy): domain Eukaryota; kingdom Metazoa; phylum Chordata; class Amphibia; order Caudata; family Ambystomatidae; genus Ambystoma; species Ambystoma mexicanum. The sequence goes on along the minus strand of NC_090941.1, from coordinate 599,574,444 downwards.
TAAATTGCCATCATATAGTCATATAGTTGGGGGTGGCATTACAAACCAGAATGTTACTACTCACGCTAATAATGTAGCCGGGAGTTTACAATGTGTAACAGCGGGCACTAATCTAAATCTAAATGCTACTGCTTATGTCAACAAGGAAATGTGAACTCCCCCCAACATCCCCCCGGACAAAGTCTGGTTAACGGTACCTCTTGAAGGAGACACAGGTTGACAACGTAGGGCAAGAGGTTGTACAGTCCTACTGTTATCAATGCAAAACAATGTTGAGTATATCCCTAATGTTCCAAAAAAAATCATCGGCCCAACGATATGCTAAAGAAGTACCTAACCCTCACTCTAGCTTAGCTTCTAATGGTTACTGGTTTGGAGCAAAAAACTCCTGTCCTGTAGTTTGCAAGGACATATTCCTACCCTTGGAGTTAGACATGGCAGTACTCTTTGTAACATCTGGATGTTCTTGAGTTGGGCAAATTATATTTTAGTTTTTCACCTTACGCTTATTTCATTAAACATTTTGGGCACCTTACTCTTGCTTAAATTCAGAGCATTAATCGAAGTGGGAGGTTTAAAGCCAGCCATATATGCATCTACTTCTTTTCGGATCTCTTGCCGTCGCAGATCCCTAGCTACAAGGTCATCTAGATTAAACGACGGCAGATGCGGCATGGGATCAGCCTTTGCATTTAAAATTGTTGCTATTTTATTGGAAGTAGTTTGGATGTTGGTCGTGACCTTTACGAGTTCGTCCAATGGACCATATGGAATAATATTGGACTTGATGGCAACAGTCGGCTTATGTTAACGCGCGTGATCCAGAAATGTGTATTTTTTGGACACTGCGTTAGAAGCCAATATAGATCCTTTTGTAGGAAATCTTATGGCCTTAAAAAAATGCTTTTTGCTCGAAGTAGCAGTATTTCTGATGGATTTAAGTTTTTTAGGTTTTTTCCCCTTTATAAGGAATCATTTGGTTTCTTTTTTTATGTGGTTGTTACCAGTAGCGGTCGCATTCGAAAAGATACAGTGTAAGCACGTTTTGTTGGAGACATCAGCTTTACAGAATTAGAGAGACACTCACTTGGTTCCACATTGTCATTCTCCACAGTTATAATGTTGTCTATAAATGGAACAGACGGTGTAAGATTGTTCTCTAGCAAAACAGGTTGCATTCGGAATGGCAACTTCTTAGTAAAAAACAGTGGGGAAGTCGAACTATGAACATAGATTGGCTGTGTATCCGCTCTCGACTCCAGCAAAACTGGTCCCCTTTCACCTCAAGAGGTCGCTCATGCTCTTTTTGCCAGGCTAACATTAGAGCTGTCTGTGAAGCTTGAAACATCATCTTATCGTTAAGTGACTCAAAAAGCCTGACTATGGTGTGCAAAGTCGTATTCACTGCGTTTAAGGTAATTTCCATTAACTTATTTGGAGAATCGCCAGAGATTGGAATAACATATGTATTGCATTTGCGCAGGGTAGGGGCAATATATGATGCATCTAGATCTGTTTCAGCTTGCCTTATATTTGGAAACATCTCTGGAGAGAAAGATAATTTCTCTAAATTCTCCTGAGCAGAAAAACTAGACTTGTTGAACTAGAGATCGATCACAGCCATGTCATTAGATTTCGCTCGGGAATACTCCTCTTCGTTAGGCAACATAGGTATCATAGATTCACCTTGGAGCACCATATTGTCAGACAGGGAAACATTGTGTAATACTATGTTATTTTCTCTTGCCTTATTATTTACAGGCAATTCGCCACTTACGGCACTTACTACCGCGTTGGCTGATTGTCCTTTCAGTGTTGGCACTTTCACTTTAGCCAAGGCAGGGACAGAAGCTCTTACGGTCTCAATTATCCCCGACTCATGGGCATTTGCTGTTGTCGATCGCGTGGAAGTCCGAATAGCAGCGAATTTATCAAGGTGCCCAGAGCAAAATTGTCGAATGTCGGCCCTTATTGCAGAGTTGATTTTATCAGCAGTCCTCCGTCTGTAGGGCACGATATTGGCATTGAACAGGATTGTGTAGAATCACGTTTCCGAAAAGTGGAATCCATTGACTTCCTCTTATTACCAGACAATGCTCCGGCTCCGTCGGTGGCATGTCTGAACGCAATGTGTATAGGCCACGCCTCATAAACTCAAAGATTACAAGTCAACATGGCTTCCGAAGCTTATTTTACACCAACAAAAGATGATATTATAAAGCACTAGGGACACTGGCACCATTGAGCCGCGGCAAAGCAGTGCTTCCAGGTGCTTCACTTGGTGCGTGCGCCCTCTGGCTTTTGTAGATCCACGTAATAAGGGGCAGGGCTAGCCTCTATCAGTCTAAATAAACAAAAGAATATGTTATATAACAGGGCACTGATATATTAGGGTCCACAGTAATAATAAAAGTTCAGAATCAAAGTTAATACCGAAATAATCCTCAAATGCAGTGTTAAAGTCGCAGAGCAGCACGGCGCAGCAAACAGAGTCCGGGGCAAAGCGGTGCTTCCAGGTGCATCTACCCCTACTGAATAACACAAAATGTCCTTTTACATTTGACCTCTTATCTTTCCCTCCTTTCATTGATTCTAATTTTCTTGCTCCCCGAGCCAATTATTCCCAGTCTTCTTTGCCCGAGAGGTATTAAGACCAGCAAAATAAAGAGAAGTGTGTCTAAGCACCACCCCTTTACCTCATGTGGGCCTGCCAAAGTTTGTTGATGGCATCCCGCTGTAGCAAAGATTCTCTGTGCTCGCCGATAAGGTGGCACAATGAGAAGGTCAACAGTAGTGGCGCGCAACAAGCGTGTGGGAACATAGCACGTGAACTTGACAAAAGCTCGGAACACAATACACAGAGCCTTAAACCCGATACGCTGGCTCACAGGAAGCCAATGAAGAGACCGTAAAACAGGAGAAATATGGGCTCCATAAGGAGAGCCAGTAGCCACTCTTGAGGCCAGATTTTGTAAGTGCTGCAGTCTCTGAATAATCCCCTTCGGTTGAGCCAGGTATAAAGAGTTACAATAGTCCAGGTGTGATAGTTTAAGAGCTGATACCATCCGCAGACGAAGAGGCTCGGGAATCAGGGGGGAGGGGGGTTGAAGTACTTTCTTCAGGACTCTATGCTGAAATATGCTGAAAGTGGCCTGTTTGACAAACGGTAGTGATCTGATTCTCCCTAGAGAGAGAAGCCGATAGTGTCACACCCATATTTTTCACTTTCTTAGTAGGAATAGGAAGGTTGCCAAAAGATATAGGCCAATAGGAGGACACCCAGAGTGAAGGGTCAGGGGGACACCTCTCCACCAAGACCTCCGTCTTGTCTGCATTTTGTTTGAGCCAATTGTCATTCATCCACTTACCAACAGCAGCCGGGCCTCTTCGCAGGCACAACACCATCTCAGCCTGGTCTAGATCTAAACGTAACAGGATCCGAGTGTCGTCGGCATACAAGTAACACCTGACGCCGAAGGAGTGGATGTGACAGACAAGTGCCCAAATATAGATGTTAAAGAGAAGGAGGAACCCTGCGGTACTCCACAGTTTAGAGGACAGGGAGTAGATAGAAAAGGGGGCATAGGGAGCGTCTGAATGCGATCCACCAGGAACGAGGTGACCCATGCTAGTACTTATCCAGATATACCCATCTGGGCAAGACGGGACAACAGTATGGGGTGGTCGACCGTGTCGGAAACCGCTGATAGATCTAGTAGAATCAGGGCACCAACCCCACCAGTCTGACCATATCGTCCTGGACGGAGATCAGAACACTCTTAGCGCCTGTGCCTGGTCTAAAGCCAGACTGCGCTGGGTCAAGAAGAGAAGATGATTCCAAGAAGGAGGACAATAGAGGGGACACCAGGGATTACAACAGTTTAACAAGGAAAGGAAGGAGAGACTCCATGCGCACCACAATGAAGTCCTACAGCAAGTCAATACTATTCCAGGAGGTCTGCACACCACAGAATACACCAGCAGAAACCTGTGGCAGTTTTCCAAGACCTGATCACCTTAGATGACATCATTAGCAGCCCAGCTATTCCCTGAAGCCCGAGCACCTCAGACGACTCCTGCATCGGAAAAACATTATTTCAGAGACCAGATAGGTGGCCAGAGCCTTTGGAACAGTGTTTAAGATCATCTCCGGTAAGTCGGTGACTAGAACTATATCAAGCGGTTGAAACCTTACGATGACAACTAAAGCAGTTTGTATACAGTTTCTAGGAATCGTTTCTATTATTATGTTATTATTTTCTCTCAGGAGTAATGCTTTCAAAATAAAACTATTGAACAGCACCTTTGTTTTGTTCTTCTTCTGCCCATCACCTCAGTCCTGCAAGCAACCCACTGATTCCCATGCCATATTGTGTACATGCCACCTCCCACGGTATAATTGTCAGTGCACTGAAGTAGGTTTAGCAATGTCCAAGCTAACACGATTTGGCTTCACTGTTCAAGGGAAACGCAAGCTTAAGGACAATCCAGGTGATGAAATGAGGGAAAATGCCCCTTAACAAGCAAAAGAAAATCCAGGAAAAATTCATGTTACCCGGGTTTCTACTGTAAAGGATGGCAAGCACATAATTATTATTATATTTATTTGTATAAGTATTTAAACTTTTACAAACATTCAAATTAAGATTTTCCAAATTAAAATACATCAGTTAATACAACTATTAGAATCACAAACCATATCATACTATAATTTTTATTAATCAACAGCATAGTTCATTATTCTAGTCTCATTGATTACAAAAAAGAAAATGTAAATCTTCATTTAGATCTCAACCAAACTCAATTCCTACAAAACTCCATAACTTCAAAACAGGGATGAAACCATTAGTGGGCAGGAGTTACTTTCTTTAATATAATATAACAACATTTAATCATTTAAATAAATAAATGTAATATTATAAATAGTAAAACTGTAAGCACCAAACTTGCATATTAAGAACAAAAGTAGAATAAAAGCACGTAGACACTAGTGTCAACTGAAGTGTTCATCCAAACCTAACCTAGGTAAGCTATCACGAATACCTTAACAATGCCAGCAATGCTCCCTGGGTCATAGTTTCCAAATCATGCCCCATAATCTAAACAGCGTTAAATGACCCCTTTCATTTTCAGTATTAAGGCAATATATCCAAAATGAATCCAATTTTATTAAGTCATAACAATGCACGACAGAGTCAAGCACCCCAGTAATAGCAGGTGCTAACCCCAAACACTCAGTGAACAAGTGCTTGGCAGTCTCCAGCAGACATTTACTTTTACATACCCGACATGTTCGTTTGTTACGGGGAATGTTATATCATGCCCCATTATTTATTAATAACGGTACCTGATTGGTCCTTAGTTTCAGTAAAAACATTCTGAGAGCCGGACTCGGCAACATACTATATAGCCTTGCGCCTTAAGATAGTCATGTGTAACATTTACCACTTCTATATGCGACCGGAGGTTATACAGATTTTCATAGTTCTCCCCTGGTCTAAAAGGATGACTTTAGAGACCATCCTGGGGTCATCTGATGATTATCAAACTACACTCGAAGTCATTCCCACATCATCAGACGTCATCATGCTGTTAAAGTCATCAGCAAATATCTCAGAATGGTGGGTGATGATTTGGAGATGGGTTTAGGATGACTTCATGAATATGCTAACATCAGCCCCATTTTAGAAAACTCTTTGTTCCTGATGCTTTTAGGATGACCTACTGATCACTTCAAGAGATTGCACGTTTGTCCCTGATGATTTGGGGATGAGTTGGGGATGATTCTGGGATGACCTGCAGATTACTTCAAGAGCATTGCCATGAAACAGGTTTGTTCTTGATGATTTGGGGATGACTTACTGATTACTTCAGAACTGTAAGTTTGTAGAATGATATGCAGACCAATACAGATGGTCAGTCTGCTTTTGCTTAGTTGCACTTATGCTGAATGATCCCCCACCATGGCAAGGGTACAGCTTGAGACTATGTTGGGCCAAAGGGGAAGCCAGAGGCCTAAACATAGCATGCACCTGTGGGAATCCTTTGCCATCCCAGTCAAAGGCAGGCACCCATCACCCTCACAAGCCCCAATGTGGCATGGATAAAGCCTGTGACTATGTTGGGCCAATTTGGAAGAAAGAGGCCTAAACATAGCATGCACCCACTGGGTGAGAATCCTTTGCCATCCCAGTCAAAAGCAGGAACCCAGCACCCTCACAATCAATACATTTCCCACTGTGTGAGACTACACAACACTTATCTGCTTGGTATTAGGTAAGCACACCTTTTGGTATAGGTCTGAACTACACAGGTTGGCAGCGTGATTGAGCAGCCAGGCCTATCTCAAGAGGGATAACTGAACTGTAAAGCTGTACAAATGAAATCTGTAAATGCAAGTAGCCAAGTAACACTTACACTCAAGGTTTCAGTTATAAATAGTTGTTTATTTAATTAACATCAATTTTTAAATAAGCGTTCTTTAGAAAGGCAATTCATGTAACAATGTAAATATAATAAAATTACTTTTCAGAATCAGAGCAAGTTAGTGGATAATCTTTGGATATGCTTCATACACAATTGCTACACCCTGGCGTGACTTCAATCACAAGGACAGTAATGGCACTTATGTATCACACTAGGTTGCAGAAAGGAAAGGTTTAAGGAAGGAAAAAGGTTAAACAGGTTCTATACACGTCGATATATCAAAACACGGAAAGCATTTCAATCACTTCTGGGAAAGCACAGGGTTATGAGTTTGTCGCTGGCGAGTGATCGTACAAAGTTGCCAGTGGTGCTTCCACCAGCTCTTCTCTCCTCCATTGCTATTGTTTGTGGGAGGACCCACAAAACACTCAAACCTTCCGCGGAGTGGAACGTGGCATAGGACGCCGAGTAGAGTAGTCCCTGCTCTGCTGTTTGCCTTTCCAGTCTCTCCTCCATTGCTATTGTTTGTGGGAGGACCCACAAAACACTCGAACCTTCCGCAGAGCGGAACGTGGCGTAGGACGCCGAGTAGAGCAGTCCCCGCTCTGCTGTTTGCCTTTCCAGTCTCGCCTCCATTGCTATTGTTTGTGGGAGGACCCACAAAACACTCGAACCTTCCGCGGAGTGGAACGTGGCATAGGACGCCGAGTAGAGTAGTCCCTGCTCTGCTGTTTGCCTTTCCAGTCTCTCCTCCATTGCTATTGTTTGTGGGAGGACCCACAAAACACTCGAACCTTCCGCGGAGCGGAACGTGGCGTAGGACGCCGAGTAGAGCAGTCCCCGCTCTGCTGTTTGCCTTTCCAGTCTTGCCTCCATTGCTATTGTTTGTGGGAGGACCCACAAACACTCGAACCTTCCGCGGAGCGGGACGCGGAGTAGGACACCAAGTAGATAAGTCCCGCAGTCAGCAGGTGGCCGAGGTGGCCAGGGCGCCATGGACGAGGTGCAGCCTTCGAGCACTGTATCCCCCATCTCTCCTGACAGTGAGCCGAAACGCTGCCTACGGAGCAGCATTATCCCTCCAACATGTCCTGAGAAAACAGCTTTAGCCTCTCTGGCGAAGAGAGGCAAGAACAACGTTCCTGCTGGAGGAGCGTCTTCGGCTCGTCTGAGGAATACGAGCTCCCCACACACTCCGCTGCCGTCGTTGCACCCTTCTATTTTCAACCCGGAAGTATCCTCGTCTGCGAGGAGCTCGAAAAACACATGCATCCCGGCAACCTTTTCCCCAGGAAGGATTTGGCCACATCCAAATGTCTACGGCAGCTGGGAGCCGGCCAAACATCTAGGGAACTTACCGCAAGTTGGTAAACTCTTGTGCACGCTATCCGTCTCTGTAGCAGCCGCGCTCATTGCAGCGGCTGCGTCTGTGTCTGGGTGTAGCCAGGGCCGGAGTCCCACTTCGGCGAGAGGGATTATAGCAGAGGCCGTCGGAGGATGACGTGGGGGGGGGCCCTTTCTCTGGCCCAGCTTGACACCACAGGCTGCACAGACACAGTCGGGTCGCCAATGCTCAAACCCACTGCAAATGGAAACATAAATTACATCAACAGCCAACACGATCCTGGCACAGTTCTGACAGTTCAGAACAGCCCGGCCCAACAATAATCAAGGCAATGGCTATGATACACGCCGAACCTCTACCTTTTGGCGGCCTGCCCCCCTTGGACGGAATCACCAGCGCAGGGGGGGGGGTCCACGGCCTCCTATCAACGACTTACCACAGGACAGCGCTGGCCCTACATTGGCCACCCCGCCTCCTCAAGCTACCCTAAAGAACGCTGTCATCAGGAATCTGGTGACCCTTCAAGTCCGGCTCAAGAGACCTTCCCACAAAATGGACACAATTCCTCCCTTCCATGGCCAAGGAAAATAACTTATAATAAAAACAAAACCGGAAAAACAAAAAGGGGGAAAGGCCAGTGAAAACCAACTATTAAGAGCCGACACTGACAGTAAAACCAAAGGAAAAAACTCTATACCAGTAGACGGCAGAAAACACAATCAGAATTCAGGCAACAAAAACGACACAGGGAAACAAGCCCTCTCAAACCCATCGATTTCGAGTGCTCTCTTCAACCTCTTTAAAAAACAACAATGTAAACATAAACTAAACGTTGAGTCTGAACTCTCAACGCAGACATTTTGGAGGTCCTGGAAAAAACATTCCCAGCACCAAAGCTAAGAAAAACAGACAATTCAAACATTACAACTCCCACGGGGCGCTGTTGCACACGGAACAAAATGGCGGCTTCCGTGTAAGCTCCGGCTGTGTCTTGGGCCACAAAGCCCGATTACAACATTTGCCCACTCCAGTTCGGCACGATTTTTATGAGAAATGTGCATCATTGATTCGAGATAGCCCCTACGAAGTTTGGCCAAAAAGGTGCAGCAGATCGTGAGATCTGGACTTGGTTGCTGGTGGGAGCCCGGCGAGGCGCGCTTGCCTGGGATTGAGAGGGGGAGCCCGGCGCTGAGACTACTGGAGCGGAGGAGGCGACCGATAGACTCATACTTCCCAGCACAGGGTGGGGAGGGGGGCGGAGTGTCGCGGGCGCTCCGATCCTCATTGAGCGCCCGCTGACCCCCCGCCGCCGACACTGCTGTGACATCCCGCCGCAAGGAGGCAGCACCCACGCACCGCCCGGCCCACGGCGGTGAAGGTAGGCCGAGCTCACCATTGTCGCATGTCCCCGTGGCCTCCGCTTAGTTCGCGGGCGGTGCCGCGGCGCTGTTAAGGCGGAGGGGGAGACTAACAGACGATCCGCCTGAACAGGCAAATCACTGCCCCGCCTGTGCACGCCCTGGGAATCTGTGAGGGGGGGTGGGTGCGGAACAGAGCTGGTGGACCCCTCCCGCCGCCTAAAAGAAGTGTATAACAATGGGGCCGCAGACACTGTTATACTTTGTATATCGGCACTGGCCTGGGCCACATCTCCCGGTTTGGCCTGAGGATGCGCGAGTCCACACAACAAGCCTGTATGTTTGAGGGACGAAACAGCTTGCTCATTGGCGCCCCCATCCAGTAAATACACAGACTGCTAGTAGTCTCACATGAAGCATGTGCTCCGGCAACCGCAGAGGGAAAGAACTTGATTCCGAGGCATAAATCACGTATCCCAACTTACTACAGAAGGGGCATTGAACTACACAGAGACCCCCTCTTAGCGACTCCGGCGAGAGGGCTGAGGACAGCATGGAGTGAGGCTGCAGCGGCCATCTGTGAAGGGTGGGCGTGGGAGCCCACACTGGATTGTGATGAAGCAAATCCCCCGGTCGGCCTAAAACACCTTGACATAAGTGGAAAACTATACATGAAGCATTGAGATACTGATCAGGCCCATACCAGATGAACATAGCAGCACGGTATATTGTGGAGACATATCCCGAGCTCAATGCATTTGCGCTCCTGCAGCAGAGGGCACCGACATAAGTCTCAGACCAGTAACGATGCCCAAAAACTTTGGCCCGAAAAGGAACAAAGGAACTTCGAAAAGTACACAACCACAATGCAGAAAGGCACCGAACCTGAGAAAGAAGTCGAAATGCTAGCACAGGTTGAACAGACACCCTCAGCCGCCATGATGGACCCTCAAACGGTTTTCCAAGCTATGCAGCAGGGATTCGCGGCACTGACAGACAAGCGGGATGGAATCACGGCAAGTGTTGCAAGTATAAAAACACAGTTCGACAAAACAACGGCTCGCATGACGGAGGCAGAAACCAGAATATCAGGAGTGGAAGACAATATGGAGACACTAAAGAAAATGGTATCCACGATGGCTATTGAGCTAGGGACAGTGAAATCTAAGTGTGAAGACTGAGAAGCGAGATCTCACAGAAATAATGTCCGTATAATTGGTGTTCCTGAGGGGGCAATTAAGGGAACGATGGAGAAAGCGGTGGAAGATCTTCTGTGAACACTGTTGGGAGAACCGGGATGGTCACCTGTGTTTATGGTGGAAAGGACACACAGGTCATTAGCCCCGAAACCCGGAGCATACCCCAGGCCCATCATAGCTCGCATACTTAATTACAGAGACAGAGACCTGATCCTAAAAACAGCGAGAGAGAAACAAGAACCAAAATGGGAAACCAGCACAATACGCATCTTTTCAGACTTCACCTTGGCAGTCCAGCAGGAGAGAAAGCTTTTTTCAGGAATCAAAAAGATGTTACGTGATCGACAGGTACAATATGCAATGCTCTATCCCGCCAGATTCAAGATCCAGCACCACAATAAATCATATTACTTTACATTCCCTGAGGAAGCCGCGAGCTTCATAGAGACACACATACCTCTGAATAAAAGACAATCCTGAAATAAGAGTAAGGCTATCGAGAGAAACCCGAGACAAGATCACAGACATTATGTTTAAGAGGAAAATCGGAATGGTAAAGACACATGCTCCCTGTGGGGAGCCACATACTACAGTTGTTAAGTAACCATGCTCAAAAATCATAATGCAAGTGCTAATCTGAAGATGCCATAATATAGAGAGTAACAAGCCAGAACCAGAGACAACACACATTATTAATGCTGGCTTGGGCACAGGAGACGCTTCAGCACCCCCTGTAGCAGGTGCTTGAGATGATGTTGGGAGGGGTGGAGGGGGAAATCCATAGCACAGTTCGGGGAACTGTGAGGGAGGGGGGAGGGACACGTTTGGGGAAGTTTGGGTATTGTTTTAGAAACGAGGTTGCAAACACAAAAAGCACACAGGTTTTGAGCACTGAAACATTTAGGCAAGCAACGCAGAAGCATCGGGATACACAATCTGGCAAATATCCCATAGATAATGGACGAGTCTAGCACAGAAATTATCAACGTACTGAGCTGGAATGTTAGGGGGTTAGGCTCTAAGATTAAGACAAGGAAGATCATGGCCTACCTCAATAGACAAAAAGCTAGGATAATCTTCCTCCAGGAGACACATATAGGCCCCCGACAGGGTGAACAATTGATTGCGAATTGGGGAACTCATCAATACTTCACGACTTACTCCACCAAAGCGAGGGGGGCTGCGATACTAATACACAAAACACTACCGTTTGTTTGTAATGGGACCGAGTGTGACCCTGAGGGGAGGTAGGTTTTACTACACGGTATGCTCCAAGATAAAGAAATAGCATTTTTGAACCTGTATGGTCAAATATCGACCAACCAGACTTCTACTCCTCAGTTTTTGAAAAACTAGCAAGATACCCTACAGCCTGGGTGTCATGCGGGGGGGGTGGGATTTCAACACAATTCTGGATGTGCAGTTAGATTGTATATCAACGCAGACTAGAACACTAACCAAGGCAGCACAGACAATACTCACACAAATGACGGATCTAGAATTAAAGGACGTTTGGAGAACATTAAACCCCGGCAGGAGAGAATACACATACTACTCCACAGTCCATGACATGCATTCCAGGATTGATTTATGGTTAATAGACACAGACAGCATGGCTTGGGTAACAGAATCCCGCATATATCCCAGGACTTATTCCGATCACTCTCCGATACATTTAGCATTGCAAGTCTCCAACAGGATCCGTGAAAGACCACCATGGAGGTTTAAACCGGCAGCCCTAAGAGACCCAGTGTATAAAAACTCGATACCGCAATATATGCAAGACTATTTCGAGATTAATGAACATTCCGTCTCCACCAAGGCTATACTATGGCAGGCATTCAAAGTCTGCATAAGAGGTCAATCAATATCCATTGAAGGGGGAATCCTCAAAAGATATTAGGGCTCGACTAGAGAGGCTTGAAACACAATTAAAGTCACTACAAACCCAGTATACCATGACCCCGATCCCTCAACTGGGCACTGAAATTAAGACCAAATTAGAGGAGTATCGAGAAGCGGCAGACCAAGAGATAAGATATTTTGATAGACCCATAGCGGCGCGTAGATATGGAGAGGGGGAGCGTCCTGGGAAACTACTAGCCAGAGCAGTCCGTGGAGAAAGTGGACCCACAAGTATACCCTGCATACAAATAGAGGACGGTAAAAAGTCCACAAACCAGAATGAAGTGAAAGAACATTTTACAAGTTCTATAAGGACTTATATTCCCCCCAGGGTAATCACGGACATCTAGATAGAGCAATACCTCTCCCAGATACCAACAACGCTTACTGCAGAATCGACCAGGGAATTACTAGAAGCACCTATTACTGAGGCTGAAATATATGAAGCAATAAAAGCTCTCCCCAATGGGAAAGCTCCGGGCGCAGATGGGCTGGGAGCCAAATTCTATAAAGAATTTAGTCAAATCTTGGCACCCAGATTACATGCCGTTTGGAGGGAAGCTCTAGACATAGGAGAACTCCCTGAAACCACCAGGGAAGCAATAATTACACTTTTACTTAAGCCAGGCAAACCCCCTGGAGAATGTGGATCGTACCGCCCATTATCATTAATAAACACTGATGCCAAGATCCTGGCAAAAATACTAGCAACAAGACTCACACCATATATGCCATATATGGTGCATGAAGATCAGGCTGGGTTTATAATGGGCAGGTCTACAGCCACAAATATTAGACAATGTCATCAGATAATGACCTCCATACCTCCCACAACCCAAGGGATAGCGGTCTCCCTAGATATGAGGAAAGCATTTGACACAGTCTCGTGGCCATTTCTTTTTGGAGTGCTACGAAACTGTGGGTTCGGCCCAAAATTCATAAAGTGGATTCAGATACTATATACGCGGCCACACGCGAGGATTAAAGTAAATGGAACCCTCACATACATACTTGAACTGCTGGGTGGCACCAGACAAGGTTCTCACTCTCCCCTTGCTCTTTGCCTTAGTTATAGAACCATTAGCAGACATCCTCAGATCTCGCTACAGCTCATTCGGATATGGCTCGAGGGCAAGCTGCAAATTATAACGCTGTATGCAGATGATATTCTATTATATTTAAAAAACCCAGATTGTACACTCGGCAAGGTCCTGGCGGAGGTGGGGAAGTTTGGTGAATACTCAGAATTGCGCCTCAACCCCCATAAATCAGAAATATTTCCACTCACGGACGCCACATCACAGCCCCGTAACCTTCATGGGCTTATATGGAGTCCGATGCACATCGTGTATTTGGGTGCCCACATAGGCAGAACAGCCGAATTATCCCGCGCATTGAACTACACAACACTAGCGGAAACCCTGTGTGCTAAGATGAAACGATGGAATGTGCTCCCAATATCATTGGCGGAGCGGATAGCTTTAATCAAAATGGTGATACTACCGAAACTTTTCTATCTCTTTAGCACAGTTCCAGTGTGTTTTCCAAAATTAACAGCGCCTGCATTGCTTTTGTTTGGGGCGGACATCCTAGACTAAGCTGGAGAGTTCTGACATATACATATCCCAGGGGAGGGCTGATGGCGCCAGACATGGAACTTTATTACTTGGCGGCGCAGGCACAACAAGCGGCTAGATGGGCCACATGCTTTCTTAACCCTGCCACCACATCCCCCTCACCACAAGAGCAGGAGGCGATAGAGGCGCTGCAGAGGATGACTAGACCCACCCCGAAACAATACAATACGACAAATCCTAATTGCTGACATATTCGGCGCCAGTAAACTAGATCATCCGAGCATGCCAAAAAGGGGGTACCTACACACACCATTCAGCATTGAAAGTGAAATAGCAAGGCATTGGAGCGCTAAAGGTATCACACAGTGGGGTCAGCTACTCCCAGAACAACACTTCCTACAATGGGAGGACATTAAAGTCATGCTGGGTAATACAAACACGCATAAACAACAATATCATAGGGTTGCGGCCCTCGCACAACGAATCTACCCAACATTCCTGGACGAACCAGAAATAAACATGGCACTAGGCTACATATTCACAGGGGGAACCCAGAAGATTACTGCCTCTACACTTTACAAGACTATAATACAAACACGCCCTGCGGTAACCCACACAGCTCTGGGTAGGTGGAAAAAGGACCTGGGGCAACCGATAGAAGATCAAGAATGGTCTCGGATCTGCGCACTGACTAAAGGGATATCTTGCAACTCGAGGTTTAAATTGATCCATTATAAAATAGTACATAGGACACACTACACGCCATCAAAGCTTAAGCAAATATATCCCAGGTTGGATGGTGCCTGTCCGAGATGTAATTCTGAAAATGCTAATATATTTCATATGCTGTGGGACTGCACCAAACTGAGACACTATTGGTCAGAGGTTTGCGGGGCTCTTGACAAGATGGCAGACCAACCGGTGGTATGGACACCGCAGATCTGCATGTTGGGAGCAGAAGGGAAGATGAATCCGACGTTGCGAAAACTTCTGGACCTGGGTCTGCTAATAGCCAAAAGGGTCATATTAATGAGATGGAAAAATGTGCAACCCCCTACAATAGAAGACTGGAACAGAGATATGGTGTGGATTAACGATACTGAAGAACTATATATCGACTCGGTCACGCCACACAGACCCAGAAACATATGGTCATGATATAAGCAATATTTGGCAGACCTAAACAAATCAGAAAACCTGAATGTAGGAAGAAACTGAACTGTATATGTTGTATGCTTGTATAACCGGAGGTTGCTCATGTATGTGCATAACCTGTGAGCAAATATAAATAAAGTTGTTAAAAAATAAAATTAAAAAAAACATTACACCTCCCACACCAGTTCCTATCCAACCATCCAACACAACACCATGCGTCTTGCCAGCAAGTGTCTCGCCAGGTCCTGAACAGATACCCAAGCTCATGCAACCAGAAACTCAAGATCAGTTGATCAAGCCAAAAATGTCAACATTGTCTTCTGATATCACAAATGTTGAAGCTATCGAAGAAGCAACACGGTCTCTCGGAGAGCAAATCAGCAAACCAATGGCCACTCCAATACAACAAATCGTGGAACAGCAACGTCAAGAGATCATTGCGGAGCATTTAATGAGCCCCCAACCGTGGGCAAACATCCATTTACAAAGACCACCGAGGCAGCAAATCATTGACACTCCATCTAGCCAATGTGAGCTCAAGCAGCAACCAACAGCCCTTGACGCCAACAAGATCAAAGGCAGTTCAACAGAAGGCACCCCCAGTGGAAACTTCATCTGTCTTTCCCGATTCAACAATGGACCTCAGAGATGCTGCAGTGAAAACAGACAATATAGGGACCTTTCAGGTGATCCCCATAAAGGGTCGCCCAAAAAGAAGCCTGACATGACAACAAACATGTCAGCTATCACCATAGCTCTGACACCCTTCTGTAAATTATATGAAGCCATTAACAATGCCACAAAAGACAACACATCGATCCTAGCAACAATCCAGTCTAAACTCATCTTTATGGAGGGGTACATAACAGCAGCAGAAGCAAAACAGGGTATCGTCCAGGCCAATTGGGAAGCAAAGCTGGCTGGCTTAGAACTAAAACAGAGCGACGCCACCCAAACTATTTATTCAAGTCCAAATAATGAAATCAGAGAAGGCTTCCCGGACTGATGAAACTATTACCCGAGGCAGCGTGGCTCCAATCTTTAACAAATTAGTCACCAACAGCGCAAGGTCATTACAACATCCACTAGCCCCACGAAAAAGAATGCAGGGTCTAGTCACGTAAATAAACAAAACCTAGTCTTACAGCTGGCAGGCGCAAAGCAAACAGCCACCGCTAAAGTAAAGCCTGCAGGTCCAAACAAACAGGATGACAAAGAGGAATCAATATTGCCCAAAAATAACTGCAAGTAAACAAACCAGAAGAGGCACCAGTGTTTATTGACCTCAGTAAATCACCTCGATCAGTAGCTGAATTTCGGGCATCAAGTAGCCTGATGGACTTATCGCAACATTTACACTCAGATGAATCTTCTAGCAGCGCCCAGGCTCAGAGTAGCCCGAAGACAACCATGGCCGTCAGCAACGACACTCACACAGAGACTCAGGTGTCCCCAGCTGTGAAAAAAACTCAGCTGCTTGTCGGGGTCACCCACCAGAAAGTGACAGAAAATTATCAAGAAAAAAACACGCCCAGAGGACATCGATCCATGAAGAAGAATCGCCATGTATAGGCAGTCCCTCCACTTACGACGAAGTGCCATCCAAAAGGCTGTGGCATAACCTGCCAGATGAAAAACTAACGGACAAACAGCATACAGACCACTCTATTAGCACTGAAGAAACCCCTACGGGGACATGAGTCTTCAAACTGGAACAAGTATCAAGCAGATCTGCCTACATGATACTAAACAGAAAAATGGTGCTGAAAACTCTGAACAAAATCGAGTCTTTGAGATCACTAAAAACAAGACTAAAAAAGACTTTTGCTTGATTGAGCAAAAGGGATTAAAAAGCTAAGGCATTTCTCCACATAAAATCTCGGGCCCTCCAAGTAATCCCTGTGGAAGCCTACAACGATCTTAAGCAAGCTGGCTTTTTATTAACGGAACTCGGAAACCCTCAGACCGAATCACGAAAAGGACGTCAAGAAGAAGGGTGGGCCCATAAAACCCATTATATCTCCAAAACCCAAGACCTCTACAATAATAGACATGGCAGAAAGGATTCCGTCCCATCACCCAAGACCTTACATGGTTCATTCAGAAAGGCGCTTCTCTTCCAATAGCAACAACACTCGGGTGAAGGCTTCATCAAGGCTTGTCACACAAGGATCTGACAAAACAGACCATCATTCCAGTTCGCTAGACGATGTACCATCAATAGGAAATTCAAATGGTCACATCTCCCAAACCAGGGCAAAACCCGATGAGCAAAGAGAAACCAGATCTCTGAAAGGACCATGGCAACGGCTAAAGGCAGTGGCAAAAGGGAAGTCTCGCAGATAGCAACCACAATTGGTGTCGAACTGGACTTCGGCCCCACTACCACCAGACCAAGAAGAAACTGTGAAAAATACTCTGTCAATGGCCTCATGGAACACTCAAGGCCACACGCACCTTACCAACCCAAGCAACCAGGACCGGGAGTGGGGCACGATATCTTATGCCTCCAGGAAACCTGGCTAACAGAGAAACCCACGATCAAACTTTCTGCGGCCACAAGGGGCATATTTGGATGCCCGTCCTCAGGCCTCCTTCTCGCAACACGGCTTGGCTCTGGTATAAGGGTTTCTAAAAAACTATATGGGATGCTTGCAAACCTAACCACTTGGACGCACCAGGACACAAGGACTAGAACATCACGTACGTCCCAACTAGCCATCATAAATCTGTATTGGAATCCCCAGAAAACTTCAACTACAATCTTCTGCAACCAAGTAGCAGACGCCATTGATAATATACGAGTGGATCAGAACACAACTCATATAATCATTTGTGGAGATCTGAATGCAAAATGTGATCCCAGAAACACTGATCTGCCTAAATCTAATCATAAATTCTCGACGGAAGAAAGAGGAACCGCATGGATGTCCTTGATGAACTCACGCAACTTCCACAACGTGGCATGGCTGAAACCCTGGGAAAAGATCAGCCCAACAACGTGGAAGTGCGAAAACTCCAAGGCAACTCTTGACTATCTTTTTGTATCACATAGCCTACTGTAACTTATTGAATCTTTTGAAGTAACCCGGACCACAGAAAGCGATCATAACCTGCTCTCTATGACGTGGACGTCGGCACATCCAGAGGGCAAACTATTTCTTCCATCATTGGAGTCAAACAACCAGCAAACCAGACTCCGCCTGACCGCTGCCAACATCAGGACCATCACAGACAAATATGAAAGAAACATCATAAACAAACCGAAAGAAATAGAACGACCAGTCTACCTCCCTTTTCTATTAAAATACAAGGTGGAACCAAAGGGAAGCAAAGCAACAGGTAGAAAGCATAATCATGAGTATGATTGAACTCTGGTGGAAAGAAGAAAGGGCCTGAGGCAAGCGAAAAGAAAAGCAAAAATCTAGAATTCTGAACCCTCCTGGCTAAAATGGCAACTTGAAGTAAACAGCTACAAATCAATGTATCAAAATGACGCAAGATCATGTTGAGAACACTAAGCACCAAAAAATCTAGTGACTTTTGGGCACTCATCAAGAATACAGGCAAGATGCAAGAAAACCAATTGGCCAACTCGGTCACTGAAGAAAACTGGATTAACTTTTTTGAAAAGTTATTCACAGTCCACCTGGCTCAGACTCCACCACCAACACACAAGAGCAGCAGCCCGTGGATCAACTTAGCCGCAGAGGACGACGTCAGGGAAGTTATTAAACGTCTAAAATCCTCCAGAGCCCCAGGTCCAGATGGTCTTTCCAACATTGACCTCAAGCAAAACCTGGACGAATGGACAATATTTATCAGTATCTTATTCCAGCACTGCAGTTCATCAAAAGCAATCCTGATTTCTTGGTCCCATTCAGTAATAGTCCCACTGTTCAAACGTGGCAACAGAGAAGAGCCAATGAACTATCGGCCAATAGCATTATTGGACATCATTGGAAAAATCTTTGCAACACCACTACTCAAGCATTTCCAATCCTGGGTAAAATCATTGCAAGCAAATGATCCATTCCAGATGGGCTTCTTAAAAAACGGTGGAACATCTGTAAACATCCTGATGTTGAATCTAAATCTAAAGTCAAGCAGGGGGCCCCAACAGTGTTTTTGGCCTTCATAGACCTTTCACAGGCCTTTGACAGAGTGGCCAGGCGTATTCTTTGGTCTAAACTGAAAAACTGGAAGTGCCCGAGCAAAATATTAGACCCAATTATGGCACTTCATACCGCAACCAAACTTCGGGTGCGACTGAACAACCAAGGCCTGTTGTCAAAAGAGATTCCATCAGAACGCGGGGTTAAACAGGGCTGCCCGTTAGCCCCAGCCCTCTTCATCAGCTTCTTTGGCGACTTCAAGGATACAGAACCATTAATTCGAGCTTTCCCTCCAAAAATAGGAAACACCAATGTGTCCCGTTTACTTTACGCTGATGATCTAATCTTGTTAGACCAGACTGAAGTTGGCTTACAGCGACAACTCACAAACCTGGTGCAGTACATGGGTACAAACAACCTAGAAATTAACAAACTAAAAACCAAAATCATGATCCTCGAAAAAGGTCATTCTAACAGTAGACGCAACAGAGGATGGTATCTGGAAAACACCAAGATCGAAGTGGTCACCCATTTCAAATACCTGGGCGTAACAATCGATAGCTCAGCGCATGAGTCAACAATGCAGAAGTCTTTGTGGGGAAAAACTAGGAACCTTGCGGCTCAGATGAGATCAATTGACAAACAATATGGGAAATTCTCATTGGTTCCGGTTATCCAATTCTACAAAGGCAAAGTGGTCTTCCAAACTCAGTCCTAATCGCAAGCATCAGGCGTGACCTGGGTCTGTTGTCCTTACTATCAACAATTGAACAGAGTGCTATGCAACTCTTTAGAAAAACTCTTCTTCCGGACACACACTCAATCTACAAGATCATTGCAACAGAGCTTACCATCGGGCACACCAATATTCTAAACACCTGGGCCAAGAAACAGCAAGCAAAATTAGAAGAATTGGCATGCACCGAAAGATGACCTTGTAAGGAGCCCCCAGAGAATAAAATATAAAATGGAACTACAGGACTGGATCAACACAGTTGATAAAGCCCAGGCGAACAAATTAACAAAGCATCTGCCGCCCAGCTTCAACAAGCTCAACGTTCCATTGCCATACTCTATCAAATTCCCAGACAAAGGCCTCATGAAGATCTTTTTAAGAGCACACTTGAATCTACTTCCTATGAGTGAAATTCTCTCCATCAGACTTCAGTTTGGGTCTAAGGAATGTAGCTTATGTGCTACACCAGACGAGTCTGAAAATCTAAGACACTTGCTGATGCACTGCCCAGCGCTGAATCTGGAAAGGGCAGCCTACTTGTCACTCCTTCAGATGGACTCCTCGATCTTCGAAGATGATGTCTGGTGGAACAGATTACTGTCCGGAGAAAACATCAAATGGACTAATACTGCAGCAAAACTATTTGACATCACTTAAAAAAAAAAAATCAACTCTCACGCTGAATATGTGATCTGACGAACGTCAAGCGCATGCAACTCTCCGTCTATAGAGAATCACAACAAATAGTTCTTCCTTGTAAAAATGTGATTATACACAAGTAATAACAAAAAATAAAGAAAATAAAAATAAACAGGTTCACAGTATATGTGAGGACAACTAAATCTTCCAATGAAATCTAGACAAGCCTTTCCCAGCAGTAACAGTCTAAAACAAGTTACTACCTATGAGGGACAAACCATATCAAAGTCAGTGGGCTAGAAGAGTCTGCAGGGAGCCAGGACAGCCAAAATCAATTTGAAACAGTCTTTGGAGCGGCGGTACTTCTTAGAATCCAAAGGCTTGCCCAAAGTTAGAGAGTTTGTTAGAAAATCACTTGTAGGGTCACAAGCTGTGAAAACAGAGTTGGAATGAACTCTTAAAAGTAAGCCACTGCAATTCCCAACTGAGAAAAGCAAGGCTACAAGACAGTGAGGTAAGTACCCTAAGTCTAAACAGTACCACTGGTTTGAAGAAGAGTGGTCCAGCTGGCTCCTGTCCTGCTACAGTGTTACAGACCCTGTGTTCCTGAGCCTCAGTTGTGGAGACAAGAGGGAGGACATCTATAGGGCTCCTGCGGTGGTACTTGGGAGGACATTGGCAGCTACGGGCTCTTCGGTTTCAGCGCTTAGTAAACAGCAATGTTGCTGATCTCTGGTACCGGTTGGGCTTCCTTCACTCTTTGGGTCTGGTGAGGGGACACTAGCTCTGGTCGTCCTGCTTCTGGAGCGTTCATAGGAGACTCCTGGAGCTTCTAGCCGGATTGCAGACATTTCACTCGACTACGGATTACTCGACCCATGGCACTTGGTTCTTGCAGCAATGAAGAAGTACAGCCAGACAGGGAAGATGGTCCAGTGGAGCTTGTCTCTGGGTTAGTTGGTCCCACTAACCCATGGGGAGAAGTTGTCCATTCCGAAGCTTCTCTGTCTGAAAAGGGAGTTTCAGCACAGCAGCAGGGCTTCACCAGGCAACTCAAAGGTCCAGGAGGATACAGCAAGCTTCGTTGGGTGTTTCTCCCAGTGGTCGACTCTGCCTCTAGTCCCAAAACCCTCACTTTTTAAGCAGATTTCTCCCATTCATGCACAGCCTATGCTGTCAATGACACATCAGGGTCGCTGTCCTGAAAGGACAGCCAGCCAGCCAGCCATTCTGGACTGGTTGCATTTAGGAATTCCTAGAGACAAAAGGACAGGGGAGTTTCGGGACCCTCACTCACATCCTGTCCTTCCAGACACATTGGAAACAGAGGCTGGCCTGAGGGCTGAAGTGCGCCAAAGGCAAGACAAACAAAGGGCTCCAATCTGTTCGACGCACAGAGTAAAACCCAAGAAAGACCTCACAAACAGAAAATTGCAAAAAAGAAAACAGGGGCCATTTTTATAAAATGGTCACCCCTGGGTGCTATACTGCAGCTGAGGGTTCAGCCTGCTGTAGAAAAGCACAATGGTAGGAAAAATTAAACCACTGCCACTAGCCATTTAAAAGTAGGCAGGGTAACATACAAATGTTACATGAGAATGTAGGATAAGGTGCTACTAGGTAACCCCCCAGCACTCCACTTAAGATGGTGTGTGCTGGAGCCACAAAGAGAAAATGTAAGTAAAGTCAATTTCACTTTACTATTCTTGGGAACAGTAGTTTACACAAGAAAAAGGTATTTTAAACCTTATGAGAAATCTAAAGGATTTCTCAGTGACACTGCACTGAAGGTGCTGTGTGTCCCCATACAAAAAGTAGATGCATATGGAGTTTGTCCGACTCCAAAAACAGTGAACACATAATCCAAAAGGTCAAAACACATGAGGAAGTGGGAAAAGGGTCTCACTCACTCCAGGGTTAAAATGAAAAGGTCCTACAGTCCAGAAAAAGAGCTGGGGGTCTCTAAAGTTGAAGGGAATTAGCACAGAAATTAGAATTCTCCTCAACATCACTGCACCAATATATGGCAGTATTCACATGAACTCCTTCACACATTATTCATGTGTGCTTTGCGCAAAATCCAATAATCAACAACCATAACAAAAAGTACCTCCAGGATAAAAAAAAAACCAAAAGAAATGGATCCAAAAAAGAAAGAAGCAATAAACAAACAGAACCACAAAGTCCCATCAACCGAGGTCTCAACTACCCACAACCTACCAAATACAAGCAACAAGAAACCACTAACAGCAAAGACTAAACCCAAAAGACCATGAAAAACACCAATCGAAAGAGGACGCCCACTAAGGAACACAACCCACGCATCATGCCTCGTCACAAGAAAGAC
This sequence comes from Ambystoma mexicanum, assembly GCF_040938575.1. Taxonomy (NCBI): domain Eukaryota; kingdom Metazoa; phylum Chordata; class Amphibia; order Caudata; family Ambystomatidae; genus Ambystoma; species Ambystoma mexicanum. The sequence goes on along the minus strand of NC_090941.1, from coordinate 599,551,642 downwards.
AAAGAAGTCAGAAAAGACAACAGAAATAATAAGAAATCCCAAACCACTCGCAAACGCACGGACCAGCATGATCCCACAACCCCAAAAAACTTGACAAACATCTGAGATGGCCCAAGGAGACATACAAATAACAGAGCAAAGAAACAAATAACAGAGCAAAGAGAGACTACAATGCTCACTACCTGTCCATATACGACAACGTGGTAAACAAAAACAGCACAGCAACAACGAACCGACAGCCACCAAACTTCACAAATACAGACCCAACCAGGACACAAACAGATGACAACTAATAAACCATCACAACCCGGTCTCCACCATGGACAATACCCCAACCAGAACAAACAAATTGGAAACCATCACACTCACTCTACACCCCCTATATCACCAAGGTTGGAACAACAGAGGGGTAGCTACCCTATTTACCACCGGGAAACAAACCAACCCCACCATAAACCTTATCGGTCTACTCGACAAAGAGACTGACCAACAAAGAACCACCCCACCCAAAAGACTCAACCGGGAAAAACCCACCTCGAACGGAAACCCAACCAACAATACACCGGTCAGAACAAACAATACTAACAACAACACAAAAGGTAAATCCAGCAAACTACACTGCAGCCTCCTCAACATTAGATCCATGGCAAACCACTCAACAGAAATCAATGACCTCCGAAGCGAAGGAGGCACAGACGTGCTCTTCCTTACTGAAACCTGGCTATCAGATAACTACAAAGCCATCGCGAACGAAGCAATACACAACAATTATAAATTAATACACGCCAACAGAGAAAACCGAAGAGGAGGTAGAATCGCAATTATACACAAAAAACACGCCTGAGCATCTCGAATCATCACAACCAACGCGGAAGACTATGAATCCCTCCAAATCAAAATAGAACTCAACAACCAATCTAACATAGTATTCCTACTGATCTACAAACCATTTTCTTACAACCCCAACTTTGCAACAAAACTAGCGGACGAGGCCACAATGCTATCAAGCCACCACAACAACCTAGGTGAAAGAGATCCCACCGATACAAATATAGATACAACAGAAGACACACTCAACAATTGGATCACCAAGGCCATTAACCAATTAGCACCAGCTAAAACATTCAAAGCAACACCAAAAAACTGGCAGCAAAATGGTTCACAGAAGAACTGAAAAAACGCCCCAAAAAAAAAAAGAAAATGCAAAATGGAGAGAACAATACACCAGACAAGACTAAATAAAATACCAAAGACAACTCAAACTGTACAAAGCAACAGTCCTCAAAGCAAATAAATAATACAATTTAAAAAAAAATAAAAAACTACTACACCACAGAATCGGCAAACAATTCACAGAAAGAACTCCATCACCCCTACACACTTTGTGACAGACACTTACACCAGAGCAGGGTCTGTGTAGTAGCTGCACATCGGTTACTGCCTCTGCGGGCTTATATATGTAGACACTTACACCAGAGCAGGGTGTGTGTAGTAACTGCACAACAGTTACTGCGTCTGCAGGCATTAGTCTGTGCAGGTATTATTATATATGTAGTCACTTACACCAGAGCAGGATCTGTGTAGCAGCTGCAAAGCAGTTACTTTCTCTGCACGCATTAGCCGGTGCAATATATATAATCACATCAGAGCAGGGTCTGTGTAGTAGCTACACAGCAATTACTGCGTCTTTGAGCATTAGCCAGTGCAGGTATTATATATATATATATATATATAGTCACTTACACCAGAGCAGGGTCTGTGTAGTAGCTGCACATCGGTTACTGCCTCTGCGGGCTTATATATGTAGACACGTACACCAGAGCAGGGTGTGTGTAGTAGCTGCACAGCAGTTACTGCGTCTTTGAGCATTAGCCAGCGCAGGTGTTATATATATAGTCACTTACACCAGAGCAGGGTCTGAGTAGCAGCTGCACAGCAGTTACTGTCTGCGAGCATTATCAGGCACAGGTAATATATATATATATATATATAGTAAGTTACACCAGAGCACGGTCTGTGTGGTAGCTGCACAGCAGTTACTGTGTCTGCGAGCATTGCAGAGCCTGAACCCTACAGTAAATGAGCTTCGGAGCAGCTATTGTGTCTATAATGCCAACAACAGGCTGCCCCGTGTAATTTCAAAACCAGATGTTTAGAAAATCACGTACTTACAATATTTAATTTCAACAAGTGATAAGTACAATACATGGAATTACACCTTCAACGTGCATTCCTAGAGGTTGCAAAAGGGCTCCTAGTAACAATATAACAACAAAGGGGTGAGAACGTCTAAGTTGATGGATGCTAAAATTCACTACAAGAGCTGGATCCCATGCACTCACCTGACGCTGCCTGGAAACTGGACATGGGCTTTTCGTAAAGGGTAGTTGTCTAGTTCCCATTCGAGAAACGGACCCTAGCAACGCTCACCTCCACTTCATCACGTGGGCTGCTCTGCATCACGTGGGTTTTGACGTCCTCTTCATCACGTGGGTTTAAGCGTTCACTTCGTCATTTGTTTTGCAGGAGTGGGAAGGCAAGGCGTTGCGGAGAAGTACAGGCGGATTCAGTTCTGTTTTTTTCGTTATTTCAGTGTTTTTTGAGAATATGTAATGTGCATCAAAGGGGTGACGAAATTTTGGGGAGGGGGTATTTCTGTATATTTTGGGGTTTGTAATGTGCATCGGTTTTGATTTACTTCAAGTACAGGTGGATTCAGTTCGTTTTAGGCTTTTCTCATGCAGATGTGCGATTTGCCCGTGGGTGATGTGCTTTATGGCGTGGGGCTGGGCACAGTGCGTTCCTTCTGTCCCAATGGGGTTTCCACTGTACCAGTGAACAGTACAGCGAATGGTTAGTTATCCTCCCTGCTGGAGGGAGGGGGGCAGGGAGGGGGGTTGGAGGATTTGCTATGTGCAGCAGATGGGGTTATGTGTCTTATGCAGACAGGCGCATATGGGTACGAATTACCAGCATAACAGTTCTTTATTTCTCCTGCATGGGGGGCGATTTGGCATCCCCCTGGGAGGGATTGTTCATTTACCCCTTTGCAATGCCTGCAAGAGAAGGCTAAACGGAGGTCTTGTATTGCTTTCATTATCAATCACACGTTTAAAGTCCCTATGAGACCTGCTGGCATTGTGTTAGTTTGAAAGTTTGCCGATAGTTTCTGAAATGCCTTAAGGCAGGCTTGTCCAATCTTTTTGAATGTGGGGCTGAAGCATTAACTTTTTGTCACCCAGTGGGCCGGCAAGCCAAAAGTCAACAACCTCACCCAAAGCAGTATATTAGAAAGCAATGTTGTGTGTCTTTGACACAATAGCATCACAGGCAGTGATAGCCATGCAGTCCCAAAGAAAGCTTTTGGTGTCATGGGCAGTGATCAGAGGTTAGTTGCTTGTGATTTCTTTCAGTGTCTGTGTTAATATTTTTCTGAAATAGTGGGGGCACTGAGCATAGCGTGGGAGCTACGAGGTTCTAGGGAGGGTTTGGGGGGTTGCACCCCAAGAATTTTTTTTTCAAATATGGGGTTGAAATAGTGCATTTTACAGCAGAAAAGGTGACCAAAAAGCCATAAGTTTACAATCAGTTCTAAAGGGGAACATGAAAATTCCATGTCACCAACAGCAGAAAAGAACATTTTACAACACAACACATTTTAATGATCAATGTGTCCACAGTGTAAAACAGCACTGTCACTGATGTAACACTTTGTCATGCTGGTTGTACCCAAAATATGCCCCTGTAGCAACATGTCTATGCTGGCTGTTCCCAATTTAGGCCAGCATTGTCCTGTACAAAGCATGATTGATGCTGCCTGAGCATGTGCAGTGTGCCCAATGCATATGGCAGCTTATCTCTGTAATACACATTACTTCTGTGGTGATGAAAGAAGCATAATTCAATTCAACAGATAAAATGTGGATCGCCCAAAGGTGAACCTAATTGAAGAAACGCAATGTGAGCACAATCTTAAAGTATGCAACCTAGCAGGCCTAGTGCACACTTTACCTTTTCTTTCACCAATAAATTGGGGGGAGAGCGCGAACGCAGTCCCTCACCACCAGAAATAATGCAGTCGTGTATCCTGCATTTGGGAACATAGCAGGGGTCAGCAAATCCGATGTGCAATGGGTAAGCCTCACCGTGGGAGATCTTCCCCTGCCAGCTAAGTATGAGTTGCATGCAAGAGGGCAGGGGTTGGGTCAGTTCTGGGAAGCCCCGCTAAGCGAGGGTGAGAAGGCAGGCCCTGTCCCAGCCCCAACCCTCCACCCCCCGGAAGCTCTGAGCATCTGCAGAGCTGCCTGTCCCGCGTGTAGGGGGAAGCTCCAGCAGGCAATTCTCCCTAACATTAACCCCTGCTCATTTTGGAGTCGCAGGTCGACCTGTATCCCTTGACTGTTTTCATTGCAGCAACATTGCTCCAAGCGTCGGTGTGTCAACCTAACCACCTGTGTCCCAGCAAGAAAAATCCAGTGAAGCACTTGACCCAGTCATGCAGGCAAGTAAGGATTTCTTTTCCCTCTGTAACATTGGTTGAGCAGAAGTGCTGAAGGTTTATATTGGCCCTGTGCATCCAGGTATGGTTTTCGCCGCCAATCTGTGGCCTAGTCCAGTGTTAGGCAGAATTGCATGCAGTACCCTCTGGGACCACCACATACAATTGGGACTACAGGTGTAAGCAAAACCAACCTTTGGTATAAGTCTGTACTACAGTTTTTGGTAGCAGGACTGAGCAGTCAGGCTTATCTCAAGAGGGAATGTGAGCTGGAAGGGCTGTTACACAGAGGTCTACAATCACAAGTATTCAAATAGACACTTACACTCAACGTTTCTTGGTAAAACACTTATTAATTTATTACACAATCCTTTATAAAGCATTCACTAAAAGGAGGCAAGATGTATCACACATGTATACTACAGTACAGATTACTTAAGCAGTTGCGCTCCCCTGAAGTAAGGGCAAAATAGCAGTAAAGTAGGAGTAAAAAGGCATAGGTTAATCGAACGAATTTTCTGAAACCTGGCAAATAATTCACCAGAGGAGTCAATTCAATGCAATAGGTTAGGCCAAAGTCAATGGGCTAATGTCTTGTATAGGATAAAACGGTTCTGGTTATTAAACGGTAAAGTCTTTGCCAAAGTTCTCAGAAGTAGTTTGTGGAAGAAAGTATGCTGGGTCACAAGATGATCGGGCCTGAAAGTTGGCAACGTTAAATGCACTTTTGCAGTGAGAGGTAAGTTCTCTTGAGTTTTCACAGTACCTTCCAATGAAGAAAGATGCAGCCGAAGACTTCTGTTCCTGCAGATCTTGCTGTTCCTGAGCCTCAGTTGTGGGCACAAGAGGGAGGATGTCTGGGGACTCCTGCATGGCGACTGGTCACAAAGCGGGCAGACTTGGCAAATCTTCAGTTCCAGTAGCTTTCCTTCAAGCACACAAGCTGGTGTCCTTCTCCCTTGTTAATCCTAACCAACTCCGAGAATGGTATCCAGGTGGTTTACGAGTTGATTGGTCCTACCAACTCAAAGGAAGAAGTCGTCCTTGAAGGGGTTTGTTTCTCTGTCGAGCTGAACTGGGTGTTTTGGACCTGCAGCAGGGCTTCACCGGGCAAACCAACGGTCCAGGATTTGCAGCATCTGTCCTCTTCCAGCTCGTCTTTGGTTCTTTCGTTCCAGTGGTCGACTCTGCCTTCCAACCCAGGAGACTCTCCTTTTATTCAGTTCTCTCCTGTTCATTCCAGCCTACCTGTCACTCGCCCAGCAGGTTGGCTGTCCTTGCCAGACAGTCAGCTAGCCAGCCAATCACGCCGGAGTGCATTTGTTTCTCCTAGGAGACTAAGCACAGGGAGTTTTGGGCACCTCCCTCATTTCCTGCCCACCGCAGACACTCAGGCGCCAGAGGCGGTCTTCAGTCCTGAAACCTGCCAAAGGCGTAGGAACAAAGGGACCAAAACTGGTTTTGCGAGCAGAGACAAATTCTAGAAGGACCTGTCCAAAAAGAATCGGCGAAAAAAGAAGACCGGGACCTGTTTAAACAAAGGAGGCTTGAAAAACATGGCTCCCGCAATTTTTAGCTGCCGGTCGTGGACGGGAAAAATGGTAGTCCACTGCCACCAGTCATTTCGATAGGAAAGGGTAGCATTTGACTGCTACATGAGTTTCTAGACACAGGATTACTAGGTAACCCCTCCAGCACTCTTTTGGAAGGCAGTGTGGGCTGTGTCTAGGAATTTAAAGACTAGCAAAGTCAATTTAACTTTACTTTCTCTGGGGGACGGTAGTTTATCCCAGAAAAGGTATTTAGACCTTGAGATATCCTGAAAGGCTTCCTTCCCTGTGTCACTGCACTGAGGGTGCTGTGACACAAAAATGAAAAGATGCTTATGGAGTTGTTTAGGCTCCATAATCAAAGAACACAAGACTGAAACGCACATCAAAATACATGAGGGAGTGAGAAGAAAGGCTCACACACACTCCCCAGGTAAAAAAAAAATCCAGCAAAGTGGTTTAAAAGCAAGTGTTGGTAGTAGCTCCACATGTATTGTGGACACACTGCGTGATCCCCGGGAAGCTTTGCCTGTGCGCAATATGGGGAATGGACTCTCAGAGGTGCTGACTTCTGTTGTAAAGATTGTGCATTCTTCACAAGAGCCTGTCTGTTTGCCACATTATGTGCAGAAACGGGAGCAGAAGATGCTTTGTTTCACACGGAGGTCAGGTTGCTCTCCAGGGGGAAAGGTTTTAAATTGTGTTTAGGAACTCGGGAACAAAGTGAGACGCTTTCTCCTGGGTTTAGACCAGACAAAAGAGCCTCTGTGTGATTCACACTGGCTTGTACTGTTAGCTTACTGTGGCGACTTCTTTGAAAAGCTACATTTTCTAAACCACTCCCTGCAAGGCACAGAAAAGAAAGCACGTCAACGCCTATGAACTCCAAAATGTCAGCATTCAAGAAGAAGTTGGAGCTTTTGAGGAGGAGGAGGGTTAAAATCTGCATTCCGAATGAGTTTCCCTTATTAGCAGATGCTCTTGAGGAGGCGGAGTATGATCTTTTCATGTGTTGCTGAACTAATGGGAAACCATCTCAGAACCACTCTCAAAAGTACTTTCCAGAGGACAATTGTAGCATCAATGACTGCGTGGTTCAGTCTTTCCTAGCAGACGTAGGGTGTTTCCCACCTCCCAATACACCTCCAGGAGGAACTAATGGAACTTCAAAGTGGCTGCCTACTGGAGAGCCAATTCAAAAAAATGTCCTTGGGTGGATTTTGGCAAAATGCAGTTTCCTACTTTATCCAAATGCACAGTCAATGTACTGTTACCTTTCGGCACCTCGCACCTTTGCAAGATTGGATTTTCAACACTTGCAGCACTAAATATCGGTCAAAGCTGGAAGAAAACCTGTGGTTGTCTATTGCAAAAATGTAACCCAATAGTGATGGCTGGCTGCTGAAAGGCAGGCCCACCCTTCAAACTAGTTCTCCAGTATGCCACTGTCCAACTTGCAAGTGACTGCATTGATAGTAAAGAAGTTGTTGTACTTGAGTGTGTCCTATGTTACAGTATGCAATAAATATCCAACTACTTTTAGTCAAAGTCTCCTGTAGCAAAACATTCTGAATGCTGCGTTTACAAATATTTGCCCTCTAGTTATTGCAAGCAATGATTTTGAAAGAATGTTTGGCACCCACACCTCCATTTGGCACCATTCTACACCAGATAAACATTTTGGAGTCCACGTGTATAGAGGGGCCCAAGCCAGTTACCTTTTTCTTATGGAGGGCTCGGGGGTCAAAAAAGTTTAGACCACTGCCTGTAGAGTGACTATCTTGTTATCAAGAATGTTTTTTTTTTTTTTTTTTTTTTAAAGGCCAAAAAATCTAATTGCTATCTTGCTGGCACTGCTATATGTTAACATACATTTTGATTGCTAGTTTAGATGAGCACTTACCCTCCCTGGTCCCTAGGGGAAAGTGCACATGTGGGCTTAAACGGCAGAAGCTTAATGTATTAAACTTTTGCAACATCCCTGGTTGCTTTAAAGTGGTCCATTATCCACGTGCTTGCTGTGCCCTTGTGTGCGATGTTGCTATGTGTCTGGTACAGTGCATATGCACCTCGTACACATGACCGCACCTTCAGTGGGTATGAGCAAAATCATTGCAATGCTTTACTGTGAAGGAAAGAGTTGCATGGACCCAGCGATATTCAAGATTTGACTGTTGTCTGCTTAAGAACATTGCAGTGTCCCATAGCCCCTGTGAGAATGTCTATTGCAGTGGTCTCTCAACAGTCGATCGCGAGCTACGAGTAGCTCGCCAGAGCCTATGAAGAAGCTCACGCTCGAGTTTCGGGAAAAAAAAGAATGATGCCAGGAAGTGCTCTGACCAATCACAGGCCTGCAATTCTCTATAGCATATAGATTGCACCATGTGATTGGCCAGAGCACGTTCCTTGCTGAGAGCTGTGGTCCTATTGGACACAGTGGTTTCTTTGTGCTACTCAGTTTGCCATGGCGCCTTGCATCATTTTTGGATCTGATTTGGAGGTGGCTGATGCTGGGGCTTGGATTGCAGGAGCGAGCTGACAGTAGTATTCCAGGAAAACGTGTCTTGCTGAGGTACGTTGGGTCGGGTGGATCGGTGGAAGTTAATCATTTATTTTGTCTTTTTCTGCTGAGCCACTGCAGCCCCTGTGCGCACAGCTGTTGCGTGTTGCTGTCAGAGGGTCGGCATCTCGGCAGAACAAAGCCCAGAGTGAAATGGAGACATTCAGCTGTGCTGCTTAATGTCTCCCACCCTGGGCCCATTTGCAATCATGAGAGCTACTTTTAGGTGACGGGGCTCTGGCGAGCAAGCCCCCTCGGGACTTCCTTGCCAGAGCCCTGCTGTTTCTAATAGTAACTCATATGACTGGAAGTCAACACAGTGTGAAGCAGAGACATTCAGAGATGATAGCTGCGTGCCTCTGTTTCGACCCTGGGCTCATTCTCAGTCATGCAAGCTATTTTTAGAAGGCAGGACTCTGGCGGGCAAGCCCCCTCGTGACTGCCTCTCAGAGCCCTGCCGTTACTAATGTAGCTGCAGCCTTGTTGTGCCCAGGATCTTCTTTTGGTGGATAACCCCCTGAAGAGAATCTCGCGTTTGGTGTGCAGTAGGCCACTGGAACGTGAATGAGATGTGCAAGACACTATTCCACTCAGCAGTGGAAATGGGGGGGAAAAATGTAAAGGGGGAATCCCACAAGGGTCAGTGTGGGGGCGGAGTTGGCATTTGAACTCCACTCAAAGGAAATGTTCAAAATAGAAGTTTTAAAATGGGGCAACTTCTTTCATGCTGCTTCTTCCCAAACTCCACGCTGCATCAGTTCAAATTTAAATCACTTTCCTGGCTGGGGTGCACCCAAAGTACAGTTGGTAATACAGCGATTTTGAGTACATTAAGGGATCCATAGACTCACTCTACAGTAGAAGGTTACCAGGGTAGCTCAGCGGGTTGAGAGACTGTTGCTGAGATGTTAAATATTAAAAAACTGCTTGTTAATCGTATGACTTTTGCAATTCCTATAAAATGTGTTTGGCCAGGGCATGGTTTGGGCTGGTCACTGGCTTGTATTCAGAGCAGAGGTTGGGGGTATTTCTGCCCCTGTAGTGAATATCAACGGTTGACACCCATGAACCCACAGTTTAATTTCCTAATAACTGCTGTCAGCACAACAGAAGCATTTATATGTGATTAAGCAGTTTGTCAAGCATATAACATCTTTATAAATGACTTGACATAGGTGCATGCCACAAAGTTAATATTTTTCGGAATTGCAAATGTGCTTAAATGGCATTGGTTTTTTGACTAAGCAGAATTTTGTTTGCTCAATTATTTTTAAAACCATAACACATTGAAATCCCCCTCAGATTACATTGCACGTGCAGTCCCAAAAGAAACGTACAAACGAAACGACACTTGTTGAAATCCTGGATCCAGAAGTAGGCAGATCATCCAACAAAAGGCAGAAGACGTATAATTTTCATCAAGAGTGCGAGACTGATTTCTTTTTCGCGAGCGTAAAAGGGAAGTGCGTGTTTAATTTGCAGTGGGAAAGAGTAATGTCGAGAGGCTCTTTGGGACAATGCATACAAATTATGAAAAGAACTTTCATAAAGGAGGCCGTCTGCGATCCCAAAAAGTAGCTGAACTAAAAGCTGCCCTCCAGATGCAACAATCATTTTTTACCCAACCAGCAAAGAAAGCAAATGCTGCAACAGAGGCATCCTTCGAAGTTGCACATTATTTGGCAAAACACAAATGCATTTTTACAGATGGTGCAGCTGTGAAAGGTGCGATGGCTCTCGTGTTTAAAAACTGCCCTGAAATTATGTCCGCCATTTCAGATGTGCCGTTCGGTGCAAACACAATGGCAAGGAGGGTATCTGCACTATCAGCCAATGTGATGGGGCAATTGGAAAAATATTTGAGCATATGCAATTTTTTTTTCTCCATTCAGTGTGATGAATCAATTGATGCAAGTGATACTGCTCAGCTGGCACTGTTGAATGGTGTTTGAAGACTTCACCAACAAAGAGGAATTCTTGACCTTGTTGCCTCTGGAATCCACAACCAGAGGTGTTGATATCTACAATGAGGTCAAGAATTATTTTGTCAAAACAAAAATTCCATTGAACAAGTTGGTGGCAATAACAACTGCTGGTGCACCAGGGCGTCATTCTGTTTTTGTTGCGTGCTGTAAAGCAGACCCTGATTTCCCTCAATTATTGCACTACCACTGCATCATCCACGAGCAGGCAATTTGTGCCAAAGTGATGGGGTTTGATCACGTAATGGCCCCTGTTGTGCGAATTATGAATTAAATTTGTGCAAAGGCCAAATCTGCCGCATATGGTGATCTGTTGCTACACACAGAAATCTGATGGCTTAGCAGGGTGGAAATACTACGTTGCTTTCTTTCACTTTTGCCAGAAATCAAAGACTTCATGAGGTCAAGAAATGAAGACATCGGCCAATTATGCAGCATTTCTTGGCTACTTGAATTGGCATTTCTGGCAGATGTCACTGAGAAATGAAATACCCTGAACTGTGAACTACAAGGAAAGGCTAAAACCATTGCTGACATAAGTGCAGTAAAGACATTTAAGTCCAAACTTAACCTTTTCAGTGAACAAGTGGAGAAAAGGAAAATTCATCATTTCCCTCCTGTAATGCAAATGCTGACAGAGCATACAACTAGTCCTGAACTCCTGAACATAGACAAATATTGCAGCCTCCTGAGCAGGCTTAAGGAAGAGTTCAGTGACTGGTTCAGGGATTTTGAAATGATTGAACCGTGTGTGATGTTCATCGCAAACCCCTTCATGGAAGTCAATGTTTGAATTTACAGAACAGATGAGTGAGCTGTTTTACGCTGAACAGTTTTGCTATGGAACTGGAGATTGTCAGCCTGCAACGGTACATTCAGTTGAAAAGCAGACAATCTCACATCAATTTCTGGAGCCTTGTTGATTACAAGGAGTACAGTAACATTTGCACAGCAGCATTAAAAGTGACTTCTCTGTTTGGTCCCACCTATCTCTCAATCTGCATTTTCAGATATGAACTTCATCAAATTGAAATTTTGAACACGCCTGGCCGATGAGCATCTGAGTGATTCCATTCGAGTTGCTGTATCAAGTTATACACCAGACTACAGAGCACTGGTGGATGGCATGCACTGTCAACCTTCACACAGAATGTCCCAATCATTTTCCTACATTGTGAACGTCTTTTTATGAGAACTTCTAATAAATAAGACTGCAATAAAGAGATTTTTGAAATTCTTAACATAATCGTGAAGGGATATGTTATTCTTTATATTTATAAAGGGAAAATTACAGCTAAAAAAGTACAAGTTCCAATGTTTATGAACAACCCCAACCCCTGATATAGCCTGCAAGTAGCTCTTGCTGTTGGCCCCCCTGCTGAAAGTAACTCACGTCAACATAAAGGCTGGAGACCCCTGGTCTATTGTATATAGAGGGCACAATGCTTGTAATTTTCAATAAGTTGCCCATACAGCTGCATGCCAGTGCCCAGATACCCGCTGGCATAGATTTCCCTTGTGTGGGGACTGTTGATGTGTGGCTTGTGGGAAGTGTGTGAGACTTTCGCAGCATTTTTAATATTGCTTAATTCTGAAGCAGCATGCTAAGTGGCAAAGTTTTGTTTGGCTAGCATGAAGGCTGGCTATGTTTTGAAGTGTGTGGCAGACTGTTTGAGCCACTGTGTGGTATGGGGTGTGCTGCACACACTGCCAGGTGTAGTTTCAGGCTGGGGATGGTTGTAATGCCCTGATGAATGAGTTCTTCGATTCCTCTTTCTGGTGGCACAGGGTGCTTTTGGCTTAGATTTGTTGTTGTGATTCTACGCACAGAGAATGGTTCCAAATATTGGCCATCCAAACTCTCATGGAGAAGGGAGAGCAAAGACTCCTCTAACCAACAGTGGAGAGATGCCCCCCATCTATTTATTTCTCTTAGCAATGCTTGCAACCTGATCATTGCTTTCACTTAAGCCATTGAACACCAGCCAACAAAAAAAGTGGCATGTCCAGCAACTGAATTTGCATTAAAGGAGAGTCTCAATGCCCCCCACCCCCTTTCAAGCTCGGGAATATTGTTGAGATTTGTGTAATGTAAAGTGTACACGGCAGGTACTCTGTGAAGTTCAAGGTCAAAGCACCCCTAAAGATGTTCTGTAAAGCTACCCCCCCATAAAAAGCAAATTGTCCGGCATTCAAAGACTCATTTTATATTGTAATGCTTTTGAATATTTTTTCACTGCTGGAAGTTACGGATGCTATACCCATGAGGCAGAGCTCTTTTTATTTTAAAGAACACACCGATGGCTTGTTTACCCCCGGTGTTCTAATCCCCCTCACCACCCCACCACCCCATGACTCCTGCTCTACTCAATCTACGTTTAGTTTGTTCAACACTTTGGGGATTGGGGAAATCGCTACATGATTTAATATGTACAAATGTAAGTTTCAGGGACTCTGGGTTACTGCATGTTCTAGTTATACTTGTCACATTCTCTATATAGGTTGATGAGGTTCCGGGAGGGATTTTATTGCCCCTTCAATGCCGTTTGTTTTTTTTCCAACCACTTGACCTCAGCAGTTAATTGAAGATAGTTTGCCTGTAAACCTTATTGAATGCTTGCTAGGGATAGTGATCCAGGTCATTAATTTTGAAAATATCTTTTTTGATCATTGTTTATTATGATCTGGCGTGAATGCTTTTTATGTTTTTTCTTCTTCTCTAATGATGGGACCAGTTCATTATCATTAGATGATGTTGAGCTATTTTCATGCTTGTCTGGATTTAAGCAGTCTTGTGTCAGTCTTGTGTATCAGAGGACTGGTGCGGTAGCGGGAGTTTTCTGACCTGGGCATGAAAGAGTGCTGTTAATTGCTTTGCTATTTGAAAGCGGGAGGTCACTTTATTCCCTTAAGGCAGTGGTATTCAAGCCTTCCTATGTGACCCTCCCAACCCCCCTTTGAGTAAAATAATTTCTGCCCCCCAGGGCCAGGGGGGGTTTAGGTGGGAGGAGAAATCTGACTCTTCTGGGGGATAGTGCCTGGCTCATATTAGCAAAGGCCTTCCTGCTAAGGTGTAATATTGACTTTTTGTTCCCCCAGTAAAGATCACTTTGGTAATGGGTTCTGTCCCTGCATACCCTCCTATTTCCTGCACATGTTGCTGTCTGCAAGCTGGGGCTCTCTATGGTTGATATGTACGTTTAAGAAACTGAAACGGGTGCTTGTCTTTTAAAGGACACACACATAAGGACTGCAGCATACTAGGTACAAGAGCTCTGCAGTTAAGAACGTATTGCCTCTCCGGAACACCCGCCTCTAATTTGCAAACAGATGCAACTAGTTAAAGCCACAATGGGTGGAAGTCTTGGAGGAAGTTAACCAAGCACCAATCACTCATGAATCTGGACACATCAGGCAGGAACATCCATAGCAAGCCCACTATAAATTAATGGTTTTGGGTACAGACCTGGTTCACAAATACTTGGCGCATACTAAATTTACTTTTTTTATTTCTTCTTTTAGTTTCCTCAAATCATGGCCCTCTTTTTGATTCCGACAATTCTCTGCATTTGAAAGGATGGGTAATTTGAGCCTTTGCAATTCCTGGTGAAGTTAATTGTAAATTGCTGTTAGAGGGTATCGATGAAAGTAGAAGAGAAATACTTGAAGAAAAGGATTTCAAGGCAGTCATGCTTTTGTAGTTAGGTAAGCAATTTTTTTTGTTTTTGTTTAATCTATTTGATGTTTGGGGGGGATGAGGGTACATCTGACGTCCCTATGCTGAGTCGTCAATGCCCACCTCATTTACAGCACCTCTTTTCCTCTAGAATAACTCTCTAAAGTATAGAGTGCTATGGGTTGAATGCCCGTGGGGACCGTAGTCCAGGTCAGAGTATGTGTGCAGCTAGGACAGAGAATGGATTGGTATTGGCGAATTGCACTCTACCTCCTTAAAGTTAGGTATGCAGTCTTTTAGAATGAAAGTAAAACAATATTTGGTCATCTGTAGGTGAATTTATTCCCATAAAGTCAGCCGACACGTGTTTCGACCTTAGCTGTCTTCAAGGCCTTGAAATTGAACACTTGGTATGGTGACCAGGTTTGGAAGTTGGTTGTGAAAATATCTTGAAACAATTTTCTAATGGTACTTGATGATAAAGGGTTGAGTCCCGAGAGACCCGTCGATGGCTGACGCGTTGTGCTAAAAGTCTTTAGTGGTTTTTGGACATCCTGGATTGGTTCCCCAAATCGAAATTCCTAAACTATCTTTAGATTTTTTTTTTAATACCTTAGATGCAATCCTGAAAGTTTAGTCCACAGGTTGGGGAACCAATCTAGGATGTCCAAGGTAGAGCTCGATTCGCAGAGCTCGATTCGCAGATACAAATCCGTTTTCTGCCCTATTCATTCAAGGTCTTTATAAGTATACCATGCAGAATTGGTGACGCAGCTCGCCGCTATTTATAAATTATAGTGGTCACAGCACTCTCTCAAGGGTATGTACCCATACACACCTTTATGTGTGCAGCTACACTGAGTTGTGGGTAGCTGCATGGGGAGGGTGGGAAAGTGTCAAGGAGAGCAAGAATAAGCAAAACCCCAAGGGGGGTGGATAGGATCGCGCTTAAGGGGAGTCACCCCAGTGTACAGCTCAGGCAAAATGTTTGTTGTATTGGTAGTCACATTATGAAGTTTCAACTTGCCTTTTTCATACCCGCAGCCAAGAAACCGTGTTAAGACGCAGGAAACATTTGATGAAATAACGCAAAGCTATAATTCAGGCTTTAAAAAGAAAGGTAGAGGAGAAAAAGCAGCTACTGGTGGAATCTGGAAAAAGAAGATGCAGTGAAAGAAAGAGAATTACATTTTAAAAGCTGATGGCTGAAAACTGACTATTCCAAAATGTATTCATGGCTGTTCACAAAAGCTGGAAAACCGAAGTCTTTTGGCAGGGATGGCTAGTGTTCTTCATTCCTCCTATATTCCTTCCTTAGAACCTGCCTCTTACTTCACCTGGACAATTGATAGACAGCATTAAATCTGCAAATGTCTGTGTAATGTTGCAGTTCCTGGCGATGTAGCTGTGCAACAACTGCAAATATTGGACTATAAAGTAACCAGTCAATTGTCTGCTACAAATGTTTTGTCGGACAGATCTAATTTGACAAGCTGAACTCTATCACCACGTCTCCTTAACAGTGTGTTCTTGTTACAGTATGAAAGTCATGCCTGTTTGGACAATGAAGTGACACCTACATGTTACTACACACCTGCGCAATCTTTCAGATTACGCTTCTTTTAAAAAAACAATGGAATTGTAACATCCCCACAACTGAGTTTGGTTGCTATGTCAGCCCCTGCTACTAATCTACAATGTAATTGTAGTGCGCATGCTGCTCTGTGAACTGAAGATGCAAGTGCTCTTGTGTGTAGAACTATTATAGTTGATCTGGTGAATTTGTAGGTTGGGGCCAACTTGTAAATGGTACATGTTTTTGTTCTATTGGATTTCTGTTGGGGGGAGGGGGGAAAGGAGGTCAGCTAATGTTTTCTTGGGTGTGGTGAATGGTCGAACTAATTACTAGCCGCTCATAGTGATATTGGGTGAAGTGATCAGCAATCTTGTCATGCAGGGTAGACCTTTAACAGATTCTGTTTAGGTCACTGTATTGCTCCACAGACAGTAATTTATCACCAGTACAGCCGCAGAGCCAAAACATGTATTGCTCGCCAATAGTGCACGGACAGTAATTTATCACCAGCGCAGCCGCAGAGCCAATACTTTGAACGCAGGTAGACAACGCAATGACTTACAACCACACGCACGCTTAGAGAGTAAGTAGCACTTATACGGCTATTTATTCGTAGTTAGGCATATATACAATACAAGCATAAATCAGATAAATCATAGGAAATTAGCAGGAATACATCACCATGGGCGTAACTTGACAAAACCTCATCTCGCCAGAAGCGGCTGAAAGACCCCGACAACAGCCAGGCCAAGATCACAACAGCCCACATGTATATCGGACCAGGGCGTCCCCCCTCCGACTGAGGTCTTTGTGCTTATCCCGTCTGACCGTTGAGGGTTTCCGCATATATGCCCTCCTCAACAAGGGGTGGCAACTTCTCGAACTTTCTGGCAAATGCGCTTGCGCATTGATGGGTGACCGTTGGTTGCCAGCTGGGTCAACCGACAGTAACCTCAAGGAGCAGAGCGCTTCCCTCTCCTAAGCGCCCCGGAAAACAATTCCATAACTCATCTCAAAACCTTGGCGCAAGCATCACAAACCAAAACAAACTTCGTTATCAGGTACCAGCCGGCACCTGCGGATCCTAGCTTTCCCAGCGCCGTGTCCTTGGCTGAGAAGGCCTGCATTCCAAACCCATCAGCGAATAACGTTGAAAACATGTTGTTTCGCAAAGCAAGTGCAGCTTTCCACTGAGGCATGGATAAATATCCATTATGGCTCTGAGTTCCCCCAGAATGCACTGCGCACCAGCGCCATGTTTTTTAGCTCGAACACCACAATCCACCCTTGGATATTTACCTTCCATAGCCCAGTGGCAAAGGAGGCGGTCTTTGAAACCGCCGAAATATTAAAACCAAGTTGGGAATACATTGAATACAACAACAACAAGCTATTATGATAGCTAATATAATACAAATGCAAGCAAAAGCATAACGCAGTGTACCTCCAATATCGGGAATCCATGAAAATAACCAATCCCACCAATTCCCAGTTTGCTCTTGGGACACGTGAGAAATGAGATCCCTTAAACCTCGAATATGACTTTCAATGGATCGGGAATGGTCACTTAAATTGAAACAACACATACCTTCAACTGCGTTACAGCCTAAATTATGCTTCAGCAATAAGTAATCAACAGCAGCTCTGTTTTGCAAAGTAGCTTTTCTAATAACTTTGCTGTCAAGGAGTAACTCTTCTAAAGCTTGAGAAGTATGATTGAGTCCTTTTACTACTAAACATGCTAATTTGATCAAAGACTTGTACCCCCCAGCAGATAAACCCCAAACTCCTACTAATGAAAGGGTTAATGCTAGAACTTCAGCTTCTGATAGCAAATGCACATGTGAATCACAATCGGGGGATAGACCCACGGATTCAAAAGTTGATCTTTTGTTTCGAGATATTGCTGGGTGTAAAGGAAACATCATTAGTCCTAATCGAGTTAAGGCACACGGACCTCCAGAAATGTTAGCTGGAATGTAAGTGTATGTGATGTTACCACATGAAAAGAGCCATCCTGTTGGAAGTTTCACATGATTTAGATGACTGGCAGCTATTACGGTATGATTGCAAGACATAGTATTATTCACACTGGTACATGTGCTTGGAACTCGTGAACACAATCGTTTCTCGAACACAGTTTGATTTTTCTGTTTGGTTAAATTTAGCTGTTGGCATTTGCCAATTTCTTTAGCATCGCAGGTCATAAAGTAGCACACATCGCCTTGAGTTATATTGTAGGTTATAATACGTGTCAAATTTCTCCATTTGCGATCCGTTTCCTTGCAAAACCTGCAGTACTCATAGACGGAAAAAGATTGTCTGATATCGGAATCTTGAACTAACGAATCATTGTGTGTGACGCCAAAAATGTGCTTTAGAACCGGAACTGGCGTCGGCACTGCAACTAAACACGTAGTTAGTAAAGCTTCAGCATTGGGCACATCGTTAAGCAAAAGTGCGTAATGTTGAGTACTTGTTGTGCCAGGTATTTCCACATATTCTCCGTTTGGATAATCATCTGGGAATATTTTCGCCGTCCTAAAGATGCCTCTTGCATAGCTGGCATCGATGTTGTTTGGACTTGCACCTGACGTGTCCGTCGCCTTCCATGAATCCATGTCGTTGGTCTGGCTGGCTTTTTGGCATTGGTATCGAGTTGCTTTCGGACATCATTGCTCCTCATCATCGGTCTCACATTGATCGTTGACACAGATATGGCATTTTTTATCCGGAGCATCATGCCGTTTGACTCTCCGAAATGGAGTCCATTTAGTTCTACAATCACACCAGCCAGACACAGGATCTACAAGGCAAACCCAGAAAAGAGATATCAGTGTTGAAAATCACTCCCTTAGGTAACATTTGTCTGCGGGCACATACTGCCATTTGTCTTTACCAGGTTCCATTACTAAAACTATCTGGTCTTTGCCTGATGCAATAACATCTGCGGGCACGGGTG
This sequence comes from Ambystoma mexicanum, assembly GCF_040938575.1. Lineage (NCBI taxonomy): Eukaryota > Metazoa > Chordata > Amphibia > Caudata > Ambystomatidae > Ambystoma > Ambystoma mexicanum. The sequence continues at coordinate 599,532,838 of NC_090941.1, read as the reverse complement.
GACCACTTGGCCTTTCGACCCACACCTTTGCACCCGGTATCATACTGTCTGAAGAGCCAAAACCACGATCCCCACGGGTAGTTAACACTGTGGGAGGCTCCCCCTTTTTAATCATGGACAACTTAACAGGAATGATAATTAACTGAGCCACTCTATCACCCTTATGAATCGGTAACACTTGGTCCCCACTATTCATAAAGATGACTTTGATCTCGCCTTGGTAATCAGCATCAATGACCCCTCCCAGCACTTGAACTCCCTTCAATGCTAGTCCAGATCTAGGGGCAATCCATCCCATATGCTCTGGAGGAATTTGTACCCCAATCCCTGTTTCAATCACAACAATCCCTCTCGGGTCTAATCTGATTTCTTCATGAGAATGCAAGTCTACCCCTGCTGACTCGGGAGTCGCCCGATAGGGAGCTAAAGAGCCCGGGGTAATCTCCCAGTACAATAGAGTCTCTCTAACTAGGTTAGGTTGAATCTGTAAAGCAGGAGTCATTAGTCGCAACAATGGAGTCTCATGATTGTTCACCGGTCTATTATTCTACACTTGCACCGCATCAAACACGCGATCACGCCAACCTGCCAAACTGCCATCTCCAGACTTACGTAGCTGTTCCTTCAACAACCCATTCATTCTTTCAATTAACCCTGACGCTTCCGGGTGATAGGGCACGTGGTAAAGCCACTCTATACTCTTCTCCTGACAATAGTCCTGAATTAATTTGCCTTTGAAGTGTGACCCGTTGTCACTTTGAATTTGCAAAGGCACTCCGTAATGCAACGTGATCTGATCTAGCAACTTAATGGTATTCAGTTGTGTGGCACGCTTGCATGGCAAAACCATCATGTATCCAGAGTAAGTATCCACAATAGTGCATGCATACTGACAACCTTTGCTGATTGGCAGAGGACCGATAAAATCGATCTGCCAAATTTGACCTGGTAACTTTCCTCTTCGCAACGTGCCGTGAACAATCTGAGGGATAGGCCTATGCTGTTGGTGTTGGCACACCGGACATTGCAAGATGACTGTTTTCACTACCTCTAAAGGAATACTAATTCCTCGAGCTTGTGCCCACCTGATAGTAGCCTTTTCTCCAAGGTGCCCACATTTCTGGTGAGCCCACTTGGCCAAACCCTCCAAATCGTCTTCCTGAGGCTCCGCATCCACAGATGAAATCTTGGTGTGTTCATCTGCAACAGAATTAAACCAACGTTCCAATGAATCTGTCGCACAATGCGCATCCACATGATACACCGTGACTTCACTTTGTGATAACATTTCTGAAATATCTTGCCACAATTCTTTTCCCCACAACTCTTTCGAATGAATCTTCCACCCATTCTTCTGCCAGGTTGGCAGCCACACCGCCAGCCCATTCGCCACTGACCATGAATCTGTGTACAAATGACATCGACCAGGGGTCTCTTGTTTCAAGGCTTGGTAAACTGCGTAAAGCTCTGCAAACTGACTGCTCTTCCCTTTCCCTGACGTCGTCAAAATCTTTTTTGCCTTGGGATTATATGACACCGCTTTCCAGTATCGCTCTGTTCCCACATATCGGGCTGAGCCATCAGTAAACCAGGCATGCTCTGTCTGCTCTACGGTCAAATCACCATATGGTACTCCCCATTTCACGGGAGACTCGCGTTTCTCGGACACTTCCGGTGGTATGTAATCCGAGGGCGGTATGTTTGCTACTTGCTCGTGTAACTTTGCAACCCCACCCTTTCCTGATTTGGCTCTGTCTTGAATGTACCATTTCCATTTAATTATGCTGGCTTCCTGGGCATGTCCTATTCTGTGTGTTTTAGGAGAACTCAACACCCATTGCATAATCGGTATTTCTGGCCTCATCAATACATCATGGCCCACCGTCATTTGCTCAGTATCAACCAGGGCCCAGTAACATGCCAGCAACTGCTTTTCAAATGGAGTGTATGAGTTACCAGCATCGGGCAACTTACGACTCCAAAACCCCAATGGCACACGTTTCCTGTCCTGTTTCTTCCACACACTCCAGTTAGCATAATTGTCTTGTACAGACACATTCAATTCCACTACGCCTTCCTTCAATGGCCATAGATCGAGCACCTGCTGCACGGTGTCTTTTGCCAACTCAAATGCTTTCTGCTGCTCTTCCCCCCACTGAAACTCATATTTCTTTCGTGTCACTTTGTAAAGGGGGGCCAGTATCTGCCCTAAATGGGGAATGTGCTGTCTCCAGAACCCAAACAGCCCTATGAACTGTTGAGCTTGCTTTTTATTCATTGGCGTGGTAAACTCAAGTATTTTCTGTCGGGCCTTCGGCACCATTTCTCGATGCCCATTATGCCACTGAATTCCTAGAAATGTCACTGTCTCAGCTGGGCCTTGAATTTTGTTCGGGTTAATCTCCCACCCTTCCTTCTTCAATCCTTCCATAATGACTTCTAACTGGTTTTGCACACTGCACTCATCCTTGCCCTGAATCAAAATATCATCAATGTAGTGAGAGATTTGTATGTCCGGTTTACACGGTATCTTGTCTAAGTGCTCTGCCACCAGCCGGTGACAGATAGTCGGGCTATGTATGTACCCCATAGGTAACCTTGTGAAGGTGTACTGACGCCCGCTCCAAGAAAATGCAAACTGCTCTTGACACTCTTCAGCAATTGGCACAGAGAAAAATGCATTGGCTAAATATATCACTGCATACCAAGTCCCCTCAAACTTTTGGACATTTTCAATCAAGGTAATGGCATCTGGAACTGCGGGCACCAAGGGAGGAGTGTGTTTATTCAACTCGCGGTAATCCACCGTCATCCTCCAAGACCCATCCCCTTTTTTGACGGGCCGGAGGGGGTTATTCCAGGCGGTAGTGATAGGTCGTAACACCCCCGCCTCTACATACTCTTTGATGGTGTCTGAAATTTCCTTTTGCCCTCCAGGAATGCGGTATTGCTTCATTGCTACCCGCTTGGTCGCCACAGGCACATGTACTGGGGGCATCTTCAATTTGCCTACTGTAATGGGTGTACAAATTAATGCACTCACCCCAAACTGGTATGTTTTACCTCCAAGTCCTAAAGTCAACCCTTCCAGAATGTCAAAACCAATTATGTACTCAGGTATCGGGACAATCAACACTTGGTATTTCTGCCTAGCCAAACTGCCTATTTTCATTTCCACTTCAGTTTGTACTGCGGGGGTCTCCTTCCCCCCTAGACCTGTAATAGTAAAGTGTCTGCCTTTGAATCGTGTCTGATTCCCGTGAATCAGAGAGGCCTCCGCCCCGGTGTCTATCAATGCTCGCACCCCTTGCGTATTTCCTGGTCCCCAAAAAATCTTGACATTAACATGGGGCCGCCTATCCACCTTTATGCGAGCAGACGCTGCCGGAGCTTGGCCATAACCCTAGTCAAATTTTGAATGAGTGTAACCTGACTCTGCCTTTAGCATTGCACTCACCACCTTCCTCAAATCAGCATATGTCGGTTGGTACGGGGAAGGTGTCCCCATAGACCCCTCCTCCTGTTCTTCCTCAGGAGGGGCAGAAGGGGTGGTGTCCCCCTCTGGTTTAGTCACTACCTGTTTCTTAACCTGTTTGTAACGCTCCTTGGCTGCAAGCCCTCTCTTTCTGTATAGTTCGTACATGACCCTGGTTTCAATGCCATCAATTTCTTCCCGTGACACACCATCTTTTAACAGGGCCAAAAACATGTCTTTTCTGGACACTCGGGAGTCTCTGCTATCTTGCCTCCTGCCTTCAGTTCTTCTCTCGCTACGCCCCTCTCTCTCCCGTGGCCTGTTGTCACTCTTATCCCACTCCCCTAAATCTGCCAGTTGCCGAATGGCATCCACTACTTCATCTGTGGGTTTGCCCGTCATACCTACGAGCAAAGTCATAATGACACTTTTGTATGCGGGCGGTGCAGTTCTGATCACCATGTTTCTAGTTGAAACTGAGAGCGACACGGCCCCCATGTGTCCTGGAGCATCTATATGAATTGCCTCTTTCATAGCATGCTCTCTAACCTTTTGAATCGCCTCTTTCAAAGTATACCACTTTGTTTCCTCACTAGGCCAATCTGTGGTAATGGGGTACTTGCGGTTACATGCTTGGGCTGCTAAATTCAACAAAGACATTTGTGGAGGCTGGCCAGTCTCATCAGGGGGCGGCCCTGCCCTTAGGACCTCCTGTACACTAGTGTCACTGGACAAAGGCAAAAAGCGCGGCGAGTCTGCAGCATCTACGAACAACCCTGCAGCTCCCCCGTCTAGCATTCTCACCATCCATGTCAATAAAGGTTCCCCTGACTTTTGCCTCAAACGAGTAATGATCTCTCCAACCTCCTGCTGAGTGTAATCTTCCAGCGTGGTTAAATCTACAACACCGCCTCCAGGGTCCTGCGGGTGGGGCCCAGCACGGCGTCTTCTGATCGGCTTTGCTGCCACTGCCTTTTGATTAATTTCTGCTTTGGAATCTGACTCATTTGCCGAGCTACTCTCTGGGCTTGTTGAGTCAAAGATGTCTCCATCCCATTTATCGGGATCCCAATTTACATCTGCAGTAGCGATTACCGCTGCCACTTTTCTTTGGTTGACCCCTCCCCGTCTTTTCATATACTTATATCAGGCTACTCTGACTGCTGCCCTTTCAGCCACAGCCTGATATTTGTCAGCATTGTCTTTGAAAAGTTTCATCTGAATTTGCTGCATTAATGCAATCTGTTTCTCAGCAGCTAACTCTTTTTCCAATCGCAAAATATTATCCTTCATTTCCACATTTTTCTGATGCATCTTTCGGTAGGCATGCAGGAGAACCCAACCCCCCCTGCCTAGCGCGGCACATTCCTTTCCCCTCTCTACTGAAATCTGTTGTAAACAAGACATTACTTCTGACGGATCAGCGTCTCCCACCTCACCATCCCATGTTTCACACAGCCCTGCCCCGCATGCCCATAACTGAGCCAACTTATCATATGGGCTTTTCGCCCACCCTGGAATCATTACATCGGGACATTCACCGCCAGCGAGAACTCCCTTTTTCTTGAACAAACTATTTATCACTGCAGTAATGTACAAAGCCTCTGTATATATATATATATATATATATATATATATAAATATTTCTTTCCACACCGCAGTCACTTGCGCAGACACGCACACACACACAGAACAGATTAACACCGTCCAGCACTCTCTGCCAAATGAAAACAACCTTTCGCTCGCAATGTAAGCAAAACCTATCTGCGTTCAATCGGATTCTTTAATGGTTGGAACAATTCATCACAAACCATCCCATCCTCGTCGCCAAAGATGTATTGCTCTCCAAATGCACGGACAGTAATTTATCACCAGTACAGCCGCAGAGCCAAAACATGTATTGCTCGCCAATAGTGCACGGACAGTAATTTATCACCAGCGCATCCGCAGAGCCAATACTTTGAACGCAGGTAGACAACGCAATGACTTACAACCACACGCACGCTTAGAGAGTAAGTAGCACTTATACGGCTATTTATTCGTAGTTAGGCATATATACAATACAAGCATAAATCAGATAAATCATAGGAAATTAGCAGGAATACATCACCATGGGCGTAACTTGACAAAACCTCATCTCGCCAGAAGCGGCTGAAAGACCCCGACAACAGCCAGGCCAAGAGCACAACAGCCCACATGTATATCGGACCAGGGCGTCCCCCCTCCGACTGAGGTCTTTGTGCTTATCCCGTCTGACCATTGAGGGTTTCCGCATATATGCCCTCCTCAACAAGGGGTGGCAACTTCTCGAACCTTCTGGCAAATGCGCTTGCGCATTGATGGGTGACCGTTGGTTGCCAGCTGGGTCAACCGACAGTAACCTCAAGGAGCAGAGCGCTTCCCTCTCCTAAGCGCCCCGGAAAACAATTCCATAACTCATCTCAAAACCTTGGCGCAAGCATCACAAACCAAAACAAACTTCGTTATCAGGTACCAGTCGGCACCTGCGGATCCTAGCTTTCCCAGCGCCGTGTCCTTGGCTGAGAAGGCCTGCATTCCAAACCCATCAGCGAATAACGTTGAAAACATGTTTCGCAAAGCAAGTGCAGCTTTCCACTGAGGCATGGATAAATATCCATTATGGCTCTGAGTTCCCCCAGAATGCACTGCGCACCAGCGCCATGTTTTTTAGCTCGAACACCACAGTCACTGAAAGTGTTTATTTTAGTGCAGTGATTTGTAATTGTGGGAGTTGATTGGATGTGATGCCATGTTAGTTAGAGGTGAGATATGAAATAAGGGAGTTTAGAGGTTGGTTTGTGACATTGTGGGGTGGATTTGTAGTTTTGTATACTAAATCAGCAAACCTTAGTTAATGACATTTGAGTGCTCTAGCAAAGAAGGCAAGTAACGGCTGAAAATTCCGTATTTTCCAGTACACTATTCATAAGTCTAACCCTATAGTAATACCACCCATCTTACACACAAGGAATCAAACCCCTTTTCCTAAATCGTTTGAAAGCAACACCCTCCTGAAATTGTCTGCAATAATCGTTCACAATTACAAACCCATCCTGAAGTTGTCATGAAGTCATCCTGGAGTAATACAAGATCATCACGAAGTAATCAGAACTCCCCTTGGAGTAGTTTCTTTGATAAATGTAGTCTCATCTCATTTGAATATTTCGGCCTATACACATACTTGAGGATGGTTTCAGATGATATCCCCGTGGATGACTCTAGGATGGAGTCACCTGATGACTCAAGAATAATTCCAGGAAGATCTTCATTTTTGACTTGGGTCTGTCCAGTCTCATTGGTGTAATTTCTTTTTGTATAGCCGCTTCAAAGTATTAAAACTGGTACCTCGTCTAAAATCGGGCTTCCAAGATTTAAAAAAAAAAACTTTTTACCATGGAGTTATCAAAATCACTATGTTTAGCTTTGAACATGGAGCCCGTAGTCAAAGCCAATAGCGAAAGAAGTTCACATCTCTGATTAGTATTCTTTTTCAAGTACAGCAAACCCAGCATCATTAGAGCCTGACCTTTTAATGAGGTCCAAGCCTAACATATTCAATAGACCGTGGCAGACCGAGGATCCTTTTCCAAAAGTATCCTTCGATTCTATCAGCCATTGCAGGTCATCCATGGCTAAGGCGTCAAGGCCATAGAGCTGCCGTGATGCCTACCCCCTGGGCATCAGGACCAAGGCCCTCAGCTCCGGGAGCAGGCATCCAGGCATTTGTTTAAACCTCAGCAGCCCCGGCTAGGGGCTGTCTGGGTTCAGTCCTGGCGCCTTAGCTCATCATAGAAATCAGTCCTGGCGTCATAGGCGCCAGGCTCATAGACTTTACTTACCTGATGCAGACCATGCTGCAGAAGAGTCCAAGCCTACGTGAGGCCTGGATGGGACTATTTTGTTACAGGGACTATTTTTTACTCGGGCGTGGCCCTAGGGAACTTCTTACCTGGAACTACTTTGGAGGCTGTTTAAACCACACCCGAACAGCAGCACATTTATTTTATTTTATTTTATATGTTTGTAATGCGTCGAAAGCCCGCCGGCATCAGGGTGCAGAGAGACAGAAGATAGTAGGGAGCATTATTTAAAGAGATGGGTCTTGAGGTCTTTTCTGAAAGTGCGCAAATGTGGCTCTACTCTGAGCGAGACTGGGAGGTTGTACCACTGCTGAGCAGCACGAATCGGAAAGGATTTCCCAGCACCAGTCGTTCGAAATGCCTGGGGTATCTGTAACTTGCCTTGTGTTTGGGATCTTAGAGCCCTGTTAGGGGTGTATCGGGTAAATTTGGCTCTAAAATAGGATGGAGCCACTCCATATAAACACCTGTGAACCAGGGTAATAGATTTAAAAAGGATTCTATCCTCTACTCTGAGCCAATGGAGGGATCTTCTGGCCTCTGTCACATGGCTTCTTCTATTGAGCTTTTTTATGATCCGGACTGCGTTATTTTCCATTATCTGGCATTTGTTTATGCACTTCTTGGATGCTCCCAGGAGCAATGAATTGCCGTAGTCAAGACGAGCCAGTATAATGGCCCTGGCAATTGTGGCCCTGTTTTCTTCTGTTAGTAAAGGGCATATGGCTCTCAGTAGCCTGATATAATATGCGTTATTTTTATGGAGATAATTGGTTTGGGATTCAGATCCCAGGAACGCCTCCAGCATCATTCCAAGTGTTTTCACATGGGCGACCACCTTGATACTTCCCCTTGCTTGACTGGACCCGAAAATCATGAGTGATCTGTCTATCAGGCTGTATATGGTTGTGATCTTTTCCTTGTCTATTTGATAGTCTCCTTCCAATTCTATCACCAGCTGTGTATTATCGGCGTAGTTGGTAAAGTGAACACCGATGGATTCTAACAATACACATAGATATTTCATGAAAAGATTGAAGCGGAGAGGAGAGATGCTGGCTCCCTGTGGTACACCTGCACTTATAGGAGAGGAAGTGGAGAACTTCTCTTCCCAATGAATTCTGCCTACACGGTCTGAGAGAAAAGATGTTAGCCATGCCAAGGCTGCCTTAGAGCACCCTGCTGTTTTCTCCAAGACTTGCTGTAAAAGTGTGTGGTCGACGAGGTCGAAGGCCACACTTAAATCTAAAAGCATTAAGATCCCTCTTTTGCCCTTATCTATTATGGAAAGCATACGTGTTTGGAGATCTAGCATGGCGGTTTCCGTGCTGTGAGCTGCACGAAAACCCGACTGTTGCTCATGCAGAATGTTGTTGGCTTCCACATGTGCCTGTAATTGTCCTGTGGCAATTTTATCCATGATTTTCAATACAAAGTTGGTATTAGTAATAGGGCGCATGTTAGTAGGATCTTTAGGATGGTCACCTTTTTTTATAGCTTTAGGGATCTTACCATCGTGGAAAGATGCGTTAATTATCTTGGTTAACACTGGAGCAAAAAGCTTTGTTTTCCACAATGATTTTGGGGGTGGCTGGGGGAAATTAGATTTTCCGCGCAAGAAGATGGTTTCATCTTCGCCAACACTTTCACCATCTCGGCCGGGAGGTTGGTTGGAAATTAACATTTTCCAATTCATAGGGCTGCGAGTTAGCCGCCGTGGAAGAAAGGGATTCTTTACAGTTTCTCTGGCCAGGATGATGGCTTCGTTAGCTTTTTGGGTTTTGTTTTCGAAGGCGTTTTTAACATTTTCACAGTCTTCCTCAGTGGGAGTGTAATGGGAGGACATGGATTTAGGTTTCTCTTATGATTTGAGGATATCGAAGAGTTTGCTGGCTGCATTTGGTGCGACCTCAATCTGCTTGTTAAAATATTCTGCTTTTGCAGTTGTGATGCAGTGTCTATACTTGACATTTGCCTGATTTCATTGCTCCTTGGAGTCAGGGGAAAGATCTTTTTGCCAGATTCTTTCTAGTCGTTGTTTTTCAATCTTAAGATCCCGGAGTGTATTATTAGTGTATTAGTGAGCCAACTTTGGTTTGGTTGGATTTAAGGGGGTGCGTACTGATTTATCATCTCTGAAATGTGGTTAGTATACGCTTCGCGTTATTCTGCATCCAGCAGCGTGACAAACTTATTTCAAATTCCTCACCTAATTCCAGAACCATTTTATCTCCGGACCTGGAAAGTACATCAGTCCTGCACGCGTCGCTTCGCCAGCTCCAGCACGGCGCCATACTCGCCAGTTCTCACTGCATCTTTCGATCCTGCACTGTCTCCATCATTTCTTCACCATAATCTGGCACCTAGGGGACACAAGAAAAACAAGGTGAACCAAGGGAATCAACACATACAACCTCTTACCACCATAGACTTACCTGATTTACCACTGGCGGTATTATTCCATAACTCCACATTTTCATATGCCGCATCTGTAAAGAGGGAGAAAAACAACACCTTAACGCATGCAATAGTTACCGGACAGCGTTGGGTAACACAGACTCTTACCTGAACGCCAGCAGCAGCTACGAGACCTTCTTCTCACAAACTCAGTTGCAACTTAAGGAAGGAAGGGGACAAGAGTGAACATCGGGCACATTGAACTCTTTGAACTTGATAATTACCAATCCCGCCAGGGACTTCAGAGTCAATACTTACCGGAACTCTCAACGCCTTCAAACCAGTGAAGTAACTGGTATCTACGCGCCCCTGCAAGACACGCAGGATAGAGAGCTCATCTTTTACAAACATAAGGTGAGGTTACTAAGGGGATATCGGAGGTGATTAGTGGGGGAGAGCGAGAACAGTTGGGAGGCCATCACTAAAACCCACAGGTGGTTGGTTATTCCCGGTCTCCACTTGCAGGAAAATACTTTTATTTTTATTTAATTTTTTTAAGTTTTTATTACATTTTTAAACAAACAATAAAACCAAAAAAACAGTGCATGTTCAACAGTTTCATTACACTTTTTAAATTCCCAAACCACTACTCCCACCCCCCTTGCGAGTCTATCACCTTGAGTCATCAGATTCCACACCCTGTGGTTCGGTCTCCTCCTCAACAGGTTCATTCGGGTCTTCTAATGACCCAAACAATCTGGCTATCAGTGATTTCCAGGCCATCAGGGACTCATTCTCCTCCTCCCCCCGTTGCTGCACGCCTCTTGCCATGCTATGGTTTCGGTTTCTGTCCATTTCTGCAAGTCTTTCCACCACACCTCTATCCTCGGCACAAGGCATGACCTCCATCCCATGGCAATCCTTTTCTTTGCAAGCACATAAGCCAGGTCCCTTTAGTTTGCTTACACCGTGGTCTGGGGAACCCCCCCAGCAGGCAGGCCCATACCGTGTCCACTACTATCTTGACCCCTCTTCCTTCTAGTTTCTCTTTTACACCCCTCCAGAACCTCTCTATGATCGGGCATGACCAGAACATATGCACCATGCCTGCGTTCTCTTCGTCGCACTTAGGGCATGCTTGCCGACCTGCATTCTCGAACCTTCGATATCCTCCCAGGCGTCATATAAGCCCTGTGTGTTATGTAAAGCTGTATCTGTTTCAGTCTCGCGTTTCTAGGCACCTTCTTATGATACCTTTGCACCCGTTCCCACATCCCATCCCCCATTTGGGCCCCAACCTCCGTTTCCCAGTCCAATCTCAGCTGCGTGACCTCCTTCCCCAGTTTAGACATCAACATCTCGTACAGTCTGGAGACCTCATGGCCCCCCTCAGCTATATCATATATAATGTCTATGGTGGCGTCCAGTTCTTCCTCCAACACAGTTTCGGGCCACATCCTCTTAATCCTCTGTACCATTCTGTGGTACATGATGTACTGGCCTTCGTGCAACCCAGCCTCCTCCCGCAGCCCTTCAAAGGTAACACAAGACCCCCCTGCCAAATATCCCCCATCGGTGCCACCCCAACCGGCTCCCAGTGGGTCCGGAGTATCAGTCGCAGCTGAGCATCTGCCCCTGTCAATACCACCAATGGCATCTGCGGCGAGCATGGGAACGGGTTCCCCATCAATTGGCATGCCCTACGCCACACCTTCCACCCCAGCAGCATCATTTTAGGGCACCCCACCATCTTTGCCCTGGGTGCCCACATAACTTCTTTCAAATAAAAGGGTGCACAATCGCGCCCAAAAAGCCTAAATTCGGTCTCTTCATCAGATAGCCATTTGGCGACATATTGCAAATGGCTCGCCACATAGTACGCCTCGTAATTGGGCACATTTATACCCCCTTTGTCATGGAAGTTCTGAAGCTTCCATAACGCCACTCTGTTTCGCGTGCCATGCTACAGAAAGTCCCTACACATGCTATTCAGTTTGGTAAAGAACCCCTTAGGAATCGGGTACGGTATATTCCCAAAGTAATGTAGGAGCCTTGGCAGGACCACCATCTTTAGCATCGCTCCCCGCCCCATCATTGCCAAAGGCAGCTCTGCCCAAAACCGCATGCATTTCTCAATATTTTGGATTGCCACCTCTATGTTCTTCCCCCCCGGTGTGATATATATCTATCCCCAGGTACCAAAAAGTACTAACCGCCCACGGTACCTGTAAGACCGGTAACCTCTCTGCTGGAACCCCTGTATACCCCCCCAACGGGAACAGACTAGACTTCTGCGGGTTTACCGCTATGCCTGATAGCACAGCGTATCTCCCAAGCACTTCCAAAATGTACTGGAGGTTCTCCTCCGGATACCGCACATACAGCAACATGTCGTCCGCATATAGGGAGACCAAATGCCGCTCCCCGTTCACCTTGATGCCTATGGTGTCATATTGCTGCCTCAGATAGATCGCGAGAGGCTCCAGGGCCAAAATGTAGAGCATAGGGGACCACGGGCATCCTAGTCTAGTACCCCTACTAAGCTGCCACCTCTCTGATATCACAGATCCCGTCTTTACTCTGGCCAGCGGTTCACTATACAAAATCTCCGTCCACCTTACATAGCCAGGCCCTAACCCATAGTGTTTCAGGGCCGCCAGCAGCCACTGCCACTTGACGGAGTCGAAGGCCTTGATCGCATCCAGGGACACGATCGCCATTTCCTCCTCACTTCCGCTGCCAAACTCAATGATCCTCTGAAGTCTCCTCTGATTGTTGGTGATGTTTCTATGGGGGACATAGCCCGTTTTTGATCCGGATGTATTAACTTAGCAATGACCTTTTTCAGTCTGTTCGTCAAGACCGCAGTTAATATCTTGCCGTCCTGGTTCAACATTGACACAGGTCTGAAGGAACCACAGCTGCGCCCTGGGTTATTTGGTTTAGGGAGAGGTACTATAACAGCCTCTCTGTGACTCCGGCAGGCGGCCCGTCTCGAACGCCTCATTTATCATCTCTAGCAGCGGGCGGAGGACCTCTTCTATATATATATACCTTGTAAAATTCGCTTGGGAGCCCGTCTGTCCCCGGGGTTTTACTAGTAGGCAACTGCCTCACCACCTCCCCCAGTTCTGCCAGGGTAATCGGGGAGTCCAATTCCTCTCTTTCCTCCTCACTTATCTTGGGCAGCCCCATATCCTCAAGTGTTTCTTCTATCATTGCCCGGCTACTATCCCCGTCTTCCCCGTATAACTCTTGATAATAGTCCACAAACGCTTGATTAACCCCCTCCTGGGTGTCCTCTACGCTACCATCTTCCCTCTCTATAGTTCTGATTGTGGCTCTGGGGGTCTCGCTCTTATACAACCACACCAAAAGTCTCCCCAGTTTGTCACCTCCCGCATGCTGTCTCTCAATGTACCTTTTATAGTTAAGGTTGCACAACCTCTCCCAGTAATCCGCACATTTTTACTGCAGCTTAAGTATCAAATCTAGTTTCTCTGCTGTATCATCGCCGGCTTTTAAGGCGTCTTCAATTTTGCTTCCGTCTCCCTCAGTTCTGTTGAAACCCCACCCCCACACATAATCCTTGTATAGATTGGCGAGAGAAGAGAATAACCTTCCCGGATTGTGCACACACCTGTTACCCGGAGAAAACTTTGAACAAAGGCCTGGCTACAGTCGTTAACCCAATTGTGCAGTTACCTCAGGAATACCAAGAATTTCAGGATGTTTTTCAAAAAGAACAGGCCAAAACATTACATCCTCACAGATCATACGATTTGTCAAATCGACCTCTTACCCGGTGCACAACCCCCATGCAGTAGAATCTACGCCCTCACGGAACCTGAAAATCGTCACCTACGGCAATACTTGGACCAATACCTTGTTAATGGCTTTATTCGTCCTTCCAAGTCTCCTGCATCCTCAGCTTTATTCTTCGTGCCCAAAAAGGAAGGTGACCTTAGAATTTGCATAGATTACCGCGCATTAAATCAGATTACGGTAAAAAACCGATACCCATTGCCTCTGATCCCCGAATTACTAGACCAAGTAAAGGATGCCAGTATCTACACTAAGTTAGATCTCCGAGGGGCATATCATCTGGTACGTGTCAAGAAAGGCGACGAATGGAAGACTGCCTTTCGCACCAAGTATGGATTATTCGAATATCAGGTGATGCCCTTCGGGTTGTGCAATGCACCAGCAGCCTTCCAATATTTTATGAACGATGTCCTTCGTGAACTCATTGACGTCTGTGTCGTCGTATACATAGATGATATTCTAGTGTACTCCTCCTCAGAATCGGACCATGTTAAGCACGTGGTGCAGTCCTTGAGAAAATACGCCAGCACAAGTTATATGCAAAATTGGAAAAATGTGTTTTTCATGCTACCGAAGTTGATTTTCTTGGATTTATCCTGACTCCAAAAGGAGTCTGAATGGACTCTCGAAAGGTGGACGCAATTCTCAAGTGGCCATCACCCAGTTCAGTCAAAGGGGTACAAAGCATGCTCGGATTTGCTCATTTCTACCGCAGATTCATTCCGGACTTCTCCCATGTTGTACACCCTATCACAGCACTTTTGCGAAAAAACAAACGCTTCTTGTGGACCAAAGAGGCTGAAAAGGCCTTCAAGAGCTGAAAGCGAAATTCACATCAGCACCTGTCTTAAAGCATCCACGCCCTGAGCTTCCATACATAGTAGAAACTGATGCATCCAGTTTAGCCATGGGAGCTGTCCTGTCCCAGAAGGATCCTGAAACCTGTCAACTTCACCCAGTATCGTTTTGGTCCAGAAAGTTCTCAGCACCTGAGTTAAACTATGCGGTTACCGATAAAAAGCTATTGGCCATCAAATCCGCCTTTAAGGCTTGGCGGCACTATCTTCTTGGTGCCAGGCATACTATTGCCGTAATCACCGATCACTGGAACCTGCAGTATTTAAAAGCAGCCAAAGCCCAATCATCGCGACAACTTCGATGGGCATTGTTCTTTGCCGAATTCGATTTCGTGATCACTTATCGACCAGGCTGCAAAAATGGCAAAGCAGATGCCTTGTCCCGAATAGGGATGGGAGAAGCATATGCAAACCCGGAACCGGTGCGAATAATTTCCGAGCAAAGAATTCTTGGCATAACTACTCTACAGACACTAGAAGATATTAATTCAAAAATCCAACAACTCTTCGATCCAGCAACCCTGCAGGACTGGGTAAAGAAAGGCCCGGACTGCTCAGTCGTCAATGACCTAACTTACTATCAAGGACGACTATTTCTAACACACAAGGAAATACAAGAATTAGTCATCTCCAATTACCATGACACCCTGATGGAAGGGCACCCAGGTATCGCAAAAACTGAAGCGAAAACTAAGACAGTTCTGGTGGCCCACTTGGCGAAAAGATGTAAAGTCATTTGTGATGTCTTGTGGCATTTGTGCCCAAAACAAAAGCCAGAAGAAAAAACCAGCCGGCCTTTTACAACCTTTGGATATTCCACCTACACCATGGCACACCTTGTCTTTAGACTTTACTACAGATCTACCTCCATGTAATGGATTTAACACCATCCTAGTTATTGTGGATCCTTTTTCCAAGATGGCCCACTTTATTCCTTTAAAGGGGTTACCTTCTGCTTCGATTCTGGCCAAGGAGTTCCTCGAAAACATTGTTCGATTACACGGATTCCCTTCTGTATTGGTTTCTGACCGAGGTAGTCAATTTATCTCGCATTTTTGGAAGAAATGTTGTCAACTGGCACAAATCGACGTGAGGCTATCAACAAGTCACCAACCCCAGACCGATGGTCAGACGGAAAGGACCAACCAGACCCTTGAACAGTACCTACGCTGCATGCTACACCAGACCGAAAGCAATTGGAAAGATATTTTATGGATTTCCGAGTACGCATACAATAACTCTGTACATTCAGGAACCGGACAAAGCCCTTTTTATACCATATATGGACATCACCCTCGAACCTCAGAACTCGATTCGCCTCAGCACTTAGAAATGCCCGCAGTTAGTCATTTGCACTCTACTATTACACAAGCCTTTAAGGAAGCCACAGAACATTTGAAACAAGCAAAAGAGAAATAGAAGAAAAATGCTGATCAACATAGAAGTGAAATTCCACAATACCAGATTGGGGATCAAGTTTGGCTGGCTACAAAACATATACCTCCGAAGGGAACTCAGACTTTTAATCCTAGATATTTGGGACCTTACACCATTAAGGCCATTATCAACCCAGTGGCCGTCAAATTGGAATTACCCTCTAATATGCAAATTCATCCTGTCTTTCATATTTCACTTCTAAAACCAGTTCAACCAGGGACAAGATTAACCAAACCACCTGACCCCATCTTGATAGATGGAGAACCTGAATTCGAGGTAAAAAATATCCTGGCCTCCAAGATGATTAAATCAAAACTTTTTTATTTGATCGATTGGAAGGGCTACGGACCACAAGAAAGATCATGGGAGCCTAGCGACCACGTTCATGCACCTCGGTTGGTGAAAAGATTCCATTGGAACTTCTCAGACAAACCGGGGCCAGGGGGAAGAACAACTTTAGGAGGGGCCTTGGGGGAGGGGGGGAGTGCTGTCATGATGCCTACCCCTGGGCATCAGGAACAAGGCTCTCAGCTCCGGGAGCAGGCATCCAGACATTTGTTTAAACCTCAGCAGCCCCGGCTAGGGGCTGTCTGGGTTCAGTCCTGGCGCCTCGGGCGCCAGGCTCATCATAGAAATCAGTCCTGGCGCCATAGGCGCCAGGCTCATAGACTTTACTTACCTGATGCAGACCATGCTGCAAAAGAGTCCAAGCCTACATGAGGCCTGGATGGCACTATTTTGTTACAGGAACTATTTTTTACTCCAGCATGGCTCTAGGGAACTTCTTACCTGGAACTACTTTGGAGGCTATTTAAACCACACCCGAACAGCAGCACATGCTTCGCGTTATTCTGCATCCAGCAGCGTGACGCTCACCGTGCCTGCAGCCAGCATCCAGTCTTCTGCCACGCCCGCCTCGAATCCAGAGCTCCTAGAATAAAGAAGAGGAAAAGGACAAGGTTAGAAAACAAACTTATTTCAAATTTCTCACCTAATTCCGGAACCATTTCATCTCCGGACCTGGAAAGTACATCAGTCCTGCACGCGTCGCTTCGCCAGCTCCAGCACGGCGCCATACTCGCCAGTTCTCACTGCATCTTTCGATCCGGCACTGTCTCCATCATTTCTTCGCCGTAATCCGGCACCTAGGGGACACAAGAAAAAACAAGGTGAGACAAGGGAATCAACAAATACAACCTCTTACCACCATAGACTTACCTGATTTACCACCGGCGGTATTATTCCATAACTCCACATTTTCATATGCCGCATCTGTAAAGAGGGAGAAAAACAACACGTTAACGCATGCAATAGTTACCGGACAGCGTTGGGTAACACAGACTCTTACCTGAACGCCAGCAGCAGCTACGAGACCTTCTTCTCACGAACTCAGTTGCAACTTAAGGAAGGAAGGGGACAAGAGTGAACATCGGGCACATTGAACTCTTTGAACTTGATACTTACCAATCCCGCCAGGGACTTCAGAGTCAATACTTATCGGAACTCTCCCAACGCCTTCAAACCAGTGAAGTAACTGGTATCTACGCGCCCCTGCAAGACACACAGGATGGAGAGCTCATCTTTTACGAACATAAGGTGAGGTTACTAAGGGGATATCAGAGGTGATTAGTGGGGGAGAGCGAGAACAGTTGGGAGGCCATCACTAAAACCCACAGGTGGTTAATCCCTGTCTCCACTTGCAGGAAAATACTTCTTCGGGTCCAGCAGACAAGACTAGGCGGGCCAGTCCAGACTGTCATCTCTGCACTACGCATCACGTTGAAGGAGATCTCAGCTGTCTGGGTCCGATCGACACCCCTGTGGGGTCCAGGTGAGCATAACAAGAGCACCATCGTACTGAGGCATTGTTTATATAATGTTACTATACCTTCTAAAGAATAACCCGCTGTCTGTGTCGCAAATGTACTAATTACATTTATAAGTTGCTTTGCCTTAAGCCTTTTAGTTTCCTTTATATGGATATAAGCTCTAGATGGGCTCATTCCCAACCCAAACAAGGATATTTTACAACCCTCTCTAAAACACCAAGACTGGTTACCAAAACAGGACATTTAATACATTTTGCTCCCACCACCATAACCTTAGTTTTGTCCATGTTTATAACAAGATCATTCGCTTCCGTGTACTCAACCAGTTTCTCAAACATAGCTTTAATTCCACAAAAAGTAAAATTAAACGGGACAAGATCATCGGCATACAGCATTCACAGTACCAAGCGGACCCCCACTTTCGGACAGCAACCGATGGTCTGGTTGAATATTAGTGGCAGGTCTGCTATGTAAATGCTATAGAGCAGGGGCGCCAAAGTGCATCCTTGCTTTACTCCCAAACACCCAAGTACAGGAGACGTTAGTCTCCCACGATCATCCAACCTTACACGTACCGATGTCTCGAAATGCAATCCTTTCAGAATGTTCAACAACCGTCTTGGGCATCCCCAAAGCTCCATCTTGGCCTAGAGCTTCTCTAGACAGACCCGGTTGCCAGTGATAGGGTCGAAAACAAAAGGATTGAAAGCCTTTTGATCGACAGTCAAAGGATCGAAAAAAAGGGTCGAACATTTCTTTTATTTTTTTATGGCGGGAGTTCCCTCCAGCCCCCCGTTTTCTTTATCAAATACATTTTTTACCAACCCAAACTAAAAAATATATATAAATTAAAATTTGATCCTTTTTTTTTTCCATCGTTTGACTGGACACCGACAGACCCTGTTGAAGGCTGTCCTGAAATCCACAAAAATGGAATACAGAGCGCTCTCCCCAGGGGCCATGGCCTCCCTATATAATCACTTTGATGTTATGCGAAGTACAACATCCCAGCCTAAACCCAGTCTGGGCAAAGCTCAAGATGTTCGCTTCTTCTACCCAGTTTTGTAGAGTATCCAAAACAAATGATTTTGAGCATAAGTATCTCTATTTCCATCCTCCAGCAGGTATTGCCGATATAGTACCAACATTTCTTTGAATCATGCGTTTTGCCTAATACACAAATGATTCTCCAATTGGCATTATTAACACTCTGTTTGTGGGCTTTTACCCAGTTCTTATATTTTGTCCTTATGGCCGTAATTTTCTGTACCACCTCTTCCTTAAGGTCAGCTTTTTTAAAATTCCTTAGGTCTTCCTTAACTCCCTTTTTTCTGTCATTAATCTGACTATCATATATTATCATGCTTCTTCCCATTTTTCTTTGTGTTACACTGAATCTACAGTTCATTTTTGTAAATCATGCCCAACAGATTACTCACCACATCAAGATCACTAAGGGCATTTCTTGTCCATCTAAGGGGAGAAAATTGAACATTTTATCAAACCTTTCTAAATTGTGCTCCTTCCACATTAGCCATTTATGCAGTATATATATATATGCTCAAATCGCTTTCTTATCCCTTTGCTGGCAAACGTGTAATCAATGCGATAGCTTACCTTGCCATTAGTCCAGGTAGTTTCCCTTAGTCAACCAACCCCTGGCTCCAAGTATTCCAGCCCATAGTTCTGGAATAACTTTACCCAGGTGATACCATCCACAACCTGCTTTTGGTACTTATAATTATCTCCACATTTACCCAGTATAGTTTCAAACTCCCCACCAAGCTCATTCCATTTATCCATCTCTATCTGGCCCAGATCACAGTAAGCATTAAAGTCTCTAAACTATCGGCACCTCTGACTTAGGGGATTCCAACATTCAATTGTGTCAGATATAATTTCTCATATTACTGACATATTAGCCCCACCCGGTTGGGAATAGACATTAATAAGTAATATTTCCCCAATAGGGCTAAAGTTCCCGATAATGTCACTCAAAACAAACGGTGAGCATCCCTCGAATCAAAATGTGGCTTTTGGCCCCAATACATAGCCCACCTACCGGGCGTCCTTTAGCACCAGAGATCGCAGGGTTAGTCAGTATGCTGTATCCCTCAAGAGACAATTCACCACTCGCCCATGTCTCCCTTAAGGCAAACACATCACACTCCCCTATCAATTTAATTCCATCTTTATGTAATATAGAGTGAAAACCTCTGCTGTTCCAAGAGGAAAATTGTTGGCTCTTTGCCAACCCGCTCAAGTCAATAGCGTTCAAGGTAGTCTCCATCCGGGATCCACTTACCAAAGTTATTACCCCCTTTAGGCCCAGATTCCTTATAGGCTTTTTGGTTTTGGGAACCACTTCCTTTTGGGTCAATATTTCCAATATTATATTATTACATATTACGATTTCAAACCCTTTTTACCAAAGGATCTTGGAGTGCTCCCTTATGAAATCCACAATAACTGACGTCCCAAACTGCACAATTGCCCAATTTTCCCAATTTACTAATTCAGGAAGTATAACTCTCTCTATCAGATAAATAGGTTGTATTATCAGAAAATATATAATTGATACAGGTACCAAGATTTAAAGACTTTGGATGAAGTAAATATATAGTTACTGCAAGACAGCGGACATCCCTAGGTTCAGCAATACTAAAGGGTTCTAAACATCCCATCAAATGGCACACCTGACAATATCAAAACAAACTATGCGCTATATTTAAGGTATTAAAAAAACAATATCAATGTTAGGCGTAGACTAGGATGGGGCAGGCGGGATACCTCGCCGGCAACGTGATTGTCTTGGAAGCAAGGAAGTGCAACAAAGCTTCTAATACCTGTCCTGCGCTTAGAGACTGGTCTCCAGTATTAAGCGCATTATGAAAGATTAATTAAGACGTACACAAGTCAACTAGATGAAAGAAATCAGTGCATGGTATTGAAAAACAAATCTAAGTATCAAACGCACCTAAGGTAAAATGAGAACAACCATTAGCCCGCTAATTTAGTTTGCTGTAATTTTACACACGAGACAAAGCATTGGAAATGAATGTAATAAGAGCATATTTCAGAGGACAAACTAAACTTTTGCAAGTGTGCGCGTCTGCTTGGATAGCGAAAGCAAGAGGGAGAGATACTTAGAGACAAGTAAAGACAACTAGAGAGTGAGAGTTCAGGCATGAATAGATAGATGATGAAATGTCTAAGAGACAACAATAAAGACAGCAGACGAACTAGAAAGCCATTACGATAGGTAAAAACATGATGAGATAAAAAGCTGCAGAGAGAGATGTAAGCAAAAATGCAAAGAGACAGAGAGGGAACGAGGGAGGTGCTACCAAACCAAATAGTTCGGAAAACAAGAGAACATAATCAAATAGTTGGAAATAGGTGCTGGGAGAAAGCTTTACAGGTATCAAACACAATCTACATCTGCAAATGGGACAGGGACAGAAGGAAACAGGCAGTATACATACGCACACGAAGATGCCTGCAGCTATGTACAGTAGTAGTGTTTACGTACCCTGCTGCCACGGTTGCCCATCAGTGCAGAGTTCGCCCCCTGCTCCTCCGATACCAGCCCCCATAGCCAGCTCTCTCAGACCTGGGCGGGCGGAGGAGACGGTGCAATCAAGTGGCCGTAGTCAGATCATCTCGGGACAAGCACTGCTGCACACGGACCACATCCATCCATGCAAGTCCACCACTGTCTCCTTATAGAGGCGAGCTACGGTCTAGTTCGCATCCGAGAAACGGACCCTAACAACGTAACTCCACTCCTCATCACGTAAGTTGCACGTTAGGTTTCATAACGTGGTAAATGTTCTTCCTCGGTAGTGGCTAGTTCCCATGCGAGAAATGGACCATAGCAACGGTATTCCTACTCTTTTTATTTATTTATTTATTTTTCCCAACGTGACTTCCTAAGTCATCTATGAGATTTTTCCGGAGTAATTTCAGTGAACGGGAAGCGGGAAGGATCTGGCTGCAGGTGCAAGTGGACTCTGTGCCTTTGGCTCTAGCTGCCAGGCTGCAAGAGCAGCAGGAATCCCGGGAAGGCTTGGCCGCCGGTGCAGGTGCAACCGGACTCTGCATGCCTTTTGGCTTGCAGCGGTTGGGGTGGGCATTTTCTTCTGGATACCGGGAACGTTTCTGCAAGACCCCCATGGAGCGTCTGACTTCGTCTTGTCCCTCATCGTCATTTTTCTGAGCGGGAACCGGGAAGGCACTGGCTGCAAGGCTGCAAGAGCAGCAGCAATCGCAATCGCTGGCTGAGACTGCAATTTGCATTTTCGTCGGAATACCGTGAGCGTTCCTGCAAGACACCAGATTGAGACGGGGACCGGAAAGTTACATTTACTTTAAAAATCATGTTCAGCTATTCAACGTGAAAGTTATGGAGGGCTAAGAAAAGGAACAGGGACAGTGGATGGTGGTGTTTAACTGATCAAAGGGGGCTAATAGAGTAATTTAATGTTTAACAAGGATGTGTTTAGGATGGATGGTTTTAGAGGGGGATGACTGGGGCTATCTGCCTGTAGTTCGGGAGAGGCACCTGGGCATCTTGGTGTGGGTCTGCAAGGGGGAATGGGCATCTTGCTATGTGGAGGTAGGGTGGGGCATTATGGTATTGGTCTAGAGCAGGGGTGCACAACTGATTTTGACAGAGGGCCGAAAGTACTGTACATGATGGCTATAGTGGGTTGAAAAATAAATGTGGGTGGGGCGGTGGGTCGTGGCGTGGCAGGAGGCTTTTTCAACCCCCAATTTTTATTAAACACTTGGAAAAAGAATACATTTTTGAGGTGTAATGATTTTTATTTGTATTTTGAACTTACATTTTGTACTACACATTATCCATTGTTATCATTTATTTCTATTTAGTTATTGCATATCGTCTGTTTAATTAAATGATATATATTTTATTGACCCTTGATTGGACATTCCATTATTTTGGACTGCTATACTTTGCTGTTTAGGTTGCCCAAGAGGAGTATGGCGTTCGTTGAGTCAGGTTTCCACAAAAAGCAAAGGATGTACATCTCCTAACTGCTTGTTTTAGCTTTAATTTTGGGTTCACTCTTGAAGTGACACTATGCCTCATGGCCCCCATCCCTCAAGCAAACACTATGCCTCATGGCCCCCACCCCTCATGCAAACACTACGCCCCATGGCTCCAACCCCCAACCAAACACTATGCCCAAGACACCCACCCCTCAAGCAAACACTATGCCCCATGGACCCCACCCCTCAAGCAAACATTATGCCCCATGGCTCCTACCCCTCAAGCAAACACTACGCCCCATGGCCCCCACCCCCAACCAAACACTATGCCCCATGGCCCCCCACCCCCAACCAAACACTATGGCCCATGGCCCCCACCCCCAACCAAACACTATGCCCCATGGCCCCCACCCCCAACCAAACACTATGCCCCATGGCTCCCACCCCTCAAGCAAACACTATGCCCCATGGCTCCCACCCCTCAAGCAAACACTATGCCCCATGCCACCAAGCATGCGCCATGCAAACATACTCCTACAGACCCCAACCCCCCACCCCTGCATACAAACAAGTATACACCATGTACCCATACAGACCCGTACCCCACCCCCAACTCCGCACACAAACGCACAAGCATACACCATGCACCCAAACAGACCAGAACCCCCCCCAACTCAGCACACAAACTCACAAGCATACACCATGCGCCCATACAGACCCGAACCTCCACCCCCAACTCGGCACAAACTCAGAACCATACACCAATACACTATGCACCCATACAGAACCGAACCCCCACCCCCCAACTCAGCTCACAAGCACACACCATGCACCCATACAGACCCGAACCCCCACCCCCAACTCACCAAACAAACTCACAAGCATGCACCCATACAGAACCGGACCCCCACCCCCCAACTCAGCACACAAACTCACAAGCACACACCATGCACCCATACAGACCCGAACCCCCACCCCCAACTCACCAAACAAACTCACAAGCCTGCACCCATACAGACCCGGACCCCCCACCCCCGCATCTCAACACACACTGCACTTGCACACAAACACATTCAGGCAGACCCGACACTCACCCCACACCCGCATCTCAACATGCACTTTCACACAACAAAAAACATTCAGGCAGACTCGACACCCCCCCCCCCCAGCATCTCAACATACACTGCACTTGCACACAAACACATTCAGGCAGACCCGACACCACCCCCGCTACCCCTCCACATCTCAACACACACTGAACTTGCACACAAACACATTCAGGCAGACCCGACACACACCACCCCTCCGCACCTCAACACACACTGCACTTGCACAGAAACACATTTATGCAGACCCGACCCCCCACTCCCCTCCCACATCTCAACATACACTGCACTTGCACACAAACACATTCAGGCAGACCCGACCCACACCCCACCCCACCATCTCAACATACACTGAACTTGCACACAAACACATTCAGGCAGACCGGACACACCCCCCACACCCACATCTCAACATACAAGCAGCACAAAGATCCGACACACACACACACACACAAACAAACCTCCCCCGTCCCCAAAAAAATCTGTACTTACCGGACGACATGCTGGAAGGCAGGCTAGCTGGAATGCTGGTGAGGTCTCGTACTACGCCTGGCGTGGCAAGGCTGAAATGCCTTCCGGCATCAAGCTTTACTGGCCACGCCAGCCGTAGGGCTGGCCCTCCATTGGTGCAGCACACACGTACTATGTGTCACGGGATGACACCCTGTAAAGAGAGGCACAGCACACCCAGGAAGGGTTTCGGGTGGTTGTGCCGAAGTAAGGTGGACAGATAAGTACACACACAGCTGAAAGTAATGAGAACGAAGAGTAGTCAAGTGTAGCAAGGAATAGGGTACTAAAGAATGGATTCCCTCTAGGGGTGTATGCAGATATAGGAAAAGAGTATTCCACGGACCTTAGGAAAAACTCTAGCCTTCTGCACAGTTTGCTATAACAGAGGCCCACGCTGTTTGCTCATGGCTTGGAACAACAGCTATGAGTGTCTGTAACGTAGAAACGAGACAAGGGAAGGGGCAGAGGTTGCCCGATGGAAACCACCAGACAAGCTCTGTACAAAAGGGTCTACAAACAGTACAAGAGAAGATACTACAGACAAATCCAGGAAAAGGAAGTTGATAGCAAACTAGCAGAAGGAAATGAAGGGAAAGTCGCGTAACAGGATTGGATAGCAGAGGACAGTAAGGAACAAGGTTGAGAGCTCAGAGGAGCAGGAAAGCAATGAACAAGCCCACAGGAGCAGGGCTGTAAGATAGAGAGCCCAGAGGGAAAGGGCTTAGGGCAGCGGAGTAAAGCAGGCTGCACGGCAAGGAACCCAGAAGGGCCGGGCAGCAATGAGTGAGCCCTGAGGGGCAGGGCCGCTGACCGTAGAAGGTTGCAGAGGACTGTAGAGGGCTGCTAGGCTGAGAACCCAGCGGAAAAAGGTTGGTAGCAAGCAGCGGAGCGTGATCGGCTGCAAGGTAGGAAGCCCCGAGTACAAGGGCTGTTGGTAGCGGAGAGAAGCAGGCTGTGCGGCAAGGAGCCAGAAGGACCGGGCAGCAAGGAGTAAGCTCAGAGGAGCAGGGCCGCTGACTGTAGAAGGCTGCAGAGGACTGTAAGCTGCAAGGTAGGGAGCCCAGAGGACAAGGGCTGTAGGCAGCTGGAGTGAGGCAGGCTGTAGAGCAGGGAGCCCAGAGGACAAGGGCTGTAGGCAGCCGGAGTGAGGCAGGCTGCAGAGCAGGGAGCCCAGAGGACAAGGGCTGTAGGCAGCCGGAGTGAGGCAGGCTGCAGAGCAGGGAGCCCAGAGGACAAGGGCTGTAGGCAGCCGGAGTGAGGCAGGCTGCAGAGCAGGGAGCCCAGAGGACAAGGGCTTTAGGCAGCCGGAGTGAGGCAGGCTGCAGGGTAGTAGCCTGGAAGACCATGGCGGAAGGTAGCAGCCGAGTGTGATCGGCTGCAAGGCAGAAACCCGGAAGGGCACAGGCGGAGGCTGGAAAGCAGCAGAGTGTGATCGGCTGCAAAGCGGAGAGCCTGGCAGGGCAAGGGCAGAGGCTGGAAAGCAGCAGAGCGTGATCAGCTGTAATGTAGAGAGCCCGGCAGGGCACTGGATCCAAAGCCGGAGTAAGGAGGAACTGCATTCAAGATCCGTAGCTCGAAGCAACAAGGTGCCGGAAAGACTCCTAATGCAAGAGACTGAGCTCCTGCAGGCAGCAGCTTTTATACCGCCCAGCCCAGCACAGAGGCAGGCTAATTGGTCGCACCTGGATCCGCACACCTGCAGACAATCGGCCTCCTCCCTCTCTGTTCCTGAGCTGGTGGAAGCAGAGCAGATCCCTAGGGCTTCTGGGGATTGTAGTTCCGAAGATGGCGAATAGGAATGGCCAGGAAAAGATGGTTATAACCAAGTGCATTGTGGTAAGTGTAGTTTGTTGGGAAAAATAGAAAAGCACCAAAGTCTTGCCAATGGAAAATAAAGTCCATATTGATTGTAAATGTAAGCGCCCATGGCGCAGGCATGACACTATGTGGCTCATAGGAGCTACGTGGTTCGTGTGCCCTGAGCCAATGAGGGCCAGTGTTTTGTCCGGCCTGGAAGACAACAAAGACTTTTCCTAATGGAGGGCGGCTGATGCTGCTTGTGCGCCGCCCTCCATTAGGAAAGTGTTTGTTGCTGGCGGGCCGGACAAAACGGCATGGTGGGCCGTATGTTGTGCACCCATGGTCTAGAGGGAGGGATGGGGCATCTTGGTGGGGTCTGAATGGTTGGATAGGGGCACGCTGGTGTGGGTCTGGCAGGATAGGGCACATTGGTGTGGATCTGGAGGGGGGATAGGTACGCAGTGGTGTGGGTCTGGAGGGATAGGGACAGTGGTGTTGGTTTGGGGACAGGGATGGGGTACATTGTTGTGTGTCTGGGGGAGGGATAGGGCACAGTGGGTCTGGAGGGCGGCATGAGTCATCTAGGTGTGGGATGGGGCATCTTGCTGTGGCTCTGGAGGGCGGGGATGGGGACACATTGGTGTGGGTTTGATGCGAGGCGTGGGGGACATTGGTCTGTGTCTGGGGGAGGTATGGGGGCACATTGTGGGTCGGGGAGGGATGAGGGCATCTTGGTGTGTGGATGGAGGGATGGTGGGATCTTGGGGTCTGCAATTGATGGGGGCACATTGGTGTCGGTCTGTAACAGGTATGGGGCATCTGTTCTGGAGGGTGGGAGGGGGCATCCTAGTGAGGGTGGGATGGGGGCATCTGTGTGCATCTTAGGGTGGGATAGGGGCACATTGGTGTTGCTCTGGAGAGAGTGGATGGGGGCACATTGATGTGGGTTTGATGGGAGGGATGGGGCACATTGGTGTGAGTTTGAGGTGAGGGACAGGGCACATTGTTATGGGTCTGCGGGGAGTGATGGGTCATCCTGGTTTGGTTTGGATGGGGACACTGGTGTGGGTCCGGAGGGAGGGGATGGGGGCACATTGGTGTGAGTCTGGAGGGAGGGATGGTGGCACATTGGTGTGAGTCTGGAGGGAGGGATGGTGGCATCATACTGTGTGGATGGTGGGATCTTTGTGGGGTCTGCAATGGATGGGGGCACATTGGTGTTGGTCTGCAGGGAGGGATGGGGGATTCTCGTTTGGGTTGGATGGGGACATCGGTGTGGGTCGGGAGGGGATGGGGGCACATTGGTATGGGTTTGATGTGAGGGACAGGCACATTGGTCTGGGGGCAGGATGGGGCACATGGGTGTGGGTCTGGGGAGGGATGAGGGCATATTGGTGTGGGTCTGGAGGAAGGGGTGGTGGCATCTTGGTGGGATCTGCAATGGATGGGGGTACGTTGGTGTGAGTCTGGGACAGGTATGGGCCTTCCTTTGGTCTGGAGAGTGGGATGGGGCATCCTGGTGTGGGTGGGATGGGGGCATCTGTGTGCATCTGGCGGGTGGGACGGGGCATCTTGGTGTGGCTGTGGGGGGAGTGGATGGAGGCACATTGGTGTCTATTTGATGGGAGGGATGGGGCACATTGGTGTGGGCCTGGGCAGGGACAGGGCACATTGGTGTGGGACTACAGGGAGTGGTGGGGCTTCCTGTTTTGGGTTGGATGGGGACATTGGTGTGGGTCTGGAGTGAGGGAATGGGGCATATTGGTGTGGGTTTGATGGGAGGGATGGGTGCATCTTGCTGTGTGGAGGGAGGATGGGGCATCATGCTATATTGGGCATCTTTGTGGGATCTGGATCAGAGGGGGGCATAATTGATCTGGAATGGAAGGAACGGGCATATGATGGGGGCATATCTGGGGAATGATGGAGCATATGGGTCTGAGTGAGGGCTGGAGCATTCTGGTGGGAAGGAAGGGGGGTATCTGGGTGTGAATGGGGGTATGTATGTCTGGAGAGAAGGAAGAAGGATGTTGGTTTATGAGAGGGAGCATGTGTGTGTCGAAGGCATGGGGTAATCGGGTGTGGGTATAGAGAGAGGGCGCATGTCGCCATCTGAGTGTGAGTCTGCAGGTAGAGGTGAAGCATATGGGTGTGGCTCTGAGGGGTGGAGCATCTTGGTGTAGTTATGAAGGGACGGAAGTGGGTGTCTTTGTGTGGGTTCGGAGGGAGGGATGGTGGCACGTTGGTTGGGAGGTGGCATTTGGATCTGCAACGTGTTTGGAAGGAGAAATTGGGCATTTGAGTGTGAATTGGGATATGTAGGGCTGGGGTATCTGCTTGTGAGTGGGGGCATGAAGGATCATTAACAGCGGAGCAGCCGGAGGAAGAACCGCGGGCCCGACCTCTGTTGCATCCTAGATGCACACACCCACAGCCCAGGCACCTCTAACGGAGCGGTCCGGGGCGTGTGGGCAACCAGGTGCCGGGGAGCGGGGATTCACTTCCACCGCAGGGGGGTCCGCAACGCAGCAGATGAACAGGGACACCTGGCAGGGTTGGGTTAACCTGCTGGGGATGTCCCCAACCACACACCGGAAAGGGAGACCGGCGCGCCCCCCTCTTCTCACCGAGCCAGCCGCTGCGCAAGCCGGAGGCGTGCACTCCTCTCTCTGACCTGCCAGCGGGTGGGGATTGGTGGGTGCCCCCAGTCAGCACGGAAGCCCCGAGTGGGGGCAGCCGGGAGCCGAGGGAAGCCCGGAGCCGAGGGAAGCCCGGCCGTTCTCGAGGGACGCCTCACCAGGTGGGCATGGGCCTGGCACGCCGGGCGAGCCCTGAGCCATGGTGCAGCCTGGCTAACTCAACCCCCCCCATGGCCTCTCCTGTACTGGCTGGTTCGGGCCGAGGTCTTTAGACCCTCTTGTCCAAGCTAATTCTCGTCCCATTTTGCTTTTTCAATTTCTTATGAAGCTTTTTGAAGCCTCTGTCTACCCTTTCTTGAATAATCCTTCTTCTTCTACACTTCCCAATCCTGTTTTCATCCAGGGCGTGGCACAGAGGGGTTGCTGGTCTCCAACATTGACTATGTGGTCTGGCTGCACGACTCGGGTGGCGTCTGTGCTTTATTGTTACTTAACCTATCTGCCGCCTTTAATACAATTGACCATGCCGTCTTGCTCGTCAGGGCCGCCCACTCCCCCGCACTCCCCCCATTTCACTCTGTGCCCACTGCCTTGACATGTTGGGTCCCTCAGGTTTCCTCCATCTTTTGTTTAACATGTACATGCAACCAAGTTTATCTGCTCTCACGGCTTTCAATGTTATTCTTAACAGATGACACCGATTCTGGTCCGTTTAGACGTCTCTCTCTTGTCGAGACAGCAACCAGATTTAGGGCCTGCCTCGAAGCTGTGGGTGCATGGATGTGTAATAAACACCAATTGAGGTGTTGGGGCCTCATTCCTCTACTGGCTTTTGGACCCCCTCTTTTTGGCCATCTTTAGGGGTAAATATATTAGCATTTCTGTCTGCTCGATCTCAGATAAGTCCAGTATGTCAAAGGTGCTATCTTCAACTGAAAATCCTTAGTACGGTTCTTTGTTTACTCCTTTTTCAATTACTTGCCCCTGTGGTGTCCTCACTTGTTATGTCCTCCGTGGACCACTGCAATGCCCTATTTCTGGCACAACCTGTCTACCTCTTATGGCACCTTCAGGTCCTGCAGAACTCTGCAGCCAGAGTAACCACTTCCACACCTAGTTGTGCTCACGTTACTCCAGTTGTGCACCATCTTCATTGGCTACGCATGGCCAAGCACATTCAGGTCAAGGCCTAATGTCTAGTTCATCATGCCTTTTATGGAACTGGGGCAGAATATCTACAGGCAAAATTCTGTCTGTACATTCCTGCTCGGCCACTCCGCTTGGCTAATGCCTGATGTTAAATACTGACTAAACTGCCTTGTACATACAAATCCATTATACATCCATATAAAAGTGCTGAGTGCAAAATGTGTCAAAGTCAACACAGAACCCTATTACTTCACCAAGGCAAATCGTAAATATTGGAAATGCCCGACTAAAGTGCAAAGAGTATAATGGATTCAAAAAGTGGCAGGTGTGCTGCAGAAAAGTGTCAAGTGTTTCTGACTTCCGCCCACTCTAATCATATTTAAAATTTTAGGCAGTGTGAGTTGTTTTCATGTTATTTTAACTCACAGTCCTATAAATCCATGTTTCGAGTGACATTTTTAACTTGGAAATGTTCCTTCTCAGATCTTTAGTTGTCTACAGTTTATTTACCCGTACTTGTTCACACTACAGCACCATTATGCAAAGCAAATAATGTATAGATCGATAATTGCGTCACAATCCTCTGGTACTGTGCGTCAGTGTTCCTCTGCTGATTCTGCGGGATGCGCCGCACTAATCCTTCTTGACCTATCCGCCGTCTTCGACAGAATCAACCACTCAATCCTCCTTGACCGCCTCCACTCCCTGGGAATCTGTGGAAACACTCTCAAAAGGATAGCATCCTTCCTTGACAATAGGAACCAAATAACACTACTCTCCACCTATGCTTCCCACGCCCGCCCAGTCAACACTGGAGTTCCACAAGGTGCATGCCTATCAGCCCTCCTGTTTAACCTCTACTTGTCCACCCTCCCACAATATCCTGTGCTATAACTACGCTGATGACACACAACTAATCCTAAAACTCCTGAATTCAAAACCCAATGGCCAACGCGACCTCGCTTCCTGCCTCCTCGACATAGATCACTGGATGACCACAAACCACCTCTTGCTAAACCCCTCCAAAACTGAAATCATGGTATGTGGCAACACCGAACTTCTTCCACACCCGCTACCCTGGCCATCTGCCATGGGCAATTCTCTGACACCCTCAAATTCAGTAAAAAACCTTGGATGCACCCTAGACTCAGACCTAACCCTCTCTCCCCAAGTCAACAACGTCTCCAAGTCCTGCCACTACCACCTTAAAACTGTTAGGTGCATTTTTCCATACCTCTCCTTTCCCAACAGACTCTCCGCGGTCCAATCAATTGTTATGTCAAGACTGGACTATGCTAACCCCCTCTACCTCGGAGTCCACGCGTACCAACTGACTAAACTACAAAGAGCACAAAACGCTGCAGCCAAACTGCTGCTAGCACTTGGCCCAAGAGATCACATCTCCCCAGCCCTCAAAACTCTGCACTGGCTTCCGGTTGCCCGAAGGGTGACCTTCAAAACCTTATGCATCTCTCACCGAGCAATACATAAAACCGGACCTCAATATCTTCAAGACAAGCTAAAACCCTACCATCCTCCACGCACTCCAAGATCAAGCTCTGCCAGCCTCCTAGTCATACCAAAAACCAACTCAGTCAGGTTAGGTGGATCATCATTCTCAGCCCTGGCCCCCACTCTGTGGAACGCACTTCCACCCCACATCCGACTCACCAAGGACCTCCTGACTTTCTGCAAATTACTGAAAACATGGCTCTTCCCTTAAAATCGACTCAACTCAAACTGGATAACCACAATCAATGACATTAGCCCAAAGCAGCTTTATCGTAAATAATAATACAACACTGCAATCCGAGCGAGAAATCGAAAATCTATAACCGCCAATGTAAATTAAAACTTAATAGAACGAGTGAAGTGGACGAAATTAGTAAAGTGGATGAAATCAATGAAATGAAAGAGAGGAACAGAGTGGACGAGAGGAATAAAGTGGACGGGAGGATGGAAAGGATGAGTACATGAGACGGATGGTGTGCAAGGAATAGAGTACATGAAACGGATAGATGGCATGGAATGACGGAGTGCATGGAATGAACGGAACAAATGGAATACATGAAACAAGTGCATGACATGGATCGAGTGCTTGGGACAGGTGGAGTGCATGGGACGGATGGAGTACGTGTGACAGATGGAGTGCGTGCGACGGGTGAAGAGTATGGAGGGGATGAACAGTGTGGAGCGGATGGAATGCATGGATCGGCCGAAGTGCATTGGATCAGAAGGAACTGATTGAACAGATGGAGTGCATAGATCCGAAGGGGTACATGCGACGGATGGAATGCTAGGAACAGTTGGGGGGCATAGAATGGACATGGAACGGTTTGAGTGCATGGAAAGGTTGGAGTGCATGGAGCATGAAGGCGCTAGATCTCAAGCACCTACTGAAAACCACCATATCACACCACCACGCTTACTCTCTTCTATACATCACCACTCGACTAGAACACAGCGAGACACCTACACCTGCCACATACTCCCCATCATCCTAACCAAACACAGCTGGCTGCACACCTGCCAGCCTAGGCGTTCTCTTCAGGCCTAATGCAGCCAGAATCAGTCTGCTATCACCCTGCCAGAACGAACGCATACTCCTGATCTCCACCACACCTACCGCTAAGAAGCAGCTATCACACGAGTGCCACACCTGCTGCACACATCTGGTGCACGCATCTCTCTCTCTCTCTCTCTCTCTCTCTCTCTCTCTCTCTCTCTCTCTCTCTCTCTCTCTCTCTCTCTCTCTCTCTCTCTCTCTCTCTCTCTCTCTCTCTCTCTCTCTCTCTGTCTCTCTCTCTCTCTCTCTCTCTCTCTCTCCGACTTGAACTACGGTTCCCTAGGACGTTGAACCTACCAGCGCCTTGAGATCATACCAATGGTACATAAGGCGCTATATAAATGCAAAGTAACATAACATATATGTTGATATCTACTGAAGGGTAGATTCCCTACTCTGTGTGGGACTGGGAAAGAACTACAGAAAATAGCAAAGTTTGTCCCCACAGGAAGTGGTATAAGGGTAATGTGGTATATGAATTACCTACATCCCCAACATTTTGCCTGAACCTAAATATCACAATGAATGAAAGATCAAGGATCACTATCTGTTGCGCCCTTACAGGAAATATTGTGACAAAAGATTGTGAACATTTGCAATAATAAAGTTTACTTTTTCTGTTATCAAATTCTTGCAGCTTTTCATGTGCACTTATGAGAACTGTTTTTCCACAAATGTTTCGCTATTCGGCTTCTTTTTCTTCCAATCACCTCAGGTAAAGCAGGTTCCCTCCATATGGCTCCACCAATTCGATCTTTGGTTTTAAAAAGGCAATTGCCAAATATACTGCGTAATGTATAGTATGTATCCAGTCTAAACATGTATATGTACTATTTGTTGCTTTACAGTGTGAGCACTAGTCATAATAAAAACACTTCCATTACCCAATTGTCTATTCATTTTTTTAAGCTAATGTTTTTTGTTTTTAACCACTTAACTGCCAATAGTTCCCCCTGTACATGTGATATCTCAGCCAAATTTGGCCCCCTTTCTTCCCACATATAGGCGGTCATAATGCCACCAAGGAATCCTAGTTTGCTGTATGGGGGTCAGATAACATGACCAAAAAGGGAGCACCTTTTGTGTTTTTT
Organism: Ambystoma mexicanum; assembly: GCF_040938575.1. NCBI lineage: Eukaryota > Metazoa > Chordata > Amphibia > Caudata > Ambystomatidae > Ambystoma > Ambystoma mexicanum. Next base: position 599,499,260 of record NC_090941.1, on the reverse strand, counting down.
CAGAAAATGCCAATAAAATGATGTACAAAGAAGCCTGTGGTATTTTCCTTGTAAATGCTAGGACCAAATGCTCTGCTGAGCTGAATTAGCCATTTTCCAGGCTTTCAAGAACCGGTTGAGTGGAAACCAAAGGTTACCATCAATTTTGTGAGAGGTAGGCGATTTTACCCTTTTTTTCCCAATAGTCAATGCGTGGACGGAATGGAAGTCGAGGGTCGGAAAGCTGAATGGGAAGGCAGAAAGGCATACATTTCTGAAAAGTAGAAAAGATTCTGTTTAGGAAACAGTGATTTGTGCAGATCAGGTGACAACTATGTAGGGAAAACTCCCATAGTTTGGGGAAACATTGGAAAAATTACAGATAAAAAAGGTATATGCTGGACAGGGTTGGACCTGTAAGTTAATGGCTTCTGTGAATATTGAGAAAAGCAATGCCCCGCTACATTCCCCTGACTCTTTCAGTTAGGAAATCACACCTTTTTTTGTATTGATTCACAAAACAAGCAATACCACAAGCCAAAAATGGAGCCATAGTACACAGAATTTTTATGCTGACGGCCTAAACAGACGTTCTTAGCATGTGTAAATAAGGAAAACAAATGTGAGGAATGGCAAGCATACCATTTTTGAAAGAGCACAGGCAGACCTTTTGAAGGGTAGGTGACTTGCACAGGTTTCAAAAGCGTACAGTGCCTAAATCAGCAACTAAATGTACGTCACATTTGAGAAATGAAAGGGTTGTGTAACAAAGTGTGGTAGCAAATGTAGGAAAACCAAGAAAAAACAAATGTCCTACCGTCCCATAGGTGTCCCAATGAAAACAATACCTCACATATGGGGGTGCACCTACCTGGGCGCAAAGGGAAAAAGGCTAAACCATTGGTAACCCCAAGTGTTTCGGCAGAGCAGATTTTGCAGGAATTTGCTCTTGTGGACAATCAACAGATTCGGGCCTGGGGTGTCGCAGCCACCAAAGAAAACAGGGAACCCCATGCATTTCTGAAAAGAAGGCACATGTGGGAATCCACAGAGGTCTGACTTGTGCGAATCGCCCCACAAGCCCTGGCAAAATCCCAAATTTAGAGGGAAAACTGCAATTTTCAGATATTCCCCACCTCCAATCGACCAAAACACACTGCCAACAACACATGTACCTTCTCGTGTTCCCACAGGTGTCCCGACAAAAACTGTACCTCATGTGTGGCTGCACCTACCTGGGCACATAGAGAAAAGGCTAAACCACTGATAACCCACGTGTTTTGGGAGAGCAGACTCCCGTGGGAACCTACAGAGGTCTGACTTGTGCGAATCGCCCTAGAATGTATTACCCAAAAGCCTGGCAAAGTCAGAAATTCTGGGGGAAAAAACACAATTTTTAGACATTTGCCACCTGGAAACTACTGAAAGATACCGCCAACAACACATGTCCTACCTTCCAACAGGTGTCCGGATGAAAACAGTTCCTCATGTGTGGGTACACCTACCTGGGTGAAAAAGAAAGTGTTAACCATCCCCAAGTCCAACAACAGTCCCAAGGAGCCCCGGCAGGGTCTCCGTCCGTTCCCTGATGGAAATTCTGTAATGCTGCCTAGCTAGGGCTCCAGGATGGTCAGGAATGATGTCCCCGGCCTTGGACGACTCTACCATGTGGGTCTTCCATCCCCAAGCGCAGCAGCACTCCCAGGGAGCCCCTGCAGGGTCCCGGACCTTTCCCAGAGGGAGAAGCTGTAACACAGGCCAGGAAGAGCTCCAGGATAGTTGGGGGGGAAATGTTCCTGGGCTTGGGCAGCTGTCTCCCATATGATATGATGTCGCATTTATAACGTGCCAATACACAAGTGTTTCAAGGCGTGAACGGTGGGGCAACCATCTCCAAGTGCAGTGGCTGTCCCAGGGAGCCCCAGCAGAGTCCCCTTCCCTGAGGGAGTGGGACCCTGCCGGGCTTCCTGGAACCGCTGTTGGGCTGCGGGAAGGTCAACCCACACGGGAGTCAGCCTGCCGAGGCCAGGGGTATCACCCCAACCACCCTGGAGCTCTGGCTGGGCTGCGTTACAGCTTTTCCCTCCGAGGAAGAATGGGGACCCTGCCGGGGCTCACCAGAACTGCTGCTGGACTTGGGGGCAGTCGACCCACATGGGAGACGGGTACCCAAGCCAGAGACATCACCTCCAACCATCCTGGAATTGTGGCTGGCCTGCGTTATAGCTTTTCCCTCCGGGCAAGGACAGGGACCCTGCCAGGGTTTCCTGGAACTGCTGCTTGGCTTGGGGACGGTCAACCCACATGGGAGACAGCCGACCAAGGCCTGGGACATCACCCTCGACCATCCTGGAGTCTTGGCAGGCTGTGTTACAGAAGTTCCCTCAGGGAAGGCATGGGGACCCTGCCGGGGGCTTCCTGGGACAGCCGCTGTACTTGGGGATGGTTTGGTTGCCCCATATGGGAGACAGTTGCCCAAGGCCAGGGACATTACTCCCTGACCATCCTGGAGCTCTGGCTGGCCTGTGTTACAGCTTTTCCCCCACCAGGGAGCCTCGGCAGTGTGCCAATACCTCCCCAGAGGGAAAAGCTGTAACGCGCCCAGCCAAAACTCCAGGACGGCTGGAGGTGATGTCCCCGGCATTTGGCATCTGTCTCTCATGTGGGTCCACCATCCCCAAGCAGTCGCAGGGAGCCCGGCAGGGTCCCCTTCACAGAGCGAAATTGTATAGTGCAGGCCAGGCCAGAGCTCCAGGATGGTCAGGGGTGCTGTCCCTGGCCTTGGGCGGCTGTCCCTTGGCGTTTGACCGTGCACAAACCCAGCAGCGGTTCCAGGGATCCTTGGCAGGGTCCGCATCCTTCACATAGGGGGAAGCTGTAACGCAACCCAGCCAGAGCTCCAGCATGGTTGGGGGTGCTGTCCCTGGCCTTGGCCATTCGTTTCCCATGTGGGTCTACCGTCCCTAAGCACAGCGGTTGTCCCAGGGAGCCCTGACAGGGACCAATCCTTTCCCAGAACGCAAGCCAGCCAGAGCTCCAGGAAGGTGGGGGGTGATGTCCCTGGGCTTGGGTGGCTGTCTCCCATGTGGGTTGACCGTACCCAAGTCCAGTGGCAGTTCCAGGGAGCCCCAGCTGGGTCCTTGTCCCGGAGGGAATAGCTGCAGGCCAGCCAGAGCTCCAGGATGGTCGGAGGTGATGCCTCTGGCACCTGTCTCCCATGTGGGTCGACCGTCCCCAAGTCAGCGGCAGTTCCGGGGAGCTCCGGCAGGTTCCCCATTCCTCCCCGGAGGTGAAATCTGTAATGCAGCACAGCCAGAGGTGCAGGCTGGGCTTGCGGACAGTCGACCCACATGGGAGACAGTCGCTCCCAGGGAATCACCAATGTTTTGCTGGCATGGGGGAAATTTGTGGCCTGGCTCTGCATTTGTGTCCCAGCCCACTAAAATTGCTTCCCAGGCTGCCCAATCCCATAGAATAAAAAACTACTCTGGAATAAAAAACTACTCGCATAACGTTGCAGCTCCTCGCGTAAAAAAACCTGTAAACAAAACTAAAAACATTAATTACCTATGGTCAGCCAGCAAAAACATATCATAACTATCACACTCCGATCACTGGCCCCCACCCCCCTTTCAAGCCATCCCTCGTGTTCTAGTGACTCTCAAACCCCAGTAAAAGCACATTTGCCCCTTCCTAGGGGCAGATATTTATTAAGACCATAACACCAGTTAACAGTATAATTATAGATTTATGGATTTTGGTCGTCGACGCCCGCCCCCCCAAACTGGTTGAAATTCCCCTCCCTCAAATTTTTTATACCACCAAAGGTAAATGGCGGGTTGGGGTCAGGCCATATTGGATTGTGTAAGCGGTGGGGAGGTGGGTTATGTAGGGGCGACCTACCCCATAATCTGAAATTTAAAAAAATTAGGTACAAAACATTTGGAAAAAATGCAACTAGTTTAGGTTCCATTTGAACACATAGATCCATAATTATGCCAATGGCTAAGATATCTTACACTTTGGTCCAATTAAATGGTTATAATCTTTAACATGATAAATATGTAAGAACCATGAACTGATAACTCGAGTAATATAATAAATGAAAATGAGGCCTACTTTAACAATATAAATACTTTCATGGAATATAAATGATTTGAAAATATGAAATCCTCAATGAAAAGTGACAGCATAAAAAAAAAGGAGAGAACTGTGACCATTCCCATGTGTCCACCTAGAAATATGGAGCTATGAGACCCTGGTGGGGGGTGGGGAGGGGGGCTGTACCTTCAGAAAGATAATAGCCAGTATGTAAGGTATTCCCAAGGTGTCTACCCTATCCACTTTATCCTTTGCCATGTACCAGTCTGTAATTCAAGACCTGGTAGAGTTTTGAAGAATGAACAACTCTGCATTAGAAAGCCAAAATGTCTGTGGGTATCGTTTTGGATCCAACTAAAAGTACATTTGAATACACAGTCTGCAGGATGGACTGTGAAAAAGATCTACTTGAGCTTGAGGGTATGCAATGAAGTTGGCAGATGAGGAAGTGAAAGGTTGCCAGAGTTATTGTGCAGCTGCCTGCAAGAGGCACCATGGTGGGGTCAGGCAGCTACTATGACAGTGCTGCTTGACTTCAAGTTGGCAGCTGACAATTTATAACTGATACTAATCACTAGATCTGAAGATTGAGTTCTCACCCTTCCTTTTTCAGTTTCAAAAGGGGCAGGACTATACACGGAAGCTTGGGTAGAAGGCCTAGAATGGGAGTTTGGAAACAAGCGTTGCAGTAAAGAGTGGAGTAAAAGAGGAAGAAGGAAGGCGAAGGGAGTGAAAGGAGAGTAAGACTTAAAGAGAGGTGGATGAACGAGGAAGGTGAAGATGCGTCAAAAGGGGAGAGCAGCGCGAAGAGGGGAAAACTAGCAAGGGGGAAAAGGAGAGAGATGGAAGGTGAGACACAAGACAAAAGAGGAAATTACTTGGAGACCAGTTTGAAAGGTACAGACAAAATCGATGTAGGAAGACGAGGGCTACTGATGGAGGAAAACTTTGGGAGAGGTATTGAGGAAGAAAAGGGAGGTGGAGGAAGGAAGAAGTGCAGAAGGTGGACCCTGAAAATAAGGTAAATACTGTGGAAGAAGGCCGGTGTCCGTTAAGAAGTATGCTAGCTGGCGCCTGGTTGTACATCTTAACCTAATAACTAGCCCATCTAGTGGAAAGACGAGGAGGAGTGCACTATCCTGGTTAAACCAACTTTACCTTGGTTTAACTCTCTTTGGTTTCTGGCCCTGCCGATGCATCTCATCATCAGTTTCTGGCCCCTGGATGGGCCTATCTTTGTCTTCAAGCCCAGGAGTGCCAGCGCATCTTCAAGCCCAGGACAGAGAAATGGTCTTCTGGCCAGGAGAGCAAACAAATCTTCATGCCTAATAGGGCCAATGCATCGTCAATCCTAGGAGGATCAACCCATACTCATATAGAGCACTAGAGGGGGACTAACTGAAACAGTCACACTTGGCAATACAACTCTAGTTGAGTAATATTAGAGTACGGAAAGTGGCCACGGGAATAAAGTCCTCTATCAGAAAGGGGGCCTCCTCACGGTGTTAGGAATGTCAGCAGAGAGACTGTTATGGGTGTGGAATGCTAACAGAGAAGAGAATGCAAGGCAAGTCGTATGGTGGTTGGTGTAAGGGTGAGGACAGAGAGAGTTGTTACTGCATAAAGATGAACTAAAAAGAAATTAAGTCACACATACTGGCTGTGTCCTGGTTCACTTCCTTAACTGGTGATGGGTTGCGGCAATGACAAAGAGCCTGCTCTTGCCATTGATTGTGGTTGCCCTGGCTGGGCAGGTACGGGGTTAGTTGCGCAGTCGAATGGCGGCTCATTGGGGCTCTCCAGGCCTGTATTGGAGTATCTGGGCTGTGTGTGAGCCTATGAGGACACAGGAAGCCCCCTAGCAGAATAGCCGCGCATGCACATGACAGAACATGTGATCCAAGGATGCATTGTCCAGTACTGCCAGTTGTTACCTGGTAATTTGATAAGGAGTTGATATAACTGATGCTTAGCTATTTAACAAGCTGAAGGCCTTCACTGCGGGCACAGCGTGCTGTGCCCGTCCCACATGCAGTGTAGCGACCAAAAGAAACACTTGCACACATAAAGAAGGGAGCATGCCGTAGCACAATTGGCTGTTACTGAGAGTTTTATTTTTTCATTGTAACTTAAAAGGGAGATTACAGACATTTGTCCCTGCGAACAAGGTGACAAATGCCAAGGGCACGAAAATACGGAAGCAACAGAAACAAATTCAAAGATTATGGCAAATATACCAGGCACTGGGTTATTCCTAGGGAAAGAGGCACTGTTTCACTGTTGAGGTCGGGCTGGACAACAATTTCATAAAACTACCTGAATGCATCGAGATGGGCAACCGACTCAGTTTGATATATGCATAGCTAAGATGGACAAGCATTACGAGGTGAAGGGGAATAACATTTTGGCTTGTTATCAATTTGCCATCAGACAACAGAAATATTGTGAGACCATTGAGGAGTTTGTTACAGCACTGTGAGGGTTGCTTATAAAGTGTTGTTTTGAACATTATCAGAAAGTACATTCGGGACAAGTTGATGATCAACAGGAGAGCAAGAGGTACACTTGTTGAATGTGAACTAGCCTACTCACACTGAAGAAGCTATTTCCCATTAGAGAAACGGCCCTCCGACCTGGAGAGGGTGAAAGGCCCTCTCGTCTAAAGGGAACTAGCCTACTCACACTGAAGAAGCTATTTCCCATTAGAGAAACGGCCCTCTGACCTGGAGAAGCAGAAAGGTTCTCTCGTCTAGTGAGAACTAGCCTGCACACACTGAAGTGGGTATTTCCCATCAGAGAAACGGCCCTCCAACCTGGAGAGGCAGAAAGGTCCTCTCGTGTAATGGGAACTAGCCTTCTCAGTAAGAATAATTTAAAACCCATCAGTATGCAGGACTTGACCACTAGGGGCAAAAAGGGCCATTTCTCTAATGGGAACTAGCCTTCTCAGTGTGAGTAAGCTAAAACCCATTATTATGCAGGACCTGGCCACTAGTGGCAAAAAGGGCCAATTATCTAATGGGAACTAGCCTACTCACACTGAAACAGCTATTTCACATTAGAGAAACGGCCCTCCGACTTGGAGAGGCAGAAAGGTCCTCTCGTCTAATGGGAACTAGCCTACTCACACTGAAGCAGCTATTTCCCATTGGAGAAACAGCCCTCCAACCTGGAGAGGCAGAGAGGTCCTCTTGTCTAATGGGAAGTAGCCTTTTCAGTGAGAATAATCTAAAACCCATCATTATGCAGGACTTGACCACTAGGGTTAAAAAGGGCCATTTGTCTAATGGGAACTAGCCTTCTCAGTGTGAGTAAGCTAAACCCCATTATTATGCAGGACTTGGCCACTAGGGGAAAAAAGGGCCATTTCTCTAATGGGAACTAGCCTACTCGCACTGAAGCAGCTATTTCCCATTAGAGAAACGGCCCTCCGACCTGGAGAGGCAGAAAGATCCTCTCGTCTAATGGGAACTAGCCTACTCACACTGAAGCAGCTATTTTGCATTAGAGAAACAGCCCTCCAACCTGGAGAGGCAGAAAGGTCCTCTTGTCTAACGGGAACTAGCCTTTTCAGTGAGAATAATCTAAACCCCATCATTATGCAGGACTTGACCACTAGGGGTAAAAAGACCCATAAGTCTAATGGGAACTAGCCTTCTCAGTGAGAATAATCTAAAACCCATCATTATGCAGGACTTGACCACTAGGGGTAAAAAGGGCAATTTCTCTAATGGGAACTAACCTTCTCAGTTAGAGTAATCTAAAACCCATTATTATGCAGGACTTGGTGACTAGGGGCAAAAAGGGCCAATTCTCTAATGGGAACTAGCCTACTCACACTGAAGCAGCTATTTCCCATCTGAGAAATAGCCCTAGCAGCCAAAGTTTCTCAGATGGGAACTCGTATCAACCGTACTTCCTCTACTATTCTAAGGTAGTGTCTAGTTCCCATCCGAGAAACTTTGGTTGCTAATGCCATTTCTCAGATGGGAAACACTGCCTACTATTCTTCAAGTTACTTTGGGCACGTTCCCTACCGTTCACGTAGTGTCGGACGTCATCGTTATGATTTTCTTGAGCATTTTTCATGAATTCGCATGCTCTTAGCTGGCTGGATAACGGGAAAGTGTCTGCAAGCCGCCCAATGTCCTCTTGGCTGGCGGGATAACGGGAAAGTGTCCGCAAGACACCTGATGTGCTTTTGGCTGGTCGGATAACGTGAACGTGTCTGCAGGGCTGTCAGAAGATGTGGTGAGGCCCGGGGCAGAACATTTGGTGAGGCCCCCTTACAATTTTTTGCACTCGGCCAGTGGCGGCATATCCGCACACAAGAGACTTGAGAAATCTACCCTTGAGTTTGTGTGCAGGATCCCAAATATGGTTTATTACTACTTTCTCTACTGAAGAAAGGTTCATGCCAGACTAACTTTTTTATCATATGAATAAATATATATATAAGATGGCATGAGCTCTCCACTGCGCCACCTCCAATTCTCTGAGGGTCAATCACTTTTCCAAGCAAAGAGTTGATGGCAGATCTCTTTCTTCGGCTGGGGCCTCCCTCTGGAAACAGCCTCCCTGCCTCGCTGAAACTTGAGGAGAACCATCTCCGGTTCCGGAAGCACCTCAAGACCTGTTTATTTTCTTCTGCCTTCTCTCTTCCTCTCCCTTGCTGATCACCTGCCTGATCCATGCACTGGTCACCTGGTCAAGCTCTGAATTCAGGCCCAGGTCCCTGCCTGTCCTGTTGCAATCCCGCACTGCCTCTTGGCTCCCGTGCACTTATGGTCTGTATCTGTAACCCTACAGTCGCCGCTCTTGCTCGTATTGTCCATCCGTTGGCTGCACTTATGAGTACTCACACTTGCCACCAGTTGGCTGCACTCTTGTTTCTCCTTTGTTCCTGCACTTCTGCATCCTACCCCATCCTCTGCACTTCTCCCCTCCCCGATTCCCTGCTCTTGCACGATCTGAATGACACAAGGCCTAGTAAGATCTGTGTTTTGTCCTACTCTTTTGTTTCTCCCTCCTTGCCTTGTCGCGCCTAGAAACACTTGCGTACAGGCATGTTATAAATGCCATATCATATCATTAAGGACCACCCTGCCCCTGTTTGCGCATTAAAACACACATCATACACAGTGACACATGATGTACAGTGGAGGCTGGTACATTTCTGAACTTAAGAGGCTTAAATGTTTGTTCCAATTAGTCAGGATCAACAGAGCACAGTGAGGGAGCCCAAACCAAACAAGGGTGTCTTGGGGGGGGGGGGGGTTCTCATTCCCAAGAAAATGTTTGAAACATTGGGTTAAAAGTTGGCATTTTATAGCACTTTCTTTGCAAAATTGGGTAGAAATCCACACAGTTTGCAATTGGTTTTGTATGGAAGCACATGGAAATTCCCAATAGTTGCAAATCACAAATTGTGCACAGGAACATTTTCCAGTCAGGAATATTTGCCATTATTACCATGTACGGATTCCCAACCAGTAAAAATGCCATGCCAAAGAAAGTATATCCAGCCTGACTGTGTACCATAAGTGTTATTACTGGCTAGATTGGCCTACATTCAAAGTGGGCCAATTTAGCCAAGTAGTATGTTTGCTTTAACCTTGATGCATAGTCCTGTGCATCACGGGTAAAGCAAAAAGAGCACTGGCAATGCTAACAGTTTGGGCATTCGTGTTGGCATGGGAAAGGCACTTCTGTATTGGTATTAGCTGGCCATTGATAGTGCCGGTGCAAAACGGTTTGAGTACCTGAGCAGCCAATAGCAGTGCCTCGTAAATGCCTAATACTTATACACAAGCCAATACTGTTGGCTTTGCCAATGCTTATTTTTAAAAGAATTTCAGCAAAAGACATGCAGGGTGTTTTTAAATTGAGTGGCCAAAGGCAGACCTGATTAAGACATTTTTTATTACACCAGTTACGTGTTTACAACTCCAAAGAAGTCATGAACTCTTAGAAGTCTCCTTTGAGGAAACACTTGCAGGCACATTGAGGGCAAAGTTTGATGGCTAGCCATGTTTAAAGCTAGCCCAAAGAGTTCCAGTGAGGAGTTGTTTTGGGTGGGGAGGGCAGGGACTGGGTGAGAATTGCCATAGGGATTAGCATGGCCACGAGAAGTCATTTCACTGTTAGCACCTGCATTCGTATCCATACATTTTTAGGTAAGTGAAATCGTGATGTGGGGTTAGCACTTGCATGCTAGGGGAGTGATTAGAAGGGAAGTGGTGACATGAGACATCTCATTCTCACAGCAGTCCTTAAGTGTGACATTTCAGAAATAAAGGCAAGAGGTAGCTGCTTGTAACATTGAAACTTCACCAGAATAGTCTCATTCGAAAAGTGGAAAGATTTTAGGTGCCCCCACACAAGGAAGTTTGCCCCTTCCTCACAGCTACTGACGTTACACCTCTCCCAACATTTGAAGTATTAGTCCCCTTTCCCTCCTGACATTTTAGCCTAGGTGCACCTCTGATGCCATGAACCCACCCCTTAATGAAGTGGCCCCCAGGGCGGCTACATTTAGAAGTGGTGCTGAACACACACTCACAAAAAACACTTTCACCCATGCATTCAACGACCAGTTACACAACTCCATACATGCATGTATACATAAAACCAAACACAGCATTGACACAAACATCAACATGCACGCATGCATTCATACATACATACACATATACATACTAATTTAATTTAAATACACATATACAATTTTAATTTAAATTAAAAAACACTTACCCTACCTCCATGCACCCTTAAAAAGCATCCACGCAGCCGACACGTAGACATGCTGCCTGACAAGAGAGAACTCCTCTCCCATCAGTCAGCGTGGTCACGCTGAGCAATGTGAACACACTGACTGACAAGCGAGGAGTCCTCTCTAATCAACATGAACACACTGACTGACAGGAGAGGAGTCCTCTCCCATCAGTCAGTGTGGTCACACTGACAACATGAACACACTGACCTACAAGAGAGAACTCCTCTCCCATCAGTCAGCGTGGTCACACTGACAACATGAACACACTGACTGACAAGAGAGAACTCCTCTCCTGTCAGTCAGCGTGGTCATGTTGAGCTACGTGAACACACTGACTGACAAGAGAGAACTCCTCTCCAATCTGTCAGCGTGGTCACGCTGAGCAACGTGAACACACTGACTGACAAGAGAGAACTCCTCTCCCATCAATCAGCGTGGTCACACTGACAACATGAACACACTGACTGACAGGAGAGTAGTCCTCTCCTGTCAGTCAGCGTGGTCATGCTGAGCAACGTGAACACACTGATTGACAAGAGAGAACTCCTCTACCAGCAGTCAGCGTGGTCACACTGACAACAGGAACACACTGACTGACAAGAGAGAACTCCTCTCCTGTCAGTCAGCATGGTCATGCTGAGCAACGTGAACACACTGACTGACGAGAGAGAACTCCTCTCCCATCAGTCAGCGTGGTCACACTGACAACATGAACACACTGACTGACAAGAGAAAACTCCTCTCCTGTCAGTCAGCATGATCACGCTGACATGAACACACTGACTGACAGGAGAGGAGTCCTCTCCCATCAGTCAGTGTGGTCACACTGACAACATGAACACACTGACTGACAAGAGAGAACTCCTCTCCCATCAGTCAGCGTGGTCACACTGACAACATGAACACACTGACTGACAAGAGAGAACTCCTCTCCTGTCAGTCAGCATGGTCATGCTGAGCAACGTGAACACACTGACTGACGAGAGAGAACTCCTCTCCCATCAGCCAGCGTGGTCACACTGACAACGTGAACACACTGACTGACAAGAGAGAACTCCTCTCCTGTCAGTCAGCATGGTCATGCTGAGCAACGTGAACACACTGACTGACGAGAGAGCTCCTCTCCCATCAGTCAGCGTGGTCACACTGACAACGTGAACACACTGACTGACAGGAGAGGAGTCCTCTCTTGTCATTCAGCATGTCCACGTTTTCAGCTGAATGACGGGAGGCAGCAGAGCTCACTTCTGAGCCCTGCTGCCTCCCATTATTTTGCTGTTTGTTGCAGAGCCAAACGGCTTCACAAGAAACAGCAAAATCATTGCAGGGGCAGCACAGTCCCCCGTGTGAATAAAGGACACGGGAGACTGTGCTGCCTTCCACTTAGGAGAGGGGGCCGCGAGGCCCCCAGCAAGCGCGAGGCCCGGGGCAGTTTGCCCCCCCTGGACCCCTCTCGTGACGGCCCTGCGTGTCTGCAAGACACTCGAAGCAGCCTGAATTTGCGTGCTTTTGGCTGACTGAGGTTAAGGTGAGTGTTTTCTTGAGAATACCAGGAAAGTTCCTGGAAGACCCCAAATTGGGGTGCAGAAAGCAACCAGAATCTACGTCCTCTTGGATGGCTGAGATTAAGGTGGACATTTTATTAGGGATACCTGGAAAGTTCCTGACTTCCTGCAAGGCACCAGATGGTGATGGGAGAGCGGAAATCAGCCGTAATCTGCATGGTTTTGGCTGGCTGAGATGAAGGTGGCCGTTTTCTCTGGGATACCAGAAAAGTTCCTGCAGGACACCAGATGGAGCGTCCGACTTTCTCTTTTCCCTTGTGATTTTTGTGTTCCTCGTCATGATTTTTGTGACCCGAAAAGGATCTGGCTGCAAGAGCAGCAGGAATCTGTGTGCTCTTGGGTGGCTAAGATTAAAATTAGCATTTTCTTCGGGATACTGAAAGTACCTGCAAGACACCAGATGGAGACGGGGATCGTAAAATGACATTCATTTTTATAAATCATGTTAATCTATTCAATGTGGAAGGTATGAAGGGCTAAGAAAAGAAACAGTGGGTGGTGCTGTTGAACTGATCAAAGGGGGCTAATGGGGGAATTGAATGTTTGATAAGAGTGTGTTTGGGATGGGTGGGCTGGTGGTTTTACAGGGGGTCGGCTGGGGCTATCTGCGTTTGGTTTGGGAGAGGCACATGGGCATCTTGGTGTGGGTCTGCAAGGGGGATGGGACATCTTGCTACGTGGAGGGAGGATGGGCATTATGGCATTGGTCTAGAGGGAGGGATTGGGGCATCTTGATGGGGTCTAAATGGTTAGCTAGGGCATCTTGGTGTGGGTCGGGGGTGATAGGGGCATGTTGGTGTGTGTCTGCGGGATAGGGGCACATTGGTGGAGTCTGGAGGAATAGGGGCATCCTGGGGTCTGGAGGGAGGGATAGCTACACCTTGGGGTGTAGAGGGAGGGATAGGGACACATTATTGTGGGTCTGGAGGAGGGATGGGGCCACATTGGTGTGGGTCTAGGGGAGGGATGGGGCCACATTGGTGTTGGTCTGGCAGAGGGATGGGGGCACATTTGGTCGGCAGGGATGGGGCACATTGGTGTGGGTCTGGGAGGAGGAATCGGGCACATTGGTGTGGATATGGGAGGAGGAACGGGGCACATTGGTGTGGGTCTGGAGGGAGGTATGAGGGTATATTGGTTTGGGTCTGGAGGGAGGTATGAGGGCATATTGGTGTGGGGCAGGAGGGAGGAATGTGTCATCTAGGTGTGGGTCTGGAGGGCAGGATGGGGCATCTTGCTGTGTGGAGGGAGGTATGGTGACATATTGGGTCTGCAATGGAAGGATGGGGCCACATTGGTGTGGGTATGCTGGACGGATGGGGCACATTTTGTTGGGAGGGATGGGCACATTATGTTAGGACATATTGTCTATCCTCTGGCCTGGTGGACAGATGTATAGAAGGCCAACCTATATTGTGACGGGGACAACTCCAGGGAGCTGTAGCCAAACCAGTTCAAGGTAACAGTGATGAGGTGAATGAAAGGAAAACACCTTCTTCACTTGTTTAGCAGCGCCACAAAAAACTGATGTAATTGTTATCAGTGAGTCTCGATGTGTATTTGATATATCTTAGTAGCTGTTTGTGAGACATGTGTTTCGGCAAATGCTATGCCTTTTTCAATCAGGGCAAATAACGGTTGTATTTCTGACAATTTTGTCTCTAGTAGTACAGGTAGGTTGCACAAATGTAAAGGGTTGAATCCCACCTCTAAGGTCCTTCGGCAGTCTCCAAGCGTCTAGTAACAGTGACGAGGGGTCTAGGCTAAGTCTCAAGAGGTGGTGAGCTTGTAAAGGGTCCACAATGAGTACACACAATGGGAATCACATATTACACTTAGACAGTATGTATAAAAATACAGTTATTTATTTATGGCCTAATATCACCCAACACTAATAATAGATTACATATATACAGTTGCTGGTTGGGGCATAATGCAAATCAAACCCCTGTAAAAAGAAGTACAGATTAGATTATGCACCAAAGGTCCACAGAGAGTTCACCCTAACTTCAAAAATCCTTCCCTAAGTTGTCTGGGGCCTTATGTCCAAAAGTTCAGGAATGTTCCAACAAAGTTTGTGAAGCTGTAAAAATTGAAGGTAGGTTTTCTGGGGTCTAGTAAACAGTTCCAAGGGTTAGAGGACGATGTATTCTAACTAATATAAGTGTCCCCAATTTATGGTAAAATCAAAGTATATGAAAAGTTGTGTAAAAGTTTGGAAAACTTTCAAAGGGAGTTTAGGGGCAGGTAAGAAAAACTGTAATTTACCCCCCATGCTCCGATTCCTGCCTAAACTTGGCAGGTCAATGGAAGAGAGTCAGAGGTTGCTTTTTCTGCCGCCAGTCACAGTCCTCGATTCGCAGGAGTTGCAGGTTCCAGCTGATCTCCGGTTGATGTCTTTCACCAGTGCAAGGACTCTCGGATGTAGAATGCAGCATAACTTAATGCAGGACCCTTTTCAGGACTAGTCTCGGGTCAGGTGAGCTGTTTCGGATGGTGGTCACGGCAGCATGGTGAAGCAAAGGGCCTCACTTGTCGCCGTCAGACTTTCCCTCCTATGCCAAGTCCCCTTGAAGCTGACGAAAGTCTTGTAGGACAAGCTGAGGATCCCACAAGTTCCAGATTGCAATTTGAAACTGCGATGTTGGGAGTACGGTAGCCCAAACACTGAGCTAGTGAGCCACAGGACGGTGCCGGGACACCTCCGAAGGCTTTTCTTTGCAGGGTATCGAGAGAGGTCAGGAATGGATGTGCCCTCCACTCCAAGGGTCGAATCCCCCTTGCAGGACTGCTGAAGATCACAAGCAAGACAGGGCTCCACCAGGATAGCAGCAGAAGTTGGTCATCAGGCCTCCTTCAGTCCGGTCTCCGGTTTCTTCACGGGTCCCACAGCTGGACAGGATTCTCGGCTCTGTTAGGTTACTCCAGGATCTCTGAAGAATGGGTGGAGGGGTCCTCTTCTTATCTTAAATGCCAGGTGGGAGCCCAAACTCACACTAGCCAATAGTAGGACAAGCCCACACACACACACAGTGGTCCAATCGGGACCAATGGTGGGAACACTCATGCATAACATAAAATTACATAATATAAACATTACAATGGATAGATAACACTAGGGCACACTGAAACCAGTTTGTGGATTGCGACCAGACAGCCCGAGCCCACATCCTGCCA
This sequence comes from Ambystoma mexicanum, assembly GCF_040938575.1. Classification (NCBI taxonomy): domain Eukaryota; kingdom Metazoa; phylum Chordata; class Amphibia; order Caudata; family Ambystomatidae; genus Ambystoma; species Ambystoma mexicanum. The sequence continues at coordinate 599,483,663 of NC_090941.1, read as the reverse complement.
GCAAACACACATAGCCCTCCAGTATCCCGCCAAAAGCCTTGGCTTTCCCAGGCCCTGGAAGTCCATATAAGGATTTTCCTGGCCTCACAGGCTAGGAAGAAGGCTAAAGAACAAGCAAAAAACCATGGGGCATGGCCATGTTTGGACGTTATGTTATGTTATTTATATAGTGCTCTATATATCATTGGTGTGACCTCAAAGCGCTGGTAGGTTGTATGCCCTCTGGGACCATAATCCATGTCAGTTGAGAGAGTAAGGTGTCATAGGGTGCTTGGGTGCACCAATTATGTGCACAGCCGATGCAATTGCCTGATGGTAGCTGCAACCTAGCATTAGGTGTGGTGGTATTGATATCAGCTGAATGTGTGTAGTCTGGAGGATGGACACCAAGACTGGGTTCACGCTACGTTAGGCCTGTGTAAGACACTTATGTGTGCAGCTAAGCCGTTTGTCATGGGATGTATCTGCATTTTATTAGAATGATGAGGTGTTCATGGAGTAATATTCGTATGTGAGCAGCTAAGCCGAAATTGATCGAGGGGTGTAGCTGCACTCTAATTGTGTGTTGGTGATGAGTAGAGAGTAAGCATAGTGATATGGGAGGTGAGTGTTTGGGTGCAGTTATGATTTAAGGAGCTCGCTATTCCAGATTTCAAGTGCGCGTTTGCTTAATAGTGACTTCATAAGCGTATTCAGTGGCGTCATTGTTCGGGATCCCATTGAGCAGTTGTCATTGGATTGCAAGGTCTTAGTCACCTCAGATGGTAAAAGTCGACATTTACGGAAAGAGACACGTTTTTAGAGCTTTGCAGAATGTCATATAGTCTTGGGTGTGTCGAATATGTGGGTGGAGTTCTACAGTGTTGGGGCCAAGGTTGAGAAGGCGGATCCTCAGATCCTGACAGAGTTAGAGGCTGGAATCACTAGCAAGAGTGCAGTGCTTGATCTAAGGGTGCGAGGTGGGAAGTAGCTTTTTATCTTCTCTTGTAGGTACGTTGGGCCGGTCTTGTGCACTGCTCGGTGAGTGATGCACAGGGTCTTGAAGGTGGCCCTTCGTCCGACTGGGAGCCAGTGGAGGGTTCAGAGAGCAGATGAGATGTGGTCTCTTTGACCCAGGGCAAGGAGCAGTTTTGTGGCAGCGTTTTGCACGCCAGAGTGCTCCTCTGATCTTAGGGATGATGGTAGGAGTGTGCGCGGGCGGCGCCCAGGTCGAATGCTGTATGGGGTTGGGGTCATGGTTTGCGACCAGATGGGGATTAAAGTGGGGGTTGTGAAGTTGGGTGCTAGAGTGCGGTTTATGCGCCGCAAGGGTGAGTTATGGAGGGCATAAATTACTAGGGAAATCCAGACGTGGACCCCTTGCTCACTATTCCTAGAGAGGCACAGCTCTACCCTACTGATGAGGTCCAACCAGAACGAAACACATGTCTGGGGTTGCTGTTGGTACTCTTGTTCAGAGGAGAATTGCTTAGCATTTCGGTGCTAGACTGATATGTTTTAGATATTTCTCCTTTGTGAAAGATAGTGAGCTAAAGACTCTGGGTAAGTCTCTTGTAACCGGGGCTAAGATCCGGCAGAGGGACTCCCAGGACTCCCCTTGTTTTTTGCATATTTAAGTAACTTTGGGTCTCACCCTAAATTACTAGGGGAATCCAGGCATGGACTCCTTGCTCACTATTCTTAGAGAGGCACAGCTCCACCCGACTGATGAGGTCCAACCAGACCGAAAAATGCGTCTGGGGTTGCTGTTGGTACTCTTGTTCAGAGGAGAATTGCTTAGCATTCCGTTGCCGGAGTGCCTTAGGGCAGGACAAAGACTGATATGTTTTAGATATTTCTCCTCTGTGAAAGATAGTGAGCTAAAGACTCTGGGTAAGTCTCTCGTAATCGGGACTAATGTCCGGTAGAGAGACTCCTAGGACCCCCCTTGTTTTTTGCATATTTAAGTAACTTTGGGTCTCACCCTAAGTTACTAGGGGAATCCAGAAGTGGACTCCTTGCTCACTATTCTTAGAGAGGCACAGCTCCACCCTACTGATGAGGTCTAACGAGACCGAAACATGTGTCTGGGGTTTCTGTTGGTACTCTTGTTCAGAGGAAAATTGCTTAGCATTTCGGTGCTGGAATGCATCGGCACGACCAGTTCAACCGGACAATGAGGCTAGAACCAAGGCAAACCAAGTGTTGGCCGCGATCGCAGCCTTGAGAACCTTTATAGACACCAGAATCGAGGAGGTTAAGTCTGATATGCAGTTAATGCAGCAGGATATCCACAACCTCACAGAAAGAGTCACGACTACAGAGACGGGACTGAAAGAAACGATGGATATCAACAAAGATCTTGAGAAGCGACTATCAGCATTGGAAAGGAGAAACGCGGTGCTAGAAGCCGAAGACACTGAAGGACACGCCTGGTGCAACAACGTGCGCTTGCTAGGAATTCCGGAGGGGATGGAGGGCTCGAACCCCACAGACTTGGTTGAAAATCTAATTCTGCAAGAAGTAGGGGCAGGTAAACTCTCACACGGTTTTGTGGTGGAGAGGGCCCTCGCCCCATGATAGCGAAAATACTGAACTTCCGAGACAGGGAGGCCATCCTGAAATTCTCAAGAGAAGGCGGAGAGATTTGTCGCGACAACTCTAACATAGCTATATACCGGGACTACTTGCCCGCATTCCAAAGAGAAAGAAATTCCTTTGTGCCAGTCAAAGCAAGACTCAGGCAACTTAACCTCAAGTACATGTTGATGTATCCGTCTAGGCTCAAAGTGATCTACAAAGGGCGACCTGTTTTCCTTGAAACACTTGCGGCGGCCACAATGTGGATGGAACACAACAACTTGGATGGAGGTGAAGAAGTAGTCAATTGAGTGTGGCCTAGCCAGAGAAAAACTATGGGAGGGGTGGACATAACCACTGCAATGGTATGGACAGGGGCGAGTGTCGCCCAAATCATGGAAGGAATGGGGACATGTGGGCCAGGGAACTGGGCACATAGAGACAGAGGGGTGCTGAGGGGGGGTCAAAACATTGCCATGGCCGCTGACATTAAGGTGCTGACGTGGAATGTTCGGGGTCTGGGTACGTATCTGTGTAGGAATCGAGTGAAGTCCTTCCTACATAGAAAAAAAGTGTCCATTGCATTATTGCAAGAAACCCACCTAACGAAAAACACTGTGGCCACGGTGGCGGAACACTGGGGAGGACAGTGCTATGGCGCTGTTTACTCGAAATATGCCAGCGGAGTTATCACTTAGATAAGCCCTGCGATTCCCTTTAAACTACTGGGGAGGGAAACTGACCCTGATGGAAGGTATCTGATACTAAAAGGCTGCATTGAACAAGTTGAAGTATGCATAGTCAATTCTTACTTCTGTGTGCTAAGATTGCCCCATATTGGGAATGTTTCTTCATCTGGGGTGGGGACTTTAATTGCGTACAGGACTGGGAGATGGATAGATCTAGCCTGCCGGGTGTCTCAAAATGAAGTGGCCACGAAGGCACTGAATGTGCTACTTGGGGCCCTGGTAGATGTGTGGAGAGAGCTACATCCGACAGACAGGGGTTACTCTTACCTTTCCTCGCCGCACCACCTGCACGCCAGGATGACTACTTATTTGTGGCCAAGGCCCACCTAGCACAGGTGGAATCGGCACAATACTTGGGCAGGTCAATATCAGAACACTCACCACTACTGTTGACTTGGAAGATAAGGGGACCTAGACCCCCTATACTGCTGTGGCGAATGCCCACAGATGCATTAACAGACCAAGCTTTTAGGGAAGACCTACGGAGCAGGTTGACAGAATATTTTGAGAGGAATGTGGGCAGCGTAGAGCGAGGGGGCACGGTCTGGGAAGCAATGAGGGTGGTGGTGCACGGGGAGGTTATTGCTAGTGTGGGAGGCATCAGAAAAACACTGCGGCTGGAGCTGGAAAAATGGGAAGAAGAAATAAGACAGAGGGAGGTGTGCACGCAGGGGACACGCAAGGAGGAGCTTGAACTAGCAAAATTAAGGGGTGGCTGCCAAGAGGCCTGGGGATGGCTGTCCAAATTTGACTACTCAGTTAAGACAACCAGGGTGCATGCGGAGGGAGATAGACTGGGCAGGCTGCTTGCGTGGCTGTGCAGAAGGGAAAACCCAAAGCACTTGACTACGGAACTCAAGGATGAAACGGGCACTGTGCATAAATCTCAACAAGCGATTAACAATACTTTTGGGAACTTCTATTCCCACCTGCACGGCCATGAACTTCGGTACCCGAGGAGGACATACTAGGCACACTGGAAGAAATTGGTTTGCCCAAGCTGCATGCAGCGCAGCTGGAGGCACTAGAGGCGGACATAACAACGGAAGACATAACTGAAGCGATAAGATCACTTGCCTCGACCAAGACACCCGGAAGCGATGGACTCCCCCCAGAGTTCTATAAGACATATGAGTCAGTCCTGTCCCTGGTGTTGCTTGAGGTGTTCAGGGAGGCGTACGAGGTGGGGGTGCTACCTGAGACCATGAGGGAGACCCTAGTGGTCCTGATACCGAAACCAGGGAAGCCAACTGATGAGTGTGACTCATACCGCCCATTGGCAGTGTTAAATTACGATGTTAAGATTTTAACCACGATACTAGCCAAACGGCTGAGAAGAGTCATAGGGGGCTTGATCCATAGTGATCAAATGGTTTTATACCGGGACACAGTACTGCATTAAACCTACATAGACTGCAGCACGTCCTAGCGCAAACGACAAACTCTCAGGCACATTATGCTATACTCTCCCTAGACGCGATAAAAGCGTTTGATTCAATTTACTGGGAATGGCTGGTGGCAACATTGAGAGAATTTGGGTTTGGGGAGCAATTCATTAAATGGGTACAGATACCATACACAGCCCCAGTACCGAGGGTCAAAACTGGGGGGATGGTGTCATCGGTCTGGGATATACAAAGGGGCACCAGACAAGGCTGCCCACTGTCCCCGATGCTGTATGTGCTAGGACTGGAGCCAATAGCAGTTTATTTCCGGAAACAGTACCTAGAGGCAGGCATTTGGGTAGAGGGAGTGGGACATCGGATCTCGCTTTACGCAGACGATGAGTTGTTGTATGTGAGGGTCCCACACCTAAATGTCCCAGTGGTCTTGGATATATTAGACAACTACGCAAGGGTGTCGGGGATCAGCTTTAGCAAAAAGAAATCTTGCATATTCCCGATAGCTGGTTTGAGGGAGAAGGGCGTGAGTGAATTTCCGGAAGTCGGACTTAGGTGCGAGCTGGAATCATTCAAGTACCTGGGGGTGAATATAAGTCACACACCGGAACAGATGCATGAAAACAACACACGGGCAGTGGTGAAAGGCCTAAGGAACTACATGAAATTCTGGTCCAAGTTGCCACTGTCCCTAATCGGTAGGGTGGTAATCACCAAAATGATTATCCTACCGAGATTCCTATATTATTTTCACAATGTACACTTCTACTTTAAGGCATCCTTTTTCCGATTAGTGGAAACGCTGCTGCAGGAATTCTTGTGGGGAGCGACCCGACACAAAATGTCACTTGCCACATTATTCCATATAGAGAGGGAGGGGTGCAATTACCAGATCTAGAAAAATACTATCTGGCGGCCCAACTCAGCCACATAGTCAAATGGCTGGCGGATGAACCCATGTCTGAAACTGAGTTGTTACAACGGCTCGTGGCGCCTGCAAAATTGTTAGAAATACTGTGGATACCATTGAATTGCTTGGGGTACACCCCCATGGTGGTAAAACTAGGAAGGAGGATATGGGGCAGGGTAGTGGTAGTACTGAAGCTGGGACACCCCTTCTCACCTGAGGTGCCGATTGAGGCTGACACCGGCAGAGATAGTGCAGATCTGGCGATAGTGAGATGATGGGAGAGGTGGGGCATATACACCTGGGGCAATTTGTATGAGGAGGGGGGTCTTCAGGGAGTTTGATACGCTGTAAGAAAAGGAAGAAGTGTCTGGTGGGCAGTTCCTCTGGTACCAGAAAACTCAGAGGGTGGACAAGGGAAAATGGGTTGGTTGGCCTGAGGAACCGCCACGGAACCCCCTGCTGGCCCTAATGTACACCCTGAGTGATGGTTGGCGGTCGGTATCCAGACTGTATAGTACATTGATAGATAAACCCAACCCCCAAGAGTGAGACACTGAAAGAGAAATGGGAAAAGGATCTGGCAACAGATATAATGGAGAAGGAATGGGAACGGATACTGGTGTACCTCAAAGAAGTATCGAGAACCTCTAGATTTAGGTTGATACAGCTGAATGTATTGTACCACAAATATATGATCCCCCACAGGATAGCTGCGTTCAATAAAAACGCGCCAACACTGTGCCTATGGTGTGGGATGGAGAACGCAGATCTAATACATATGCTTTGGGTGTGTGTGAGTGTGCAGAGGTTCTGGTGTCAAGTTGAACAAGCCTGCAGGAAAGCAGGAATAGGGAGATATGAGTGGTCACCGGAAAGAGTGCTTGCTAGGGGCGTTTCCCAGAATCAGCAAATATAAGCATGTGATCAAGTTTATGGACATGGCATGCATACTGGCTAAGAGAGCTATTGCTATGGCCTGGAAATATGCTGGGGGCCCACAATATGCAAGGTAGCACAGAGAATTTGAGCGGTGGGCAGAAGCAGAAACTAAAGTATGGATTGAAGGGATGAACAGATCAGGGGTTGATGAGAGTGATAACTGTGAAGCCTGGAAAGCGCTAATCTGGGACATGTACCACCCATCGGATGACAAACCCATGTGAAGTATAACCGTCTCCTGCGAGTTAATTGAATCTGATTTCATTGCACTTTGGACAAAACAGGACTAGCCCAGATGTTGCAGCTGAGTGATGAGTGGGGTGGCCTGTGTTGGGCCCCTGAACACAGCACACACAAGTGAAGTGACCGATAATGGTTTAATGCCTGACAAGTGAAAAAAGTTATTTGTTTGTTGTAATTAGTTACTAAAATAACGTTGCAAGTATAAGGTATTTACTTGATGTGTAATAATTGATAAAAGCATGATTGTACTTAACCAAATGCCAATACAAACATTTTAAAATTTAGCTGCATTGAAGGAGTCCATGATTGTGGGGTACTTTTTGGCTTTTGGCTTTAGATGAGGGCATTACTGCGTTGTCAGTGTTGGGGTAGTTCATTGGGTGCTTTCAGCTTGGAAGCTTTTTTGACACCAGTCTGCACGTGGGCTAGGTTCCTCAAAAACAAGTCAGTGACCCTTCTACCGACCTCTCCGGTTGTGCGGTCGGAGGTCTGTCCCTTGCCTTCAATCAGTGCTCCGCAGATGAGCTGCGTTTCTGCATAGGGTCAGGGGGACGACTATCTGCAGGAGTAGGTGTTGCATCTGTTTGTGAGTCTGCCTCTGCAGCGATCGTGTGGCTGCGCTATGGTTGTCTCAGTGGGTGAAACGTGGTTTCTTGTGGCTAGGCCTGCGCAATAATGCCAGGATCACCTAGCGTAGTGCAGAGTCCAGCGCAATAACCCGCTCTGCAGCGCTGCACTGCACTGATGTGGACAGGTGCTAGCTTGTCATGCCCCTGCTGTTATGGCCAGGGTTAGGATTCGAAGGGCAAACTGCTGCGTGCCTGTGGACACGGGTCTGTGTTGCACAGAGATGTCTCTTTGCGTGCTTGTTAAACAACACGGACACGTTAGTTGCTTTATATTAAGGTTATTTCTGGCTAAAGAAGGGAGCGCCCCGATTGGGAGCGCCCTGATTTGATCCGCCCCCTATTGCCTGTCATATGGGCTGTGCGTTAATGGCCCTCAGACCGTTCCCCCCCTGTCGGAGATTTTGCAGTCCGCTTAGCACATGTAGCGGAGCCTTTGGGCGTGATTCATCCCCAGTGCTGGCTGGGCTCTGCGGTGCTCCTCTGCCCGCTGGTAGTACTGCGCTGCAGCATGGCTTTCCTCTGGAGAACCTGCATTCCGGTCCGCTCAATCCGTGTCCCAACGCCGACCTTCTTGGATTACCGGAGGCGCGCAGCCTGCCACCATCAAACACGGGGCACGCCTCATTGGGGGGAGATGGCGCTCCGTGGATCAGCGCAGCTTTCCTTGCTCTCCCATAACTGCCGGATCAGTGCCTACTTGCTTCAGGGTCGTTATCCTTTTCCTCCTAGTTGCCCCCCGTCTCCCACTTCTCATGTAGGCGCAGGGCTGCTCAGTGCTCCTCCAAGGATGCGTGCAGGTTGCTCTGCCCTGCGGGCCGCCGCGGTTAAGAGCGTCATGCTTCGCCGCCTCACCACTCCGACTCGCCCAGTCCCGGTTCCAGGTGGCCTGCCTTGCTGGCTGTCCCGTCGATAGGAATGCTTGCCCCGAGCTGAGGGAAAGTTTGATTCCTCGCTCGAATCTCCCTTCTTGAAGGGTCTTGCGGCTGATCTTGCCCCTCCTCCTCACCGCTGCAGGATCCAGCTGCAGTCACCATCTTGCTTACACTAGGGGCCTGTTCTCCGAGGCTCAGAAATGCAGTGTTTCGGCTCCGATTTATGTCAGATTTGCTCTGGGGGCCTCAGGAAGCGTTTCACCCCTCCGTGGAGGTGATTATTATTTCAGCAGCTTTCTTGTGTACACAGCGTCAGGATCAATAAGAGCATCTTTCTGCGGTAGATCTGCACAGCGACCTCCTCACGCCATGAGCTCAGGCCACACCCACCCCCCCGAGAAATCGTTTATAACACTCAGCCCACCCCCCAGACTAGCAGACTAGGGACAGGGGGAACTAATACACCCCTGGATGAGTACTCTGTTCCAGTCGGTTATCCCAGTTGGACAGCCAGTCAAAATTGCTAAATGTGGGATCTGGCCTATGCCCAATGTGAGGTTCAAGGCCGGCAGACTCATGAACCACTTGAGCCACTTTGGATTCTCTCCCTTTTTTTTTTTTTTAAACAATTTTATTCGTTTTTACAACACACAAATAACAACCACCTCTCTTGACAGTCTCAGTTTCAAACTTCTTAGCATACAAATTGCAAATCATTATTACTGTCATCCTCCCCCCTCCCCCCTTAACTCGAGCTTCCTCCATAATTCCTCCAAATATCATGTCTCAGGGGGCTCTTCCCCTTCACTGCTCACGGGCGTATCATGTTCGCTTGGGATGATTTGGGTGGATCCCGACAATGTGGTCACCAGTTGTCTCCATGCTATCAGAGGTCTGTAACGCTCACCTGGCATCCACGGGGACGTCACTCAGCCTGTTCTGACCTCTTACGACCTCAAACCCTTCCCTGGAGGCTATTCGACTGGAGACTGTGCCTGAAACACAGGATTGGTAGAGTTTAACTCCCTATTGTCTGTGTGCTTGAACCCCTTCTTCCCCAGGGTCCATCCCTTCCCTTTGATCCACAGCTCACCTTGTTTTCTTGGATAGTGTGCTTTCCCTCCTGCCTTCAGCACAGGGGCGCGTTAATTGATGCGGGCTTGTTGCTGCCTAGTTACTTCACTGGCAAGAGTCCGACAGGTAAGTATAATGAGTCTTTTGAACAGTTCTCTAACTTTGTTTCTTTCCTTCGTTAGATGATGGCCGGCGTCCGGGGATGGCAGCATGCTGCTGAGATGAGTAGCGCTGAAGGTGAGTGAGAGCGCGATGCGCGATGCACCCCTTTCGTATTTGCATTGAACTGAGTTCTTTTTCTGTGTCGTTTAGGTGCCGCAACGTTTTCATTGTGGATGCCGGTTATGAAGAACAAATGCGGTCGGTAAGCACGGTATGCAGCGCCTCTAGATGTTTCCACGCTAACCTGGAGTGTCTTTTCCCTCTTGCAGATGGATGAGAAGTTCTGGAGACAGAGTTCCCCCAGAGCGGCTGGGATTCAGGTAAGCGTTTGAAGCTCGTACAGTATTTAAAAATAAGCGAAGATTTACAGAATGCTTACTAATGCCTTTTTTCTGTTCTTTTCCCTTTTCCTTAGGAAGCGGCGTGCCGGGATGGGAATGACACCGCCGAAGATGCCCGCAGAACAGAAGGAGCGATGACTGATGGGCAGAAGCGCCGCAAGGTAAGGCTGTTCCTAACCGTGTTCTTGTTCTGCCAGGAGTTGAGCGCAGAAGAAAGATGCAAGCCTACTGGAGACCGATCCGAACACGGTGAGTGTCACGCTGCAGGTGCAGAAAACGCAAAGCATGTTTCTCAGCCTGGGTGTGGCTTAAATAGTCTCTGGGTATCCCAGGTGCCTCTGGGCTGAACCACACCCAAAAGACTAGACCGCACATGCAGTTCTGGGAACCGAAATATGTGGGGGCATCCATCTTGTCCCCATCAATGCACTACAAGTCCAATCCCCAATGTTATCCTATGGGAGTGAGTGAGTCTGATGCCACAAGCGCCAAGTCTGACTCCAAGTGGGTCTTTGGAGGGATGGAGAGGCTCTTGAGCGCCATGTAGGTGATCATGGCCTGGCTCCAGCCTGACATCTTGGAGGGCTGGGGACATGAGGGGCAGGAATCATGACAGCACTCCCCCCCCAAGGCCCCTCAAGGTGGCTCTTCTGTCTGGTCCTGGTTTGGTTGGATGGTTTTGATGAAATCGTCTAAGCAAGCGAGGTGCATGGATGTACTCACAAGGCTCCCATGTCCTGTCTTGTGGACCATACCCCTTCCAGTCTACTAAGTAGTATAATTTGGATCTGACGTACTTTGAATCTAGGATGTCCTTGACTACGAATTCTGGCTCCTCGGCGACTACTACTGGCTACCCGGGTCCCAGGTTGAACAGGTCTAAGGAGAGACACGTGGAACACAGGATGAATTTGCATGTTTCATGGCAAAGCTAGTCTGACCGCCACAGGATTTATCACGGAGGTGACGGTGAATGGACCCAGGTATCTTGGACGGAAAGTTCGGGCTCCTTTAATGGACACGTGTTTAGACGCCAGCCAGACTTTGTCTCCCACTTGGTAGTTGGGGGCCTTTGCTCGGTGTTGATCAGCAAACTTCTTTTGGCGATTCTTAGCTTGAAGTAGGTGTTCAGCTGTCCTTTTAAAGGTTTGAGAAATGGTTGTGTGCAAGGTTTTGACTGCTGGCATTTCCAGGGTTGTAGGAACGTCCAACTCAGAAGTACATGGGTGCCTGCCATACATGGTATAAAAGGGTGTCTACCCAGTGCTGGTTTGTAGGGAATTATTATAAGCATATTCAGCTATCCATAATAGGTCGAACCAGCTTCATTCAGCTTGGTGTAACATGCAACGCAGATACTGCTCGAGCGTCTGATTTGTCCTCTCAGTTCGACCATCCGTTTGGGGATGGTGACTGGTGGATAGCCAGATGTTGATCTGGGCCATAGTGCAGCATTTTCTCCAGAAGTTAGATACAAATTGAGTACCTTGGTCGGAGACCAAAACTGAAGGAAACCCATGGAGCCGTACAATGCCTTCAAGAAATACCTTTGCCAGAGTGGAAGCATTTGGGAGCCCCTTAAGAGGAATGAAATGTGCCATTTTTGAAAATGGGTCCACGACCACAAGAATAGTGTTAAACCCTTTACTGGGTGGTAAGTCAGTAATAAAATCGAGGGACAACGTGTGCCAGGGTGCTGGTGGGATTTCCAATGGTTGTAATAGCCCAGCCGGTTTCTGCTTGGATGACTTGTTTTGAGCACACACTCCACAAGATAGGATGAATTGGATAATGTCTTTACACCACGTGGGCCACCAATAATTTTGTTTTACCTTGGGTAGGATTTTAGCGATTCCGGGGTGGCCCTAGAACAAGGAATCATGATAACCGGACATGACTTGTTGTCACTGATGTCCCCCTTTCTCACCTGCGATCGATCCTTGCAGGATTTCTTGGAAGGAGCCTTCTTGGGTACGGATCGGGTTTTGTACAAGCCCGCGCAAACCTCTTCTGGCTCCAGCGTGCCTTCAGCGTTCAGCATCCAGGGAAACTAGGAGTCTCCGGGAAGTCTAGGAAATGAGGGAGGTGTACTCGGAGGCAGTACACGAAATCCGGGAAGCAAGGTAGAGTGAGGAGGGAGGGAGAAGGGAATATTGAGGGTCCGGGAATCGGGAAACAAGAGATTAGTTCAGCGAACTACAGAGCACACGTCTAGCCACAACAGGCGGTAGCATTGAGACGCGGGGGCCACGGGGTGTGGTCTCTTTGTAGAATGAGCTACGTCTGACGTGGAGGCTGGTGGAAGGCGTACCACGTTAGACGGCCATATTGGGAGTACCAAGGAGTGCAATCCCTGTTGTGACAGGGACCAGGAAGTCCAAAAGGGGCGCATTCTGTGGATCATGACAGCATGCCTCCTCCGAAAACCTGTTCCACCAGGTTTGCCCGGGTGTATGAGATGATACCTTCTGAGCAATCGAGGGGTATTCAGATTTGAAATTGGTTCCCAGGTTCTTTCAATAGGAGGATATCCTTTCCACTCAACCAGGTATTGAAGTTGACCCCGTTTATACCTGGAGTCGCATATTCTGGATACTTCATATTCCAGCTGGTCGTCCACAACCACGGGGTTGGGTCTGCAGGACTTCCGGGAGGACTGGATGTAAGGTTTTAATAAAGAAGTGTGAAAAACTGGATGAATCTTCTTCCAGGAGTCTGGCAATTTGAGCCGGAATGTCACTGGGTTTATGATTTCCTTTATGGAAAAGGGGCCATAGTACCGGGGAGCCAGTTTGTTTGGTCGTAAATGTCGAGGCAGTAGTTCCGAGGACAGCCAGACCTGATCACCGACGGCATAAGAAGGTCCTGGTCTTCTTTTGGTGTCTGCATAACGCTTAGTATGAGTTCGGGCCTTTTCTAAGTGTTCTTTGGCTTCCTTGTGTACGTTGATGAGAGTTTCAATACAGGAGTCGACTGTTGGTACTGGTGTGGGATGCGGGAGAATGGAAGGTAGAACTGAAGGGTGGAATCCTTGGATGCAAAAAAAGGGCTGGTCTTGACTGCCGAGTGATCAGAATTGTTGTAGGCAAATTCAGCCACGGGTATTGGGAGTGACCAGTCGTCCTGTACCTTGGTGGCAATACAACAAAGGTATTGCTCCAGGGTCTTGTTCACATGTTCCGTAGCTCTGTTAGTCTGTGGGTGATAACCTGATGAGAGGGCACGTTGGATTCCTAGAATACAACATAAATGTTTCCAGAATTGAGAGATGTATTGAGGTCCTCTGTCTGATATGATCTTGGAAGGGAGTCCATGAAGTCGAAATATATGTTCCAGGAAGATGCCAGCGAGTTCTGAGGAAGATGGCAATTTGTACAATGGTGTAAAATGGGCCATGTGGTTGAATAAATCAATGGTGACCATGATAGTCGTATAACCTCTAGATAATGGTAATTCCACGATAAAGTCCATACCGATGAATTCCCAGGGCCTAGACGGTAGCGTAGGTTGAATTAGGAGACCTGCAGGTTTCTTGTTATCATGCTTGTTTTGATTGCAGACTGCACAGGCTTGAATGTACCGTTGAACGTCAATTTTCATTTTAGGCCACTAAAATTGTCTTTGTATGAGACGGAGGGTGTTGGTGATGCCACGATGTCCGGAGTGAAGAGTGTCATGACAGAGGTTAATAATCCGTTGTTGTAGTCTGTGGGTGGGAATAACCAGGTCATTATCCTTAAACAGCTACCCGTCTCTAGTTCTAAGATTCCACTGATTCTTCCCTGTAAATTCCTTCCAGATCTCAGAGGACTCGGTTTGCATCCAAATATCTTCCAGGAGACTGATTGCTTGGGCTACAAAAATTGTGTGGGGAAACATCTTTGGGAAGACCCGATCTTCAAGAGCTTTGTAATCGGGACGTCGGGATAAGGCGTCAGCAATTATGTTCTGTGATCCGGGGACATGATGGATGTGGAACTGGTACTGGGCAAAGAAGGCGGTCCAACGGGCTTGACGACTATTCCTACATTCCAAAGATTGTAGAACTTGAAGATTTCGATGGTCCGTACGGACCTGAACAGGATGTTCAGCTCCCAGAAGTAGATGACGCCATTCTGTGAAGGCTTGACGGATGGCTAACAGCTCCTTTTCCAAGACGGAATAATGAGTCTCGCTGGGAGTCAGGGTTCGTGAAAGGTAAGAAATGGGATGCTCTAATTTGTCCTTGAATTCCTGTTTTAGCACTGCTCCTATGGCATAGTTTGAGGCATCCGTCTCCACTACGAATGGTTGATTAATATCAGGTTGAGCTAGGATGGGGGCTTGAGTAAACTCTGCTTTTAATCGTTGGAATGCCTTGTCTTGAGCTGAGGTCCAGAGAAAGGGAGTATCTTTCTTCAACAGAGCAATGATCGGTTGAACTATCTCAGAAAAGGACGGTATGAATTTCCGGTAAAAATTGGCAAGTCCCAGGAAGGATTGAATCTGTCTGACGGAAGTGGGAACAGGCCAAGATAGTATGGCTTTTACCTTTGAATGGTCCATTCCAATTCCTTCTGGACTAAGGACAAATCCTAGATAGTGAACAGAAGTGACATGAAAAAGGCATTTCTCGGGTTTAGCTAGGAGTTTGTGTTCACGTAACCGTTGCAAGACTGCCTTTACATGTTCTTCATGCTTTAGATGGTCCTTGGAGTAAATCAAGATATCGTCCAGGTAAACTATGACAAAGAGGAACAGCATGTCAGAAAACACCCTATCCATGAAATGTTGGAAGACCGCGGGGGAATTAGCGAGTCCGAATGGCATGACCAGGTATTCAAAGTGACCAATGGGTGTTCTAAAGGCTGTTTTCCATTTGTCTCCTTCCCTGATACAGATCAGATGGTAGGCACCCCTGAGATCCAATTTCGAGAAGATGACAGCTCCTCTTACCGCTTCCAGGATATCTGAGATTAAGGGCAACGGGTAGCGGTCCTTGAGGGTGCATTGATTTAATCCACGATAATCAAGACAAGGCCTAAGCTCTTTAGTGTCTTTCTTGGGAACAAAAAACAACAAAGCTCCAGCTGGAGATTTGGATGGTCTTATGGTGCCATTTTCAAGGTTGGTATCCAAGTATTCTCGAAGGGCCCTTTTTTCTGGTTCGGCTAGAATGAACATCCTTCCAAAGGGAATCACTGCTGAAGGTTCTGTATCAATAGCGCAGTCTTCAGGTCTGTGAGGGGGTAGGGCCTGGACTATAGCAGTTGAAAACACATCAGCGTATTCCTGATAGGCCTTAGGAAACTGTATGATATTAGAAATCATGAGTGGGCCTTGCTGGTCTGTTGGCGTGCCTTCGGAAGATGTCAAGGAGGAATCCAGGAATAGACAGACAGACATGCAATGCTCAGAACCAAGAAACAAGGATCCTGCTACCCAGTTGACATATGGGTTGTGCTTCTGTAACCAGGGCATACCCAGTACCATGGGGTAATGAGCTAACTTTTTGATGTCAAATTTGATCACCTCTTGGTGATGGTTTATCGAGAGTTGGATCTCTTTGGTCTGCAAGGTTATGGGTCCTGAAGAAAGAGGTCGTCCGTCGATCGCCTCCACAGGTTGCATGATGCTTCGAGTTTCATATGGAATGTGGTGGCTAAAGACCCAATCTTGATCTATGAATATTCCAATGGCCCCACAATCCACCAAGGCCAATATGGGGTAGGTCTCATTCTTGGATGGCGATAGAAAGGCCTGTAGAATCACTAGGTTGTTCTGTCCAGGAGAGTTCAAGGATGGAATAGATGTGGAGAAAACATCTCTCTCCCAAAGCCTTGCTCCATCTAGGATCGGGAGCTAGCGTTTCCCGAACGCCGTGGAGGGGCTAGAGGACACTCTCTAACTAGATGTTTATCCGAGGCACAATACATACATAACCCTGTGTGGATCCTTCGCATCCTTTCTTGCGGGGATATGGGTCCATGGAAAGCCCCTAATTGCATGGGTTCTGGATTGTTAACAGAGACAGGAGTAGGGTCAGATTTCGATGAGGTCTCAGTGGAAACCTTCTGGAAGGGCATCTTGGTCTTTTTCTTCTCTGCCTTCCTTTCCTGGATACGAAAGTCTATCTGCATAGCAAGATCCATAAGGGCCTGGAATGAACTTGGGCGAGCCACTCTGGCTAGTTCATTTTTGATATCTTCATTTAGCCCCCTTCGGAAAAGAGTAAAGCATGCTTCTGAAGACCAATCCGCTTCTTTAGCCAATTGTTTAAATCGTGTTACATACGTAAGCATGTCCTGGGATCCTTGCTGGAAATCAAGTAGACGTTCCTGGGCGCTATAGACCTGTCCTGGGCGATCAAACATGGTTTTAAGGGCCTGTATAAATCTGTCATAATCATCCAGGAGGGCATCTCCGGAATTGACTAAAGGTGTAGCCCAGGTTAGTGCATTTCCGGAGAGGTGCGAGATTATAAAACCCACCTTAGCCCTGGAGGTTGAAAAGTAGTAGGGCTTAAAGGTAAAGTGGACTAAACAGGAGTCAAGGAATCCACAAAGGGTTTTTGCAGACCCATCGTATTTATCTACAATGCCGCCCAGTAGTACGCTTTCCTTTGTAGCAGAATCACGGGACAAAACTAATTGTTTTAATGCGGCATATTCCGCCTTCAGATTCTGCACCTCTGTCGTTAATTCTTGCATGCCACGCATGAGATCCTGAATGGCCACCTCCATGTTCGATTCAACTTCCATCGTTTGGCATCTCAAACTGTCACGGATGTCCCCCTTTCTCACCTGAGATCGATCCTTGCAGGATTTCTTGGAAGGAGCCTTCTTGCGTACGGATCGGGTTTTGTACAAGCCCGCGCGAGCCTCTTCTGGCTCCAGCGTGCGTTCAGCGTCCAGGGAATCTAGGAGTCTCCGGGAAGTCCAGGAAATGAGGGAGGTGTACTCAGAGGTGGTACAAGAAATCCGGGAAGCAAGGTAGAGTGAGGAGGGAGGATGGGAGAAGGGAATATTGAGGGTTCGGGAATCAGGAAACAACAGATTAGTTCAGCGAACTACGGAGCACACGTCTAGCCACAACAAGCAGTAGCGTTGAGACACGCGGGGCCGCGGGGCGTGGTCTCTTTGTAGAATGAGCTACGTCTGAAATGTAGGCTGGTGGAAGGCGTACCACGTTAGATGGCCATGTTGGAAGTACCAAGGAGTCCAATCCCCGTTGTGACAGGGACCAGGAAGTCCAAAAGGGGCGCGTTCTGTGGATCATGACACTTGTTCTCTTAGTTCTTGGTTTGGTAAGAATAAACGATTCCTGAAGTAGGGCAACTGATCTTTTATGTAATGTTCTCCTTGTGCACTCCACGCTTGTAATTGCTCCGGACTCATCAGGTTTTGGATTTCTTCATGTAATTCATTCTGAGTTATGGTTGCTGTGATTCCTAGGAGCTTGTCACTAGGGATGATTGCTATTGGGTCTGGGGTCTGATACCCTTGCTCTTCCACCCCCATACGGGAAAGGGCATCGGCCTTCCCGTTTTTTGGTTGAAATGTAATCACATAGTCATATTCAGCAAAAAAAAGAGCCCAACGTAGTTGTCGTGAGGATTGGGCCTTTGCCGTTTTTAGGTACTGGAGGTTCCGGTGGTCAGTTATTACAGTGATTGTGTGTCTGGCGCCCAAGAGGTAGTGCCGCCATGCCTTAAAGGCTGACTTAATGGGCAGGAGTTCTTTGTCTGTGATAGCGTAATTGAGTTCAGGGGGTGTAAATTTACGCGACCAGAAGGCAACAGGGTGTAACTGGCCCGTTTCCGGGTCCTTTTGTGAGAGGACGGCTCCCATAGCCATCCTTGAGGCGTCCGTTTCCACCTGGTATGGGAGTTCAGGGCGAGGGTGGCGTAAGATTGGGGCAGATGTGAATCTTGCTTTGAGTTCCTCGAAAGCTTCCTCAGCTTCTGTTGTCCACTGGAACATTTTGTTGCTTTTCCTTAGTAATGACGTGATGGGATGCACGATTTGCGAAAATCCTGGGATGAACCCGAGGTAGAACCCCCTTGAATGAATTTGGGGATGGCCAGTTCAGGATAGCATCTACCTTGTGTACATCCATTCGGATTCCATTCGGGCTGAGAATAAAGCCCAGGAATTCCACCTCGGAGACGTGGAATGAGCACTTTTCGAGCTTGGCGTAGATCTGGTGTTGACGTAGTTTCTCCAATATGGATCGGACGTGTTTAACGTGGTCCTGCTTTGATGCGGAATATACTAGGATATCGTTGATGTACACTAGAGCACAGACATCAATCAATTCCCGTAGGACATCGTTCATGAAGTATTGAAATGCAGCAGGCGCGTTGCAAAGGCCAAAGGGCATTACTTGATATCCGTACAAGCCGTATTTGGTGCGAAAAGCGGTTTTCCATTCGTCCCCCTGTTTTACGCGAACAAGGTGATATGCCCCCCTCAGGTCTAGTTTTGTGTAGATTTGGGCATCTTTGACTTGATCAAGCAATTCAGGGATCAGTGGCAGGGGGTAGCGATTTTTTACGGTAATCTGGTTCAGTGCGCGATAGTCAATGCACGTTCTCAAGTCCTCCTCCTTTATCGGTACGAAGAATAGAGGAATGGCTGCTGGAGACTTCGAGGGACGGATGAACCCGTTGGCCAGGTATTGGTCAAGATAGGTCTTCAGGTGCTGGTTTTCTGGTTCCGTGAGTGTGTAAATTTCGCCCACAAGGGATTTGTGCGCCGGGTATCGGGTCGATTTGGCAATCGTTTGGTCTAAGCGGTGGCAGGATATTAGCCTGTTCTTTCTGAAAGACATCTTGAAAGTCCTGGAATTCACTTGGTAGGGTGCCAATTGCCACAGTCGCAAGTGTGGAAGTTCTGGTGTCTATTGGTTGTTTCTCTTGGCGATAACATGTGTGGGCGCAAGTCTTGGGAGAGGCCAATTCTTTTGCTCGCCAATCGATTCGAGGATTGTGAGCTACCAACCATGGCATTCTCAAAATCAACCGGAACTGTGGTGCCTTAGTGAGGTCGAAAACGATCGATTCTTGGTGTCCATCCTGGCACAGAAGGGTTAAAGCTGCAGTGCGTTGGGATACTGGACCAGAAGCTATTTCCGTGCCGTCGACGGTGGTAACAGTGTCGGTGGTTGATTTAGGGCGTAACGGAAGCCCCATCTTTGCCGCAAGATCCTGGTCGATGTAATTCCCAACGGCTCCACTGTCTATGTACGCTCTTACTGAGTGCATCCGAGATGGTTGTTGGTGATTGATCAAGACCACAAAATGGGAGGTCTGTAGTTCACTTTCTTCGCTCGACAAGTGGACCTCTACACTTGCCGGGCTGGGGAGTTTTCCAATTCCTTGATGGTATCTTCCTTGTCCGTGGCCCCTACCGTCCTCCTTGGTGGCTTCAGAGGGCACTCTTTAAGGAAATGACCTGACCTTCCATAGTACAGTAACTGCTGCTGTCTCCTTTTATCCCTTTCCGCTTTAGTCAAGGGGGATCTGACCCCCCCGATTTGCATTGGTTCTCCTGAACCTTCCGTTGTTCGGGCAGTATTGTCCTTTGAACGTACATACATAGGGCGAGGGTCCGTTCTGGTTCGATCTGCTCTTCGGTCCTGCAACCTATGATCCAGTTGAACAACAAGGTCAATGAATTCTGAGCAGTGTTTCGGGGGGTTCACTACTTGTGCTAGAACATCCTTGAGCTCCCCCCGCAACCCCTGATGAAATAACGTGGTTCTCTTCTCCACTGGCCATTCTGCTTCAACTACGAGTGTATTGAACGTGGCTATGTATGTTAATAGGTCTTGATTCCCTTGGCGTAGGGACAGAAGTTCGTTTTCTAATGCCTGCCCATGAGTACGACGGGCGAACAGCTTTTCCATCTCCTTCTGAAAGCCCCTGAAGTCATGCAGCAAAGTATCGTCTTGGGCCACAAAGGGTACAGACCAGTCCGCGGCGCTACCACTCAGGTACGATAGCACAAAAGCGACCCGTGATTGGTCATTCGGAAAGGCCCCTGGCCTACAAAGGAAGTGCAGGCGGCACTGGTTCATGAACGTTACAAACCTCTTGGGATCCCCCGTAAATCGTTAGGGCGGGGCCAAGGGACCTGCCCCAGGAAGGGTTATCTGAACGGGATTGGCTGATGGCGCTGGCATCGAGAGCACGCTTCCCGGCAATGGTGCATGCCCTGCTTGTGACTGGTGAAGTTGCCGGCTTAAATCATCAGTGTGTTCTTTGGCTACTATCAGCTCTCTCCTCAGGGTGTTGGTCTCCTGCCTGGCTGCATGTACTTCGAAACGTAGCTGCCCCAACATGTGGGCTAACTGGTCGGTTTCTGATGTTTCCATGACGCCCAGGTGGATTTTGATGTGAGGCTTTGCGTTCTGTAACGCTCACCTGGTATCCATGGGGATGTCACTAAGCCTGTTCTGACCTCTTACGACCTCAAACCCTTCCCTGGAGGCTATTCGACTGGAGACTGGGCCTGAAACACAGGATTGGTAGAGTTTAACTCCCTATTGTCTCTGTGTGCTTGAACCCCTTCTTCCCCGGGGTCCATCCCTTCCCTTTGATCCAAAGCTCACCTTGTTTTCTTGGATAGTGTGCTCTCCGCCCTGCCTTCAGCGCAGGGGCACGTTGATTGATGCGGGCTGGTTACTGCCTAGTTCCTTCACTGGCAAGAGTCCGACAGGTAAGTAAAATGAGTCTTTTGAACAGTTCTCTAACTTTGATCCTTTCCTTCCTTAGATGATAGCGGCGTGCTGCTGAGATGCGCAATGCACCCCTTTCGTATTTGCATTGAGCTGAGTTCTTTTTCTGTGTCTTTTAGGTGCAGCGACCTTTTCAGCGTTCATGCCGGATTTGAAGAACAAATGCGGTGTGTAAGCGCGGTATGCGGCGCCTCTAGATGTTTCCACGCTAACCTGGAATGTCTTTACCCACTTGCAGATGGATGAGAGGTTCCCCCAGAGCGGCTGGGATTCAGGTAAGCGTTTGAAGCTCGTACAGTATTTAAAAATAAGCGAGGATTTACAGAATGTTTACTAATGCCTTTTTTCTGTTCTTTTTCCTTTTCCTTAGGAAGTGGCGTGCCGGGATGGGAATGACACCGCCGAAGATGCCCGCAGAACAGAAGGAGGGATGACTGATGGGCAGAAGCGCCGCAAGAAGCGCCGCAGGGTGAGGCTGTTCCTAACGGTGTTCTTGTTCTGGCAGGAGCTGAGCGCAGAAGAAAGATGCAGGCCTACTGGAGACCGATCCGAACACGGTGAGTGTCACGCTGCAAGTGCAGAAAACGCAAAGCATGTTTCTCAGCCTGGGTGTGGCTTAAATAGTCTCTGGGTATCCCAGGTGCCTCTGGGCTGAACCACACCCAAAAGACTAGACCGCACATGCAGTTCTGGGAACCGAAATATGTGGGGGCACCCATCTTGTCCCCATCGATGCACTACAAGTCCAATCCCCAATGTTATCCTATGGGAGTGAGTGGGTCTGGTGCCACAAGCGCCAAGTCTGACTCCAAGTGGGTCTTTGGAGAGATGGAGAGACCCTTGAGGGCCATGTAGGTGATCATGGCCTGGCTCCAGCCTGACATCTTGGAGGGCTGGGGACATGAGGGGCAGGAATCATGACAAGGTCCCAATTCGTTTTCCTTCCCTCTGCTGGCTGCCTCATACCATACTACTGTTTCGGCCCATTTCAAGAGATCATGCCACCATACCTCTATTCTGGGTCTGTGGCTTGTTTTCCAGCTCATGGCAATTCTCTGTTTAGCCAGAATGTAGGCCAGGTCCTTGAGTTTGCTCACATGTTTCAAGTTGCGTGGTCTGGTGAATCCCCCTACCATGCATGCCCACACAAATTCTACATCTAGCTTAATTTCCTTCTCAGTTATACGTAGGTTAATTTCCCCCCAGAATTTTACCACCTCCAGTCATGCCCAGAACATATGAATCATCCCTGCATCCAGTTCCCCACACTTGGGGCATGTTTGGATTTCTGTGCCACCAAATTTGGCGATCTTCCGTGCGGTCAAGTATGCCTTTTTGTGGTATCTCTGTGCCCTTTCCCAATCCCCGTCTTACATGGGTATTCCCGCATCCTCCTCCCAATCCAGTCTCTGCTGGGACACCTCCTTGCCCACTCTAGACATCATCAGTTCGTAGATCCGGGATACCTCATGCCCTCCTTCTGAGATATCGTATATTGTTTCTGTAGCCATGTCAGGTTGTTCCGTTAGCACTATTTCGGACGATGTCCCCTTCACCCGATTGACCACTCTGGTATAAGTGATGTATTGCCCCTGGTGTAACCCAGTTTCATCAACTATCGTTTGGAAATCCAATGCCTTCCCTTCTTGCCATATATTTCCCAGAGTTGCTATGCCTACTGGCTCACAATATTTACAAATCCCCTTTCTTAGTTGCTCATCCACCCCGCGTAGTGTCACAAGTGGTGCCTGCGGGGAGCATGGCTATGGGTTGCCCATAACCCGGCAAGCCTTGTGCCATGTCTTCCAGCCTAGTTCCAGCAATCTCAATCGCCTTTTAGCTCTGATTTGGGTAGCCAAATCAGTTCTTTCAAAAAATACGGGTCACATTCATCCCTTAGCAGTCTAGATTCTGCCGTTGTCTTCCGACAGCCACCTGGCAACATATTGTAGTTGCCCGGCCAAGTGGTATATCTCAAAGTTCGGCATGTTTATGCCCCCTCTGTCATACGTGTTCTGTAATTTCCATTAGGCAATTCTGTTTCTGGTGTTGTACCAATCACGGGAAGAGACCCATTCAGTGGATCGCCGTTCCATCTACAACGCAGCATGGTGACTGTGTTTCGCTTCGCGAGCGGGCCGCTCAAATTTATTACAGCTGCCCATTCGTCCACGAATTGTTTATCAATTTACCAGGCAGTTACCTGCTGACATGACCTTCTCTGCTGCATCCACCATTTAGGAGGCAACTCCATCATAATAACCTCTGTAGGGGGCTACTGAGAGCAGCACTCCTCCACTTGCAGTCCTTGAATAGCTGCAGTCTCTTGTGGGGTCAGATTCCAGCTCATCGACCCTTCTTTTTCATCGTTTACGCGATCAGCTAATCATATGAGTCTTTCGCTTTGTATCTCCTGATGAAGACGTTGTGCAATATACATTCTACGTCGAGACCGGTTGAGTTTATGTTCCAGGGATGTGATCTATACAACACCTTTCGTCTCAGATCCACCCTTGTGATAGATTGTTTTTACTGTTTCCATTGTTGTATGTTAATCAATTTCTAAATATTAAAATAACTAGACGATTGTGGGGAATGTGTACCTCACTCCCGATTGTTAATTAATTGTGTTATTTTTAGCTATTGTTGTTTGGTTGAATGTAACTATGAATGATGTATGGTTTGAATGCTGCACTATGAATGGTTTTGATGATGGACTAATTTTAGCCATGTGTTATGTTTACCCATGTTGTCGTGTTATGTGATACAGTGATGTTCTTTAAAGTAATGTGTCATTAATTGACTATTTTGAAAATTTTTAGTATCATTGTAAATAAAATTTGATACATTTTTGTAAGCAACACAGTTTTGCTCTCTGGACATTTTTTCTGTATTTGTGCTTTACAATAATACTCTGGTCCAGGTACAGAGTCTCCCTGCTTCTTTCTGCTTTTGTTGTGCCAAAGAAAGCCTCTGCCTCTGCATAGACTCTGAAGTTTGATAAAAAAGCATCTGCGCAGCATGTGTGGGATGTTTACAAAAAAGTGTAGGAGCCTGGGCAAGACCACCATTTTCAGCAAAGCCGCCCTCCCCACCATGGCTAAGGGGAGCTTCGCCCAGAACCCCATGCTGTTTTTGATGTTTTCTACCGCTTCCTCTGTGTTATATTTGTGTTCGTCTCCTATCATGTGATATATGTTGATTCCCCAGGTACCTAAACGTTCTGGTCTCCCAGGCTATCTGCAGGATTGGTAAGTGTTCCTGTGGGACTCCTTTGTATCTTCCTAAGGGAAACATGAATGATTTTTTGGGGTTAACCGCTATGCCGGAGAGTGTTGCGTAATGCTCCATCACCTCCAAAATATATTGTATGTTTTCCTCCGGGTACTGCAAATACAGAAGCACATCGTCTGCGTACAATGATATCAAGTGCGGTCCCCCCTTAGTGTGAACCCCGGTATCTTCATATTGTTGCCTTAGATAGATCGCTAGAGGTTCTAATGCTAGGATGTACAGCATCGGGGACGATGGGCAGCCCTGTCTAGTGCCTCTGCTGAGTTGCCATTTGTCTGAGATGATCGCACACATTTTAACTCTGGCCAATGGGGAGCTATACACCAGATTCGCCCACCTCAGGTACCCGGGTCCCATCCCATATTCGTTTAAGGCCGCCATCATCCAGGGCCATTTTACAGAGCTGAAGGCTTTCACCACGTCCAGTGAGACTATTGCTATTTCACATGGGTCGCCTTCCGCCTGTTCTATGATGTGGTGGAGCCTTCTATGGTTATCAGATATACTCCTACCTGGGACATCTCCAGTCTGGTTGGGGTGTATACGTTTGTTTATTACCCGTTTAAGTCTGTTCGGCAGCACCGCCGTAAGGATTTTACTGTCCTGGTTTAACATGGATAGCGGTCTGTACGACCCACAGTCTGTGCTTGGCTTATTGGGTTTCAGGAGCGGAATGATTATCGCCTCCCTCAGTGATTCCTGCAGTCTCCCTTTCTTGAAGGCCTCATTTAGCATTGCTAGTAGCGGGGGGAGCACCTCCTGCCTGTACGTTTTATAGAATTCACTAGGGAGTCCCTTTGCCCCAGGGGCTTTGCTGGTGGGCAGGTGTTTGACCACTGTCTCCAGTTCCTCTATCGTAATTGGGGCATCTAGGTTCTCCCTATCTTCTGTGCCCAATTTAGGTAACCCTATATCTCTCAGTGCTTCGGCTCTAAGCCTCCACGTTGGGATCCTGGCTCTGGGGGGCTGGTATCGCCACGCCAGAACCAAAGGGGAGTGGTCCGATAGTATCCTTGCTTTATATTCTGACCTCTCAATCTCCCCGATGAGTTCCGGAGTGGCAAACATGTAGTCCAGTCTCGTGTATAGCTTTTGTGGGACTGCATAGTGTGAATAGTGCCTATCGTTCGGGTGTTGCTGCCTCCATACGTCTTCCAGCTGAAAATCTCCCAGCAGGGCCTGCAGGGTTTTAGCTGCGGGCGTAGGTCTGTCTAATTTTGTGTCTGATCTGTCCATTTTGGGATTTAGCGTGCACTTAAAGTCCCTTCCCCATATGACTGCACCTCCCAGGTGGGGGCTGATTTTGCTGTATAATGTCTTGAAATAGGCCACTGTGCCTTGGTTTGAGGCGTATGTGTTGGTTATGCTCAGCTCTCTATTCTCTAACATGCCCCGCATCACCACCCTCCCATCCGGCTCCACCGTGGCCTGCAGCAGCTGAAAGGGTACATGTGGCGCTACCCAGGTGATTGGATGATTGTCCCCCCCTACATGTTGTCTTTCAATGTATTTTTTATAACTTAGGTTGCATAGGGCCTCATTACGAGGTTGGAGGCAGCCATGGAGCTATTAGCTCCATGGCTGCCTCCAAAACCATTCTGACTCCGCCCTGGTGAATGGAGCCATTACCGGTCCATTCCGAGCTCGGAGGGACCGGTAATTCCCCATTCACCAGGGCCATTCCCCATTCCCATTTGAGCCCCCATAGGGCTCAATGGGAATGGGGAAGGCGCTAATAACGGTACCGCAAATTGCGGTACCATTATTAGCTCTAGAGTCCCTTTGCGGGTCCCGTCCTTAACGCCTGCAGAAACCAGGTGTTAGGGAAGGACCCGCAAAGGGAACTCGTAGTAGGGAGGTAAGGGATTACCGGCACCGGTGCCCTTACCGGTGCCGGTAATCCCTTACCTGCAGGGTAGACATTATACAGCAAAATCAGCCCCCACCATGCATTCATATGGGGAGGGGACTTTAACTGCATGCGAAATCCCAAAATGGACAGATCAGACACAAAACTAGACAGACCTACGCCCGCAGCTAAAACCCTGCAGGCCCTGAAAGGGTACATGTGGCGCTACCCAGGTGATTACTACCCTAGCATATGCCGAATACGTTGCTCCAAAGGTGGTCCCCCCTCCATTTTTTTTATCACCTCCCATTTCTCTTTAGTGAGGTGGGTTTCTTGTAATAAGGCTATCTCTATCTTTTGCCTCCTCAGGTACATCATGACCTTGTTCCTCTTCAGATAGCTGTTGAGTTCCCTGACGTTCCAGGTTACTATTCTAAGGTCTCCCATCTTCATCCATATCCCGTCCCATCTCCTCCCTCCCTTGTCCTGCACCCCATGTATGCTTTTGCGTGGATATGAGCTTGCTCCCTAACTATTTTCAGTAAAAACTCCCCAACATTACCCCCACCCCCTCCCTCCCGGTCCCCCGCTCCAAACTTCCCAACCCCAACCATTGCTCTCCCCCAACTCCCCTCCCACCTCCCATCCTTCCCATCCCCAACTGCCCCAACTCCCCAAACATTTGCTCAGCTCCATCCCTGGATCTCAGGCTACCCCGCATCTAGTCCTTTTCTGCGGCTTAGCCTATACTCAGGACCCAGCAGGGGGATACTACACTACTAATATCCTAACTAATCCACCTACTGGGGGTAAAGGTGCGTCTCCTCTGTTCCTGCATTTAGCTGCAGTTTGTGATACTTTCCCCTACTTAAGCACTGCATTCCTTCCACAACCCAAGCCAACTATTGTCCATATGTATTATAGATCAAGGGTTCAGTTCTGATGCTCTATTATAATCTGGTCCCAAGGTCAGTATATGTGCCGTACCTATCTTCATGGAGTCAATATGTCTGCACGTATGGCCCTGCAGAGGTTTCGCTTCACTTCTCCATCTCTCGTTCCGCCTGGGCTCCCGACCCTATCGGGCAGTTCCTTGCGTCCAGCCATGCCGTCACATCTTCTGGTGAGTCGGAAAAAAGGCCTTGTTTTTATGGAGCACTTTCATCTTCGCCGGATACAGTAACATGTATTTGTAGTCCGCCTCCCGCAGCCTCTTTTTGACCGCCACATAGTTCATTTGCTGTCTCTGCACCAGGAGGGTGTAGTCCGGGTACGCCGTGATGGTAGCTGATGCTCTGCTTATCGTCCCCCCTTTGCGAAAATGCTCTAAAACCTTCTCTCTGTCTCTACAGTTCAGTATCTTAGCGATGATTGGCCGCGGAGGGGGGCCCCGGTGGCGGTTTCCTGGCCAGTGATCTGTGCGCTCGCTCCACCGCAAATCCCTGGCTGAGTCTTCCGCCGGTTATTTCTTGCAAGAGCATGTTCTCAACGTAATTTGTCGGGTCCGATCCTTCCTCACCTTACGGAAGTCCCACAATGCGTACGTTGTTTCTACGTGCGCGCCCTTCTGCTTCTTCAGCTCTGCTCTCAAGGTTGTGCACTTGTTGTTTCAGTGTGTGGATCTCCTTGGCATTGGTCGAGCACGTGCCTGTGTTGGCTTTCACCTCTTTTTCCAAGTTTCCTGTGTGCTCGGCTAGCACTCAGACATCTTGTCGTAGTAGATTAACATCTACACTCACTGTGTCAATTTTGAACTCCAGCGAGGTCTTCAATTCCAGGATAGCAGCGCCCATCTTACTCTCCCAAGATACTTTTAGTTCCGCTATAGCATCTAGTATCTGTTTGTCGTTACGGGCTGTGGTTTCATCCTGTTGTATGTGCTGTCCCTTGGGTCTAGCCCCTTCTACTGCTGGTAGCAATTTGACTAACTCCTCCAGGGTTGATTGTTTCCCCTTGACTTTCACTTGTTTAGTTCCTTCCTCTGCCGGTCGTTCCTTTCCTCTAGCTCTGCTTTCAGCTTCTCCCACTACGAGGGCTGTGTGGCACTGAGGGGCTTTGCTCCTTTCCTTGGTCACTTCTCCAGAGCAGGGTGTCTGCTACCCGGTGCATCCACGGTCTATTTGGCAGCTCCCTGGCGATGTTCGCCAATCTCCTGCTCCGACTCCCTTTAGGTCAGGTAGCAGCCTCCGGTCTCGTTCCACTTTTAGTCTCCGTATCAGGCGCTCCGCACTCTCAGCGCCACGTTTTGCACCTGGATTTAGGGCGCTTAGTTTATGCTCCCAGAACATTACGTCTAGGATCTCCAGGCCTCTGCAGTTAGTTTTTGGTCCTTGTTGCACACAACCCACGCGGCTGACTGCCTATGCGTCAGGGTGATTGTGCTCCGGTGGGGCAAGTGCTCATATGCACCGGCCAGGGTAATGATCCTCCCTTCTGAGCGAGCGGATATGTTTCAGCAAACCGCTATGAAGGCCTGGGGCCGGTAGTCAGGGGTACCACCCCACCACCAGTCCTTGTCACTCTTGCTGTGTCGTAGTGCTGAGAAGGTGTCCTCCCGGGGGCGAACACAGCTGGTCTTTGGCTCAATGTGGCGTTGCCTGGATCCACGCGTGGCCACAAGAGTGTCCGCAATGCTCAGCGTCAACCTGGTAGCAACCGTCACCTTGTGGCCTTCAACAGTGTCCACCAGGCATGTACATATCCAGGTAGGTGTACAGCCGTGTACCTCCTCTCCAAAGCCCACGCGTCGTGGTGCATGAGTCACAGCCGTTTTAATCTGCCAGGCAGTGGCCCCTTTTGTCTGGGGCTCCTCTATGTTCTGGGCTGGCCACCCGAATGCTTGAGGATGGGTCTCCCAGGACGGGGCACGTGAGTTTTGCTGGAGTGCTAAAGGTGTATGTCCCACCTCGTACTCTCCTATCAGCTATGGCGGTCCAGTGCAATTTTATGTCTGGTGTCCTCCTTTGAGGGCCGAGTTAGTTTGTTACTGCGCGCTCCACAACTGGGGGAACGACTATAACTGTGGACACCTTGGCACCCCGCTGTCCGGTGTCTTTTGTGGCCTTCCCGCAGGGTGTTATGAGCGAAAGGGGGAGGGCCCTCTGCTTTATTAAAGGTGCTTCGGGTTCTTCCGGGCCTCCCTCTCCCCCTAGCTCGTTGCTGCTATTTTCGGCCCGCTCCTCCTCCCTTGTATCACTGCCCGCACCAGTGTTTCTTCTGCGGACACCTTGACTCCTCATGGTTCGGTGAGTCGCGGCCGCCTAACAGGGTGCCGCGGTCGGGGTGGGGGGCCTGCTGCTATATCGCCGTGATGTAATTTTTCCCGGGCCCCCTCCACCCTTTAGCTCCTCACTGCCAACTCAGAGGACAGCCCGCTCTTCCTCGTTCTTGTTATGGCCTTGCGCCCGACTTCACTCTGCCGACGTCCACCTCTGGTGGTTCTTCGTGCATCTCTTTGTTCTGCAGCTCCTCTGTAGACACTCCAGGTCGTCTCGCTCCCGAAAGTGCCCGGTTTCCGCAGGTCCACACTCTCGCGTATGGTGGTCCGTGGTCTGTGTCCTCTTGGGGTACTGCGCTACACAACCTTGCAGTCTTCTGCAGCGGGTATGCCCGTTAACGTGTCCTTGTGTGTGCGGGCGCCTCTGTCCATGCCGTCTTTCGGGGTAATTGGTCTTCCGCTTTCCAGTTTCCATCCAGCTGGAGCCTGTTATTCGATGCAGGGCGCTACGGTCACCTTAGGCTGTGCATGAATCCTCTCTTTCCCAGGCGTGCAGTGTCTTCCTTCACCCCCGCTTTGCCCCTGAAGCCCCGGGCCGCCATCTTGGTCTCCTCTTCGGTTCCAAGTTTACTCAGTAGCTTGGGCAGAGATTCTCACTGCCATACACTGAATGCAATTGTTCTTGAACGTTGCTGGCAGTTGTTTTTGCCATATCAATGTGCGGATCTGCAGGAGCTCACGAAGAGCACGTCCTCCTTACATGGCCTCTAGCCACGCCCCCTTGGATTCTCTCCTATGTCCACCAACCACTTCAAAGGCTTAGGGTGAGCATACACAGTCAAGTGAGTCCCATGGAGGTAGGACCTCAACTTCCTAAGACACCATGGGGGTCATTACGAGGTTGGAGGTAGCCATGTCGCTATTAGCGCCATGGCTACCCCCTTACCGCATACCGGGTCCGGGTTCCCTGAATGGGGAATTACCGGGCCATTCCAACCTTGGAGGACCCGGTATTTCCCCATTCAGGGAACCCATCCCCATTCCCATTCAAGCCCCCGTAGGGCTCAATGGGAAGGAGGACCATGCTAACAACGAGCCCGTTAATAACGGGCCCGTTGTTAGCATGCTGGTCCTTTAGCGGCTCCCACTAAAACCAGCTGCCCTTAGCGGGACCCGCTAAAGGACCTCGTAATGCGGCGATAAGGGGTTAACGGCACCACCACCTTTACCGGCACCGTTAACCCCTTACCTCCAACCTCGTAATGACCCCCCATATGTTGGAAAAACATATTTTCTCCACCTGGGGCCCGCCTGAGTTCTTCACACCTATACTGGTAGCTGATGAGACATATAGGTTGTTCCTCACCTTTGTCATCAAGCTGTGCACGTTTCCCAACTATTCCAGTGTCACAGGCATCTGTCTGCACTAAGCAAGGTCTCTTCCAATCAGGTACCCTTAAACCAGGGGCCTGACCTAAGGAATCCTTCTGGCCAGTCAAGGCCTTCTCACACTCAAGCGTCTATAACAATTGCTTTGGTCCCCTATGAGTAGTGAGGGCAGTCAGAGGGGCAGCTATATTGCTATAGCCTGCCACTTTACTCCTGTGTTTCCTAGTGAGGGCCAGGAAAGTCCTCATTTGGGCTTGGGTAGTGGGGGTTGCCCAGTTCGGTAAATGAACTACTTCACTGACAAGAGGTTGCATCCTGTCCCCACATACACCAACTTTAGTCTCAAGGAAGGCCAATGGGTCCTGTTCAGATTGACACTTGGTTGTCTCCCCGAACAAGTTGGCCTGATGAAGGTCCCGACACCCAGTCTCTTTAGTTATTCCCAGTTCCTTCTAAGTGGGGGTTGAATCTGCCATGTCATCCAGACATGTATTGCTGAGATCCATTTTCCCATTCAGACCAGGGGCTAAACTCATTTGACAGGTGTCAATTGCAGCCACCAATCCATACACTGCAGTAAGGATCTGAAAAGGCCAAAACTGCTGTCCCCTACTCAGCAAATACTGCAAGGGATATGTTGCCATGCCCTGCGGAGAGATCATAAGCGCAACTGTACTTTTCAGTACAGAGCTGATCCACTAAATTGTTACTTCTTAGTGAAGAGTGTATCTGTCTAGGGGACAGAATACAGAGCTCTAGTGTCATACAGAATCCCAAACTGGCTTTACCTGTATGTTCCTTCAGATCCTCAGAACTGAAATCTAAACAGCTAGAGTGCTCAAACACTCTTTGTTCCAACAAAGGGTGGATCTTCTACCAACTGTCAGAACTTCTTGTTTGGTCTGAACCACCACAACACCCAGACTTGGTGGGTTCACCAACTCCCAGAATACCTCCAGGTTTACACCAATCGGATATAAAGGGTTTCAGTGACAACAAGGGGGGGAGAATGTTTTAAAAAAAACTCCAGGTCACCTTGCTCATGTGCGGTCAGGTGAGGAGAGACTAGGTCATCCTCACTCAAGCCATTCGCAGGACTGCTTTGACACACGGCAGGGAGACAGACAGATGTCTCTGGCTTTCTCTCTATAGCCATAAACCTGGCTCCCATTCTATCACTCAAGATAGAATCCTCTACACTATTCATAGGAAACATTATGGTAACCTGAACAGGTCCACCAAGGCCTTCCGTATAGTTTACCATGCCAAGTTGTGAAACATGGCAAGGCCACGACCACTGTGTTCAGGGATTTAAATATGTTTGACAGGAGAAGCCCCAACCTTCTTCTCTGGGGGTCACTGAGGGCTCCAATCAAACTTATGAGAGACCTGACAGTTCTCTCTCTCAGACCACCTTCCTGTGGATGACAGCTTAGTGACACTTGACAGGTCACTTCACTGTCCCTCCACTGGGTCTGACTACTACGGAGTACAGCAGAGGAGCTACCTCTGGGACTGTCATTCAGTATGGCATTAATGACTGACTTGGCAGCCATTCCCTGTGGGTTAGCATTAAGGCATATGGTGTCGTGATCAGCAACAACCAATCTTCAATTTACTGCCTGAGGTCTCCACGGTCAAAGGGCTAAACAAAGTAGGCCTTGCCTCTGGGTTCTATGTCATTGCATCGAAATTGATTTATTTTTATTTTTGGGGGGTTTCCCCACCCCTTATATATACATTTCCACCCCCCCTATCTATTTCAACTAGTTTTTTCAGCAAAATCTAAACACCCATTGAAATTGCACCCTTCGCTAAAAGAACGTTATACCTTGCCTCTGGTACAAATGAGTCCACTCCTAAAAATGAACTCTGGAGTATGTGAATACATGTCTCAGTCCTGTCAACCTGGTGACAGAGAGGGAGACTCCAGCAGTGGGTTTCTTCTGGGACATTCATCATGGGCCAGCAAGAAAGTGTGTTAGACCTCTCTAGTGCAATCCCGACACTAGAATGAAGCACTAGGGGAATGTCACACCCCAACTATAGGAGGAAGGGCTTCACCTCCTGAGAAACCTCCAACCTCTCAAGGTTTTCTCTGTGGGCTTACTATCCAGTAACCCACCTTCCTTTTGTATCCTTTGCTTCACTGGAGGGGAATCCTCCCACTGGAAGCAGACCTTTCTCTGCATGCCTATGTAAGATGGTTTCTTTCTGTGTTGGCCTATACTAATATCTCCCCTAGGGATCTCCTCTACCAGCATGCTAGGTAGTTCAGGAGCCCTATAGGATCCAATATCTTCTGGTAGTCTTTCTTCCGAACCAGGAATAGGGACTCTACCAACTACCTCCACAGATGTTGTAGGTAGGACAGGAGGAATATTCTTTTTCCCTCTGCCTCTTTTTATGATTCCTCTGGCCATGGGTTTCCCCGTAGGCCTAGGGATTCCCTGATTCTGAGAACAAGTGCTTGAAGGGTCTGGTGAGTGTCTATCAGGACCTCAATCTTGCAGAATAATCTCACCCAGAACTCTTCTAGGAACAGCCCTCCTAACATTGAGAGATGTCCTGACAGTTCACTAAAGAGAAACCTCTCCTAACACTTTGGTGTGGGTCTGGGAGGCGGAATGGGGCACATTGGTGTGGGTTTGGGAGGAGGAATGAACCACATTGGTCTAGAGCAGAGGTCTTCAAACTGTCGGCCGCGCCCCCCCAGGGGGGCGCGAGAGCCCAGCATGAAATGTGTAAAAAAAAAAAAATATATATATATATTTTTTTTTTAGATTGGAGGAAATGGACACGAGCAGCTCACATGGTCAGACTGGACCATAAAACGGCCTTAGGCACCAATGAAACAGTGTCCAGCAGTTGCAAATGGATATTCAGTCCTTTAGTCACTGACTGTTTGAATATTACCCAAGGGGGGTGTTACTTGTTCAAATGTAAACAAATTGTGATATTTAAAGAATGTTTATTCAGCAATAATGGTCAAAACT
This sequence comes from Ambystoma mexicanum, assembly GCF_040938575.1. Taxonomy (NCBI): domain Eukaryota; kingdom Metazoa; phylum Chordata; class Amphibia; order Caudata; family Ambystomatidae; genus Ambystoma; species Ambystoma mexicanum. Next base: position 599,450,321 of record NC_090941.1, on the reverse strand, counting down.
ACTAGCTGCATAGTAAAGTAACTCCTCAAACTGGCCCACATTGGCCAAAAAAGTGGCCTATTTTGACTGACCTACATTAGCATTTTGCATTTTTTTGGCACAGTAATTGCCATATTGCCCTATAGGCCAGTCCAAACCTGGCGGCTCATCCATAATGGGTGAGGGGGCATCCACCCACTGGCCCCCTCACCCATTATGGAGGAGCCGAGGAGCCAGCCCAGTGAAACACTGGGCGCTCCCTCAGCTGAGGGTGTTCTCCTGGGCTGGCTGAACTGTCAAAGGGAAACACTGTTTGCCTTTGACAGTTCAGTTCCCTAGCCGCACATGATCGCTGAGCCATGCAACACTGGGGGTGTTTTGCTTCGCCAGCCTTGCATAGCTCATTGGAAATGTTGGCTTGGGCACTGCATGTATGTATTTGCGAGAGGGTGCTCCTAGGCCTCCTCGCACATATGGGCAGAGCAAGCTGGAGGGGGGAATTTTAGCAACCACACGCAGGCCACTGCAGAAGGTACGTTTATGGTGATTTATTTTGTATTTAAATATGTGTATGGATGCATGTATGATTGTGTTATGGGACTGTGGTGGGAGCAGGATGGGCGGGAGCACTGGGATAGTGGTGGGAGCAGGGTGGGGAGAGGCCAGGGTCTGTACTGGGAGTAGGGTGCGGTGACAGCGTGCAAAAGTTCATCTGGCACATTTGGGGGGCCCGGCCTGCCCAAATTCTGCTCAGGGGGGGGCACAGGCCAACAAAGTTTGAAGACCACTGGTCTAGAGGGAGGGCTGCTGCATCTTGGTTGGATATGGCTTGGAGGGTTAGTGGCATCTCGGTGTCTGGAATGGAGAGATGGGGCGTCTTGGTGGGATCTGGAGGGAGGGATGAGGGCATCTTTATGTGTGTCTGGAGGGAGGGATATGGGCACATTGGTGTGGGTCATCTAGGTGTGAGTGGAGGGCAGGATAGTGTGTGGAGGGAGGGATGGGGAATCATGGTATGGGTCTGGAGGGTGGCATGGGTGCATTTTGGTGGGATATGGAATGGGGCATCTTGGTGTGGGTATGACGGGTGGCATGGGGCTTCTTGTAGTGTTGAGAGGGGTGGCAGCATCTAGGTGGGGTCTGGTTTGGAGGGACGGGGCATCTTGGTGTGCTCTGGGAGGGGTATCTTGGAGCGGGTCCTGAGGTCAAGATGGGGCATCTGGCTGTTGAGGGAGGGGGCATCTTAGTATGGGTCTTGATCGAGAGATGGGGCATCTTGGTGTGGGTATGAAGGGTAGCATGGGGCTTCTTGGAGTGTTGAGAGGGTTGGGCATCTAGGGGTGAGGGCAGAATAGGGTGTGGAGGAATGGATGGGCAATTGTGGTATTGGTGGTCTAGAAAGAGGTATGGGGCATGTTGGTGCAGTCTGGTTTGGTGGGAGGGAGCATCTTGGTGAGATATATGAAGGTGGGATCTGGATTAGAAGGATGGGTGCACATTGGTGTAGGTCTTAGGGGACGGGACATCATGTTATGGGTCTAGACAGGGACGTCTCTATGGAGGGGCAAACGGGGCAAGTGCCCCGGGCCCCCCATCCTGGTGGCCTTGGAGGGGGCCCCCAGATCCTGGAGAGTGTCGTGACTCATGTGAGAATAACATGTGCCAGCCTGCCTGCAGCAGGAGGCACGGGCGCACCGCGCATGGCTGGCTCCCCCTCCCACGGCCTTGACTTTAATTTAAAGTTCAATCCTACGTAACTCAAAGGCCAAGAAGAAGTAACTAAGCAACATAGTTCTCTCCTCTCTGTGCCCCCAACCCCACCGGCCGGCTTTCTGATTTCGAGTTGACAACAAGAAGAGTTTGCTGCCTTGGATCATAAATCATTATTGCAGGCCATGGCTAGGCCTGGGCTGGACCAGCAATAGCAATGCAACGACAGCCAATGAAAACTACCATTCTGTTGTTACTATGCATTATTTGATACATTCTGTATAGTAACACAGAATGTGCAGTTTTCATTGACTGCAGTGAAATGACATGGTGACGTGTTGTAGTTGCCACAGGAGGCAGCGTGGCACCACCTTCATTTCACGAGTTGAAGGTGTCTAGGCGTGGCGTCGGTCGACCGTCTTGAGACAGACAGACTGCCTGCTGTGTGCGTGCAGCCTAGTTGGGCCCTGCCAGTGTGCCACTGCCGCAGTGTCACTAGTGCCAGCAGTCCAGTGTGCACTGTGCACTGGCCACCCACCCCTGAGTCCTCGACAGGAGACAGAGTCCCCCCGGCAGCCGAGCCGAGTGCCGACTCCAAATCAGGTAAATAAGTGCCAGTACCCTTACCCTGCTGCTTTAAATGCATGTAGCCGCCCTTCCACCCTAATCAGAATAGCTTGTGTGTGCCTGCCTCCAAACCCTTTGATCTGCAGATGCTTCAAAGAGGGAGGAGGGCTGAATTCTGGCTGCAACTCAAGGGGCACTCTATCTCTCGGAACACTGCACATTTGATAGCTGTTTTTCTTAAACAGAAATGCTAAAAATAAGCTCTCGGCTTCATAGGCGGGGCGTCCGCGCAGGGCCTTCCTCCCAGGCTAGCAATGCATAAAATGGAATCCCAGTAAGCAGTTGGACCCTGCGTTATTGTGTTCTCAAAAGGGCTTCCAAAAGTAGAAAGTAAAAGAGCCCACGGACGAATGCATTGCTCCGACCAACCGCATAGCCCAGGCTCGGACTTGCCTACAGGGCAATGCCCGAAACGAACATGCAAAATACTAGCGTGGGACAGTTTTTGGGTTAAAGTGGGACTCTTTTTTTGGCCAATGTCGGCCAGTATGATAAGTTACTTCACCAGCGGCTAGTAGTTTTGCCCATTGTTCCTGAATAAATGTTCTTTAAATTGCACAATTTGCAGCACACTTTATCAAAAAACTCCCCCTTGGGTACTATTCAGTCTGTCACAAAAGGAATGAATTGACATTTGCAACGGTGGTGCACTTTTTCATTGGTGCCCAAGACCATTTGGTGATCCAGTCCACCCCTGGCACAGCCCCTTTCTACAGAGCGATGTCCTGACAGTTAAATATGCCAATGACCCGCATTTTAGGATTATGTATATATTAGCTGTATGTGCACAGTTAAGCCTTGTATGGGTGTTCAATTCCTAGGGTGTTGAGGAAGGGGGGGGGGTTGTGTAAGGGTACATTTGTTGCATAAACATTCGTTTGTTGTGGATTTTTAGATGTGTGTGTTTGGTATTCATGTGTATGTGTACATTAGGTATCTGTTCATACATTCATTTTGTACATTTCTATTAGAATATGTAGCTGTATATGTATATATGTGTATTGTACTTGCATCCCGCGGTGGGTATGTGGACGTGAGCGTTATCTCTCTATATAGACATCATGTGTTCATGGACATTAGCTGTGTATGTCTGTGTTTCTTGTTTATGTGTACATTAGTTAAACGTACATTATGTGTTCTTGCTAACGCTTCGAGGATTCAACTGCTAGTTGTTTGTCCATGCGGTGTGTCTGTGCGCATTCTGCTGTGCATGCACTCGTGCATATTACGTTTGGTTGCGTACACATTAATTATGTGGTGTCCATTATCTCTGCACCGGTCAGTAACTGTGTATGTGCACACCGTGGGTGCGTCTGTGCAAAAGGCACACACGTGCAGTACGTGTGTAGATGCAAACTCATGTGCATGCGTTAATTAGTTGCACTTGGACATGAATTGCGTCTGTGGGCGTTGGGTGTGGGCACGTGCTGTGTATGCTTGCATTTGGTGTGTGCGCGTGCATTAGTTGCGTGTTTGATGATGCTTCCCTCATTGGCCTCTCGCTTGACCAGCACCCACCATCAACCCACACTCTCGAGCTTTTTATCTTCTGGGCTGTGGATTGACTCCTCTAGTGCACACGTGTTGCGTGCATGAATAATCCTTCCGGATATTAGGCCGGCGAAGCCTGGGCAATGAAAGAGATCGCCCCCATCATCCTCCCTAGAATCTTCGTCCACATTTTCCTCGTCTGTATTGCGCTTGTGAGTTTGGGTATCGCCTCCCATATGTGTTCCCAGTGTTCCTTTGGGTTGTGCCCCAGAGGGTATTTTCCCATCTTCTCATATATTGCCAATTAACTTCTTCTGTTTGGGCATTCAAAAACGTGTAGGTGTCTGAGACAAATTTCTTTGTGCCTGTGTGTGTCATAATGTATGTTTCGAACAGGGTCAGTTCCCTTGTCGCTGCTTGTTTGATCTGTGGGGACTGCAGCCAGTGCTGTAGTTGATCATGTTTATATCTATCTTTGGTGGCCAGGCCTAACTGTGTTACGCATTTGTCAAAGGACCCGATTTCCTGGGCCTGAAAGATGTCTCCTATCTTGTCACAACCGGCCTATTCCGATTTCTGACATGCTCCCTTTTCCATGCCCGAAGGGAATTCTGGGTTACTAAACATTGGCATGAATGGGGCGGGGTCCCTTGTCAGTGTCTCGTCTTTTGTGGCTTTGTCCCATATCCCTAGTGTTGCTTGCATTAACTCGCTAATTTATAGATAAGGGTGTCTGGGTTGTTCCCCTCTCCAGAGGAGATGACGGAGATGGGTTGTTGCAACCGCTTTGTCTTGGAGGGCCCACATTTTTGGTGACGTTCCTGGGATCCACTCTTTCAGCACCCAAAGTTGAGATGCTTCATAATAATTACAGAAATGAGAGTGGACGCAGCCACCATTCTGTCTCAGTGCCGTAAGAACTGTTCTGGACACCCTGGGGGTCTTTTTCCTCCAGATGTCTGCCATTATTGTTTCGGTTAGGGCCTTAAAGTATGATACTGGGATTTTAATTGGTAGTGCCTGAAATAGGCACAGAACTCGGGGTAGGGCATTTTTTTTACCATCGTGATCCGGCCCCACTGAGGTTGACATGGGGTTCCATCTCCCTATGTCTCGTTTGATTTTCTCTAATTGTTGGGGGTAGTTTTCTCTTTAGAGTTTACCTATCCCATCGCTCAGTATAATTCCCAGATATTTAACCCCATTGTCTGCCACCTTCAGCTGTAATGCTGTGGCTTGTTGTGGAATGGAGTCTCTATTTCACGCCAATATAAGTATTTCAGATTTTTGTCTATTGATTTTTAGTCCCGAAAGAGTTCCGTTTATCTCTATCTCTTGTTGGAGAAGAGGTAGAGTCTCCTCCGGGTCTCCCAGTGCTACTAGTATGTCATTCACATATGCTGCTATTTTGTGGGAGTGGCCTGCCATATCTATCCCCTTTATGGTTGGGGTTTCCCTTATTCGCATCAGGAGGGGCTCCAGAAATATTGCATAAAGGAGTGGGGAAAGGGGGTACCCCTGTTTGGTCCCTCTCTCTACTCGGACTCTATCGGACAGCCCACCGTTTACTGCAATGCAAGCACTTGTGGGGTTGTAGTTTGCTTGGATCATGTTTATGTAGGCTTCCCCCATGCCCATTTTCCCCAGTATGCAAAACAGAAGCATCCACTCGACCCGATCAAATGCTTTTTCCGCGTCGAGATCTAATAATATGGCCGGTGAGCGTTTGATTGTTTCCATGTGTTAATATCCCCGGAAAAATATCGCCATCTAAAAATATTGCCATATTTTTGCAGCAATATTAAGGCATGGAACCTATAGGGACACCCCCGCAACCCCTGCTCCCAAAACCCCCCAAAATTATCCCCCCCCAAAAATATCACTTATGGCCGTTCCAGAAGACCATATATACAGCAATATTTTTGGTGGTGATAATATGTAGTGATACCGTTTGTTTCTTATTTTTTTCTATCAGGTGGATTATTCTCCTTATATTATCGTGTGTCTTTCTGTTAGGAACGAATCCTGACTCATCCTGATGGATCGGCTTCGGGAGGACCACTGAAAGTCTATTGGCCAATATTTTCGTAAATAGTTTAGCATCTAAGTTGTTTAGCGCTATCAGGCAGTATGAGCTGGGTAGCGCCGGGTTCTTTCATTGTTTGTGGAAGACTCATATTTTTGCCTTGTTCATGGATTGGGTTATGTTGCCTTTTTCTTTGAAGGTGTTGAATAACTCTGTGAAGATTGGGGCTGGAATGTCTATGGGCCTCTTTAAGAGTATGGAGGTAATGAAAAAAGGAATGCGGAATGGCATTACTGGCATCATTAACGGGTCTGGGCCATTACGAGCCGACAACCCGCCAATACTGCCACTGCCCATACCGTGCCCCTTCTTACCGGCATGTGCGCGTACACGCGCCCCTTCGCGGTGCCAATACCAGGATGCCGCTAACATGAGGACATCACAAGTTACGCGGGCATGCACTTACCGGCATCCTGAAGGCGGTAATTTGGGCCTGCATGACGGCGACAATACAGGCATCGCGGATCACCCGTAAATAGCAACTTGCAGTGCAGGCAACTGCCACAGGTGCACACAATCACCACAGGTGGAATCAATGGAGCCTGACCCAGTACAAAAGGAATACACCCACACACCACACCCCTTCCTACACCAAAATGATCCCACTAGCTGTTGCAATCATGGGGCTGGAGGACATGCCTGTACTGCTGCAACAACAAGCAACAATAACAACAGCTACAACAGGCAGCACAGAGGAGACGCAGGAGGAGAAGGAGGATGAGACAGGCCCAGCAAGTTCCACCAGTGCAGCCAGTGGTAACACGTAGGCAGCCACCAATCCCTTGCATCAGACCCAGTCCATTCAATCTAACCCCTGAGCAGATCCACACCCTGTACCGGTTGGACCGGGACACCATCACTACCATAGTGGACATGATACACGACGACATCGTCAGCCTGATAGAAATCCGCACTGCCATCCCCCTTCTACTAAAGGTGGTGTCTGTGCTCCACTTCCTGGCCACAGGCACCTACCAGCACACAGTGGGGCAGCTTCATGGCATATCACAACCACTCTTGTCCCGCATGCTGACCGAAGTGCTTGATGCCCTCCTGAAGCATGCAAGCATCCACATTTCACTACCAAGGACTGGCCAGGAGCTTGCTGACACCAAAGTAGGCTTCCATGCACTGGCAGGCATGCCCAATTGCACCAGTGCCCTCGACTGCACCCATGTAGAATTGGTGGCCCCTCATGCCAATGAGGTGGTGTACCGCAATCACAAGCAATACCACTCAATCAATGTGCAGATGGCATGTGACTCCAGCAAGATCATCACACATTTTTGCGCACGATATCCCGGATCTACACATGATGCCATGGTGCTGCGTAACTCCATGCTACCCCGCTACATGGACCGACATGCTGGACGACGTGCCTGGCTGCTCAGTAAGTTGCCTGACTGGGCCATGGTAGTGCATTGGGGTTGTGAGGTGGGGGGATGCATACTCCAGCTGGGTGGGATTGGGGGGGGTGCATACTCCACCTGGGTGGGATTGGGGGGGATGCATACTCCAACTGGGTGGGATTGGGCGGTGAGTGGACAATGCACTCGGAGCTAAACACTGTTGTCCTGAACATCCCAACCTGAACATGACACATCAATGCCATACATAAGACCAATGCCGCACATCAATGACAACATGCCAGACGCACAAGCAGGCCACCATGGGTATGTCAAGCGATGCATGACTAAACATGATTACAACTGTGCCAATGCCGCTAGTGTGATTAGGTACAGAGTAGCATACACTGCAGTAATGGGTGGCAAGACATCGTTCTGCATCAGCATGCAAGTGAACACTCTGCATCATCTGTACAACGCAATCCACACTAGTAGACCATTGTGCAGTACACAATGCATCAAATTAACCTGTGTGCATACATCCAGGGACATGTGCATGTCAACACCAAATAGCTGCAGCCATGGCCGTTAATCCTAAAGATGTCAGCTCAGATTGACTCACACATACCTCTTTGTGCTCCCATGCAGGTGATGGAGGCTATCCCTTGAAGCCGTGGTTACTTACCCCTGTATGTAACCCGCATAACAGGCACGAAGAGGAGTACAATCGGGTTCATACCCGTACCCGTGTTGTGATTGAGCAGACCTTTGGCCTGTTGAAGGCACGGTTCCGCGGCCTAAGCAGGTCTGGTGGAGCACTCCTTTATGGCCCTGAGAAGGTGGCAAAGATCACCATGGTCTGTGTCATGCTGCACAACATGTACATCCAGAGAAACGTACCACTGCCACCTGACATTCACATGCATGCACCGGGTGAGGATGATGAAGATGATGTTGGAGGAGAAGCAGCACCCCTGGCAGTACGTGATGCACAAGATGGCCGTGCTGTACGCCAATCACTGATTGACGATTACTTCTGAACCACAGGGACGTTGATGGTTATGTGTCAGTACTACACTGAGCACTGGGACCGTGTGGACATGGACAGATGGTGTGTGGGGAGTTGGGCACTGTGCGCTGTCATGAATAGAATGAACACACACAAAATGAACAATGTCCAGGCATGAAATGATTTTGAACACAGCGGGTGTATTAAGAAAAATAACAATATAGTGCTTCCCCCCTCCACCACTCACACGCCCTCCCCCCAAAACACCCAAACACCCCATACCCCCCCAAACACCCCATACCCTCCTAACAACCCATACCCCCCAATAAACACCCCCTTAATCCCCTCAACACCACCACCACCACCACCTCCCCCCTCACCCATTGTCATCCCACACACAATGTGGTTGGACCAGCTATTTCCGGACTTTTTTGTGTGTCGGGGGGCAGCATTTCTGTGTGCCTTGCACTGTGCCTCGTCATCTGCACAGGGCTTGAGGGAGTCGAGCTTGCAGGTGTGGTCGGTGGGGTGGAGGTGGATGGGTTTTGCACCGCCAGTGCAGATTGTTGGTGCTGCATGTGTTCCAGCATCCTGTTTAGGACCTGTGTGACAGCCCCCAAACTGTCACGTATGATTATGGCACTCGAATTGATGGCCGCAATGGTTCCAGCATTCGCCTCCCAGATCTCACGGCATATTTGCTCACCCTCGGCCACATACTGTCGCACCAGTTCGATCATTGAGTCCTGGCGGGCCTCTAGCCTCGACAGGCATGCCTCCATGTCAGTGGGGGCTGTGGAGGTGGAGGGTGCTGCGTCTGGGTGGGCCATTGCAGGGCTGGCCTCTGAGGAGCTTGTCAGATGCGGACTGCGCAGTTGAACCGCTGGTTCCTGCATGGGGCTGGACAGTGTGCCCTGTGTGGAGTGGTGGAGGGTGGACAGGGGGCTTGGTGTGTGGGGACATTCGACATGGATGGTGCCATCAATGTCCTCGTATTCCTCCACTTGCACATCCACATTGCTGAGGGGGGCTGTGGCTGCTGCCTCACCCACTGAACTGGTGGCAGCAGACTGCGTGCCATCAGCCTCGCCTTCAGCAGTTGTTGCCAGCTCAGTATTTGCAGTCTCGTCCGCTGCTGTTATCTCCTCTTCAGACGGCCGGGCCTGTACAGGGGCCCTTGGTTGTACTCTGGCCCGCAATGGTGCCCCGGAGGTGGTAGGCCCAGTGCCCTGTGGTCTGGCCCTGGATGTTGATGCCCTTGGGGCAGGGTCCTGCCCTTTACCTTCTGCATCAGTGCCTGTGGGGGAACAAGAGATGCAGGGCATCAGTAATGGTGTTACATGCAAAGTGCATGAGTTGGTGCTGTACAGTATTTAATTTCTCATGCATTGCATTCTTATAGGTGTGTCACACAGGGTACTCTCAAGGGGGGGGGCATATTGGCATAAGCAGTGGCCTCTCCACTCGGCACTGATGTGTACCTGGTGGCATACCGTTGTATTGCGGTTTGTGTGATGTGTGACATTCGAATGGTCCCTGTGTGTTGGGTGTCTGTTGGTAATGGGATTGGCACGCAGCATGCATTTCATTGTGCCAGGGTTTGGGCCTCCATCTGGACATGGATCTGTATATGTGTGTATGATGGGCCATGCATTGGCTTGGCTCACTTTCACATCTGTTGTACTACGTCATGGTTTGGCCTACTGGGGTTTGCTGGGTCACTCACCTCCATCTCCCGATGTCGCTGCACCCATCTCCATTTCACCAAAGCCCTCTATGGACTCCATATGTATGGTCGTGCTGCAGGTCTCTTCCCAGCGCATCAGTTTTACTGGTGAGTAGGCACCCCCGTCTGTGGCCATGGCCTCCCTGCGATTGTATCCCAGGATGTTACGGACCCGGAAACGTAGGTCATCCCATCGTTTTTTACAGTCTTTGATCGTGCGGGGGGTGGTGCCAACTGCTGACACATACCTCCTCTCATATTTCTTTTTTTCTTAGCTGGACTTCCCTTCTGAGGTTGTTTGCAAACACCTCACCTGCATGGGCTGCAAGAGGATCAGCCAGCATGTTAAGCTCCTCATCGGAGAAGCGCTTCTTGCGCAGGCGGGGGGTAGTCTTGGGGGTATCCTTGGACATGCTGGATGGTATGGCCCTGCTCTCTCCTCTGTAGCACTGCTGGATTGTTAGGATTGCAATGGATTGTGTTTTTAAAGATGGCCGCCAGCACATTTCCCGTTCCGACGCGATGACGTTACTTCCGGGTCCGGTATTACGAGCCCGGTATTAGCATGATGTTATTACCGGGTCGTTATTAAGGGGTTGCTCCTTGGCGGTGGCGTTATCGGCGGGTCCCGTGATGGCGCTATTGGGGGGTTGGACGGCCTTTAGCGGCATGGCAGTGCAGCCATTACCGGCATGGGGGTTCGCGCGTACTCGCGCACTCGTAATCAGCTGCTATTAGCGGTGTCAAGGGTGCACAGACACGCTATTACCTCCATGCGGTAATGACTCCGTTTTTAGCGGGATTCTCATAATGAGGCCCTATATATGTCTTGTAGAATAGTGCGGTGTATCCGTCTGGGCCTGTGGCTTTATTCACAGGGAGTTCACGGATTGCTTTTTTATACCTCCTCTTCGGCTATTGCCCTGTCCAAATATTGTTTTTCTTCTTCTGAAATTGTCAGGAGGTAGACATTGTTTAAGTATGTTCCCTGGTCCTCCCCTTTGGGGTGATCTGATAGTATTCTTTAAATATGTTCCCTATGTCCGCTGTTTGTGTCTCTGTTTGCCCTCTATCATCTATGAGACATTAGCTTAACTTGTTTTTCTTTGAGCTGCCTGGCCAAGAGTTTATCTGCTTTGTTCGCCTTTATATAAAACCAATGTCTCAAATGTAACACGTTTCTCTCTGCTCTTTTAGTGCGAATGCTTTTTAACTGACCTTGGATATGCTTCAGAGCTTTCTTTAATTTAGTTGACGGTTTCTGAACCATCTCTGTTTGAATCGCTATCAATTTCTCCTCTAGCTCCGCTTCCCATTGGGGGTTTTGTTTATCCCTCTTTGCTTTGAGTGCGATAAGATGTCCCCTAGTCACTGCCTTAAATGCTTCCCATAGGGTTTCCCTTAATGTCTCCCGAAGGTTATTGCATGTGAAGTATTCTGTTATAATTTCCCTGACTGAGTTCTCCATGATCGGATCCTGAATTATTTCCGGTGCGAGGTTCCATCTCCAGATCCCTGTCTGTCTGTGGGAAAGCGAGAGATCCACCCACAGTGGACTGTGGTCAGAGAGTGATATCGCACCGATCTCTATGTGTTGGATTTTCCCCAGGAGCCCGGTCGCGACCCACACATAATCTATTCTAGACATTGTGTTGTGGACATGTGAGAAGTGTGTAAATCCCGGTTGTTGCCCTTTAGTACCCCGCCATACATCTTCCAGCGCTAGGTTTCCCATTCTCTCTTGTAGGGCTTTGAAGGGCATTCCCTGCCCTTGCGGTCTTGATCTGTCTATGGTGGGATTCCATGCAATGTTAAAGTTCCCCCCACCCCCCAGTACCACCTCCTCTGTGGCAAACCTTTCCAGTTTGTCCAGGTTGTCCCTCCCGAGTTCGGGGCGTATAATGCGGCTAATGTCAGGGGGTATCCCTCGATATGGGTGTTTACGAAGAGATATCTCCCGTGTTTATCTGTGTACGTGCTATACATTTGTAGGTTAAGGGAGTTATGGAATGCAATCAGGACCCCTACCCTTTTCCCTTGTTCATTTGCCTGGATGATTTGGTTGTATCCCTTCAGTTGAACTTTCCCTTTGTCTTAATCTTTAATGTGGGTTTCTTGGAGCATAATAACGTCATATTTCCCTTTCTGGAGGAAGTGTTCCACTTTCCTACTTTTTACTGGGGAATTCAGACCTCGGACATTATATGTTAACACTTTTATCCCCATTCTTTTGTAGCTTGAGTGTTCTCTACTGTTGTTTCTCAGCCTCTTATTGCGGGTGCCTGCTGCCTTCCGGATCCCAACCCACTCCCCCGTCTTCCCCCCTTGTGAACTTCGCAACTCCCAACTTGCGTGTGTCCCCCCAAAACTGCCCTGAGGAGGGCTCTGGGACCTATGGCCGCTCAGGCATGGAGCCCTTTGCGCGATGCCCCCTACACACTCAGGGATAACCTTGTGGGGAGTCCTAAACCCCACGTGGATTCCTCCATTGGTGCCAGGTATAGTGCCTCCCCCACCCCTCCCATCACCTGGATGCTGGATATTGCTCCTTGTGTGACCTGAGATGTTCGGGGTGGTGGGCTCTGACTGATGTTGGATTACAATCTACTGTATGATTTCTGACACGATTCTTATATGTTCTATTTCTTTTTACTGGGGCGTCTGGTCTTTCTGTTGATTGTCTTCCACTCCCAGGGGGTCCTCCACTTGGCGGGCCCTTCTCTGCTATGTCCTGGGTGGTCGCCTTCTTGTTCTTGTATGTCCAATATCTGCAAGCCCTCCTCACAGGTCATTATTCTGTGTTGTTTCCCTTTCCACAAGAAGAGCAGACCGAAGGTAAACATCCACTTATACCTGATTTGTTTGGCCACAAGTTCTCTTATTACTGGACCCATCTCTGGTCGCTTCTGTAGTGTCGATTGTACTAAATCTTGATAGAGGTTTGTTTGTTTGTTTGTGTGTTTGTTTATTTATTTTATTTATAGCGCGCGCCAGACCCAAGGGTAACTGGGCGCGTGTAAAGAATACTTTAAGCTTACAAGTTACAGAAACCCATTCCAAAAAGGGTTACAGGGTACATTGAAGATAGGACAGATAGGATAGATGTGGTAAAACACGTTTGTACAGAGGTTATGTACAATTAAATGCAGTTATCTACAGTTACGTACATAGGTATTTGTGCGCAGGGGTGTATACACAGTATACGTATAAGGTCACATAAGGCAGTCCTAGTCTAAGGTCAATATATGGTCATTTCCTTTGAGCCATTTGATACAGTTAAGTCTGAAGTGTAGGTAGGATTGTTCAGACCTTAGGGGGGAAGGGATGGAATTCCATAACTGGGCCGCTTTGACTGGGGAGCTGTTGCCTCCGGCAGTGCTCTGTTTAAATGGGGGCACAACTAACTGGTTAATGTATGCTTCTCTGGTAGGTCTGTGGGAGGTTCTTCTTTTGAACCTTTCTGTTAGGTATTTGGGGGCTAGGTCATTGATACTTTTGTATGTGAGTGATAGTGTTTTGAGTTTGATTTTGTCAGCTGTGGAGAGCCAGTTGAATTGTCTTCTGGTGTCTGAGATATGCTCTCTTCTTGAGATTCCTAAGGCAGCTCTGAGGGCATTATTCAGCAAAATTTGTATTTTTTGCAGCGTATGTTTGTTGGTTCCTATGTAAAGAGCATTACAGTAGTCCAATTTGGATAATACCAAGGCTCTTGCTAAGGTGAGGCAGCTGGTTGTAGACAAGTAGGGTTTTGCTGCTCTAATCCATTTACAGGTGTAAGCTGTACTGGCGGCCATAGCACTCACCTGCTTTGATAAAGATAGGCAAGAGTTGAGATAAAAACCTAATGTTTTTACCTCTTTTGCAACTTTAATGGTATTGCCATCTATCACAAAGGATGAATAGTCATCGCTCAGTTTTTTTTATGTTTTGTGTGTTCCCCAGTATGATGAGTTCCGTTTTGTCATCGTTCAGGCATAGACCATGACAGGCCATCCATGCCTGAATGATGAGGTATATATATAAGTGATTAAAACAAATGAGTGCAGAGAGGATGAGTGCGTAGAGGGTATGAGTGCCTAGAGGGGGTGAGTGCGTAAAACAGGGAACGAATAGCACGCGTGAGGGCATAAAGCGGATGAGTACCAAGTAACAAGATATTCATGTTGGGTGCGTGAAAACCACGAGTGATTAAAATGGACGAGTGCAGTGAGGATGAGCGGTACAGACTAGAGTACCCAGGGCGGACCCGAGAGCGCAGGACGGGATGGAATACATGAGTGCGTGGAGCGCATAGAATTGCGTGACGTGTATAGTATGGTTTGGAATACAGATAACGTTTGAAAGAGCATATAACCCATCATATCACACCAACATGCTTACTCTCTCCTTTACATCACCACCCAACTAGAACACAGGGATACTATCACACCATTCGGTATAACTGTTCTCATACCAACATCCGCCACTCACTCCACATCATTCTAAGTAAACACTGCTGGTTACACACACCCCAGCCAGGCATTCTCCTCAGCCACATCCGGTCTGGATAAATCCTGCCAGAACCAACACATACTCCTGATCTCTCAACCACCACACCTACCGCTAAGAAGCAGCTTCTACACAAATACTGCACGAGCTGCACACATAGCCGGTGTGCACACGCACCTTTTGACTCCCTCTACTCTCTCTACTGATCTGAACTTCGGTTCCCAAGGGCGCTCAACCTACCAGCGCCTTCAGACCATACCAATGGCATACAAGGCGCTATATAAATGCAAAATAACATAACGTAACATAACATCTTATTCACCAAGCCCAAATCCTGTTTATAATCCCCCGTAAGTGGGATCTGAATCTGGGTATCATCTGCGTAGTTTGTGTAGGTGACACCCAGAAGGTCGAGATCATCGAACAGGGGCTTCGTAAAAATGTTATACATCGTTGGGGAGACGCAAGAGCCCTGGGGGACGCCACATGTGATAGGTATAGGGTCGGCCACTGCAGAAGTGGAGTATACTCTCATGGTTCTACCACTTAGGAACGACTTGATCCATGCAATGGCATGTGTGGAGAAGTGGGCTGCAGATTCCAGGTGGGTACAGAGCACATCATGATCCACCAGGTCAAATGCTGCTGAGAGATCCAGAAGGAGGAGTAGAGCTGTTTTACCACAGTTTCTCAGCTTGTTGACCTGGGTTTTGAGATCGATGAGCGCGGTTTCGGTACCATGCTGAGGCCTGAAGCGTGATTGTCTAGTGCCTAGTAATTGATGCAGCTCCAGGTGTTTTTGGATCTGTAAGTAGGCCACTCTGTCTAATATTTTTAACAGAAATGGTACAGTTGTAATTGGCCTGTAGTTGGTTGGAATGGACGGGTCCAAAGTTTGTTTTTCAATGAGGGGGAGAACCCATGATTCTTTGAGGTTGTCCGGTATCGTACCTGATGCAAAGGAAGCATTAATGAGTTTAGAGATAAAAGGGGATAGGTCTCTGGCCGCATCTTTTACCAGTTGGGCTGGGCAAATGTCTACTCAGCAATTGGAAGGTTTGAGCGACAGTATTATTTTTTCAATCTCTATGATAGTTACTTTACGGAAATTGAATTTTTATTCTGGTTTGATGGTAGAGGGTGGTTTGAAGGAGGAATATTTTGTTTCTTTTTCTCAATTTTGGACTGGGGAGTAGTAATTTTGTCGTTTAGCGCCTTTTGGATGTTGGAGCACCACATTTTATTTTTGCCGCAATTGTCTTGAACGGGGTTAGGGATTTCCAGTTCCTTTAGTATGATGTTCCGGATTTTGCTTGCAGTATTCTGTTATTAAAGTTCTCTTTTTTTGCACTCCTTATTTCATTTTTGTAAGTTTTGGAGGCGTTAATGAGCGCTGCTTTGTTGGTTTCTGATGGATTTAGATGCCAGGCAGATTCACATTTCTGCTTTTCAATCCTTAAGGATTTGAGATGGGGGGTGAACCAGGTATTTGGGTGTGCTCTGGGCTTACTTTTTCTCATTTTCAGTGGGGCAATGGTATCCAGGGCTATGGCCATGGTTGAGTTTAATTTGTTCACTAAAGCTAAGGGGTTAAGTGAATCAGGTAGGGAATTTAGAGTTGGAAGGATAAGAGGTAGCAGTTTGTCCATGGTTATGTTTTTTGTTTCTAGTTGGCAAGGGGGGAGCCAGTGTATTTTTCTTGGGTTGGGTAGTATTTTCATTTATGAGAAAGGTTATTAGTGCGTGATCTGTCCAAATTTGTGGGCTGACTTCGGTGATAGTTACATCACAGTTGTGGTTGGCTACCCAGTCGAGTGTTCTGCCTTTTTCATGGGTAGGTTCTAAAATTCTTTGTGTAAATCCTAGTTCTGTGAGGACATTAGCAATATTGGCCGCCTGTAGGTCTTTGCAGTCATTAAAACCTAAGTTCAGGTCTCCCAGGAGGATAGCTTGTGAAGAGTTTTTTAAGTTGTTTGAGAGGATCGTGGAAATATCCTCCTCCAAAGTTCCAATGGGGCCTGGTGGCCTGTAGATGAGGTGTATATTGATGGATTGGGTCGATGATATTAAAAGTTTAGCTGTTAAGGATTCGCAAGATTTGGTATTTGGGGGTGTTTCTATTTTTATATTGAGATTATTTTTAGTAATGATGGCTAAGCCACCTCCTCGCGAGTTAGTTCTGTCTTCTCTGATGATGATGTAGTTAGGCGGCAATGCGAGCATCAGGGCGGGTCCTGCTGCTTGGTGCAGCCAGGTTTCCATTATGGCTAGGATGTCATAGTCGCCTATAAATTCTGCAATTTCAGTGGCATGTGCTATTAGTGATCTAGCATTGAAAAGGGCACCCTTCAAAGGGGTGTTTAATTTGGGTGTCACCTGGGTGGCGCCATTTTTCCTTTTGGTTAGTCTATTGCTTGATTTACCTTGGTTGTTGATGGGGCTGTTGGAGTGGTGAGGGTCTCTATTGGTATTGGTTAAATTTGGCTTTAGGACGTTGAGTGGGGAGTCTCTTCTGTTGCTAAGTTTGGAAGTTAGTCTAGCTAGGGGTTCATAGATTTTGGGTAATCTAGAACGTAGTTTGGCATTTCTGTTTAAGATGTCACATGGGACATTTGGCTGGGGGTAAGTAATTTTGTAGGCTGAGGGTCAATGTCTGGGATGAGCAGTGTCACAGTAGGCATAAACTGAGGCGGGTAGTTTAGTGTTCCCATTGTGGACCAGAGAGTGGTCAGCTAGATAAGGGTGGAGATCATTCTATCCAAGGTATAGTTATCTATGTCAGGTGGGGTACACAGTAACGTCTAGGTCTAATTCCAAGTTTCTAGCGCAGTAGTTTATCGAAGTGATAGTAGCCTAGTACAGTACAATGAGTAGCTCACTCACAGTGATGTCAATGCAGTCACAAGTAGGTTATGGATTTCTAGGTTTCTAGCATTATGAGCGTATCAGTAACCCAGTACAGTGCAATACATAGTTCACTCGTAGTAATGTCTAGGTGGTCAGTGATAGATTATGATATGAGAGATCTGAACTTATATTAATAGCAGTGGAATAGAAGCGAGCACACAGAAATGCAAACGATATTCAAATATTCATTCTCGCATTAGGGTTACGATCCCTCTGTGGTCATGGTAAGTACTAAACTATTTAGCAGAGATATATAGTACTATAGTTAGCGTAGACGAATTGGAAGGCTAGGTAATCTTTGGTGCTTATTTCGGCTGAGTCATGAGATCAGATGCAGTGCAATGAGTTCAAATAGACATTCTACTTTACTCTGGCAAATGAACTACTTCTGCAGGTTCTGTTAACAGGTACATATCAAAGAGAGTCAACCAAAGGTATGAGCAGATCGGAGACTATATAGGCTTAAACGAAGGTCCAGGCGTTGTACGCAATGAGGCAGTTATATTACGTGATACGTTACAATAGCTGTTACATTACTGTTAGGAGCAAGTTCAGCGGCATCTATGCAAAATAAGCGTGTGGGTTTACAATCATCAGCTAACGCTCTTGGTACACAGGAATGTCCAAATAGTCCTACTATGATGTGCACTCACCCAAGTTTCTTTGACGCGGCGCTGTTTGTGTGGGCAGGCTGATGGCACAGAGTGCTCGTTGCGCTCAGTCAGCTCCGTCAGTAGCATGGAGCCTTCTTTCTGGCTTTACTTCTGCGCCGGCTGATAGCCTGCCGGCTATTGGTTGCTGGCAAAGAAGAGGCTCTCAACCAATCCAGGGGCCAGGCACACAGAACAGCCAGGATCAGGCAGTGGCAGGGGTCAGGGCGGCGGCTATCTTAGATGCAGTTCCGTCAGATGCGGGAAATACAAATCTAGAAGGGATTTGTTCATCAAGCACACATCCCAATAGCAGTGGATGCTCGTGCAGGGCAGATTAGTGAACGCATATGAGAGTGCTCAATGGGGCTTCACGGCGAGGTAGATCACGGTGCCTGGAGCTTACCTCCACAGCGTGGCACTTTTTGGATGGTGCAGGCTGCTCCTGCAGCCCGCAGCAGAGACGCTCAGGAGCTCCTGCTCCAGCGAGGATACGAGGGAAATACGTTGAGGATCAGCTCCATGTCCACTCCGTTTATCCAAATATGGTCCATAGACCTTGCTTTACATAGGATCTGCTCCTTTTGGGAATAAGACGCGAGTGCCACCAGGATGTCTTGATGGCGGGATCCTGGTTCCCCTGTTCTCCGTGGTCCCACCCGGTGTATCCTGTCTATTGGGACCTCTGTGTTCTCTTCGGTAGCGAGGATGTCCTTGAAGACTTGCTGTAGTGCATCCTTTAGATCTTTGACCTTTACTGATTCCAACATATGTTTTATCCTGATATTCAATCTCCTGGAGCAGTTTTCTAAGTCCTCGCACTGGAGTTCGAGGTTGTGGGTCATGCGGACTAGGTGATCTTGTGTTTCTGTGCTTTCTTGTGACTCTTCCTCTACGTTTTGCACAATTTTCTCCAGGGTGTCAGTTCTTTCCCCTAGATTCACCACTTCTGTTTTTAATTCTTGTACCGCTGTTTATATGTCACTTTTCATAGTTTCAAATTGTGTGTGCTTCGATGTCATAAACTGCACCTGAAATTCCCCAAACCATGACTTCATGTTCTCCTTTGTTGCCATCTCTGCCGGTATTGTGTCTGGGTTTGTTCTTGCGCTTTGGTCGCCGTGAGCTTTCCCTTTTGGTGTGTTGTGGAGTCTGTTCCCCAGAGTTGTACTAAGTTTGGTTCCTGTCTTGATTGTGGGGTCTGCAGCGTAGTTTGTGATTGTTTTCCCCTGGATTTTGACATGTGTGCATGTCGTCTTTGATCCGATTGCATACAGGGTGAACACTGCGGCCCCCAGGTCTTTTTTTTGGCCCTCTATAGAAATGGGCTCTCTCCCCTTGATCCGTTGTTTGATCCGTCTTCTGGGTGTGTGTCATGGCAGTAATGTTCGCCTTTCTTGGCGGGTTGGTGCCTATGGAGTTGTGCAGGACCTCTGTGTGCGTTCCTGTGGTAGTCTGTTCATGTGGTGGGGTCCTTGTTCAGTGTTGTCCGGGGGAGCCAATAGTCACTGTCTCTTCCTTCCTTGGTGCATCATCCAACCGTGGGGGCTCACTTCCCTTGTTAGGGGGTCCCCCTCACTGGCACTAGTCCAGGGGGGTGACTCTGTATCTTTCCGGCTGTTTACTTGAGCCCCGCGTGTATGTCTCTTTCCATTTGGGGCCGGAGAATGAAGGTGAGTAGCCCTGTATATTCCAGGCCTTCTTGTGTGCCCGGAGTGTGTTTCTCCCCCCTTTTGGAGTTAGAGGTGGCTGATGGGTCTTATGAGCATGCCCCAGGCCCCTGGAGAGTGCACAAACTCTTGCCGGCTTGTAGGTTGTGTCCTGAATCACTAAATATGTGTTAGCTCATGGAGGGGGATCTCGTTGCATGGGGAGCGTTCTTTACCGTGTTTCTGGCTGACTTCGCTCAGTGCTCCGGTTCCTCACCGTAGGAGCTTCCCTTTTCCTCTCTTCTTCCTTGTGGATATGGAGTGGGTGTATGTTGGGGAGTCCTCGTTGTCTGCCTGAGTTCCAACTCTGGTGCTTCATTCCCTCACTGACCTGGGGGCCGTGCTGCCGTGGCTTGGTAGCCGCTCCTCTTCTCGTAGTGCTGTCAGCTGGGGAGGGTTCAATCAAGCCCTTTATCTGCTTCTCCCCCAGGGGTGGCTACCCGCTGGATGGGGGTCTGCTCTGGGGGATCTCTGTGTGTTGCGTGACCTATGGGTTTCGGCACCCGCTCCACGCTCGCAGTAAGGTGCGGTTCCCTGGTTGGCGTCTCCTTGTGCAGTCCGGGTGCTCCGGGGTGTGCCTCCCTCTGATGGTCTCGTTTCGGGGACTCCTGGGGGTGTGTGCCCCTCTGCTTCTGCTTCCCTCGTGTTGCGGTCATGGTCCCTGTCTCTATGTGGTCTGCCCCCGCCTCGGCGAGATTGTCCCGAAGGTTCGGTGTATTGGCCTGTAGTTTTTCACCCGCACTTTCTCTCCTTGCGTTTCTCTATCCCTCACACGTCTTCTCCCGCACTGCTCTGGTTCTCCTGCGCAATTGCCCTGATTTTCCACTGTGTTCCCCGTCTGTATTATGACATTACGGGGCCAGATATCAGCTTAATTGCCTTTCTTTATTGGCGCGGCGCGGGAGGGGAGACGGAGCAACACTGAAGCACGTCTTCCCCCTGCGGTTGCCATCTTGGAATCCAGCTTCATTTATTAATTTAAATAGTTCTTTTTGGGTGCTTGGATTCTTTTAAGGATTCTGTTGTTGTAGTTCTTCCTTTTTTGCTTTTTGTATTTCCTTTTTGTATGAACGGGTGTGTTGTTGAAGTTTGAATTTTTTTCTGCAGTCTTTATTGATCCTCCATTCTAGTTATAGTTTTTGTTTTTTCCTTTTCCTGGAACCTAGTAGTTGGGTGAACAATATTGCCATTGCTCTTTTGCGGGATGGATTGAACGGTTTTTCTTTGGCGATTTCGTTAATTGTTGTGGTGATCCAGTTGTGAAGTATATCTATTTTAGTGTCTAGGTCAGCTTCGCCCATAGTTCTTTGGTGATCTCAAGTAGTTCCGTTAAGTTGAAGTTTATTATGGTTCTCCAGTTTCTTTTCATGATGATCAGTAGCTTTTCCTTTTTCTTGGTTATTGGGGAGAGCAGTGTGATTACGAAGGGGATGATGAGGTGGTCACTCCAGAGAATCTGAATCGGTGGCACTGTGGTAATTAGTTTTCTGTTGGCGAAGTTTGCGTCCAGTGTATGTCCTGCCGTGTGGGCTGCTCCTTTGACCAGCTGATGTAGTTTCATTGTTGTTAGTTGGCTGGTAAGAGATTTTTGTGAGGTTGTGGTTTCTTCGTCAAACGAGAACTTGAAGTCTTCTTGGATAATCAGGTGGTTACGCTCGATAGCTAGGTTGGTGATTGCTTCTATGAAGGTGTCTACGAATGCCACATCATACGTTGGTGGTCTGTATACCAGTATGAATTTTCAGGTTTGTTCTGGGATTTATTGATAGACATATGATTAGGGATTTGCATTTGTTGATATTTAATGTGTCTTATACTTTAATTTCCAAGTGTTCCTTGTGGATGATTGCCAGTCCACTACGTCTTTTGGTTTTCTTGTTTGCTTGGATGCACTTGAAGGTATCGGGCAGGCAGTTATTGAGGGTGATCTTGTAGTTGTCATCTAGCCATGTTTTGGTTACGAAAAGAATGTCGATGCCTCCGTCACTTAGAAGGTTGTAGATTTTGTGGCATGTTTTAACATTGATCTTGCGTTAATTAGATTGCAGTGGATCCTTTTGGTGTCATTTGGTTTATTTGTTGTTCCTGGTTTTGATTTGTGGTTGTTTAGTTGGGTTGCTTTTATGTTGACTCCGAGCGGTTGAGGTTCTGTGAAGGCGGCTTCGTTGTTGAATTGGTCTGTGAGATTGATAATTGGGGTGCTGACCTCTATTGTTTCTTCATCTCTCATCATGTGGGTATCAATAGTTCCCTTTTGTTCTTGTGGTGTAGGGAGTAAGGGGGTTGGTGTTGTCCTATTCTCTTCTTGGATCCACTCTTCTTTTGTTTCGTTTTTCAGGTTATTTATGTATCCATCTGTAAATGTTGGTGTCGTTGAAGGATCTAGCTTCTTTGGTTGGTGCGAGGTACGGTGTAAGGTATACGGATTTTTCTCTTACAATGTTTGTTCTGTCGGTAGAATTATTTTGCGGGGTGTGTTATGTATTGAAGGCGTCATCTGCTGAGGGCGGTTGAGCTTGTGTATTCGTATTTGTACTGTGTTCCTTTTCTCTTTGTCTGCGTGCAAATCTGCGTCGGGGCAGTTTGGGTCTTCGGTGGGAGGAGTTGGTCTGGGTGTTGGGTTTATAGGGGCAGTTTTCCAACTGTGGTGCCTAGTGTCAGGCTAGTGTTGATTTTAATCCTCTTAAGTTGTTTCGTCTGCATGTTTTTCAAGAGTTTGTCTTTGTTTAGTCAGTTGGGTAGGGGTGTTCCTCTTACAACGGGAGGGCTGTCCTGGGGAGTCTTGTACGTTGGTGGGTGGGTCGTCTGGATATGGGCTATGGGTGCTGGTAACTGGGGTGGGATTGTGGTAGTAGCTACTAGCTTTGGTGGTTTCTGAGTGTTCTGGAGTGTCAGCTTCCTAGGATTCGGTTGTGGCAGGTACCGATAATACCCAGACGAAAGATAAGTCAGAGGTGGAGAGCCTGGATTTAACAGGTGGTTTACAATGAGATTGTATTTTTGGTGTAGGATATCAGATGTCCGAAGGGATATAGGTTTTCGGCAGGAGCCAAGCGATGATTGAACAGTTCAATTTCTGATCGGGTAGGTCCAGGTTCCGCAAAGGCCAGCAGTGATCAAGAATGGGATATCTAGCTATTGGGAAAGGGTTTAGGCTTCCCAGATGGCAGGAGGTGATCAAGTATCAGGTTAGGGACACCTAGGTGACAGGGGAGGTTTAGGTTTGAGGGTGGTAGGTGGTAATTAACACCCAATTTCAAGACTCCTAGATATCGGGAGGAAGGTCCAGGTCTCTCAGAGTGGCAGGCAGATATTAAACACCTAGACTGGGACACCTAGACAGCAATTGAACACCTAGACTGGAGAACCTGGATAGTGGGAGAGGCTCCGCCCTCAGTGTAGCAGGTTTAAAGTATGAGCTAGAGGTGGGGACACCTAGAGTTGCCTTTTGTGTATAATGGCGGGGAGGCCCGGATTACACAGTGCAGTTCATGCACAGGGAAGTACAACTAGGTGTAGTGATGCAGGGGAACACACCCAGATGTGCGTTCTGTGTAATGGGCGAGGCCTAAGTTCTACAATGCAGCTTGGTACGGGAGGGGACACCCAGGCCTGAGAGTCCTGCACAGTGGGAGAGAGGCTCAGGCCTCACAATGCACTTATGATATGATATGATATGATATGGTATTTGTAACGCGCCTATACACAAGTGTTTCAAGGCGCGACGAGGCAGGGAGGGAGGGAAACCAGGGGAAGACAGACAAACGATCCTACTAGGCCAGCTGTCATTCAGATCGCGCAAGTGCAGAGGTAAGGGGAAAAGGAGAAAGTGCAGGGGGAGGAGGTGGGGGGAAGTGCAGTACAAGGTAAGTAGCGTAATAAAATAATAAATAATAAATAAAAAGGGCCAGCTGGTGGCAAGTGCGAGGTAAGTGCAGAGCAAGTGCTGAGAAGTGCTGGGAAGGGGGGCTGTAGGGATACAGTGACAGTCCCACAGTGCAGGGGGAGCCAGGGAGGCAGTGCAAGTGGAGAGTGGCTGGGCCCTGGACCGAGGTCGCTGAGAGTGGCCCAGATGCAGGTTTAGTGCAGAATTCAGTGGGGAGTTAAGCAGGTTTAGCAGGGGAGAGGGAGAGAGAAGGCAGAAGCGAAGAGGAAGGTTTTGAGGTACTTCCGGAACCGGAGATGGTTCTCCTCAAGTTTCAGGGAGGAAGGAAGGCTGTTCCAGAGGGAGGCCCCTGCTGCGGAGAGAGATCTACCCCCAGCTCGTTGCTTCGAGAAGCGGCTGACCATGAGGGAGTTGGAGACGGATGAGCGAAGGGCTCGTGAAGGAAGATATTTAGGAAGAGAGAGTTGAAGGTATTTAGGCCCCAGGCCCCAGAAGGCCTTGTGGACAATGCAGAGGGTTTTGAACTTAATCCTCGCAGCCACTGGGAGCCAGTGAAGAGATTTCAGTCCTGGAGAGATACGGTCCCTGGGCTTGAGGCCAAGGACAAGTCTCGCAGTTCTGTTCTGGATAAGTTGCAGAGGGCGGAGAGTGGAGGCAGGCAGATTAAGATAGAGGCTGTTACAGTAGTCCAGCCTTGAGAGAACCAGGGCTCGGGAGACAGTGAGCTTCTGGGGGAAGGAGAGGAAGGGAAGAATACCTCTGAGGAGGTGCAGCTGGTAGTGTGACTTCTTAGAGACGTCAGATATATGAGGAGAGAAGGAGAGTGTGGAGTTGAAGATGACCCCGAGGTTTTTAGCCTTGCAGGTAGGGGCGGGAAGGGGGCCAAGGGAGGCCGGCCAGAGAGCTGCAGGGAAGGAGGGAGTGGGTGTGCCGATGAGTAGAATCTCAGTCTTACTGGCGTTAAGGCAGAGGTCATTGGCAGCACACCATTCCTGGATAGCAGACAGACAGTCGGAGATGAGGGAAGGAGAGGAGGAGGCCGAGGGTAGCCTGAAAATGAGCTGGGTATCGTCCGCATAGCACTGGAAGTGGGGGCAGAGAGCGGCGATGCGGTGGGAAAGGAGTGCCAGATACTGGTTGAAAAGCCAGGGAGAGAGGTTGGATCCCTGGGGGACACCACAGGTGGAGAAAAAGATGTCAGAGAGGAAGGAGCCCATTTGGACCTGGGAGGGTCGACCGGAAAGGAAAGAGGTCAGCCATGCCAGAGCCTGACCAGTGATACCCAGGTTATCATGGAGCGTGGAGAGCGGTCGCCGGTGGCCTGAGGGGATCAGCAGGCCTGGAAAGCCCTGCCTGGGCCTCCGTGAGTTTTGTGTTCTTTGTGCTTTAAAAAAAAAGGAAAAAGAAAGTGAATTGTTTCCACGTGCTCCCAGCGCGGTGTTTGGCCTGCTCCTGCTCCCCCCTCCCACTTCCTGGTCTTCCCCTCCCTTAGATACAAGAGAGTACCTGCTGTGTAGCAGGTTTAAGGTATGAGCTAGAGGTGGGGACACCTAGAGTTGCCTTTCGTGTATAATGACGGGGAGACCCGGGATTCACAGTGCAATTCAGGCACAGAGAAGTACACCTAGATGTAGTGGTACAGGAGAACACACCTAGATGTGAGTTCTGCGTAATGGGAGAGGCTTAGGTTCTACAATGCAGCTTGGTACGGGAGGGGACACCCAGGCCCGAGAGTCCTGCACAGTGGGAGAGAGGCTCAGGCCTCACAATGCACATAGATACAGGAGAGTACACCCGGACCCGATGGTCTGGTATTGAGGTGGACAGGCCTAGGTTTCACAGTGCAGTTTAGTACAGGAGAGCACGCTGAGATTTGAGAGTCCTGTATAGTGGGAGAGAGGCCTAAGTTTCAAAATGTAGTTTGGTACTGGGGAGCACACAGAGATTGAGGGTCCTGTATAGCGGAATAGAGACCTAAGTTTCAAATGCACACTTAGGATGGTCCTGTATAGTGGGAGAGAGGCCTACGTTCCAAATGCACACTTAGAAGGTCCTGCACAGTGAGAGAGAGGCCCAAGCCTCACAACGCAGTCTCAAATGTGATTTCAAATGCAGTATAAAATTACAGGCGAGTACACTTAGATGGGTCCTGTATAGTGGGAGAGAGGCCTAAGTTTCACAATGCAGTCTCAAATATAATATCAAATGCAGTTTCAAATTACAGGGGAGTACACTTAGAAGGCTCATACATAGTGGGAGAGGGTCTAAGTTTCGTATGACGGTGTCTGTATATGATGTAGATAGAAAGTTGTTCCAACCTTATCCGTTGATGCTGGTTAACGGCAGCCTATTCGTCATGAGTTGTGTCGGCCTGTTGCAACTGCTGATTTGGGTGGGGTTGCTTTGCAGCCACTGCTTGTTGGTTGTAGTAGAAAGGGGCTGTAGGTTTCGCTTTGCTTAGGGTGTAGGGCTAGCTAGCTGGAAAGTGTGCGCTGATAGCTTGGAAGAGTGCCACAGGATTGGGGAAGTAGCGGTTAGGGTTTGGTGTATGTTAGTGGCTGGCCCCTGGCCTCCCCTGCTGCCACCTGCAGACACTGTCTGGAGCCGCTACTTCAGGAGCCGCCCTTTGCCTTGGGCCCTTAGAGGCTGGGCTGCACGGGCAGAGGGCTGCCCTGGGAGGTTGTGTTAAAAGGGTGGAAGGACCAATCAGCGGAGGGGCCGGGAGGGAGGAGGAATCAGGGCTGGCCTATCTGGCAGAGGACGGGATTATCACGTGCGCAGGAGCGCTTTGAAATGAAAGATACACCCAGTGCCAAATCACAAATATGGGTTGCAAACAAATGCACACAAATGCTATTACAATGCGAGTGCACCGTAACAAGCTGCCTTTTACCTGGGCTCCGGCAGGAGTGTCAAGGGGGACCATGTGGGATTTAGGCCTAGCAGCGGAAGGCCAATCAGGGGAGGGGTCGGGAGGGAGGATGAATCAGGGCTAGCCTACGCGGCAGGGGTAGGGATTATCACGTGCGCAGGAGCGCTTTGAAATGAAGGAAACATCCAGTGCCAAATCACAAATATGGGTTCCAAGCAAATGCTATTACAATGTTTTGTTTGTTTGTTTATTTGGTAATGCGCGCCAAACCAGTGGGTAGCCGGGCGCAACAGTTTACATGATAACTTAAGCTTGTTACAGTATTAGGCATGAGTAGTGTGCCGCAACAGGTTGCCTCTTACCTGGGCTCCGGCATGTGAAAGGGGACCCCAGATACAAGGGTAAACCTGCAGGGGTCAACACTGCCTCCTTAGCCTTCATCCCTGAGGGAGAAGTACAAATGGCTAGTGAACACTTTCACCTACTGACCGAATAACCCTTTGGAGTTCAAGCCAGTGTATCTTTAGTGTCCTTGAGTCTGTTTGAAAACCAGAATAAGGATGTTTATAGCCCCATCCTAGATAACACAAAAGAATATTATATGGACAGTGTTCCCAGGGACGTCCTTTAGAGGTTGCCTGGGGTCGTAACCGCGACCCCTGAGGTCTCCCTTGCTACCCCTGTGGTCTCCCTGGCTACCCCTAACAAAAAAAGAAGAAAATAATTACTTACAAAAATATTAATGTTTAAGTACAAGCTCCTGGGCTGTGGCCAGCGCCATGTGGCTCTTTGCTTCTGGAGTGGCTGGCTTTCTTGTTCAGGCCTCTTGGAAAAAAAAAGCAGGGGTTTGACAAGTCTAACTAACACTTTAAGCAGTGACCCTAAATAAGAAAGAATAGGAGTCAAAAAGTATTTGTCTTTCTGGAATTATATACAATAATTGCTAGACTCATTAAAGGTTTATTTCAGGCACACTTCTGGGAGTGAGTCACTGATTTAGTCTGTTCTTAAACACCTCAACTCAGCTTTTCATCCTTCTGAGGTCGATAAATGAGTACCAACACAGGTTGGGTTATATTGTATCTATATTTGTTCTATATGAAGCGCTTAAGCGTAAGTGCTATATAATACCACATCATTATCATTTGGCCATGGACGTCTGCTTGCATTTCACAGTAATTTGATAACATGGGTGTTAGGAAAGATTTCATGATTGTAGGTAATTTTCATTCCATGTGGCAACCCCCGAACTTTTTGCTGTTGTTTTACACCCTGATCTAGACTTTGCTGGAGAAGCGCAGCCTTCCGCCGCACTCCTCTTGGCTTTCGCTCCATTCTTACGGGGAAACTGACATGCCCTTAAGAAAGTCAGTACCGGGAGACTTCGTTTCCCTTAGTCCTTTCCTCATGTTGCAGCTTTTGAGCAACATGAAACAAGAGTGCACCGTAACTTACCTTGCCACGCTCTTGGGTTTCTAGTCATTCCAATGGCCCTAGAAACTCTCGCTGGACTTATCATGAAATGTGCAAGTGTGTCACGGACGGGACTGGTGGCAGCTATTGTTTCTTTGTGTTTTGAACCCTTTTTTGCCATGATAACCGCGCTTCCCGCGTTTGGCCCAAATGGGTAGCCTGGCCTCCAAAATGGCCATGCCATGAGGTTCTTTGTCCTGTCTGCTGACCGTCTTGCCCCTTCACCTTCCCCCAGGTCGAGCCGACCTGGGGCAGTCCTTATTTGGTCATGCACTTTCCCGCAAAACACAACGCTTTCGCGGACTTCTGCATGCCTTGTGTGTGCCTCCAGGATGTGGGCTGCGATGTCTGTTCCCAATACACATCCTGGGTGCCAGAGAGTCTAGAGTGTCTTGCATGCCTGGGACCACCGTGGTCCATGATAGGTCCACGTATGGTGTGAGTGTTTTGTGAGCAGATCTCCCATTGGGTCCTCTATGTTTTGGCGCGAAGGGAACTCTGCATAAGAGGAGGCTGAAACACCACTACCATGTAGATCTCCTGAGTTCTCACGAACAAAGGATAAGGAGCCAAGTATTCTGCAACTAAGAAGCTGAGTCGAGGAATCGCTGGTGACCCGCTGAAGGTTTGGCACCCTGCACTGCTGTCGTCCTGTGAGACCCCTCTGCCTCTGTTCGAACGAGAAGGCCTGTACTGGCGCTTCGACCCTTTAGAATAGTGGGAACAACTATTCTCGGCATCTTCACCAAATCCTGTACGTAAGCCTTCTGAAGCTTCCCTGGGCCATCCAGTGGACTGACCAGCCTACACAGGAACCTTGCTCTGGCACTGCCGTCTGGCTTACTGCTAATCCCGTGTCCTCGGCACTCTCACACGATTCATACACTTGGCATTCCCAGGTCTGAAGTGAGACGTGTGCTTTGGGACCGGAATACATGCGATTGCCGAGTTGCCCTGCAGTGGTAACAAACCTGTGCGTGTTCGCTGCATTTGGGGACACCCTCGACCCTGACTCCTGCTGTCGCGGAATCTACACGGCGTCGAGACATCCTGCTGATCGCATCTAAACCTGCCAGTACCGAAACGGAGCCGGAGAAGCCGGGGTCTGCCTGCAACGGGGACCTGTGAGTAGTCAATACCCTAACCGGTCGCCCTCCAGCAGGAGCCTGTCGTACACAGCAACCCTTTTCCACACTCGCGCCCTGCTTCTGCCCACAAGTGGAGGCCGCGCTTGAGTAGCGGGGAACTGTTCATCATCGTTTTGTTCACCCCTCTGAACGGCCTGATCTCCCTGAAGAGACTCTCCTTTGCCCGTTGGCACCCGCGTGTGCAGGTACTTTTGAGCACAAGGCTCCACTCTTCGTAGGGCTCCGACTTCCTTCTAGTTAGTTGGCCTCTGATGTCGAACTGGGTCTAACGATTACTTGCGCTGCCTGTTTTCCTCCCCATCTAGGTGGTCTGCATATTTTGTGCTTCTAACTCTTTAGACCCCTTGGTCTTGTATATATATTGTATTGCTTGTGATGTGTTGGTTTATTGGAGGTTTACTGTGATTCTTTACTATGGTCGATGTTACAAAGGCCTTGTAATATATGTGTCTATATTTTCAATATAACACCTGTCTGGAGTAATTTGTAAGCATCCTTGCTTTGTGTGCTCATTGCAGGCTTTCAGTCACCCTCACCCCTCTTGAGACCTAGTCTTGACCGCCGCCATCTCTATCCTGATTGGTCTGGCTTGTCCAGAGGTTACCCTGTTCCAAGAAACTAGGCTGGCCTTCTGAACCTCTGCCCCCCCAGGACAGAGTTCAGAAATCCATCTTAACAATGGGCCTATACACACTGATCTTAACAATACATATGGTGATCATTCTTGTATGAAATGTATATCACATTATAGTGATATCGTAACCATATTTTTCATACTGTACTTAGGAACAATGCTATGTGATACCACTTCCTGTTTTGTCAAGGGGTGAAAGGTCATGTTCCATCGCATCCCGTGACATCACTTCCTATGATTTCATCAGAGGTCAAGGGTCATATGATGTCACTTCCACTAACCCTGGCATTTTGGTGAAATGAAGTCCCTGAGTGTTCCTGTAGATGGTCAGGAGACTCCTGCTATGGGAGACACTGGGGCCAGCAGAACAGTAGTGGATGAACATTTTTTCCAACCTGGGGATGTAGCTAAGGCACCCAAAGGTCCCACTAGATTTGATGTAGGTCCTGTCCAAATGGTTCCAATTTTGCCAGCTCCCATTCAGTGCAACAATATGACAGTAAGGATCCCTGTCAGTGTGCGGAATGAGGTGTCTGGGAGAGTCCTGTTGGGGATGACTTAAAAACTCTAGGAGTAGTGTTCTGTACCCCCATGCCTCCCAGTAGTAAGAAACAGGAACAACCCAGATTGGCTAGAGAGGCAACCTTAAGCGACCACTCTGAGCCTGTTGGACCCTCTACAGAGAACCCCACTGTAAGTCTTCTTTTAGTAAGATTACCTCTAACAAAGGCAACCCCTAGATTAGGGAAATGGGAGCCCAAAGTGTTATGTTGATGTCTTTTCTATTATATGTTAATGTGTTATCTGATTCCCATTCCTTGTTCTACGGATGGAATCCTAGCTATTGATGACACCAGAGCAATCCTGAGCTTTGTGTTAGAATGTTATTCTTTGAGGAGTCAGTCTATTTGTGCAGATGGTTGGGGGTCTCTACTACCCAGCTTATCCCTACAAGCAATAAACCATTTGTTCAACTTGTTGTGCCCAGTCTATTGCTTTACATTGGCGACGAGGATGGGATGTGCTACAAGAGGAAAGCAGCAGCTGGAGTGGGAGTAGTTATCCGGAGCTGAGGAGCTGGAGCCAGACTGAGACCTCCAACCGCCAGGCCTACGGGTGAGGAGCTGCCCCCCCGATCTGGCCTACGACGTTGGACTGAAGGGAAAGTGCGCTGAACCTTCTCTGAGCTTACCTTCTGGAGACCTGCAAGCAATATTGTGCATGTTTGGTTTTGATATCACATGGTGGAATTGTTAAGAGGAGAGCAGTGTTTTTACAGGAGGTGAGCGCTTATATTTTGAAACATTGGCTGCAGGTGGCAAGTGAGTGACATTCTGTTTTTCGCTTTTGGTGGATTGGTAGCTGATTTCAGAGAGCACTACAGACTTGGATTGGCACCATGGCTTTATCTGGAATCCCGGGTCCCCAGAGGTTTTTACCGACCCCGGGCCCCCCAAGAATTAAATGGGGGCCCTGGAAAAAAGGTTTTCTCCATTATGTGAAAGCCACATGTGGCAATGGCATGTCAGTAGAAAGAAAGTTGGCTATGCTTATGCATCTTCTGGGGTGTGAGGGGCAGCGAATTTTTGAAACTTTACCTGAATTGAGCGAACTGGATGTTGAGGAAGGTATGAATGACTTTTATGCAGCATTGGCAAAACTGGATAAACATTTTGAACTAAAGATAAGTACTGTGTTGGAACGCTATCACTTTGGTATGAGATCTCAGCATGAGGGTGAAACTGTAGAGGAATACATCACTGCGCTTAGGCATTTATCGCTGAACTGCAAATTTGGTGTAAGTCTGGATGAACATATTAGAGATCAGTTCATGTTACATTGTGCCAATGACAGGATCAGAGAGGAAGTGTGGCTAAAAGATGACCCTTGCTTAGATGAAGTAATTGGGATTGCAAAAAGAATTGAGCATACTTTGAAATGTGTGGCAAAACTTGCTGTGAAAGAATCCAAAGCTGTCCAACATGTTGTGGTCTTGAAAGTAGGTGACAAGAGGAAAGAAACTGCAAAAGAAAAAGAAGGGCAAAACGGCAAATCGACTGACATGTATCAAAGCAAGGGTGGTAATGGTAACCAAATAGCAAATAAATCTGTGCAAGAAGAAAATGTACAAGTGGGAAAAAGGAGACAGGAGCGGGTGTGTTTTAGGTGTGGGAGTGCCCACCACCTATCTAATTCTCTGATCTGCCCTGGAAGAAGAGCTATATGTAACATCTGTAAAAGATGGGGACATTTTGCAAATTGTTGTGCCAATTACAGTGTTGGTGCTGGGAGGAGCGTTATGTTGGTTGAGGAGCCAGATGGGCCATCCTCAGATGAATATGAAGGTTCAGAAAATGAAATTGTTACTGTGAATATGGTTCAATGTTCCGGAATGGATGAATGCGAGCATCCTTCAGCTTGGGTGGAAGTGAATGGTTGCCAAGTTAAAATGCTAGCGGACTCATGTTCCAAAATCACTTTGATGTCAAAGGTGGTGTATGAAAATGTGCTGGGAGGTAGGATGGACTATTTAAGCCCATCAGACAAGACACCTGGGGGCTATAGTGGCAGTAGGATCGATGTGGTAGGATGTTGTCCTGCAACTTTTAAATTTAAAGACAGGTTTACGCGTGGAAAAATATATATCACCAAGAAGGGTGAGATGCTGTTGGGATGGAGAGAACAAAGGGGACTATGTATTAAATTAGATCCCAATAGTAAAGAACAAGTGTTAAATGTAGAAAAACTATCCATGGACTGTAGTTTGGATGATAGTTCTAAAAGTTTCATTGCCAAGTATCCAGATGTGTTTAATAATAGCGATTCACAAAATTGTGCTGAAGGAGGGTTCCAGGCCTGTGGCGGGAAAACTTAGACCGTTACCGATGTCATTGCGTGATGCTGTGAGAGTGGAGTTGGAGAAACTGGAGAAAGCTGGCATTATTAAACCAGCGAAGGCGGTTGAATGGATTTCCCCCGTGGTTGTTGTGAAAAAGTCCGGTGGGGATTTGAGAGTATGCATAGATCTAAGAGAATTGAATCGATGTGTGGTTGCTGACCGCCATCCCCTTCCAAATATGGGAGAACTTCTGTCTAGGATAGGAAATGCCAAATACTTTGCCAAATTGGATATGGCGAGCGCCTATCATCAGATTAACCTTGATGCCGAGTCACGAAAACTGACGGCTTTTATCACATACGAAGGCATTTACCAGTTTCGGCGCATGCCTTTCGGATTAATATTAGCTTCATCAGTTTTCCAAAAGGTAATGGATGGATTATTCAAAGGTATTAACAATGTTTGGTGCTTCCAGGATGATGTGTTGGTTTGTGGCAGTACTGAAGAAGATTTAAAAAGGAAACTCAATAAGGTTTTAGAAATTTTCAGAACACAAGGTATTACCTGTGTCTTTTCTACTCAAGTAGTAGAGTATTTAGGACACGAAATAACGGAGGAAGGTTTAAGGCCCAAAAAAGTGTTGGTAGATGGAATTAAAAGAATGGAGTCTCCAAAGAATAAGGCAGAGTTACGTTCATTTTTGGGGACAATAGAGTTTTACCATCGTTTCATTGAAAAATATGCGGATAAGGTTACCTTGCTGAGAGCATTGTTGAGAAAAGGAGTGGAATTTGTTTGGAATGCAGAGTGTGAAAAGGAATATGTTGAGATTAAGTCTGAGATTGATATTGCAAAACCCTTAGCCATGTATGATACTAAAAAAAGGACAATCTTGTCTGTTGATGCGAGTGAAACTGGTATTGGAGTGGTTATGTCGCAAGTGGGAATGGATGGTGCAGAATCCGTGGTGTTACATGCCTCGCGCATGTTGAGAGGTCCTGAATTGAACTACTCGGTTTTGGAAAAAGAGGCTTTGGCATGCCTTTGGGGTATAGAAAAACTGAAAAACTTTGTGTGAGGTCAGGAATTTGTGTTAAGAACAGACCACAAGCCACTAAAGGCTATATTTAAAAGCAAAGGGTTGGACAAAGTTTCAAGGAGAGTTGCCTGTTGGGTGACAAGATTGTAATGTCACAAGTTTAACATTGAAGTGGTAGCCGGTAAGGACAATGTGCAGGCCTATCATGCATCTAGAGTAAGGATTAGTGATGAGGAAGATGAGAAGGAGTCTGTTGAAGTTGAAAGTATGGTATTTGCTACGGTGGAAGGTGTACTTCACAAAGAAGAATGGGTTGAAGCATTGTTGTCTGATGAAATGTGGAGGCGGATAACCAATTTTATCAAGGATGGTTGGCCAGAGAAAAGATTGTTATCTAGAGAAGAGCGGGCTTTGTGGGAGGTGAGAGAGGAATTATCTGTGAAGAATGGTCTAATATATCGATGGGATAAGCTTGTTGTTCCAGTATGTTTTAGAAAAAAACTAATTGCTATTGCGCATCAAGGCCATACTGGTACATATAAAACCAAGGGAGTAATTAAGGCCGATTATTGGTGGCCGGGTATGGACCGCGAGATTGAGAAAACAGTGGGAGGATGTGTAGACTGCATAAAGTCAGGGAAGAGCATATCTGCTGTAGTGCAACCTGTGAAAGGAGTTCAAGGTCCTAAGGGTGTCTGGCAAGACCCTGCCATGGATATCTTAGGCCCAGTGGATATGGGCAGAGGTCGTGGTAGGTTTGTGTTGGCCATAGTAGATATGTTTTCAAGGTGGACGGAGTTCAGAATATTTAGAGAAGTCACGGGTCAATCTACTGTAGCATTTCTGGAAGAGATATTTGAGAGAGAGGGCTTGCCAAGGAGTGTGTTGACGGACAACGGTCCACAGTTTACTGGAGGTTTCTTTCAAGAGTACATGTACAGATGTGGAATCAAGCATAAAAAGACTGCATTGTATTACCCTCAAGCCAATGGTATGATCGAGAGGGTCAACCGCTGTATAATGGAAGGTATTAGGAATGCCAATGCGTGTGGGTTGGACAGGAAAGTTGCGGTAAAGGAACGAATGTATGCGTTGCGGATGGCTCCTAATGCCGAAACAAGAGTGAGTCCATTTGAATTAATGAGAGGACGGAGGAGTAACACAATGTTATCCCCAGCTTGGTTAGGCCGGGCCAGAGAAACGGATGAGGTGGTGGATGAAGTGAAAAGGAATATGGATGAACGAAAGAGGAAGTGTGCTGAGAAAGTTAATGAGAAATTTCCAAGAAAGAAGACTATAGTTGAAGTGGGCGATCTAGTTAGAATAAGGAAAGCTGTTATAAAAAAAAGGGTGATCCGTTGTATTCGGATCCGGTTAAGGTTGTACAAGTTTTTGACCGTTCTGTGAAATTGGAGAGTGGACAGGTCTGGAGCCTGTCAAGGGTTGCGAAGGTGAGGAGGTAAAATTGCTGAGCAAACAGACGCTTTTTGTCTCTCTATATAATGTCATCGTTCGAATTACATGTATTATAAATTGTTTTGTGTAAATAGAAATTTGGTGTTCAGATAAGGGAGGGGGGTGTGTTATGTTGATGTCTTTTCTATTATATGTTAATGTGTTATCTGATTCCCATTCCTTGTTCTACTGATGGAATCCTAGCTATTGATGACATCAGAGCAATCCTGAGCTTTGTGTTAGAATGTTATTCTTTGAGGAGTCAGTCTACTTGTGCAGATGGTTGGGGGTCTCTACAACCCAGTTTATCCCTACAAGCAATAAACCATTTGTTGAACTTGTTGTGCCCAGTCTATTGCTTTACACAAACCAGGCTCCATCATTTCAAATCCAATTGTAAAGTCTTTGACCCACACTGCTTCTGAGGAAGGGGCGGATAAACAAATTGAACCCCTATCTAGGCCTGTGAGAACTGGTAATTCCCAAAACTGGTGTAAAACCAGAAAAGACCAGTCTAAGGCTAAACACCTTAAGACTGTTGGATCTTCTGTTGAAGACTCCAGTGCAAATCCTAGTGTTCGGAGGGAAACCTCTAAGCCAGGCAAAATAAGATCTAAGAGGAAGTGGAAGCATGTACCTTGCTTTACCACAACCCCTCCAACCAAGATACCAGAGACCCAACCTGCTCATGTGAGAGCGGTGGTGAGGAATCATGGATACCCCTCTAGGTCTAAGGGATTTCTTTATAAGGACCCCTTGAAAAAGCCTACTGTAAATTGTCAAAACGTCTGAGGGACTGTTCACTCAGATCCTCTATACCCTAAACAAGAGAGATGTGCCCAACAGTATTTGTAGGTCATGTAGTTTACAGATGAAAACCAATGTTAAATTGTGCCATGGCAAGGGTTACAAAAGATTGCTGGTGGACTCAGCCAACAGTTTAAGCGACTTGCAACAGAAGATCCATCCTGGGGAGGATTAGATTCTCCTGTCTCTTTGTCTGGGGGGGACGCGTGTTAGGGAGAATTGTCCCTTTAGTGCTAAATTCCTCCCACCTTTGAGACCCTCAGCTCTTTTGCTGGACTTAGGACTTTTTAATTTAAATCCTGAGTGAGTGGGACCTTTTTCTCCCTCTCTCATGTGTTTATACCCGATTTGAATTTTGTGCTTTCACTGTTTTTGGAGTCTGACAAACTGCATAGGCATCTGCTTTTCGTGTGGTGACACGCAGCACCTTCAGTGCAGTGTCACTGAGAAATCCTTTGGATATCTCTTAAGGTTTAAATACCATTTCTTGGGTGAACTACAGTTCCCAAGAATAGTAAAGTGAAATTGACTTTACTTACCTTTTCTCTTTGTAGGTCCAGCATTCACCATCTTATGTGGAGTGCTGGGGGTTTGGGGTTCCTTAATAGCCCCTTATCCTACTTTCCGATGTAACATTTTTTGTTTCCCTCACTACTTTAAATGGCTGGTGGCAGTGGTTTAATATTTTCTACCATTGTGCTTTTGTACCGCAGGCTGAACCCTCAGCAGCAGTGCAGCACCCATGGGTGACCATCTTACCAAAATGTCCCCTGTCTTCTTTGCTCCCCATTTTCCATTTGTGAGGTCTTTCCTGGCTTTTACTCTGGGCCTTGAGACAGGTTTGAGCCCTTTGTTTGTCTTGCCTTTGGCGGGCTTCATCCCTGAAGCCCACCTCTGGCTCCAGTATGTCTGGAAAGACAGGATGTGAGGGAAGGTCCTGAAATTCTTCTGTTCTTTGTCTCTAGGAATGCCTGCATGAAACCAGTCCTGACTGGCTGGCTGGCTGTCCTGAATGACAGCCTAGGCTGTGCGTGAATGGGAGATCTTGCTTAAAAGGCGAGGTTCTTGGTACTACAGGCAGAGTCGACCACTGGAAGAAACATCTGAAGAAGAAACCATGAAGAGAAGCCTGCTACAACCTCCTGGACCTTCAATTGCCCGGTGAAGTCCTGCTGCTGCTGTGCTGACCTCCTTTGTCACCTCGACAGAGAAGTTCTGACAGAACTTCTCCCCTTGGGTTAGTGGGACCAACTAACCCCGAGACGAACTCCATGTAGTGCCATCCCTGACTTGCTGTGCCTTTCCATTGCTGCAGAAGCCCAATGCCCGGGGTCAAGTGTCCATAGTCGAGTGCAAGGTCTGCTGCGGAAAGCATCCAGCCAAAAGCTCCAGGAGCCTCCTAAGGACACTCTGGAAGCAGGAAATACCAATCCAGAGTCCCCTCACAAGAGTGCAGCACAGAGGGAGCAAGTAAAGTCCAACCGGTGTCCAGCGTTCTGCATCAGTGCTGTTTGCAAAGTGCTGAAACCGCGACATGCCGCTGAAACTAAGAAAACCCGTAGCTGCTGACGACCTTCCTGAGTACTGCCGCAGGAGCCCTTCAGACGTCCTCCCTCTTGTCCCCACTACTGAGGCTCAGGAACCAGGGTCTGCTTGGCTGTAGCAAGACAGAATCCAGCTAGACCCCTTTCTTTTAACCAAAGGTACGTTTTCAGGATTGTGGGTACTTACCTTCTTGCATTAAGTCGTGCTGTCTCACTTGAGACTTGCACCTACTTACTTTTTTAGTTGATTTCAACTCGTCCAAGACTTTTATCCAAGAAGTGCATCAGAACTATAGACTGTGTCCAAATGATTTTGGCTGTCTTGGCTCCCTAAAGGCACTCTTCTAAATACATTGACTTTGGTATTGCTTATCCCCCATAGGTTGTGGTTTGTTAAACACTGTTACTGCTGGGAAAGACTTATCTAGACTTCACTGGAGGATTCGGTTGTCCTAACATTTTCTGAGAAATTGTTGTAACTTTTTTGCTTCCCTTAACCTTTCCTTTCTGTAACTCAGAATCTGCAAAGTATATTAGTGTAACATATACATGCAAATACTATCTTTGTGATTGAAGTCACCTCCGGGTGTAGGAGAAATGTATTAAGCATATCCAAAGATTATTCACTGGCTTTATTGATTCTGAAAAGTAATTTCAAAGTTTCTTCGTAGTGTTACAATCTTTTGCCTTTTTATAGAATGCGTATTTGAAACGGACGTTCAATAAATAAATAAATAAATAGCTATTTATAACTGAAACGTTGAGTGTAAGTGTTACTTGGATACTTGTATTTACGGATTTCAATTGTACAGCTCTACATCTCACATTTACCCCTCTTGAGATAGACCTGGCTGCTCAGTCACACTACCAACTTGTGTAGTACAGACCTAAACCAAAAGGTGGTTTACTTAATACCAAGCAGATAAGTCTTGTGTAGTCTCGCCCACTGTGACTACACCAATTCTTACCTAACAGCAACCTATTATGGTGAACCGGGAGACTCTGAAGTCTAGCCAAATCCAATCAAGGGAAAGTAGCAGAGCAGCAAGGCTTTGACTAAAGAGGGGTATGAGAGTAGTCTAGGGCTACAATGAGTTTGCACAGAACATAACCAATATTTCCAGTTACAGTTAAGTACAGAAATATACAATGCTTTATTAGGCATTTAAAATGCACATTAAGCTAATGAACTCTCTTGGCAAATATTGTCACATACTTACTATAAAACAGATGTTTACATTCACCCTTAGAAGAAAGAAATCATATGATATAATATCCAGTGTAAAACAGGTAAGTATTCGGATGCATAAAGTTCAATAGAAAGACTAGAATAACCACAAATCAATCTGCTAACCCTTAGTGAGTCCAGCTGTAAGATGGTTTGGGGTCTTGTCCCCTAAAGTGCCCAGTTCCAAAGTTCTACTTTTCAGGTAGTCTTACTAAGAGATTGGACGAAGCCAGTGGTTTCATCGGCTAAAGTCGGGAAAGAGTGTGAGGTAGGGATAGGACTTTACACCCATTGAACCCTCAGGAGAACTGGGGGTGGGGGTCATATGTTAACTTACCCCCCCACCCCCTGACCCCTCAACTCAGATTTTTCCAGAGACCACTGCTGGGGTTCGAGATTCTTTTGGGGACATAATTCTATGTGTTTGGTCCCGTAGCGAGAAGCACAGGGATCGCGGGTGCAGATATTGCATTCGGTGTCAGGCTTTAGATTTGGTTGGTCGCAGTACTCGGATTTCGGTTCTAGGCACCTTCCAGCTGAGCACCCAGGCAAGGAAAAGGCAACTTCAGTGAAGCAGGTGACCTTAGGACACCTCTAGGAAGTGAAGAAGATTGATTGCAATGGAAGTCACCATAGTCAGGCGGCAATAGGTGATCTTTGATGGACAAACAAAGAAGCAGGGACTGCACAGGTTCTGTTGATGCAAGAAGTCTGAAAATGCAGGTGCAGGTGTCTTGTACAAGTTGAAGATCCTTGAAGCTCCAGGACCACCAACAGAAATATCTGCCCCATTCTAACTGACAGTGACTATCCAGCTATGGATAGCCACTGGCTAGAACATCTGCCCAGCAACAGACATTCAGGCACCAGGATGCTTACTGGGACCAAACCGTCCTAGCTACCACATCCCGGCTCACACACAAACCGCCTCTTTGCCTGGGAAAGCAGCAACCTTCTCCAGGAAAGGGTTTGCCATATATTGTAATTCTGCACCCGAGAGGGGAGGAAGAAGGCCAAAGAACAATCTGGCCAAAGGACAGGTATAAACCGCTAGGCACAGCCATCACAAATAAAAAATGTAAAGTATATGGTAGATAAATGTTTGCTGCCACCAGCCCATCCTAGGCAAATTGTAAATGTAACCAAAAAGCTAATACTGAAAAGGTTATAATACAAAGTATCCCAACTGAGCTTCGCTTTAAGGTGAGGTGTGCAAATATAACAGTGCAAGAAATCCATAAGGAGAGACATAGTCTCTCAGTACTGATAATCTTAGGATTTACCAGTTTCCCCATAAGAATTAGCCAAAAGACAACGGAAGTTAAGCAGAAAGCTTCAGTTACCTTCAATAAGTTAGGTCCGTAGCCCACACAAGCCAAAAAAAAGGATGTCCCGTAGAAGTCTATCGGAGGAAAGCAGCAAAAAGAAAAAGTATTGAGAGTAAGCAATTTTGCATCGCTTCAGATGTCAACAGTATCAGCACAGAGCCAGCACCAGGCAAACAAACCTTTCCAGTCTCCATGCCTGCAACCTCCCCACAGAACCCATTGTGTGAATTTCAGCAATACTTAGAGATGACTCAAATAGTACAGAAATCATAATAAAGTATACAGACACATCCTTATCGAAACATGTTCAGCAAAAACAGTACAATTGCAGTATTATAGTCTCCCATCTTCAGTTGAAGACTACAAATACCAGAATACATTTGAGCTTCAGTTTAAAAGTGGCCTGTCGGTTTTGAAAATACCAGCCCCCATCAGAGCCCCCCTCTTCCTTTACCCAATCAGAAACCCATGTGTATCAGTCCGATTCCAACCCTTCTCTAGGTCAGTTCCCATCCAACCCCCCTCTTCATTAGCCCAATCAGACCCTCCTTCTTTAGCCCCACGTAGAACCTCCTGCTTCATTACCCCCATCCGACACCTAACCCCCCCTCCCTAGAGTGGCAGATCCAGGATTACAGAAAGGGCCCTGCACCAATCATGATGTGATTTGGGGTGGCACACGGGAGGGATAAGGGGTTGGCGGTTTGGGCCCCAAGTCTCCTAAATAGATTTGTAAAGTGTACATTTGTCAACAGTGTCTGAATATTAGCCTCTAAATAGCTATACGATCTAACATATCTTCAAAAGAAGCACAATAAACACACGGTGCGTCAACTGCACTTTCTAGAAATATAACGTCCCATTAAGTGGTGCTTTATTTATTCATGGCCTGATGGGTTGCAGCAAACAAATAATCACAATCCCGTCTTCCCTTTCTGTGGCTGAAATGCATAAAGATTTATCAAATTATCAAAACATTCACAGTTTCTTCAGTACATTCTTGTTAGGTTGGGGTACAAAAAAAAGCAAGCCCGGTTAGCAGGTTGTCAGCCGTCGTAGGTCTTTAAAAATCTCTAAATTGTATGTTATCAATGCAAGCATTGGTAATTATAGTCCTGAGCTCTTCATCAGGCTACTATTTACACAAGGCAGGGCAGGATACTGTTCTAGGGAAACTAAACCATCGAAATATAGATCATCATCTCCCTCCACACCTCTAGCCGACTCTAATCTTGAAAAACGTTGCTACTACATATTTTCTAAACGAAGTCAAAATCAGTGCACATGTGATGCACAGAAACATTTTCAAGTGCTGTTCCTACATCAACGGGGTGGGTTAACAAGAATATGACTACTTGTAAGTATATATATATATATTTACAATGCATTTACATTTAACTTTTATATATAACCTATTTCACTCTTATGAGCAAATCATGAAACAAGCAATGAGGCAATGCCACGAGAGAGTAAAGCGACAACTCCAAAGATAGGGTGCACTATGCAAATAAACCGCAAGCAATATCTTTTTTTTTGCAGGAGCAATACTATAGATTATGAAAGCATCAGTTTACTAGAGTTTTAGACACCCAGGATCTAAATCATTGCTGGGTGATCCAAGTTTGGGTAGTTAAGGAGAAATGTAGGCACACAGAGATAATGCGACTTATTCCTCAGGATCATGTATTGTATCAAGTGGGGCGCCAGGATTTGAGCCTTGGTTTCCTGTAGACAGTTTTTGTTTTTAGAAAGTTTGGAGTAGACCCATAATTTTTCCATTTCAGAACCAAAATACAACATGTTATGTTTCAAGGTTCTACACAGTGCCGAATAAATCAGACTTCCAAAGCACAGAAGCACATGCAACCTGACAGTCTGAGAACTCTTACTCAAAGCAGGTTTGCAAAACATATTTCTTCATTTAAAAAGGAAGAAACAGTCTTGACCCCACAAAAAGGTGCAGAGGCATGCAGATAAAAGACAGATCCCAGCAACAGTTGCTGAACATGCTGGGCTACCTTTCCAGCTATATATCTCACAGGATTAACCATCCAACTTCAATATCAGACCACATTGTACTGACCAATAATACAACAGACATTGTGTGGTTCACAACCAATTAAATACTATGACAACAATATTACTGAAAAAAGTCTCAGACTTAAACAGAGAGATTGTTGGGGTGGGGAGAGGAGAATGGTAGAAGCAGAGGCATAGCCAGGATTGTCTAACAAGTGGGGTTTGAAGCTAATGTAGGTGGGGGCGCACGCAAAGCAAGTCCCCACAAGTCCCGCTTTGCCGCGAGACTCTGCAGCAGTTCCTGTTCTTGGACGTGCTTCTCTCTCTTCTCGAACGTTTACACTGTCGTGCTGTGCAGTGAAGGACTCCAACGACCAGAAGGTGGATGCTGCAGTACTCTTATTGACCCTAATTTAGCACTTCGTGCTTAACGGACTTCCTCAAACAGTTCATTTTCTTTTCCTGTTTAGGCTCTACGACCTTTGAAGGCGGAGCTATATAAATTTGCCTGCGCGCACACACCGCGCGCGCTCCCAAGCAAGTCCCCACAAGTCACGCTTTGCCGCTTCAGCGATGTGTCGCGGCGTGTGGCAGGAGAGTCTTTTTGGGTTTAGTATTTATTTTAACGTAGCAAATTGATCATCTTCTTTGTTTTCACACATCCATGTTTCCCACACTGAAAACTGGAATGCCCAAGGGTTTGCAACCCAATGTCGCAGCAGTGGCCGCAAGAAATATGAAAGGGACCGTCTCGAGTGCCACTTCTACACCAAAAGCCCTGTGTAGGAAAAGAGGGATCAATATTACTCTCAAGAAACCCGGTTTACTGGATATCCGAAAATTCTATAAAGAATCTATAGCTCACTCGATTGAAACTTCGCAAGCGGAGGGTTTTACCACTGACCACCATGTTCTGCCTCGCGAAGAACTATATGAATACTCATCCGCGCCAAATGCCCATTCAAGCTGTGAACTCACCCCTGACTCCTCTTGACCAACAATTTGTATCTGCATGGGCAGATGTGCCTACCTCACCTAGTGTATCTCTTGCAAGAGGCATGGTTGAGCTCAATGTGATCACTGATGCCAGTATTCTCGAGAATGTACCGCCCACTGCAGAGCTCGTAGTCAACCATGCTCACTCAATGGTTCTGTCTTCTGATGTCGCTATAATTGATCTTAACCTTTCCAATTCTTGCTTTTCTCCCCAATTTGGATAACTTATCCAAATCCCCCATCATGTTTTCGAGCAGTTGCTCTTCTATCTCCAATATCTCTTTTTGTGCTGCCACTCCACGCAAATTCGGGGCCCCCCAAGCTAACGGGTATGCAATATTGATCACTTCCACGGTCAGTAGCCATGCTCAAGCTCCAGATCCTGAGTGTCTAACACAAAAACAGATTCACAACCCTGTGGCTAATCAGGCGCCCCCAAATGTGAACAATTCGGTGCTAACTCAAATTGCCCTCAATGCTTTACAAATGTCCTTAACCACTTTAATTAAATTATATGACACTTTGGATGCAAGACTAATCTCGCAAACAGCACTATTGGAAAAAATTATAATCTGGCAAGCGGATCACCCAAGTAAACAGTCGCAACCTGACCCCAGTTCCAAACTGATCCTTGCCCCAATTGGCATGACACCTTTGACAGGGAACATTGCTCCTGGCCTTCTTGCGACAGCCACACAAACGTCTGCCTGTGAAGGCAAGAGCCAGTATTTACCACAATTTGATAAAACCATATGCCCTGTGGAAGACCTGGTTGAATTTGTGTGTCCTGATATAGGTCTTAATATCGACCCCTGTGAAGCTCCAGCAACCCAGACGCTTCCCGACAAAGCCCCTGATAAACTGCCTGTGAAACGTTGAAAGAAGCCGAAGGCTTCCTCATGTGCAATCAAGGTTAATCCCGCAGTGAAGGTTTCCCAGAGTCCCTCAAGTGACACCCCCCCACAAACTCTAACGAGTACAACTAATAAAGAGACTTACACCCTCTTTTCCAAAAACAAAAAGGGTACTGGCCCCTCGCATCAACCTAAATTATCTACAAATGTTTCTGGCAATAACAAAATCAACACTGCCAAATCGAAACTATTCATCAAGAACTTAAATTCGACTAAAACAAGATCAATTGAGGCTGCTCGCACAGTATCAAAGAAATCCCTCCAACTAAAACAGGGCAAAGTGACTAAGCCACCTCCTATCAGTAATCCTCCTGCACCTTATGCACCTTTGGATCAACTGGTGGAGGCGCTGATTGAACAATCCTGTCACGAGCCTAGCAAGGCTCTGCGTCCCGCAGCCCCTCCGGTGGAGGTCGCCAACTCTCAAAATGCTCACATCACAACAGGCAGAGTTGATGACCCACACCGCCAAGAGATCGGGAAGGCGGTAGACGCCTATATGAGCTGCTTTTCTCAAAAAACCTTCCATCCAAATGATCAGAAGTTTGCCCTTGCCACGAATGCGTCCAACCCAAGGTCTCAGGAAGTGTTTTAAACAAGGCCTGGTGATTTACCCCCCTTAAGACCGAGAAATGACACAGCGCGAAACTTCACAGACAATATCCAGCTGTCTCTTTCTAATGACCCGCTTGCTTTACTTGCTCAAATCACCCCAGAAATGGTGAAACTGCTTCAGTCAGTCGTCACTACCAAATCTCAAA
Source organism: Ambystoma mexicanum (assembly GCF_040938575.1). NCBI lineage: Eukaryota > Metazoa > Chordata > Amphibia > Caudata > Ambystomatidae > Ambystoma > Ambystoma mexicanum. Next base: position 599,405,650 of record NC_090941.1, on the reverse strand, counting down.
CTACGACTCCGCTCCTGAGACCCTCCAATGAACCTCCTGCTCAGGCAAATTTTGTAGCCAGGAAGGTCAATGCCAAACCCCCAGCCAATTTTTCGCTATTATTAACTTGCAAACCAAAACCATTCACCCAATATAATTTGAACAGAAGTTCCCTCTTGGCCATATTCTCTGAAATTCGATCTCTTGAATATATTGCTGTCATGATGCCTACCTCCAAGGAGCCAGGTCCGACCCAGCGACCCCAGAGGCAGGCATCATTTTCCCCAGGGGAGTGCCAGCGGGCCCAAGCTGGGGCCCTTTGGACACAGTCCTGGCGCCTTAGGCGCCAGGCTCATGTTGGACCTCTGTCCTGGCGCCTTAGGCGCCAGGCTCATAAAGCTAGACATGTGTTCAAGTGTTTTAATGTGCACTTACCTGATGCAGACCATGCTGCCACATCCAGGCCCTCTTGAGGCCTGAATGGAACTACTTTACCTGTGGGACTACTTTCCACCCGGGTGTGGTCGGGGAAGGATACATACCTGATCGGAGGAAGGATACACACTTGGGACTTCTTCCAAAGTTATTTAAACCACACCCGATCAGCAACTCACGCTTCGCGTTGTTCTGCTCCTCGCAGCTGGACGCTCACCTTGTCAGCTCCTGCATCTGGACTTCAGCCACGCCTGTCAGCATCCTGGGTCACCTGCAAAGGGAGACAAGAGACCGTACCAGCTAAATCTGCACCACAGAGACATCACCGACGATCCTGAAAGGGAAGACATTATTTTTAAAAGCATTTCATTACGATCGCTGCAGCCCTGCATTTCACTCACCTTTCCTGGGTTCCTCCATCTTCAGCAGCGATCATCCGGATACACAGCCACTTCCCAGAGCCTAGAGAAAAAGACAAGAATAAGAGGTGAGAGAAGGAAGGGAATAGGACTTACCTGTTGGGTCATTCCCATTTCATTTCGGGTCTTGCCACTTCCAGGCATTTTCCGGACCCCGGCCCCTATGGGGAAAAAAGACAAAGACATTGAATGAGCGTATGCAAAGACAGTTCCCGAGCGCTCATCCAGAACTAACCTGCCATTTACTGGAACTGGAACTGCACGTTTCACTTCGGGTCGGTGCCATATCTCCGGCATTCCGAACCCCGGCCCCTAAGGGGAAAAAGACATAAGCATTAGCGCTTGCTGCAAAAAGACAATGAACATTATTATTAAGCTTGGATTTTTGAACTTGCAACAGAACTTTTACAGAGCCTTACCTGAATAGTCAAGTTTACCTGAACTCCCATCAATCCTCAATCCAGTGAAGTAACTGAGTTTCAACGCGCCCCTGCATCAGAAGCAGGATGGAGAGCTCATCCTTCCTGACCCTAAGGTGAGACTTCACGGGGAATCGTGGAAGGGTATCGTGGAGGGTTGGAAGAGAGTGGGAGGCTTGAGCATAACTCAGTCAGTAGGTAATACTCCCTTTTCACGCACAGGGGAATATTCCTGCGAGCCGGAGAAGCCAGAGTAGAGGGCCCTTCCTGTCCATCTTCAGAGTCCGGCGCTCCACCATTGAAGAAGCATCAGCACTCGAAGCCAGACCTGCGCCTCCATGGGAATCAGGTGAGCGTTACAATTGCCTCAGAAGACATTACTCATCGAATTTCCGTCACAGCACAATGCCTCTTCCATAAGGATCTGGATGAATTCCAGAGTGGTACAAAACCTCATATGGATGGCCAGAATGGAACTTTCCTCATTGGGTTTTGATCTTGCAGTAGACTCCTTAAATATAGCAGTACTTAAACAAAAAGAGCACTTGCAAACCTCCAGTGGAGATGCCCCGAGAAGCTATCAGCCTCCCCGGGTCCCTTTACCAACAGGCTGCCACTGTCACACAATCACACAATCCAACTAGCTAGCATGCTTATCAAATGCTCTTCCCATTTCCTTGATTAGCTGGAATACCAGAGGATTCTCACATTTGATCAACAACGACCATAACCTGCTTGTAACTCATAACATACTCAGGCTCCAGGAAACTTGGATGACCTCAGTCCCGATATGGAACAACTATGATGTTTTCCTCAATCCAGCACAACGTGGTATTTCTGGCAGACCCACCTCTGGTTTATTGATAGCGGTCAAGTTGGGAGTTGGAATGGTTGCTCAAGAATGGTGTTGTCCAAACAACTATATACAAATGATCAAATCACATATCTTTGATGTTGGCTATGCCTTAATAAATGTGTACTGGAACTCGGTCAGTATATCTGATGGTAGTTTTCTCAAGGCATTAACAGATGCACTAAATTTGATTGCTCTTGATAAATCAGTCTCGAACATCATAATTGCAGGTGATCTAAATTGCAATTGCCTTAGTTCTCAAACTTCCATTAACCCAAAGTCATCTAAATGGCTGGCTTTCACTTCCAACCATGACCTAGTGATGCTCAATGGTGCGTTTCCATCAGATATGCCGCCCAATCCAACTTGGAAGAGAGGCTCTAGTTCGTCCATCATTGACTATGTCTTCGTAAATGCGCATTTATTTTCAGGTATGGATGATTTTCACATAATTGACAATCACAATAGTGATCATAATCAATGAATTGTTGCATGGACGAGTTACTCTCATGGTATGACTACTGCTGCAAAATCTTTCCAAGAAAATTTGATTTTGAACAATGGGGGCAATCGCTTAAGATGGTCTCCTCATACCCTATGTGAGCTGAATGGAGTTTTGGAGAACCAACATTGGGACCAAGCCATGCACTACCCTTACTTGATGCAGCATTTCCATTCCTCTCAAGCATCAAGACCCAGTATAGCCTCAGGTGCGACCGGCCCAAAACTCCACGTATTAAATTTAGAAATTCAAAATCTGAAAGCTCACACTCGGGCCTTAAAAAGACGAGCTATGAAAGCTCCCGTAGCTTTTAGAGCATCCATTTTGAAATCCATTAAAACTAAACATAAAAATGCACTTAAGGCCATTCGAGCCCAAATGTTTCAGCTCGATGGAGAGGCCATGTTGCGGTCTTTTCAATCTAAAAACACTGCAGGTACGTGGTCCCTATTAAACAGGGTCACCTGTCATCCTCAATGCATTTCGCAAGCAAACTCTGTAACTGAGCTAAAGTGGATTGCTCATTTCCAAAATCTTTATGCCCGTCCCAAACACTCTCAAAGTATGACATTTCAAACATACAACTTCTTTCATCTTTCCTTTGATATGGATGACATTAGGTACTATATCCATAAAATTAGCAATTCTGGTGCATGTGGCCCCGATGGGCTCTCCAATCGAATGCTTAAAAAACATCCTGACCTTTGGCCGGTTATTTTACACAAGATATTCACAACCATCAATCTCACCCAGTGTTTGCCTGCTACCTGGACTCACTCCATCATAGTCCCGATCTAAAAAAAAAGGTAATCACTCCTTGCCAGCCAGCTACAGACCAATAGCTTTATTAGACGCCCCAGGCAACATTTTTGCCAGAATCATCCTACGGTACTTCAATCAAGGGATCATCAAAAATAATCTAAGAGACCTGTTTCAGACTGGTTTTGTTGTTGGGCTCGGGACGTGTCCCAATCGCATGACCCGAAATGCATTGAAATCTAAATATGCGGCGAAGAATCAAGTTTTATATCTGGCTTACATTGATTTTAAAGCTGCTTTCAATTCCATCGACCGGTCCATACTTCAATCCAAATTAGTTAAAAACAATTGTCCTCCTTCACTTTTGAAGTTAGTTATGTTATTACACACTCATACCACTATTCAAGTTAGACTTTCCATTGCACGTAAACTATCATCCGTCATCAAGACTGCTCGAGGCCTTAAACAAGGCTGCATTCTGGCTTCCTCCATATTCCATTTTTTTCTGTTTGACTTGGGAATTATTTTGCGGGCCACCAAGGGTGACTCGCCTAAACTGGGAACTCACATCATAAGCCATCTTCTTTATGCGGATGACTTAATCCTTATTTCTCAGACACCCTCTGGCTTGCAAAGTGTATTGAACAATTTGGCCTCTTATGTATCTGCCAACAATCTTTTAGTTAATACACAAAAAACTCAAACCATGATATGCAAACCTCATAGCAAAACGAAAGTCAGGACTCATAGCTGGTTTCTACAGGATGCAATGTTATCTGAAGTCCAGCACTATAAATATTTGGGCATCACCATCCAAGCTTCTACCTCGAATCAGGCACTGTCTGATGACATCTATTCCAAACTGCGCTCACTAACTTCGCAAGCTAGAGTTCTTAAAAAGAAATACGAAAAATTTACCCTAAAACACGTCTTATCATTTTACTAACAGAAAGTGATTCCCATCATAAGTTATGGCCTCGAAACTATGCTCCCAAGAAAATCTAATTGGTGGTCTGTCCTAGAAGCCAGATTTTGGAAGCAATTGTTATATCTTCCTAAAAGCACACCTCTACCATTAATACGATATGAATTGGGTATTCCTTCCTTAGAATCCCAAATAAAATGGAAGATGTGTGCTTTATGCTGGAAATCAATCTTGGGTGTGGCTTCTGGTGGACTGAGTATTTTGGCCAACCACTTTCTGGCCCAAAACCACACTTTCACTAAGTCATGGTGTAGTTTAGTCATGGACACCTTATCTGATGCCTCTATTTTGTTGGACTTGATTCTAACTAATCCAGCTCGAGCAAAGCAAAAACTCTTTCTTTTTGATTGGATAGAAACTCGAAGGCAATGCCTCGAATACAAGGATTTTGACACTCAAGTTTTGTTTTTTGTAATAAAGCTTTGCATCTAACACCGCCTTATCTACTAAAATGTCTGTGTCCGTACATCAGACATCAATTTCTCAGATTCCGTTTAAATCTCTGGCCCACAACTGAGGTACTAGTGAGACGAAACTTGATACAAACAGATCGGAACTATTGTCGTTTTTGCTCTAACAGAACTCAAAGAGAAACCTTAGAACATTGCATTTTGTATTGCCCTATGTTAGTTAATCAAAGGATCACCCACTTCAAAAAATGCCATCTGACGAGATACAATTATATGTCAATGGACAACATTTGGTCCAACATAACTAATAATCCTGATTTGGGAATGCGAGTGGCCATAGTCCTTTTTCTCGATGCAATCTTTCCCAAACTTGCACCTGACATAATTGTTTCTGCAGTTTTTATAATTTGTACCAAAATTCTGTATCAATTCTTTTTCTTTTCATCACTTTATATCCTGATTTGCATTGCGTTTCTCATTTTGGTATTGAAGTATTTGGCATTATGTAAGTAATATTAGAACTAAGAACAAATCAATCACTTCAACTATGTCTTTGATGAGATATTGTTTCTCCTCTGCTGCCTCTAACGATCATGATTTGCATCTGGCTTGTGAATTCAAATTGCTTGTTTTAAACTGTTAAGCTGTTTTATATTTTATTATATATTTGCACTTCTCTTTTGTACGTTTGAAAGAATGATTGTATTATCCATATCAAATAAAAAATAAGAAAATAAAAAATGTAGGTGGGCCGCATTGACATTAATATCTGTAAACGCCCACACAGTGCAGCTGAGTGGGCATTTACAGATTTTGGGTGGGCCTTGCCCACTCAGGCCCTACCCTTTAGTAGAGAAGGGGTGAAGAGAAAAGCAAAACATTTCAATAAGGAAGGGAGAGAGGAAGGCGCATAAGAGCAAGAAGGAGAACAAAGAGACAATTAGTGAACTGTTCTAGGGTGATCATCTCTATTAACTCTTCTAGGGATTTGTTATGGATCCAAAGGGCTACAGTGTTTTTGACATGTTCACCCATTTCTAGGGGGATTTCTCCCGGGTTTAATCTGATGGCCCTCAATTTCTGCAGATAAATATTGTAGGTTTGCCCCACTCTTTACTACAATCTTTCTTTGATGGATACAAAGGTGGCTCTCTGGGCAAGATTAAGTAGTCAATAGGCAGTTTGTAGTTCACCTTTCAAGAGAGTAGCCAAATAGCACCTTTTAAGGTTCTCTTCCCAGCCTAGTTGTTCGGCTAGGCGTTCGAAATTCAAGAACAAATTATCTAGATCTTTGCCTTCTAGGTATGGTTGAAATAACCCCTGTGGCATTAGGGGTCTAGTTTGCAACTCACCCAAATTTGTTCGATTTTCTTGGATTCTAGCTTCAGCCTGTATTTGACTGGGCTTTGACATTAGCCAGGTTGGCCATTTCTTCCTGTAGAGTAAGGGTTCCTTTTGTGTTTTTTTCTGAATCAGAAATAAAAACAGGTCTTGTCTCCCTCAGATAAAGTTTTGAAGTCGTCTGATTCTTCTGAGTCTGATTCTGCCGAAGGGATTGACTTCAGAAGGTGAATTTTGCCAGTGTGACATATTGTCATCTGCCGGAGCGAATTTAGGAGCTCTAGTAAATGGATTCTGCCATGAAAGTCCGATTTGTTGAATAGTCTTTTCTGACAGCGCTCTGAAGTTGGCATGCCTACTGCCGATTGGGTGTATAATTGAAATGTATATAAGACACTGCCTGTATACTTGCTGCTGGACATAGTTAATTCGCCTGCCAGCATCATTCTAGGAACAGTGGGTCTTTTTGGTTGGCAATCCTACTGCAAAAGTGCTGTCGGGCCACGAATAGGAGAGAGCTTTCCGGACTACTCCAGGAAGGTGCTTAAGTGGAATTTATGCAACCAGAGTTATTCTTCATTTCGCATTGGCCTATTTTGGAACAAAAAGAGGAAACTATTTGAAAGTGAATCCCTTTTAGAGTAAACCAGCTGGTTTCAATTGTTAACTGCCTATCCCAGGAGGCATGGGACCAATTTGATTGATTACATATAAAGCTATATATGTTTGCCAGGGCCAGTTTGAGCAACTTTGAAACCTGGATTGAGGAGTGTGAGATTTTAAACCATCTCCAGGCAGGATTTCGTAATGCCACCAGTACGGTGGATCCAAGTCTGAGACTGCGCCTACTGTGCAATAAATATATTTCTCCTAGCTGTCTTTGTTGATCTCCGGACAGCATTCGACACAGTGCCCATGACTAGACAATCAGAGATCCTTACTGGCCTTGCAATGCCGATGCCGCTACCATACAGAGTCTTTATACCAGGAATGAGGCAGTGATAAGATGGGGAATGGATGGCAGTACCACAGGGCTGTTGGGATAGATATGGGTGCACAACGGGTGCATGCTAGCACCAAAATTGTTCTGTGTGTTCATAAATGGAGTCATAGAAAGATTGCGGACCATTCAAACTGGCGCTCCGGTATTGGCCAAGGACAATGTCCCTATATTGATGTTTGCTGACAATGCTGTGCTGCTCTCCTTAACACCTACAGGACTTGAACTGCAACTCAATACGTTCAATGATTTTTGTGAAAAAAATGGGTTCACCATTAATGTTTCAAAGACAACATCCCTTGTGTTTAGGAATTCTAGAAAGAAGACGAAAAGGGCACTACGGCTTGAGCTGACCAAAGGAGCAGGTCAATTCTTATGATTACTTGGGTCTGAGGGTGAAAGAGGACTGTAAGTGGGATGGACAAGTAGCCAAAGCGGGGGTGACACTGGCTAGATCCGGTGGGGCCCCTGCAAGATTTATGGGCGCACACGGAAATAGGTTATTAGTGTCTCCCTGGCAAGGCAAGCGGGCCTGTATGTTGCTGAACTTTGTGGAAACAATAGCTGCTTGAATTTTGCTGTCACTGAAAGTAAGTACCTAAAGAATATTCGTGAGTTGCCCCTAAGTGCGCCCAATCCTCCTGTCTTTCTTGAAACAAACATGCAGCACATTGAATCTATCTGCAAGGCTAGACTAGTTTATTACTGGACCAGAATGTAGTCCTCTTGGCAAGTGGGGAAATATAGGGAGGCTCTCGATGACATCTTGGCCCAAAGTGCAGTCGCTTATGCACATCAAGAGTGGGCTTTATAAAATGGGGCTGAGTGAGTACTTGCTCAGGTCCGGCAATCTGTATAGAAACAGTAAAATGGCCATAAAGCCTGCTTATAGAATCAAGGCAGAAGCAGAAATTATGAATACGTTAGGCCAGTCTACCCAGTTGATTTGATATTGGGTTCTGGAACAAGGGTTCGGTTACAAGGTTTATCTGGACCACATAAACCCCAAACACATAAGAGCACTTTACATTAAATTGCGACTGTGCATATGCCTGTTGCAGGCCTGCATAACCAATGGAACAGTAATGTTAGGGCAGCGTGCCCATCTTGCGCAGCCTTGTCCAAAAGCCCCACTCATTTTGTTTGAATGTGTCCAGAATATCTTGACTTGAAGAAACAACACATCTGTCTCGTTAAGTTAGTTCCAACTTTGTGACACGCCTGTTAGAATATTATACTAGCACTTTATAAATCTATGAAGGGTACATTGTCTGCTTCTTCAGCTGGTCTGGTAGAATACCGCCGTAGCACTCAAACGTTACTGAACTGATGCAGTTTTGAACCTGCTTCTACTAATGATATAAGAGGATGTTATGGTTTTCTGAATCTTAGCTATGTAGTTCATTTGATCAGCATGATATGGTTGGTTCTATGGTTGGAAATAATGTGATTTGACTGTAAGCATGTTAATTGAACTGCCAGCACATCATTTGTGTGCAGAGCCACCATGGCAAGAGCAGAAATCCTTATGAGGTTTGAAATGTAAATTGTGGGACAACTAATGAACCATTGATTGCAGTGAATGTTTGTTGGGATTTTGGTATCTCTTAGTATATGATGAGCTATTACCGTGATATGTGCTGATGTATTATTGTGTCACAGAAGATGTATGTGCTTTTATGGTATGCATATTGAAATAAAGCTGAACAATATCTGGTTTGCTCTAGTGACATTTGGGAAGCTACAGTTTCAAATGTCCAAATCCCATCTGATGTCATTTTATTGTCAAACTGGCCTAGTGACTCATACAGCTGTCAGAGCTTTGTGTACACCTGCCTGGGACTGAGTTCACCAAACCAAACTGTTACTTTGTTCTATGCTGGGAAGAGTAGACACCTTCCCATTGGACCAGGCTATGCCCCTAAGGGTCCAGGTGGGGACCACTGCTTCAAAGAAATCTCTGGAAACCTTCCTAGCTGAAAAGAAAAGAAGGGCTATAATTTCCACTGAGGCCCTGGACAGGGAATCGTAGCACACCAAGGACCTGCTGCGGGAACGGCCTGCCGGCTACTTGGACACCATTACCTAGGATGACTGCTAAAATGGCAGCACTGTAAGAGTTCCTTCCAACCTTGGCTTGGACGTGTAGAGGAGAGGATGGATTCACCTTTTCTCAGAGACCCTGGGAAGAGTCTTGAAGCATTCTAAGGAACACATTAAGATATAGAAGAGTAGTTCTGTCCCCCAGGCTTTGATCTCTGGGCCCCAGTGACATTTCAGATACTGCATTTGCCCTTTTTAAGACATTTTCTTGAATTTGAACATCATTGCAAAAGGCAACATACCTGAAGTGCCCGGTCATTCACTACTCTGTATCTTCTTATGTATTCCTTTACAGGTGTTTGTTGTTGGTGTTATTATTTTGTCTGTCCTTTTATTGTGAGTAAAGACTTTCCTATTTGAAAGATCCTTGTTAGGATGGTTATTTGTTTGTTTTGTTGGTACTATTGTTGTTTTGGCACTTGCTGGCTCATATTCTTCTTGAAAAGCATAAACTGCTCGTAATCCATGCTACCTTTAAGCAGAGGAAGGTGTACCATTCATTGTCTGTCTGTTTCACCTTTATCGATTCAGATCGCTGCTGGTTTAGTAGTAGTGTGTGGCTTAACAGGAGTTTAGAAACCACCATTCATGTTCTCCTGCAGAGCAATTGCCTTTCCTTTCTTTTTAAACCCCTGGTTTTGTCTATGGGAAAGGTACTGTCAAGCAGGAATTGCGTTTGGCGATCCCCGTTTTGTAATGGAATTCCACTCATTTAAATGCTTGCAAGTTTTGGTGTTATACTAATCTACCTGTGGTAAAAATGGAGTGCGATTTGGTGGATCTGGCATGGTTTAAGACTGCAAGACGCCACTTATTCACGCGGTCCAAGGCAGGAAAGATGTTTCCACTCATTCAAAAAGGGTAATTATGCTTGGTGCAGCCCAAGGTCGGCTCAATCAAGAGGTTCAATTCAACCGTCTTACTTTGTGGCAGATAATTTCATTCTAATTCCAGACCTGGTCAGCAAATCTTTCACTCATCCATTAACATTCTTTATTTTCTGGCTGGTTGGTACCTCCTAGCTCACCCTCCATTTTGCTTGTAAGAGTTCCCCCCTGATTCAGTTTGGATTTTAGTTTGCAGGATACATCAGGTATTTCTGACTTTGATACTGTGTACATTTTATTGTGTTCAGACTTTCGCACTGGTCACTACTTGTCCTACCCCATTGTCTGTCTGATTATTGCTGCTCCATCAAATCTCTTTACAGTGGAAGCTCCAAAAGACCCAAACCTTATGTACAGCCTCCTCTCTGAAAAGCCCCGCTAGGGATTTGATATGGTCTATTACCTCGAATGTGATGCAAGAGGCTTTGGAGGGGAGTAGTCTGCAACCTGCCGGTGTCCCACCGGATGTAATCAGTCAAGGCACCAAGACTATTGAAGAAAAACGACGCTCTGCAGTTTGGACTGCAACAGGGATTTACTTTGCAGTGCAAAGAAAGCTAGACAATGTACCCCTGCTTGAAGAAGTGAAGTTCTGAGTGAGCCCTTTATAATCATTCTGTTCAGCTAACAAGGACAAAGTAGTACATTAGCCAAGTAAAAAAGCAGTTCTCCTGACCATGTTAATATAACAACATTGTAACATCTTACTTAGTTCGTGCTGTCATTCCCTGCTTCTACAACATCCCGGTGCCTTGTTCTGTGCTATGTCCTACAGTTCCCCACCTCTGCAGTGCCTTACCAGGCCTGCCGTTTTCTAGATGCAATGCTTAAGTGAACTTTCTGCTTCTAAGAGACCAAAGACATGCTTTCCATGCCATTATACACTTCTATGCACCAACACATGGATGCCTTTCTACCACCTTATAAAATGACAGACAGTTCGCTATTCCCTCTTCAGCTATTGTGACAGCAGTCACACATATAATTCGCTTTAACATCGTGACGGGGAACCTCATTCACTTCTGAATATGTTTGCATTAGACGGTTTTAAACTCCTTTGTCATCTAGTCTAACGCACATGTATTTTCTGCAGCCTCGGTCTTTGTATTTTTTTCATTCTATTCTATAAATCTCTTGATGCTCTTTCGAGGATAAGACATTTACAACACTAAAGAATCGTGAAAAGTGCAGTAGCAATTACTATAAAAAGTTAATTATTATGAAAACGAACGTTGCACCTCATGATTACCCATATAGCGCTTTACTTTCGTCTCTACTCTGCATGATAACGACTAAACCTTTTAAACCACCTCTTGTGTAGTGTGTTTATCAATACAGATTAAATGAGTGTTATTTCAAGTTTTTGTTGTATCTATCAGAATAACCTTTTAATGGTTAAGTGCCTTCAGTCCTGCCCAACAATATTTAATCTTGAAGGGAAAAGGATGGTAATATTGGTGACACCAGACATATTGTTGCAATAACGTAGTCATTTACACAGTAACCTGATGATCCGAGTTGCCCCTTCATCTTCTTCACTAACTGGCTAGCATCAAACTTTTATTAACCAATGGGGGATGCATGTTGTAATGACCACATGTTTTGTAGATGAATTAACTGAGACAGCATAGGAGAAATGACTCACCATAATGTTCTTTCTATGGATTCTTCTCCTGCAGATTCCTCATCAGATAGATATCCTCATCCAGCTCTGCTGCTTGGAAAACTATTCAACAGGGGGCGTAGTGGACCTCGACTCCGTTGATCCGTCTTGCTCGGTGCTCGATCATCAGCTCCTGGCGCTACTTTGGGCGTCGTGTATATACTGCTTCACTATGCCCCTTACCTTAGTTCCTGCCCTTTTCCGTGAGCTCGAACCGCTGTAGAGGAAAACAGTAAAATAGGACGGCCAAAAAGCCAATAGAAGGCTAACAAGCCAGGATCCCTAGGAATACGTAGACGTAGCAGAAAACCTTTCCTCCCATCAAAACATTTTTTTTTATAACAGTTGTGCGAAAGACATGCAGTTTTCTAGACAGAAAATGAACACTCTAGGACCATCAATAAGTGTCCCCTCTCCCGAAGGAGGCATACACCAACTGCTAACGCTTTCTGAGCAGGGATGGAAAGGAGGGGTGATAAGGAATCTGCATAGAAGAATCATAGAAAGAACATTACAGTGAGTAATTTCTCCTTCGATGGATTGCATTTCTCCCGCAGATTCCTCATCAGATTTTCTCCCAAAGCAGTTGTCATTTATACAGAAATCTGATGGTCAGAGTTGCCCCTGCATCTTCTTCACTAACTGGCTAGCCTTTATTAACCAATGGGGGGTGCATGTTGTAATGACCAGGGAAGATTCCTCATCAGATAGACTCCCAAAGCAGTGGAACAATGGAGGCGGGCAGAAAGCTCATAGCAAAATGTTGTGCACCACCGCTCTACCAACATGTGCGTCGGCCCCATGGGTGACATCCAGGTTATAGTGCCTTGCAAAAGTATAGAGTGAAGACCAAGTTGCCACCTTGCAAATGTCCCTAACTGGGACCCCCCTTTGCAAGGCTGTAGATGCAGAGACCCCTCTGGTTGAGTGGGCTCTGATGCGAGGAGGCAGTTCCCTGCCTGTAGATTGGTAACAATCCGCAATGCATAAGATGATCCATCGGGAAAGTGTTTGCTTGGCAACAGCTAGACCTTTTCTGGCTAAGGAGTAGGCCACAAATAACTAATCCATCTTCCTATATTCCCCCGTCCTTGTCACATAAAAACATAAGGCCCTTTTGGGATCCAGCTGATGGAAGCGCTCCTCTTCCTTAGAGGCACTCAGAGGTGGGTAAAATACAGGCAGATCTATTGCTTGTGAAAGGTGAAATTCTGACACCACTTTCGGAAGGCCTTACCTTAAGCAAAACCTTTTCACAAAAGAACTGTAAGAAAGGGGGTTTACAGCAGAAATACAAGCAGCCGCAAAGAACAAGAGTGCAAGGGCTCAAAGGGAGCTGCCATCAGGAAAGTGAGAACCAGATTTAAATCCCAAACTGGGACAACAAAAGGAACCGGCGGAAACGTATTCACAAGGCCTTTCAGGAATTGGGCCATAACCTGGATTGTAAAAAAGGAATCTTGATCTGGAGACCTCTTCAACACAGACAAAGCCACCAAATATCCTTCGACTGTGGTGAACCGAAGGCCTGGAGATGCCAGTGACAGAATGAACTCCATCACTGTAGTGGTGGGGCAAGAAATACAGTCAATCTTGCGTTCCCTGCACCATGCCGCAAATCTTCTCCACTTGCACGCATGCAATGATCTTGTAGATGATCTGCGTGCAGCCAGCAAAACCTCAAGCACCTCCTCAGAGAGGTCTCAGTCATCATATCTCATCCTCTCAAGAGCCATGCATGTTGGTTGAGGGACTCAGGGTTCAAGTGGAGCACCCAACCTTCCGACTGGGTTAGGAGATCCGGGCGACGAGGCAACTGGAGAGGTGGACAGATGGTCACATCCAGAAGGTCTGAGTACCATGTCTTCCTCACCCAATCTGGGGTGATCATGATCATGGTTGCTTGAAACCTGCTGAGAACCCAAGGAATGACAAGGATTGGAGGGCAGCCGTAGTGTAGAAGGAAGGTCCAATACACTAGAAACGCATCCCCTAGTGCACGGTTCGCTGGGAATTCCTGTGAGCAAAACTGCTTGCACTTCCTCTTGGACTCCGTGGCAAATAGATCCACCGTTGGGGTACCCCAGAGAGGGAAGACCCCCTACAGTACTTCCTAGCACACTTCTCACTCGTGCCAGAAGGGTTCCCCTGCCGGTAAATTGCTGCTGTTGGCCCACCAAGACAGGTCGTTGACCACTGACCTGGACACCCCAAAGAGGTCCTTGAGGATTCTGAGGTACTGAGACCACTGACCTCACAAGAGCCATTGTAAAGATGTAATTCGCAGCCTTGCCTCTGACACTAGAAAAATCCATGAAGCCTAAGAGGCGGAGGAAGGAAGCCGCTGGTAAGGCGCTGTTGTTCTGGAACAGACTTGCCTTCTGCGCAATGCTGATTACTCTCTCCTTGGGTGGGAATGCCTTCCCTGCCCGAGTGTCTAGGACTGCCACGATCAATTGGAGCCTTTGGACTGGTTTCATGTGCGACTTCTGCAAGTTCAGGGAGAAGCCCAGCCTGCGGAGTAGTGAGCAGGTGTCCTCTAGGTGGGACAAAACCCGCTCCGCTAACTTCCCTAGGATCAGCCAATCATCCAAGTACGGAAATATGTGGACACCGGATCTCCTGAGGTGAGCCGCGACCACTGCCATGAGCTTGGTGAAGACCATTGGAGTGCAGGTCAATCCAAAGGGAAGCACCTTGAACATATAGTGCTTGTCCCCTATGAGGAACCTCAGTAACTTCATGTGCTTTTGATGTATTGGCACATAGAAGTAAGCGTCCTGATGATCTATGGACACCAGCCAGTCCTGCAACACAAGAGCGTGGACAATCTCTCTCAATGTCACCATATTGAATTTGTCTTTCCTCCGTTCTTGGGTACCAGGAAATACTGTGAATATCAGCCTGACTCGGGTGGTACTTCTTCCACGATACCCTTCAACAACAGGGCTTACAGTTCCTCCTGGAGCTCCTGTTCCGGTTCGGATGGAGGTGGCAGGGGTCTGCCCAGATGTTTTCTTAAAAAGGCCAGACAAGAACCCCACTTCACAAGCTCCAGGTCCCAGGCATCAGAGGTAATCTCCCGCCATTGGGGCCAATGCTCAGACAGCCATCCTCCAACCAGTGAGTTGTGGGAAGGGAAAATCAAAGCTGCTTTGAGAATGGCGTTCCCCCCGTTGCTGCTGCCTGCTGGACTCTGGAAGCCCCCCTGCAAGTTCCCGAGCACGAGAAATGCTTCTGCCCCTGCCCGGCCTGTGGGAGCTGCGCCTTTCTGCCATAAGGGACGTAATATCTGTAGCCCTTGCCCCTAGAGGCAAAATTAAAGGCTGGTTTGGCCGGCTGCGCAGCTAGGCCCAGTGATATTGCGGCACGCTTTGACTCCTTGAACTTCTCCAGGGAGTCATCAGCCTTTGGACCGAAGAGAAATTCCCAGTCAAAGGGCATGTCCAGCAACCTATTCTGGACATTAGGGAAAAACCCAGAGGAGCGCAGGTAGGCCTGTCTCCTAAATACCACAGCTAATGCCATTGACCGGACAATGCAGTCCGCCATGTCCAGGCCAGTTTTCACTGACTACCTGGCCACCTCCTTCCCATCATCCACCAGCTGTATAAAGCCATCTCGCAGCTCCCCTTAAGAAATACACTGGGCTGCGTGTTCCACTGCCTTCCAGAGGCCAAAGAAATATTTAGCAAACCCACATGAAACATTAGTAGCCTTCAAGGCCATGCTGCAAGAGGTGAAAACCTTTTTAGCAACAGCATCCACTCTCTTGCCCTCCCTGTCAGGAGGCAGATTAGAGGTGGATGAAGTTGCCCTGGTGGAAACCGTGGCTGCCTGTACAACTAAACCCTCTGGGGAAGGGTGCGAGGACAAAAAGGATAGATCCCCTCTCTCCAGCCTGTACTTGCCAGTCAAAGTAGAGCTGGCTGGAGGAATAGAGCAGCACCATTGCGACAAAGAGGCAACTGGATTGGCTATAGCCAGATTCATTGGCAAGTGCTTCTCCATAGTGGAAACTTCGTCTAAGATATCGGTTAACTCATACCCCTGGACTGGAACTGCGGAAGCAGTCAGCTCCAGAGTGTCGATCACTCTGTCTACCAGTGATCTGAATTTGGCATGGGCATGATTGTGTACAAAAGGCGCTAATTCAGTATCAGACAGATGGGCGAACCTACCAACTGCGAGATTAAAAAAGGTGGGTGGTGGGGGCAGCTACACAGGAAATGATACAGGTATTCCAAGCCACAGATGTCCCATAAAAAGGGTGTCACAGGGAACGGTAGGGGGTAATGATGCATTAGCTGCACAGACAGTCCAAGAGACTATCCTATGATTAGCCAAAGAAGGGGAAGGACACAAATAGCACCATCATAAGCACACGTAGTGTAAAAATCCCTCAGATGGCTGGGCTTGGGAAACCTCTGTCTGAAACACGTGACCAGTATGACCGGGATCTGTGAAAGGGGGCGGGCGCTCAAGCTGCTCATCACGAGAAATAACATAGCTAGAACTGGGTGATGTAAATACAGGGCGATCAGCCAAACTAGCCGTCCTACAAGGCAGCATGGAAGTGGCTCTGTACCAGTGAGCCGGTCACATGACCGCCGATGCCCATCAGCAGGCGGCAGTGGGAAGGAAACACTGGATGGAGTGGCGTTCCTGGGAGAACCAATCAGACGACAAGTTCCTGAGCTTTGGCAAGGTGGCCAGCCTTCAAAGTATCTACCACAGAGCTTGCGAAGGTCATCATCCAACAGGTATCATGTGAATGTTCCTTTTCCCACCAGTTGCAGGGTGTCTTTTGTCCCGTTCTGAATGGTGCTGACCAATAGCAGTGTATTAAAGTTCCATCAGTCAGCACAAATGTTACTTCATTAATAACAAGTTGTTCTGGCGTGGGTTGTAAACAAATGTGGTACCACATGGGAGGTGATGTGATTGGAAAGTATTGAACTGTTCACTTGCTTCACTAATCAACTTATAACTTTGAGGAGGTGATATCAACGAACCAATTAAATCCCTGGGAAACATTGAAAAAGTGAACTCTCTAAATTGCAAGTGTTTGGATAGATTTCCGACCATTGTACTTACCGGTATAAAACTAGTGTTCGTATTCCATTCAGATGTCAGCCACTTCGATCACAACATATCCACTGTTCTGTTTGATTTGTGCTTACCTAGCTGAAATAAACAGCGTTGCTTCTTGCTCAGTGTGTGCTCCACTTTTTGAGTATGTCTTTTTTATGATCTAATTTATGGACCCCTGACATCAAGTGTATGGCTGAGTCTTTTGCAACTCCACATACTGGGATGTATCAAGCCCACTGGCATCATGTAGCCCCTGTGCCAAAAGCTACCGCTATTCATACACTACTTGCAAGTAGTAGTGTGCAATTGTTGTCGCCACAAACAGGTTGGTGTTTCTAGTTCGGGGTGTTAGAGGCATTCAGTGAGAACTGGCGATTTGCAGATTCAGGTAAGGGTCCGAACTGTCATCAGGACGTGGTCATTTGTTGACCAGGCTGTGTGTCCGCCTTTGAAATGTCGTCACTGAACTTGAACAAATATCTGCTACTAACCCTCACTTGAATGTGAAGTGTAAATATTTGAGTTCTCTCTGTCGCCCCCCCCCCCCCCGGGCATGTGTCTAAACTTTTGATGAAATTGATTTGTTTTCTCAAAAAATCTCCAGCCTTTGTGTAACCACCCCGAGCTAGTATGTATTAAAACTAGCCTACTGCTCTTCATAACTACCGCCAAATGCATAGCTGAATAGGGGTTGCTGTTGACTCTGCCTTTTTTCAATATATGATAACTGTCCTCTTGAGTCAAGCCCCCCTTAAACAAAAAAGAGGCAAACTTCCTTTTTGCCCTATCTATATCCTGCCCCTGTGCCAATGCCTGGAGGTCTGCCTGATCATCAAAATAATCTACTCCACCAGCCCCTGAATATATGGGATCAACGTCACCCTGATCGTCACCGCCATCGGTGCTGAAGATTTGCACAATGTAGCTGAAGAAATCCAGGAGGGCGGGAAGTAGGATCGATCACTGATAGTTGGCGTCAATGGCTTATCTTTTGAAACTTTGGGCGCCGACGGCACGTCGAGAACGATTGAGCCTTGTGCCTCACAGGAAGGACCCGGTTACGAAGGCTGAACCACTTTCTTCAGCACCCAGCCCAAACGCTCTCCTGATGCCGATGATGTCGGTATCGGTGCTGGCATGGGGTCGGGATCCCTGAGCGCTGCTGAAGCCACCAGGGCCTGCTGTTTCGGGGGTGCACCCGCACCTACAGCAGCCTTCTGAATCATCGCAAGCATGTGCGATTTAAATTCCACCCACTCCTGTTGAGTTGTCGGCCCCGCCGGTGACTTACCTTGTTCTGATGAGGAACCAGAGTTGCGTCGATGATCGTGATGCCTCTTCTTTTTATGAGAGAATGATGAAGAAGAGTGGCTCTGCGAGTGAGAGCGCTTCTTTGTCTTGCGCCAATGTCTACTTTCCTTCTCAGGAGTAGTCTCCTCCGTTTTGACCTCTGAGGACCGAACGATTGGCTGTGCAGGAGATTTCAATGGTGATCTGCCCACCGCAAGCTTGGCTGTATGCTCCGGAATAGTCTTTGGATTCATTTTCGTACACAATGTGCATCCCTCAGTGTTGTGACCCCTGCTGAGGCACCACACACAGATGTTGTGTGAGTCGGTCACCGACATTTTGGAGCCGCAGTCAGTGCAATGCTTGAACCCCAAAATCTGAGGTGCGGACATCTCGCGGAAAAGAACAACACAAGGTTTTGATGGAAAAATCATTGGATAGAGTCGAGGAATCGGGAGTAAATCGCTATGTTCTTTGAGCAGCATGTCGAGCGCGTGGAAAAAGGAACTAAAGTAAGGGGCAAAGTGACAGAGCATATATACGACGGCCATCGTCACTTTCGGAGACAACTATCGAGCACTGGGCAAGACGGATCGACGATCGACAGCCGAGTCGAGGTCCACTATGCCCCCTGTCAAAGAATTTTCTGAGCAGCAGAGCTGGATGAGGATATCTATCTGATGAGGAATCTGCAGGAGAAAGGCAATCCATTGAAATTCATGATAAGTAATTCCAAAAAGCAACCTAAAAGGAAGCATGTTTGTTCTTTGTTATGGATGAGTGTAGAACATAAATATTTATACATAGCGACATCCGATAGTTCAGCCAGCTTGCCGTACTTTGAAAACTTGCAAACTCTTCACGGTGAAAAAGAAGCTGTCCAAGACATATCCATGACCTCACATAAATCATTCACGCTGCATCATATACAGACTCCAAACATCCATCACTCTTAAAACATTCCACTCACATCCAGGGAATCCCTCCAGCTGCATTGCTGCTAATGAAAAGCCTATCCCAGAAAATAATTTGCTTGAAAATACATGTAAAATGTTTATGTAATTTTCAGGATACAAAGGGCCTCATTACGAAGTTGGAGGAAGGGGTTTACCGGCACCATTAATGGTGCCGGTAAACCCATTCCTCACTATTACGAGGTTCCCTTGCGGGACTCGCACAGAACATCTGGTCAGACCAGGGGGACCAAGGAGCTAATAATGGGAACGTTATTAATGGGCTCGTTATTAGCTCCATCCCCATTCCCATTGAGCCCTATGGGAGCTCAAATGGGGATTGGTTTTGTGAATGAGGAAAAACCGGGTCCTCCAAGGTTGGAATTACCCGGTAATTCCTCATTCACAGAACCCGGACCCGGACACGATTTTGGAGGCAGCCATGGTGCTAATAGCACCATGGCTGCCTCCAAAGTTTTAATGAGGCCCAAAATGTCCAAGGTTCTCTCCCTCTTAGACCAACCACTTTCTCTTGAACCGCTCTCCATCTCTTCTAAGTAGCGTACTATCCTCATCCCTGCAATCCACCCACCCTTCCTGTTCTGGTCTCGCTTCTCTAGTCCTTGTTTAACTTCCCAAACATTCTTCGCTCCCGTAAATCACTTACTGTCATCTCACCTCAACCACATCTTATACCTGCGTTAACCATCATCTAAACAAATCACATTCTTCCAGTAATATCCACAGATTCCTTCAATTTCCATCTCCTACTCCCACGCCAGTCACTGCTCCCAAAGTTCCCATTGGCCATTTCCTCCTGTCTCCTATCTTCTCTGTCTGCATATCACTAGCTCATCCAGTCTGTCCTCCGTGCCACTTCCTCACCCCTCCATACCACCTTGGGTGGCTCCATTTTTAACCAACGTTTCTGCCCATCATTTCCAGGCATCACCCTGAGCGTGATGAGTGGGATGAGGGGGGTTACCATAACCCCCCTCCTCCCACTCACTTACTACACTTTGTGACCCCATCCACCCATCATTATCACTTTTCTACATCATAATCGGCACACCTCCACTTGCTTTTCATCAACATCTCACCACACATTTCCTTACAACCCATTTTACTACCTTCAGCATGTGTTGACACATGAATCTATTTTGGTTGGGGTGTTCTAAAGTGCCCTCTATGCCCACTTGACTGTTAGTGAGGATTTTGCCCATCAGTTTTGTCTGTGCTCAGCAGGTAGATTTGTCTCTGAGGCAGAGACCAATGTATCTCCTCCATCCAAAGCCTATCACCACCCTCACTAGAATTCGAATGGCCAAGCGCCCTGGGCAGCTTCGGCAAGTTACACCAGTGAACCGTCTCAATATTACCATAGCCCTGATCAAAAACCCACAGAACACACCCAAATGCCCTCTCATGCTGATCAAACCTCTTACAGCAGTCACTCACGCCGCAGAGATCACCAATCTCCTCTCTTACAGCAACTTTGAGACTCTCTTCACCAAACATGGTTTACCCATTCACCACCCATGTTTATAATACTGTCTTACCCCCAGAATACAGCATGCAACATGCTGACTAGCCAGGAAGGACAGGAGATTGAGTGGCAATCAGCCATAGGAGTGATTGGCCATGTACCACCATCCCCTCTCCCAGAACTAGCTTGTTCTAATCACTCGATTTCCGGTTTGCTTTATCTCATAAGGAATTCATCACCTTCCACCTCATCTACAGACCACCTCACAGGAGTCACTTTCAATGCTAGCATGTGCTACACTTAGATAGAATTGTGAACGTTAGCCTACTTCACACCTAGACAGGATTGTGAACATTAGCCTGCGTCGCACCTAGACAGGATTGCGAACATTAGCTTGAGTTGCATCTAGATAGGATAATGAATGACAGTAAGTTCCACCCTTAGATGATATTGTGAAAATTAGCCTGCGTCGCATCTAGATAGGATTGTGAATTTTAGTAAGTGCCACCCTTAGATGGAATTGTGAACATTAACCTACGTCACATTTAGATAGGATTGTGAAGATTAGCAAGTACTACACTTAGATAGAATTGTGAATGTTAGCATGTGCCACACTTAAATAGAATTGTGAATGTTTGCAAGTCCCACACTTAGATAGAGTTGTTGTAAACAGTAGCCTGCTTCACAACTAGACAGGATTGTGAATGTCGACCAGTGCCACATCTAGCTAGAATAGAGATTATTAGCCATTGCCACATATAGACTGCATTGGGAATATTTCCTATGCCAGATTTAGATAGAATTGTGAATGCTAGCTTACTTCTCATATAGACAGGATTTTGAAGATGGTCCAATACCACATTTGGACATAATTGTGAATATTGGCATGCAGCATAAACAGACAAAATGGTGACTATTAGCCAGTGCTGGTCTAGATAGAAATGCAGAGATATTCACATGCCAAAACTAGAAAGAACGTGGAAATTTAGCACATCACTTCTAGATAGCGAGGCCAATAACAAACCCACTAACAATTTCACCCCTCGGCATACACCTCTCAAACTTTAACCAAACACAACCACAACCCTATTGCACAACAAACCACACAAACTTCACTACACTGCAACAACAAAACAAACCACACAGCTTTGCCCAACAGCACACAAGATATACCGACCGAAAAAGCAACCCAAGCTCAGCGAACGGTGTTAACCGAACTGAAGCTGCCAACAGCATGTCACTGCTCTCTTGCACTTATCCAGCTCGTTCCCACTAACTCACCTCCCCTCACCCCCTTTCCTTTTCAGATCCGCCAGAGCGCCAGGGGACCACTCCGGTGGTGATAGTGCGTGGTACAAATATCCATTAACATTTAACATTTAACATTAACATTTAACAATGCTGACATCTCCAAATCACTCTCCTCTGCCAAATTAGCACACACTAATAATGTCTTTCTCTGAGATTTTAACATCCCCAAGTCTCATGACGACAAGCACGTTTGAAACACGCTTTTTGCACTGACCGGATCCATGGAACATAAGCAAATTCCCCACTCACAACAAGACAACACCCTAGAATAGTATTTACATCATCCCCCCCTCATCACCTGTGCAGACCTGATACAACTCAACTGGTCTGACATCGCCGCCATCCCACTCTCTATCATCTACTCAACCATGGCCCACAAAGGTCAGACTAAATGCCCCCTCACTAAGTGGCTTTCATTCTAAACCTTCCTGGTCACTGAACTAGAAGCAAACTTCAAAGAGTTCCCCATCACATGCAATGCCTTGGTCCTCTTAGAATAATTCAACAGCTCTGTTATGAAAGTGGTGGCCACTCATGCCCCCCCTTAAAAAACAGCCATGCTAAAACCAAACCATCCACCCCTTGGTACACCGTGAGCTTGCCTCCAACAAAATGTCATGGGCATACTTGTAGGCACATCGAATCCCTCATGGGGTAGACTTTCCTCCCTACCGTGCAGTACAGGAGATGTAACTCACTACACCACAGACTGTATGCCACCAGTCCCTCTATCACTAGCAACAGGGAAGAAGCAATAGTAATATGGTTAACAAGAGTGGACCATTTTTTCATTACCTGATATGTAAAACCCCTTCTCTGATACTTTACCTGAAGGATTGATCAGCAGCTTGGGTTCACCTATGAGCAGATGTTGTAAGTGTCATCGGCCGCCCCTCCTGGAGCTTATGGAGGAAATGGTGCTTAAGGCGCCATTAATGTTCCGCTACGTTCCTCTGGAACGTCTTCACTGGTCTAGTTTATTTCTAACATGGTGGCCGCTTCATCCTATACATGTCACCTGTGTCGTTCACACCGCGCATTGCAACCTTTCTCTTGGATCTTTGGGGTAAGATGCTGTTTTCGAATCCATGTACCCTTCGCCCTTTCTCTTCTTCCTCTGCATCTTCATTCCTCATATTTGCTGTATTGCTCTTCTTCCTGCCCTTATCTATGTTCCTGATTCTTCACTGGTACTCTGTTGCTTTGATCTGCCTCCTACTTACCTAATTTCCATACATTCATTCTTTGCTGTGTTTTCACATTGCCACCTTACGGGACACCCTGTCCTTTTGCATTTGTTCCAGTACCCATTGATCTCCTGTGCTCTCATCTTCCGGCTACTTACTTGTCTTGGTTACTAAGGTACTCCAGGGTTTTACCATCTCCTGACTGGACATTGCTATTTGCAGGAACATCAGCTGCTTTTTGTTTAAACATCATGCTTCGCACTGAAGGGTTTTTTTGACACCTTCTTGCTTTTTCCATTCACTTGATCTTTTCGGGTGGGAGTCTTGTGGCTTTGCTGGGTAGACAGCTGGTATGGTGACTTCCCCTTGAGAACAACCGTATCTCTACAAGGACAGATGATCCTCTTGAAAGAAAGGAATGCCTCCACCACAGGAAGAGTCACCTCCTCTGTCCAGCTACAAAGACTCAGGTGAGGAAGACTCTTCCATTGTGAACAGTCTTCAACGCCAACAAACCACAACAGCTATGGCCACTGCTGAATAGGTACAGGAACTCCTTGCTGCTGTACAAGGCCTGTCCTTGGAGGTGCAAGGCTTGAAGATGGAAAACACTGTTCTTAGACAGTTGGTATCTGCTATAGAGGGCCGCTTTATGGACCTTCCACCTATGGGACTTGCTTCGAGAAAGTACGATGGTTCCTCGAAAAGGATCAAAGAATTAATCTTCGCCTGCATAGTCCACTTCACTTTCTGACCTTCTACGTAGGCCACAGATCAGGTGCGTGTGGGCTTCCTGGTTTCTAATATGACCGGCAATGCCCTAGCATGGGCCACCCCATTGGTCCCGTCTGCCAATATAATATTGCAGGACTATGGAGCCTTTTTAGCCCTTCTCAAGTGGACATTTGAACATCCTGAAGTGACATTTTCAGCTGTTGAGACACTCTTGGATATATGTCAGGGTTCTTCTGACCTAATGACATATTTTAGTAATTTCAAATGTGTAGCAGTTGAAATAGGATGGCCAGAGGAAGCTCAATTTTCCATCTTTAGAAGGGGCCTGCAGGAAGACCTGAAGGATGAACTTGCCTGTATTGCTCGCCCTTCTTCGCCGTCTGACTTAATCTCATTGGTTCTTCAGATAGATTGTCATTTGCAAGAAAGAAGATCGGAGCAAAAGAGACAACAAGGCAAGCACAACCTACCCTCCCATCCTGCTGCTACTCCCTCTGTGTCTTGCAAAACCCCCAAGGAGGAACTGTGAGAAACCTGAAGGTGCCTCACCCGCTAGTCCCCGGAGATCTGTCATCCTGGTGGCCAGGACACGGCCATCGCTATTGGATCCAATTCCTGGGGGTGGACCAGTGGGGGAGGATCACCTGGATGAGGGGTCTTCAGGGAGTGGAAGTGGGACACCGAAGGTTGAGGCATGGTACCCCCTTCCTTGTAACTCCTTTTGCCCATCCCAGCCTGTAGGATATTTAGAATCCCCCCTTTCTGACATAAACGCTTACTTACACCGTTACAGACAACGGACTAACAACAGAGCTGTTTACCTGACATGTCCCAACACAAGGGTCAGGCAGAGTCAGGCAATTGACAATAATCTCACACACTTGATGGCCCTTTTCCTTCCCCACAGTGAAAAAAGGCAGAGCACACTAGGAGCAAGGCCAACCACACGAGGAAGCAGCTATTCCAGGACGGCAGTTCAAACTGAGACGAAAGGTGGTAAAAGCTGAAAGAACAAGGAGGAAAGTGCCCTTGCCCTTTCCAACCCAGACCCGCGAAACCTCAGGAAAAGGGAACATAAGACAGGGATTTACAGCTGACGTGTGGAGTAACAAATGTCAACATGCACAGAGGACCCCACATTGATAGCACAGGTGCAGAGGCATGCTAGCTAACGTGGTACCAACCTTGACTCCAGAAGCAAGACAAGCCAACGTGTTCAGCACAGCTTGTGAGCCGGAGAAAGCTGATAGCAAACTGAACTGTGTTTAGCTGAAGTTTGCAATCAGCAGCATTATGTGGATGCAAGAAATCTGTGAACAAAGAACTTGTGTATGTTTGAACATTTGGCAAAACTCAGAGAAGGGCCAGCTGCAGAGTGGTCAGCCACTGCAGGAGTGCTCATTCAAAGGACTCTCACTGGCCCTTTTGTTTTGGTGTTGAAACTGCGAGTACCAGAAGACCCTAGGAAGGAACGGCGTGAGGTGTCAGAGTGGTCCTACAAGGGTCACTTCAATTCCCCTGTACAATCGAAAGTCTCAGACCCATTGCCAAGAGAAAGCTAGGAGAAAGGAAACCATGCTTTTTGATGAGATGAAGCAAATTATGAGCTGTTCATGAGCTGTTAGAAATTCATGCACTGTGTTAAAGATGGTAACGTGATAGTGTTGATATTCAGAGTGAAAGGCCGTAGTGAATCCGGCAGAGGGAGGCCCACGTTGCAAGAAGCAAGAAGGATCCGATCCCGGCAGAGGGAGATCCAAGGGGCGAAAAAGCAATCGCCTAATGTGCAAGATCACCGAAGGAACTTTTTGTTTGTTTGTTGTTTTTGATCTCTAAGGCAAGAGACTTTGTAAAAAAGAGACTTGGCCCCTGAAGGTTCTGGTATCATTGAACGGAATTGTGAATTTCGTGCTGGAGAGGTCCAGGAGTGTGCTGTGTTCAGAAGTCCCGCCTTGGCCATGCTTAAAACGTGGGGAAGGGAGACCCATCCATACCATCCAGACTTATCATTTTGTGAACACTTGTTTTGTTTCTAATTCCACACTATTTTTGTATCTTAGCGGTAAGGATTGGCAATGTTTTTTTTTTAGTATAGGCCCTTTTTATTTGACAAGATGCCACTAAGACTGCCTTATTATTATTTGATGGTCGTAGTTTGATTCCATCTTAGATTTAGGTTTAGAGTAGGATTTTTTCTCATCCATTATACAGTTTAATAAACACCATTGAACTGTGATCACTTGTGTCTGTCTTTACTGTTGCCACCATGAGTTCCTTACAGAACCCATGCAAATTGGATCCGCAAGTGGACCGTTGTCGACCTCTGAAAGGAAAAGAAGACATGACATCAGTCTCTGTTTGTAATGTCGAGCGGGGAGCCATTTGCTCCTTGATTGTCCAGAAGTCGCAAAGAGGAGAACGGGAATCGACAGACCCCGACCCTAGAATGGGCCTCAGGCCAGGGACATAAAGAAGGTCCAGTGATTACCACCTACTCTTACTCTGTCCAACCTGATAGCCGTTTTTTGGTTGTCCATTTACTTCTACACGTCACCGGAAGGAAGATTGAAATCTTGGCTTTGTTAGACAGTAGAGCAGCGGGCAATTTTATGGACGTGATCTGGGCAAGGAATGAAGGAATACCCCAACAAGAACGCACTGAAAATCAATTCCGTGAAAGGGGTTGATGGAAAACCCCTCAGTTCAGGGCCGATCACCCATTTGTCTGTGTCATTACAACTATCAATTTTTGACCACAGGGAGACCCTCTCCTTTGACCTTATCAGAGCCACAAACATTCGGTTATTCTGCGTACACCCTGGCTGAGGAATCATAACCCTCATATTAATTGGAAGGAGAATTCTCTCAGTTTTTGTTCTGAATTCTGCTCTACACATTGTCTTCCAGCCTCCACAGAACAACCGGCTTCAGCTGAATGTGTAGTCTCTTGGTCTTCTATTGCAGAAGTTTAATGCTAGTGTGTAAGATGTGAGCAAGAATAACATGGCGTCAATACACAGCTATTTTGAACACTCATCTACCATTTCAGTAATAAAGTCTGCGCCTCCGCAAGCCTCACAGAATGAACAAGTAGCAGGGAAAACAGAGCTAGGTCACATAGATATTTTGCAAATGAACTAACTAAGAAGAATAGTTATTGTATTGTCCAGTGAAGAACGAATACAGAAGGGGAGTTGGACTGCGCTGGAGCTGCACGATAAGGGGTCTGGGAATGCATGCAAGTAGAGGAGCGCTGGGTTTTTCCACCTTCAACTGGATTTTTCCACCCTTTGTCTGTTCGACTTGTGGTCTGCCTTTTCGGCCAAGGTCAGAATGCAGTTTGGAGGGGAGGGGGAGATGACCCATAAAAGAGAGGGCATCACGGAAAGGTAGTTGTTTGATGTTGAACCCCAGGTGTTGCAGTCTCGCTGATAGGGAGGACGCTCTGCTGCAGACCCCGTGGACCATAGATATCTCTTCGCCTACCTGCTGAGGGACTAAGCAGTGTTGTTTGGTGGCCAAGATTATGTTTTCCTCTGCTATATGGCTCACGGTGATGACATTTATATTCTAATCTATCTATATATGTATACATGTTTGTATGTATTAGTGTTTTATTTGTTTATTATCAGTTGTTTGATACTAATAAACGGCCTATAATGAGCCACTTTTTGTAACCTTATATGGTATGTGTGTGTCTTCTGCTAGTCCGAGTCCAATTATTAGTTATTGCGAGAAGGAGCTGGGGGTACATAAGTGTTGGTGTTCTTCCCTGATAGCCAAATAGACACAATACAAGAAGTCAATTGTATACCCACACCATACCAACATTTCAGCAAGGTCTTTCTTGACAAAGTTCCTAAGGAACTCCCTCCTCACCGGCCAGAGGATCTGGAGGCAAATCTGCAGAACTGACTCATTCGCCCTTCTAAGTCTCCTGCTGGGGGCTCACTGTTCTTGTATACCCAAGAAGAACTCGCAAGGAGTTAGGCCATGTATAGACTACAGGGGCTTGAATAAGCTGACCGTATGGTATAGTTATCCCATGCTCCTCATAAGGGAGATCCTGGAGGCCGTCCAAGGTGCAGTCATCTTCACCAAATTAGATCTACGTGGTGCTTATCATCTCCTGCGCATACACTCCGGTCATGAGTGGAAGACTGCCTTCAGTACTCCTTGCGGTCATTTTGAGTACCAGGTCATGCCTTTTGGTCTAGTCAACACCCCCAGAGTTTTCCAACGGTTCATGGACCGGTTGTTCTCTGATCTGTTGTTTAGATCAGTCATCACTTACCTAGATGACATACTGGTTTTCTCTCGGTATAGGGAGCTCCACCAACAGCATCTTTCTGAGGTTCTGGAGAGGCTAAAAAAGAACCAATTACTTATCAAACAAATGTCTTTTTGAGGTAACCTCAGTCCCTTATCTGGAATTCATTCTGTCAGATGAACGTATTGCCATGGACCAACGCAAGGTGACAGCTGTACTTCAATGGCCAGTACCCACTTCAGTAAAAGAGGACCAACCATTTTTGGGGCTGTACAATTTTTACCAAAGATTTATCTCAGATTTTTCCTCAACTGTGCTTCCCATCACAGCTTTGCTGATGAAAGATAATGTGTTTGCTTGGAGCTGCTGCTGATGAGGCCTTTCATCTTAAAGATAGATTCTGTTCTACTATGACTGGGTAGACCTATTATCCACAGCGGAATTCGCCTATAACAATACCACACACACAGCCATTGGTATGAGTCCTTTCTACTACACCTACGGTCTACATCTGCAGACTCTTCCCATTTCTGTACTTCCGACAACTTCCATTCCATCTCTTGACTTCCTCTTGCAGGATATCAACCAAGCTCACAAGGACGCTTATGAACATCTCAAGAAAAAGAGGAGCCTACAAGAATCAGGCCAATGCCCATTGAAGCCCCACCGCAGATTGGGATGTAGGTTCCAAAGTCTGGCTTTCCACCAAATACCTACCCAGATGGGTATGACCCTCCAAACCTTCTCCCAGATTCATCAGCCCCTTAGAGGTTCTCACCAAAATAAACCCAGTTGCCTTCCAATTGAAATTACCTAAATCTTTGCATAGACTTCATCCAGTGTTCCATTCTTCCCTTTACTCCAGATCCATTTTCTCGCAAAAAAAGAAAGATCTTTTCTCCTCATTCAAGGGACCTGAAGAATAGTAGTTGTCTCATATTTGTGATTCCCGGTATCACAAGGGAGGTCTTCCATACCTAGTGCAATTGAAAGGGTATCCGCAATCGGAACATTCTTGGGAACCAATTTCACACATGAAGGCACTATTGTTTTTGTGAAGATTCCTTAACCTACATCCCGGCAAAACCACCAGATATAAGTGGGGGTATACTGTTATTCGCCGCCCCTCCTGGAGCTTATGGAGGAAATGGTGCTTAAGGCGCCATTAGCATTCCGCTACGTTCCTCTGGAACATCTTCACCGGTCTAGTTTATTTCTAACATGGAGGCCGCTTCATCCTATACATGTCAACCCGGCGTTTGCATCGCACATTGCAACCCTGCTCTTGGATCTTTGGGGTAAGATGCTGTTTTCAATTCTGTGTCATTTGCCCTTTCTCTTCATCCTCTGCATCTTAATTCCTCGTTTTTGCCATATTCCTCATCTTCCTGCCCTTATCTACATTCCTGGTACTCGGTTTCTTTGACCTGCCTCCTGTTTACCTCATTTCCATACTTTCCTTCTTTACTGTGTTTCACATTGCCATTTTACAGGACTCCCTGTCCTTTTGCATTTGTTCCAGTACCCATTCCTCTCCTGTGCTCTCCTTTTCCAGTTACCACTTGTCTTTGTTACTAAGGTAATCCAGGGTTTTACCATCTCCTGACTGGACATTGCTATTTGCCGGAACATCAGCCACTTTTTGTTTAAACAATTTGCTTCGGACTGAAGGGTTTTTTGGCACCTTCTGGGTTTTTCCTCTCACTGGTCTTTTCGGGTGAGAGTCTCGTGCCTTTTCTGGGTAGACAGCTGGCTTAGTGGCTTCCCCCTGAGAATTACTGTATCTCTACAAGGACAATCCTCTCGAAAGAAAGGCACTCCTTCACCACAAGAAGAGTCACCTAGTCTGTCCAGCAACGAAGACTCAGGTGAGGAAGTCTCTTCCATTGTTGACAGTAAGGAATGCGACAGAAGCCTGTACCATTGGACGTAGCAACTCCACTGCCCGATTAGAGGCCATGAGTCCATAACCAAAGCACAATCCAAAAAGTGAAGAAAAGTCCAATTCACAGGATGAAATTTGATTCCAAATCAAAGTCCACAATCCATTAAAAAAATCCAAGAAGGAGTCTGAGATCCAAAACCAAATCAGTCCATCCAAAAGTCTTTGATCCAATGGAAATCCAAAGGTACATTCAGTAATGGGTCCAAGGCAGTTACAGAAAGGCTGTCGAGATTGCAGGCCGGAGAATCCAGTGCTGTGCAAGTGCCAAGGAGTCCAGGACACATAAGCCAGGAGAAAGACAAACAAAAGGAGGGGAGGCGGAGACAAACTGGTAATGGGCAGGAGCAGCGAGATCAAGGGACAGCTGAATCAGGTCACACAACAAAGGGGCTCAACATGCGGAAACGCCTGTTGAGAAGTAGGGGTGGGCATGTTGGCACTCTGTTTTTTTCCTGGCATCGGCATCACAGACATAGGTTATGTTGTGACGCCATACAGCGCCGGGGAAGATGAGAGTTGTAGGGTTCCTGGTGACTGCAGTCTTGTAAGTGCCACAGTAGCCCTGAATGATGTACCTGGTGCCTCTGCAGCCTCCTCAGAACTGACGTAGGCATAACACAAATGCTCAATCAAAGTCCTAATGAAACAGCGCAAAAATCATGACCTTGGAGATCTTATCAACCTCAAATTTCTCTGTGCCAACCGTAGGATTCCGAATACCAAGACCAAAGCTCTTACTACACCACCACCATTGCAGTGGCCTCTAACAGGATCAAAGCCCCCTTTGAAGTAGCAATGCTTTGTGCAAAACCCTCATCCAACCCCAAGTTGCCAGCAACTCAGGAAAAATGCAACAGCATTACCTTTTTAACTGAGAAAAATAGGAAAAATCCAGCAGATCATTCAATCAGCCTCCCGCGGCGTAAGCCACGTCCCCCCGCACTCCTCCAGCACACACACTGCCCCACTGGACTGAATTCTCTCTTCCCTGAGCTTTCTAAAAACAATTGCCTTTCTCACACCTACTCCCTACTCTGAAGATTTCATCCCCTACATCATTAAACAATTGATGTGCCTGGTGCTCAACACACTCCTACAAATCATTAATGCCTCCTTCACAGAGGGATCATTCCCAGACACCCTCAATACTGGTCTCATATGACCCCTTTGGAAAAAACAACCCTAAATCCAGATGAGCTGGCCAGATACTGCTCAATTCTGAATGTCACATTTATGGGCAAAATCTTGGTAAAAGTAGTCACTATACAACTTGCCAGAATCGAACAACTAGACCTCCTAAATTACTATCAGTCGGGTTTATGCCCCAATTTTTGCACAAGATAGCCACCTTACAGGTGGTGCATTGTGCCCTGCAAATCATGGATAAGGGCGACCTATGCCTCCTCGTCCTCCTTGACCTCTTGGCTGTATTCAACACCGTCGACCGCCACATCCTCCTCTGCAACAGGATGGGATTCTCTGTCACTGTCCTGAATTGGTTTACCTTGTACCTCTCGGGCTGACGCCAGGCTGTCAAGATGAACATGTTGCATCTAACCAACTCCCAGTCTCCTGCAGATTCCCCAAAGGCTCCATCTGCTCACTGATGCTTTTTAACTTTTACATGGAACCTATGGGCACACTTCTCAAAGATCCCTATATAGCCATCCACCAATACTGAGCTGATTCTTAGTTGTATATGACAGTAAAAAGCCCAGAGGACATCAGTCGTCTGTACGATTATCTAGTCATCATCCCGTCTTGGATGTAAACAGCAACACATCCAAGACTGAATTCAACTTCATCAGCCCACTGCCAAATAACAACGTGTCCAAGAATGACTCTATGATATGTGTCTAGAAGGATTTGATCTGCATATCTCAGATTCAGCAAAAAGCTTAGGCTTCACCATTTACAGCAGCCTGTCCTTCCAGAAACAGATAGGCAAGAAGGCCCAAACAGCTTATCTCCAAATCACCACCCTTTGCATAATGAAACCTTTCATCCTGCTACAGGACTTCTGGTTTGTAATGCAGGCCCTTGTGGTCTTGCACATCTATGGGATAAACGCTCTCCTCACGAGTCTCCCATATGCTCACTTGGCTCCACTAAAAGCAGTCCACCATGCTGTAGCACATCTACACAAACTAAATTGGCTTCCTCTCTAATCTAGGATACTGTTCAACACTGCATGTATTATCTACAAGCAGTCACGAGTAGCACACCCATGTACCGGGTGGGCAAGCTCCACATATCTGGTGGCACATGCTCCTCATGCATCAAATTGACCAATCAGCTTGAATCATAACTGGTCTGCAAAAAGAGGATCCGTAAAAGAATTCTTCTCTTGTCACGCACCCACACTCTGGAAAACGTTCCTGGCATGGGTTCAGAATACCCCACATTTTTCTAATTTCACAAGTTCTCTGAAAATGTCAATTTTTCAACAGCAGCTGACCAAGGACTAATTCCAATCAACACACAGACTCACAAACAGACTGCAAATTGCAGTACTGCTCGCAATCTTGGGTTCATTTTTGACCCCTCTTTCTTTTTCTTTTTCTATTCACATCTCTGGCACTGCCCATTCTACTTGCTATCATCTCTTTAATTTTTGGCGTGGCTGGCCATTGCTCTCTTTTCAGGCTATGAAGCACCTCGTCTACTCACAGTTTTTTCCCAACTTAATTATTGTTCTGTAATTCTTCTTGGTCTTCCCTCTTCTCATCTTGCCCCCTTGCGTTCTGTCTTTAACTCTGCTATCCGCTTACTATTTCAGCTCCTGACCCCAAGTCACTTTTTCTCTAATCTTGGCCCCTCTTCTCTCATTTGACGTTTATGTTCTCTTTCATTTTGCTTGCTTTATCTTCAAATCTCTCCATGGTCTTGCCCCTCCCCTACTTGGTCTCTTTATGTATCCCTGCACAGTCTCTCCGCTATCAGTCTTTCATTTTGTCCCTTTAACCACCAAGCGCCTCCTCTCATTTCCGCTCATTCGTGCGCCTTGCTCCCAAACACTGGAACTCCCTTCCCCAACCCATCTGCTCCTCTCCTTTCCTCCATGTCTTTCGGACACAGCTCAAAACCCATCTGCTTCAGTCATTATCCAAAGCGTAATTCTGCTTCCCTGCTTTTCACAACCATTGCTGTTATTTGCACTGCTGTTACCTTTAATTATTGTCAAAGTGCTTTGGCGAAAAGTGCTCTATAAGTAAAATGCAAATACAAAATGCTCTCGAGCTAGCTCTGTATTTTAAACAATAACATGAACAAAAATAAGTTATAGTCCTCTTTGCTGTTGTTTTAATTGCCACTATGTTGGGAAGGCACAGATAAAACAGTAACGTTTCCTTTCCAGGAACTAATGAAACATATTTTGGTTACTCAGTATGTTAAGCTTCTTCTGACGGCCAACTGATAGACCTTCAGAATGTACTACTATGCTTTTCATTTCTTCTTCCATGTTCTCCGAACATGATAGTTCTTTCGCTGCCTTGGCTCCTTACTCATGATTCTACTTCTGAGCCAATGTGTTCTTTTGGCAGCACCTACACTTAATAGTCTATACTGTTCCTGCTTTCTCAGCATTTCTCTGTGGATTATTTTCCTGTAGAAATATATAGATTTGAATGTATGTATTGGTTCTGCTAGGGTGGCATAACTAGTTTCATGTTCCTGATGTACATTCGCACCACAGAATTCTGTGTATTTAAAACTCAAAATGTATTTAAATAATTAAGTCAAATTTAAACAAAGATGATCTCCAGCTTTATGCCAAGGAAATCACTATAATGTTATAGGTGCACAAACAATTTGTCAGCAACATGACATTTTACCTGCCTACATGAATCTCACACAGCATTTATTTTCATAATCAATTCTATATTTATTATACTCTAAAAGACACTAAGAATTCTAAACACTTAACTAAAGCATTTCAACATAAGGCATACCATTGCAGTTTACATTGGTCAAATTACTGTCTTCATTTTCCGAATAACACCCACCATTTATAGATAAAAATGCTTTTTTTACATTAAATGTGGTGCAGGAAAAGCGTACATGTGTGCAGCTTTCTCTGAGCGTGTGTATGTAACTTTCAATCAATATATATGTGCTCAACTTTCAATCTATATGGGAGTGCAGCTTTTATTGAACGTGTGTACAACTTTAAAACTATATGTATTTGTTGACAGCTTTCAATCTATTCCTATTCATTTGCTTTCAGATCTTCAGCTTTTGAGTTGGACATGTAATTGTCTCCATTAAGAGGTACCATGTTAAAGCACCCTTGCACTTTCACATTATACATAGGCCTGCCTGTGCATTTCAAGGTGAGGGACTTCATGGTTTTAACACTTTGCACAATGTTCTGTGAATGGAAAGAATTCTCTGTGCAAAGTTTTGTTGCACAAACATCTAATTTATGGCTAAACTCCTACCAGCCGCAAATAAGCATGATACCTCACCAAACAATAGGTTTTAACAACACTATGATCCGTGTGATTCTATGCCCGCATGAGCCACTGATTCTATTTTAATTTGGTATAATTCTACAAAAACAATCTTTACTGAAGTACACAAATGCAGCCCTCAATAAAATAAAATGTATCGAGCTTTAAGGAAATGCAATCTCACTTGCATTCAGTTTCAAAGAGAAGACATGTAGCATTTTATTTAATACTGCATCTCTGTCCCTGTTGGATTAGCACCCCCTTGGCTCCAACCCCTCTTTTCCTAGTAGGTACCGTAGACAGAGCTATGGGAAATGCAGAGTTCTATTGTGGTTTCTATACTTACATTTGAAATGTGTCTTCTTATTTTGGAGAATCAGCCGGGACCCTCAGTTGCTGCCTTTGCCAGACTCTTTTCAGCTGACTGTCAGTATCCCTGTTTAAAATTGGTATCAGCTCCCCAACCACCTCCTTACAATTGCATCTAGAAATATGCTTCCATATTAATCGCCCAATCTTTCTTTCAATTCTGTGTGCAAGCTATTTTATAATCATTAACTCCTCCCCACATCTTGAGACTAAGGTGTGGCTCCCACCAGCCCCGTGACGTAGAAGGGCGGGGGAAGCCACTCCTAAATGTTTCGATTGGTATTCCACTTATTTTAATATCACTTTGGATGCAAATGTGAAAGTTTAATAAAATAAAGATCATTATATTGTGCAGATCAGGAGGAACAATTTAGGACGTTAAATGTTTCTTTGCGATGTTTATTCACAGTGATAACTATTTTCCCATCTATTACATGTTCTTTTTCATTATGCCCCAGGTGGATTCTATATAGGTTCCAAGATATATTTTGTTATCTATTGCTAGCAATTTGTCTCAGGTTGGTAGGACCTTCTGCCATGAAGATATGATTCTTTTAAATTAATACATTTTGTGGTTAAAATGCAAAATGTAACTTTCTTATTCAGTTTATAAAAGAAGAAATGTTGACTTCAGCAAACAGATGTCACTGTTACATCCCATGCACACTGTCCTTCATGGTTGAACAAGATGAATCAGGGCCTTATTGTATCTTCATATCTTGTGATGTGGCAGGGGGCTGCGGGAGTGAGGTGAATCTTATGTCATCTCCAATCAGCACCATGGCGTAGATAAGGGAGTGCAAAGCTTTACATTTGACAAAAGTGTGCACCGATTCAAAACATTTTACATGCCTCATTTCAGGGTAAATAAAAAATACTGTGTTATTCAGAGTGAAGTGAACTGCATGACAAACTAGAATGGATCTTCAAATTATATTTGCTGATGATCCACAAGTACATCTTCTGCCAACAATATAGGAAATATGGCACTGTGGTGAAATCCTGGAATTGTTCCTTTATTTTAATACAGCTCCAACAAAAGTATTGAATTATTTTTGAAGTGGCAAACCTGCTCTTTTTACATGCGCACAGTTCCAACTCCCACTTGCATTTTCTGCATGTCCTTAGATACCGATCAGGAAATAGTTGAAAATGCGCAATTTACATTTCTGTCTTTAAAGCATGAAATTGGGCCTTTTTGCACCATTATATGTAGAAACGTATGCTTTGGTTCTCAGCATGTCCTTACTATCGACAAGCCAGTCTGTGGAAAGACTGTTTAAATCATATGAAATTATAATAGTTTGCAGAATTCACTTTTACTCTGTTGACCCATGTTCTGTGGGTGGACACGTATTTATGCGCCTTTCACAAGGGCATGCAACAAACAACTCTTTTGAACAATGCCTCTTTCGCTCTTTCAGAAATGCTCCATGTTCTAAGTATACTTTAAGTATTTATCCTTTGGGTATAAAGTTATGACACGTGGCACCCCAAATCTCCTATATTTGCTGATGCATTCATCTGCTTTGGCTGCTTTTTCTAAATGGCTCAGCTTTTCATGGTTTGCATTTTAAATCTGGGTTGAATTACTGTTTTCATGCCAGCCCTGAAAATTGTCTTGTAAACCCCCAAGAGGATCTCCCTGCTGTTTGTCGATGAGACATCAATTTCAAAGTATTCCTTTGTTATCTGTTCAACTTGGGTAATTACCTCTTCTTTCAGGAGGTGAAATGCTTGAATTCATCCTTTCCCTGACAATTGTGTGTTGGCTAGTAATAGTTGTTAGTAATGGAACACTCTCACGAGGAGGAATCGTGCCTCTCTAACTTTATGGTGTAGGACAAAGTAATAGTAGAGACTGGAGAAGTTGGGTTTAGGTATTCTCGTTGGATGTCCCCCACCTCACCTAGCAGCCACAGTTGTGCAAATGAATGTTTTTATCTTTTGAGTCTATACCACCAGCCCTCAGCCCCACATTTGACCTAACCTGCAATTGGTGCATTACGCTGATACGATCCCTTCCCTTGGTTGCATTCCTGGGGGTTCTTCTTCCAGGTGGGTTTGTATGTTCCTGGAGTTTCCACAACAGTAGCAGAAGAGCATATTTGTAGAGTACATTAATGAAACCAGTATTATGAGTAATTATTCAACCTGAAGGAATAGAGAATTTTTAAACATTGCTAAATAATCCCCTTCTTCCCCTGCCCGGCAACACACATTTTGGACATTTTTGTATTTTGCTCTGCTCAGGAAGTCACACCAATTCTTCTTTCTTCTAGAGACGTGTTTCTTGGAGCAACCTGATATCTAGTTTGAATCTAATGATATGTTGTAGAGTTTTTCATCTCTTAATCTTCGCACAGAGACCATTCAAATTCTGTTACAGGCATGTTTGTACTTATTCTTTGCCTTGTCCACCATATTTGTCAGTGAGACATCTTTGTATTTTTACTGGTACCTTGGAACGTATTAACCTCTCGGTGTATGGCTAGTGGTATACCTGACTAAGGCCCATTCAAAAACTCCACCACCCCTCCAGCAGCTTTCCCAAAGCACAAAACTATTGTGGCCCCATAAGAGCATGTTCAAACTCAAACTCTAAACAATCACCATTCTTCTGACTTCTGGAGCCAGACAGTGAATATTATCTAACCCTCTGACCCCACCGCTCTAAGTCAGATATGAACGAGGCTAGGTGCTTGGTCTAGCCTTGTGTCATCCCCAAACTAAGATGTTATCATAACATTTGAACTGATTTGGTGCCTTGTATGTGGCCTTGCCTTTGCCTGGCAGTCAGTATTACCCTCATTTTGTCCTGGGGTCTCCAACTGACTCTTCCAAAATGAATTAGACCACTCTCCCAATACATTTATCATATACCTGCACCCCAGACCCAGTTTCATGGTGTACATGCTTTGCACCAACCCCCATCTCTTCCATATTTCAAGGTTATGACTGGTGGCATTCCGGTCCCTGCAGTACCTGAGTCTCTGCATCATTTTCCATGCTTCCTTGTGAGTCTTGACTATCATTCTACACTTTAGTTGTACCATCTGCTGCCACAAAGACCCTTCCAGCACAGTCTCAGCTTTTGTCCGTCAATCTTTTCACCAGCCAGTGTATTTCCTCTCTAAGGTGGTTTATGGTTTGAGCAGTCTTATGTTGCTTCATGCCTCTCTGTGTCGCATGGGAGCCAGACTAATTACTACTTTTCAGCCAATCCCAACATTTTGGATGATTAACAAATCCAGTTACTGTAGTAAATTATGAGGAGGCGGACAAGGGGGCATGTCACAAGTTCTTTCTTTAAAGAAGACCTAGTCTTTCCCGAAGCATGTGTTACTAATCCCTGCTCTATATAAAGAAAGTAAAAAGAGGCGCTCATCAGGATGTCAAGGTGGCTAAACAGAAAAATAGTCTTCTGCCTCGAATTCTATTCTTAGCTAAGCTCTTTCCCTATTAAAAAAAAAAAACTAAACTAACCAAGAAAGACTTTGGACCACCTCCTGAGTTCAGCGCAGCACAGGCTGCTTCTGACCCCTGCCGTTGTGTCTCTTTTTCATAGGTCCTTGCTGTCCCAAACATGCAGTTCTTGTACTGCTTGAGTGTCCTCCTGGCTCCAGCCAAGTATTTATATCTCTCTCAAATCAGTCTCTTTCTCCCCACTCGGGGGCTCCTTCGCTTTCACTCCCCAGCCTTAGGGGTTCTTCCTTCTTTCTCTACTGTGGGACTACGCCCTTTCACTCTCCCCCACTCTGGGGTTTCTTGGTGGTCTCCCCACTCTCTCTTCGCTCCATTCTGGGCACCCTGGGGCTTTTCAGTACTCTCCCCTCTTTGTGGCTTTTCTCACTGTTTCTCACCTTGCCGCCTGCCTCCTGTTCTTCTGGATTGACCTTGTACCTGGGTGCGTCCAGTGGTGTTCTGTGGGAGGACTGTGCAGACTGCTCGAGGCTCCTCTTGCCATGCAGCTGCTAATGCGAGTCGTCGACTTGAATCTGCGTCAGCCGGAGTCTTATCTCTGCTTCCCCTTGCTCGGTGCAGGGAATTGTGGGTTGCTCATTTGGGCGTTACCTCTCCCAATGTGTGCTGTGGCACTGTTGAACTGCAGGCTGTGAGGGTACTTTTTACTGATTGGTTCTTTGTCCGACGCTCCTGCAGGAGGCTGGTCTTTCCACGGTTCTGTTGTTTTCCATGAAGAGGACTGAACAAAGTTTGTGTCGGAAGCCATGCTAGTATTTTAAAGGGGATCTGGGGTTATCATACCCCCTTACTTCTATATATCCCACAAAGGTGATAGTGTCTGGGGGAGGGATTGTGATGTAAGTCCATCTCTGGGAGTTTCCTGTCACCTAAGTGGGAGTCACCTCTAGAGGGATACCAATTACCCTGTCTCCTAGGGCGTGTTTAGCGTAACAGGCTAACCTCCCAGTCCCAAAGGGGGTGGCTCTGCTTGGTGACTAACTCTTCGGATTTGTCACAGTAGCCTCTTCTTGCAATCTTTTCAGCTTTACGATGAACATCAAAAAGCACTGAGTGCTTGTATCTCTTAAATGCTCATTTATGTAGTCTTTGAACATTGTGTTAAATCAATAAATATCGTAATGCTGCTTTCCCTGACAGGACCCCTTTTAGTCACGTGCAAAATGGCGTGCAGATCTCTGAAGATAAGGTTTTGCGTACTGAAATGCGCTTCTTTTGGAGGGTGGGCAGCTGGTACCCACATGACAGTTAACAACACAGGCCATTCCACTGGACAGTTTATTTTATCCATCTACGAATAACTTCATGCTCTGTCTGTGGTGTAACCAAACCAAACTGTTATGGCCCCCCACACCCCGAGAGTGATCCTCTGCATGCTCTGTTTTCTTTTCCAGCATTCTTGTAGTTTTGTTGCCCCGATGTTTATTTGAGGGTCGAGATTTCAGATTCTTGAACTGATACTCGGTTTAGCTTCCACAACATTGTTTGGGGCCTTGAGCGTATTCGCTCTGGCTGTTTCCTTCTCTTTGCCTCAGACTTGTATCAGTTCGCTCTGTGGCCACTTCTGTATTGATGAATTGGGTAGGAGGGGTGATCTATTTGTCTACCGTGAGTTGCTAGTCATTTGTATGAGGTTAGTTGGCTATCTGTTCTCCTTTGCCTTTGAGAGAAGGGGTGCTCTACGTTCACTGCTTCCTCTTCCCTTCTGATCAAATGTCACATGACCAAAGGCAGCTGTCCAGCCTCTCTGTTCCTCGGAGTGCAGGATGTTCACCCGATTGACTCACTGTCTGATGCCTCTCGTCTCCATGCTCTCTTTGTGCATTGGTTCTATCAGGAGATATATATGTTGGTGGGGGGCACCAGGCATGCTCCTGGGGTCTTCCCTTTGTTTTATGAATCTGCACTGTTCTGCTCATAGTCTGAACGTCATACAGTCGCCCTGCTGTGATCAGCCACTCTCCCCTGAAAGGTTCACTCCCTCTTCATGCATGTGCGCATCTGGTGGCAGGCTCTTTCAAGCCTACAGTACAGTTCCTATGGGTCTCCCTGAGTCTCTGGCTGTACTGTATTGCCATTACTTAGCATAGGTTCATTATCTTTTCATCAGCTTGTTGCAATCAAGCTTCATGCATAGGACTTCACTCTTGACCCCCAACAGTGTATGACCCCTCATATGATTTTGTAAGAAGTGCATTACCAATAGCAATGCACATTATATTTTTTAATCACCTTTATATGCTCCTCAATTCTTAACTCAGCTTTTCAACTGGTGATACCTGAAGAATGCATTCTCAGGAACATACCACTACATGTGCATCATAGTCACTGTTGCTTTTTGGAAATCTTTAATAATCACCTTACATTTTTGCTCATACCACAATTCGTTCTGTTTATGCAATGCATAAGGACAAACGGAGTAGTTGCCACATCAAAAGATGGCTTTAATTTCTCTCTCCAAAAAATCTGTAGCAGTTCTCATTTTCTCTTTCAAGTAAATGTTGGCCTATAAATCTTTGAGGGTTGGGGATGACCTCTATCTAATGCTAGTAGGATTCCACTTTAAGGACTGAATATCTTTCTCCAACAGTAATAGCATCAAGCATTGTACTAACATTTCGCCAATATGATTTTATTGGTTTGATAATTTAATGAAAAAGCTGAATGTTTGGGCATGTGTCTTTATTGGCCACCAACCTAACCTTTTAACTGATCAACGTTTTGACACTTCTGACTTTGGATAGAACCCTATCCAACGCGCATTGTGTATTGCCCCTAGCGTGAAAGCATGCACACTAGCATAGATTACAAACTGAATGGACATGGTTGCAATATACCTTCTGGAAAAAAAGCTGCAAAGTCCCCTGCAATACATGGTGAAATCAGCTTTGCAAACTCTTCAGGCAGGAAATAAATGTGATGAGCCCTGCACATGGTCAATTGCATTAGCAGCCTTGTGATTTCAAGGAAGGCCGAGCGAGGCTGGCGGTATTGCGACAGCTGCAGAAGTACAGAAATCCCCTTGAGAAGCCACCGTGCCCGCATCTGCAGTGACAAAGATTCCATATTCTGTCACCCATTTATGTTGTGGGCATGCTTTACTTCTGTAGACTGTGGCAAAAAGGCATTGCACGGAGTCACTGCATGTACACTTGGGTGAAAAAACTCCGTAGTGACTTACCGGAGTCGTGTCTGTATAGTCATGTTAGGTGATTGTTTACTTTAAGCAGTTTAAGCATAATCGGCTTACTCTGTGGCCCTTCCATTCTCCGTCGCTATTGAAAATACCTTCGCTGTCAGTCTGACACGTTCTGTACTTTGTGAGAATGATTATCTCACTGTTTCCTCCGCACTCAATCATGTGTCGTCGGTGTGCAGCACATTTACTCGGTGGACTGCATCTATTCTTGGCACACTTGCATCTTATCAACAGCATGGCGGGGCACGCGGCATTTCACAGAGAACGAGAACGAGAACGGGAACTATTTCTCTGTCCTCCATGTCAATGGAATTTGGCTGTGATTGGTCATCGTGGTTCCAGATGGTAGGCGACTCTCTTCATTGTAAGTACGTACGCACTTTTTGTAGGTGGTACATTTCCTCGTTTCGTAGAAAACAGTCTGCCCATTCAGTTATACCTCTTCTTAGCTTGGTATACTTGGAAAATCAATTCTTCCCCTTATCCAGTTCCTCATCAGGAATTTTCTTTCTTGTGTTCCTGGTGAGTTCAGTGCCAAAAGGGCATCTTCAGTCGACGTAGAGAATGCTTTGTAGTAGGAAACTGTACCTTTCCCTGACAAAGTACCTGTGCAATCAGATGGCGACAAGGTGTGACATGCAAGTCATTTAGAAACCTTCCAGAAGGCTTGCGCTCAGAAGGGGAAAGTAAAATGACAAAGATACCAATAAATACCCAAATGAAAATGAGGCCACGCCCCTTAATGACATCCCAATAGTAAAGCCCTTAGATTATCCTGTTCCCTCCTACCATACTTTGTGGGGGTTCCAATTTATCATCAGCTATTGCTTTGCCACTGCTAGTTTTCCAGCGGACATTCAAGCATGCCTAGAGGAGAGGACAGGAAAAGTGCTGTTTTGCAGTAACCTGGGCCAAGGACCTTTTTGGCCCATATGATAATAGAAACTGATTATATCTAGTAAGGACAATAGAGTGCACACAAAGAGCGAATGTTGTCATGATGGGAGGTCTGCCTACGCCCCTCGGCGGGAAGCGCAAGGCAGGAAGTCCTGTCAGTCACTAAAACTTTATTTGGCGCAAAACCCATGAGTTCATAAAAAAAGCAAGACATAGAACATAATTCATTTTATTACAATATTCAGAAGAAAAAGAGTTAGAGCGCCAATCATAAAATGGCAATAAACACAAACACAGATAAGACAAAATGCAATAACAATACAATTCCAAATACATCAAATTCAGGGCATAGTATTTTTAAAAGAAATATCAAGTGGGAGTGTATACTCGTAGCCACACAGGCTATCCTTACCCATAATACAGATTACTCAATCACCCGTTTCCCCCCTAGTTAATTTGAATTACATTACTGGCCAGTTTAATTATTTTGTGCCTGCAGAGCCAAGCTCGATTAACATAACGGCCAGTACAGGCCACTATGTTTAGGCTTGTACAAATTTCCCATACCTGAGCAGTTGAGGGAATCCCCGCCCCACTTCCTCTCAACTTATCGTACTCTCAACGGTCTCAGTTTATTGCAGATAAACATGAAATGAATAACTGTCTTCGCCCAAATAAAGGACAGGTGGGAGAAATACACAGCCCCATACTTGTGTAAAAGTGTCTATTTATGATGCCCTAAAACTGGCATGACGCGATCTTGCATAATATGGAAGTAAATAATTAAGGTAGCTTTCCGGGCCTAACTCTAGTTTGCACCCAAGATAGTCTGGTCCCAGCAACAGCTTATTAACCTCACCAATCATTTTCCTGCAAGTCAAAATGACGGCTGCTCTCTTAATCCTATTTGAGACTTTCCTATCAATACTATGAGGTTCTTCCCACAAGCTAGATTTGTTCAAACTGAGCTGTTAATTTTTTTATGTGTTCCACCCACAGGATACTTTTGCCCCCCTCCTGACTCAAGAGATGCTTCAAAGTCAGTATAATATCGGGGCGAGGGAAGCTTTCTCGCCTACTGGACATACATCAAGTTCTAATTGTAATATAGCTTTGGGAGTGCCCCAGGGGAGCTGCAAGAGCTGCTTTATATGATGAAGAAACTGGAAGTGGATATCGAGAAAGGATTAGACATGAATTAAAGGATGTATTGTGTTGGCAGGAGGGAGGGTGCAACTTCTGGAAGTCCTAGTGATGTTTCCAGAATGTTCTTGTGTTTAGATTTGGTGAGGTGACTGTTGACATAAATGTGAGGGGTATGGAGGGCGTGTCAGGTTAGTACGGTCTGTTCCCGATACATGTAGATTGCTTTGTTTCTTGTCTTTTAAGCTGAAAATAAAGCTGTCTGTCAACACCTAAAATTGATGTGTGAGCCTGGTTTCTTCCAGCAATTCTGCCTCCGTGACATGGATCGTTCACGCAACGTGGGAGGACCATCAACCTAGGGCAGGTGGTCTATTAGGGTGTTTACTAGAACAAGTCCTGCCCCAGAGGTGGGGTGAGGGAATTGGGAGGGACCTAGTCTCTGCTCTTTCTAACTGTGCCTGGCTGCAGCTATCAATTACCACTCATTGTCACCCCATACCTGTTGTGCCCCATTTTGGCCAGTGTTCTTTTTCCTCTCTTCCAGAGCTACATATCCAAGAGGTACTTGAGGTGGAGGAGGGAACGCACAACCCAGAAGCAAGAGTGCCAGAGGCTAACAGCAGGGCCACGGGGCAGCACACACAGCAAACCAGCTACCAGGAAGCTCCACGCCATGTGCATATTATTGACTGTGTTT
This sequence comes from Ambystoma mexicanum, assembly GCF_040938575.1. NCBI lineage: Eukaryota > Metazoa > Chordata > Amphibia > Caudata > Ambystomatidae > Ambystoma > Ambystoma mexicanum. Next base: position 599,361,379 of record NC_090941.1, on the reverse strand, counting down.
GTCTTGCGCCACCATGGTAGAACTCTTTACAGCCTCACACCTGTATGACATGACCAGAAAAGAGCAGGGTTGCGATTTGTCTGTGGAACCTGGTTGGTGCCAGGAAAAATGGGAGGTGGGGGGATGGAACATAAAAGAGGATGCAGGAAACTGAGCAGTGTTGGTTGTTCGGGTGAGGTCAATAGAGGAGAAGGCAGACTGAGAGCCCAGATGCAGCAGAAGTTGGAGGATTATTATTGAGAGCATGCGCAGGCTAAGGTGGTGGTTGGTGAGAAGTAGTGCTACTAGGGTGTGAGAGATCCTCTATGGTGGGGAAGGCGAGGAAGACTAAGTGGGAGTGTAGGTGAGTAAGTGAGGCTGAGTGAGAAAGACGAGTGAGAGAGTGAAAGGAGGGTCACTGTGGGAGAGGGAGGGGTGGAGTGCAGTGTATTGGAGTCCAGTAGAGTAGAGAGTAGTATAGTGGATAGGGGAGAGTATTGGAGTATTGAGGTTAGAGTAGTAAAGTTGAGAGCAGTAGGGTCTAGAGGGGAGAGTTGTAGCATGGAGGGTGGACTAGAGTGCGGGAAGGTAGCAGTGGACAGAAGAAAATCAGAGGGAAAGTAAGAGGAAGAGAGAGAAAGAGAAGAATGAGAGTGGGAGGAAGAAAGGATAGGAGAGTAGTAGGAAGTGCAATGAAGAAGAGAACACCAGGGTACAAACTACATGAGTGTGAGAGGTAAAGATTAAGTGAGACCTTGGTGATTGAAAGACACAAATATTGAGATATGTTAGTCTTGTAGGACTCCAGGTTAGGATCCACCTAGATATTCCCAGAGGGAGCAACAGACCTAAGGTGATTGCCTTAAGGCCATCGATAGCAGCCAGCCAGATCATAGATAGTAGGATTTGCCAATCTCTAGTGACCACCATGGGATTTAGGAACACCTGGGCTTGGGAGGAAATAGATACGGTGGTGAGAGAGAAGTACGGCCCTTAGTGAGACCCGATTTGATTATTTAAATAAAAACCCTTAAACCATCTTCAGCAGTTTGTGTATTCTTGATGCAACGTGTGGCAACTATCTGTGACAAACTATTGGCTCCAAAGATGGGTATATACATTTACTTAATCTTCTATGATGTTGGATATATTGTAAAGGCTTGGGTTTCTCTTTTACCTATGGAATACTGGAACAGCAGACTCTAACTCTGACTGTTTTCAAGGAATCATATTCACCCTTACAACATCCTAGTTCAATGTGGTCATTAAAGAATAGATTTCAATTATTCCATTGTCTATGGCATGCACCAATGAAAGGATTAGTAATGCCACATTTCAATTTAAGGTGTCTTAAAGCAACCAGAGATCCCAAATTGCAGGAGAAATCCCTATTATGATGATGCTAGCTAGAGTTTTAATTTTAATCATAAATCACAAACCCTATACACCTTGCACTATGTTCCTTTTCTCAGTGGTTTATATTTTAAACATGGTCCCCAAAAACACCTTCAAATACTACTCGCACTTGTGGGAGTACCGGTTGAGTACCGGTTTTGCCGCAAGGTCCTTTGTTGTTCCTGCTCCTGCTCCTTTGTGGACTGTGGACTCTGGATTTCTGGACTTTTGTGGTCTTTGTTTTGGCACTGAAGCAGCTGGTGTGGACCCGCCCCTAGAACACGTGCATCCGGCTTACTTCCGTATTACAAGCACGCACGCGCGCAGCACGCACGCACTCGTGGGAGTACCGGTTGAGTACTGCTTTGCCGCAAGGTCCTTTGTTGTTCCTGCTCATGCTCCTTTGTGGACTGTGCACTCTGGATTTCGGGACTTTTGTGGACTTTGTTTTGGCACTCAAGGTGATTGTGCTTTGCACTCTATTACTTTACTGCTGTAACAGCCAGCGACAAGTGTGTCACAAGTGTGTTACAGCCTCGCAGCACCACTTCGGAGTTTGATTGTTTGTTTTGTTTCATTGCAGCGGCTGGTGTGGACCCGCCCATAGATCATGCGGCTCCGGCTTACTTCCTTATTACGGGCATGCACACGCACTGCGCGTGCGTGCGCACAATCTTGGGAGTACCGGTTGAGTACCGCTTTGCCGCTTAGCCGCAAAGCCATGCATCTTGGCTTTGCTGGCTTCTTCTTTTTCTTTGTTCTTGTGGCTGGGCTAATACCCTCTTGGGTTCAAGGTATTTCTTGTTGTTGCTCTTGAATGGTGTTCATGGCGTATAAACTTACATCAGATATGCCTGTTAATGCTTCTAACATGCTCACAATTGCCAGTCATGGCAGTACTGTAATACCTTCTCCAACATTTTATTCAGCTACCACAATCACACCCACTTGTCCTTCGCATTGACACCGGTCAGTTAATCCATTAACATGTCCGTTTAATTTACAACATAATGTGGCCTCTCAGTTGGTTTTACCACGTTCGCCGTCTACTACGCCCATTGGCTGCACGCCCTCTCCATTAGTTAATGCTAGTTCTCATCCTCTATTTTGCACGCAGCTGGGCCGTATAAACCCAGAGCCTCTCTCCGATACCACTATTCATGCCTCCATCAAGAACTGCCCCATGATACCCAAGTTGGGTGTCCCATTATCTCTGATTAACCCCCCCCCCTCGAATCATGACTCCTCTGGCATTTCTATCTACGCTAGCCAGTGTGAATCTCGCTTCTCATTGATGGAGGAGGAGTGTTCTCAGGGCCTGCAGACATTTTCTATGCATTCATCTTTAGTGCAACCCAATCCTTTGTTCTCCCGACTCTCAGACCTCATAAATTACCTCAGTTTGACAGTTCATTACACCATTTTTCCATGATCCAACATGTTTTAACAGCCATTAATACTACTATCATTCGTTAGTCAAATTGTCCGAAACACTTGATTCTAAATTAACTCACCAAACCACCCAGTTTGATGAGTTAGTCAAATGGCTGCACGCCAATTGTCCATCTCTAATGATCGACATGAGGCATGACATTTCCCAACCCAACCCTTTGCTTCAATCAGTTGTGTGTATTGATGACCAAAATGTTCAAGATATATTGCCACAAGCTAAAGCTTTGGAATGTGCTAGTGCTGATGTCCCATGTTATTTACCGGCAATCCCTGGCGTCATTCGCCCAATTGACCTGCAGGTTCCCTTACCGGATTCAGCTAATGTAGCGCCTTCTGTTACTGTTAGGAAATATTTCATAATTGTAGGTAATTTTCCTTCCATGTGGCAACCCCCAAACTTTGTGCTGTTGTTTTACACCCTGATCTAGACTTTGCCAGAGAAGCACAGCCTTCCGCCGCACTCCTCTGGGCTTTCTCTCCATTCTTACGGGGAAACTGACATGCCCTTAAGACAGTCAGTACCGGGAGACTTTGTTTCCCTTAGTCCTTTCCTCATGTTGCAGCTTTTGAGCAACATGAAACAAGATTGCACCGTAACTTGCATTACCGCGCTCTTGGGTCTCTAGTCATTCCAAAGGCCCTAGAAACTCTCGCTGAACTTATCATGAAATGTGCAAGTGTGTTACGGACGGGACTGGTGGCAGCTATCGTTTCTTTGTGTTTTGAACCCCATTTGCCATGTAAACCACGCTTCCGGAGTTTGGCCCAAATGGGTGGCCTGGCCTCTCAAAATGGCCATGCTACGAGGTTCTTTGTCCTGTCCGTTGACCGTCTTGCCCCTTCACCTTCACCCAGGTCGAGCCGACCCAGGGCAGTCCTTATTTGGTCATGCACTTTCCCGCGAAACACAACGCTTTCTTGGGCTTCTGCATGCCTTGTGTGTGCCTCCAGAATGTGGGCTGGGATGTATGTTCCCAATAAACCTCCAGGGTGCCAGAGAGTCTAGAGTGTCCTGAATGTCTGGGACCACCGTGGTCCGTGATAGGTCCACGTATGGTGTGAGTGTTTCTGAGCGGGTCTCCCATTGGGCCCTCTCTGTTTTGGCGCGAAGGGAACTCTGGATAAGAGGAGGCTGAAAACCCCACTACCATGTTGATCTCCTGAGTTCTCACAAACAAAGGATAAGGCGCCAAGTATCCTGCAACTAAGAAGCTGAGTCAAGGAATCGCTGGTGACCTGGTGAAGGTTTGGCACCCTGCACTGTTGTCGTCGTCCTGCGAGACCACTCGGCCTCTGATCGAACGATAAGGTCTGCAGAGGCGCTTCGACCCTTTAGAATAGTGGGAACAACTATTATCTGCATCTTCACCAAATCCTGTACGTAAGCCTTTGGAAGCGTCCCTGGCGCATCCAGTGGACTGACCAGCATACCCAGGAATCTTGCTCTGTCACCGCCGTCTGGCTTACTGCTAAAACCGTGTCCTCGGCACTCTCACACCATTCGTACACTTGGCTTTCCCAGGTCTGAAGTGAGACGTGTGCTTTGGGACCGGAATACACGCGGTTGCCGAGTTGCCGTGCTGTGGTAACAAACATGTGCGTGTTCGCTGCATTTGGGACACCCTCGACACTGACTCCTGGTGTCGCGGAATCTACACAGCGTCAAGACATCCTGCTGATCGCATCTGAACCTGCCAGTACCGAAACAGAACCGGAGAAGCCTGGGTCTGCCTGCATCGGGGACCGGCGAGTAGTCCATACCCTAACCGGTCGCCCTACCGCAGGAGCCTGTGGCTTTCCATCGCTGTCGTAAACAGCAACCCTTTTCCGCCCTCGCGCCCTGCTTCTGCCCACAAGTGGAGGTCGTGCTTGAGTAGCGGGGATCTGTTCATCATCGTTTTGTTCACCTCTCTGAACTGCCTGATTTCCCTGAAGAGACTCCCCTTTGCCTGTTGGCACCCGCGTGTGCAGGTACTTTTGAGCACAAGGCTCCACTCTTCGTAGGGCTCGGACGTCCTTCTAGTAAGGTGGCCTCTGATGTCGAACTGGGTCTAACGATTACTTGCACTGCCTGTTTTCCTCCCCATCTAGGTGGTCTGCATATTTCGTGCTTCTTTAGACCCCTTGGTCTTGTATATATATTGTATTGCTTGTGATGTGTCGGTTTATTGGAGTTTTACCGTGATTCTTTACTATGGTCGATGTTACAAAGGCCTTGTAATGTGTCTATATTTTTAATATAACACTGTCTGGAGTAATTTGTAAGCGTCCTTGCTTTGTGTGCTCATTGCGGGCTTTCAGTCACCCTCACCCCTCTTGAGACCTAGTCTTGACCGCCGCCATCGCTACCCTGATTGGTCTGGCTTGTCCAGAGGTTACCCTGTTCCAAGAAACTAGGCTGGCCTTCTGAACCTCTGCCCCTCCAGGACAGAGTTCAGAAATCCATCTTAACACTTACTCAGCCCGTTTATTGCGGTCCGAACAAGGCCCCTTCTGATAGTGGGGACACAGTTTGCCAGGAATCTCCATGCACTGGCAGAGGGCACACGTTACCTCTGAAGGCTAGGAACTCCATGTTTGCAAGAAAAAGACTGCATTCTTTCATTAAAAAAACGAAGAACACACAAAAAGCACACTTAATGCATTATTTCAGGCCCTTAGCAAGTCTTCCAAATTAAAATGAGATACTGCTAATTCGAGTATCTCTATTCACACACAATTAGTACCCATTAAGGCTGCTATTTTCAATCAACAGCCAGCTCCTCCTGCTCCGATGGCGTTTGACCCAGCTCAGCAATTTGCCTCTCTTTCACCTCTCAGTCATCTTGTCTATTCTATTGAGCAGGCTAAGGAGGCAGAACAAGTGGTCAGCCAGGTTCCAACAGGTAAAAAATATGTCTCTTCTCACCTCCCTGCCCCCCTTTCTGCACTCTCAGACAATTTGCCTCTCAGCCACTTAGGTCAGTCTATTCAGCAGGCGGAGGGGTCCGCACCAGTGGTCTTAATGGCTAGGAAAGCGGTCTCTTTTTGTCTCTCTGCCTCCTTATCCTTGCCCTGAGACAGTTGCCTCTCTCAGGTTGCGATAGAGGAGTTGAAATATAGAGTTGATGAATATCTAACTTTGCGCTTGGCAAAATCACACAACATGAGTGCCAACACTCAGGCTTTATCTAGTGATTCTATGCGTCCTCTTTTAGATTCAGGCTCTATGAAAACAACAGAAATGAGCACTAATGCAAAGCCTGTTTCATGGGAGGAGGATAGTCTATTGCTAATCAAAGGGAGCACTCAGACTCATCCAGTATGAGATGGTCTCCACGCAAATCTTCCACCCATTCCTCATCTAGACACTTGCATCCGCAGCGACCCATCTTCCACTCCTTCATCATGAAGTGCAGGGAAGGAAACTTTCCAGCATATGATCTAAATCGACGCAGTGTTTTGAATATTTTTGGTGCTGTTGGGGATCTTCAAGACATCTCCACAAATGACATTGATCAAATTGAGTTTATCTCAGAGTTTACACAATCTGTAGTTAGGTTGTGGATTCCCTCTGGGGTGGTTTGGAATTCCACATGGCGCTGTATAATGCAGCTATTTGACATGGGATTTCTCTTAGCCCAAGACCCGGAGCGCAAACCGACTAGGGCTCAAATTGTTAAGCCAAAACTTAACATTTATCAGGGCTCACACACCATGGAAGGTAGAGACGTTCCGGTCACTTCCCTCCTGCGCAATTAATCATCAACGTCGGATGCAGTTTCTACCATATGGGTGGTATGTTCAGCCAGGTTTCTTGTAAGGCTATAATATGATATATCTAGACAGAAAGGAACCGTGTGTTACCACCTGGTAGCCCCATATGCACTCCAATTGGGAACAAAAAGATTTCCCAAATTTTACTCACGGGTCTGTCTCCCCAGTAATCCCAACACTGGGATCCATAGGGGAGTATCGATTACCACGAGTTAAATTTCTTACAAGAAAAATATTACCAACAATTCACTAGTGTTGCTCTCAAACTGAGAGAGGGTAAACTTTAAATATGCAATTATTAGGACATTATTATCTTTCTCAAGAAAGAACGTAAATATGCCTCAAGTGTTTTTTTAAATAAAGAAAAGTAAATCATAAAGAAGAGTACAATTGTAAATCAACAAGTACCCCACACTTTGTTACAGAGAGTCCTATATTACATTCTCAGAGTAGCCCTGAAGTAATGGTTGCTACTAACAGAAAATAGGAAGAAGGAACATTTTCAAACCAATTTGCAATGACTAGTGTTCACAACAATCACACTAGAACATTGTTTTGAGTAAATCAGCAACGTCCATTTAAATGACTCCAAACAGCACCATTGAATTCAAACAATTGCCAATGCGTTTCGGATTACTACAGAATCCATCCTCAGGGCTATGGTTGCTATTTGTTCCAACTCTTTCAGGTTTCCCACAATTCTGATTTCTATAAATTAACAAGAAAATACAAAAAATTCAATCACTAAAGGTTCTTACGATACTAAACACAATCAAATCACTTATGTTATTGGGAAAACCACCGACCTCGTGGCTCATCAGCAGTGGATAACAGGTAGTAAAAACAGGTTAGCTGGATCGCAGTGCTTCACTGAGTCCGGCTACAGATTTGTGTCGAATATGGGAGTACCCCTTATCCTATGGGGAGGAGAGGATGGTGTGTCAGGATAAACCGTGGACTGCATCATTGTCAATTCGCATCAAACTCTAGAGATCTCAAAATTAGTGCAATGTGTACATAATCTCAACATCCCACGCATACTACAGGGTCACCAACAGTTTAAGATGTGATTATCTGACCCTTGTGCATTTATCGCTATATATGGCCAGCTGTGGGTGAAGGCCATCCCACTCTGCATTCCCAAAACCGTCAAGGTGTTAACTCTGGTGTAGAGAGCACTAAACACAGCGCCCCAAAACCTACAGAGACTGCCATGTTATCCATATAACATCCATGAAACTCTCCCAAACTCGCAGGGGTGCACACCATATGGGGGGGGCATCCCCGCGTGTCAATCCATGGTATTAAGTCACCCCTAACCCAAATACCAACTCTACATATATCGTGATGATAGTCTCGCAACACCAGGTCTAAATCCTCAACAAGGGCTCCGACTGTGCTCAACATCCCCGCGTTGTCTGTCACCCAACACACGGAAGCACTATACTTCCTGATCACCCGCACGGCGGCGGAAAGTTAAAATTCAGGAAAACTATGCAGGGTGAACACTAACCTGGCAGCACCGACGGAGAGACAGCCATCCGACGCGTAAGCGCGGGGCTGCTTTCCATTGTATATATTGGTTGCCGTGGCAACTTCGCACATGCGCGCGAGTGCCAACGGCCGCCATACTAGTATGGGCAGGTTAAAGCCCAATACAACGTTTAGAGTCCATACGTAAGTAAAGCGCCAGTGCGCGCATGGCTCAAGGGAATCCTAACGGACATAATTAGACCGCTATACAATGTTCGCACCGCAACACTAAAAAAAGCTGAGTAGGCATCAAGGCAGTTAAGCATACACTGCCTCTAACTCAATGGGCATACATGGTAAACATAACATCTCAATAGAATGTACTGTACTGGATTTCCTGGGGGTGAGCATGGGGGGAGGTGCAGATAAAAGTCTGCTGGGGCCCCCATGGCCACCGAGTACCTGTATAATTACCATTGTGCTAGAACGTCACAGCATGCCTGCTGTAATTTTCTAGGGCAGCCTCAGTCCAGCTAAGGGCAGCCGAAACCTACGGTGGGTCAGTCCCCTGTTAATGTATAAGGTAAGTGTTCAGCCTGACTCCAGATACCATCCCCCCTCATCCCATAGTGATAGGGGGTTTAGGACAGTTATTCATATCACAGTCAATGACTGACCAAGGGACAGACCTGCTTCTCAATGCTGCCGCGTTAAGGACACCTCAATAGGGCATCCCCGGCGTGCACATTCTTATGATTATATAGTGTGAATAAACCATCAACGTTTAGTTCATATACTCCACTGCACCACACATAGCTACTCAGTGTCTCCAATCCATTCACATTTTGGCATCATTTAACAGCATATTGTTTAGCACAAAGCGTGACATATATTATGATTGTTGACAACTTTCCACTTCCATCCAAAGGCCATAATGGTGTGAGAGACCCCTGTCCGTCTCATCAACTGGTCGCACCTGGGACTCCGGAGCAGAGTCTCCAGGCCGTTCACACTCTAATGATATTTCGGTGGCCTACAACTTAACAGCATAAATCACAATTGTCAACCATCAAGGATGCCTCCACTTTAAACCACACGGATGCCATTTGTGGAATGGGTGAGAACAACAGTTGTCACCCTTTTTCCAAGCTGCTCAGGAAGGTCCTGACCCAAAGCCCAGACCTTTCAAACAAAACACATCAAATCAAATTCAAAATTCATGCCCCTTGGACTGATGCAGTCTAGCAGATCAATCTATAGGATTTCTCTCTGTTGGAGCTTCCTTGTAATGTCGCCACCCCTTGGGCCCAGTTTCACTTGTTCTAATATGACACATTTAAGTTGTGCCACTGTGTGTCTGGCTTCTGCAAATTGCACCGCCACTGGTAATTTCTGGTTCTTGGTGCGGATATTTGATTTATGCTCCGTCCAGCGTATTTTGGCCTTTCTCGTGGTCATCCCCACATAGTAAAGGCCACAAGGAAATTTCAGGCCATAAATCACGTTCACTGTATCACATGTGCATGAGTGTTTGAGCCAAATTGGTTTCCCCGAGTGTGGATGTTTAACACTATTGCCCTTAATAACATTTGCACAATGTTGGCAATTCAAGCAAGGGATTGTACCCTTGTATGTTCTCGCATCAGGCCTCAGTATTTGTAATTCTGCTTTAATGAGGCTGTTGCGCAGTGCCTTATTGTTCTTGTACGCATATGTGGGTTTTTGAGGGGATAGCTGTTGGAGCTTTGGGTCCATTTGTAACATGGCCCAGTGTTTCTGTATTATCCTCTTCATTCTTTTACTTTGCGTGGAATGTGTCGTCATGGATACAAGTGTCTCGCTGGTCTTCTGAGCTTTGGGTGTAAGTAAGGTGTCCCTTGGTACTTTGCGCACTCTATCTCTCACACTCTCAATGAGAGTGTGATCGTAGCCTCTCTCCTCGAACTTCTTTTCCAACATGTCAGATTGTCGTGTATACTCCGTAGGTTCTGAGATATTAGGCCTGTACCGTAGAAATTGATTCAGGGGGACACTGTCAAATGTTCTCTGCGGGTGGAAGCTAGTAGCTAAAAGCAAACTGTTTCTATCCGTAGCTTTAGAGAAGATCCGGGTCTCCAGTTTCTGTGCTCGCACATAGACCTCCACATCCAAAAAGTAAATACTTGTCTTGCTAGTTAGGGTTGTGAATTGGATCGTTGGGTGCATCTGGTTCATCATGATAAAGAAGGCCCGTAGTTCATCTTCCGGACCACTCCGAATCCCGAAGATATCATCAATATATCGAGTGTAGATGGCTAGATGTCTTGACCATCTCGGCGACAAAATCACATGTTCATGTTCAAGAAAATACATGTATATATTTGCATAGCAAGGAGCCATGGCTGCTCTCCTGCTTGTACCTGAGATCTGCAAGAAATTGTTTATTAGAACCAGCTTCAACAAGGTCAATACAAACACACGGTCACCTTGGCAGTTGTCAGAGTTCAACATTGTATAACCGTCTAATTATGTCCCTTGGGATTCCCTTGAGCCATGTGCGCACTGGCGCTTTACTTACGTATGGACTCTACACGTTGTATTGGGCTTTAACCTGCCCATACCAGTATGGCGGCCGTTGGCACTCGCGCGCATGTGCGAAGTTGCCACGGCAACCAATATATACAATGGAAAGCAGCCCCGCGCTTACACGTTGGATGGCTGGCTCTCCGTCAGTGCTGCCAGGTTAGTGTTCGCCCTGCATAGATTTCCTGAATTTTAACCTTCCGCCGCCGTGCGGGTGATCAGGAAGTATAGTGCTTCCATGTGTTGGGTGACAGACAACGCAGGGATGCTGAGCACAGTCGGAGCCCTTGTTGAGGATTTAGACGTGGTGTTGCGAGACTATCATCACGATATATGTAGAGTTGGTATTTGGGTTAGGGGTGACTTAATACCATGGATTGACACATGGGGATGCCCCCCCATATGGTGTGCACCCCTGCGAGTTTGGGAGAGTTTCATGGATGTTAAATGGATAACATTGCATTCTATGTAAGTTTTGGGGTGCTGTGTTTAGTGCTCTCTACACCAGAGTTAAGACCTTGATGGTTTTGGGAATGTAGAGTGGGATGTCCTTCACCCACAGCTGGCCCTATATAGTGATAAATACACAAGGGTCAGATAAGCACATCTTAAACTGTTGGTGACCCTGTAGTATGAGTGGGCTGTTGAGATTATGTACACATTGCACTAATTTTGAGATCTCTAGGGTTTGATGCTAATTGGCAATGATGCAGTCCACGGTTTATCCTGACACACCATCTGACTCCTCATAGGATACAGGGTACTCCCATATTCATCACAAATCTGAACCCGGACTCAGTGAAGCACTGCAATCCAGCTAACCTGTTTTTACTACCGGTTATCCACTGCTGATGAGCTACGAGGTCGGTGGTTTTCCCAATGACATAAGTGATTTGATTGTGTTTAGTATCCTAAGAACCTTTAGTGATTGAATTTTTTATATTTTCTTGTTACTTTACAGAAATCAGAATTGTGGGAAACCTCAAAGAGTTAGAACAAATAGCAACCATAGCCCTGAGGATGGATTCTGTAGTAATCTGAAACGTGTTGGCAATTGTTTGAATTCAATGGTGCTGTTTGGAATCATTTAAATGGACGTTGCTGATTTACTCAAAACAATGTTCTAGTGTGATTGTTGTGAACACTAGTCATTGCAAATTGGTTTGAAAATGTTCCTTCTTCCTATTTTCTGTTAGTAGCAACCATTACTTCAGAGCTACTCTGAGAATGTAATATAGGACTCTCTGTAACAAAGTGTGGGGTACTTGTTGGTTTACAATTGTACTCTTCTTTATGATTTACTTTTCTGTATTAAAAAAAACACTTGAGGCATATTTACGTTCTTTCTTGAGAAAGATAATAATGTCCTAATAATTGCATATTTAAAGTTTACCCTCTCTCAGTTTGAGAGCAACACTAGTGAATTGTTTGTAAATATTTTTCTTGTAAGAAATTTAACTCGTGGTAGTCGGTACTCCCCTATGGATCCCAGTGTTGTGATTACTGGGGAGACAGACCCGTGAGTAAAATTTGGGAAATCTTTTTGTTCCCAATTGGAGTGCATATGGGGCTACCGGGTGGTAACACATGGTTCCGTTCTGTCTAGATATATCATATTATAGCCTTACAAGAAACCTGGCTGAACATACCACCCATATGGGATGGCTATGACCTCGTTTTGCTTCCAGCTATCCCAAGCAGGGGAAGACCGTCTTCTGGCCTTCTTGTGGCAGCCAATATAAAAATTGGCTTTTCAATATCAGCCTGGGCCTCTGTAAGTGCTTACATTCAGCTAGTTAAAATCAGCAGCAAAGATCGGACAATGGCTTTAGTTAACATATATCGCAACATCTCAGGTATGACAGACGATGCATTCTATGTTGGCTTAGCCAAAGTTCTTGACATGATACTGGTGAATCCTCATGTAACACATACTATTATATTGGGTGATTTAAACCTAGACTGCTGGAACAAGAAGCGTACAAATCAAGAGATTCGTAGGTGGTCCACATTCATGCACAAGCGTAATTTTCACATGGTCAATGGAGCAGTCTTAGGTGACTCCCCTCCTCAACACACGTGGCATCAAGGCTCAAGCTCAAGCACCATTGACTATATTTATGTTGATACAAGGCTGTTTCAGAGTGTTCAGAAATTGGTCTGCTCATCTGTGATCAAACTCATAGTGATCATAGGTTACTTGCCCTAAATATCTAGAATATTCCACAGGTCAAAACATCTTTTATCACCTCTGAGCTTATAATTAATACAGCAAGAACTCGTCTGCGATGGAAAGTGACCTCTCTGGCCGCCTTCAGGAGTATAATAGAGCATAATGGTCTTACAGGTCATCCAGCACATTATTCAGAACTATTACGTCCATTTGTTGAGACTATAACTATTCCTCTCGATAACAGAGTGCGACATCAACATGCATTTGACTCTGAAATACAACATACTAGAGCTGAGTATAGGAACATAAAGAAACCTCTCTTAGCCTCTAATAACTTGTCTCATTGGCAAGATTTCAAAACTACCAAATGCAGTTACAAAAACTGGTTAAGGAGCAGAAAGTCATTTATATTCCAACAAGACAGCAAAGCCATGGCAAGTGCGATGGCCAACCAAAACTCTGCTGGAATGTGGCAACTAATACACAACCACATCTGTAATCATCAGGGAGATTCGCAAATCAATGGTGTACATGAGCTATGTTGGGTTAAACATTTTTCTGACTTATATGCTGATCCTCAATATGCCAGGAATAAATATGAGCCATGGTCATCACACTCATGGCACATTGATTTTTCACCTGTCACCATCCAAGATTTGATAATGAAGGCCAGTTCTTCTAGGGCGGCAGGTCCAGATGGGTTATCCAACATTATGTTCAAAGCAAATCCCCACGAGTGGATAATATTTTTTTGTGAAATAGTAAGATCATGTACAATTCCGCCATCTTGGAAAACTTCAATAATCATCCCCATTTTTAAAAAGGGGGATTGCAGTATTCCTTTCAATTATCGCCCAATCGCATTATTGGATGCGCCAGGCAAGATCTTCACCAAATTGATTTTGCGCGACTTTAATGCGTGGACGTTGAAATTCCATCTGCGTGATCCTCAGCAAACAGGCATTGTGGCTGGCATGGGAACCAATATCAACCTGTTTGTCCTTAATGCTATCAAAATACAATGCCAGATGCAAAAACAACAAGTTTTTTTTGCATTTGTGGATCTTCACGCTGCCTTTGACTCGGTTAGCCAGTTGATTCTATTGTCAAAGTTACGCAGATATCAGTGTCCGCCTTCACTGTATGATGTAATGCATCCTTTGCACTCAAATACATCTATTCGAATTCGTCTCTCCATGGATGGTTTACTTTCAGATAACATCGATACTGCGCGAGGATTGAAACAAGGGTGCTCGCTGGCATCCGCTATATTCAATTATTTTATCCATGATGTCAGATGCACATTTGCAAATGTAATTTCAGACTCACATAAATTCGATAATCATCCCATAAAAACATTAATGTATGCGGATGATCTTGTCCTCATCTCAAAAACGCAGATGGGCCTTCAACGTCTACTAGATGCCTTCTATGGTTACATACAAATGAATGAATCGAAAATCAATACTGAAAAAACTCAGATTATGTCATATTCTCCAAGGACATCCGGGCCGTTGGCTCATTTATGGGTCATTAATCAGTCTCTGTTGAAGGTAGTTCCACACTATACTTATCTAGGGATGATGTTTGAGAGCAAAACACATGCTAGGTGCCATCTAGACCACGTGGAGGCCAAACTTGCCACAGCAATTTCCCAGGCTTGCATCATCATGTATAAATATGGGACATTTTCCATCAAGCCCATATGGCACTTTTGGAATATGAAGATAGTACCTTCTCTGCTATATGGTTTGGAAACCTTGACCAGTGATTCTCCCTTCCAATTTGTTAAATGGGGAAGCTAAATTCTGGCGGCAGTTACTACATCTGCCTCAATGCATTCCAGCTGTCTGGATTAGATATGAGCTGGGGTTGGTTTCCCTCCAGGCGCTCTATAATTGGTGGTTATATGCACTGTTTAAGAAATGTCTACTCTCTACAGGGCTTGATGTTATTTTGAAAACTCTAGCCCAATACATGTTCTCAGTGAAACATGCTTTTGTAAGCGCCTGCTTATTAAAAAAAAGTCTAGCAAATTCTGGCCAATGCTGATGTGTCTCTCGATGTGTTGCTTAATAATCCTGACAAAGCCAAGATGAAAATATTTCAGGTAAACATGATTAACACAAGAGAAACTTGTTTACAATATAGGGATGGTGACGTGACTCTGTTCCCTCCAAAAAAGTTCACACCCTGCCTCCATATTTAGTGAGATCCCCTTCACAGAAATATTGTGCTGGTATATTGCGTTTGCGTTTTAATCTGTGGACCACCAAAGACATTCAAACTAAACGCAAGCTTCTCTTGGAACAGGACAACTTCTGCCGGTTTTGCTTGAATCGTGATAAACGAGAAACCTTAGTTCATTTGATCACTGAATGTGTTGAACTGCATCCTCTGAGAGAGACCCACTTTTCAAGACACTGTACATTTTTGGGAATTTTAGAGCCAAAAGAATGTTGGTCTATAATTTTAGGTTCCTTTTAATATGGCAATACAAATTGAAACAGTCAATTTTTTATCAAGTTTAAATTTGGAAGTTATGGAGGACTAAATATATGCAAAACTGCCTGATTAATAAATGTTTCAAACTCATCATCTATTCATTTGTTGATTTGTTTTTAGTAATGCGATTTGACAACCTGGGTGCCGTTTTACGTTGGGGTTGCACCCTCTAAGAAATTGTACATTCCGTTTTCCTTTTGCAAAGTTTTGCACATTTTTGACTTTTTACATTTCGTTGAAAAAGATGTTTGATTTTGTCTGAACTACTTGCTTGCTTGTTTTAACATTTTATTCTTTTTTTCTTACGGTTTTATATACCTTGATACCTTTTATGTTTTGGATGTTTGAAAGGTTGATTTATTTCAGCCAGTGCAAATAAACACATATAAATATACCTTCAAATGCTATTTGGGATATCATTAATTCTCAGGAAAAATATCTACATAATTTGGGGTCCGAGGTACCCACCGTTTGTTTGCCTTCACAGGCCCGTGACAGGTACGGACACAGACTGAACTCAGACTGCTCTCTGTCAGCTCCCTTTTCAGTCTGTGCACCCACTCCCAAAATCCCTTTCAGATAATCTGGTCCTTCTTTGGGAAAATGACAATGTATTCAGTCCAGTCTGTGTATGGCCCTTTTAAAGAGATTTCCCAACCAGCTACATCCAGTTGGAATCCAAATCTGCTCTTCTCCTCCTGTATGAGTTCTCTTGCTTCTCTGTTTTCCAAAAACATCTCCTTTCTTTCTATGTGTTTGATCTTAAATACCAAGAAAACTCCACCCACACAGCATCATTTGATACATAATGTTGGTTTGGACAGATACAGTGATCTGTGGCTCATTGATGGCTTGTCACAGTCCAGGTTTGCTGAAACCTATGTTCCCAGGACTGGCTTTCCAATTGCAACAAGACATTGGTGGGCACCCTCTCCCCCCAGCTCTGATCTAATGTGGGATACACCCCTGCAACCTCAGTTCTCTTACCCTGCCCTCACCTCCTACCCAGTCCCCTACCCAGACCTCTCTCGTACCCTTCCTTAACTTTCCAACAAACAACCACCACCACTCCTTGTACCACCTCCCACATGTCCACAAAATGCCTTTGCTATTGCCTGTCAGGCTGCTGTTTGGGAAAGGGGGTCTCCAGGAAACATATTTGATTAAATTGGGTGTATCATGATTGGCTCCCTTCACTTTCGCACATATACCAGGTCCCTCCTTCTTGCTTCATTTGGCCCATTGAATTCTTTGTGGCACAAGACGGATGTGTCAGCTATGAACTAGTGCCCCGCTTCAGGGGTGGAAACTGATAATGAAGTGTTATATTCATTTTTTGAATAATTCTGTACATCAACATGTGATAATGGTGAAAATAACATGTTCAGATTCATAACGATGAAGTGGTGGATATCATGTATGTCTCTGCCATTTCATGTGTAGTGAATCCATTAAAATATGCATAGTATGTGTAAAATATACATTTCAAATTACATCATGGTATATATTGTATTCATATTTTCCTACCGAATCCAGGTTCGCATTCAGTTTTTCAGTGAGACAAATGGTAAAGAAATTACATTTGATAATGTATTTCCAATTGTCACCTTGAATGCACATTTTTAAAGCTGGCTGTACCATACATCATACATGATACATGAAGCTCATCTGTGAGGACTACATCAATATAAATAGAAAGCATTGAAAATATCATTTAACTTGGCAAAAGCACAAATTGCTAGCCATTTTACGAATGTATTCGAAGGTCATGGGATCATGGCTCTCTTCAAGGCATCTGTTTTTGAGAATGTTTTTAATGGTCGGCCAGGCACTGTGGCAAACCATAATAAGGAGTCAGACTAAGTTGTGACATGTTCAGTGTGATTTATTTAAATAATAATAAAACACCTATCTAGCCCTAAGACTATGAGGGAAGTTCCCTGCCAAACAATCTAACTGGCCCTGTCAGTAAGCAAAAAATGACAAAAAGGAGGCCAGAGCCATAGCTTCGGTTCTTGGCTTCTGCATGGCCCAATACTTGGATCCCTTTTTCAAGAGGTTTTAAAAGTTTGTCAATTTCTTGCAATACAGTTCTCAACCGCTCTGTAGGTTCTGTATACCAAATCTTATTTCCATACGGTTCCCTTTTTCCAGGAAGAAAAGGTTTTCTTAATATAATTCCACCATTTCCGACTTGGTGCTTGATAATGGTCTTATTTTATGCTTAAAGACTACAACCCTCCAGGTTCCCTTTCTCTCCAGATAAGTTTGTTATATTTGGGTTTTCTGGGCTCCCCAAAGTCCTCTTCCCTTCTGATGGGCCTACTGCGATGGGGCCACGAGGGGGTGTCTGACCGTTCAGGTTTTCTTGGCACCCGTAACCCCTATGGCTCTGCCAGTCTCTAATATTCATGTTTCTTGATTTCGCAGGGCTTGCCAAAGCCCTTTGGCCCTCTGGTAGGCTTGCTTTATCTCAGCTTAGATAGGGCCCATCATTCCCTGAAACCAAAGCGATTGAAGAAATGTCCCTATTTGGTGTTTCCAAAACAGGGTTAACAACAGTCTTTCCAATTCCTAAGTAGCCAGATAATATTTTCTGCACAGGGAGTTCCTTCCAGGAATGGGGGTCCTTGCCCCCAAGAGGGCAGTCACTCCCAGCGATGTCCCACTTGCCCAGACCCCTAGGACCAGTATTGCTGAGCGGGCTCACCTCCCAGCCTAAAAGCGTGTGGATCCTGTCTGGGGAGAAAAGATGAATAGTCCAGATTCATCAAAGCACCCACAAATTATTGGAATGGATGTGTTTCAAATTATCTTTACAAAAAGAGCATGGTTTTGGGCCTCATTATCAATATAATGCTTGCATTGAATGTTATTTTGAAGTTTAAACCATGCCAGGGTCTATTGCCCTAGGTAAGCTTAGCTGTTCTGCTTATATTGATGCATTGATGTAAGTGGTATGTTAAAGGAGTTGGGAGAGTCCTGTTTTATAAAGAGCTTAAATAATGATTGTTTTGAATGACATGTACATTTTAGGTCATTTTGAGTTCAGTATTATATGGAAAATTGAATAATGTATAATTTGAACATTTTTTGGTTGTAATAGCAATCAAAAAATATGTTGTCTATCAATGGATACTATAATTATGCAGTGATTTATAATGAACATTGTAACTTTGTAAATAACGTTGCACTGTGTCATTTTCTTGTGTAATGACACGGCAATAGTATGGGTCTTGCTCACTGTGTAGCAACATTCAAATTGGCTTGTTTTCATTCCCTATTAACACTACGGTTTCTAGATATCCCACATGAGTATTGTCAGAAACCTGACAGTATTCTGCCACCCACTCCCTCAGGATCTTCCATTCAGATGGCCTGGGAAGGGCCACTGCTTTTGGATCCCGACCCTGGGGGTAGACAAGCGAGGAAGGATCACCTGAGTGAAGGGTCACGAGGGATTGGGAGGAGGATACCCAAGGGTGAAACATGGTATTTCCCCAGTCCTAAAGCTACCCAACCTATTCTTCCTCAGCCTTTATGGGGTATTTTCAATCCCTCTCCCCCTCCCCGTTTCCCATAAATACTGATACGAGGAAGAGGCAAAGAAGATCAGTAAAGATTACCCATAGGAATAACATGGGGAAAATAAGGGCAAACTACTGTCAAAAGAATCTGCCCCACTAATAAAGTCAGGCATTCACTGGTAACTATTCACATCTGACTCCACTTGACTGGTCTTTTTTGCTATAAAAGGTGGGTCTCATACAAAATGATGTGCGAGTAGGAGAGCAAGCTGAAGAGCAAGTTGGGAGGAGAGCCGTGATGCCAAAGCTGTGCAGGAGCAGAGGCCAGAGACCGGGATGCCGAGACATTGAGGAGCTGCAGTTTGCAAGTGCAGACGCGTGGCGAGGGAGCAGTGTCTCCAGGTAGCCCAGGAGAGTCCGCAGATGGGAGCCGATGGGCGTGCTGGTCTCATGTAGCAACTGCAGATGCAAGTGCTTGTTCCCGTAGAGCCTGTGAGACAGTCCAGGAGCGTCCAAGGGTCAGGCGGTGAGACCCTGACCTCAGAACAAAGAACGGTTGAGAAGCCAAAGTGCAGAAATCACCCCGGTGAGTCTGAAATCATTGCAGAGTCAGGTTGTCAAAAGTTATGATTCAGTTGGACTCCTCATTGGAAGATAACTTTTTGGGCAGTTTATAACTTTTGCACCATTTGATGAATCCTCATGAAACATTCCCAAAGAAAACTTCTGAATATTTTTTAAAGGTTTGGTTTGCGTGGTTTAGTCAAGAGAGGGCAATAAAAAATATGGGGGTTCCCAAAACGTACTTGTGCCCATTCCTTCTCCATAGAAACATTTCTGGTTGCACCTACAGCCCCAAACTGCCGAACAGATGTGCACCAAACCTTGTCGAGGACCTTATGTCTGGTCTGATGTATGATCCTTTTGTGCTCTGGTGAAAATCGTTTGAGCGGTTTCTTTTAAAAGTGGCAAAAAGTCAGCAAAAATCAATTTGTGGGTTGGTTCAGTACAGTCCATGGACCCACGTGTTGCATATTGGCTACTTTGGGTTTGGATCTATGGCTACTCTTCTAGGTTGTTCGTGGACCTACTCTCCCCGCCCACACCCTGCTGATCCTCGGACCGCTGCTACAAAGAGCAGCATGATGGGCTTCAGCAGCAAGCTCTTTTGCGCGATTCTTCATCCATGAAGTGCTTCCAACTACGGGGCACCTTCACAGCCCTGCACCCCCTGTTGCTTTCTGTGCTTTCTGCCTCCTTTGCTGGCCAGGCCTTTCTGTGTGCACTTTTAACTATCTTGTAATGGCTGCCCTCATCCTGGACGGTCTTGTGGGATCCCACTTTATTTCTCCTCAATCCCCCCAGCACTTCCCTCTGAATTCATCTCTTGGGGCTTTGGTATCCTCTCTCGCCTTGCTAGGATTCATGGCACACTTAAAGTCCTTCCTGTGAGTAGCCTACACTCCTTTCTTGCACCACTGAGACTTTGGCTACTGCAGCGACTTTTGATTCATGTGTCTTTAGCTGTGCCTAGTTTAAAAATCGAATTTAGAAGTTTGTACATCTTTGCCACTGTTGATTCATGTGTCTTTAGCTGTGCCTAACCTGAACATCAAATTTAGGCGTTTCTTACATCTGCAGTCCTTTTTTCTGTTACGGGTTGTGTAGAGTTTCCCTCCCCCTTATCCCCTCTC
This sequence comes from Ambystoma mexicanum, assembly GCF_040938575.1. NCBI lineage: Eukaryota > Metazoa > Chordata > Amphibia > Caudata > Ambystomatidae > Ambystoma > Ambystoma mexicanum. The sequence continues at coordinate 599,340,863 of NC_090941.1, read as the reverse complement.
ACATCGCCTCTCCTTCTACATGTCTCTTGCACTTATTTTTGCACCCCCACTCCCCTCTCTCCCTTCTTCATGTTTAGCTTTTGCATTTTTAACGGCTGTCAGGCACGTGTAGTAATCCTGTAATATGTTCTATCAGTTGTGTATTCCTCCTTTATTATGTTACACTAAACGCATTGCGCTTGCACTTTCTGAATCTCCCAATGCTTAGTAAGAATATTAATCCTGTCTAGCCTTTTATCCTCCCTTCGTTGGAGTTCTTTGAAATGCTTGTTTAAGTGTATAAGCGCTATATATATGACCAATAAATAAATAATAAACAAACCAGAGTGACTAGTGGAAACGCAGCCAGTGTGATTGGATGGGGGCTAGACAATTGTTTCAAATGGCTGCTACTGTGGTTTACAGACTTTTAGTGTTGTCCTGTGAAACCTGAGTCAAGAAACGTAAAATAATGAACATATTGCTACCCTCTGGGCATCACCACAACCATTGCGAGGAGTGCATCTGGGAGGAAAAGGGCCCAGGGTGTGCAGATCCAATTGAGTAAATGTGGGTCTGCATATCTACCTAAGAGCCTGCTACGATATTATATGACATGATGTGGCATTTATAACTCGCCTGTACACAAATGTTTCTAGGTGTGAAAAGGAGGGGGAAACAAAGGGAGGACACAATAATGATCTTACTAGGCCTTGTGCCAAGGCCTATCCAATACCAGGCCTTGGATTTAACCCAGACTTACTTCATGGACTGGGCTTGGATACATTTATCAGGTCTGTGGGCTAGTAGTAATCCACAGACCCACCAAGGCCATGCCTAGTGGACCATGGACATGCAGTTGGGGCCCAATGGACATTTTGGGTGGGTTAGCGGGGTCCTGGCCATAGCCTAAATCCATGTCCTTTGGTAAAGTGACCATAGGACATGGCTACTAACCCATGGACCCACAATGGGCCTGGTCAAAGACTCTGCAACAGCCAAAATGGCCATTGGTCATTGGTCTTGACCAGTGGCCCACAGACCGGCTGTAGAGGTAATGTGGCCACTAGGCCACTTTGGGTGGCTTTACGTAAGGTTTGAGGCAAGTCCAAAGGCTATGACCTGGTCAAAGCAGAAACTGGCCATGGCAACTTGCTATAATGGCCATTCACTCACACAGTGAGGGCAAAGTCACCCATGGACCTGAAATGGGTCTAAAGTGGGCAATGGGCCTGATGCTTTGTGTCTCACTTCTGTGTTGAGAATTAGATTTTGAAACTCAATTATCTCATGTTTCTGTCTATGGAAAACAAGCTGTGGTAATTGCATTTACTCACTATTCTATCTGTTTGATTTGCGTAATTATGTGCAAGGTAACATTCAATGGCAGGTAATGAAGCCCCTTCAATGTGTGCTCTTTCTACTATCCAATGAACACTGTGGTGCTTTATTGAATGCAGTACATTATATCCTCTCTTCTATTTGCCATTTCAGAAATTACACACTTAAACATTCAACATGCCCTGCAATTTATGACGATATGACGAATAGAAGGGTCTCAGACTTTTGGTCTTTTGGAAGAAAACTCTTTAGTAAGCAAGTGTAAGACAAAACAGGGTTTGAGGAATAAAGTGAAGTGTTCAAACACAAATGATCTAGAAGTCCATACCTCTGAGAATAACGCAAGCGTAAGTTGCACTTCACCTATGATGTCAAAAATGTGCCCAAAATACTAAAAACGCTCAAGTTAATTCTCCTGTCACAACTAATCCTCAACTTAATATAAAGATTTCCTGAATCAAATGTTCATAAAATAGTGAGTTGTCAGAATGGATAAATCAAATGGCAAAATGAGGAAAATAACTTAAAGTCCTTCCCTTAAGTGGAAAAGTGTTGGGGGTAAAATCTCAAACTTAAAATCTTTGGGGGTCATTCTGAGTTGGGCAGTAGCCATGGTGCAATTAGCACCATAGCTGCCTCCCATACCGGGTCCAGGTCCGGTCTGGTTCAATGGGGATTTACCGGGTCATTCCGACCCTGGAGGACCCGGTAAGTCCCCATTCAACCAACCATTCCCCATTCCCATGTGAGCCCCCATAGGGCTTAATGGGAATGGCGAAGGCTCTAATAACGGGTCCGCGAATAGCAGGCCCGTTATTAGCGCCCTGGTCCCTTAGCGGGATCCGTAAAGGATGTGTGGTCAGACCACACGTCCTTTACGGTTCCCGCTAAGGGACCTCGGAATTGGGCGGTAAGGGATTACTGGCACCGGTCTCCTTTCCGGTGCCCGGTATCCCATACCGCCCAACTCAGGATGACCACCAATCTCTCAAATAACAAAGTCCATCAATCCTTAGGTAGACAAGTAACAGGGCTGCTTACGTGAAAACTCAAACTGGGACCTGTTGTTGCCTTCTAGGTGCAGGACATTTTAGGCAAGGGACCTGCTTGATCTTGCTCTTTGGTTCTTTATCGCAGTCCTCTGGTTAATTCATCCCTCTCTCGCTCTCTCTCTCTTGGTTATTTCGTATGTTGCCCCAACCTCCTGTTGGGCTTCTGAGTTTCTTTCTCTTTCTTCCGCAGTCTTTACCGTCAGCCCCTCTTCTGCTTTGGTGGTCTTTTGTGCCCAAACGCCTGCTGGGGCCCATTCTCCTATTTGCCATTAACCATGTCTTCCTTTCAGGGGTTTCAGCCTTCCCCAGTCTTCCTCCAGATGCTGCTGTCAGTCTCTCTTCGTTCTCTCTCATAACCCCTCCGTGGGGTATTCTAACTTCTTACTTGGTGTGCCTTTTCTCCTTCTCTTGGCTTTGCCCCTCTCCTCTTCATGGGACTAGCTTCTGTCCTGGTCTCTCTATCAGTGCCTTTTCAAGGTGTTGCCTTAGCCTCTTTCCAGGTTTCTCAGGCAGGTCAGCTGTCCCACTTTTTAGGCTTAGGTGGGCTGCAGGGGTACTCTCCTTCTTCCCCCTGGGTCAGTCAGTTTCCTCAGCCTCTTCGTTCAGCTTTCAGGCCGGCAGTGCTCATGGGCAGTCCAGGCTCCTTCACCAATGCAGCAACTCCTCCTTCAGGATGCAGCTCCTCTTCCATGCACCAGTGTGTAGAGAAAAGTACAGGGAACCTGTCCCTGACTGAGAGAAGTTCCAGGTGAGCTGGCTCTGCTTTTATAGTCAGACTCCTCTTCATCCTGTTGGCTGCTGATTGGAGGAAAGCCCTACTTCCAGGATTTGCTGGCAGGGTGTTTCCACTCTGGTCCTCCTGTGTTAGGCTCTCTTTCCTGATTGGCCAGTTGGACATCTGTTGGTGTAATCATGATTTCACTTCCTTAATTTGATTTTATGTTTTCTTGTTTTGTCCTGGGTTCCTTTTAAATATTATTAATCCAGTCCTTGGGGCTCAGGTTTTTATTTGATTAATTTAAGTCCCCCTTAAATTCTGCCAGGTTCCTCTATGGGGATTTGAAACCGGGTTCTCCCATAGGCTCTACGGTGTTCCCAACATCCGGGGCTTGCCCTGGTGCTGTCGAAGGATAATGCTAGGTCCTTTCCTCTGATGTCCTGCAGTGTCTTTCTGCTGTCATCATTCATCCACTTCCATCTCTCAGAGTGGAGCACGCCACCGCCCTGGCTCCCGGTGTTCCAGCACAGGCATGCTGAGGAATGGGTGCCCCTTTGTTCCTCCATGTACCGTGAGCTGCGCCACTGCTGTCACTCTCCCACTCTATCGGGCAATGCCGCTAGCAAGGCCAGGCAGCCGTGGGTGAGTCTATCGAGGGGATCGTAGCACCACGATTCACCACAAATTTCATATCACTTAACAGGTAACAAACCGTGAATTCTTATTAGTTGCAGCAGTCCACTTTGTCCTTCAACCTCATGTGTACCCGATTTCTTAGCTTGACTTTGCAGACACTGTGAATTAAATGACACATATTCAAACTATAAAATGTTGTGTGATTTGATACAGCAATGCCAACAAAAGACTGCCTCAACTCTTTAAGCTAAAGATTGTTTCAATACACCACAGTCAGAATTGCCAAGCAGACTCATATCAAGAGTGAGTCCTGGTACTAGGGTATCCTTGGACTTGTGAATTTGCACTTCTTTTTTTCCAAGTATAGCTCTAAAAAACAACAATATAACTTTCTCTTAACTTTCTCTTAAGTACATCAGCAGTAGCCTGTACTTCCACATTGAACCCCTTTTCTTTATTACTTCACTAGGACATGAATTGCCAGCGTTTTGTTTTGGTTTACGTTTACTCCCACCCTCAATTAAATCGCATCTCTTTTCCAAATCAACATGATACATTAGGATGACCAGCAAATGAACAAAACATACCCAATAGACACATACTGATAAAGCGGGACACAAAAAAGAAGAAAGAAAATAATATAGCATAGTATACCATAGGAAATGTCTGTTTTCAATTTACACCCCCTTTACATACCTTAACAAATGTCTGTTTTCCAATTTACACCCCCTTAGACTCGGCTTTATCTCACCTGACTACTTCTCTCACTCCGCTCTTGTCTGCATTGGTGTTCATACGTAGTTATTTCAGGGTACCAGGGGGGGGATACTTCTCCACCCTTTCTCTGTTCCTCCCACTTTTTTAATTTCACATCCTTTTTTTCTTCTTTATTTTCTTCCCCTCTTTCCCATTCCCTGCCTTTTTCTTTTATCTTTCCTCGTTTTCCCTTTCCCTTCTTTGTTTCCTCATCATCAATGAACAGAAAAAAGTGCAGTTTCCCACGGTATTGGGAATAAGGCTGCGGTCTCTGAATGTTTCTTAAGAAAGGCCGACGTTTTTTTCATAAACTCAGCCATGTTATCATGAGCCATGTATGTGAGGTTTTCATCATGAGCATTTCCCAGACTTGTATGCGCCACTCTCTTCTTGGTGGGGAGGTGGGAGTCTTGCACCTCTGAGTCAGCACAGTGGTTCACACATTTGAGGAAATCTGTAGAGCCTGTAGTCTTTAGGGCAGAACACGAATATCATTGCCATAGGTTTTCTCCAAACTTTCTCCTGAAATTTCTTCGCTCTAGCTCAAGAGTTAGTTTGGTCCAGTAGATCTGAATTAGCGCGCATCCCCACCACATACGGAAGTAAGCGCCTGAGTAACCACATCCTTTTGTGTGTCTAGGGGAGCTTGCCCGTAACTTTCTCAATATTTTAATCAGATCCTAGTGCCATCTCTGTCAAATGTTAAAGATAAGAATCATTGCATTAATTGACAGATTACCTTGGAAGGTTAAATTGAAGATCTTTTTCCTGAGCATCTCTGGAAGTGAATATCTCAAGTTGTCTTCCCATTGCCTTTTGGATCTAGAGACCTAAGTTGGCTCACTAAGTAGTGGTGCTCTATTTAACTTTGCTTTCACAACCTACTTCATCATTGCATTCCGTTTTTAGAATTATTCCCTTAAGCTTTATGTATAGGGACATACAAGGCTTTGCCTCCCCTTACATCTCTGCGATTTTCTCGTACTTCCTAAAGCTTCCATTTGAGAATAATTGCGATTTCAACATTTCTGAGAGGCTGCCCTCCTATTTTACTCAGATCTATGTTATTCACCCATAGTGAACTTAGTGGCGAGGACCATGAGGAAAGGCGTTTATTCTTCATATCATATTTCAATAGACCCCAAATAATTCCCAACAGTGGATGTGTTCTAACTTTAATTGGCACATTTTGCCTAGGGGTCCCCAGTAGACCTCTAACCTTTTTTGGGTGTGCAACATAGTCTTCCATGCATGTCCAGTAAGTCTAAAAGTAATGTTCATCTGTTTCAGGAAGACCATGACCTGCAAGGCCTTGAAGTAGATCTTTAAGTCGGATAGGCCAAATTGCCCCCTGTTCTTTTAGTGTCATGAGCATGGCTCTATTCACCCTATTTTGTTTTCTGGCCCCATAGCAATTGAGATATTTTTTGCTTGATTACCTCAAAGAAGCTAACAGGGACCCTGATCAGTAACTTTTTAAAGAAGAACAGTACTCTTGGTAAAGAATTCATCTTCACTGCTGTCATCTGACCCAGCCACGTAATTAATGAATTAATTCATTAATTTTTTATAACGTGCTTCAAACCGGAGACCCATTTATACGTGTGGGAGCAGAATTCGAACCTGCGTTTTTCTGTGGTCTCTTGCTTCCAAGACAAACGTGTTGCCTCAGAGCTATCCCCCTAACAGATAATTTTGTTATCTTTCAAGGTTGGCCTTTAATGTACTGAACACAGGGTCGTAGTTAAGGTCATATAGGCCCTCATTACGACCCTGACGTTGGACCATGGTGCTAATAGCACCATGGTCCATGCCGGTAACTTACCGACTCCGTCATGGCAGAATGGGGAATTACCGCCCCATTCCGAGGTTGGCGGGGCGGTAATTCCCCATGCCGCCATGGCCCTTCCCCATTCCCATTTTTGCCCCATAGGGCTCAATGGAAATGGGGAAGGCGCTAAGTACGGTGCCACAAATTGCGCACCGTACTTAGTACCAAGGTCCCTTTGCGGGTTGGATTTTAACGCCTGCAAAAAGCAGGCGTTAAAATCGCCAACCCGCAAAGGGACCTCGTAATCAGGCGTTAAGGGGTTAACGGCGCTGCCACCTTTTACGGCGCAGTTAACCCCTTAACACCAGGGTTGTAATGAGGGCCATAGTCTTGTTAGATTTCTTGGGATCCATATTCCTAAATATTGTATCTTCTTCTCCAATTGTGTCCCCTGTGCTCCTTGTGGGAGCTTCTTCCCCTTCCTGGTTGACAGGAATATGCTTGATTTTGAGTGGTTCATCTTCAACCCTGCCAGCTTACCATATTTTCTGAATTCTTCCCACAGGGGCCATATTAGAATTTCCATGTTCGTTAAGTACAGTAGGTTGTTGCCTGCAAATAGCGACAACTTGAACTACTTCACACCCCCACATAGACATCCCTTGTTTTTGCTCATGGCCAGATATATAGCGAGGCCAGGGACTCTATTGCTAAAGAAAACAGGAATGATGAGAGGTGAACCCCTGTCTTGTTCCTCAATCTGGCTGAAGCTCTTCCAACATCACCCTATTCATTCGCACATTGGATTTTGGCTTGTTGTATATTGCACCTACCCAGGTCACAAAGTTACCCCTTATTGCTACTCTTTTCAAGACATCAATTGGAAATGGCCATTCTACCCAATCAAATGCTTTCTCTGTATCCGGTGAGCACAGACCCACCCACTTCCTTGCACTCCTCCTGTGCCAACTGGATAAGATATAGCATTCTTTTAAAGCTGCCCGTGCCCTGCCACCTTTGGATAATTCAGACCTGGTCCCCATGGATCAGGGATGGAAACAACCCTTGTAGTCTTTTTCCTTATACTTTTGCTGGAATTTTTAAATCAATATGTAATATGGATATAGGTCGACAAGATTCAAACTTCTGTGGATCATTGCCGTTCTTTGGTATGACCGATATTACCACATTCAGCATATTATTTGGTAGTGCACAGCCCCCTAAAACGCTTTATACATTTTCACAAAGGGTGGGGGATATATTATTGAATGTTCTCACAGAAGTGTATTGTATACCATTCTTCGCCCTATTTATGTCCTCTTTTTCATCTAGAGATTCTGAAGTAACATCTTTCATAGGAATGTTCAAACTCCTCGATAATCCCTTGCTTCTCTCTATTTGTCTATTTGTTTTTTTTGTTGTTTTAATTGGCATTTGTAAGATATGCATTCCAAACTTTTCCACAGCATTAGCATTGCAATGCCATTTCTTGCATTTCCATTAAACTAACAACAATGAAACAACAAAAAACATTATCTGTCTTCATTCATCATAGTAGGCTTTCAGTCTGTCTTATTGGTGCGGGGGTGTGGGTCCAGAAAAGCATTATCCATCTCAGGTAATCTAAGGAGGTTCTTGCACTATTCGCTTATCTGGTATGCTAAACATGTCACACATTGTTCTTACATTTTCAGGGGGGCATACCATCAGATGGGAGAAACATATCTTTTATTAATGCTTTCCATGCCTTGAATGTGACACTGACCACACCCTCAGTTTCAGTAATTCCTGCTCCCCAAGCCGCTGTTTCCGCTGCAGCCCATCTCTCCATTTCCCTGCTCCACCTTACATATTGCGGGCCCGCATTTGATTTCCATGCCATTCCAATTGCCCTTTTTGCTAGAATGCGTACCATGTCCATGAACTTCACAATGTGTTTAAGTTTACTCAGCCTGGGCTACGCGCCTAAAAGGCACTGCTTTGGGGACCAATCATACTTGTTGACTCCAGCCTTTTTACATGCCCGCTCTATTTTGGCCCAAAAGCTCTGCACTTTCTTGCACCCCCAGAACATATACATCAAGCTCGCCCCTTCGCCGCCACACCAAGGGCATACTGACCCAGTCTGTTTATTGAAGCCTGCCACACTAAGTGGGGTCATATATGTTCTATATAGGACGTTCATCTGTATCAATCGGAACCTTCCGTTCCTGGACACTTCTTTTGGGTGCATTAGTGCCCTCTCCCATTCTTTCTCAGTAATGGCTTCTCCCAAGTCTTTTTCCCATCTGGCCTTCAGTGTTGTGCTTCGGGGGTTAGGCCTATCAGTTAACTGACCATACAGCCTGGACACTGGCTTCCATCCATTGCTCAAACTATACAGTTCTGTCAGCAGGGGATTTACCGCTGGCTCTTCGGGCCACTTGTCCTATTTCCCTTTGGCCACATGCTTAATTCTCTGATACCACAAAAATTGCCCTTTTGGCAACCCTTCCTTTTCATGCAGCGACTCCACTTCTCAAAAAATTCCCTCCTCGTACATGTCCCCCTAGGTGTATAAACCCAACATTTCCCAGTTTCTTATGGTGGGGAGGTCAGTGTTTACCTTACTGACATCTGCCATGATCGGGATGTCAGGCGACTAGGGATGCCCCAGGTGCAACACAGACTTGTCTCTGTTCAATACCTGCCTGCCCAACACTACAAGCATGGGGGTGCGCCTTGAGTAAGTTAGAGGGATCCACAAGATTTCTTTTAGATGTGCCGGGGCAACCAAGTGCTGTAGGAGTCTCATCTCAGCAGTGACATCATCCGATAGCCATTGGGCTACCTGGCTGAGCTGCGCCGCCAAGTAATATTTCTCCAGGTCAGGGAGTTGTATACCCCCTTCTTTGTAGGGTAGTGTCAGTGGGGCCAATGATAGTTTGTGGCAGGTCGCCCCCCCCCCATAGGAACTCTCTGATCAGGGCCTTTAGTGTTTGGAAGAATACTGACCTGAGGTAGTGGCAAATGTTCTGGAAGTAATATAAAAACCTTGGTAGGATAATCATTTTAGCAATCGATGCCCTTCCCATCATTGATAGTGGTAGTTTGGACCAGAACCTCATTGAATTACGCAGGCCCTTTATCACAGCCACTGTGTTGCTCTCATCAGTTAGCTCTGACGTATGCCTAATTTTAACCCCTAGGTACGAGAATGTGTCTAGTTGCCACTGGATTCCCACCTCCAGCAAATATCCAACTTCCATTTCCCTTAGACCCTCTAGCGGGAATATACAGGACTTCTGTCTACTAAAAGGTATCCCAGAGTAGCGTGCATAGTTATCTAGTAACTCTAGCACCGTTGGGGCATTGTTTCGAGGGTCTCTCAAGTAGAGCAGGACATCGTCGGCATACAGTGAAATTACGTGGTATCTCCCGCCTACCCGTATCCCTGCATTGCAAAACTATTTCCTGATGTATATTGTGATAGGTTCCAGCCCCAGGATGTAAAGCATGGGTGATAATGGGCAGCCCTGTCTGGTGCCTCTCTTTATATCCCAAGCCGACGACACTGTTCTGCCGTTTTCACTCTCGTTGTTGGATTGTTGCATATAACTTCTATCCATCTCACAAAGCCTTCCCCAAACCCAAATTCAACCATTCCTAGTATATGGAGTCGAACGCTTTAATGGCGTCAATTGACATCACCGCCAAGTGTTCTTTTTCCTCCATCGTTTGCGCCAAAATGTGCTGCAGCCTACGTAGGTTGGCCGTTGTGTTAAGACCGGGTACAAAGCCGTTCTGGTCTTCATGTACAAGGCTCCCTATCACTCTAGATAGCCGCTTGGCCAATATGGTGGTCAGTATCTTAATATCGTAGTTTAGCATAGCCAATGGACGATATGAGTCGCAGCCATCTGCAGGTTTATTTGATTTGAGTATTGGGTCTATCAATGTTTCCCTCATGCTTTTTGGCAGGGTCCCTACCGCATATGCTTCCTTGAACTCTTCATAGAGTAGTGGGGTTAGGGTCAACTCACACGCTTTATTAAACTCCGGGTGAGTCCATCCCTTTCCGGGGACTTGCAAGTGGGCAGTGATCTAATGGCCTCCGTCACATCTTCCGGAGTGATTACTTCGTCTAATGCCTCTCGCTGCTCTTTGCCCAGTTCGTGGAATTTTATCTCTTCCAGTGTGTCATGGATGTCTGCTAGCGGCACTGATGTATCATGGGCATACAGCTTAGTATAGAAAGCCGAAAAAGTTTCATTGATCGATCGTTGTGTCCTGTGTAATACCCCATCCCCATCCTTGAGCGTGGTTGTTAAATGTCTCAGATGCTCCCTCTTGCACAACCATAATAAAAGTCTACTGGGTTTATCCTCTTCTTTATGTGCCCTGGTGGTGCGCGTTATGTAGTCAAACTTTGATAGCCGCCCCCACACTTCTTGGCAATCAATCCTAGCCTCAACTAGTTTTGCCTCCTCCACCCTGGTCCCCAGGTTGTTGGCTTCCATCCATTTTATTTCCTCCTGCCGCTTCTCTAGCTCCCTTTGTAGCATTTTCCTGATAGCCCCTGCTTCCGCTATAATGTCACCTTGCATAACTACCTTCAAGGTGTCCCATATTGTGCTCCAATGGTCTACACTGCCTTGGTTATTTGCTATGAACTCTTCTAGTTTTGCCCCCAGTTCGCCCCTGAAAATTTGGTCAGTAAGTGCTTCTGTGGGCTTTCGCTACAATGGTATGGGGGGTTCTGGGACCTATCATTGCCCAGTGCATAAGTAAGGGTAAGTGGTCCGAAATCAACATGCCCAAATACTGTATTGATTCCAATTGTGGCAAATGTGGCTTGTCTACAAAGATGTAATCTATTCTTGTGTATAGACCGTGCGGAGAGGAATAGTATGAATAAGCTCTGTCTGTGGGGTGTTGCTCCCTCCAGACGTCCACCAGGTCTAGTTGAGCCAGCGTGGCATTTAGCACCAGGGGGGCTGCCTCTGCCGATTTTGTGGTGGTTCAGATCTGTCTAAGTCCAGATCTTTTACACAATTAAAATCTACTCCGCAGATGAAGAGGCCCTCTCGGTGATGGGTTATTTTGGCGCAAAGCGTGTTGACATTTGCTGGTATTCCATATTTGGGAAAGTAGGAATTGACTACACTACACAAATCTCAATCTGCTTAATGGTGCCCCATAGTACCAGGTACCTTCCCTCTTTATCTGCTTCGACCCCCGGTAGTCTAAAGGGCACCACAGGATTAACTCCCCTTGCGTAATTGGAATAAGCAGCTCCATGTCTCTGCCCCCCCCACCATTCCTTTAGTTTGATCGTGGCCTCTGCCATGAGATGGGTTTCCTGAAGCAGAGCTATATCTACCTTTTTCCTGTGTAAGTAGAATTTAATATGATTTCTGCGTAAGTAGGTGCCCATCCCTCTCACGTTCCACGGCAATACTTTAAGTTGTGCTGCCATGGTAAACTGCAAACACTCCCCTTACCAGCATCCTGTCCCCCTCCTTGTACTTTGGATGGTCTCAACCTGTGACCCCCCCATTCCACACCACACCCCTCCATTTCCCAATTGTGGCCGTTACTAGTGGTCCTCCCCCCTTCACCCCTTCTCAGCTTGATGACATTAGATCAATAAGAACAGTAAAAACAGTAAACGCAAACCAAACAACTGTGCCCAGCGACTGCATTGTTTCTGCCGTGCTCAGTCGCCCCCGCACGGTCTTGTCCCTTCAGGGGCATCAAGCGCGAGTGTTCACGTGCTGGCAACAGGCCCGCACTGGTCATTTCGTGGGTTAGGTCTTAGTGCCCAAGCAAGGAAGCCGAGTGTGTCCCTCAGCCGTTCAATCCTAATGTGGTGCTTCAACGGGCGTGGAGCAACAATAAACTGTTTCGCCAGTAGCACCTCGGAATAGCCTCACTCCCCCATGGCTATTCACTTTAGGAGATGGCGATTCTTCAAGTGACCATTTCCTTTCCATCAGCTAGGTTATTGTGTTCCAGCCACATGTTGGCTACAGCTGGTGTCTCCAGGAATATGGCTCGCCCCTTGCGGATCACCTTTAATCTGGAGGGGTACAGTAGCATGCATTTCAGGTTTAGTTGTCTAAGCCTAGCTTTAATTGGGACAAAGGAGTTCCTTGCTCTTTGTACAGCTGGCGTGTAGTCAGGGTAGATGGTTATCTTGGAGTTGTCACGCTCTATCACACCGCCCTCTCTTGAATGCTTGAGTATGATCTCTCTATCTTGGAAGTTAAGGGTCTTTGCGATCATCGGGCGAGGATGTGAACCAGGCGGCAGTCTTTTTTGTGGGCCCTTTCCACTGCAAAGCCCTGCAAGAGCTTGCCTGCACCGATTCCTGCTGTAAGAAGGTCTCCACATACCCAGTCGGGTTTGGGCCCTGCATTCCTTCAGGGATCCCTAGTAGGCGAATGTTGCTGCATCTGGCCTGCCCGTCTGCTTCTTCAGATCTCACTTCTAGCGTTGCAACTTTCCTTTCTAATTCAATTACTCTGGTTTTTAAGTTTGCTGTGGTCTCCGTTGTGTCCTGGAGTCCGGCTTCAGCAGCGGATACCCTCTCCGCCAAATTTTGTGCATCCTGTCGCATTAGTTGCATATCTGACTTGACCTCGTCAATTTTTGTGTCTATGATTGATCTCAAAGCTGCTATGGCCTCTAGTACCTGTCCATCACGTCAGCGTCTGCTGTCTTTGGGCTTTGGGTGCAGTTGCACCTTCCAGCGGCGAGGACTGCGTTTCCGTCGCTGCAAATGAATCCATTATTGTTGTCTTTATTTTATCTGTGGTGGGTGGCATTGTTGTCTGGGTGTTGCACAGGATGGTGTTCAATTGTATTGAGTGGCTGTAGGTATCCAATCTCAGTTGCCTTCCAGGGCAGCAGGCGGCAGGACTATGGGTTTGTGCTGCTTGTGCTTGTGCACCCTCTATTTGTGATGAGCCCAGTGTAGCGCAACCTCGCCTTGATCTTCTATCCTGTGTCCATTCTGCTTGTCCAGTTACTGGGTTCCCATGTGATCCCCTTCGTGCTGCTAATTCGCTGCGTCTGGCCCTCTCTCCTGCGTCACCTGAGGCCAGCTTTCAGTCCATGCAGTTGCCTTCACTGTCTGCTCATTATATGCTGCAATTTTACTTGTTGGCGGGGCTCCAGTGGGTTCTGTTAATCGGTTCTTGTTCTGCAGGGTGCCAAGTGGCACACCTCCTGCATTCCACAGACTGCTCCTGCTGGTGTATTGGTATGCCCCTTTGTTGCCCTGTTTCTATATATTGTCAGAACTCAGTTCTTATAGAGACTTTCCCTGTTCCATTGCGGTGCTATGGTGGTTTGCGGCGGTGATGGATACTGGTATATGTTCCCTTAAGCCCTTCTGTTAGTTCCAGCAAAGGCTACCCAGTTCAGCGAACCACCACTCTGTCTGCGTCTTCTCTGCACCCTCTGCCTCCTATCTAGATCTCCTGCTGGCGTAATATTCTGCGTCGCGGCTTAAAACAGCTCTCAATCTCTGCAGACTTTGCGTGTTATTCTTAAATCTCTGCAATCTCTGCTGTCTAGATCACAGTCTGCTTGTTGGCGGTTTTTGTGTGTAACGACTTTTGTGAGGGGCCCTTCTACCCTCTTGGTGTACCTCAGCACGTTACCTCCACCATATTTATTGTGCTCCTCACCTTGCCTGTAGCATTGAAGTCCTTTAGCTTACTATGTACAGTGCGGCAAACAGGACCCTCCTTCCTCTCTGCTTCGGTCGATCCACTACCGCTGTTGCGGGAACATGCTACTCTGGTGCGGACAATCAGTTTCAGATTTCTCAGCCTCTCTGTGTTCCTAGTCTCCCTGTTTGTTTCCTTTCGCCTGCCGAATTCACCCTCCCTCGTGGTCCGTGGCTCACCGTACCGGCCTTAGCTCGCTTTCCGGCATGCGAGCGTCCTGGGCATACCGCAGTGATTCTGCACTCCTGCTCTTGTGGTGCTCGCTGCTCGCCCTGCGCCATATGGTGTCATCTCTTTCAAGCCCCAGTTACCCAGGGCTGTCCGCCTCCTTCCTGTTGTGTGCCTCCTCCCTTTCACCTCTGGCCTCGTACCAACTCTCCCTTCTTCCACAGCCTTTCTTGCCATCAGCAGGGGGGGTCCTCTCAGATCTTCTACAAGTTACTGCTCTAACAGGGTAGCCGCAGTAATACTTGGCCCATCCCCCACATCTCGAATGCTCGGCCGCATCCGCCATCTTGCTCGGCGCGGGGGGAATCCTTTTGGGAGACTTTACCCGCGTTTCCCATCATCGATTCTTCCCGGTCTTGTTGCGTAGGTGTGGGGAAATGCTTTACCCACTGCTGGAAGCACTTTTATCATATTTAGTGCAGTCTGGCCGCCGTCGCAGGATCTACTCTAAGGATCTCAGCTGGAGCTCAGCGCTGCGGCCTCTTCACGCCATGAGCACCAGGCTATTTGTAATAATGTCTTCTGTTATTTCAGCGCTTTGAGACCTATGGGTGTGTAGCGCTATATAAGAAATACATTATATTATTATTATTATTTTGCTCCCCTGTCCCTGTATACACCCAACACTCCCAAACATCTCTGTGTTCTCAGCCTAAAAGCTAGCAATGTAGCTGCCTTTTCTCCTTTTTCACAGTACTTTTGCCTGAGGAATCTCAGCTTACACGGTGTTGCCTGGGGCACAAAGTAATTTAATTCTGCTCTTCGTACTTTCAGCTCTTTTTATATTATTTCTTGTTGGGGCCGTGCTGTTCTTTAGTTTTATTTGCAGTTTCTTAGTTGCTCCTCTCAGCTCTGAATCCTTTTCCTTCTGCATTCTCTTTTTACCGGCTCCAAGTGCTATTAGCTCACCCCTCATGGTGGCCTTTAGGCCTCCCCACACCATGGCTGCATCTATTTTATTTAAAATCTACATATTTCATTAAGTTATTTCCAATAGACTCAATTGTTACTTTCTCCTTCAGCAATCATTTTTGCATATCCATCTCCCCTTTTAGCTCTGGTTGTCTGTAAGCTATTGTATGCCACATCATGATCCATCCATGTCATCAAAATTATATTTATTTCCCATATCCAGGGAGTAAGCAATTTATCCACAAAGATTAGGTCTATTCGTGTAACAGTATTTTGTACCTGGGAGTGGAATCTGAGCTCTGCAAAATTCCCTCGACTTACCCTCTATGTGGCTTCCAAAAACTGCATCTGACCAATTTTGGGGCCACAGATTGAGGCCGCTGATATTAAGTTACCCTGGTAGAGTCCCTTTAGGAAAAGAGATCTTCCTTTAGCATCACTCTTAACCTTTTTTATATGGAACTTATACCCCAATCCTATTACAATAGCCACACCCACTCTTTTTCAAAGCCCCCCACCAACCGACGCATACTCTACTCTGGACTTCTTTTGCTCTTATGTTAGGTTCCCTGTTCCCTTTAACAAAGTTTGTTTCCTGAACACATAAAATATCATAGATCCTTCCTTAACAGGGTATGCTTGGTTGGTGAGTTAAGGCCCCTAGCACTGAGTGATCTAACCCTCAGTTAGATTTCCATCCCCCCTTCTCCGCCTATCCTTCGCATGCTTGACCATCTGTCATCTCTTGTATTACACCTCATCTTGTTTCAGGTGGTGGAGGACACGCTTTCATGCATCAGTGGACACATAAACAATACAATAGGAGACATGAGATAAAGCACAAAGTATCATTACCATTTCGTCTCCATTCACAATTCCCCCAGTATGAACATAGTCCCCCATCAAACAGTACTTGGGCAAATAACATAACAATGTCGAGGCCATCTAGTCTGTTTGTCCCTTTCTTTCATTCCCAGGACATAGACACTGCAGGGTGTCTTCCCCTGATCATGTTCTGCCTCCTCTAGATGTGTACTACTGGAATCTTCCCATAAATGTTAGTTCCCGTCGCCCCACCTGTTCCCCTGCAGCAACTACATACTCATCCCTATTCTAAAAAATATCAATTCACTCACCATACTACCATTAATGTCTAATCCTTTTAACACCTCCATCCCACCCCACACATTTCATCTCTCTCTCCCACCATCCAGCAATACCTCTCCCTTTCACCTCTATTCTGTTTTCTTCTTCTTTACTTTCGCTTTCCTCTCAATTGTTTTTCTTTTCTCCATTTCCTTCCTTTTTCTCTCTATCGTTACCCCTTACTTTTCTTTTCCTGTCTTCTCCTTTATTCCCCCCATGATTTCTTAAATTGTCCTTTCAATGTCTTTCATGGACTCGTTTCCTTTCTCTGGCATCCTAAAGAAGTGTAGATTGCACCGGCACTCTCAGTTTCTATGTTCTTAAGACAGTGATTGTCTTCTCTTCGTTCTAGTTCCAAAAACTAAGACATTGCTTTGAGCCTCAAGTGCATCCAATGAAGCTTGGTTTGAGTCTAGCCCCTTTATTGTGTCTTCCATTGTGCCTTCTTTCTTTCAAGTGTAAGAGTCTCTGATCCAGTTGAGCTCTCATGCCTCTGACCTCCTCAAGAATTAACTTTATATCCTCTTTGGTTGCTGCTAGATTGTCCTCAGATTGGTCAGGATTTCTCTGGACTGGCTCAATGTCTTGTGGCTTTCTAAGCTGTGGGTCTCCTCGTTGACATTTCTAAAGTGAGTCCCTTCAACTCATCTGCATGGGCCCCTTATGTGTTGGTGCTCTTCTGTTCTCTTCTCTTTCCCTTTCCACTTTTTTTCTTTTCTTTCCTCACTCTCCTTACCCTCCCGTTCTTCTTCTCTTACTCATGCTTCCTTTCTATATCTCCTCCTTTCCTTTGTCCTTTCCTTTCCTCTTTCTTCCATTTTCCTTACCTTTTGTCTCCTACTACTGCCTTCTCTTTTCTTTTTCTTCCTCTTCCCTTCTTATTTTATTTCTTACCTCACCTGTCTTTGTTTCACACTATTACCCTGGTGTGGGGTATTGGTTCTCGCCCTTGTTTGTTTGTCCACCTTTTGGGTCGTCTTTGAACCAGTGTCTCTTCTCTCTCGGCTGTGTTTTGCCAAGACTCTCTGCTGCTGTGCCAATGAAGGATCTCAGCCACCCACTCGGCCAGGGGCAGCCTTCCCCTCTGGCTTTCCTCCTTCTATAATGGGAGTAAGGATGAGATTGCCACAACCAACGCACTGTTCTCTTACCTTGAGTGGTGCCAGGCTGTGAGTTGGCCTCCCCATGCTCAAGACATCCTGTGTGGTGCTCACCACCTCTACTCAGTGCAGGAATCCACATGTGCTACAGGTCTCAAATGGGACTCTAACCTTTCCTTCTCACTCCCTGCGTGTTGGGCATGCTATCTCTGAGGTTTCTGTTCTACTTCTTCACCTGGCTCGACTGTTCCTAGCTACCCAGCGCAATTATGTTTGGGTAGGTTTTCCCCTCTTTTAACTGGTGACAAGCTCCTTCCTGGGGAGCCATAAGAGCACAGAGGTGCACCCCTCCTCAGCTACGCCAGGGTCCCTACTAACTTGGGGCTCAATCCTTAGCAGGGGCTTGCCTTCCTTCCTTGTCCATGTTAGGTTGTCATGTGGTCCACTGCTCGGCTATGTCTGTTTTTTTTTTTCCTGGAGCTTCTCGCTCTCCCCCTCATGTTCAGGTCTCCAAAACCTCAAGTGTTGTCTTGCAGGAGTCCCCACACCCAGTATCTGGATTACGCTTATAAGGCGTCCTCTCTTCTCACCCCTCCATGGTTACATGGGAGGATCGTTTCAGTTCCCTCCATTCCTTTCTGCCAGAGGTGTACATTTTTTAGTCCTCAGGGATGGGGGATTCAGGCACAGGACGCCCACATCTTTATCTCCATGTAATGGGGTGTTTCAATATTTTTATGGGCAGAAATGGGCACCAGTTCCTGGAGTCTATCTTCCCCGCTTCCCCTAGTGGCACCCCAAAGAGCTTTGTATAGAAGAGGACAAATTAGTAAGTTACCAACACAGCCTTACATATGGACTTGTGCTGGAAAATAACAGGGGTTTCAGAGACTTTTGTACCGTAGATGCTGTTACATTGCCTGTATTGAAATTGGGAGGTCATTTCAAAGCCTATCTTCCCCGACTTCAAAAACCTTTCCCCAATCCTTTGTTAAATGTTGAAGGTTTCAGGAGAAGGACATGTGTTGAGCACAGTGTGTGAGATAAGACACGGGGGACAAATGTATTCTTAGAAAGGATAGCTTATAGCAACTGACGTGTACTATGTATAAGGATTTTAAAGCTATGTGTTGTCACACTTGCAGGTAGCGGAGAGAAGGTAATGCTGGTGAATGATGGTCTCTTAGATTTAGTTGCAGGTCCATTTTTGGTGCTGCATTTTGAATCCTCATCGGTTGATGAATCATCTATGTTGGGATGCTACATGCAAAGTCCATGGGAGCATCGCCAGTGCCAATATGGCTTGGACTTTGTATGGATTGGCCAGCAATGGAAAATCCTTCTAAGCATTTGCAGTAAGAGAAATCCTGGTTTATTTAGTGCTGCAATTTGAGAGGGACAGGCTGGTAGGCAGAGTGAGATCTGCACCAATTAGCAGCCATATGTTCATCATCAAAATCTTGGGCTGAGGTTGGCTTGCAATGAAGCACGCACATGATCTCTGTTGTTTGATGCTTCTTGTTTACTTTGTTATTCATAATTGTGACAGAGTCAGCAACCTGATGTCAGTTGCGCGCCTTACCTGTGAACTTTGTCTTTTCTGGGAAGAGACAAGGTCTGTCTCTGGGCAGCCACCTCGACCGCTAATAGTACATGGGGAGATAGGGCTGGCCCTGTAGCCAAGTCAAAAATCAGAGGAAAAACCCAAACTGGGAAAGAACCTCTGTTGGTGAAGATGGATGCTTGAAAAATCTCTGAGGTAAGTTCAATTGTAGATTCAATTCTTGAAGAGTACAGTGCATCACAATGACAGGCTTTTTAAAGAATACGTTCCAGGAATCTAGCAAGGAGAGAGGAAGGCACGGAGCAAAAGAGAGGCTCCAAGGTATAGGCGCTGAAGAACTGCAACAGGGAAAGTTCCAAAACGGCTGGAGCTCAGGGAAAGGCAAGGAAGGTTCCCGGGCTAACAATGGGGGGAATGCAGGAATGGGAATGCAGGAATGCAGGAATGCAGGAATGGGAACAGCGGACCAGGTGAGAAGAACAGAGGAATGAAGGTAAGGGCAAGCGAGGCATGAAGGAAGGAAACGGTAAGGATAGAAATGAGTGTCAATGCAAAGAAGAAAGGAAGTTGTGATGCATTAGCTTACCGGAGCTGCTCCACCTAAGTAGTGTTTCTTGAAGACGGGACGTCTGAATGAAAGTGACTTCCCAGCACGTAACATGAAGACTGGTGGCCATGTTGGAATGGGCGTCCAGCGCAACCAGTGGAACCACAATGTATTTATTTATTTTCATTTTATTTTTACATTTGTAAAGAGCCTAAATCCTGAGGCATCAGGACGCTGACAATGAATGAGAGTTCGACAATCTGACACCTGATATGGTCAGGAGGCAATGGGACCCCTCTCAGCCTTTGGTGGGAAGTCCACCAGGGTAGAAGCCACAGCAAGTTCCCCAGAAGGGGAGGGTGACAGTTGGGAGGGCCCCAGTCCCTGTCCCTTCTTGTTATTCCAGCATGCTTATGAAGAGTATCGCGGTTGATCGCCCCATACCTGTCTTGCACGATGCTGGTCAGTGTCTGTCGGTTTTCTGTAGGGAATTACATGTCTCAGCATGCCTAGCAGTTGAAAGACATGAGAGTGGCCCAAGAGATGATTCGCATAATTGTTGCATAACCACTCACCATAACTGACAGCTTGGCAAAGGGAAGCCACTAAGCAACTCGTGGGACTGACCCGCACATCAGCACACACAGAAAGAACCTCAATATCCCTCATAGTGATAATACGCTCACTTGCACAGGGGGCGCAGAATGGCTTCTAAACCAAAAATTCCAGGCACAAAGGAGGCCCTCCCATGGACATGGACATTGATTGTAATAGCCACAGGTCACCATTGACAAACCTTGGTGGACCCACTCAGGAGAAAGGGGCAGTGTTTAGACCCCCTTATATGTCTTTTGTTAACACACTTTGACAAGTGCAGTCAGCGGTTGACCCAGGGAACTAGAAAGGAGGATAACCAATACTAGGGGAGGGTAAAAGGAGACCCAGGAAGAAGTAGAATGTTCGTGTGAGATTAGCAGAGTAGAGACAGACCAGGAGGCCAGGCAGAGGAAGGACTGTGCAAAGAAGAATGGAGGTGAACTATTCAAGAATCTTGCAGGGTGATGTATTCATTGGTGAGAGAAAGTAGTACTTGGGTTGGAGTGAGTATGTGTGTGAGTGGAGTTGGTAGGGGATACTGGGGAATGAGTGAGAAGGCAATTGAGGGAGAGAAAGAGGGGTAATTGAGGGCGAAGGTGTGAGTGGAGCAGTAGTAGTGTGGCTGGCATAGCAGTCTGGAAGGAGTAGTAGTGTATATAGGGAAATAGTAGTGTGGAGAGGCAAGTAGTGCTGTAGAAAGGGGAGTAGTAGTGTGGGCAGGGGAAGTAGTATAAGTAGAGGAAAGAAGAGAGAGTGAGTAGTAAGGAGTCTCATTGGCGGGTGGAGGTAGACAGTAGAGGGAGGAACACTGGAGGGATAGAGGGGAGAACTCAGGGAGGAGAAGGAGAGACGTTGGGTGGAGTAGGAGGATCGAAAGCAGAAAGAGGAAAGGGGGTTGACAGAAAAACATAGGGTGAGGAATGGGAGAGCGTGGAAGGAGAAGATCAAGTGGAGCCTGAGTGTCTGAAGGCACAACACTTATATCACCTTGAGGAATCTTTGATTATGGAATTTTTATGGATTTTTCTCTCAGGGAATGTAGACATATAAGTCATTTGCCTTCAGGCCATCACCTTAATCTAGGTAGTTTGCAAATCGTAGGAGTTATCGATCACTAGTGACTGGCCTGGGGTTGAGCGACACCTGGGTAAGGGAGAGACTGCCCATCCATAGGTTAAAGAGGCACAGTCGTTAGTGAGCCCCTCGACTACTAATCAAATGGAAACCCTTGAACTCGTTTTTGGAGTTGATGTGTTTTTGTGGTCATCTGTGACGCCATCCATTGGTCAAATGTTTCCTTTCAGGCAAATGATACAAGCTCCAACTTAACAAGTAGATATATATATATATCACTGGATAGCTATGAGTGAGTGCCCAACAAATGCAGGAGACTCAATAGTGATAGCATGTAAATGTTAAAAATAATAGCAAAAGGGGGCGTTGTTGAGCGCACGCAAGATGTCCGCCTAATTGAGTGGGTCCACAATTCGCTGAATTTACACAGCGAATATTTCATCCTTCTGTCCGTGCACTGATTCCCCAGCTGCCTGCAAGGACTCCTTAGATGTGCGCCACCCCGACGACTGCCCATTGGACTTGCAGCTTTAACCCTGCTCCTGAAATCTGAGGGTGCTCTGGGCGGCCTGTGTTGTGGCAGTTGCAGAGTGGAGATAACATGCAGCCCGGCTGCCCCTTGATATGCTGCGGTGCCCTGTCGTGCCTTACCCTGGAGTGCGGTTTAAACTGTTGGTGCACGCCCCCATGGCCTAATAGCTTTGTTGTCGTCTTTCGCGCCTCTGCAAATTCTGTTCCCTGCAGTGCCACCTGATCCAGACCTGTGTCCACACCGCCGTTGCTTCTGGGTACATTGCCTTTTAACGGTAGCGGTTGCACTTGGTTGCCGCAGTGCACCCACCATCACGGGGGCCTCCCCCCTGCACACAATTCTGGGGCTAGTATCCTCCCTATACCGGACTGTGCGCCCCGCGGGGCTGAATCCTCAGTCGGGTCAACCCCCGACCATCAAGAGGTCCAGTGCACCCGGAGCCTCATTGAGCTGCTTGTTCGCTGCTACGCCGAGGCTTGGCTCCTCCTCACCCCGGCGCTCTATTCCCTACACTCCTGATACTGGTGGCTGCCCGCTGCGGGATGCTCATGGGTGGATTCCGCACCCAGCTGCTGCTTCCTCTTGCTACTGTACCGAGCCACTTCCCTGACTGGCCAGCCCTCACTTGCACCTGACATGCGGTGATACCACAGATGGTTGCACTACTGCCAGTAGTTTCTGCTCCGGATATATATACTTTCAGCTGCAACATCTAAAGCAGTGGTTTTTACCTCCCTGCAAGAGCCTTACTAATTTGCTACGTAAGGTGAGAATGCCACTCTTGGCGCTGCAATACTACTGTGACTGGGGAGATCTGTTTTTTATAGTCTGCTTGGCCTGCTCCGTTGGCCCCCCACCTGCTGATCCACTAAAGATCATTAATTCTGAAAAGGGGGCGCCCCCTCCGCTCTCATTTGGGCCAACGTCCTAGTACAATGACCTCCCTGCCCTAGCCTCCAGGGCTGAGCTTTTCTCCTCTCTCCTGGCCCATTGGCTCTCTGCTTGTACTGTTGGGCACCTGACTGGCTCTTGGCAAGTGCACTGGCACCTGTATTGGCCCCCTTGGAAGTGCTCACTGCTACGAGGTTACCCCTGCCCACATTGTTGGGTGCACCCATCGCCACCTGCCCCTGGAAGCGAGTGCTGAACGCGGCCAGTCCCCAGCTACTTCTTGGTCTTGCTGAACAGCATCACATCCTTGAAATCACATTCTCTCACACCGTACAGCCCATACAGACCTGTGTTGTTCACCAGCCATCACCTATGCTTCACGGGACACTGGAGGTAGGATAATTGACTCCAACTGTGGGCTTGCCATATATATCCTACTGCCTTCACCTGTGGGTTTGTCCTCTTCTCTTGCTGCACCCCCCTGCTTTGCTGTGATGCCTGTCCATCTCTCGACGAGGCCTCGCCCCTGTTGCTTACCTCTTCCCCCTCAACAGCGCCATAGCTATGGCCAAAGTTGGTGGCAAGAAACAAAGTTCCATAAATATTTTTGCCAAATCCAACCCGAAGGATACCGCTGGTATGTCTGACACTGCGGCTTGCCCCTTTTCCCCCACCAATGAAGAGCCCACAGAACTGCAGAAAATGATGGACTTCATGCTGGAGGGGTTTACAACTCTAAATACAAAACTGGACGACATAAGCGACACAATCAGCGCAATAAAGGCCAGTATAGAAAAGACTGACGCCCGAGTCAGGGAGGCCGAAAACAGGGTTGCAGTGGCTGAAGATGATCTTAACTCTCGGAGAACTGATTTGACAGCACTCACTAAACAGGTTCAAATTGTCAGTAGGAAGAACGATGATCTAGAGTCCCGGTCAAGATGCAATAACATCCGCTTCATCGGCGTCCCTGAAGATAACATCTCAGGCCCCATAGAAGATTTTGTCGAGCGCACTCTCCTCCCCCTGCTTGATGGTCCCAAGTTGTCACCCCCGTTTGCCATAGAGCGAGCCCACAGATCTCTGAATGTGAAACCCGGACTGGGGGCCCCCCGCGCCCAATCATCGCGAGGGTCTTGAATTACCACGACAGGGATGTTTTGCTGTGAGCAGCCAGGGTTAGGGGAGAGCTGTCACTGGGTTCTAACAAGATTCATCTTTACCCTGACTTTTCCATTGCAGTGCAGCAGGAGCGTAAATCCTTTCTTGCTGTGAAGAGGACTCGGAGAAGAAGTACTTTTTCACGATTCCTGAGGAAGCGATGACGTTTTTAGATCAGCACTTCCCGGGCTGATCCCAATAGCCTTGCAGCTATGTTCTTTTTCGTCTACCATGGCTGCAGCACAAATACTACTGAGGACAAATGACTCTGCTCCTGTTATGGGCCTAAGCAGGCCACTATTCTCTGTTCTCTTGTTGGCACCTATAATACTAGTTATACAGCTTACTTCCGTGTTGAGAAGTGGACTGCTCGTGGCAAACAGCCCCCCATGCAAAGTTGCAATGGTTTGGGTTTTCTTTGTTCTAGGGTTTTCATCCCCCTGATTGGGAGGGGGTGTGAGTAGTGGGTGGCGGGATGGGTTGGGTGTTATTTAAAATGCTTGGCGAGGGTGACAAGGCCGTTGGATGGCACAGTTCATGTTTGACTGCTTCATGGGGTACCGACCAGGTGGCCCCCTTGACAATGATGCCTATTATTCACAGGTATTAGATGGAGGCTAACACATTACGATGCATAAGATGGAATATTAGAGGTCTGGGCAACTACACTAAAATGCAAAAGCTTCAACTATATGTGGAACATCACAAGGCCTGTTTCCTCTTCTTGCAAGAAACACACTCCAATGCGGCGGACTGCGAAAGATTTGCCAAAAACTGGGGCCCTCACAGATACTATACACAATACTTGACTCAAAGTAGAGGCGTCTTGACCATGATCCACAAATCAATACAAGTTATATCGAGGGCTACACGGGACACTGAAACATCTGTCAGGTTAATGAAACAATGAGCTGGTTGTCACAAGCCTACGGGTGAATGGCATACCAGCCACGTATACTCCCTAACAAAGCAAATACGCACAATGGAAAATATTGGGAGTAAAAATGCTCCCAAAGATAAATTGGAAATAAGTGGCAAACAGTAGACTGCTGCTGCTCCACCCACCCCCACCCCGCAAAGCCCCACGGACTTGTGGTACCAGCACAGTGGTGCCATTGGAAGGAGCTCTGCTATCATGACGCCCTGATCTGTTCTGAAGGATGTGGTCTGAAGGAATTACAAGGTGCAAAGGCCTAAATGCTATCTGTTTTAAAGGTAAAATCTATTTTACTCACCAAAAAAATGCACCCTTTGAGACTTAGAAGTATGTTTTACTGCTATAAAAAATCATTTAACTCACAACTTCAAAAAATAATCATTAAAATGTCCACGGAGAGGCATATCATTTGGCTTTGAACTTGCTGATCCTAATGTGTTGCTGCACAGACTTTACTGAGGACATTATACCATACCTAGGGATGCAGCTTTGAAACAGAGGAATCTCTCGGAACAAAGAAAGCTCCAAAGGCACGAGACACACTTAACAAAACACATTTTTAAGTGAAAGTAAAATACCAAATATATGAACCTAACAACACTGCCGACCATCAACAGGTTTGCAGGATCCAGTGTAAAGGTCTCATCACAAATGAACGCAGTAACTTGTACATGTTTAGCAGCTGTATCTGGGGCTTGCACACTTCCTTTAAAAAATGGTAGTCCTTCATAAAAATGAATTTTTTAACATTCCATTAAAAATGCATAACAGACTTCAGTTCTCTGGGTCTTACCCCTTATTGGCAGTTTGCATACAATTAGAAGTCTATGCACGACACTGAATCAACTCCCCATCCTTTAACATGTGCTTGCTTGACTCGAATATACAGGTGTTTTGCTCGACCACAGTAACGATAAATACCTGGAAGACAGGATTCTGCACATTAGCACCCTCGGCGTGGGAGCCAGCCAATCAGGACGCATGGTTTTATAATGAAAAAGCACCCCCTACTCTGATTGGGACTGGGGAAACATAAAAATGACACAAAAAATTGTCCCAAAAAGAAGGTTATTACGATCTGAAAATAAACTATTATTTATTAAAAAGTTGTGGTAATAGAGGGCATATTCATCAAGAATGCACCCTCTATTACCGCAACTTTTAAATAAATAATAATTTATTTTCAGATCGAAATAACTTTCTTTTTGGGGCAATTTGTTGTGTCAAAATAAGGAGGCACGGAACATGGGCTGACACTGCTAGTGTTAGCCCATGTTCCAAGATGCCCGAGGGCCGTTTTCCCTGCCCGCCATCTTCCCCTCAATGACCCGGCTTTTTTCCACCCTCCCCAATCCCTTCCCCCGCCAACCCTGCTTTTTTTTCACCATCCCACTTACCCGATTGCTGTAGTGGCGGGTCCACCGCGCACCTCCTGTAGCTCCTGTGCCCACTCCGTTTGGCCACCATGGAAATGGAAGAGGGGCTCCTTATGGAGCCCTGCCTTTCTAGTCCACTGCAGCCGTGTTGGTGCATGGCCATGAGGCGTCCTGTTCAAGGAGAGAAAATACTTTCCATCTTAAAAAAAACATCAGCACCCATGGAGCGAAGTTCATGGGTGCTAATGGCAACATTCCCCACAGTGTCGGACCGAGCCTGTAGGTAATGTACCGCCACCCTTGTTAAGGGACCCTTGCTGCGCTTGGGCCATTAACTAGGGCGGTGGGCCGTAATCTCAGGGTCGGCCTGCCACTGAGAGTCATATCGTCTCAATATTCAACAGTGTCACTCTTTCCTGTGGTGTTTGTGGCCACTATGGGTGTTGTGAGGGACAATGGCAGGCTCAGGTGACATCCACACTGGGGTTTGGGTGCTGCACGTTCGCCACTCCTTTTATTGTTCAAGATTTTGTGGAAAGAGGGCATGATGGGACAGAGCGGTACGGGGGAGAGGAAGGGGCAGGCAGAGCCTTGAACAGCAAACACAGTGGGAGCTTAATAATTTGTTTCAGTGCAGTTTAGAGTAGACACATGTTTTAATGGTCTCTTTACTGCATACTTGCTGTAATAGCCTGATTGTGGACCTCCTCACGCTACCACACACTTATCCGCTCACCCAGGTAAGGATACACGGACAACTTGAGCTGGGGTGCAACACGTCTTTATTCTCTGATATCAACCTCTAACCAACTCTTTTGGCGGTAACCCCGCCTCTTCCCACTCACGTGGGTCGCAGCCACTGATCAGTGTCAATAGACAGAGGACTGACAATAAAAAGTGGCGACACCACACCTGCGTACTCTCTGTGATAATGTAGCATGGTGCGACGGCAAAGTTCTGCCATTGCGCATGTATTGGAATAAAGGGGGCGTTCCCGTGACATAGCATTGCGCGCTGGGAGCCCAAGACAAAGAGTTCTGTGTCTGTGTCCCTCTTTTCAGGTACTGGGGGCAAGGCCTTCTCACAGGGGTCCCAGGGCTAATCCAGACATCACATTGGTGATAAGGATGCAGCTGAGCAGGGGTAAGGTGCTTCAATGCAGTATATTGCTTCGGTAGCTCGATCCAACACCTGCCAGAGGCCTTAACCCCCACAGGGATAACAACCAAGCAGGAGGCACAGAGGGGCCACAACAGGGCCAGAGGGACCCTTTAAAAACAAATATTTCATATTCTTCTCTTTCTGCATCGCACAGTATACCGTGCCCACAACTGATGCTTCATCAACCGTCCTGAGGTGGTCTGGAAGGGCCTATGTGCCCAGTGGTACACACGCAGGGGGTTCAAAAAGCGTGCCTATGGATGCAAACTGCGCCCTTCCACCACAAAGAAAGGTGCCTGTGCGGTTTTGCCACCACCAAAGTGCACCAAAAGAAGCGGACTGCGGCCTTCGATCACGTAGAAGGTGCCTGTGCAGTTCGCTGCCATGAGTGAAGCAGGTGACCCCCAGGATGCCGAGCAAGGTGTAGCAGGGGCCCCAAAAGCAAGAAAGGCCCCATGCCTACAAGGTACACTGGCCCCGATGCTGGAATTATACACCTCAGGCAATCCCTTAAAGCTGGGGCCGAAATGGCTGCTCTGGATCGAGAAGCTAGACATGTACTTTAAAGCAACGGGCGAAACGGACGACGAAGACAGTTGCAACCCTCAAATACTCAGCCAGGTCGGAGGTTCACAGGATATTCAAGTCTCTTGCTCCCGTCAACAACTCCTAACAGCCTGCCAAGGACAGCCTCAGAGAACACTTCATGCCACTAGCAAACCAAGACTTTGAGAGGTTTGTCATGTGCAGTGAGAAACAGAGGGAGGAGGAATCCCTCGACTAGTTATACAGTAGGCTTCGTCACCTTGCAAGTTGATGTATCTGAGCCAGAGATGACATGGAGCAGGAACCAGGCTGACTCAGGTAAGTATAAAAGGAACAGGCTTTATTATTGCTTAGTTACATAGGCATAGTTCATGAATTGTAGGAGAGTAAGTAACAAGCCTCTGCCCTAGTTCCCAGTCCAACTCCAAGTCCCAACTGACACTCTGTGGAATCCCCATGCCTCCCACACTCCAAGCTCCACCCCACCATTCTGTGAGGCCCCTGCATACACTCAAACAGACAGTACAATCACACCAGGATACCACACATCCCCCTCCTTAACAACAACCACAAGAAACAGAATACACCCACCATCACGCTAGGATTACAATCAAAACAAACATAACACCTTCTACCCTGGCCTGCCACACCGAGGTCTCAGTGCTGCCACCACCAAGCACATACCTTGCCACATGGACAATAAAAACTAAACTACCAACAAAAATCTTCCTGACCTACCACCTTTTGCCAGAACTGCCACTCCTGGCCTCAAGCCTGCCACACCTGAGCACTAACCATGTCTCAAAGGAGACCAACATACCTTCCAAATAGTGTAGCCCCACGAGCGTGCACAATGGCCTAAAACAAAAATCCTAACCTGCCAACTACAAACAAACCAAAATATCCAAAAACAACCACGCCTCAACACCTTATCCCTTCTCCCCTACAGAAAAACATAGAAAAGGAATGAAAATTATAGCAAGAAGACTAACTAGACAAAGACTACATGAACCACAAAACGCAACCACGGAAAGGAAGACGAATGGTGCGTAAACCGAAACACGGTAAAGACCATGCTAAAAATAAACTTTCTACAACCGTCACAAATGATGGAATGTAGCGGTAAGGCATAGAAAGTAAAAATGCAGGAATTATTATAGCACAACAAAAATAAATTATGTCATGCTAAATTCCAAAACTTTCAGTAACATAATAAAATGTTGATGTTAAAAACATTTACACAATTCAAATATTGCCAGTGTGTGGTTAAACTGGTCCTAAAACGACCACAACTACAACCCAAAAAATGTTTTAACCACAGTCAAAAACCTAACACCGGCCAACTATCTGTGTGCCACTCCAAAAACCTATTAGACATAAAATCAACTGCCGTGCTAAACAACTGAACTTAGCCTTACCCTGCACCACCTGGCACTACAGACAACTACTAGGAGTCTACTACTCCTAAAAAGACACCACCATGTGCGGTCACCTTTAACGCACATACATACAAAATGGGCCCCCTGCCCAAAACTCCCATGCAAAATTGCATCTACAAGACCTCCAAACTACCTAAAATGGGCCCCATGCCCTGGTGTCTATGTATCTACCCTACTAAAGGGTTAACCCCAACTGGAGCACCACTAAAACAAGTGTGTCCAACTTCCAAAAAAAATGAGGTTACTACAAAAGGTTTTTCAACATAAAAGGCAAACACACCCGGCCGGCATGTGAAAGCCACTTCACAAAATACATGTAACTCCAACAACTACAACTCCACTACACGTGCTAAACTCCAACTCCACTACCACGTGCTCCCATTCACACGTACACAAATATGCTACCTAATTTGCACACCTATACATCACATGCTTCCAAATACTAAAACTTGCGCTTACAATTGCAAACTCCAAACTCCGTACTCACAGTCCACACCACATATACACACTACACAGAAGTTCACATTAGAACTTTGCATTACCTAAATTTGGATCTGTTGAGCCACTAGCCCTGGTGGTGATCAGTCACCATGCTAGGGGCGCAAGTAAAAATCACTATAACCATCAAAGCGATTATAATTGAACTCCTCATTGAAAATACAAGTCTTCATTTTTGCAAATTTTGACTACCAGGACTTCTCCAAGTTGGTGTAGAGTGTAATGGTTGGCTTAGCCCTGGGACCCCTGTGAGAAGGCGTACCTGAAAAGAGGGACAAGGACACAGTACTCTTCGCCTTGGGGCTCCCGGCGCGCTCTGTTGTGCGGCGGCACCGCACCCTTTATTCCAATACATGCGCGACGGCAGAAAGGTGCCATTGCGCCACGTCATAGTATCACATTCCTCCTTTTTCATAACAAAGAATAAAAATAACTTTTCAGACATAGTCAATGTCTACATGACATACTTCAACATGGTAACATACCAAACTGTGAAGGGCCCAACGTGGGCAATAGTAGGTGACTTGGTCCTTTCAGGCCTGGTCACCAATGATGTAGTCAACAAAGGCCTATTTGGACTGCACTGGTGTGAGTATAATTTACAGGTAATTAATTTCAGTGAGCATCATTAGGATATTTTTGTCACTCTGAAAGCTTGATTGTATTTACATTTTCAGCTATTTTTCCAAATATTGACTAATGTTAATTTATCCCTGATTTAGAGGGGTGTTAAACCCTCATCATTGCTCTGAACTTTTCCCAAACGGGTACCTGAGCAACATGTTCTACATAAACAGCAATCCCAAAGCGCGAGCCGGCATGGAGTCTCTGCCACTTTCATTGACTGCTCCATGTCAGCGCCGGCCTGACTGTCCTAGTGACACTGCACCGCATCCAGGGCGAGCTACTTCTGCATAACCTGTGTCACTTTTGCACAAAAGAGGGCAGACTACAGCACCACGTGCGGTATTGTTAGTGGACAAAAGACAGTCGATCTGCAAGCCGAAGAAGTGATAGGTTTTCGTCAAAAAAAAGGATTTTCTATGACCTACTTCAATAGACAATTCAGAAGGCGACCACAAGATGGCAGACCGAGCCTGAGTCTAAATGAAAGTCATTTAAAACGCATTCTGCTGCGGCCGTTGGAGCACCTTGGACGAAGGTCCCTCTTTGGTGCGATCTGTCGGCCACGGGCAGCAGGGCGCGGAGATCTATCACCAGAGTCGGACTGGGCCACAAAATTGTCTCGGGCACCAATGAAAATGTGGCCCACCGTTACATTTTTGATAAAATGTGATGCAAATTGTGCCTTTTAAAGACTATTTATTCAGCAACAGCGGTGAAAACTACTAGCCGCAGAGTGAATTAACTCATCACACTGGCCCAAATTGACCAGAAAAGTCGCCCACTTTGACCCAAAAAATTGGCGCACACCAGCATTTTGTGTTTTTGGTTCCCCCATGGTCCGAGCCTACTTAACCCGACCAGCATGATTATATATTGCCCTTAAATATATTGTCAACCGAAGCACTAATACATGCAGTGCTTCAGGTGACAGTTTAATTAACGACACTTCACGCCCGTGGTTTCCGAGGCCAACAGGGCGCACCTACAAGCACAGGCAATTGACCCCACCCCCTTATTGGCTGCATTGCCCCCCCCCCCCTAAATTATACCCCGCTCTAACAAAATAACTCTTTTCGGGAGTCTTAGAGTTGGTCCTTCGCCCAGCCACCACTCTCTCACGTGTTTGCGGGGATTTTGTCTGCCTACCCTGTGTTCTTTCTTCTGCCCTGAAAGGGACACCACAGGAATCAATGATCCATGAATATCACTGGGGTGGATGGCATCGCTGTTAAAAGCAGGCTACCTACATGCTTGGCACGCTATTGTTTTCCAAATGTGCAGCTTATACTTGCATAGAAAAAAACAAATAAGACATTTCAAAACTGAAACATGCTTCTTAAAAATTCACTGGTTTTCTTAAAAATGTGCTTATTTTTTTTGTCAGAAAATGTGCTTATTTTTTTGTTAGGTTACCACATAAATACCCTCTGATTTTTGTGCCCCTTCCTTTGTGTTCTCTCACAGGATATATTTCTAAAGCTGTTAAAGGCTTGTCAAACTTCTTAATCACAATAAATGCCTTTATTGTGCTCACAGCAGTTATTAAGAAATTAAAGTGTGGGTTCCTGGGTGCTAACTTTTGGTTTTCACTGCAGGTGCAGAAATCCCCTCCTACCCCCTGTCCTTATAAGCAAATAACTAGCCCAGCCCATCCCCTGGCCGAATACATTTAATAGTTTTGGCTGTTAGGTGGCGCTGAAAGCGCTACATATAAAGCCGAAACTATTGTCATTAAAATAAGAGCTTTAACATGAGAGCTTGAAATGGAGGCTTTGAATGCAGGTTTGTAATGCTTCTTAATGCAAGTTGACATATGAGGATGGCTATATGGAGATTGATTATGTGTCCCACCCATGTAACGCCCATTAATAAGGGAAATCTATTGGATTTGCCTCCGATTCCCACCCATTTTCCCCTCCAACCACACCTCCTTTTCCAGTCTCTGGCTCAATTTCTACTGTGTGGTGAATTTGTCAGCCATTTGTACATTTGTTAATTTTATTTAAACGTTATTTGACTTGATTGATGTTTTAAAATATATTTACTGCAGCTTTCAAGTTATGTTACACATTTTACAGTATTGTCTATTAAAAATAAAATTTCTGTGAAAATATACATCTAGTTATTTGTGTCGTGTTGGTGTAGTGTTTTTGATGTAAGCAGCACCTGATTGGCGGTTTAGTTGGTGATGTCATTAGGATGTGATTGGCTGTGCAGTGCCTCTTTATTTCTCCAAGTAAGCCATTTTGTTTCTAGTAAACCATTTCTTTCGACATTTGAAGAGAGCAATGAGGCTGTGTGTTTTGTCGGGTTAACATTTCATGAGAGAGGTAAAGCTATGTTTTGTCTGTTTAATTGTTCATGTGTTTGTATTTGGTTAATGAAGTAATCCATCTATTTCCACTGCAATATAGCACAGAGTGATTTTTGGCCTAACATTATATTAGCTAAGCACTTGGTTATGTCCCCACACGCTCTGCTCCAGGAAGGCTTTGGCGTGAGGCCCCTCCGTCCCTGTTCGGCCGGCACAGGCTGCAGTGGTTTGCAGCTTTCCCTTTGCTTATTGAAAGCATGCCCGCCCCCTCCCTCCTTCAGGATTCCCATTCATGCCCTTCCCCAATGTCTGGTCAAACCCCCTTCAGTCTCTAACATTATGAACAGAGGGACGGGGAGTGGGATCCATCTTTGCCATTGTTGGTGGTTCCCTCCACCTTCTTCCTCCTTTCCCTCCGCTCCTGCCTGTGGATTGATTGCCTCTGTGTGTTGTGTTAGCAGAGTGGAGGCAGCGTTCCTCTGTTTGAAAGTCTGGGGTTGGCATATTTCCAACGTTTATAAAACTAATACTGAGCGGGCTGCAGTTTTTCTTTTCTTTTTTTTTTATTGACAACTTTATTTAAAGATTTATCAAAAGGAATACATATCATTCCAAAACAACAATTATGATAACAAGAAAACGACAAATAAAACGAAAAAAGCATTATACAAGTTGATACAAATAGTACAGAATAAATAAGAAAAACCTATCAATTATCTCTACTAATCGTAACAAACCTAATTTGAAATGATAACTAGCCAAAAATCAGAGGAAAACAAGAGAAAAAACAAAAAGAAAACAAAAAAAAAACACAAACACACAACCACACAAGACAAACACAATAAAAAGAACACAATAGTAAATTAACCACTCTGAAACAAAAACCATCGCCCATCAGCACTTAATTCACACATAGTTCATTAAAAGCCTCCCACTGTTCCTTATACAATTCTTCTTTATGTAAAGCCTAATACTTAATCCTCTCAAATCTTGAGAGCAACTGCACCTGCGATAACCATTCATCAATACTTAGTTTCTTTCTCGTCTTCAAGAGGTGTAAAATTTGACGAGTCGCCACCAAAAACACCTTATTAGCCCAACACAGAGTCGCATAGCTAAAGTGAGAGTGCCCACTGGTGATTTCAAAAGAACTGATGATGGTGTCCTTGGAAAAGAGATGTTCCCGACCAAATCAACTCTATCCAAAACCTCACTCCAAAAACCTTTAACCCTCGAACAATTCCATAACATGTGAAGCAAAGTGCCTTCCTCCGTAGAACAACTCCAACACATACTATCCTCCCTTAAGCCAAATCTGTGCATTTTAACTGGAGTCCAAAACAGACGCCCCAAAATCCTCTGTTGAATATATCGTAAATTTAGATCAATTTTCATCCTAACTATAACCTTCCATAGAACCTCCCAATCCTGCATAGAAATATCTCCACCCAGTTCAGCACACCACATCAGGCGAAGAGCATTCCATGAAGATCTAAATTTCTCTTCTACCGGGAACAACCTCAAATAACTAGACACTGCACGAGGCGCAACTACAATAAAACTACACCTTTCTGGTCTTTGTAACAAAGGGTCAGTAAGCATTAATACTCTCTCAGAAATCAAATCTCTCAACAATCTATATCTCCCCATTTCCCTATTTTGTAGCATAAACTTCTGCTTCAGAGACTCAAAAGACTCATGAGAGAGGTAAAGCTATGTTTTGTCTGTTTAATTGTTCATGTGTTTGTATTTGGTTAATGAAGTAATCCATCTATTTCCACTGCAATATAGCACAGAGTGATTTTTGGCTTAACATTATATTAGCTAAGCACTTGGTTATGTCCCCACACGCTCTGCTCCAGGAAGGCTTTGGCGTGTGGCCCCTCCGTCCCTGTTCAGCCGGCACAGGCTGCAGTGGTTTGCAGCTTTCCCTTTGCTTATTGAAAGCATGCCCGCCCCCTCCCTCCTTCAGGATTCCCATTCATGCCCTTCCCCAATGTCTAGTCAAACCCCCTTCAGTCTCTAACATTATGAGCAGAGGGACGGGGAGTGGGATCCATCTTTGCCATTGTTGGTGGTTCCCTCCACCTTCTTCCTCCTTTCCCTCCGCTCCTGCCTGTGGATTGATTGCCTCTGTGTGTTGTGTTAGCAGAGTGGAGGCAGCGTTCCTCTGTTTGAAAGTCTGGGGTTTTGATATTTCCAACGTTTATAAAACTAATACTGAGCGGGCTGCAGTTTTTCTTTTCTAATGCCGCTGCCGGGTTAGTGTTTGATTTACTAAATTCGGGTTAGAGTTTGAGTTACTAAATTCTGAACCGGTGGTGGTTTTGCTTTATTCATGCTGCCGCCGGCTTTAAGTTTTTTTTACTAATGTTACAAACATGCGGGTGGCGGATTAATGTTGTTAACCCGCCGCCGGCACATATTTGGAACATTAATGAAACTAATTCAGAGCCAGCTGTGTTTTCGTATCCCGATGCCGTCGCAAGCTCTGATTTCCTTTTACCGACTGTAATGCTTATGCGAAATACTAGCTAAAACAATATGGCGCCGGTGCGCAGCCATCTTAGACATTCATCTCCCATCACCGTAGTGAGAGCCTAATTCTTTTTAGGGGCTCTGCAGAATAAACGTGCATCCCGGCAGTGAAGGCGAAGCAAGGTCACATAAATATTGTTGCTGACTGGACTACTGTGGGGAATAGTTATTAAATTGTCCGCTGAAGGACATGACTGACAGGGAGTTGGAGTGCACTGCAGGTGCAGCGATATGGGGTTCTGGGAGAGCACGAAGAGAGGGAAGCTGGGTTTTTCCAATTCTGGCTGGCTTTTTCCACTCTGTGCCTCCTTCCACTTGTGATCTGCTCTTCGGCCGAGGGCAGTCATAACCGAGAAGGGCGGGGTCAGGGCCCATAAAGAGGAGACGTTATTCCTCAGAAAAGACAGTTAGAATCTGGACCCCCGGGTGATTAAGTTCTGCAGAGAGGGAGGACGCTCCTCTCCAGACCCCGTTATTGCGCGTGATCTCTTCGTCTACCTGCTCTGAGACTAAGCAGCGTCTTACGTGGCTAAGATGACAGTGTCTTTAGCTACATTGCTAACGGTGATGAAATCTTTTCCTATGTCTTTATATAACTGACTAGATATGTGTTCTTATGTTTGGATTGTTCATATATATATATATATATATATATATATATTACACAGCCACGGTAGTGGCTGTGTAGTTATGGTTTAGTTGCTGTTTACATAGGAAGAACACTTTTTGGGCGGCCTATAACTCTGCTCCCCCCGGACGATTCGTCATCAAACTTTGCAAAAAAAGTATATGGGCCACTCTGAATTTTTTTGCAAAGTTTAGTGATGTTTGGTGTAAGGGGGCAAAAGTTATGGGGGGGGTCCGTCCCAAAACGTCTTTTTTTCCCATAGACTGGGGGGAAAACTTTGCGCACGCCTACAGGTCAAACCGCTGGATGGATTTTCACCAACTTTGCAGCAGGGGCTTGGTCCTGAAAGCGTGCTTTTGTAAATTTGGTGCCAATCCGTCCAGTAGTTTCCTTTAAAACGACCCAAAAATATGTCTAAAAAAATGAGTTATATCTATGTCCACTTCGCGGTCACACTTCCCTGTTCGCTCCGCGGACAAGATAACGATTGGCCAGGGGGTGGCGTCATGACCGTGGACACGCGACGTCTTCGCCAATTGGCTGCAGCGAGCCGTGATGTGCTTCAGAATGTGTGGATGTGCCCGACATCTTGGATCTGACGACAGCGCGGTCGCCACCAGAGGTGAAACACTGTTTCGGAAACTGTTTTGGTCTCCTACAGTGCTTGGGGAGGTTCAGAGAGTAAGAGATGGGTGAAATACTGTACCTGTTTGGGCGGTAGGTGTTAATGATGTATTCGCCATACCCGCCTTGTCCAGAATGTTTGTAAGTACTGAAAATGAGGGGTCTCATAAGGATAGTACTTCAGTCCGTACTGTGCGCAGGCAACTTCAAACTGTTCTAAGGACACGCGTGGTGTTAGCGAACATTACAATTCAGTACATGCTGTAGTTACTATTTTTGTTTGTATGAGTGTGCTACTAATTTATACACCCCCATGGGTGTGATATGCTGCAGTGGTTGTGGCCAGGACTTAGAGTCTTGGGTGCATGGACTAAGGCCATTAAAGTTACAAGCCACCATGGGTGCGATATGCTGTGGTGGTTGTGGCCAGGACGTAGAGTCTTGGGTGCATGGTCGAAGGCCATGCACCCAAGAACAAAGTTATAAGCACTAAAGTTATAAGACAACATGGATTTTATATAGTGCAGTGGTTGTGGGCAGGATGTAGAGTTTTGGGTGCATGGCTGCAGGCCGTAGGCTGTACGCCATACTCCTAAAACTCTAGGCCCTGTCCAGAACCACTACATCATATTACAGCAATGCATACACCTGTAGTATTGCTTAGCAGTCACATGGTTCTGGGGAGGGTGTACAGTCTTGGGTGCATGGCTAAAGGCCATACTCCCAAGACGCTAGGCCCTGGCCACAACCACCACAGCATATCACAGCTATACCTACACCCGTAGTCTCGCATATTGATCAGGTATCTGTGGGGAGGGCCTAGAGTCTTGGATGCATGGCCAAAGGCCATGTAAACAAGATCAAATTTGTACGTAGAGAATGTAGAAGACACAATGGGTGCAATATGCCACAGTATGTGTGGACAGTATGCAGAGTCTTGGCTGCATGGCTGAAGGCCATGCACCCGAAAAGACAGTTATAAGCACTGCAGTTATAAGCCACTATGGGTTTGATATACTGGACACCCATGCATTCACATATATATGGCCTTACACCCAAGACTCTAGCCTCTGGCCACAACCACTGCAGCATATCACAGCTATAGATACACCCGTAGTATTAAACATCAATCAGGTGGTTGTGGGGAGGGCCTAGAGTCTTGGGTGGATGTCCAAAGGCTATGTACCCAGGACCATATTTATACGTAGTGAAGTTACAAGCGAGAATGGGTGCGATATGCTGTGGTGGTTGTGGCCAGGACATAGACACATTTTGTGCGTTTGTTATTTGCAAGGTCGCGGCACTGTTTCTCATGCTTCTTCATTACAGCAGTGCTGCTGTGTCTTGGGGAGGAGGGATGGCTTTAGCTGATGTCATTTTCAGATAAGTAGAACGTTTGCTAAAAATATATATTGTGTAGTGCATTGGTAATCGCTGCCTACCAATACGTGTTGGCGCTGTGCAAGGGAAATGTTGAAGGTGGACGTTCCTACATCAATATAAAATCTATTTCCACACTGTCCACGAGGCATAGATCTTACTGTTAAGTGTGTACTGATTCTGGGACACGTCACCGTGCTGTATGCCAGCATATTGTCATGTGGCATTCTTCGCAAAGTGTATACTGTTTAGCAAAATAACCTTGTTAAAGGGACGTTATGGTTACGTTGCCCTACTGAAAATCTGTGACATTCAGTAAAAATTGTTTTTATTAAAATTACGTTATACTTAAATTGACCTACTAAAAACCTGTGCAATTCACTAAAAAAACTTTAAAAACATCAAAGTAAATCTGAAAAACCCCTGATAGGATGCTAATTCAATCAGTCAGCTATATATTGCGAATAATCTTGACAGCCAAGTAAGGAACCAATGTTCAGATGAACACATTGTGAAGAAAACAAATACCACACACACATCATCTGAGTTAATCTACAAGGAGGTGTATTGCATATCAAAAAACACACATATTGTTCTCAAATCTTGTGTGAAGGTGAAATACGCCTGGTCAGTTTTGTGAAATTCAAAAAACATCTAGTTTGGAAAAAGCCAATCAATAAAGTCACTGTCCATCTGAACATTGGTTCCTTACTTGGCTATCAAGATTATTTGCAATATATAGTTGACTGATTGAATTATCATCTTATCTAAAATCGGTAGTCAGCGCAGTTAGTGAGGATACAATTCCCAGTGTTGTCAATACGATTCGAGGGGATAGTGAGAAGTTTCCGCTGGTATTCCCACTGCTGCTGCAGATCACACTTCTAATCTTGCATCTACTCTGACCACATAGGTTTGCGCACACCCAGCTCCAGGATATCTTCTCACACAACCCATATGTACCAGCAGCGATTCAAGAGGTTCCAATGTGATGCCCACCATTTTTGAGCACCGAGGAATGTCGTGTCTTTCTAAAAACTCATCCATTCTGGACTTTACAGTATTGATGCAGTGCAAGTATTAGCCAAAGGGTTCAGGGCTGTTTAGTAGCATTCTTGCCTGCACCATTAAAAACTCGTACTATGTAAAGGACCGGGCAATTTTATTTTACCCTTAAAATTACATTATCCCTCGGCTCAACAGGTTTACACTACTGAGGTGTTGTTTTTATGGTGTAAACTGAAGATAAGTGCTTTATAATAGGTACTTTTTAAAGAAGGAATGTGCAAAATATTTCCTTTAAAAGGGCAGTTTGTAGGTTCACCAGCTTCACCAGCTCCTGGCTTCCTGCATGGGGTCTTAATCCACTGTATTTTATACTCAAATCCTTTTAATACTTAATTTGGGGGCATGGTTGACAAAATGGTGTCAATTCTCGCTTCAAGGCCAGAAGACAATGGGGGCCTCATTATGACCTCGGCGGTAGCCGGCTGTTGCCGAAATCGCATCCGGGTCGACAGAATGAGGAATTACCGGGCCATTCCGGATCCGGTCCTTCCCCATTCCCATTTCAGCCCCCAGAGGGCTGAATGGGAATGGGAGAGGGAGCAAACAATGGGCCATTACGAGTTGGCCCGTTGTTTGCTCCCTCTTCCCCTCGCGGGACCCGGTAAGCACGCCTGGTTTGTCCAGGCGTTACTTCCTGGGTCCTGCGAGGGGACCTCGTAATGAGGCGATACGGGGTAAATGGCGCCGGCACCTTTTACGGTGCCGTTAACCCCGTACTGCCAGGGTCGTAATGAGGCCCATGGTATGTTTTCTCAGTGTGAAGCCTTCATTTAAGCGTAGGCACCGAATATGAAGCTAAGGTATTTGTGTAAGCGTCTCTAAAGAGCTCTTCTGTGCATGGATCTGGAAGCTGTGAGGAATAGTTTAGGGGGTGATCAGAAACCACCATTAAGGCCTCTCGAGCTATGTTGTGTCCAACCTGCAGTATTTAAATGGGTTGCTCAATAACTCACTCTCTCCTACCAAACGCGTTACCTTGTCAGCCCTTCCTTCCAGTAGTACCATTAATGTGCGAGATATGTTCAAGACTTTTCTTAGATTTATTTACTTCCCAGCAGTGGATGAGATGCTGCAACAGATATACGAATTTTCAAAGCTGGTCATTGCATTGCATTGCCTCCCACCTCTACATATCATTATGAATGTCTTTGCATTATGTGCTCTTTAAAGATTTCTGTCCTTACTGCCTCTATATTTGACCTTTACCACACCCCTCAACCATATTTAAAATGTATTTTTTGGTGATGATGGCTCAGTGGTTTTGCACATTTGTAATTGGTGGGCCTCTTCGAGACATCCCATAATCCATGCAATGTGCGTTTGTCTTGTCACCTGTCACATCAGTAATATTCTTCACAGTCCTAAACATAAAAATGCCAAAACGATTGACTTTGCCAATGCTTGTTTTAATGAGGAATTGTAAAACGATTTACAGCTAGTTTTAAATATATAACATATTAGCATCAGACACTCAACCTGCTGAGCTACCCTGGTAGATTTCTACTGTAGGGTGTGTATAGAGATGCCTTAATGTGCTCAAAATCACTGCATTACCAACAGTGAAGTTCATGTATATTGTATATGACTTCAAAGTCAAAAGTATTTAATCTCCAACCACACTGACCCTGTGCACCAGATACATTCAGGGTGTACCAGTGGCGGCTCGTTCATAATGGCAGAGGGTGTGCCGACCCACGGACACCTTTGCCCATTATGGAGGAGCCAAGGAGAAAGCCATGTGTAAACACTGAGCACTTCCTCAGCTGATTTTTGAAGCTGAGGGAGAGCTCCTGGGCTGGCTGGGACTGTCAAAGGGGTACACAGTTTCCATTTGACCGTTCTGTTCCCCAACCTTGCATGTCCAATGGGCCATGCAAAACCATGGGTGGTTTGCTTTCCCAACCTTTTATTTTGTTAATCTTTATTTTTTATTTGTGTTAATCAACAAGATTTTTAGAAAAAATGGAGACAGAGTTGATGCCATTTCATTTCATTTGCTTGATGTCCAAATATCGCAGTGTCCAAAAGGTACCTCTCAATGTCGAGGTTGTTTAATTTTCAACTTCTAATGGCAGATTTCAAGGTTTAGGTTTTTTCTTACTTAGAGGCATCACA
Organism: Ambystoma mexicanum; assembly: GCF_040938575.1. Classification (NCBI taxonomy): domain Eukaryota; kingdom Metazoa; phylum Chordata; class Amphibia; order Caudata; family Ambystomatidae; genus Ambystoma; species Ambystoma mexicanum. The sequence continues at coordinate 599,299,889 of NC_090941.1, read as the reverse complement.
GGGCTCTTTATGGCCAATGAGAAGCGGGGCTGGAAACAAATCGTGCTTTACGTGTTGAAGAATTTTGTATGTTGCAAGTAACCAAGTGTTTCTATCGCCCTCAATCATCCTGGCTCAACTTGTTTCTTCATCCATCAGTGAAAAGTTAGAGAAGATGTGGTGTAAGTAATGGAATCTTATCCATCGTATGCCTGGACATGAGAGAAGCAGGTGATGGATAGACTCAGTGATCATTTAACAAAAACAGCACAAACTAGTGAAGGGAAGGCCTCTAATGGCTAAGATCTCATTTGTTGGTAGCAGATGAAGCTGCGCTCTTAAAAGGAGGTCGTGAGCCTGTCTACTTGGAAATTTCTTGATGAAAGTTTGTAGTTCGTTTAATTTTCTTGTGTTACTTGGGAGATGAGTCGTCAGTTTGTTTCTAGCAGCCGCTTCCACTTATCCAGTCCTCTTCCTCAAGCTTCTTTAGAACTTTCAAAGGGTTTTTAAACAACTCCTCTTCAGCACTTTTCGATTGACTGGAGTTGGGGTACGTTTGTCTTGCTGCAGACTCTAAGCATTTTTTATAGATTGAGAGATTATTTGACATCCAACATTTCCTGTAGAGCATCAGGGAGTTACAGCTGACCGTACCTTGCAAAGAAAGTAAACTGAGTTCCCGTCGGATTGATGCTACTGGGGTCGAGTTTGGGAGACCAAGAACCATTCTCCAAAACAAAGCTTCCATTCTGGGCCATATCTCAGGTGGTATGTTCGGCATTGAGTCAGCACCATATGTCAAAGAAGGCACCACCTTCATTTTGTAAAAATTTAGCACAGGAATCGTAGAGAACTGGCTAAATTATTTATCGATAGCTTTCCCTTGGGTGGCCAGTTTTGACTCTTAGTGCTTCTTGCATTGCTGTCTCGTGCTTCGAGCTGTCCAGCATCACTCCAAGGTACTTAAAGTTCCAGACCTTTTCTATGGGATTTCCTTCCATACAAAGTTGAATTTTCTCTTTTTTCCTGTTTGTTGTTTCCAACGACATACATTTCTAAGTGGTTTTTCGATATGTATTGTTGCAGGTTATTAAATTGACGCTGCAGACCAATTGGAGTATAGTCAAGTAAAATTAGGTTGTTGCCATACAACAAACGGCTAATCATAGTCTTGCCAATTTTTGGCGGGAATGAGCAAACAGCTGTTTCGGAGTCCTTGAGGTCACCTAAGTAGGCCAAAAATAGTGCTGGCGCGAGGGGACAACCTTGCTTCATGCCTCTTGATATTGGAATCTCTGCTGATAGTATCCCTTGGTGGGTTAGAGGGACTCTCATGTTGGTGTCAGTATACAGAGCTTTAATAGGCTCTAGAAGTTCTGGAGGACAGTTCCAGGCTGAGAGGTTAGCCCAAAGGCGCAATCTATATACTCAATCAAAGGCCTGGGTTAGGTCGATAAAGGCGACAAATGTACGTGGGCCTCCTTCCAGGACCTTGTTCTTTAGTACACTTAACATAAGAATATTTGCAGAGGTTCCCATGTTCTTCTTGAAATCTGTTTGTAGGTAGTCGTCACAAGATGCTTTTTTGGCCCATTCTTTAAAGTTTCTCAATAACAGAGAACCAAAGACTTTCCCTATGGAGTCCAGTAACGCAGTTGGATGCTAATTTGTAGGATCACTCTTATTTCCCTTTTTGAATATGGGAACCACTGTGGCTGATTTCCACGATGCAATATGGTCTTTGGTTTTGCACATCTACGGAAGATTTTGCTAAGTAGCGTCGCCCATTCACTCGGGAAGTTCTTTAAATCTACGTTTGTAATGCTGTCCGGTCCCGGCGCTCTGGAGTTCTTTAGTTCCTTAATCAGTTCTGCAATTTCTTCTTGGTCGTCCAATCTCAACCAGTTCAACGACTCCATGCTTGGAGTTGCTATAAAGCTATTGGCGGGGTGTTGGAACTGGGTCTCAAAGTATTTTGTCCAAGTTGACTTGCCAATATTGTTTAGAATGGTGTTCTCTGCGGCTGGTGATGTTGTTCTCAGCAAGGACCAAAATTCTCTGGCCTTTTGACCACTTGTTGCCTTTAGAATGTTTTCAGTGTCTTGTTGGTAAAGATTCAAACGGTAGCCTCTAATCCACGGTTTATATGCTCTAGTTAGCCCAAAGGCGCAATCTATATACTCAATCAAAGGCCTGGGTTAGGTCGATAAAGGCGACAAATGTACGTGGGCCTCCTTCCAGGACCTTGTTCTTTAGTACACTTAACATAGGAATATTTGCAGAGGTTCCCATGTTCTTCTTGAAATATGTTTGTAGGTAGTCGTCACAAGATGCTTTTTTGGCCTATTCTTTAAAGTTTCTCAATAACAGAGAACCAAAGACTTTCCCTATGGAGTCCAGTAACGCAGTTGGATGCTAATTTGTAGGATCACTCTTATTTCCCTTTTTGAATATGGGAACCACTGTGGCTGATTTCCACGATGCAATATGGTCTTTGGTTTTGCACATCTACGGAAGATTTTGCTAAGTAGCGTCGCCCATTCACTCGGGAAGTTCTTTAAATCTACGTTTGTAATGCTGTCCGGTCCCGGCGCTCTGGAGTTCTTTAGTTCCTTAATCAGTTCTGCAATTTCTTCTTGGTCGTCCAATCTCAACCAGTTCGACGACTCCATGCTTGGAGTTGCTATAAAGCTATTGGCGGGGTGTTGGAACTGGGTCTCAAAGTATTTTGTCCAAGTTGACTTGCCAATACTGTTTAGAATGGTGTTCTCTGCGGCTGGTGATGTTGTTCTCAGCAAGGACCAAAATTCTCTGGCCTTTTCACCACTTGTTGCCTTTAGAATGTTTTCAGTGTCTTGTTGGTAAAGATTCAAACGGTAGCCTCTAATCCACGGTTTATATGCTCTAGTTACATCAGTAGCTGCATTTTGTACCAATGGTGAGGCAGAAACCATTGCTTTTCTCTTGATTTTTCTCAGTTCACATCTTTTATCGACTATTGTTTTATCATAGACGTGCCTTTTTAGCACATGCGGTCGCTGTTTTCTGAAGGCCGCTTATTTATGTACCGTAAGCAGAGGTAGATAGTCGACCTGCTTTAAATGGTCTATGTGGGCCAAGGTGTTATATTTGGACGTCAGGTCTCATATTGAATTAGCAGACAGTTTTAGCCTCGTGCCTTGGGTGTTGGCTTCCAGCTGAGGCTTCATCTTGATGGTAAGAGGAGCCGTTGAAGACCATATAGTTAGTAAGAGGTTGTGCTCACTTGCGTTTGTTCTTATGACCTCAAAGGACATCATCACTTGGAGTAGCGGTCTAGTAACAAATATGGAATCAAAAGTAGCACTTGATTATTCGCGCTTCCAAGAAGGGAGGCGATTTTGGTCTGGATACACCACGTCCAAGTTATGGAGCTCTCTTGACTTCATAAGCCTCATCCAAGATTCTCCTCACTGTGCAGCTGCCGTTGCCTTTGGTTGTATGCCGTTTAAGTTGGCTTGTGCTGGGCTTGTCACATTTAGGTCTCCACATATCAAGAAATAGGGCTCCAGATGGACTGTTTGTGCCTCGTCAATCGCGCTTTCTATCATTTCTAGATATTGTCGCGGGTCGATAGCTGCCGGATTCCAATATGTGTTTGCTATTATGATCGTCGACGTTTGATGTGAGTCCCCCATATTCTCTGTGATCGCACATTTTGCCTTCACCACAAGTAAAGATTGGTTGCATATGAGCGTTTTTTCTAAGGAGATACCACTTCCATTCCGACAAGCAATCCGTAGGGCCGATGACGGGCGTCCCAAGGGGCCCTTTTTAGCCAGTGACAGGGCAATTTCGTATCCATCTAAGATTGGTTGTTGGGTCAACCAAGTCTCTTGGAGACACAGTATGTCGTAGTCTCCTAGTTTTATATCTCCAGGGGCCGTCAGGTGGAAGTGGCCTCTAGTGTTCCATGAGCACAGCCTTATTGTAATTCTTTGTTCATTGGTTCGAAGTTTTTCTTGGCGATTGTGCTCAGGCGCGAGGAGTTGCTATTTTTTCCGCTGGGATGTTAAAGCTTTCGGCATCCAGGACCACAAGCCTTGCGTGGAGGTGACTTTGTTGAGTATCAGGATCGTGTCACATTTGCCAGGCACCTTTTGCGTGATGGTTCTCGTTGTGACTCTAGAGTTTGCAAAGTGGTCCCTTTTGTTTGATTCGAATGTGGTTACATTAGATTTCAAAGTTTCTTGCTTTAATCTGACGTTTGATGGTTCACTTAAAGATGTTAGGTCCTTGGAATCGAGGGCTTTTTTGTTTTTTAAGAAGGGCTATATTTCCGGTGTACGGTAGCGCTACTCTTCAGCGCAAGAGTCACCGTATGTGGTTTTCCATCCGTGTCCCTCAGGGCTTGTTTTTGCGTCCGATGTTGCTGGCATTTAGGGCTGTATAAGTGGCCAGTGTTGTTAAATTCTTTTGATTTGGTCTTTTGATTTGCTGGTCTGGATCTGAAAGATTCAGTGAGGTCATAACCCATTTTTAAAAGTTTGTTTGCTTCGTCTCTTAACAGATTCATTACCGTTGATGATATAATGTAGAGATGCAATATGGCTTTGTGATGCTTATGACTGGGGTCTATTCTACTATGATTAGGTCGTCAGATTTGATCTGGTGCAATTTCGGGATGTAGTTAAATAACACCGATCTTCGGTTTAAGGTTACTTCATCATAGTTTCCCGCAATTTGCTCCAGTTTAAATGTCCATTTGGATTTTTCCCACTTTCTGGGTGCCTCGTTGTAGATGTTAGTTCTAGATCTGTAATGCACACCTGCCGAGTTCTTTTATTTATCTCTTTGTTTATAAGGTTCCACGTTTTTCTGCTGTCTATAACTACTTTCTTCCCGCTGTTTAGTTGACCTTTGGATTTTGTATTGTAGATGCTTTTCTCCTGGGCTACCAGATGGCTCTTCAGATCTTGGCTTCGAGGTCAATTTACCTGTACCTTGGACAAGTGTTTTGAGATTAGATTGATTCCAATTTACATTCCGAGTTAGTTTTTTGCATCTGGCTTCCAAAGTATAGAAGGGACATTCCCTACTTGCTTCTTCTTCATTGTGCCTGTAGTTAGTATTCAGATTAAGTTGATCCTGGGTTGACTTTGGTCCCGTTTCGGCCCTCTGTTGGGGTGAGGTGTGCTCCTTAAGGTGTAGACTTACGTTCATCAATGCTTCGTTCTCAAGGAATTTGTCTATTATTTTTGGTGATGTAGCCAAGTTGTCGTTCTTACTACTTAAGAGTGTCACGGGTTTAGGAACTTCTTTGCTGGTTGCTTTCGTGGCCTCTATGGGAGACCGGGCGGGTCCTGACAGTTTTTTCTTGTTAAAACCCATTGGGTGACGTTGGAGTTGGTAGATTGGTTCCAACGTTTGTACACCATGGTTTCCTAAAGCTTTCAAAGAGCTTTTCTTGCGTTTGTCGAATGAAAAGTCAGTCTCCTTTGTTCCATGAAAAGACGTATGAGTAGTGACTGGATAGGCTTGTTTCTCCCCAACCAGCACAGTGTTTAAGTTTTTTGTTGGAACCTCTCGGGTAATGGACATTAAGTTAGCGAGTGGTTGAGCGTTTACTTCTGTGAGATTTTCCTGGACATTTTGCTTATTGACTGTTAAATCAATCAGTATTGGTGTTTGGGTGCCTGTCTTCTGTGATTTCACTGCTGGTATTGTTGTTATTGAGGTTGCTGGTAATAATAACGATGAATGATCTCGAGTCGGATTTATTTTTCTGGCTCTGTCTTCAAGGGCCATGATGTAAGCTTCCAGAAAGATAAGTTTGCTGTGAATCATGGCTTGAATCGTCGTATGGTCTTTTAAAGAATCACTTACGGCTTCATATAACTTTGGTGAATGGCACTAAAGCAATTGTCACAGCTGACATAATTGGGAAGATGTCTGTTTTTTTTAAGGGGTCTCCGTTGGCACAGATCAAGATTAATTTATGGATCTTCTTTTGGTCGGAAATGCTGTCAGAGGAAGAACGAAGGCAGTTCTTTGTGGCGTGCAAGTCCTGTAAGAATCTAGAGTATTTCTAGGATTTAAGTCGATTTTTGACAAACCACAAAGATGTTCTTCACGTGGGTTTCCTTGGTGGTTCACCAGCCCCAAAGTGGATCTTCTGTCGAGATGTGATTTTGCCGTAGAGCAGGGCAACGAGGTTGTAGGCTCTAAGTTAAAGGTGTCTTCGCCATTTTCCATTGGGCTGTCTGTTATGTCCTTCAGATCAACCGTTTGCACTCTTTCTTCAATCAAGCTTTCATGCTCTTAGGTTTCTATGCTGGGTGCCAGTTCAGCCGGGTTTCGATTAACCCCTTTGGCTGTTAGAGGGCCTTGAGACAAGCTGTTTCGGGTAAGATGTGTCGTTTATAACTGTGGGCTTGGTAGATGATAACTGCTGCAGCGGTGGAGGATCCTTTAGGCGCACGTCTTCTACTGGCGTGAGAGTGATGGGAGCATTGGCATCACCCTTCCCATAGTGCCATTTGATTTTGTCACTCGTCGGCTTTCAGGCATTATTGATTTCTTTTTATTCGCTAGGCCGCCTTCTATTCTTCGTTGTTTAGGAAGCAGCAAACATTCTTTGACTGCCTCCAAGAATTCAGCATCTGAAAGTTCTGGCGTTGGTGCGAGTATGAAAAAAGCCTGTCAAAAGGTTACACGATTCAAAGTTCCCCATTCCTTTTCTGCTCATTGCATAGGTTGATCCTTTACAACCTTTTTCTATTGGTGTGACTCTTTTTGTTTGGCCACAATGGTTTACTTTTTTCTTTCGTGCCCCCTTTAGATGAACAAAGATCTTGTTTTTATCCCCTGACACAGGGTCGCCATGATTTATTTGGCTTTTTTTCATGTTGATGGTGTGTTTTGTTGGAGCCAAGTCTAAAGAGGAGTCTTGGTTGTGAGCAAGAGGAGAAGCCAAAGAAAGCCATCCATCCCCCGAAGCGTCAGCTCCGCATGAACCAGAGCCCTAACAGTCAGTGCAAAAGGCGCTGCTACTTCCGCCAGCTGAGTATGCGGGGCCTCCGGAGCCGGCGATTGAGTGCAGTGATCCAGGACCATGGCTTGAGCACCGGCCTTTGCTCGAGTGGCATTCCCCCCGGGACCAGACATCCTGCTGATGGGGATTATGCCAACCCCTCATGCGGCCCAGAATCAGAGCTTTGCTGAGTCGCAACAGCCAGGACCCCAACTCCACCTGGCCCCACCATCAGGCCAAACCAGACCGATGTGTCACACGGTAACTCCCCCTGGGGGCCTCCGGTGAGTAGTTTGGACTGGGGGAACCTGGGGCTGGAGGGCAGGGGAGGACTGGCAGGGGGACCAACATTGCCGGTGGTACGGCTGATGCCTCAATGATTTCACGGTGCTAGTTTTGGTAACAGCACTTTTTCTGTGATTAAGAGTACACATGGAGTGTTTGACTAACCTTGTATCACACAGTGGTGAAGAGTCATAAGGTTTTCCTCCAAGGTTGTTTACACATAGCTCACCCTTCTTGCTCCTGGATGATAAAGTGTCTGGTGATTTCCGAGCATCCTGAGACGGGAGTCGATCCGGGTTCACTTGCGGACTCATACTCCTTAGTCAGCAGCCTTCGTCTTCTTCTTGGGCTGTAGCAGCGATTTGCGCAGTCTTGGCAGCCTTGCCAGCCATGACTGCCAGACTGCCACTTGCCGCCACTCCGCTGGTGTACCAGGTATATGTAGTAAAAGCTCCTTCTTCTCAGGACAGCAGGTGAGAGAAAGAGAAAACAGACCAGCAGCTAGTGTCACTGCCAGACTGCCACTCGCCGCTACTCCGCGTCCGCTCTGCGGGTGTACCAGGTATATGTAGTAAAAGCTCCTCCTTCTCAGGTCAGCAGATGAGAGACCTTTTATGGCCCAATGGGGATGCTGGTTCGCACACATACAAACAGATTGGGGCACTTCATCATCAGTGCTCCGGCTCTTGCACACATGTGCAGGAAACAAGGAAGTGCTCTTTGCTTCCTGGTTCCTGTTCATGCTACGCGGGTGCAGGAGCACTGGGAGGAAATAGCTGGATGGGGGCAGAAGGTACGTTAATTTAAATATGTGTATGTACGCCTGTATGCTTGTGTTGTGTGTAATGAGTGAGTGTATGAGAATGGGTGTGCGTGTGAATGAGCAAGCATGCTGCATGTGAATATTGTGTGAATGCTTGTGCACGTATGTTTGTACTAGGATGTGGAGCTGATTCTGGCGGGAGGGGGGTTGCAAGGCGATTGAGTTGCGGGGGTAGGAATTGTATTTTTTACTGGACAGCTATGAAAAAGCAAGCATGATAAGTGTTATTACATGGCTAAACTGGCATTTTGATGCAGCCCGTTTGGACATGTTTTCGTACTGTGGCATAGCATTTTTAACAGTAAATCCAACTGGAGTATGCTCTTACGTGGATATAAAGCCATATTTTGTTAGAACGAGCATGGACATGTTTTCTTATAGTATCATTACTGGAATTATGCATAAAGCAAACATGTATATGTTCTCATATTGGAATACTGGCATATATTGATGCAGCCAGCATGGAAATGTATGGGCACAACCAGCGTGAAAATGTTCATACTGGCATAGATTGTGGGAAAAGGCATCATCAACATCTGCTAGGGAAATGCTCCTGTGCACTGTTGGTGACTTGCATCTATTGGATATTCTCATGAATTATTCTACAAAACCAATTGCAAACTGTTCTGCATTTTATCCAAATTTCCAAAAAGAGTTTGCTGTAAAATGCACCAATTATAGCCATTATTTTAAAAATGTTGTCGGGTGTGGAAGCCCACCAACTTCTCTTGATTGTATTGGCCCCCTTGCTATGCTCCGTCTCTCTGGCATATTTGGGGGAAATATTTACGCCACTCCAATTAAAAAATTCACCAGCTGCCACTGGGATGTACAGCCAGAAACTGAAAACTATAAACAATTCTACAGAGCAAAGTGACATTCCTACAACCATTGCTAAAGAACTAAGGGAGCAGTTGCCCCCTTTCCCCCTGTACTCAGCACCTATATGTGATATTTCATTTATTTTTTATTGCAAACCCGTGGGTATCATGGCTTAAGTTACAGTACTGTAGTAAAGCTTTGTGGTTACAGGGCATAAATGTCAGGTGAATAGGACAAAAACAATGGTATTGTGGTTATAGAGAGGTCGGTTGACAGAGTTGTACATTAAACAGTTAAATCAAATCAATTACATATTAAACTGTTACAGCAAATCCGTTACATATGGTTATGAGCAAGTCTGATGATGCGATTAGGTTAGAAATTTTTAAATAGCCAGGTTTTTTGATGGTTCTTAAAGTGGGTGTGGGACGGCTCATTACTTATGTTTTCGGTGAGTGAATTCCATATTCTGGGGACTGCTACAGGGAAACTGGACTCGGGCGGGGAATGAGTAAATGAGTGCTAGTGTTAGATCTAAAGAGTCTGCTTGACGTTTTCCAGGTGAGACATTCATTCAGGTACATGGGGGCGTTTTGGGTAATAGATTTGTGTCTGTGGTGGTGAGAGTTTTGTGCAGTATTCGCGCTTGTATGGGTAACCAGTGTATCTCTCTCCTAGACTGTGATATGCGGTCCCTTTTATTGATACCCATTGCTGCTCTCAGAGCTTTATTTAGCAATCATTGCAGTTTTGCTAGATTTTTCTTGGTGGTGCCTAGCAGGACTGTCTAACTTGGACAGAATAAGCGTTCTTGCTAGACTGATGCAGTTATGTGTAGAAAGAAACTGTCGACTGAGGGAAATGAGCTTGACTGTGTAAGCTGTGGATGAGGCGCGTTAGTTGATATGTTTGCTCATGGTTAGGCTTGAATCTAGGTAAACCCCTAAGGTTTTGACTTGTTAAACAAACTGAATAAGCACAGACAGAATAAGCGCTCTTGCTAGATTGAGGCAATTATGTCATAGTTATTGCTTTCTCCCTGGAGTTCATTTTTCTCCCTGGCATCCGTGGTGTTGCTTGCTGACTTGAGGCCACTGAGCGGACGGCGCATGCCCTGCAGCCTGTTGCCTGTGTCCATCCACGGCCCCTGCTGCAAATTCCGAATCCGTGTCTGCTGCGGCTGTGTCAGCTATATACTGCACTGAAATCCAGTATCTCTCGAACATCTTGAAGTGAACACCCATCTACCCGGATAATGTCCAGCAGGGCTCATGGGGCAAGATGAAGAGAGTAAATCGTGCCTAATGCTATGGGAAAGTGTGAAAGTGGACAATAATTAGACCACTCAAGAATTAATATATCCCTGCTGCCTATATCGGTAATAGAGATGTAGTTGCTATAGATGTTTTGTAGTACCTTTTTTTGCACAAAAAGTTAAAAAACCATGTTTTTAAATTTAAATGTTTGTTTGTTTTGTAGAAAAATTGCAAATTGTGGCATACCATTAAGTGTGTGAAAACCAGAACATGAACTAAGCCCGAGTGCCCTGAAGACAGCACCAACAGGATATGCAATAAGGATTATTTGCCTTGCCTATTCTTAAAGATACAATTCTATGTTGGTTCTAGAAACACATTTCTGTTAAAGTGTTGGCACAGTCCGTCTTTGCCCGTATGAATTGGGAAGGGCATGAATAAGAGTGGTGGCTCCAAGAGGAGAATACACCATAGAAAGGCATAGAAAAGGTTTTCCGAGCGTACATTTCTATGCTTTCAGTAGAAATGAAGAACTATGTACACACAAAGATATGTGGTTGAGTATGTGTTTGGAACAAATTGATGAGTTGTTTTTATATTGTAGATTTGGATTGATGACATGTTGTGATAAATATTAAAATATGTGTATTTTTTCGACAACTACATGGTTAAGTGCCCTTTGTTTGGGTTAAAGGATGCAAAGGATTAAGTATATATACATCTAGGGCGGCTCACTCTGAGCGGTAAGGGAAGGAAGCTGATCTGTGGGATTTTCATGACATTTGTATTGTATACATACATAAAGGCATAAAAATATCTAAATCTTTGTCCCTCCGATAATCTAAGGCGGTTTACAATGTCACGGCGTATCAATCATGTACCCTTGTTAGCGGTAACAGGTGCCGAGCGATCATTGCCCAAAACAGAAAGTTTCGGCTGAATTTGTAAAATCCAATCGCAGCCTGAAACGGCCAAACATATATTAACGGCATTTATAGAGATGGTTCCTGCCTACATTAAACATTACGACAGATATGTACATAATCTTGACCATATCAAAGAAGATGGGTTCTGGTATTCATGTTTAAATACCTTCAATGCCAGCCTCCACTTGTCACTCTATAGAGTTTGGACTTATGCTGATAAAATTCTGACCAACACATTAAAATTATAATTTTTTTTTGACCATCCGCTGTAGGGATATTAGGGCCTTGTCTATTAGTAGAGTCACCCTAATTGATTTAATTGAATTGATTTAATTGAGGTCAGAGATACAAATGAATATATTTATTTTGTTCTGTTTTGTTCACGATGTATTGCTTTAATTTTAGGTTTAAACTTGGTTTTACATACATATGAATGCATAACTATCTGCTTCATTTGATATATTATGCATACAAAATGAATATATGTACATATGAATGTATTGATTTTTTTCTTATGGATTTATGTGTAAAGTCTTTGTATATAAAACTATATCACATTAAATAAAAATAAAATAAATAAAAAATAAAGCAAAAAGAAAACCTGAAAAAGGTGCGTTTTTGGTGACCAACGGAACAATAGGTGGTTCTCAGTAGTTCGAAGAGCATAAGGGAGGGCATTCTAAAGCTTGGCTGTGGATACTAAAAAGGCACGTCCTCCAGCCCGAGAATATTTAAACTGGGGGACCTCAAACAAATGAGCATTGTGGTTGTGCAAGGATCACAGATGGACAAAGGGGCAAAATTGTGAGCTGCAGATACTCTGCACCCATGCTGAAGAGCGCTCGGTGTACAATACAGAGGCATTTTAAAAGGATACATTTGGAAACTAGAAGCCAATGTAAGGACTGAAGAACAGGAGAGATTTCAGCCTTGAAGGGAGTATCAGAAGCCAATCGGGCAGCTGGGTTCTGCAAGATTATACTTGGCTCAGTCAGGTTATCTGATTAACCGTCTTTTAATGATTTGCATTAGTCAATAATGCTAAGAATCAAAGAAGCAACCACAGGGGCACTCAAATGGGGAAGTAGAAAGGGGAGAACTTTCCCACAAGATCTGGAGCTGGAAATGGCCCAACTGGCAGACCGAGCTAATCTGGGCTGCAGATGAAAGTGACAATTTTACTCCCATATCCTTAACAACGGGGACTGTTGAGGGGAAAGGGTCAATCACAGGGGGCCAGAAAACAGGATTCCAGAGTGAAACCATAGAGGGAGACCCAATCACCAATACCTCAGTTTTGTCCCCATTCAGCTTAAACCAGTTATCACCCATCCAACAGCCCACAGCTTCCAGTCAACTTCTCAGCCGAGGTGCAGCATCATTGCTCAGAAGATTCAAACAAATGAGGATCTGCTAATCAGTGGTGAAGGAGGAGCAATGGAGGCCATAGGAGTGAATGAGTTCAACCAGCAGCTGAATGTAGACATTAAAAAAGATTGGGGATAAGGCAGAGCCCTGAGGGACTCCACATGTAAGAGGTGTTGGAGCAGAGTGAAAAGATGTCAACGAAAGGGACTGGGATAGATCAGAAAAAAATTACTCAACCCAAGATAGGACCATGCCTTAGAGGCCTAAACGGTTAAGCAGGGTGGAGTGGTCGATGGTATCAAATGTGGCTGACAGGTCAAGAAGAATCAGGGCACCCACACCACCCTGACCAGAAACACAGGCCAGAACATCCACCATGGAGACAAGCATGCTTTCAGTGGAAGCCTGACTGGAATGGGCCAGACAATTGGGTTTCTTCCAGGAATGTGCCAATCAATGGAGTGATCAAAGACTCTAAGGTTTCATATGAAATGGTAAGAGAGATATGGGCTGGAAATTGGCAAGAATGGTTGGATACAGGGAAGGTTTTTTTAGAAGGGGAATCACTAGAGTATGCTTTAGTACTGAAGGGATGAAGGCTGAAGCACATGAGTGGCTTACTGCTTGGGTAACTTTAAGTGCAATCGCAGGCATGATATCCTTTAAACTAGCCAAAGGAATAGCATCAATGGGTGAAGCGGATCTCATATTATTAGTGGCAAAATGATGTATGTAGGTATAAAAACAGGGAAATGTGACCAAGAACGACTCGGGCACAGATTATTGATAATAGCATTCATGGCAAATTTACCAGTTTTCAGACCTGAGTGAGAAATCATGTCGTGAATATCAATGATTTTCTGGGTACAATAAGTAGCCAGTGAATCGCAAAGTGCCTGAGAAGGAGGGGCTGATGTCCAAGTAACCGAGCCGGAAGAAAGTGAACAAACAAGCCTAAAAAGGTAATTGGGCCGATTGAGAGCAGTCTTCGCAAGATTTGTGTAGAAGCTGGATTTGGCTTCGAAAATGGCTCTATGATAAGTTGCTGTATTTTGGCAGTACATAACCTTGTCAGACAAGCAGTAAGAGGAACACTCCTTACATTCAGCTTGTTGGTGCTTGGAACGCAGCTGACTAAGATCCTCATTGAACCAAGGGTTTAACCTTCTTCAATTGAGCTAAAACATCAGCCATTGATGTAAAGATTTGAGTTAAAATAGTAAGATTAGTAGCTTGAGAAGAGGCATACAAATCATTGATGTGAGACAAGGTGTCAGTTACATTGACCGAGCGCCAATTCCATTTTAAAACATTATGGGTACAAGCAGTTGGCAAGCAATGGTTAAAATCAATGAGGAAAGGAACAATAAAATGGTCTGTTCATGTCACCCAAAACACAGGGAAAATAGAGGTCAGTACTTCAGGTGAGAAAATAAGATCTAAAGTATTACCTATCTTATGAGTCGGTTCAGTCACAAGTTGTGCCAGACCTAAATCCCCCATAGCATTGGTGATCATTATGGTAATTAGTTTTAAGATTACAATCTCTGACCGCCACTAAGTTGACATATTGTGCCTGTAGGCTACCAGTGAGGTCTACAAAAGACTATTAGAAAGCAGGGTCTGAGCGCCGGTGGTGTGGGCTGGGTAGTACACAACAAGATATGAATAGTAGATAGTAGTAGATGAGGACAATCAGATGCAAACTAAAAATGCTTCCATCTTGATGCCAGAGCAGTAAAGTTGTAGCTGTACATAGAGATTTGAATAACAAGGCAACGCCATCCCCAGTAGGATCAGCTGCTCGATTAAGGCAAAGAATGTCGGATCCAACTGGGAGAGCCTCGATGTGGTGTAGAGCCAAGTTTCCATCAGACACACAAGATCTGGGGAATAATCAAGAAGATAGAAAAAGGATTGAACATGGGCGGTTAGAGAACAAGTGTTTACAAGCAAACAGGCATTTTAGTGTGACAACCACCCGCACTGTTGAGTGGAACCTACCACAGGTTGTGTATTGAAGCCTTTGGGTCACAAGGAGCTAAACAGATCACAGCACACTGGGTCGGTCATAGCTGAGGCCCAAGAAGTGCCTGCGGTGATAGGGTAACCCAACCAAGGTCCGTCCGAGGCCTGGATGGGTAAAGACGGGCTTGACTTATGAGCAACTTCGGCACTTGAGAGGTGCTCATGCACCGTTCATCCGAGTTGCTTCCTGGTCACTGTGTGATTATAAGGACATATTGATATGGGATGTCTTTAAATCTGCTGTTAAGGTGCCTGAATTGATCGTGTTAATGTGTTAATGTGATGTGTTAATGATCGATCTAGTGATGCTGCCGGCACATGTTGAGGAGAGAATTTCTTTTAGAAAAGAGGGAGGGCAGGGATCTCCGGGGGATCCTGAGGGATGGATGCTAACTAGTAGCTTTAGAAATTCAGTGTGGGAGATAGGAGAGAAGGAAATAAAGAGCGGGCAGGTGGCTGGCGGGTCTGAGAGCCGGACATGGATGCAATGGAGTGGGGCGGGAGTGATGCTATTTTAAAGCCAGTGGTGAGGTTTCTTTCCAGGGCTATGTTGTGGAAGTGGTCAGAGTGAGATTCACAGAGAGCTTGTGTGTGGGATGGGGAAGGGAAGGTGCAAAGAGGGGTCTTGAATTCTGAGATGGTCTTGTGGAGTTTCTTGTTGGTGTAAGGGACATTGGCAATTTTATTCCAGTTGAAGGTGGGCTGGGGTTCTGAGTTGATTTGGGTATAGTTGTTGAAATGAGCTGTGGTTGATGGGTTAAGCTATAATTGCGGGGATGTGCTTGGTGGGTGGGGGTTAGCTGGGTGTCTTAGTCTGGGTAGATGGGGTGTTGCTCGGGGATCTAGCATTGGTATGAGGATTGTTGGGGTGATTTTTAGTGGGAAGGCAGGGGCATGCTGGGTTGAGCTAGCATGGGTGAGTGACACTTACTGGGATGAATTCGATAGCTGCAGTGATCTTTGGTGTGTGGGAGCTATAGTTGTTTGCATGAGCAATATCAGATGTGTATAGGATGTTGTTGCTTGGGTGATCTAAGGTGGGAGGGAGCTGTTGGGGTGAGTTATGTTAGGAGGTGTGTTGCCGGGGTGGGTGGTGATTCTGTTGGGGTGAGCTAAAGGTATCTCGGGTGAGCTAGAGTTGATGGGGAGGCTGGTGTAGGTTTTGGTTGGTAGGGGGTGCTGGGGTGAGCTAGGTTTGGTGGTGTGCTTCTGGGTGATGTAATGTGGGTGGGTAGGTTGTTCTGGGTGCCGTAAAGATCATTTGCATCAATGAGAGATGGACACAGATGATTACATTGTTAGAAAAGGCATGCCTATTGTGGATTCAGGCAATTAAGGAAAAGTCCACAAAATCCCATGATGACTGTCACTTAAACAAAGTCTCAGGTGCGAAACAAAGGTTCTCTTGATGCAATACAGAGTCTTTCAATGTGGGGCACCTTCCCTGCAATATCTGGTAGTTCACAGCCACTCCCATTCTAGGAGTTTAAGAGACTGCATACCTCTTTGCTTGGTGCCTGAGTTTGCTGACTACTTCTGCTAATCCTGGTTTATCTGTTTCCCAAGTACTCCTCCTCAGGGATCTCAGGCCTGGAAGCAAAAGGCAGGGTGTGGGGGGGCGAGAGCCACCAGTTCAAGCGCCAAACTTTCAACAGGGGATTGGTCATTTAGACTGGTCTGCAGGCTGGGCTAGACTTGCTACTTCTGCTAATTTGGGGTGCTTGCCTCTATTCTGCAACACCCCACCTTCCTTTGCATTCTTAACAATTCATGACTATGTCACAGACCCCAACATCTTTCCTTTTCTTCTCTCCTCCTCAGGTCTGTCTTGTACTATCCCTGTCTCTGTCCTACCTTTTCCTCAATGCTCCAGCATGTGTGAGTTCCTCTTCTTGATCTCACTTCCTTTTTCTCATGCTTTTAGTATGCCTTCCCTGTCTTGCTCTGACCCCCTGAATGATATTTCTCCCCCTTTCATCCTCTCGGGCCCCTCCCAATCTCCCCACTCCTTTCTGCCTCTTCCCAGCCTTTGGCTCTCCTCACCCACCTAGTCTTTCTGCACCACCTCCTTATTCCCCTTCATCTTAGTTATCATTTCCTCATGCTCTTCCTTGTTGGCTGTCATCCCACTTTGCATCTCCCTCTCTTCCCGTTCACTCTCCTCTTTCCTCTGGATGTTTCTTAATTCCTACCTCACCTTGTCCAATTTAGTTCCCATCTTGCCTCTGCTCCTTCCACCTCCTCTCTGACCTCCTCACCTCAGCCTGGTTCTCTCCTCAGCAGCTTCACCTCATTCTCCTTGACTCTTTCCAGCCTTGTTCGCACTGTCTTTCACACTATCTTCACATCTCTCTAAACCCCCTTGTAGTTTATGTAGGGCCCTTGCCCCGTCCCTTCGTACTACTTTTGCTTAGTTAGTCTCAGGTACATTGGACTTTGTATGCAGGTACCGGATTGGTTATATTCTGCTGTTCCCCAGTGTTCCTGCTGCTCTATTTCCCCTGCCTCCTCATTTCTCGTGGCTGTGGTCCAGGACAGGCTGACGCCATGTTGGTTTTTCCATTTGCGCATACATAGGATAAAGCTGACGCTGTGGAACTCTGTGCTCCATGGTCTCACCCACCCTGCCTGGCCTACTCGCAAACTGAGGATGTTAAATGGAACTGTCTCTGAGTATAGTGGCTCACACATTCAATACGTCTTTTCCACAGTTGTTAAGCTTTCGTAATACCAGAGCTTCCCAAAGTAAATCCCCTCCTTCAACTGGACTGGGTGTCATGCTTTCTCTTTGTGCTTCCTTCAAGCCCATACCAGGCATACCAGGGTTTTGCGAAGGGAATGGGGACCTTATTCATTTACTCTATCTCATGACATGAGGTGCATTAGATCCTTAAAGCGTTACAGATTCAACATGCCACTGTTCATCATTAGGGTGGGTTCCATATGACAAACCCCTGCCACATGACTTTGGTGTAGTCGGGCAAGGCAGGTGTTCTTCCCCGCTCCTTCCCTGGGCCTAGCATCTATTAGAAGGTGGTACCAGCAGACCCCAATGTTGCTACATACTTCATGTTAAGGATCAGGAAGTGGGTTTTGTCACATGGGGTGAGCTACAGAAGGTGGATATTGTGTTTCTGGGGTTTGCTAAGGTGTGTTGGGGTTCCAAGGGTGAGATAGGATGGATGGGTTGGGTTCTTGGTGTGTGCCATGACTACTGGGATGAGCTATGGGATGCCTGGTTATGATAGGGTGGTTGAGTGACTGGGTAATTGCTGAGGTGAGACAGAATGAGTAGGACCTAGGTTGGTACCATCTGCTTCGAAGGGGATTAGTGCTGGAGTGAGCTAGGGTATATGAGGGTTGCTGGGGCGAACTAAGGTGGGTGAATGGTTGCACGTCTAAGGAATGGGTTACTGGGGTGGGCTTTGGTTGCTGCGGTGAGCTATAGTGGGTGTCGGTTGCAGGATGAACAACAGTAGGTATGCAGGTGGTTGCTGGGATGAGCAAAGGAGGATGAGGGATGCTAGTGTTGGCTAGTATGCCTGGGGTGTTGCTGGGTTGAACTAGGATGTGTGTGGGGGGTTGGTAGGGCATGCTATGAGTTAGTGGAGTGAGCTTTGGTTGATTTGGTGAGTTGGGGAGCATGGTGGCTCGGGCTGCTTAGGTGATATGGGTGGAAGGGTGTGGGGTTGCTGGGTTGAACAAAGGTGTGTCCATGGGGGTATTGCTGGGGTGAGCTAGTGTAGCTGGGTGGGGGAGTTGTGGTAACCTGTGCTTGCTGGGAAGAGCTATGTGTCCTGCGATGACCTATGGGTAGACAGGGTGAGCTAGGGATGGTGGGGTTGCCTGGTGGAACGTGGAAGTGTGAGAGTTGATCGGGTGATCTAGGATGGGTGGGTGGTTTCACGGATATGGTATGGGTTCCTGAGGTTAACTTTGTTTGCTGGATTGGGCTAGGGAAGTTTGGGGCTGTAGTTGTAAGAGAAGGCGGGTGGGAGGTTGCTCTATGTGCATGGGTAGGTGGGAATATTCAGGAGTGCTAGTGTGATTGCTGGGCTGCGCTCGAGTGGGTGGGTGAGGGGTTGCTGTGCTAAGCTATGGTTTGCTTTGTGGGGCTTTGGTTGATGTGGCAATCGAGGAAGGATAGGTGTCTGGGGATTCCTTAAGTGAATTAGCGTGGGAGGGTGCAAGGTTGCTGGGGTGAGCTTTGGTATTGCTGGGGGGGGGACCTAGGGTTGAAAGGTGGGTTTTCTGGGATGATCTAGGGGGTTGCTGTTGTGAACCATTGAATTCTGGGGTGATTTTAGGTTGCTAGAGAGAGGTAGGTTGAGTAGGTGGTGGTTGCTGGATGAAGTAGGGTGGGTTGGGGTTTTGCTGGGGTGCACTAGGCTGGGTGGGAGTTGCCGGGATGACCTATACTGGGTGGGAGTTGTTATGGTGGGTGCGACATGGTAGGGTAAACTAGGGTTGGTGAGTGGTTTGCTGGGTTGATCAAGGGTGGGTGGGTGTAGAGTTGTTTCAGTGAGTTATGGTTATTGGAGCGATCGAGGGTGGGTGACTGGGGGATTGATGGGGTAAGCTATTGGGTGCTTGTGTGCGCTTTGTTTGCTGGATTGAGCGATCATGGAAAGTTTCTAATGGTTTACCTGGGTGAGCTTAAAGTGGTAGGGTGTAAATATTTCCCGTGAATGGTGTCAGCAAGTGCATTCAGGGTAGTGATTGGGTGAGGGGGTTCTCCTAGAAATATTTATTTTGAACAAATGGGTTGAAATCAGGATTTGATTAAGAGTTGGAAAATTAAATCATAACAAATTTGGGGTTGGGTGTGTTTTCCAAATAGACTTGCAAAATTGAAGTTGACAATGCACAGTGCCCCGACCTAAAATGACACATGTGATTCCAGTTATGACACGGCACATAATGGTACACAAAGTTTCTAAATGCTGCCAGAATAATGGCCTGCTTGGTTGTTTTGCAGCCAAAGGAGCAGCCTCTGAGCATTGGGTGACTAGTCCCTGTCCCCTAAACTAATAGGAATAATGTTTGGCACAGTTTCCTACGTAAACCACTTCACATACCCAATAATCGAAACGCTACTTTACCTCTACAGGGCATGCCTGGAAACCGTATCACTCTATACCATAGCTAACCTCGGAAAGCTTTGCAAAGGAAAATCTTACTCTATTGAGCTGGCTCAGAAAGTAATAGACTGATTTGTAAAGCATATTTCACCGTAGGACAGTACATGCTGTCTAAGCCAAAGACAATACTTGCAAATCTGTAAATCATACCAATGACACTACATTGAATTACATGTACAAGTTCTAATAGTGAGCCTGTCCTGGTGGAACTAGCGAGCAGTGTCTCTCCGATGAACTCTTCAGTGGCATTGAGCACTCGCTGAAGCATGCGCTGGCAAGTGAAGAAATCGATTATGCCACGCTGCTTCTTAATTATTAATAGATTTGTTATAGTTTAAGTTGTGGTTGGCGTCAATTGATGGGGTGTTTACAGTGGTTGTAGTCAAGAAAAGAAATGTTGCCTGCCCTGTAGAAAATTATTTGATTTTTTTAATTTATATAATATTTTATATTCCTATTACAGCCGACAAATGTTTCATGCTTATTATGTTTTCTGAAAGCTTGTAGGTATCAGAACTACCGAACAAAAGAAAAAGGTTGAGAAAAGAACCAGAGGTTACTCACATTATGAGATTAAGGTGTCAAGCATATGCATAACTTGTGTGCGTGGCCAAGTTCAATTTGCGGTTGATGCTAAAATGTGCAGACATTCTAGCATGCTTAGTAATCCACATAAGCGGTTTCAATGCTTTTTGTTTAGACTCATTGTTGTTGCATAGCAGGGCAACACTCTTGATTTAAGAGTGCAGATAGAGTGGAGAAAGTTATGAGGAGGGCTACACACCCTACCAATGTTTTTGGTGTAGCAAATAGGGCAGCCATGTTGGAATGAACATTTCCCAGCCTAAACCAATGGGAGCTTCGCATCTTGAAGCATTTAACTTGAAACTTTTTCAGAATGTGCACTCTCTTTAGCCTTACATAATTAAGAGAGCATGCATTGAGGCTAGTACTGTAGAGGCGTCGCGAGAGCTCCCGCTCTCGCGAGACCTCGCAGCGCGACGAAGCCCGCCCCCGCGGCTTCGTGCGCAGAGACGAGCGGAGAGAGCGACGCGACAAGGTGCGTCCCGCCGGCTCCTCCATAAACGGGGCCTGCAGTGCGTACACTGCACACAGACATCACGGCAGCTTACCATGAGCTTCATTAGGCACGTTGGCCTTTATTGTTGAGACACGCACGTTGCGTGCATTGATGCATGAAACCAAGAAGGAATGAACAGATTGTTAAAGATTCCCCGACTCCTGTCTTTACTACAAGCTTTTTACTACATAAATTGGCGACGAGGATCATCACCAGAACCCACGGAGAATCATGCAAGGCGCAACGCCACCGCCACTCTTTCTACAAACTCCAGGTAGGCCTGCCATCCCATGGCCACAATGGCAACCCCTGTTCACAACATATGTGTAAGCTCTAGGAGGAGCGGGGTTCTCAGCGGCTAGGCGCAGGGCCATGCTACTCAATGCTCTGGGAGTTGAAGGCCAAAGAGTGTTCGAGAGTCTCACCCCCATACCGGTGGCTGACGAAAATGACGATGTTTTTAAGGAGGCGGTCAGGAGAATCATAAAAAGATTTGCCAGTAAGGAGAACACAGTGCTCCACAGGATAAGGTTTTACACCCGAAAGCAAGAGATGTCTGAACCAGTGGACGATTATGTCACAAAACTGAGGGAACTAGCGGCGCTGTGCAGTTTTGGCAACAATGCAGAGAGTCTCATATGTGATATGTTGGTTGTGCACACCAACAGTCGCAAAGTCCAGGATAAATTCATCGTTGAAAAGGAACTGCAATTGGAAAAAGCAATAGAAATTGCCAGAGCAGTTGAGGAAACGGCTGGAAGACGAAAGGAGCTTACAGGAGCCCAGGGTCCCGCTGAGATACAAACGGTGAGATTCCATTCAAAAAAAGAAAGGCCAACAATGGACACGAGAGAAGGAAGAGGGAACAGGAAAGAACCCCTCAAGTGCCACAGGTGCACTAGCACGAAGCATCTAGCGTTCGACAGGGAGTGCCCAGCCAGAGACAAAGAGTGCTCCATCTGCAAACGAATTGGCCACTTCTCTATAGTGTGTCGGTGGAGAAACAAGAAAGTCTCCAGTCTCGCCGCAGATCGCAATGCAGAGAAAGAATCTTCCTCAGAAGATGAAGGAAGACCCACCGTCATCATGGTGAACAGCACAAGAGCAAGAAGAGAGAAGCCCCACTGCACGATCAAAATCGATGGCAGGGAAACGAGGGTCATGACGGACTCAGGTTCTGATTTAACGATCATACCCCTTCGGACCTACAAGGAAATGGTGGGAAAAGAGAAGGTGCAAGTACTAACCACGAGGCACAAACCCACTGTGTTCGGAGGGGCGTCAGTCGAACTGCTGGGATATATCAAGGGCAGAGTAGAATTTAAAGGAAGGGAAACCACAACCAGAGTGTACTTCAGTCACGAAGGTACAGCAGTGTTGGGTTGGGATGACCAGGACAAGCTAAAAATCAGACTGGATCCCAGCACCGAAGATCAGGTTTTGTCGGTCAGGGTGACGAGTGGACACGTTGTCAAAAGCGATTACCCGACACTTTTCTCGGAGGAGCCGGGGCACATTAAAGGTTTTCTACACAAAATTGTGCTCAAAAGAAATGCTGTCCCAGTAAAGCACCATGTGAGGCCGGTACCAGCCACAGCAAGGGACACATTTAAAAATCAGTTAGAAAAAATGAAAAGGGAAGGGGTCATTGAAGAAATTGAAGCATCCGAATGGCTGAGCCCGGTCGTGCTGATAAAGAAGCCCCAGTCACAGGAACTAAGCGTGTGCATAGACCTGCGCAGCTTGAACCTGGAAGTGGTCACTGATAATTATCCCCTTCCAAGCATCAACAAACTCATTCTCCTAATGAAAGAAGCAAAAATATTTTCAAAACTGGACATGAGAAATGCATATCACCAAATACAACTGCATGAAGAGTCGAAACCCCTCACAGTGTTCATCACCCCCTTTGGAACATACCAATTCACCAAAATGCCATTTGGATTGTCATCAGCAGCATCGGCTTTCCAACGCATGATGGATGTCCTGCTACGGAAAGTTCAAAATGTGGTGTACTTCCAGGATGACATCCTAGTGTATGCAGCGGATGAGCAGGCGCACGATGCCACGCTGAGGACGGTTCTAAGCAAGTTACAAGAAGCAGGGGTGCGACTACGGCATGAAAAATGTCTATTCAAGGTGAAGGAAGTAGAGTACTTGGGATACAAAATTTCGGAAAAAGGTATCAGTCCCAAACAGAATCTCATGCAAGCCATTGTCAAAGCGCCGGAACCCACTAGTAAGGAGGAAGTGAGGTCATTTCTTGGACTGGCCGAATACTATGCTAAGTTCATACCCAAATTCTCGGAGACCACGGCACCTCTCCGTGAATTACTCAGAAAGGGATCGGAATTTACATGGCAAGAACCCCAGAAGACTGCGGTGGAGAAGATAAAGCAACACATCATTGATGCACCTTGCCTCCAGCCATTCAATCCGTTGTGGGAAACAGTCGTCACCACAGATGCCAGTGCATATGGACTAGGAGCGGTCTTAACTCAAAAGAAAGGTGACACGGAACATGTGGTGGCAATGCCTCGAAGGCCTTATCAGAGGCGGAACAGAACTATTCCACCATAGAAAAAGAAATGTTGGCCTGTGCATGGGCGATGGAACATTTCAGGACATACGTTTGGGGCACGAAATTCAAGCTGGTGACTGATCACAAGCCCCTCATTCACATGCTTAGCCCGGGAGGCACTAAAGTATCCACACCCAGACTAGCACGCATCGCGGCCAAGCTGCAGGAGTACACGTTTGAGGTCCAGCACATCTCAGGCTGGAAGAATTCGCAAGCTGACTGCATGTCGAGACTACCAGAGTGTAAAGAAAAAGCCACCACATTCCTGCAAGGAGAATGCATAGTTGCATCCATCACAGACTTGAGGGCACCTGTTTACCTAGAACTCAGTGAAAGACATTGGGAGGAAGAGGATGGAAAAGACCCTACCATGGCCATGATTCGCAAATGGATAAAAGAAGGCTGGCCAAGTGAAAAAACGCTGCCCGAGGGCATGAGGCCCTATTGGAAAGTGTCGGATGAGCTGTCTGAAACGGAAGGGATAATCATGAAAACCGATCAGATTATTCCCTCCGCAGGAATGAGAAGCACCATCCTCTGTAGAGCCCACGCGGGCCATTTGGGAAACAAAATGACGCGCCGCAGGGTGAGAGAGGCCTACTGGTGGCCATCCATGGACCAGGAAATTCGGTCCATGATAGAGCGTTGCCATGAATGTCTAAATAGTGACAAGAGACTTAAGGTCTGCCAAGCACCCCTGATACCCACAGAAATAGCAGAAGCGGTGTGGTCCAAAGTGGGCATCGACTTCATAGGGCCGTTGGAAGCCATGGCACCTGAACATCGATACGGCATAGTAATGGTGGACTACCTATCCAAGTGGGTGGAGGCGGAGTTTGTCCCGAACATAACTACCCAAACAGTCATAGAAGTACTCACAGAAATTTTTCAGAGGGAAGGCCTTCCCAGAGAAGTGGTCACTGACAACGGGGTGCAACTGGTTTCTAAGGACATGGAGGAATTCTTGAAAAGAAACCACATCAAACAAAAGAAAGCGGCCCTATATCACCCCCAGGCCAATGGGCTCGTAGAGAGGGCCAACCGATTCATAAAGGGCGCAATTCAACTGGCAACCGCTTTGGGTAAGGACCCTCTCAAAATCACCAAGGAGGCCATAGCGGCTCACAGACTCACTCCAAATGGGATCACGCAAACATCTCTGTTCAAAATGTTGAGAGGGAGGAGTGCGGCATCCACGCTGATTCCACCATGGTTGTCGAAGGTACGAGAGGACGAAGCAGTTGACATGTCAGAGGTAGTGTGGAGAATTGAAAGCAGTAAAACACGCATGAAGTCATGGAGTGATCGGAGAAGAAGGACTAAGCAAGCATCCGACATAGGGAAAGGAGATTTGGTTAAAATCAGACTACCCCAGAAAGATCAGGTCACGGGGTCTCGGTATAGCCAACCCATCGAAGTGATTCACAGGGGAACAAATCACGTCCCCACGGAAGATGGACGCGCATGGAACATGGAAAGAGTTGCACTATTCCAGAAGACTCGGGAGAAAGTGAGTACGCAGGAGAGATCTCGAATGGAAGCCGAAAGGGACTACGAAAGACCTGAAGAACGAGAACTCGTAGGAGACGACAGAGAAAGGATGGAAATCGAAGTTGAACCTGAAGCATCGAGTGCAGATCCCGAACCAGTGCAACAGGAAGAGTGCCCGGGAACAGGCGATCGGCCCAGAAGGGAACACAGAAGGCCGGTGAGATATAATGACTATGTTCTACAGTGAGTTTGCTGTTGGTTGAAAAAGGGAGATGTGTAGAGGTGTCGCGAGAGCTCCAGCTCTCGCGAGACCTCGCAGCGCGACGAAGCCCGCCCCCGCGGCTTCGCGCGCAGAGACGAGCGGAGAGAGCGATGCGACAAGGTGCGTCCCGCCGGCTCCTCCATAAACGGGGCCTGCAGTGCGTACACTGCACACGGACATCACGGCAGCTTACCATGAGCTCCATTAGGCACGTTGGCCTTTATTGTTGAGACACGCACGTTGCGTGCATTGATGCATGAAACCAAGAAGGAATAAACAGATCGTTAAAGATTCCCCGACTCCTGTCTTTACTGCAAGCAGTTTACTACAAGTACTATTTTTAAGAAATGTTTCTTTCACATCGCTTAGACTAGAGATACAATGTTTGTGTCTTCATTCATTTTTAAGTAGTTTATGCCTTAAATATGTAGCAACACTTGTCACATTCACTCAGAATCTACTGCCTCACTGCTGCACAACACCGGCATGGTGTGCAGGCTCCATAGTGATAGATTATGACATGCGTCTAGGTTAGTGTTGTGAAATGTTTGGAATCCTAATGGAGTTGGACGCACTCACTCCTCCACTGGGGGCCAGCTTTTCCAGAGTGCGACATTGAGGGTTATAATGATTCTACAAATGGGGAATTGCTTTATACATGTTCACACTCACTCAAGAAAAACCTTTCCATGCACACTTCACCAAAGAACCCATACAAAATACATTACTTTATCAATTGCAAAATACTGTTCTGCATCTTTAAAATGTTTCGCATTTGTGCCAAAAATACCTAGAATGCATTATCAGCCCTTAAAGGACAGAGTCCTTGAATGTGTATATATATTTTTATACATATATATATGTGCCGTCAGAAGCAAATACACATGATACACACAATCTACACACTGGATGGATCAACATGACAAAGGAAATATGAAGGATGACTCATTGATTGGCCTGCAACATTTTAAGAAACTGGAACAAGAAGGAAACCTCAAACTGTTTCCACTAAATAGATATATAAAATCAACACAATTGATATGATATATTTTATTTATAGCACGCCTATACACAAGTGTTTCAAGGCGCGACGAGGCAAGTGGGGACAAGGGAGGACAAGACAACGATCTTACTAGCTTACAAGGCCAAGTGACATTGAGATTGCGCAAGTGCGGGGAGAGGGAAGGGCAAAAGTGCAGGGGGAAGGGGAGGAGGAGAAGTGCAAGACATCGGATCAAGACATAAAGAAAAGTGCGGCCAACAGATGGCGGTGCAGGGGTTGAGTGCAGACAACAGGTGTTAGATAAGTGTAAGTAGGGGGGACTGTAGGGATGCAGAATACAGCCAGCAAGGGCAGGGTTGCCAGGATGCAGTGCAAGTGTGCAACTGGGAGGGCAAGGACCTGGGTCCGTAATTAGAGCATAGCCAGGTAACCCGTGCATTTTCTGGCATGAGATCAGCAGGAAGTGGAATAAAAAAAGGCAGAAGCAAAGAGAAAAGTCTTGAGCTGCTTCCGGAACCGGAGATGGTTCTGCTCAAGTTTCAGAGAGGCAGGGAGGCTGTTCCAGAGGGAGGCACTGGCCGAAGAGAGAGATCTGCCCCCAACTCGTTGCTAAGAGAAGCGACTGACCCTCAGGGAGTTGGAGGAGGAAGAGCAAAGCGCTCGCGAAGGAAGATACTTCTGAAGAGAAAGCTGTAGGTATTTTCGACCTAGCCCCCAGAAGGCCTTGTGGACAATGCATGACCATCAGTCTGGCTTCAGAGCTGCCAGAAGCACGGAAACGGCTCTCCTGAACATCTGTGAAGACCTGCTCTCCAACCTTGACTCTAACACCCCTTGTGCCCTCATCTTGCTTGATCTCTCTTCTGTCTTTGACACTGTCAACCATGCCATACTGCTCAACCGTCTCCGTGATAACCTGGGTATCACTGGTCAGGCTCTGGCGTGGCTGACTTCTTTCCTCTCTGACCGACCCTCCCAGGACCAGCTTGGGTCCTTCCTTTCCACTATCTTTTTCTCTACCTGTGGTGTCCCCCAGGGGTCTAACCTCTCTCCCTGGCTGTTCAACCAATACCTGGCACTCCTTGCCCACCGTATCGCCGCTCTCTGCCCCAACTTTCAGTGCTATGCGGATGACACCCAGCTCATTTTCAGGCTACCCTCGGCCTCCTCCTCTCCTTCCCTCATCTCTGACTGTCTGTCTGCTATCCAGGAGTGGTGTGCCGCCAATGACCTCTGCCTTAATGCCAGTAAGACTGAGATTCTCCTCATCGGCACACCCGCTCCCTCCTTCCCTGTAACTCTGTGGCTGGCCTCTCTTGGCCCTCTTCCCGCTCCCACCTGCAAGGCAAAAAACCTTGGGATCATCTTCGACTCCACACTCTCCTTCTCTCCTCACATCTCCAACGTCTCTAAGAAGTCACACTACCAGCTGCACCTCCTCAGAGGTATTCTTCCTTTCCTATCCTTCCCCCAGAAGCTCACTGTCTCCAGAGCTCTGGTTCTCTCTAGGCTGGACTATTGTACAGCCTCTTTCTAAATCTGCCTGCTTCTACTCTCCGCCCTCTGTAATTTATCCAGAACAGGACTGCAAGACTTGTCCTTGGCCTCAAGCCCAATATTTAGAAATATGCCCCATATTTAGAAGTTCTAATGATGGAGAGTAGCCTCCTTTACTCCTTCCTGTCTTGGCTTCCAGTTCACATTATGCTCGATTTCACTTTTACCTGTTTTTTGGCAGACAACG
This sequence comes from Ambystoma mexicanum, assembly GCF_040938575.1. Lineage (NCBI taxonomy): Eukaryota > Metazoa > Chordata > Amphibia > Caudata > Ambystomatidae > Ambystoma > Ambystoma mexicanum. The sequence continues at coordinate 599,272,087 of NC_090941.1, read as the reverse complement.
ATATTTAGTGACGGCCTTCTTTTACTTTACCCAATGCATGTATATCTGTCATTGTTATGTTGCGTTTGAATTATTGTTAAGTGTTGTAAAAGTTTTTTGCTATTCTTGTTAGCTCCCTTATGCCCACGGACCATTACGGCGCTATAAAAATAAATAAACATAAACATATGTCCTCCACATTATTAAACACTCATACTATATAATCTCACAATTTTTCCCTCCATCTGTGCAGCATGCTATTTTATATTGCACACTCCCGTGTAATTTAATAAGGGATACAGCAATACTATATCCTCAACATGTAAAATGTATGCGAACAGCATCAAATTACTATGCTAAATATGATAACCCAGGGGAGTGACGTAGCATTCCCTCATTGGACAATTTTCTAGATATATGTGCCAGTTTGGGTCCAAAAAACCAGTATAGCATGGACATTGGCCAATGGGAAGGCAGGCCGTTTCCCCGGGGTCGCTGGTGGCATGGCTTTCAGCGCACCACTCCCTCTCATCATGGGAGGACCGCGCTGACAGACATGCTGCCAGCGCTGCATGGCTGTCAGCGCAGCAGTCTCTCTCAACACGGAAGTGCTGTACTTACAGCCATGCGACCATGGCTGTCAGCGCTGCACTCCCTCTCTTCATGAGAGCGCCTCACTGAGAGCCATGCTGCCAGTGCTGCTCTCCACCTTGCCTGGGCTGCACCTGACAGATGAAAAATCACCGGCTCCCTCCCCCACTCCTTACCTTCTTAGGTTGGGGTTTGGAGGACCCCATCTCAGCGCTGCTCACATCCAGCCTGGAACACAACTCGCAGATGCAGTCCTGGCATGGGGAATCACGTGTTCCTCCCCCACTCCTTATCTTGTTAGGGGGGAGCAGCCATCTCCCCTTGCTGTCTGTAGTCTTGCCCGTTCTGCACCTAGCAGATGCGCCTGGCTGCTGATTAAGCAATGCCCCTCGCTCCTCATTATGTTTGGACTTGATTGCTGGGAACTGGCTAGTTCCCAGCAACCACTCCAGGCAGATTTTCTTTTTTTTAATTTATTTTTTATTTTTTTAGTGACATAATAGCTTTATACACCACACTCTCAGGCCATACCGGGAATTATGGACCCTGAAGACCTCATCAAATGCCCTTGCTGTGCTCTGGCCTTTAACTTGGTCTTCAGGGCCTATAATTCCCAGTATGGCCCTCGGGATAGGTCTATAAAGCTTAATTATTCCCACATGGTCTTGGTATGGACACTACATTATAGACTAGCTACATACTAAATTAAAAGAATTCTTGATATGTATTTACCAAAAATAATATAGAACTTAAATACATTAAATACTTGTGATTGGGCAGATGCCCCCTCACTAAATATATCCTCAACAAATGATAACATGGCCACCATATAATATGGTTAATATAATCACCAAGACTGTTTAGCTGATGTGGGTACAATACAGATTTTACATAATAACATTGAGTAAAGTCATGAATCTACTAAAGACATAGCAGCAAAGTATTATGCTCTTCTTTTCTAGTTACTTCCTCGAGCAGCCAACTACACTTCAACAGGTTAGACAAAAGAAAACTACAAAACCCAACAAAACAGCAACATTTTAGTCAGTACTTGACATCTTTATTGTGCTGGATCACATGACAATCCCTTACAATCTCATTCACTGGACCCCCTTAAAAGACTCTGCTCCAGACAACTCTTCCTCTTTCTTTCGCTGCCACCTAATTAGAACTTCAATAAATAAACTCTGGTCTCATTATGATTTGACTTTGTAATGATTGTCCAACTTCCTCACATTCCGGATGGCTTAACCTCTGAACTTGCAGCACAGAGACACAACCATATGATACCCCTCATCAGTGTAGGGCAGACAATCGCTCCATTTATTCAGCCAGTGAAGAGAAACCTGCCCTGACGCCATACTGAGCTGACCTTCTCTAACATACTCACTCTCTGCACTCTCATAATCAACCTAAAGTGATTGTGCGGTTGGGTTGATACTTCACTTCTGTGTCTTAAACAAAATTATGACTTTCCTTAACGTTAGTATGGAAAATCAGTATTCTCTGTCAAGACCGGAGGCTTTCATTCTGCTTGCTCAAAGCTTGCTCGCCACCAATGAGGCTACTGGGTAGATACGTTTGAAGTAAGAAAAAATGTGTTTGACCAGTCTGCAGCTCTTAGTATGTCTTCCAGGCACACCCCAAACCTGAATGCTTTAGATGACACTGCAACATGGACAGGGTGTGCCCTGAAGCTGCCTGTGTCTATCCCTGCTTCAAGCCATCACCATTTGACCCATCTACACATAGTGGCGGCCAACTCTACTTTAAAGGGCTTCCTCAGGGTGATCAGCAACTGTGCCTGTATCAGGACCCTCAGATGTTCTGTCACTGTCTTGTAAACCTCAAGACACCTAAGTCCCGGGCAAGGGCAGTCCCGGAAAAGCCTGGCACACTACCGTCCTGATACCTGCCTTTGTTCTCCGATTAATGTGGAAAGTTATCCCTGCATGAGAATTACATTTGTTATCTATTTCCAGTGTACTAATGTCTGTCACCCTCTTGCATGAGATTAGACAGAGGAGTGTGGTCAATTTGGCCATCAGGTCTTTTTTTGCTAACTCACAGTTATCTGGACACCTTTGAAATAGCTGAAAAAGCCAGAGGACCTCAAGATCATCCCATAAGTGCAAATATTGATTTGAGGTGCAATACAATAGTATGTTGCTGGTCTGCGCAATGGGTAGACGAGGAGGTGACCTGCAACTAAAGTTAAGACAAATAGAAGCCAAGTATATATACAATTTGCAGTGTGTTCAAGCAGGGCTCAATTCTGAGCATGAAATGGGCGTATTTCTGTAATGCATTCTTTAATATGAATGTGATTGGATGGACACAAGAATGACATGCCAGTTTCGAGCGGTCTTTTAGATTTTGACCAAATTATTTTGGATTCATAGAGAAATTCCTCTTTCCTATTAGACTTTATATAACTGTCATGATGGGTCTAACATGTCATTTGCTCTTGGATTGATTAATCTTCATGGTGTCTGAATTGAGATGTCGGACCTTGCCTGCATGCTACTGGTTGTTACATGGGAATTAGCCTTTCCTCTATCGTTAAAATGGTTTTAAAACATTGGTATTGTGTAAATGATCACCTCAATTAGTTATCAGATATTTACGCATTTAATGGTATTTTGCATAGTTTTTGAATCAGATACAGGACTTTAACTAATTTCGATTACCACTACTTGTCAATACGGAAGCAGTCCTTTTTAATCACTGGACTTTCATAAGCCCTTAATCACTGGACTTTGGTAAGCCATTCTTCAATGGGAACTATCACTTTGATCAGTTTCTAGGCCTTGAATGGATCCAGGGCTGCCTAATACATTCTCTGGCACCAAATCAATTAACATTTGGATTCTGGTACATTCGACTGACTCACATTCTCTCATCCGAAATTTGAGCAACTTATTATGCTAACAGGGCGAATTTCCCTACTCAGATCCATCATTAAGAGAACCTACATTCATTCAGACAATGCCTACGCCGGCAGGGCATTTTATGTACAATTCACTCTGTAAACCAATGACACATGCATTGTTTACCTTTTAAAAACACAACCCAGATGGCGCCGACCGCAAGCCACGAGGTACAGCACGGGATTGAGCCCGTTTTTTTTATTAATTCACAGGTAAGCGAGTCCTTGGAGAAGTTAGCTTTTTGTCCTACATGGATGCCTTATAATTTATTGATGTAGATTATTCCAATTACATCTATTACAGGTATTTTCACCTTGGTATACTGCACGAAGGATTGCTATCTCTAGAGCATTGCGCCCTGCTGACATTATCTATTCCGAACTGACCACAGGTCAGGATTTTTGAAGACTACAGACAAGATTTCTACATGAACCATTATTTTGTACCTTAGAGGTAAGAAGTGTACCGTGTGATCATGCCAGTGCAGCTACAGTACCCGGTATACCGGGCTGTGGTTTTATAGTAGATTTCAATTTTTTATTTTCATAATTACAGAATCTTATACGGAGGATTAACCTCAGAATTGACCTTATTCCGACCAAATTTATTGTGGGTTGAACCTATCAAGATTGTTCTTCCATCCATAACGACAATATAATCATTTACCTCACCAAGGGTAAGGGTATTTACCTATTGACCACCATGATCTTGAGCTCATTGGTTTTGCAGCATAATCATGAGATTATCTAATACCTTTCACTCCATTTTCATTATAGAATGCAGTATAGGATCAAGTTGGTGAGTGGCCAACCCTATGGTATTCAAATAGGTTTTGCATGCAGTCTTAGATCGAGTAAGGATCTGGTGCACCTGGGCAAAGAATGTTCTCGACTTATATTTTGATTAGTCCATCACATGGTTGTTATTTGGAATCTGGGCACGGCATGCTATCGGGTGTTAGTGCAGAGTAATCCAACTACACAATAACCACTGCATGATTTTAGCATGCTTGAAACTGGCATCTCACGCTTGCTCTTCTGGCCAAGATGTAAACATTTCTCTTACTGTTCCTTCAACTCACTCACAATGGTACTTGAGAAATGTGTCCTGATACCGCGGGAGCACAATACACATGCACTCTAGTGGGGTACTCATACTTTTCCTTAATTCTGTCCTTTTTGTTAATGCTAAATTCTTTGATCACCGGACCAGCAGTGTCTCACTATACTCCCTCTCAAGTGCTGTTTACCCACACCCGTTCCCCTTTTCCAACAACCCAAACACCCCCCTTTACCTTTCCTGCTTCACACACTCACCCCAACACACCCTTATCCACACAAATAGGCAACCATCACCCCACACCGAAACAACTATGTACACGTTAATTACCAATAAACAACATAGTAAATAATGCTTATTTATACAATGGTGTAGACCCTTCCTCTGTCTCATTGCCTCGAGACAAGGGAATTTCCCCTCCTAAAACCCCCTTTTCTTGGGCGAAGGGATCCCAGGACCTTTGTATAGCAGACCTCTATTCTACTTGCAGCACTGCCTTTCCTCTCATAAGAGGAGATCCCTCTGGCTACTACTACAAAATCAATAATATCACCACGTGGTCTCTACTTTCCACACACTCCCACTTTCACATTTCCCCCCCATTGTTTTCTCCGCAATGGTGCACTTATGTCTATTCGTTTTCCTGAGAGCCTCTGATGCGGGGTCCCCTTCAATTGGCTGCACAACTGGGCGCAGCGCCCTACTCCGAGGAGCAGGCAGGCCATCTGAAAACAGCGCCTGCAAAACTTCTTCAAGTTGTGCACATGGGAATGGTCGCTGCAGACAGGTGCTGCAATAAAGGATGAGTTATACAGAAATTCCCAGCCTCACAGAGGATCTGGGATCACGTCGGGCTCACCAAATTTGTAGGTAAAGACCCAAAACCTGGTTGATAAAAAATACTCCACTAGGGGTCAAATAATCAGTGCACCAGATTTGCAAAGACAACAAGGTTTATTGCACGCAAAATGTGTCAGACAGTCCTGTAGAACTGAAATGAAATGGAGCACAACATACCCAGTCGGGCTACATATTTTATAATGGAGAACCGCTGATTAACATAAACTATACATAAAATGTTACAACATTATCCCACGGTCCCCACTGGCTATCACCTATACAAAAATCTGAATGTCCCCTATGGTCCATTAACCTATTTGTTAAACGTATCTAAATACATTCCCCTAAAAAATGACCTAACACATTGTCATCAACAGTACTGCAACATAACTGGTTCTCCTGTAAAAAGAACATAATTACAACAAGGCATGTATCTCATTTGCTGGAGGGATCTTAACCCCCATGTGGTTTGCATCTCTCTGACAGGGCCCAATCAGAGAGTAGGTGAGAGCACGAGGTCAACTCTGCTTGGAAATACAAGAACCTTCTCTTTATACCAGACACGACGGTGCGCACAATCAGTTCCTCCAGTCATGTAACTAAATGTATTGGATTCACCTTTGCATCTCCCGTCTCAAATCATGGTACGTCCCTAGCAAAACCTCTCCCTTATCGTCCTAAAAAACCAGGTGCCCATAAAATGGCGTGACCAGGGTACTGCACTGAGGCCAGGTTATTTATTCATCGCCATGGTATGGCCATCTCAGGTTCAAACCTTGCTAAGCTTCTGGGCGCCAGTGACCAGCATGTCTTGCTCCCATAAAATCAACCTTCAAAGGCACAGCTATCCCTACTTCCCAGACCCAACATTCCAGTCCCATTTCCTCAGGGCCCTGCAGCTTGACACAATCAAATGTTATCTGCTCCACACATCTGCCTGTAGTCCATGTGGCCTAACTTTTCTCTGGGGTTTTGTCCGTCATATGAACTCACAGGACTGAGGCTTCAACAGAGTGCCTTCATCTTGTATTTCCAAAACGCATCTTTTACCTTTGGTTGAAATCCAACAATGGTGAGACCGTTGCTACCTCAGCCCTCAGCCCTCTCAATGACCATAACACCACTCTGACTCCATTCCTCGTGGCTACCCATTTCTCAATACCTGCTTGCACCCCTCCCAGAGCACAACATTGGCCCCTACTAGTAAACACAAAATCCTACATGCTATACATTGCCCTAACTTAAACCTCAGCATCTGCAACATCATGACATTGTTGCTCTTTCTATAAGGCTTTATGATGCTTCTAATGTGTGTCAAAGCTAACTGCAAAACACACGTGTGCGAATTACCGCACCCAACAGTAAAATGCTTACATGAAATGCCTACTAATACAGTTAATGCAGCCTGATCCATTTTCCTTGCTTGAGACATTGCACTTGCATCCCAACAGCCTGATTAAAAGAATTGTGGGCATTCAAGTTCCCCTGGACCCTATGGTTATTTTATTAGGTTATGTAGACGAAAAAGATATTTTCACCCTTGGGGCTTCGCATTACATACTTTCAGGCCACATTTTAACGGCAGCTAAACTTACCATATCCCACAATTGGAGAAATTTAGAAACACCTTTGCTGAATATGTGGTGGGCCAAGATATGGTATATGTGTGCCATGGAAAAAGTCACTGCCACTGTCTCTGACACCTTAGTTAAGTGTAGGCGGACCTGGGTCCCCTTCATAACATTCATTCATTCCGATGACTACTGTACCCTGATCCATCAACAATGGAAGTCGTTCTCGTTATCATAATTGGGGTACATGATGTTTTTCCAGCAGTGACTTTCTGGGGGGATTTGATTTGTCTGAATCTTACACCTTATGAACTAGATCTTGATGATTTACCGATATGTATGTCTTTCCCCAATAGTTTTTTGGTTCTCAATGTGTGTGCAAGTGAAATGCTCTCTCCTTGATTGTTACCTTTTTTCTGTATTTGAAAATCAAATTAAAATATTGTAAAAAAAAAAATATATATTACACTTCGCTAAGAGGGTCTCTGGTCCACACATTCATTTTCAACACCATTGCCTAGTCATCCACCCTCACACAAGTTACCATTCAGTCCTCCTCCACAGTTAAATTGTTGACTGATATTCCTTCCAGACAGGATAAATGATGTATGAGCCTAAACTCCCCTTCCACCTTCTTCGGCACCACCCCCAGTGAAGACACCATTAGGTCCCTGCCCGGCCAATCTTTAAAGGGGTGCACCAATCTCCCCTCTGTAAGGTCCTTTCCCATCTTCACCTCTGCCACCTTTGTCCTCTTCTTAGCTGACCTCAAATTGTTTGACCATCTTTTCACATGGTGCCCCAGTAACCCAACATAAAACCAGCAGCAAACCCTTGCACTCTGCCTATCTGGATAAAATTCCATTCACCTCAAATACAGGTACATTTTAACTGGCATCAGTGCTCCAGATACGATTTTGAAGTGGGAATATTGTATTCCCTATTTTGTAAAGTCAGGAGTAAAATAATTTTTGGGGGAATAGAAATGTAAGTCCATTTCCCCAATGGGAGTATTTTATAAGCGGACCAATCCGAGGAACTACAGGCCTATTGCGCTTTTAGATTCAATTGGTAAGATATTCACCTTAATCTTACTGCGCGGCTTGAAAAACTGGGCTATTAAGGAAGAAATCCTGGATAAACGCCAGCCGGCTTTCATGAGTGGAGTGGGAACTTCGTTGAATCTTTTTCTACTAAATCTCCTAAAACTGAGAGCCCTCGAAACAAAAGGAAATATCTACCTGGGATTCATGGACCTCGAGCAGGCTTTTAACGCAGTTAGCAGAGAACACCTGTGGGCTAAACTTGAAAATTGGGACTGCCGTGGAGACCTCTTGCAAGCTATAAAAGGTCTGTACTCAGACACCTCAGTTCGAATAATTGCATCGAAGGGTGGGGATACAACAGAGAAAATCCTGACGTCAAAAGGCATATAACAGGGCTGTGCACTTGCTCCCTTTCTGTTCATCCTGTACCTGGCAGACATAAAAGACTCACAGGACAAAATTAGAGCTTTTCCACCAAAGCTCGAAAGGTCTGACCTCTCCTGGATTCTCTACACAGACAACATTGTTTTCATCGACTTAATGGCAATCGGACTCCAGCGCCAAATAGTGGAATTCAAAGCTTTCCTTGATACAAATAGAATGAAAATCAATGCCGATAAGTCGAAGATCCTCGTTATGCAATCTGCCTTAGGGACAAGGAACAAAAAGAAGGCCTTCACGTGGAGAATCGAGCATCAAGAGATGAAAGTAGTGGATACTATAACCTATCTTGGGGTCAAAATCAACAAAAATATAAATGAACAGTCCCAAATCAATTTGATCAGAGAATGTCTTCAAAAATTAGCAAATCAAGGGAGAGCTCTTCACCAGAGATACGGCACTTACTCCATGTTGCCAATCATCTCCTTTTACAAGCAAAAGGTTGTTCCTATTTTGACCCATGGTGCTGAGACCTGGCTAAACTTGGCATGGGCTGAATGGGGGAAGCTGGAAGCCTATTTCTGGCGAAAAATTCTAAGACTACCAAATTGCCTAAAAGTTGAAACGATCAGACATGAGTTAAGGCTAACATCCATGGCCTTGACGGTCCTATGGAAAACCATCTCCCTTTATCGCAAATGTCTTTTGGATCCACCACCTATTCTATTTGAGATAGTGGCAAATCCCGGAAACAACACACCCGAAAAAATCTTGTGTAAGTGGAAACTACAACAAAACAATATCCTAACAGAGACACTCAAGGATAATCCGGAAAATGCTAAGAAATTGCTACGTGAGAAGGACTGGATAGATACGGACACGCATAAGGCGCAAAATATCTACTGCCATATCATTATATGGGAAAGAAAACAACTAAAGCATCCCCCGCCGTATCTTACAAGAATTCCATCATCCAGTACAGGAATCTTTTGATGCAGTGCAGACTCAATCTACTGCCGTCAAGAGAAGTGCAGTATTTAAGAAAACAGCTCACGATTCAAGATGCAGGCTGTCGCTTTTGTAGGAAATCAGAAATCTTGAAAACTATGAGGCACCTTGCACTTTCCTGTCCGAGATTCCAAAAAAATAAGGACCATTTATCTGAATAATCCCACGGGACTTTTGGATGCCAAAGTCGCAGAAGAATTGTGGGAGCGGCTAATGACAGTCAACAAACTTGGACAGACTTTGGCTGCCTTCAAATTGGTGGAACGAATTTGCCTTACTCTCTCGGAGATCAAGGAACAATCCCCTGAAGAAAAGGAGAATCTGGAAGACTTTAAAGAGGCTTAAGGGGCCAGATGATCCTGGAATTTGGAATCTTTTTTCTATGTTAAAGGTTGAAAATTCGTATTCGACCAACAAAAGAATAAAATAAATAAAAACAAAAAATAAGCGATAAATATGTTTTAACAGGAAAACGGAAATGTTTCTGTAATAATTATTTCTTTGCACCTAAATATTCATGTACATGAAAAGATCATGTTTACATCTTCCAATCACGCTACAATAATAGTCATTTATTCCTCTTGTACTACATACACAAATGGTCCAAACACATCCATGAAGCTGTTTAGTTAAAAAAACAGGGGCACAACGTCCTACATGTCTATCTGTTTTTTGATGGGAGTATTTGCCTATTTGTATGGAGTAAAAGTGGCTGATACATCTCTTATCTGTAGGGCTGATTTGCCTTCAGGGTCCAAGCCCTTGATAGCTAGACCCTCTTCCTAGGGGCGCAAGCATTGAGGAACTGGGTGCCATCCCGGGCACCTGCTGCACTCATGTCTGACCTTACACACGGCTCTAAAGCATGCCTCTTTATTAAAGAGCCAGCATGCTATAGTATGTCCTCTACCCTCCACCCTGACCCCGTCGTGAGTCAGGCAGCCGAGAAAAAAATGCTGATAAGATAATTACTTCCTTACTGCATGCATTAATTCATCATTCCAGTCTGGACACGTTCCATCTAGTCTCAAGGAAGCATGGGTGCGCCCACTCCTCAGAAAACCTTCCCTTGACCCCACGGCTCCAGGGAACTATAGGCCCATCACCACAGTCCCATTTTTACTTAAAATTCTCGACAAAGCAGCTTACCTGCAAGTCCAAGAATACCTGGAAGAGAATAGTCTCCTTGGCCTGCAGCAATCTGGCTTCCGCCCACGCCATGGCACTGAGACGGCCCTCTTAGACTTAAAGAACCAAATGGATGATATCAGAGACTCAGGCAAACCTGCGCTCCTTCTGCTCCTAGACCTATCAGCAGCCTTTGATCTGGTCGATCACAACACTCTGTGTCGCCATTTAGCTACTGAAGCCAACTTTTCCCCTAAGGCGTGTGATTGGATCACCTCCTTTCTCCAGCAGAGAGTCATGAAAGTATTCTCGGACTTTGCCTTTGCCACCCCTAGCCACATCAAATGTGGCGTTCCACAGGGATCGTGCATTGCACCTACCCTCTATAACCTTTTTACAAGACCCTTGTTCAGCATCCTCGACGCCTTGCACATCTCATATACGAATTATGCAGATGACACGCAGGTGCTTATCCCACTCACAGGGGACTATGATGCAGATCTGAACACACTCACCACCATCTACTCCACCATCCAATCCTGGATGGCAGACAATTGGCTCTGCCTCAACAGTGAAAAAACTGAGCTCCTGCTCATAGGGTCACCCACCACCCTGGGCAATCTCAATAAGCAGTACTCATCATTTTCCATTGATAACATCCTGAGCAAAGTCTCCAACCACGTCAAGACCCTAGGAGTCTACCAAGACGCCGACTTGACTATGGATAGACAGGTCAACGCCATTGCTTCATCATCTGCGTACTACACTAAAGTGCTTGACGCAACCAGACCCTTCCTATCACGCCAGAACTGCCTCACCATTGCTAGGGCTATAATCGGCTCTAGGCTTGATTATTGCAATGCTCTCCTCATTGGAACGTCCCAAAAAAAATCAACAAACTTCAGCTGGTACAAAATAACGCACACAGGGTAGCCACAGGAACTTCCAGAAGAGACCACATCTCTGAAGTGAGAAGACAGGTTCACTGGCTCCCGGTCAAAGCAAGAATTGTCTTTAAAACCCTTGCCATCACCCACAAATGCCTCCATGAGCTTGCACCCCCATACCTTTCCCACAGAATCACCAGGCATACTGCCACGAGGCCGCTCAGAGAAGGCTACTCTAACACGATCCTCACGCCAAGAATCCGTAGAGCCTGTGCAGGCAGCTCCAGCTTTCCTACATTGGCCGCCACTCACTGGAACGCACTCCCTTCTCACCTAAGACAGATCGAATCCCACCAGGTTTTCTGCAAAGCCATCAAAACTAAGCTATTCAACTAAAAGCTAAAAACCTAGTACCACTCCTCTGAGGTACCACCACCACACTTTACTCTTTCTTTGCCCATCACGTTGATCACTCTGTATTTCATGAAATGTGTTTCCTGTAAAGTGTAACTAACTAAGAAGCCTTGGGCGCATGAACCTGTATGACAAACCTCTTTCATATTTTTGTAAAAGCGGCTCGATACCTCCGGGCTGCAAGTTGCGCGATACAAATGCAAATAAATAAATAAAATAAATGGCAAGCCACTTGCTGTCTGAGTCGCTGTGGTAGGGCGCATCAATGCCATCCATTGCAACCAAAGATATATATCGAGTACATCCATACCACACTCTGATTGTCCTCTATCCTTGCTCTAAATTCGTCATCATACAGGACCCAAGCCGAGCCCCCAAAGTCCACAACCACCTTCCTAATCACATTCAGTTTCTTAAATACCACCATGCCCCTTTTAGGATACCTGTCACAATACATGCTTGCACAAATAATGAAAGGTAAAGTCCAGTTTTGGATGGTTACTGGCACCCTCAGAATTCAATCCATCTACCTCTCCTCCTTCTTAACACCCTCCTTAGACCACGCCTCTATGTGTAGTAGATAAAATATGTCCACTAACTTTCTCTTTCATATCTTTTCCTTTACTGAATGCATCAAATGTGACCCTCAAAGGTTTTGCTATGGCCGTATATGGTAACGTCTTCCCCTATGCCTCCCCTAAAGTCCTGTATTTACCCTGTTCCTTCTGAATTCATGCTCACTCTTTTCCTTGTTCAACCCTGCCTCCTACACCCTGCCCACTACCACTTGTGAGGGGTCAGAAATGTGAGGCAGACAACTTTGTAAAGTTTTTCAAAAAAATGCCATTTTATTACAAGATGAGGTTGGATAAATGCCTCACTATCCCTACACTGATGAAGATTTCCCTGCCTTAAATAAACTAAAAGAAACACTCTAACAAAGGATATCTGTTCCTCACTCTTATACATACAGAAAATAAACAAAGAAATCTATAACAATTCTCAACAAACAATAATGATTGGATTTGTAATGTCACCACAGTTTCTGTGTGTAACTTGGGTGAATTTCCCTTCCCCGAGTTTAAACGTGATTCTTTTTCACAGTTCAAGAAAAGAACACAAGGAAATCCTGATTTATAATACTGTTCAACCACAGTTTGTTTCCACTTCAATTCTTCAACACCAAGTTCCAACTTAGTTTGATATAGTTCCACTTTGTCAACAAACATTTCCAACTCCACTTTGTATAACTTTAATTTGTCAACAGAAAATTCCAACTCAGAAAATAGAAGGTTTCTTTCCTTGGACACTTCTTCAGTTCATCAATAGCAACAATAATTGACTTAGGATGATTTTTGCCACAGATAATAGAAGGTTCCTGTACTTCTGTAAACCCTTCTTCAGTTCACCAAAAACAACAATATTTGTCTTGGTCAGGATGATTCTTGCCACATATCGTTTTAGTATCACCTTCAACATAAATTATATTCATCAGTGCCCCTTTTAAGTACTTCTTTAGTTTCCACCTGGTATACCCACTCAACAGGCCCACTTCTTCAAAAGCTTGCAATTCGGGTATGCTCCCCTGCCCGAACAGCACATCACAACCACAAGTGGTTTGGGGGTTAAATATTATTTGTTGTATGTTTCACTAAAATTCCAAATTGTTCAACACATTTCAGCTTCAAAACTTCTAATAAGTCTTCAGGAAAAACAAGATTTATTTTTGTGCTCTGTAACACTCTTCTCATAATAATGCACCTCTTGCTCTGGATCCTTCTCTCCCAGTAGGACAGCTTTTGTGACACTCTTGTTTCCCCACCACACAAGTAACCAATGTCTGATATGAAAAGGGTCTTTTGATTCTCTTCCTTACACTTAGATAATGTAAGTTCATATCAGTTTTCACCACAGGTTCTATGACATATGATCCACAATTGCCTCTGTCTCTGAATCTTTCAATGGCCCACTGCTGTGGTTGGCAATATCTGTTATTTTGTAACTGTCTTGATTTAGGTCTCTCTTGGCTTGGGCAATTCTTGCTTATGTTCTCTTTTAACCTTGCTGCCCTTTTACTTTGTTGGCATTTCCATAATCTCACACTCACAACATTACAGTATATTGTATTTTGAAAAAATATAGTTTTGCTGCTTTCTAGGACTTAGGTATTCAAGAGTACCTTATAAATCTCTCTCGCTCGCTCGCAAGTGCTTCTGCTTTGGTTTGATAGTGCAAGTTTTAAAAGTGAATTTTCAGTCACTTTCAGTCACACATGTCTTTCACTCGCTGTACACTTTCCCTGCATACACGAGCGGGGAAGGAGCTCTCTGGGGTCACACACAGACTCTGAACTCAGCAGGTAAAACGTGCTCATCTCTTCCTCTCGCCATTTGCAGGTTTCTTCTTCTTTCAGCTTCTCTGGACACGGCAAACCTCTTCTTCTAGCTCACCATTGTCCACGTCACTTGGTAATGGAGCCCTCCTGGCTCATGAGGTTCTATGGTGCACGCCGCCATCAGAGACCTTGAGGTCCTTGGGTGCATGCCTGCCACCTGAGATGGAATCCGGGAAGGGAAAACATCCCTCGTCTTTGCTTCCCGCTGTGCAGCCTTTGCAGACCTCATTGCCAGAGGGCAAACTTCCCTTTCAAACGCTTTCTGCTGCGCAATCTCTGCAGTCTAGGATATGAGAGGAACAGACCCTCTCAGGAACAACAGTTTCTCTCTGCCATGCACTGGCCCTGGCGTCTTCTCTCTCCTCCAGCAGTTTGGTTGGTCTGCATTCACCATGCTGTTTCTGCTTCCTGCTGCTGCTTCTTCCTTCTCTCCCATCACAACTACTTGCCTGCACCCGAGGAGGCCTTTTAAGCCTCTCAGTCTCCCTCAGGTGTGGGCAGTCTGCATTAATTAACTGACCACTCATATAGTACTGCACCTCTTCAGTCATCTTCCTCATCCCAGTACTTAGAGGATTATGGGACTTGAAGTCCCTAACAACAAAATGAGGGTTTCGTATTTCATTTTCACTTCCACGTCTTACTATGTTCTTTATAACATGCTTTAAAGAAACATCATGAAGATTAGTAACTAAACCTGATTGAAAAGGAAAAGGCAATTCCTTTAAGTTGTTATGATCTATGCATTCCTTTCACTATACATTTGGGTGTAACGGAGGTCCTGAGTTTTACGCATCTCTGGGGTTTTTAAAAGGCGTGAGTGTTTTTACCCTTGTCTACAAGTGGATTTTGTGGCACTGCAAGATGGACAATCCTTTCCCCTGCTCACCACTAGGGAACTGGTCCATCCTTCATGCCTGTGCCATCCTTCCAGCTACTGCTCTCTTCAAGCTCCTTCCTGACACGTGGGTGCTCCTGCTGAGGGAAGAAACAAAATCTCCTGAGTAACTTTGCATGAAAAAAACAATTCTTTGTCCTTCCTTGCACCCACTGTCTATTGCCCCAATATCCCTCCCCCAAGGCAATTCCTCCCCCTCCATTATCTGACCGACACCCACATCTGTTTCCCTTTTTCATCACTCTGCCCTTCTTCATCATACTTCCAATCAGTTCTACCCCCTACTTCCCAGTCCATCATAGCCTCTTCAAACCCTTTTTCCTGTTGTATTCTGAACCATTTCCTACTTTTCGCTCTGCTGCTCCCCGGTCGGTCTAAATGTTTCCATAGGGGGGAGTCCACTCCCACACTCCTGGACGAGGTCCTCAGAGGATCCATCCCAACAACCTCCCTGCCGATGCCAGAGCTGAGTAAGGACGTCCTGCCATCTCCCCAACTCCTCACCAAACTGCTTGGTACCGGTGTGGACCCTCTTCGTCGCTCTGCCTCTGCCTTCAGGTGTGCTGTCCCATCCACCCCTCTGTCAATGCCAAAGCTGGGTGGGGCACCCTGCCCTCTCCTCCAACTCTCACCAAACTCCAGGGGCTGTTCTGGACCTTCTCTGCCCCTCTTCTTGTGTGGGCTGGGGCAACAAAATCTTGCACCGCACTTGCCACTCTTTGGTCTGCCACCGCTGGCTGTCCCACCATGCCGAATTGACTCCCTCTCTTAATCCCCAACAGCCCAGCCCGCTTAACCATTACCACCACTGTGGGGCTTTCCTCATCCTCCACCTGATCTGGCCGTGAGCCCCTCATCCATATATGTGCCCACTTTTAGCCATGTTTCCCTGACTGCTCTCGTGGTAATGTCCCATCGTGATAACTCTTCTCCACTTCTTCCCCCCATACCTGCCTGTTCACCCATAGACAGGCCCGGATTGCACACCACCACACAGTGAGGGCCCCGTCCGAAGCCACCCTCCTCTGTGGCCTACCCCCATCTCTCATATTGCCCACTTCTCTTTCAATACCTGCCATCACTAAATGTCCCCACCACACTCTGCTAATCAGTGGCAGGGCTGGACGAGAGCCTCTAGATCCACAGCACCTCCAGCCATAACTCTTAACCTTAGACTAAACACAAATCCACCAGCAAATATTACACAGCTAACCCCCAGACTACTAACCCAAAGACAGTACCACGTGCCCAGTGGCTGGTGACATCCGTGCCCTGAACCTGGCTACCCGAGCCCCCAGACCCCTACACGCCTCTCCAATCTGCACAGGAATCAAAGTGTCACTACTCCCAGGCAAGCAGTGGACCTGCCACAGACACAGACCATTACCTTCACACACCCTGTCCTCACCTAAACACTGGGAGCACTCCCCTCCATGTATAGCACCACCCAACCCAACAACCGCTGCTGCCCATGTCACCCTTCCCAATCACTGGCAATAGCTGGTCTAGTAAACTCACCCTCCTAGGGTGTGCCACAGGACACTGTTGATCAGGAAGAGCACTGGAAGCTCCCTTCTCGTCCTTACTACGCCTCAACTGCTCTTCCTTTCTGCATTTCCCTGTACTCCATGCGCTCCTCACAGCCCGGAACCACCTGCATGCCACTTCACTGGTGTGCCCAGCCCACATGCTCAAGACACACTGGACGTGCAAGCCCTGCTCGACCATGTGGCCTGGCTCAGCTGCAGCCACGGCCGCAACACGAATCTACCCGTGGAATAACCTCGGTTGGCACTCTACCCCCCTTCTCCCAGGAAGCAGCACGCTGGTCATGTGCTGCGCCAAACCATGACCCTGGGAAAACTCGTCCATCATTCAGCCTGCGACCCACCTTTCCTCAGGCATTTTTCAACCCATATTCAAATATTGACGTGTAGCACATAGCGGAAGATTAAACATTGAGTAACAGGAACCTTTTTGACATACATAATGTTGTCAAGTTCTTTAATGAGAACCAGCCTATGATTGAGGTAAGTGGTGTGTTGTATTTTCAAGGTAATATAAAGGCATTAATGGCATATCCTTTGGGGATAACATCTGTTTAAACACACAGTTGTGTTTATACCCCATTAATTTCATAACAGCTTGTATATATGAGTTATCCTAAAGACAGTGATCTCCATAGGAAACAGGCAGTTGCCATGACACTGTCTATTAAATAGTTATGGCAAGCAAAATAATATGTTATAGCAAATAATGAATTAAATCCAGTATATAATGACTTAGACCTTTGAGAAATAAAGCAATTGGTCAATATCAGTTCCGCAAAATTACTTGTCAGCTATTACTTAATGAGTCAAATGAAGAGTGCCCCCCCCCCCGGCCCCACATTAAGACTGAGAAACATCAACGTGCACATTTCTGGACTAGCCTCTTGTGTCCATCACAGGTCTGCATGTGTAAATCATACACAGGAGATTGACTTTAGCAAGTGCTAGCCTAATAATCAACGGATGACTACAAGGGTACATTAAAATAAAAATTCCCCGCCTTACGTTTTCATTTTTATAATTACTCAAAGCGGATTAGTTAAAGAAAATCATGACACTATTATACAGAGCTACGCCTGATTTATAGCAGTGCTTTTTAATGCAATTCAGCAACATGATATTCAAAATGTTAGCTCTGATGCAATAACCATATTTTAAAAAATAATTCAAGACATAAATCATATTCGGTCATGAAAATTGAATATTTTCTTTTAGAAATATTTCAAGGAAGTCAAAAAAATAAACCGAATGTGGCGTTTTTCATGTCTTCTGCATTTGCTTTATCTATCATAAGTCACAGTGATCCGATCCTCGAATAGCAGAAACAATGCTTTTCAAAAGCCTCCACCATGTAGAAGATTTTCTTTGCTGATTAAAGACACATGTCTCTCTGGCTGCTTGCCGTGCTCTCCCAGGGCAGTCCAGAATGTTCTTCATCTTCTGCCATCCGTTATAAAGCATTCATCGGGCAGAGCTGCATGAACACATTGCAAGCACATGGAAACAAGAGGAATGCTGCTCTTCTCTCTTTAATATAGGTCATGTTTCTATCCTCCCCACTTTACAATTCAGCGATATACGCAGTTTTGTTCCATGTGTGTAGCACGTCCACTTTCAGAAAGCTTCCTACTACTTGGGCAATAAGCCCCGTACTGGGGGCGGTCATTAACACTTCAGGTAATGGCCCGTGGCCCATCGTTACACGCCAGAGCAAAGCCAGGGCCTTAACGCAGGCCGCAGGGCATTACCTGAAGCAGTAATGCCCCCGCGCCCCCAGCGAGGGGCTTATTGCTGGCCCATTGAACGGAGAACTAATCGTTTTTTTAAGTTGGGCTACTTAAAACAAAAAAACAAAAAAAGATGTCTGCCATGGATCCGGCAAGGAGGTACTAAGCAGTCCCTTCTCACTTTCCATGGTGGCGAGTCACGCAGCAGGATGCACTGGGAACAGTGGTGTTCCCGGTGCAGGAAAATGAAAACAAAGGTAAGTGGAATGGGTTGGCAGTGAGGGCAAGCAGTGGAAAATGGGGAGGGGTTGGGGATGAGAGGTGCGTGGGGTAACAGGGAGCACTTACTTGGTAAACCAGCGGGGAAGATGACGGCCTCCCGCACAGAGGATGCTCTCAATGGTGGGATTACTGCATGGTAATGACCCCGCTCTGAGCCTTCTCATTCCCTGGGAGGCCTAAGTCACACCCCTGCTGGGTACTAATACACTAGGAACTGATGTTCAAATGGATTGCCACAGATTGATGTTTGCTCAGTACAGGATTTATTTATCACAAGCCTAGATGGCAAGAAACAGTTATTTACAAAACAAGGGAGAATACATGGGGAGGAAGGTATCAAGAGCCATGAGAGATGGTAGAGTGACAACTGGTGCTCTCAGAGGGTCAAAGGTCAACCGGGTGTTCATTTCTTTCTGAGGTGCAGGAGGGATGGTCCAATCTATTGCTAATGTCTTTAGACCAGGGTTGTGAAAGATAAGACCTGGGACAGGTTCAGGCCACTGAAGCCCCTTCCTCTGGCTCTCTACACACAATGGGCCTCATTACAAAAACTGGTGGTAATACTGTGACGGCCACATTTTTTAGTGGGAACAGAATTACTGTCATTTGTACCACACCACTGAACTACAAGTGTGACCTTGAAGTGAAGGATTTTCCTCCAGCAACATGCTGGAAGTAAATCCACCACTTTAAGGCCACATTTCAGTGGAATTACCACAACAGAATTCCTGTTCATGATAATTCAGCCAAAATCCATATGGAGTCCTATGGACTCAAGAAATGGGAATTAACGCTGCTTTAATGCCACTTGTAATCCCTTGGTAAACCCACTGGGTCAAGTGTTAGCAATAGTATATGAGTTTGGTGGTAATGTGGCCAAATGTATATTGCAGGGCAATGCACTCTGACAGAAGAAATCAAAGGCAAGCCTCCTTGGATGCAGAGGCTTTGATTGAAGTAACGTGAGCTAAATAATGTTTTAGATGTTTAATATTAATGAGTGTGGCACTATGAGATCTTCAAACAATTGGTGATGGCCCATGCACAAGGAAAGACGCCAGTGAGCTGTGCTTGCACAGAGCAAGCACTGGGCAGATGGGCCTTTAATCACCTTAACCCAAAGTAGGCCCACCACTTAAGAAGTGACTGCACGTTTGTACGTAAAGCAAGTTTATTGTACAATCGGCTGAGAGGGGCTAGATAATGCTGTAGAGTCAAACTAGCCTGAGTCTCCCTAAACAACCAAAGTTGACGCATTATATACATGTGTGCACCCATTAAAACACTTCACAATATTTTATTACACGTCATCCCCCAACATATGATTGGTCAAACCTATACAAAAGAAATACAATGTTCTCTAATTCCCATATTCTCATTGGTCACATTGATTAACTACCATCATCAGATCATATACTTAACACACCCCTTTTCCTGGAGTCTTCTGTGGTAGGTCATGACATCATCACATAGTTACACATTCACATACAAACATAATTCATTAC
Source organism: Ambystoma mexicanum (assembly GCF_040938575.1). Lineage (NCBI taxonomy): Eukaryota > Metazoa > Chordata > Amphibia > Caudata > Ambystomatidae > Ambystoma > Ambystoma mexicanum. The sequence goes on along the minus strand of NC_090941.1, from coordinate 599,251,896 downwards.
AAGTCCCAGCTCGCCTGAGACCTCCTAACCCCGGAAGTAATTGCACATGGTCTGCAAGAGTACTTCAAACAATATGGTAAGGTGAAGAATAAACAGGTTCCCTTTGAACTGGCGATTGCTATCACACACACCCGAACTTTCTGGTGTTCTTGTTTCATTGTAATCTAAATGAGTACCAATTCAAGACGCATAGCCTCCGGTCATATCCTGAGAAAACAATCAATACCCATAAAGTATTGGTCAATCCTGTGCCCAGGCATCTCTTCACCCCAGGTGTATTACTCAGCTGTGAACATGGGCTGGATCCCCTTAAACAATAAGCTAAACCCTGGCCCGGCCTGTTGGCTGATCAAATGTTTACTGATGCAGCTACTCATTACCTTTTCTTTTGGCCTTCAAACCCTGCAAAACCAGTTTTTCCAGTTACACAGATTTCACTGTGCAAAGCCCTGGCTTCAGCACTGGCCAACTATGAAAAACACACAGCTTACAGATTTTTACATTCACCATGTATCCCACACTGTCCTCAACATATATACCTTGACCCCATGTATGTATGTTGGGACATGCATGTTTTAAAACGACTGCGCCCTCTTCGCAGGGATTCCTTCATGACAAATCTCTTTTCTTGCATGTTATTTTATGAAGCTCCTCATTGCCCAGCTTCTAGGCGCTTCGTGGCACACTATACCCAGATTGTGTTTATATTTCATTGGTGAGTTTGACATTCATCTTGCTGCAGACATGCGAATCCTAATATATCAACGTAAACACAAAGTAACACTTAAAGTAACACATATCCCATTCTCAGTAACTATGCTGCATACATTTAAAATTGCAACATCGCACCAACTTCACTGCTCCCCCAGTCACCAATATGGCTTCTGCAACGTGAGCCCCTCTTTCTCATTGGGACCTTTCCTGACCACCCCAATAGCAGAAACCATTCACAAAATGAAATAATTATAATTGCTGAGGTGGCTGGTGTCAGGGAAGTGCTGACTCCAAATAACACTGTTTATTTCTCCTACAATGCCTACCTAATACTGAACCTTATTTCTGTTGTTACAATGAGTGTACCTTTAATGGCGAGGTATCAAAATATTGAGGGGCTGATTCATGGAATTATTTGCGCCGAAAAAGAGGGATTCGTGCGCCATTCTGCCCGCAAACCCCTGTTTAACAAATGGGGATTTGCGGGCAGAATGGCGCACAAATCCCTGTTTTTCGGTGCAAATAATTCCATGAATCAGCCCCCGAGTGTGTTGCAAAAGCAAATGCAGAGAATAAGATTGGGTGTCTAATGCAGGCCTTTGCCCTTGAATTTTGATATCTTCAGTGTCCCACAAACCTGCAACTGGCGTAATTATAATTCTTTTGGGATTTCACATTCGACTCAGAGGTTGTGGCTTTTTCAACCCATCCTCGAATAGTGCATTTAATTGTGGTCAAGGGCCTTAGCAAATAGGACACAGGGTGTTCAAAGAATGTACTTTTGCCAAAACCATGCATGCTAACTAAATACATTCCAATAAAAATGCATTGAAGTTTTTCTGAATGCTGAATATACTCTGAATTCTTCCTACCCCCCCTATTAACTTATCTTCACCTTCAACCCTTCACTTGATGGGAGCTGATGGGAAGGACATTGACAAAAAATAAGATCACCTGTGTATTAAGCATATACAAAAAATCCATGTGGCAAGGTTGCAATTTTTGGGCATTTCCTGCTGAACAAAAATCATCCTTTTTCTCTACAGTAATAACTCATGCAATAAGTTTGAAAGTGTTTTATCACATTCTAGTACAGCCACCACATGACTCATTTATTTTGCAAATCCATTAGGATCATAAGACTTTCAATTATTTCCTTCCAAACAGAACCAGCTCTTGAGGAGGTCCAAAATATGTCTTTTACTATCTTCTACCTTTAATGTCCAACATACTTTTGAATTAACTTGTTCTTTTTAAAACATTATTTGAGTTGACAGATAAACCCTGAATCCATACTTTATAGTATTTAGTAAAAATGTGAATACTTTTGCAGATTTTAGTCTAGTCGATTTGGGTGATCCAATACCCGGTTTTCCCCTCTCAATTAAAATTGTGGCTTGTACATGTTTTGTAAACTTTATTTGTCATTGATGTAAGGCACATTACATAAACTCATAGCTGTGCATGAAGAATTTTTAATGCTGGTACATTTTTAACTATAGTGGTATACATACTTTCCTGTAATGAACAACCAAGTAAAGCCTGAACTAAGCAAAAAGGATTTGGGCGGGTTCCAGTCAAATAACTTTTTTAAAATAATGGGTTGAAACAGTGCTTTTAAAGCACAGTTTTTGTTACAAAATAATGGCTAAAAAGCCATAAAATGAACAATCTGTTCTGTAGGGTAGTCCAAAAAAAAAAATCAATAGATGCCAGGTCACCAACAGGGTGAAGCATTTTCCAATGTATTTTAAGGATGCCTGTGCCCACAGTATATACCAGCATTGCCACTATAAAAAAAGCATCATGATGCCCGTGGTTACAATATGTGCCTGGCATGGACATAACACCCAAAGGAATGGAATTTACTTAAGAAAGTTATGTGGCTTTAAATCCCTCCCCCTCCTTCAAGCCTGCTCTACTGCGCTTCCAGGCACACAGCCACCCCAGAGCAATCAGGATAGTAAGTTCCTTAGGAAATAAACATTTCTTCCTTTGCTTTTTTGCAAATATATTGCCTCTCTCTTAAATATTCTGAGTATATGCCTTTAACCTCCCAGCATTTTCTCTGCATCTCTGCCTTATCGTTGGCGTTGTTGCCCACAAATCATACATTTGTGCCAGTGGAACCTTTATAATATCTCTTCCAATGGCCATCAAATGATTTTAGATTTTTATTCTTAAAATTGTACAATTGAAAACACTCACGTAAAAACATTAAAATGCATTTTTGACAGATATCATTGTAGTCTGTTATGGCTGAAACAAGGCCCTCACATCCGAGTGCTTGTCCATATTTCTTTCAAACAACCAAAAATGAAAGAGAGAAATGTGTGTTAAGACAAATACAATTTTTGAGATTTTCCTGTCCCATTTTATGTGACCTCTAAACTTTTTTTTTCTTGGCTTATTTACATGGATCTTTCACTTTATTTTTGTGAAAAGAGGGACTTCTACTGAAGTCCACCTGTCACTGCAGCACTTTTTCATTTGCTGTCCTAGGATAGCCCATATGGCTCCGAGGACAGTGGTGCATTTTACGCATCCTATTGTGGTCCCAGGGTGATTGCAATTACCCTAAAAGTGTGTTGGGGAGTAGTATGGTGTGAGTTGAAATGTAGTTTATGGCTTAACAGTGGTGCAGTCATCTGTACCGCATTAGTAGACCAATTTACCAGCATGGTAGCCACTGGGGTAATATGCCATTTTATTTTTGGTTAGCGCTTTGTCTGTGTGAAGCATGAGGCAGACCTAAAATGGCCCATCTGCTTACGTGGTCTATCTCTGAGCCTAGCTCTGCAGCCTCTAAAATGGTTTAAACTGGATTATAAACAGTTGGATGGGGTCAGATACCAAGTGATGGGTGCGCTTGAGTCAGAAAATCAGAAGATGCCACCATTTTTGTTGTTGGATAAAGCTGCAGATTCTGGCACTGATTAGGCTAACCCCTGTCTAATGTGAGATTGAGTAAACTAAGAACCGTGCCGGTACCCGGTGTGCTCATCTTATCTTATTAATATAGATGATCAAATAATACAGATTAAAGAACCATTTTTTATTGTATCAGTTAGATCTATTGGGCATATTCGTAGTCTGCCCTCCGATTTTGCTAACACTTATTTTGACCCGATCAGTATTTATCAAGGCAACACGTTTTCCATTTACATAAACAGAGCCAACAGTATTGAACAAATATATATATATGCATATCAATATACTGTCCCGAATTCAGTATGTGTTCAATCCGTGGGAGGCAAAAATCAAAGGTACAGAAAGAAAGCAAATAATGAGAATGTTAAGAACAAGAACAAAAGACAAAAGAGAATGGGAAAAAAAATCTATGGAGGGAAGGAAAGACAATAGATTAGATTAACATAATTTTAGTAACTGCACATACGTATCTATGTAATGCCTCTTATTGTTGGCAAACAATGCCCTCTTGTGTAAAAAAAAACATCCAATTGTTATAGTTCTTAACCTTGTGTGCAAATATCCAACACATTCCATACTCCTAGTTCCCATTGATTGTATAGATACATGGTAATTGTGTGAGACCTTTATGCCAGCAGTTGTCAAAGATTGACTCAATGTTTAATCACATGATTTGCTTATCCTTGGATATTGAAAAACATATATACCCGCGAGCAGGACATTTTAATCATGTGCGCATTAGTATTCACATTATTTTAACTGAAGGTATCAGGCAGATGGCCACTTACCCGAGACTTTACTGGTGTGCTTCCTTGTTGCATACAACAGAGATTCTTCTTGCCGGATCTAGTAACATGTTAAAGAATCTCTCAAAGGAATATGCATCATTTACGATTGCCAATGTCTCCATTCCTGTGGCCCAAGGCGTTAAGACCCTCGGTGTCACCATTGACTCCGAACTCTCCATGTGCCCACATGTGGCCAAAACTCGAGCCACATGCGGTTGGATCAATAGGCAACTGTGCGCAATGCGTCCATTCTCATCTGTTAGCAATATGTCCCTCCTTGCATCTGCCCTAGTAAATTCTAGGTTGGATTACTGCAACAGCCTCTTAGCAGGCACCTCTGCTGACAACTTCGCTGCCTTGCAGACCACTCAAAACACACGGTCAGAGCTGTGCTGGGTTTACCCAGGCACTAGTCTATCCCCGAAGCCCAGAAGAAACTGCACTGGCTACCTATCAAGCACAGAGTATCGTTCAAGATTCTCACTCTCACTTCCAAATGCTTGAACAACTCTGCACCCATCCACTTGACACAGTGCATCCAGCGCTATGTCCCTGCCCAATCTCTCAGGTCGACTGAACAGATCAGGCTCAGTCAGCCCCGCTTTTGCTCTGTTAAATTTGGAAAAACAAACTTCAACATCACTGCACCAGCTCGATGGAACTCTCTTCCTCTTCACCTTAAGAGCTCCGCCTCACTGGTTATCTTTAAAAGAACCTTAAGACTCATCTCTTCAACACACCCTAGTCCTCTTACCAGTATGCCGCCACCCTCTGGTCTCTGATCTTCCATGTCTCTTCTGATTGTCCTTGTCTTGTACTGTTTTTCGTGCGCCGTGATGCCTGCGGCTGATTTGGCGCGTTATCAAGAATTAAAATAAATAAACAAATGACTAGTAAGTAAATAGCCTTTTTTTTAATGGGCACGTCCCATAGGTCTAAAGATAAGTAAATGAAAATAGATGTCATGACTGCCATGTTTGCTGTTAAGCAGCCTGTTAAGGCACTAGAATATGGACTAATAGGAGACTATGATTACCTAACTGGTATTCACCCACTAGTAGGTTGTTGAGCCCAATGGATTATAGTAACTGAATTTATATAGACTTGATTATATAGACTTGATTGCTTGGTTCAGGTTTACTGATGTTGGTTTACTTCCAAGAAATGCGAAGAGTAATGTTCTGATTGCAATATCCCAACCAAATCAATGTTGCGGTCTATTCACTGTTAGGGTTGTCTGGTTTGCAAAGTCTCTCACCTCACAGTAATTGGAATGTAACAAGTCTATGTCGAGCATCTCCTGGTTGGAGGTCTCCGCCTCCGACTGGCGTCCACGTTCGTGTGAGTGCCAGCGCCATTTTGAATATGCTTTATATATACGGCAAGTGTTGTGTTGCTAGGATGCCGCGAATCATGTGATTAAAGATTGTGTCAATCTCCGACCACTATTGACATAAAGGTCTCACACAATTACCATGTATGTATACAATCAATGGGAACTAGGATTATGGAACGTGTTGGATATTTGCACACAAGTTTAACAACTGTAACAATTGTATGTTTTAATACACAAGAGGGCATTGTTTGCCAACACTAAGAGGCATAACATAGATACGTAAGTGCAGTTGCTAAAATCATGTTAATCTAATGTATTGCCTTTCCTCCCCCATATTTTGTTTCCCATTCTCTTTTGTCTTTTGTTCTTAACATTCCCATTATTTGCTTTATTTCTGTACCCTTGCTGTTTGCCTCCCACGGATTGAACACATACTGAAGTCTCTTCAATATATGGATATGTATATATCTATTTGCCCAATACTGTTGGCTCTGTTGTAAATAGAAAACGTTTTGCCTTGATAAAGATCGATCAGGTCGAAGCGCACAGGGTACTGGCACGTTTCTTAGTTTACTTAATTTAAACTGGATTAAACTGGGTTTCTAGTCCCAGACAAGCCCAATACACATCCTACGTGGATGGCCTGGGTGTTTGGCCGATTTTAGGGCCAGCCTTGTGGCTGCCAACACATTTGGATGTCTGCATTGTGTGCGAATAGAGGGCTGGCTTGGCCCAGCCCATGAGTTAGTGAGTGTGCTTATCTAGGGGAGATCCTGTAGATACCCACTTGAATTAAAGGATTATTTACTGCTTGGATGCTACATTTGAGTTCCTGGTTTGGCATAGTGGATGGCCACTGGTTCCTTTTTTGGTTCTCCTTAAGGTTGGCAGTAGTCGCTTGTGCTTAGGCTTTTCCTGCTCTTCCTCCAGCTCCTCCTTGGTCCCTAGACTAGCTGTCCTGTGCTGGGACTGTTTCTGGATCACTGCTCTGCTGCTTCTCTGTGAAATACTCCTCGGCCATGCACTGTTAGGCAGAGTGTTTCCTTGGCATGGATTACTGCAGGGTAAGGACTACACTTCGGCTTCGTCTTTGGTCATCCAGGGTCCCCTCCCTCTGTTCCCCCCATTGTGGACCTTTTCTCTGTTGAATGGCTGCCCGGTCTTGCCCCATGAGCTGCCTGCATACCCTTGGTAGCATTCCACCATCTTCGTGTTGCCTTCCCGGTCTCTACTGCTGCTTCCAGCTTGTGGGACATCCTCATGAGAACACAGATTCTTCTTCTTTTTCTTTCTGATTCATGACTAGTCTGGGGTTCTAGTCATTCTACCAGCACTGTAAAAGAAGCACATTATTACCAGGTTCTCCTGACATTTTTTAGCGAAATCCTCAGTCACTGGATCTGAAAGTACTTTTCCCTGGGTCCTGATGCCCTGACAAAGTACTTGGAATCATCTTTAGGAGACTTCTGGGTCCTGGCACACAGCAGTAGGTTTCAGGGCCCCATGTACTGAAAATCTCCATTGACTGCCATTGGCCCAAATTCTGTTTGGCATCAATCATCCATTGGCTGGGTGGGTCTCAAACCTGGAGCTTGTATTTGCTTATTTCTATTGGAGTTTTGAGACTATGTAGCTATGGGACTGCATGCCTAATTTGTAACTGACTGTTGGTGGCCCTATGGTCATTGTTTCAATTGTGTACCCCCTTCACTCCATCTATGTGCTACGCTTAAGTATACGGATTAGCCGTGGTTACCTGTTCTGCCATTCACTAGAGCCGGTGTGCAAATACTCTGACTCTTCATGCATTGGCTTCTGTGGGTCCTGATCATGACCAAGTAATGCATGCTGCTTATGTCAGGGGATCCCGTTATCTAACCATTTCATAACATCGTAATGCACTGTGTTTACCACAATACACTTAGCTTTATGAGTGAGAACCTAAGGCTTTAATGTTTTCATATCTTTATACTGTTCTGGTGTGCGTGCTTTTCGGGAATTAGGGGTTTCTGCTGAATTCAAAACTTGCCACATAATAGATTTCCATCTGATTGTATTGCTCATATGTTTCATTCATTTAAGTATATTACAACTGCACTACACTTTATTTCATTGCTGGAGCTGCTTGACTGGTTGTTTGTTAAATATGTTAAATTACTGTTTTGCTGTAAACTTTTTCACAAGGACAGACAGAACCATAGACAACATATTCAGAGTTGCAGTCAATACGATTAGTGATATGGTGCAGCCAGTTATTCCCCTTCACTTTGAAGCTGGCATCTTTAATAATAAATGTACAAATACTATAGGAGCCACACTGAGTTTGCCAATGTTTCTGGACCGTTTATATGTAATTTGTGCTTTGTCATATAGACAGGATTTCAAATCCTCATCTTGTAGTAATATGTGCCAGTGTTCATTAACAATATAAATGTATGTTGTGTGAGGACGTGGACAACATTATCTCTAAAGGGGAGTTATAAGAATGGCTAGCAATTTCAACATTAAAGCAAACTCTGCCCCTCCTTGTTTTAGGAGAGAGAGTTATCTCTCTGAAGACACACTTGGTGGATAGTGGATTGGCACTGGTGTATAGCAGCTGCTCTGTGATTCAGAAAGCACGTTGAATCTTGTGCATTTGTGTCAACCATATATCATCAATTCTCCTCCTAATGCCACCTTAGCCTTGTAGCCTAGCTGCTGCTTCACCAGACACCACTGGTGTAACGGCGCCTGCAGCCCCTGCAGAGCTGGGGGCCCCATGCTGCCCATGCCCAGCTGGGGGAGGGGCAGTGGCCGTGGGCCCCTCAGCAGGGGGGCTGTCGCATTTTGTGTTATGCCAGTGTCGACACATTTAAGTAAGCCGGCTCTGGGGAATGTAAAGGTAATGGTCAGTTTTATGTGGAAAGATTTTCAAACAAAAGCAGTACTAAATCATTGCTGGACCTTCCATTTTGACGACAGGCAATGCACAAGTTCTTCTTTTGTTTGTACTACTTTTTCACAGATGGGACTGAATAGTGAGTGAAAACAAAGGTAGGACTAAAACATGGCAATACCCTGCAGGCAATGATGTTGTCCTGCTTTCACTTTCAAAACGTTCCCCCTGAAATGGCAAAGTAGTGTCTGCCATTGAGCAGAAGTTTCCCCTATGGCTGGTCGGTGGCTTTCACCCGAGAAGGAGCAAATCTGCAGTTGCATGTAGGATTGGTAGGTTTTAGCACTTGCAGCATCTTGTGTGAGCTGCAATCAGTCACAGATTCGTTTGCGTTATGGGGAAGACATGCAGGGGAAATAGGTGGCCCCATCATTGCTGCACATGGTGGAGGGAATGGAGACCGGGGGAAGATGGAGGATGTATTTCGATTACACATTGCTAGTGACATTTGGGGTCCATCCAGTCATCACTCTACTGAAATGTTATGTTATTGGGATTTATACCATGCACCGCTGCCATTTGTATGATCAGCAAGGACTCACATAGATCTGAAAGGAAAGGTCAGGGGTGATTGATTAAGGGGGGAGAAGGAAAGGCAAAGAAAGTTGTGCTTAATTGTTAGTACATGTGCAGGTATGTTTTCTAGGTGGCTAATGCTTTTCATATTAGGAGATCCCTCGCGTACAATTTGTCGGAATCCTTTGGCTTGTGGATTCGGTTTGCAAGTTGATTTGTAAGATGTAGAGTTGTGATTGTTTGAATATGGTAGATGATTTTGTGAAGCTGTTTGTTTTAGCATCAAAGTTGGGCATATGGTAAGCATAGGTGTTTGAGCGTGACGTTGTTAGTGATTGGGTTTTTCTGATGCTTGTGCAATAGCCCGCTGTTTCAGGGATAATGCTGATAGTATTTCTTCACAAACTTAGTGGTAGCGAAAGGGAGACATAGCTTACCTGTCATCCCCTTCCTGAGTTCTTGACAGTAGAGGGTAAGGCCAGCTTGCCATAGAAAGTAGCAAATGGGGAATCAAATACTGAATGGTAGAAACTCTGATCACAATGCACATTCCCTACAAATAAAAGTGAATACAACAGTGAATACTTGACTCCAGAAAGAACAAACATGACACTTGAATAGAAATCAGCAAAACATGTATTGATAGGTTTGAACAGACAAAACACATGGAGTAACTCTGAGACAGAGTGGTCAGATTTGCAGGTACATACCCAGCAGGGACACCAAACAGTAAGTGGTTTGTCAATTGTACTTTACAGTGTGATGACTATTTTACAACATTAAATGAACACTTAAGGTTGTTTCATTAAATATTATTGCATAAGATTTTCAAACTTTTTCATCTTTAATTTTCATTTTTTTTCCTCAACTTTATTTAATAATTTTCCCAAAAGTTACAATTGAAAAACATAACAGTGAGAACAAAGGATAAGCAATTCCATACATATCACTTCTCTAAAATACATACAAGAATCAACTCATCATTGCCATAGAATTCCCATCCCATATCCTACATTAAACAAAACCCAACAAAATACAACACCAAACTGGACAAGACAAACATCCCCCACCTAACCCTCTATCAATGTTACACCTAAAGAACAAATCCTACACCTTATCCAAACAAATTATTAAACGATACCCACATTTCCTCATAATAAGTCTCCCGGAAACACCCAGAAGCCTGAGCCTTCTCATACCATGAAAGTGTACGCATGTTCGATAACCAGTTCTCATAATGCGGTTTGTTTCTAGATTTTCACACCTTCGTTATATGTTTTACCGCCATTAGTAAAGCCCTATCAATCCAGTCCGATGAATCCCATATTTCCCCACTTCTACTATCAATTGAGAGGAAGATGACAGACACAAAAGTTCGAGGAAATTAGCTTTCTGTTTGCTGTGTTGATGAGGATGGGATTTGGTGAGTCCTTTATGAGTTGGGTTAAGATCTTGTACATGAGCCCCACTACGGACGTGTCAACTAACGGCGTTCGTTCTGAACCTTTCAGTCTGGAACGGGGACGCAACAAGGTTGCCCTCTGTCGCCTTTGTGATTTGTGATTGTGATAGAGCACCTGGTCTCGGTTACTAGACAAGAGGTGAGAATAAAAAGGGTGTTCATTATGGTGGGGTCATCCAAAAACTCTAGTTGTACGCGGATGATTTGCTATTGTTGCTGAGAGACTTGGATAGCTAGTTGTTAGCTAGTTGTTAGGTCTGGATACCAAATTAACTGCTCTAAGTTAGAGGTGATGCCTGTTTCAACATATTGTGAAAAGGAATTGATTGTGATTCCAGGCTTTAGGTGGTACCCAGAAACGATTATATACTAGGGTATTTGGCTGACCAGTAGGTTGGATAAGATTATGTCAGAGAATATGAGGGGACTGCTGTCGAGTCTGAAATCTGATTTGAAGAGGTGGAAACGGTCCATGTGGGGGAAAGTGAATGTGCTGAAAATAAACTCTGCACCAAAGATTACTTATGTAATTAGTATGTTGCCTTTGCCTGTGGGGAAGAAGGTGTGGTCGGAGTTCGGTATCCTGCTGCAAAGTTTCTTATGGGACGACAAACCTCCTCACATGAAGCTCTGGAAGCTGCACTTACCTGTGGACAGGGGTGGGTTGGGAGTCTCAAATGTGTAGAGTTATCACTTGGCTTTTATGGCTAGACATTTGGCGCCACTTCTGAATTCAGAGCCAGATGGTTGGGCCAGAGCAGAGGCAAGTTTAAACGGGCCATTGACACCTAAGGCAGATCCAACAACAAAGTCGCTGCAGCCCTTTGCCTGCATGCAAGTTACATAATAATAATAATAATAATAATTGTTTAGGGCTTCTTGGAAGAAGCTCGTGTTCCTTCTGGGGTTTCAAACGCCTTGACTATTCAATTTTGGAATAATCCAGATATCAGGGATAGGAAAAAATTTTGTTTTGGCCGGAATGGTTCCTTGGGGGTGTCCAATGTATAGGAGATCCTATGTTAAACTGCAAATGGCTTACCTATGGACAGCTGAAGGATGCCTGGCATATTCCATACTGCACAATTCAAGAATTCCGCACTCTGAAGAGGGTTATTATGGATGTTTCAGAGAAAGATGAGGTTGACTTTGAACGACTGAATGATCAAGCAGGGAATGAAGGGCATCAAGCGAGCAAGTATTACAAACTGATTATGTCCTTGGCCAATAGCAATATTGCTTTATTGCAGGAATGGTCTGCAAGATTGTCTGGTGAAATGACTGAGGTGCGCTGTGCAAATGCCTGCAGAAATGTAGGACTCTCATCTGTTAGTCTGCGGGAAAGGTCCAGACAAGTTAAAATCCCGAATAGGGTCTTTTGGACGCCATACTGCTTGTACAAGCGTGGTATGGCTGCTACGGATGAGTGTTAGGGGTGCTCTCACAGACCGGGTACACTGGAACTCATGTTGTGGTAGTGTATAAGAGTGAGACATTTTTGGGAGAAGTTGACCTTGGTTTTTAACAGTGTGCTGGGATTATCCCTGTGTTATGATTTTGAGGCGTTAATATTGGGTGATGATGAGCTTGTTGATGGATTGACTGTTGCACAGAAGTTGTTTAGGGGCTCTTTGATGGCTAAGAAATTAATTTTGCAAAACTGGATGTGAGGATGTATGCAGAGCATTGATGAAATGTCTTCGCTAGCCAGATTGAAGAGACTGATTTATAGACATCAGAAGAAAAACAAGTTGTTTGAAGATATCTGGGGGAGATTCTTGTAGGTGTCCTAATTCTGTGATTCTGTTGGTGGGGTCTCGGTTGCGGAGTGGGATGTTTTTTTCTGTCTATTATTATGCAAATATTGTACATATGTGAATAAAAAAAATGAAATTCAATGGCAAAAGGGAGGGACCTCTAGAGGTGGTTAGAGGTCCTGCACTTACCTAGATCACAGAATTAAATAATCACAGAATGGAAGTCAATGGAACAGTGAGCACATCACCTCCTATTAACAGTGGAAGATATTGCACCAGTGTTAAGCAAAGCACATACATAAAAGCATCGGCAAATATACATGAAAAGGGGAAAGGCCTCTTTAAAAGAGACAATCCCGCCAAAATGGGAAATCATGGTTGTAATGATCAACCTCAACTTCAACACATTGGAGGAGCATGGAAATGCGGGGCCTTGAGGTTGCTCACAAGAATAGATTGCTGGAAGCTGGGAGCAGCTCTCACATGAAGACGGGTGCTTAAATGAAGTCAGGGGCGACAGCACCTGGGAGTTAATGGGCTGCCCCCGTATCACATGTTAGCTCAGAACGCTTTGAGGTTAATGCCATTTGGGTTTTCCTGCAGTCTTGTTTCTTTTCTATGTTTATTCCACGTTAGACTTTGAAGTTTCCCTGTTGGGTGGGTGTCAGGTCGTCCATTCATGATGCCATATGGCTGCGTGTAGCACTTGCAGGTGTCTCTTGCTCAACCATGAGTTGCTTTTTATCTTGTTGAAGGGCCAGTTCTTTAGCGATTTTCCGAACATTCCCTGGTATTCTGTTAGCTGGATTCAATTAGGGATGGAGTTCCAAAGTTTTCCTATAAGGGTAGAAAAGGTTGCACCTCTGTATTTTTTACTGCCATAGCGCCTGGTTTCACTTTGCCCATTGCATCCTGATCAAGGTTCTTCATGGTTGGTAAAGGGTAATTTTTGATTGAAGGAATTATGTTCCCTGGAGACGCAGTGCTTTGTCTGTGATGCTTTTGAATGGATCCTTTTTTCACAAGTAGCCAACAGGGGCATCCAAGGGCTGGAGTGATGTGCTCTAACTGCAAAGTCTCAGTAGAAGACTTGCTGCAGTGTTTTCAAGGTGTTGTAGATGTTTGGTGCGGTAATCTGGCATGCTTGGGTATAAGGTATTCGTGCAGTTGATGCTTGAGAGTATGAATAAGATAATGGCAAGTATCCTATGTGGGAATCTTAGATATGGCATGACACATCTGACTGAACATGGGTGGTAACAGCATTTTCTTACTTTGGCATTGATTTGTGGTTCCATTGTGAGCCCACTGCCCATGAGAATTCCAAGTTGTTTGATGGTTGTTGAGTTTCTGCTCTTGTTCCCATTTCTGCAGGCCAGGGAAGTGGTGCTTGCAGTTCCTTGCTCTGGGGGTGGGATGAACACAAATTTTCTTTAGGTTTAAATTCAGGTTGTTATGCATAACCTAGACATTTATCTTGCTAATCCTGCTGGTTAGACATTTCTTTGACCCATGGTCAGTTGTTGTCTTGAAGATTATTGTAACATGGCAGTCTGTGTCTTTTAATTAGTTTCACAAGTTGGTGCATGAATATTTTACAAAGACGTGGTCAAAGCGTTGATCCTTGTTGAATGCCACAATTGATTGTTTGCATGCTTGAGATGAATGCTAATAATAGGTTGTTTTGGTTCTGTCTGTGAGGAAGGATTTTATCCATTGCAGTGCAGTGCTATAAAGGCCAAATTCTTGAAATCTCTGGATTAAGGTTATATTATTGACTGCATCGAAAGCTGAGGATATGTTCAGCAATGTGAGGGATGAAGATATGCTACTGTCTGCATTAATTTTTTGGTCATCCCACATGGAGTACTTTTTCTGGTCCTCTTGTATCCCTAAATCGTACTTGGCATTGGTCCATTGCTCTGTTTTTTTCTACATGTTCGAGAATTTCTTTGTGTGTAACTTTTCATGGTTTTGGCTTGGTAGGGAATGTTGCACATGGGTATGTTGTTGGTGAGGTGGTCTACTGTTGCTGCTTTATTCTCGGGGAGGTTAAATCTAGGCAGCTTTGAATACTTTAGTAACTATTCTGGTTCCAAGCAATAGATTCATCAATTTTTGGAAATAGGCAGCTGTGGTTTATTTGCTATGCTTCCGGAAATGTCTGACGGGCACAGATCTTTGGTGAGCTGGTTTTGTTGCTCTCCTTCACAAACCTAAGTAAAGATTCTGTCATTATGGGTCTGAAATTGGTGAGCTCTGTGTGGGTTGTCAGATTTTCAATGTGATGGGGATTGTTAATTGTTTCCAAGGTAGCTGCATTGATGGCTTTCTGGGTGATGATGATTGTGTAGCTGAAATAGTTTGTGATGCTGATTCACCACTTTTGAGATAGTGTGGGCGTTTTAATGTCCGGCCGAGGGAGTGGCAGCACTGATAATTTATTTCAGATGAAGGACTATCAGATAAGTACACAGGGAGTGGGTTGATGTTTCATTTTCTTCCTCAAACTAGATGTCAAAATCCCCTACTCGTGTCAGGGGCTCGAGGCCACGGACATGGTCCAAAAGCCTAGGGAAACATAGTGCTTAAGTGACAGGAGTGTATGGAGTACTGTGGACAAGGAAGGATAGGCAATAACTTGGGGTGTAGGCAGAATGGGGGAAGAGTTTCCCAACAGTCATGGGAAACTGTAGCCTTCTCAGCTGGTTGTTATTACAGTACCCACTCTGAATGCTCATGGAAAAGAGTGACAAGAGTGGGTGTCTGGACCCTAAGGCACGAACATTGAAACAATACTTACAAGACTAAAACTTGTAGGGGTCCAGCAGGATCAGAACATTGACTGCCCCCTGAAACTGTTAAATATGGCACAATGGACAGACTGAGACGCAGTAAAGGAAATGGACAGAGATTGCCTGCCGGGAAACCCAGCAGCCAAACTCTGAACAAAGGAATTATACAAGCACAGGTGGGGACCAGAACAGTAACAGAAATATCCAGGGAAAGAATAGGATGGCAAAGTGAGCAAGGTTCAGGACAGAGAATGAGAAGAAAGAGCATATGCAATAAGACAAAAATCTAAGTGCAAAGGTACAGGAGACCATAACTGCAGACTGGAAACTAAGGACCAGAATCAAGGAACAGCTGACGGAACTATAGAGCAGGAACAATACAATTCAGGATTCAAACTCTGGACTAGGAGAAGGACTGAACTGCAGACTGGTAACAAGGAATACAAGGAACTGTAACTCTAGACTGGAATAAAAATGGCGGGACTGCAGACAGATCAGGGAACATGAGCATTGGTGGCAGAGAGCAAGGGGCTGCAGACAGAGAACAGAGAACTGCAAGTAGGGGAGCAGGGCTGCAGGGAGGGAAGCACAAGGGTGCAGGCCAGATGGCAAGGGACTGCAAGCAGGGCAGAATAGCAGGGGAGTGCAGGCAGAGTAGCAGGGCTGCAGTACACAGAGCACAGGACTTTGGAACAGGAGCAGGTCCTGGAAACAGCAGAAATCCAAGGATCAAAGTATGAGGGATTGGCAGCTAACTCATTGCAAGAGCCCTGTGCTCCTGCAGGCAGTTGCTTGAATACTGACCTACCCTGTGCTGAAGCAGACTTGTTAGGTGCCCCTCGAGCACCACAACTGAAGGTAATCTACCTCCTCCCTCTCTGGACCTAGGGTTTGTAAGCAGCACTGATCTCTAGAACTTCTGGGGATTGTAGTTCTAAGATTGCTGCATAGGAATAGTCAGGTAATGAGAACTGCCAAAAGGTGCATTATGGGATATGTAGTTTGTGAAATGAAATAGGGAAGTACCAAAGTGTTGCAAAGGGAAAGTAAAGGCAGAAATAGGTATAGGTATTGTCCAGGGCAGAGTATGGCAATACATTTCATGTCCCAATTAGTCCATAATGGGTGCCACATGGTGTTCCAATGTCATGCATCGTGACGAGTACTATGTCTTTGTATTCCACTGCAAGGTTGGCTAATGTGCCTGCGGGTTTCTGTGCAAAGCTGAGATTGTAGGTGGGTGATCTGTATATGAGCAGGAAAATATTCTTGGTTTGGTGGCTGGGTGTGAGGTAGATATGAGGTGATTTGCAATCTGGAACATCTGTAGATGGTGCAAATTATGTGGTGAATGTTTTTTGTGGTCCCCCTCTCTTTCCCTCTCAATTTGCATGTATCATTGTGAAATTGTCTGAAAGTGTTTCATGTGCCACTATTTTCTAGTCATCTGAAAGCCATGTTCCTGTAAGTAAAAGGATATTGGTGCCTCCCTCTGCCCAGATCTCATGCTATTGATTTTGATAATTTGTTATTTAACTTGTGCCATGAGTAAAATATGTTTGTTGATTGCATTCCCAGTTCTGGGTGTTGAGAGGAGTGGTGGTTATTGGCTCTGTCTCATTGATGAATAGTTTGAACAGGTTGCATGTGGGGTCTATCTGTCTGTCCAGTGGCATTGTCTTCTGGGTTTCTGTTGAGCCTGATATGCTCCCCCAGTCACTATGTGTTGGATAGACATTTTACTCTCCCTGTTTTCTTGTTCTATTTCCTCCTATGGTAATTTCTATTGTGTTTTGTGACATGTGAGGCTCTGTCTTTGAGCAGTTTGGTGTGGGTAACCAGTTGTGTGTTCCTGAGTTTTCTATTTGGAAGATTTGTAAGCGGAGATCTATTGCGAGATAAATACATTTTTGGGTTGTGCATGGATCAACGCTCTTCATTGGGAGGATATTGATTGCAGTTCTGAAGTCTTGTGAAATTGTTGATGATTCCAGTGGGTTTGGGGGTTTGCCTTGTGCCTGATTCATTTGTAGAATTGTCATGATGCCTACCCCCGGGGACCCAGACCAAGTCCAGCAACCCCAGAAGCAGGCATCAAGTTATCCCAAGCAAGCCCACCAACCCCTTCTAGGGGCTATTTCAGTGGAGTCCTGGCGCCTAAGGGCCAGGCTCATATGGAGAGTCAGTCCTGGCGCCATAGGTGCCAGGCTCATAGATTAAAACTTACCTGATGCAGACCATGCTGCAAACTTACCTGATGCAGACCATGCTGCAAGAGTTCCAAGCCAAAAGAGGCTTGGAAGGGACTACTTTACCTAGGGACTATTTTTTTACTCAGGTGGGGCTGGGGAGGAATACTTACCTGGGACTACTTTGGAGGCTATTTAAACCACGCCCGAAGAGCAGCACATGCTTCGCGTTATTCTGCATCCAGCAGCGTAACGCTCACCGTGCCTGCAAGTCTGCATCCAGCCTTCTGCCACGCCCGCCTCGAGTTGGAGCTCCTAGAAAAAGGGAGAAAGAAGGAGAAAAGGTTAGAACAAGAGCAATACCTTTGATCCTTACCTGAATTCCCGATCCATCGTGCCTGCGAGCTGGAAGAAAGCAGTTATTTTATGCGCGTTGCCTCACCTGCTGCAGCGCCGCGCTGAACTCACCGGCTTTCGCAGCATCTTCACATTCCACCGCGTCCTCCTGCATGTTCCCGCCACACTCCGGCACCTAAGAAGAAGACAAGAACAGCAAGGTGAGCCAAGGGAATACACAGAGGAATATCAGTTACCGCCCATAGACTTACCTGATTTTCCCGCCAGGGGTACTATTCCTCTTCACGGGTCGGCGCAGCTTCCACTGCATCTTCGCCGAAGCCCGGCCCCAAAGGGGAAACAAAAGGACAGCAAGGTGAAACAAAGGGACTAACAAGGGGAACCCTCCTCACCACAATAGACTTACCTGATTTTACCGCCGGAAGTATTATTCCCCGAGACTTCATACTTTCTCTTAGCGCCTGAATAGGGGAGAAAGCAACAGGTTACATATTGACATTATTTTATCGAACTCTGTTGGATAATACAAATCCTTACCAGAATATTACCGGTTGCCACGAGGAACTCTTCACTAGGGTCAAGCTGCAACCTGCAAGGAATCGGACAAGAGTGAAAGTCAGGCATTTGAACTTTTACGAACTACATACTTACGGCGTCTTGCTGGGAATCTCGGAGTCAATATTGTTCTGGAACTCACCAATTCCTTCGAGCCAGTGAAGCAACTGGTTATCTACGCGCCCCTGCGCTCAATGCAGGATGAAGAGCTCATCTTTTCAAACCATCAGGTGAGACTATAAGAGGGGACATCAAAGGTGATCAGTGGGGAGAACAGCGGGGGTGGGGGGATTTACGCTCAACTCCACGGGTGGTTAATTCCCTTTCTCCATTTGCAGAAGAATATTCCTATGGGCCAAGCAAACGAAGTTAGGTGGGCCAGTCCAGTCTGTCATCTTGGCCCTACACGTCACATTGGTGGAGACCGCAGCTGTCCAGTTCAGATCGATGCCTCTGTGGGAGCCAGGTGAGCGTAACAGGAATTTTGTCTTCTTTCTTGCTCATTTGTCCTTCTTGTAACACAGCCTTTTTTGGGCAGTTTTTGCAGGAATATTAGGATACAGCTGCTTAAAGAAGTGTCCTGCTTATGTTCTGGTTCTGCTGCTTTACATATTGATTGATTGGGTAAATGGAGAAGTGTTACTTGGTTTGAACTATGTACGGTCCTTGAAGTAAACAATAGTATATGATGCAATGTGCTCCAACTTGGATACCTAGGTGAAAGGTCCACTGTTGTTAGGCTTGCCCTGGCAAACCTGGAGGAAGATATATTGGTGTGAAGTGTTTTGTGTGTTAACCTATGTGATACCTGTGTAAAGGTGCCAGGGACCTAAGATTAACTGCTTAGCTGCTGATGTTTACTGGCTTTATTCGGGTACGGAATCTGGACAATCTGGAAGCAGAACACCCAATGGCATGGTTACTGTGACAAATTGCGGGATGTGTGATTCCACCACATCTCCCAAGTGGGGAGCCTTTCCCTTTTAGGCTAGGGAGGTGAGCCTATGCATTACCCTTCCTAGTGGTAGAGGCAAGCGGGATCTCACCGGGAGAGACTCCACCTATGGGGACAAGGACTCCCATTCATTTGAGGAACTCCCTAAAATAAGTAGTGAAGAGGAGGGCCTAATGCCCTCCCTGGGCATTGACATCTGTGGATCAGGCAGCAGAGACTGGGCACAAGGTAAGGCGGCAGACAGGCCTGGGCTGGTTTCAAAAGTCATCTTTATTAAGACATCAGAAGTGGCAGCAATGAGCTCTTGAAACAGCTCCTTTTTATACTTTTCTTTAGCTGATGCAACTTTACATTTAATTATGCAATACATTTTGATTGGCTCTTATAACTAAAGATAAACCCTTATTCACCTGTGATTGGCTGTTATAACTGCCACTCACCAAGTCCACATAACATGTCCTGGCATGCCTCACTTGACTGGCACCAAAGCTTATTAAATTTGTCCGAGATCCTGCTGACCTTTATTATAAATCTTTTGATGTCTAGAAAAGAGCAGTTGTGGCAGGCTCTCTGAGTCATTTTGGCAGGCTATACCGAGCTTTTCTTGCCAAGAATTTCTAAAAATACACTCCAGACATGTCCATCTTCAGTGAACTTTCAATGAACTGCTATTAGAGAATTATTTAATTATTTTGGCATGACTATGGGATTTTCCACCATCTTGTTTCCAGCAGCCATTCAAAAAACTAATTGAGTCCTTCCAGTCTGAATATTTGGTGTACCTACCAACAGTATTTACCTTTGTGCATCATTTTCTATTCAGTTGTCAGACTAGATTTTCGATATCCATGATATATATGTAATACGTGAGATACCCTCCGCTACGTAGGGCATTCTGACCCTAAAAACATGTCACCCTAAAATGTGCTTTTTGGCCTAAAAAGCGCTACACTTCTGATTTTTGCAATACTGGAACTATCGATCAGCCTGACAAGTTATCTGCATTCAATTTGAGGTGGGGGGGGTCTAGCAAGTCCCCTACAGTATCACTACCTCATCTTCATTAACATCTGATGAAGGAAGACATGAAGAACAAATCAAAATGTGTTATTGTGTGTAAATGTAAATGTGTTTAGGAAAGAAACCTTAAAGAAAACTGGGATGCAGAAGATCACTGTAAGCACACTAGGTATGAATCCAAAAGAAAAGAAGGACTTTGACATAGTATCAGAGAGGAAGAGACCAAAGTGCAGCCACCAATGCAAAGCATTGGGAAAGGGAAGAAACACAGAACGCTGAGGTGAAGGGAATGTGTACCGAAAGGCGTCCTGAATCAGGACAGAGGAAAAGTGGTGGCGTGACCACAGACAAGTTGCAGTGGACCTGGAGGTCCATGAAAGACACTGGTACCACATCAGCAGAGGTATTGCGAGTGAAGCGAGCAGAAAAGGAATGGAGAAACAATCTCTGATGCTCCTGAACAGAAGGGAAGCCATTCTGACATGAGAAGGAGAAGGTCCCAATCTGTTAAGAACCCTGCCGATGTTGTCCCTGCATAATAGAGGTAACAATGAAAATGAGAGACCTGGGGGGAACTCAAGAGAGTGAGAGTGAGAGTTGTTACTGGGGTGCTCATACTCGTCCTAGTCAAGTGATAATCATTACTGGAACACTCATACTCACCCAGTCAAGATAAAGTACGGAGAATACTTGGAGAGTGAGAAACATTACTGTAATGCACATACTCGTCCCAGTCTAGTTAAAATATTGAGAATACCTGAAGATAGTGAGAATTATTACTGGAACACTCATCCTCCTTCCAGTCATGACAAAATACTAAAAGGAAGGGAGAAAGGATATTAGAGCTTTCCAAGTCGTCCTAGACAAGATAAAAAGTGAGCAATAAACGATAGGAAAAACATATGTGAGAATAAAGTGAAAATTGCTGATATATCCTGTGAGAGTAAAGTGATAATAAAAAATAGAACAAAAGGATAAGCAAATAAAATGGAAACGAAGAGAAAGCAAGTGAAGGAGGCCATCGAGACCTAGAAGAGTGCAATATCTGAACTGTGTGATTTGATGAGAGTAGTTGCTAAGAACTACCTATGAATACTATACTGAACTGCACTTGGGGGGGGGGAACACACCTTACAAGAGAAGGGATTCTTTCTCCTGTGCTGTATTTGTTCCAATAGTCAATAGTGGTAGGGTCAGGACAGGTTAGTTTTGGACAGTGGACTGAATCTGATTTGGTACTTTCACTAACAACTGACAAGCACCTTAGTTTATCAGGTAGGGAACACCCTTAGTTTAGGGCAAGTTAGATGTTTTCACCTTTACTTAAAAAAAAACACTATAGTAAAATGGATAATTAAAGTCTTTGTTCTTCTTCTGACCCACCATACATGGTGCCAGGAGCAGGCTCGGGACTAACTGATAAAAGGTGGGGAACCCTAAAGTTTACTAAGTTAAGCCTCAAAGCCCTTGCAGCTATCGTAGCCACAGCAGAACAGAATCTATGGAATTTGATTTGCAGAGTACCTCTGAAGTGATAATACCGGGGGGCGAGAGACGTCTCTTTCCCACTTGGTTAGTGTTAATCCCTCCCAAGGGAACATATATCAGGTTAGCCTTAAAATCAGGAATAGCCTGCAGATATGGATTAGACATAGTGGCAGATATGATTGACCCAGACTATCGTGGTGATGTTAAAGTTCTTTTGCATAATATAGGGAACAATACATATATAGTCAAGTAGGGGGAACAGATCAGCCAAGGGATATTAGAGAAAGCCTTCTTTACCATACCCATGGAAGTACCATCCGAGGAAGATACTGATAGGGGTGATAAGGGGTTTGGCGAAGCAGTTAGACCAAAAAAAGACAAACCTTTACTGGTAACTGAAGAAGTCGGTCCCCAACCGGACTTGGAGTTTGCATAAAGAAATGACCCAATCCTGGCCATGGCCTTCACTAAAGTTTTTCCTAAAGAGGAAGGAAGGAGTCATGTCGGTCCCTTCCTTTTTTTAAAAAAAAGGACTATTATACACAGGCAATATTACTCGTGATGGAACCCATTGGTTCCAGTTAGTAATACCCCAAAGCAATAGGAGAGTGGTTTTAGAGATAGATCATTCACACTTGACCGCAGGCCATCAAGGAGTCGGAAAGAATCAAAGTCAAGTAACACTAACATTTTACTGGCCTGGAGTTTTTTCTGATGGTATGGAGAGGAAGGGTCCCTTTGATTACTTAATTTCCCAACCTGATCGAAAGCAAAAGACATAGGGCCTCATCACGAGTTGGGCGGTAATGCCAGTGGTATTACCGCCGGCGGTATTAGCCCTACCGCCAAACCCCCCAGCGCTATTAGCGCCAGATCACGGGTTTGGCGGTAATGGAATTCCCCAATCCCCACTGAGCCCATTCGGGAATGCCCCATTCCCCATTGGGCTCAATGGGAAATGTTCGTGCTTTTACCGCCGGCGGATTTCCCGCTGGCGGTAATAGCGTGAATTTTCAGCGGATTCCCCCCCAGCTCAGAGCTGGGGCAAAATCCGCCGAAGCCCTGATTTGGCGGACTCTTAAATCCGGAGGTAATAGCGCGACTGCCAGATTTAAGGGTTACCTCCAAACTCGTGATGAGGCTCATAGTCTTATCATGTCAATCTCCTCAAGGAAAGGTGAATCGATCTCAGTGAGGACTCCACCATGACAATAACCGCTCTTCTCACGGATGTCAGCCAAGAAAACACGTTGATCCCTCTAGACCTGTCACCATCTCAGCAGGCAGACATCAGGGATTTGCTGGCTCAATTCACAGATGTATTAGTGGATCAACCAGGGAGGGTTACACATTTCTTCCATTCCAAAAGAACTCCTCAGGGTAAAATTGTAAATTTAAGACCTTACAGTATCCCTGAATCTCGGAAGAAAATAATAGAAAGGTAAGTGGAAGAAATGCTAAAAGCAGGTATCATAGAACCATTACAAAGCCTGTTGTCTTCACCAATCGTATTAGTAGCCAAACACGATCAATTATGGAGATTCTGCATTGATTTATGAAAACTCAATTTTATCTCAATATTCAATAGTTATTCGATGCCTTGGATAGATGATCTGATTGACACATTAGGTTCTGCCAAGTACAACTCCACAATTGATCTTACAAAAGGGTATTGGCATGTTCCTCTGCATTCCCCAGACCGAGAGAAAACAGCTTTCTCGACTTAAATGTCCTTTCATTCGGCCTCCATGGGGCTCCTGTCAGTTTCCAACGGCTGATGGATAAAGTTCTGAGACTGTTTACACACATTTGTGGGGCCTTCCTAAATGATATAGTCATCCATAGTGAGACTTGGGCAGATCATGTTTTCCATCTGGATGAAATGGTCAGAGCTTTAAGACAGTATGGACTAACTGCTAACCCCTTGAAAGTGCCATTTAGTACTATTGAAAGTAACATATCTTGGTTTCTTTGTGGAAAATGGGTTAATCAAACCTCAGAGCGAAAAAGTGAACTCTGTCCAACTGACTCGAAATGCCCAAAACCTAGAGAGAGCTTCAGGTATTTTGGGACTCACCAGTTATTACCAGTGCTTTAGACCTAATTATTCCACTAGAGCCACCTCTCTCACAGATAAACTCAAAAATGCACAGCCCCAAAAACTGATATGGAACTGTGAAGATCAGACAAGTTTTGATGGGTTAAGTCTATTCCGTGCAACACACCTGTATTGAAGGTACCAGACTTTAATGGAGAGTTCATCTTACAAACAGATACCTCAAAAACAGGTCTGGGAGCTGTGTTGTCCCAAGAATACGAAGGGATAGAACACCCAGGTTTATATACCAGGAGAAAACTCTTCCCAAGAGAACAGAATTATGCCACCATCAAACCAGAAACCCTGGCCATGAAGTGGGCTGTAAAACACCTCAAGTACTATTTAACTGTAAGTATGTTTCGACTGGTCACCGATCACTCTCCCTTAACATGGATGAGTATAAGAAAAGATACCAATGCGCAAATTATGAGATGGTTCTTAGAGCTACAGCCATTCTGCTTCACAGTAGAATATCGAAAGGGGCAAGAACAAGGGAAGGCAGACTTCCTTTGCTGGTTTCCGCTCACTGAAGAAAGGGAAGCCAGTAAAATTAAGGGAAAGGGTATCTGACGAATCATGGGATTCTGTCATTTCTCCACAGGGGGAGTCTTTCCGTGTGAGACCATGGAGGTGAGCCCGCTACGCAGTACCCTACCTAGAGGTAGAGACAAGCAGGACCTCACCGGGAGAGACACCCACTCCCATTCCTGTGAGGAACTTCGTAAACTAAGTATCACTACCCCATCTTCATTAACATACCATGAAGGAAGACATGAAGAGCAAATCAAAATGTGTTATTGTCAACCAAATACATCATTTGTGTCTAGGAAAAAAAAGTAAAGAAAACTGGGACAAAGAAGATCACAGGAAACATACCGAGTATGTATACAAAAGAAAATAAGTACTTTGGCAAGGTCCCGGGGAAACCCCAGGAATAAATTTGAGCGGCTGGGCCCTGTAACGAGGGAGAGACCGGGAGTTTCAAACAAGCTTGCTGAAAACCACTGAAGGAGTTCTGGATGTGCAACATCCGATGCGAGAAAGAGACCAAAATGCAGCCGCCAATGCAACACGTTGGGAAAGGGACGAAACAGAGAACGGTGAGATGAAGGGAATGTGTACCTAAAGGCCTCCTGAATCTCGATAGAGGAAAAGTGGTGTTGTGACCACAGACGAGTTGCGGTGGACCATGACGTCCATGAACAATGCCTGTAACACATTGGAAGAGGTGTCACAGAGTGAAGCGAGCAGAAAAGGAAAGGAAAAACTGTCTGTGACACTCCTGAAGAGAAGAGAAGCCATTCTCACACGAGAAGGAGAAGGTCACAATCTATTAAGAATACTTAAAGGAGAAGGGAGTAATTCTCCTGCGCTTTATTTGTTCTAATAGTGGTAGGGTTTGGATAGGTTAGTATTGGACAGTGGACTGAATCTGATTTGGGACTTTCAGTGACAAGCAACTTAGTTTATTATATAGGGAACACCTGTAGTTTAGGGTAGATAGGCGTTTTTACCTTTCCTTTAATAAACCACTCTAGTGAAATGGAAAATCAGAGTCTATGTTATTTTTCTGACCCGCAATATATGGGGATAGGGGCAAACTGATATAAATTGGGGGACCATACAGTTCACTAAGCTATGCCCCAAACCCCATGCAGCTATGGAAGCCACAACAGAATAGATTGGATTTACCTCTTGTGAGGAACCAGAAATGAGACGTGGACTCAGAGGACTCATGTTTGTGGTTACAAACTTTTATTCAAATAATAAAAGGGTTTGGGAAATGCCTGACTGTCCCTATTCTAGGAGGTATTTCCTTATCTCAACCAGAAACTAAGGGTCTGTCCTTAGTCAAGCTGTCCAAAGCAAAAATATCTTGTGTCGAAATTCTATCCTAGCCCTCTCATTCTAAAAATAACTATATGGTGCTAAGGATATTGTCTTTAGCTCGAAAAATTCAGAAATGTTCAAGTTAAACAAAAAGGTATTTGACTGGAGGCTTTGAATGGATAATGTTCACAGTTGCAGGGAAGGGTCCTCTTCCCCAGGTTTCTTTCTGCAACACTGTTGTAACCCTTGCAGCCACCCAAATGTGTCCTCTACGCATCTCCCTACCTCTGAGGTAGCCCCCGTTCCATGATGTGAGGCTTTCCAGATGGTGCTTGTACACTATTGTTTCTTTCTCTCCTACCTTATGGACCCTAAGCCCTCTGCTACACTTGCAATGCTGCTGTAACCTACCCGATTGACCCCTATCCCTGTGCTACACTTGCAATGCCACTATAACCTACTTGATTGACCTGAGCCTTGTCCTACACCTGTAATGCCGCTGCAACCTACTTGACTGACCCTTAGCCGTGTGCTTTACCTGTAATGCCGATGTAACCTACTTGATTGACCCTTAGCCTTATACTACACTTGTAATGCCACTGTAACCTACCTGATTGACTTTTAGCCATGTGATCTGTTGCTCGTTTGCATGCCTGAAGTATCCCCTGAACAGGAGTTGAGGCTTTGCCAGACTCTGTACATATGCTGATTTTGTCTCTCATGCCTGTTTGCACACCTGAAGTAGCCCCCTGCACCATGAGGCGAGGCTCTGCCAAAGTGTGCGTCCAACACCTACCATTACCGTGTAACCCATGTGTGTGTTCTTGAACCTTACGATATGTACTCTGCACTTTCTGTAACTAGCGCCTAGATGCCTGAGGGTTTTATTGTGCTGAAATAAATGTAAAAAAATAAAAAGAAAAGTTTCACAAAAATAACCAAGCCCTTTGTAGCCCAAGAGGATAACCCTCTCCTCTTGGTGTTGCAATTAACTCCCGGGGAAATTACTCCCTTCCCCAGGTCCTTTACACAAGCAATGTAGTTTCAAACTCTGAGGGCTTGAACTTTCCTTTGGATTCTTTTTCCAAAATATCACAAAACACAACTGAAAATCCTAAGGGCATGGCTCTTCCTTTGTACTCTCTGACTCAAAAAACAATTGGTATACACTCCTGCCAGGTTCTCTCATATAGTTCCTTTACACAATTTGGTTGTAGGTCCCAGACTAGCAAGACACCTAGCATACTCTCCTGACAGGTTTTCTCTTTATTCCTGTATTTCTTGCATTTACACAGTTCCAATATTATGTATTGTTTTTATCAAAACACCGGTCTCAAACCCACTTTCATTTACTTCCTTTGTCAAATATCTGGACACCTGGTATACTCCCCTGCCAGGTTCTCTCTTTATTCTTTTATTTCTTGTATTCATACAGTTCCAATATTGTGCATCACTTTTATAAATGTACCGGGTCTCAAACCCACTTTCATTCACTTTCATTACCAAATGTCCCAGTGAACCAACCTCCGTGCTTGGGGGTCACCCAACTCATGTGCCTGGCTCTTATTGGTACTTTACAGAACTGCTGAAGCACCCGGGTAACACAGCTTCTCTTTTCAGGGGCCAGCGGCTTTCTTTGGCGTTCTCCTGACCTCTTGCAGCAAATATACAGAAGCGCCCCGGTGTGCCACCTCCAATCCACAGGCTTACCATCTTCATTTGGTGGCTTCCACATCCTTCGTGGCTTCTGCTTCGCGCCTGAGCCCTTCTCTGTGTTCGAGCAGCATTGGGACTTCTTCTCGTTACCTGCGGTCGCCAGTAAGGATCCTCTTTTCTTCCTGCAGAAATCCCCACAGGGCAAAACAGCTCCTGCAGTCGTTCTTCTCCTGCCATCTCCTGTGGACCTCACAATTTGGCTTTCCCGGCAGTAAATAGCCAATTGAATCTCTCTGTTACGTTCAGCTGTTCCATCTTTAAACTCCTGCCTCAAGGAAAGGAGTTGCTTGGAGCCAATCAGCTTCCTCCGAGCACTAGGCTGCTTCTTCTGGTTCTGCTGAGTATACGCCATTACTGAGCTCCTCTACCTCATCTCAGTTTGTATCATTATGTTTGTTGCAGACATTTGAGGGATACTCGTAGCAGGCTTTACAGGCTGTCGAAGGGGATGATCACAGTATGCCATCAAGGCATGTGGAATGGAAGGGATCGCTAAAACGGAATGGGGGATACAATGTTTCACCCAATGATATCTCCTTGCCCCCCTGAAGGTCACCTCCCCCATGTGGTCCTCCCTCAAATAGCCACCCCCAGGTCAGGATCAGGTAGCAGCTGCCATCCCCTGACTACATGTGGAGAAGCTACCTCTGGGAAAGGAGGGTTAACACCATCAGGTTCATCAAATACCCTTCCCCTAACTCTCTGGCTTCCCGCCCAAAGGTTCTCCTCCTTGCTTTGATTCAGGGTTTCCTCTCGGAAGGAAGTTTCTTCCTCAAGTGTGGTCTCCCAATTCCAGATGGAGCTTTCTGCTACAAATACCTCTTCTTCCCAAGAGTCAAAAGGGGAGTAAAAAAGGGGAGAGTTAGCATTTTTCAAGAGAGTTTCAAATTTTGAAAAATCAGTACCAATTATAGTCTCTTGAAGACCTGAAATAACAGCACGTTGAACACGTGTGATTTTACAGGAGTTCCCTTTCCTAACTTACCCGTTGGGATCAAGTCAGCTTGCACTGCTGTTTGCCTATTACCAGAATCGATTAAAGTTCTAACTGATATCCTGTTTACAATTGCACGATCATGGGCCTTAAAAGGAGCAACTTCACAGAAGTAGTTACTTCTGGTCCTTAGGAATTCCTCCTATGGGAGCCTTAATTATTTTCACTCGTTCCCAGTCATATACCCCATTTCCATAGGTCCTTGTTTTTCGTTCAATGGACATTGTCTAGCCAAGTGTCCAGAACGACCACACAAAAAACATGTGAACATGGGGGGTTTAAAGATTCTCCCCTCCTCTACTTTTGTTTCTCTTCTTCCCTTACTTATTATATTCCTCCTATCTCCATTTTGGGGTCTTTTATCCCTGATCTATTTAGGATGTCGTGATTTTTGTCCCTTGTACTTCTTATTTCTCCTGGGTGATACGGTAGACGGGAGAGACCCTTTGGATCTTCCTTGGCCTCTTCACTTCGGTGATATGATATGATATGACATTTATAGTGCATCTATAAACAAGTGTTTCAAGGCATGATGAGGCAAGGGAGGGGAACAAAGGGGGGGCAAGACAAAGATCTTACTAGGCCAAGTTACATTGAGATCGTGCAAGTGCAGGGGAGAGGGAAGGGGAAAAGTGCCAGGGGAAGGGGAGGAGGAGCAAGTGCAAGACATAGGATCAAAACATTGAAAAACATTGGTGGATTGATCTCAACTGTCTATTAGCCTCTGCATAGTTTTGGGCTGTTTCAACAGCCATTGCCATGGTGGGTTTATTTAATTGAAGGACAGCCTTCTGCTGGAAGGGTGGTAGGGAATTAATGTATTGTTCTAGGGTTAATGTTTCTATCAATTCTGGCAGAGTTTTCTTTCCTAGCCATAAGGACATGGTGTTCTGCACTGAGGCACCCAATACTATAGAAGTCTCTGCAGGATTTAACTTAATCTCCCTCATTTTTATTTGTAGAAATAGTGTGTCTGACCAATCCTTTGAAATAGCCCCTGTTTAATTGCATTAAATGTTGCTGTTTCTAGGGGATTTAAAAGTTGAAATGAGCTCTGCAGTTCTCCCCTTAATAACGTACCTAAACAACAGGTTTTTAAATTGTCCCCACACCAAAACTGCTGGCCCAACCTTTCAAAATTAAGACAAAAATGTGCTAAGTCTTTTCCTTCGTTATAAGGCTGCACTAATCCATGGGGAAGCATAGGTCTTTGTTGGACAGCAAGAATTTGCTCCAATCCAGCCTGAAATTGTATCTCCACGTGGACTTGATAAACCATTAATTCTGCCAATCGAGTTTCTAGGATGGCCATTGTGATGATATTCTTTAACAACCTATGAAAGAAGATTTGAAGAACAAATCAAAATGTGTTATTGTCAACCAAATACATTGTTGGTCCCTAGGAAAGAAAACTTAAAGAAAACTGGGATGAAGATCACTGAAAACATACAGAGTATGAACCCAAAAGAAACAAAGGACTTTGAAAAGCTACCGGGGAAGCCCCATGAGAACATCATAAAATTGGAGACGCGGGGCCCTGGAATGAGAGAGAGACCGGGAGTATCATACCAGCTTGCTGAAAACCATTGACCGAGTCATGGATGCGCAGTCTCCGATGCAAGGAGACCAAAGTGTAGCTGCCAACACAATGCGTTGGGAAAGGAAAGAAACACAGAATGATGAGGTGAAAGGAATGTGTCCCGAAAAGGTGTCCTCAACCTGGACAGAGGAAAATTGGTGGCGTGACCACTGGCGAGATGTGGTGAACCTGGAGGCCCAGAAACGGTGCTGGTACTACATTGGCAAAGGTGTTGCGGAGTGAAGCGAGCAGAAAAGGAATGGAGAAACAGTCTGTGATGCTCTTGAAAAGAAGCTTTTCTGACATGAGAAGAAGAAGGTCCCAATCTATTAAGTAACCCAGTGGCGTTGTCCCTGCAGAATATAGGTAGCGGGGAAAACGGGAGAACCGATAGAGGGACTTAAGAGAGTGAGAATCATTACTGAAACAGTCATCCTTGTTCCAGTCACAACAAAATACTAAAAGGAAGGGAGAAAGAGCATTGGAACTTTCCAAGTCGTCCTAGTCAATTTAAAAAGTGAGCAATAAACGACTGGATGAACTTATATCAGAATAAAGCTAAACGTGCTGATATATCCTGTGAGAGAAAAGTGATAATAAACAATAGAACAAAAGGAGAAAGAATAAAAAGGAAAAGAAGATAAATCAAGGGAAGGAAACCATCGAGATCTGGAAGATTCCAGTATCTGAACTGTGTGATTTGATGAGAGTAGTTGCTAAGAACTACCTACGAATACTATACTGAGCTAAACATGGGGTGGGAGGTGACCCACCTTACAGGAAAAGGGAGTCATTGTCCTCTGCTTTTGTTTTTCTAATAGTGGTAGGGTCAGAATAGGTTCGTTTTGGACAGTCGACTGAACCTGATTTGGGACTTTCACTGATGACTGACGAGCACCTCAGTTCGTTTATTAGGTAGGGAACACCTTTAGTTTAGGGAAAGTTAGGAGTTTTCACCTCCTTTCCTTTAATAAACTACTATAGTAAAATGGAAAATCAGAGTCTGTGTTCTTCTGTTGACCCGCCACAGTACATTTGCAAGAGGCTTCTGGAGAGTAATGTGATACGCTTTATTGGAGGACATCAGGATTTGGAACACAATATATAACAGTACATTGTGCTTCCCAGGAACACCTAGTTGTGAAACTCAGTATAGAGCATAACATAGGACAATGCCATATGCTTTTTCAGGGGATCCTAGCTGAGCAGCACAACCCAATATAGAACAATACACTCTCTGAGGGACACCTAGATGGGGGACATAGTGTAGAACAGTCAATGCTCTGTACTGGCCTATGGATTATGGAGCAATGGATACCTGGGCACCTAAAGCAGAATACATTAATAAGTAAATACAGAATAAGTTAATGTAAGACTGTAGTAGGCTTTATTTCTTGGGAATGCATAAATGCAGAGGACAATATGGATGGGGAGCAAAACATACATTCAATGAAAGATCAGTGCAATGCACTTCCTCATACACATCCAGATGGGCAACACATGTATGACAGTCTAGAGCGATGCAATAGATTTTCATAGGGACATATAAATGGGGGACACAACATAGGACATAATATAGAAATATGCATAGGGAATGCAAGAGTGGACACACTATGAAGTAATGCAATATGCTTTCTTGGTGGACACCTAGATGTGGAACACAATATAGACACCTAGGAGAGCAGCACAATGTAAAACACAATAATGGGTCTTCTAAAGGACCCCTAAATGCAGAATATGATATTCAACACAACATAGATCAGTGCAATGAGTTTTCTCAGCGACTCTTCGATAGGGAGCACATGTAAGACAGAGTCCAGACCAATGTAATGATCTTTTCAGATATACCTGGATGTGGAGCAAGTATAGGAAGCATTACAGAACAGTGTAATGCACTTTCACATGGACACCTAGATGGGGAGCAAGGGATGGCTGGGGAAACCGTGGGCTAAGGGGGTAAAAGGAGTGGGATTTCAAGCAATTTAAGGATGGCCTAAAAAATACACTCACCCATGCAGCTTCCAGAGGCACTAATCCACGACTCCAACTTTCTTTGCTTTGACCACTCTATTCTCATTTTCATCATCCTCCTCCCTGGTCTCTCTGACCACACTTCTCTCCTGCTAACCATTTCTTACCTTGGAATCCAAGATATTGCTTTCACCTAGATTGTCTTGTCTCGCTGATCATTTCTTTGCAAAGGATCATTGCAATTATTCCCTAAATATTATAACATGTACTTCCAGAGTTGTTGTTTATTTCACAGAACTTCAAACTCAAAAGGTAAGCACTTACAAGCTTGAAGCTGTAAGTTTCTTTGCAAATGATCCTGGACCAATGACACTACAACTCTTACACCTCTCCCAGAATAGGTCTGCAGCACTCCCTCATTGGACCACTTCTTTTCATACATTACACCTTTTCCATCATCAGTGTCACCTCTTCTTTCGGGTTCTTCTATCACACCATATCCAGCTGGCTCTCTGTCATCTGTTACTGAATGGCACGTCAATGTCTAAGGCCCAACTCCTCTAAAACACAGGTAATATGTCTCCCAACCTCTAATGCCCCTATTCTCCCTTGCCCAATTTCCTTTCCTCCTGATCTCCTTGCACTCTCTTCCAAATCATGCATCCTTGTGGTTCTCTTCGATCTAAAGCTACAACTCTTTATCACTTGTAGAGCCACTGAAGCTAGGATCTACCTTCTCAACCTCTGTCATATCTGCCTTCTCCTCACCTATCATTTTACTAAGACTCTTGTCTCCAGCCTGGACCTTATCTGCCCTGTTTACTGCTTGAGCCTCCTCATAGGCCTCCCTTTCAACTCCTTTGCTCTCATGACACACTTCTCAACTTCTTCAACTACACCCTGTAAAATCTCCCCAGCTCCTCTTCCACCTTCCCCTTATACGTTAGTGCCGACTGACTCTCCATGAACAACTTGTCCCTCCACAAACGTACACTTCTTGTTTTCAAATGCATTCCTTCCACTCGACTGCCTCCATTGCCTGCCACTCTTCCCCCTCTCTTTGATCTTGCACCCTCTGCAATTTCGGTGTCCCTTTCCTGCTGTGTGAATTTCTCTTGCTTCTCCCGCCTTACATGCTCCACTTAAACTCCCTTCTCTGTGATATAAAAACACCCCATCACGCAAATCAGCCTCTACGCTCCATCTGAACCTATTTGCCCCTGGTCGATAATCTGTTTTTAACCCTCTCCCCATCTCGTCATGTGGCAACCATCCTCTGCCGGAAAACCTTTTGTAAGGAAGCTGCCTGCAGGACTTTCCAGTCTACTGCCTATTTACTTTGTACTTTTTTCTGATTGAAACACCAAAACCTTGCTATAAAAACATGTAAATAAACCCCTCCACTGAGGCCACCTCTTCAGAGGAATCAAGACAGACTGAAGTGTAGATAGTTAAGAGAGAACCTGCTAAATTGGGCTCCTGACTGCTGAGCTTCTGTTAGTACATGATCCCGTGCCTGCTACCCCTTTCACCTACTGTTAGAGCTGGCGCCTTGCATTGTCTCTACTTGATCCAGGGCACCGCTAGTTGAGGGTGAGCTGCCGAAAATGTCCTTAATTTGAACACTGAACATGATTACATTAGCATTGATGATGCAGCAAGTTCATGGCTCGATGTACAGCAGATTTTCTACTGCAATGCACACTGTGCCTTCTTGCTTCCTCATCATTTAAATTGTTGCTAGAGTAGTTTGTGGGACACAAAACAATGGAGCTCCTGGTGTGGTTCGAATTAAATTTTCCTTTCATAGGACGGAGCTGTCAATGGGCTAGCTACTCATCGGTAGATCAAACTTCAAAATAGAGAGGGTCTGTCATGGCGCTTCAGCATCTTGCGTGTTAAGCACGCAAAAAGCACGGCTGTACGCCTCTGTATTTATTCTTCTCGTAGTGCTTAGCACGTCACTGCCTGATCTGAGGGTTCTTTCTGGTTGGGAAAGGAAGTTTTGTATTGAAGGAAATGTGTTCGGTGGGCGAGCAATGCTTTGTGTGTTTTGCAGAATGAATTGACCCCTTTCTTCACTCGTAGCCATGAAGGCTTCTTAGGGGCTAGTGCGCCCCCTTCAGACTAGCCGTTTTGTACATATCAAGCATTGCAGGCAATTAAGAAAAGCATCTGGTCAACCTTTAGCTATTCCCACATTTAAGTACCAAATATGGGGAGGACGTTCCTTTTGTAGTTCAAGCATCGAAAGTGTGGAATATGTTACCATCATCTACGTGCTTTTTCGAAGACCATCTTGGGTTTAGACACATCTTCCGGGTCCCTGGATAAACAGATCTCAGCTCTTTGGATATGTAATCCTTGAAGATTTGCTTAGATCTTAGTGCCTTGATGCCTCTCTGGAGGCGAAATGTCACACTCTATAAATCCTCTGCCTACCATCCCAGTCTCAGTAGAAGCCTTGCCACAGTGCTTTCAATGCATTGTTGTTTCTTGGTGTGGAGGTGTGACACAGTCTTCTTTATGAACTGTTTCCTTTGTATGCATTATATTCTGCTGTTTAACAGGGTTCAGGTGAGATGACAATAATCGTTTCCAGTACTCTTGCCTCCTGTAACAGTGTTTCATTTTCTACACATGCTGTACCCTTGCCTATGTTTTGTAACAGTTAAATTAAGCTTTGCATCTGCTGTAATCTGCTGTGCCCTTATACCCCTTGGTCTGGTGCGCATTAAAAATGAATAAACAAATAAACAAACAAACAATATAAGGAACACCTGTGAAAGGAGACGGGCAAAGCTTTAATCTTCAACTGAGCAACAGTTGAAATGTAAAGAAAAACTTTTCTGCGCTCTATAAAACGCGATGATATTATAGTCAATTTGCCATCTGAAAAGAGTATTGGGAGTGTGCTTTTCGGTGACCTAAATATGTTCCATTCCCCATGATGCCTTGCCAGTCAGCCAAGCCAATTTGTGATAACATAATACTTAATGACTTCCAGGATGTGCATGGTTAACCTGGGTTTTGTAGAAAAGGTAGTCGCCTGGCTCCATTCATAAATGAACGTGGTGCTGTGAATGGTTGACACTCACCTGCTGTGAGAGTGTAAAACTGTCTCCTTAATTTCTCTCACACTTTGAGGGAGGGTTTGAAGGTGGTCTGTGAGTCTAGGTGCTTTTGATGTCACCTGTGGTACAGAGGGCTACCACGAGAGAAGCTTCAAATGGCCAGATTAATTACCAGTAATATTCATTACTTTAAATCCTGCTCTTTCTTGTCACAGTTATATTAACTGAGAATCACCATCTCTAGACAAAGATACTTACATGATAGAATATAAGGAGAGTCCAGTCATGATTTTATCTCTCTACAGTTGTTGTTCTTCATTTTTTTCTCCCTTAACTGTAAAAAATAGGAAACAGCCTCCCCCGACCTCCTGTAGTTTTGATTTGATAACTCCTAGAGCGTGGACTTAGGAATACAGGAATGCAACGAATAAAACCAGGACTTAGAGTAATGAAGATTACCAGTAAATAATCGAGTCAGTACCTCCTCGTCCGTTTTCCTCTTCAGTCCTTCAAATGAGGATGTACCAAGCCAAAACCTTATGTTGCTTGTAGCAAAAGATATGCACTTATATTTGAATGCATACCCGGTAACATTTAAAAAAACAAATGTGTCTTTCAGGATGAAGTGGCCGATAGAAGCTTTGTCCAAAAATCAGATCGCTGCACATTTTTCAAATGATGCTTGTAGTGCTTGATGAATGTAGACGGCATGGCTCATGTTGTTGCGTATCATTGATGAGAGACTTGCTTGAACTCAGCCCAAGAGGCTACCATTCCCTGGGTTGACTGACCCTGGATGTGACTGTGGACTCTGGCCTGGATTATGCATCACTTTGTAGGCCGTTTCCATCCATTGGATCATTATACCCATTCATGTCCCTCCCTGCCTCGCTATCCCAAGGGTCACAAATAAGGAGAGAGATTTCATGAATGAGGTTGTGCAGTACAGATAGATCTAAATCACTCACTTTAGATCCAAGGCATGATGCTTTGACTGCGGAGATGAGGACATGTTTCTAAATAGTGCAGGACAATATCCTTTTCCTCATGGAACCTGTAGGAAATGTTCAGGTGGAAACCTGGTGTCAGAATCACTGCATCTGTGATGAATCAGAGACAAGGGGAGTGGGGAGTGATCTAATAGAGCCCCAATTTCCCCCAAATGTCTGCCCAATGTGCTAGCTCCCATAAATATAATATTCGCAGTGAGCATAAGAAGGAGAGATGGCTGAAGTGGTTAAAAAGGGGCTTTTTGTAATCCATTCAGAATGACTGTAAAATCCCCATAAGGCCAGAGGAATGTGCCATGGTTGGCAAAGTTAAGGAGAAATCTTTATGTTTTAACTTCTGTTTGTATTATCCCTTTTCTGAACTCTACATATGTGCATGAATAGCCGTCTTTTGGTGCAAATGTTGGACACCTAGACATTCGACACACACCCATCCCTCATAATTTTCGGTACGATTAAAGGTTTTATTTTACAGAGGACATGCTTTTTTGAAGACACAAGTCAGAAAATTACTTCCAGTGGCAGTAATACACTTCTCATTTTGCTGGCTTTCATGATCCGTTGATATAGTTTGCCAGCAAGGAAGAGTATCCTTTATCTGTCTGGGTGTGCCGCTAAATCTCCAAACCATCAATCAGTCTGTGTAACTGAGTTGGAGACAGGGAAGTGGAGTGTAGAGAAGATTGGTTCACCAAAATTCATAGTGGAAGCCCTATTGAGATGTGCTACAGGAGAACCCATTTGGACTGCGGCCAATGTGGTGCCCCTGGGATGATCTATGCATTGTCCTGTTGCACCTTCACCAGAACCCTTTGGAGGAAGGGAACTGGGGGAAAGATGAACAGAAGGCCCAGAGGCCATCGAAACAAGAGAGCATCCGGCTTCCAAACCCTTAGAGTCCAAATCTCTGATCAAAAGCCAAGGAACATTGTGTTTGCCTTGTTCATGAACAAATCGATCCAAGAGTTCCTGAAATGGTTTCAGATCAGCTAGAAAATAAATGTGACACATTGTGACATAGTGGAATGAGTAAGGAAACATCCTGCTCAGTAGATCCACAGGCTCATTCTCCTTCCTGGATAGCTAGGTTTCACTCAGAGAGCTGAGATTGTTCTCGCTTTAGGGTCCTAGCTTCTTAGCCATCATGTTGAAAGATCTCCAGTGAATCCCCCTGGGGGACCGCATGCAACCTCGCAACCTGATTATCCATCTGAATCAGCACTTCTGAGCCCTGAATCAATGGGGAAAAGGTAAGAAAGGCTCAGGGGATTGCTTTTAACTCTTGTCAGTTCGATGATTGGGCAGTTTTCAGAGATGACCATTTCCCCAGGACCGATCTCACCTCCAATACTACTTTCCATCACAACTCGCTGGCATGCGTTGTTATCCTGGGTGACTCTGACTGGACCCCTCTCCACAAGATTGTCTCTTACCAACTACCATGACGGGTTGTGGAGCAATAGAAAGGATAATCAAATCAAGGGGTCCAGATATGGGTCGTACCAGGCCTTGTTTTGCATTCTAATATTGCAAATATGACACCTTTTATCTTTCTGTGCATATCATTTACACACTTGTTTAGAGCATAGGGCAGTGCAAAGGCCAGGGCACTTGACAGAAACCAGAACATCTGATATAGATCTCCCTGGATGAAATTACATGCCATAGAGAAGCAGTCCGAAAACAACACATTTGCTCTCTCAGTTGTGTGTATTTTAGCTTTTCAGAAAGAAACAGCACACCATCAGATATTGGTATCTTTTTTTTTTATTCTGCTGTGTTTTGTGTCTGTAGAGGACATTTAGTGGAGCATTGTGCATGCATGTTTATTTTACTTGTATGCTAGGCTCAAATCAGTAATGAGATGGAAAACCTAGTTATCATGTTATATTATGTTATGTTAGGAGTATTTGTTAAGCGTGCGGTCACCCAAGGGTATCTTGGCAATGTAGGAGGAAAAAGCAGCCTGAACGGCCCTGAGTATCAGAATAGGTAGGTTTTAACAGCCTTTCTAAAGGCTAGGTAATTCATTGTTTTCTTTATGGCTAGCGGGAGCTCATTCCACAGGGATGCAGCAGCAATGGAGAAAGCCTGTCCGCCCATACGTGCCCATTTAAACCTTGGTACCACTACACAGCCCGCAGAGGCTGAGCGAAGGTCACGGTTCGGAAAGGTACCGGGTAAACTTGGCTTCAAGGTACTCCGCGCCCTGATCATGAAGGCCACGATGAACATGATGATATCATGATCCCTACCTAACCTCCTTCTTCAACACCTGCCTTTCCTCGGCCTCCTTCCCCTCTGCTTTCAAGCATGCCACTATCATTCCAATTCTGAAGAAACCTTCTGCTGATCCCCTGCTCACCTCTAACATCCGTCCTATCTCACTTCTCCCATTCCTCTCTAAACTTCTTGAGCGCCTTGCCTACTCTTAGCTCTCATCCTTTGTCACTAATCTCTCTCTCCTTCCCCTCTCTCAATCTGGCTTTCACCCCAAACACTCTCCTGAAACAGCCCTCATTTACATCCTTAACTCCCTCCTTTCTGCCCAACACTCTAAGCAATCCTCTCCTCCTTATACTTCTTGATCTCTCTGCTGCTTTCGACACTGTTGATCACCCCCTTCTTCTCATCACTCTCTCCTCCTTTGGTTTCAAAGGCTCTGTTCTCAACTGGCTATCCTCTTACCTCTGCTCCCGCTCTTTTACTGTTTCCTGGGGAGGCCGCTGTCATGATGCCTACCCCCGGACTTCCGGATCAAGCCCATCAGTCCAGATGGCAGACATCCAGCCCCTTATTGGAACCCACAAAGCCCCGGTTAGGGGCTCTATGGATTCAGTCCTGGCGCAGTAGGCGCCAGGCTCATATATGGGATCAGTCCTGGCGCTGTAGGCACCAGGCTCATACAGTCAAACTTACCTCATTCAGACCATGCCTCAAGGAACTCAAGCATTGGCCTTTGTGAGGCCAGGGAAGGAGTACTTTTCTTCAGGGACTATTTTTTACTTGGGTGTGGTGCTTGGAACTATTTACCTAGGACTACTTTGGAAGCTATTTAAACCACGCCCGAAGAGCAGAACATTCAGCAGCGTAACGCTCACCGTGCCTACAGCCAGCATCTTGTTACCTGCCACGCCCGCTCCGAATCCGGACCGCATCCTGGGAAGAAGGGAAGAAGAAGAAAAGGTTAGAGCAAGAACCTACCTTCTAATCTTCATCGGCTCCTGAATCCACCGCATCCCTGCACAAGGAAAAAGACTTGGAAAAAATAAATGCGTCGCACCTCTAGCAGCTGCGCCGTGCCATACTTACCAGTCTTCACAGCATCTACATGATCCGGCGCAGCTTACATCTCTTCGTAGCTGCATTCTCGGCACCTAGAGGAAGACAAGAAAAAACAAGGTGAGCCGAGAGCAAACATAGACAATCTTGGTTACCGCCAGGCACTTACTTGATTTGCCGCCCGAGGTATAATTCTTCGGCATCCAGCATCTTCTTACGCCGCACCTGGAAAAGGACAAAAGCACTTGGTTAGAGACATTTAGCATCGTTATTTTCTACCGGACAGTGCTGGGTAATACAGACTCTTACCTTAGCGCGACCTGCTGCCAATCAGGATAATTCCTTTTGGACCAAGCTGCAAGATAAATAAAGGAAAAGGGAAATGAGTGAATAGCAGACATTGGAACCCTAAAGACTATATAATTACAGCTCCATGCCACATTCCCCAGAGCCCTATTTTGTCTGGAACTCACCCTATTCCTTCGATCCAGTGGAGTAACTGGCATTCTACGCGCCCCTGCAATCAGCGCAGGATGGAGAGCTCATCATTTCAAGCACTAAGGTGAGGACATAAAAGGAATATTGGAGGTGT
Organism: Ambystoma mexicanum; assembly: GCF_040938575.1. Lineage (NCBI taxonomy): Eukaryota > Metazoa > Chordata > Amphibia > Caudata > Ambystomatidae > Ambystoma > Ambystoma mexicanum. The sequence continues at coordinate 599,211,949 of NC_090941.1, read as the reverse complement.
TCAGTGGGAACGAATTGGGTGCAGGTATCCTCGCAATCCACGGATGGCTAACTCCCTTATATTGTTTTCAGGAAACTACTCTTACGGGTCAAGCATACAAAACTAGGAGGGCCAGTCCAGTCAGCCATCTCCGCCCTACGAGTCACGCTGGTGGAGACCACTGCTGTTCAGTCCTGTTCAATGCCCCTGCGGGAACCAGGTGAGCGTAACAGCCACTCCTCTCCCTCTTGAATACAGAGTTCTCCAAGGCTTGGTGCTTGGTCCTTTCCTATTCTCACGCTACACCTCCCTCCTTGCCCCTGTGATCTCCTCATTTGGCATTTCTATGCCGACGACACGCAGCTCTTTCTTTCCTTCTCATCCTTCTCTCCTGACCTCCACCTTAAACTTTCCTCGTGTCTTACTGCTATTAAAAACTGGATGGCTTCTAGCTTTCTTTACCTTAACTTTGACAAAACTGAAGTAGTTTTCTTCCCGTCCAACTCCCTTCCCCCTCCCTTTCCTCCCCCTTTCATTCATTTTCCTCCCTCTAATCTTACTTTCTCCACCCCACGCTCATAACCTAGGCTTTCACTTCGACTCTTCTCTCACTTTTTCCCACCATATCTCACTCACCTCTCGTGCCTGTCGCTACCACCTCTATAATATTCACAAAGTTCGCCCCTCCCTTTCTTTCCATGCTACTAAACTTTTAATCTCCTCCCTTATCTTCTCTCGCCTCTTCTACTGCTCCTCCTTACTTTTTGGTCTACCTACTTCACATCTTGCCCCCCTCAAATCTTTCTATCACTCTGTCGTCCGTACCCTCTGTCTCCTCTCCCCCCGAGACTCCATCTGTGCTTCCCTATCCTCCATTGGCTGGCTCCCCTTTCACTCTCAACTTAAATTTAATTTTCTCTGCCTGGTCTTGAAATCTCTCCACCATCTTGCTCCCCCTTATCTCTCTTCCCTTCTCTCTTTTTACACTCCCTCTCGTTCCCTTCATTCCGCTGACATATATTATATATTTGCATTTTTAAAGTGCTCACACAGCCCGCGGGCATTGAGGCGCTGTTAAAGGAATTGTTTGTTTTTTTAGTTGCGTAATTGTTTCTTTTTTTGTCTTAGTTGCGTATTCATAACGCCTACTAAGTACGGACCCGTGGATCGAACCTGTGTTGCTTCGTGTGGTCTTGCTTTCGAGGTACGCGCGTTGCCGCTAAGCTATCCTCCCGGGACACTTCCTCCTCACTGTTCCTCCCCTCCCCTTGTGCCTCCTCCCATTTCCGCTCCTTCCAACTCCTGGCCCCCCTCCACTGGAACTCCTTACCTCTCTCTATCCGCTCTGTTCCTACTTTTTCCTCTTTCCGCATGTCCCTTAAATCTCTCCTTCTCCATTGCCCGCCATGACACCCCTCCCTCCTCTCGCTCCCCCTCTTCCACCCTTTTCCTTCTTCCCCTTTAGCCTCTCCCCCCACTTTGCCCCACCCCATCGTCACCCTCACCCCTTCCTTTCCCTCCTCCTCCTCCTACCCTCCCTCCCTCTTCCACCTAGCTCTACGCCTCTTCTCTCCTCCTCCCCTCTGTCTAATTGCTCTACATACTGTTTTGGTGACTGATTCAAGATTGTAATTTGCTTCTGTTGTTACTGTTTTTGTTATGTTAAATGTACCCTGTTGTTGTAAATGTGCAGCGCTTTGGTATAAAGTGCTATATAAGCCTAATAAATACAAATACAATACAAACAATACATACGGCTTGAATTGGATCTGTTGGGACACTGGTAGCCAGTGAAGGGATCGAAGCAGCAGTGTTATATGTGCACCAAAAGGGGAGCCAGTAGCAGCCCGCGCTGCAAGATTCTGCAAACGTTGTAATCGTTGTATCTGACCCTTAGGTTGGGCCTGGTACAAAGAGTTGCAGTGATCTAAGCGCAATAGTACCATGGCAGCCACCATCGGTGGACGAAGTGAGGCTGGTATCATGGGAAGAACCTTCCTAAGGACCTTAAGCTGGAAATTACCAGCTTGGCAGACTGCTGTAATCTGTTTGTCCATATTAAGTGTGGCCGAGAGAATAACCCCCAGATTTTTCACCTTGCTAACCGGGTCTGGTAGAGGACCCAGAGATGCATGCCAAAAGGAGTACATCCAAAGTGTGGGATCAGGAGGACAACCAACCACCATCATTGGGAAGTAGCCATTGTAGCAAGCAGATTAGGCTTTTATTAAGTGAATGTATGGTTGCATTGCACAAAAGTATTTTTCGGAGTTCCTTCATTATGTGTATTTATCATCAAGATGCATATATGTGGTGTGTTCATTTATATTAGTGTAGGAGTAGGTTTTCTACAAATGCAATATATTGTCTGAGGCCAGACATCTTTGCTACACAACTGTTTTGTTGCAAATGTGTTTTATTCATTTTCAAGATTAGTCATGTTTTGGTTGCCTGTGCCATACATTCTACACTCTTGTGTAGGCAAATGCTTTTTACTCTTCCAATTGAATTTAAACTCTAATTATAAAAAGGGTGTAACATACTTGCACCTCATAACCTTATATGAGTCATGGATAGGTATGGAATGTTTAGTTTAAACATGCACTAACCTTAACCTGGAACCAATTTGGTAAATGGTCTTACAATTGGTCAACACCAGCAAGGAAGGGCCTTGCTCAAACTTGAGTGATTGGTGTAATGACAATGAAAAGGTTCATAGCATCGTTCAGATCTTCAAGACTACAATTCTAACATACAAACCCTGACAATAGAGCCTGTGAAAGCGCTGTTACAAAACAAAACAATTAAATTGTTTCATTTGTAACTGAAATAGAAACTAAGCAAAACATGCCCCTGTAGAGGTAATCCAAATATGTATTTAACTCTATGTAGTGGTCACAACCTCTAAGCATTATGATTATTATTGCCTCAGTCAATAATTTACTGACTTCTGAAGGATGTAAGGCTTACTGTACAGCCAACATTTGATCATCAGATTCTTTGCATGCACGGGAAGCTCAGAGAGTTTGTGCTCATCTGTCCCATTGGTGGAAGGGTGCTACTGCACTCTGTGCTTAATCTACAATTGTGCGAAAAACCTGATTTTCTGTCACAATTAGGGGCCGCTGACGTGAGAATCATTTCCATAAAGTCAACCTTTTGCATGCATCAGTTGGATGTCACATATTTTTTACTCTTTTGCTCAATTTTACTTCCTTGAAATTGCATTTACTTTCAAAGTTTAAAAATATCGAGTTAAATATCCCCACCTCAATATCTTATCTGGAACACTGGCTCTACCCCCATTCCCCCTTCCTTTATGTGGATTTTGACTATTATACATTTGATGTTCTGTGATGGGATTAGTTGGCATTTGTCCCAAATGAGAAGGAAGCCATGCTTTGGGACAATTGCACACCCACTCAAGGTGTTGGAGTATGACTTGAACAAGGCTGGACTCCCTGCTTCTGAAATGACCCATACCAGAAGTAAAAATACCTTGGTGAACACCCTTAGAGCTGAGGCCATGCCAAATGGGAGAACCTGGAATTGGTAATGCTAGTCATTCCCAATGAAGCACAGCAATTTCTGGAAATTAAGGGAATGCTGGAATAATGTCACCTTGAATTTTACTTAGGGGATCAAACTTGGTTAACATCTTCAAGTCTAAAACTGATTGGCACATTCCTGATGATTTTGCGTTTAGGGTGAGAGCAGAGTATGATCGTGTGCAATGGCTAATTTAGTATCAGTGTCTGAATACCTTAGTTCAGAGCATCCCATTCTAGAGGTAGCCTTTGCAGCTGAACAGTGTGGAATTGTGGAGCAGCTGAGGGCTTTTTCCCTGGACTAAACTGAAAACATGGCGATTGCTTTGGTATATGGCGAGAGATAGGTATTGCTCAAAAGACTTTGTTTTATGCCAGATTCCTGCCTTGTGCTTGTTATCATGATAAAAAGGTTGCACCTGTGAGATATGAATAATCACATATGTACTTGAGAGACATTTTCTAAGAAAGTAAAATAGGACCATACAAACTGTAAACATTTCTAAGGACCTTTAAGTACATTGTGTCCAGAGGCTGAGTTTTCGATGCAAGGGACAGGAAGATAACTACGCCTGTGAAATCAGAATTCTGAAACACAGACACTGACTAAGGTCCAAGTATCAGGAGTATAATTACCAGCAAATGAACTTAGCCTAGGCACCAGAAAATGTATTTTGAAACTCTAAAGCTAAAACAAACTTACTTTCTCAGCATTTTGCTATATTTCTGATGCCATGTGTAAGAAAAATAAATCTGTCATTTTAAAAGGTACTTCTTCCTTTCCAATGGAAAAGTCAGATACATAATGTCAAGAGAAATATAATGCATTCATAAATGATGACAGGAAACACCATTTGAAGTTGCAATGCTTTGTGACTAACCCTGTATTCTGTTTAGCTTGAGACTGTGCTGATTACGTGTAAACTCAAATTTAGGTTGGAGCACTGTAGCCTCAACCCCCGGACCTTGTGTCATAAGACTGATCAGGAGGCTGCTGTTGTCTACACAGCCAAATTCATCTGCCTGAAGAATGTTTAAACCAGTTTTCCAAACTCTGAACACAAGACAGTGTTTATCCAAAGAGACAATCATATTTCTTCTTATATCAGTATCATAGGAGAGAACTTGCTTGCAACGTAACAGTTTTTACCAGCATGGAGGCAATACCGTGTCCATGTAGCAATGACGCCGCTAACAGCGGGCGATTACGAGTATGCGTGCACGCGCATAGCCGTATGCCGGTATCGGTATCGAGTGCTGACACTCTGGCTGAGAATGCAGAGGTAGTCTTTGCCAATGACCTGAAAAGAGCAGCACAGCAAAAAAAAAAAAGAGATTTGGGAGCTAGTAGCCCAGAAAGTAAGTGCGGTTGGCAACACCCCCCTCACAGTAAAGGACGTCCGAAAACATTGGGACGACCTGCGCCTCAGAGTGCGGAACATCTTATCTGCTAACCGGAGCCAGGGCCTGGCTACTGGCGGTGGCTCTAACTCCCCGATAAAACTCAGCCGCTGGGAAGAAACCTGCACCAGCACAATCAGTCTGGAATCAACAGAAGGTGTGGGAGACATGGAACATGGAGCCACATCATCAGCTGATGGAGATGAGTGTCCTAAGAAAACACTGTATTGCAAAGTATGAAGATAGTCCACCAATGCGACAGTGCCATGAGGCAATGCATCGGCCATCACACACACATGGACACATCCTTGCCTAGATGCTGTCCGCAGCACTTATACATCCACATGCATGCAGCATGCCTATGCCATACCTGACACACACCACAGACAGGGTAACGGAATGTGTCACACTGCACGCAGTCCACAACACAAAGGCATGTCTCACAGCACACACCACCTTACACATATGTGAACCTAACATATGCCTGAGAAACCCCAACAAATGGCAGATAACCTGTATGCCATAAGAGTAGGACAGCAAGTCATCAAATGTGTACAACTGCACTAATACCATTGTATGCATGATGCATGTACAACCATCGCTGATGCTGTCCCTCTTATGGTCCCCCACAGGCTGAGATACCGACAGCAATGCAGAGGACTCTTCAGCACAGGCCACCACACCTAGCAAGAAGGCCAAGTTCAGGGAAGAAACCAACACGCCTTCCACCTCCAAGGGCACCGGCAAGGCAGATCGGCATCAGAGGAGAAAGGCACCTATGGATGGCATGGAACAGGGGCGTCATAGCTCATCCACTACTGCACAAATTCCAACACCTGTCGTATCCGCAGCTGTAGAGCCGGTGGCAGATGGGACCCTGTCTGCAGCCACTAGTTCTGTTGGGGAGGCAGCTCCCACTGCACCACAGAGTGGCGATGAGGACCTTACAGAAGGCAAGGTCTGTGTCCCTGAGGAGGACTCATGCTCCCTGGAATTCCTTAGCACACCCAGCCCAATGCAAGAACAACAGTACACACCCATCAGCACACACAATGGCACTTCTCATGTCCAGATAGGAGGAGAGGCTGAAGCAGAGGCCTGGAGACCCACACAGGACACATCAGATATGGGCCCCTTGCCACACCAGCCCATCACCTCCACAGCGGTCGGGATGCAGAGTTTGGGATGACACAGATGGAGGCGTGCAAGCAGGTGTTGACTGGCCTAGTGAAGCAATATGTCATTGATGGTGAAGTGACAAGGAGGGAAGCCAGAGACAACACTGCAGTCATGAAAGGGGCCATAGAGGCGAGCACACAGAAGATCTGTGAGGAGCTGTCGGCAGTGTGGCAGGTCCTTGGCAGGATAGCGGATGCCATGGAGGCTCTGCGTCCTGCCCCGGCAGTTGAGCATGTGCCCACAGCGTTTTCCTCTAGCTCTGCACAGGCAAGCCCCCTGCGCAGGTCTGTGCGCACTATGCGCCGCTCCAAAATGCCACTCCCGGAGTCAGACACAGGCCATTAGTTGCAGGCTCAGCCTGCATGTGCACACCTATGCAGACTGGAGTGGCATAACATTGCATGCCATGTGTGGGGGAGTTGTGGGGGGAGGGGGGATGGGGTGTGTGGGGGAGTTGTGGGGGAGGGGGGATGGGGTGTGTGGGGGAATTGTGGGGGGAGGGCGAGAGGGGATGGAGTGTGTGGGGGAGTTTTGGGGGGAGGGGGAGGAGGGATGGGGTGTGTGGGGGAGTTGTGGGGGAGAGGGGAGGGGGCATGTGTGAGGTGGAGGATATGAGCACTTTTTACTTTTTACTGTTAAATACACACGTTGTGTACCTGAAAAAATACTTGACTGGACATTCCTTATTGTGTATGTGTCATTTATTGGTTTACAGTGCATAGTGTCCATGTACTCCCACACCCAGTGCCCTCAGTCCCACATTCATGGCACCCTCTGCACCCATGTGTCTTAGAAGTATTGGCCAATCACAGACTGGCGCACAGCACGTCCCTCCTGTGCATTGCCACCGCGATGATGTGCGACCACATCTTCTTCATCTTTTTCATCACCACCTGGTGGTTGCTGTTCAATGTCAGGGGGCAGAGGACCGTTCCGTCGGATGCACATGTTGTGCAGCATGACACATGCCATGATGATCTTGGCCACCTTCTCATGCCTGTACAGGAGTGCCCCACCAGACCGGCTAAAACAGCGAAAACGTGCCTTCAACAGGCCAAAGGTCTGTCAATGGCCACACGGGTATGGGTATGGGAATGATTGTAGTCCTCTTCGTGCCTGTTCTGCGGGTTCCGGACAGGGGTGAGGAGCCACGTCTTCAAGGGATAGCCACTATCACCTGCATGGGTGCAAAATAAGGTATGTGTTAGTCAATTCCTGATGGACACCTGTACTTATCACACATGCCTGCAGATATTTGTTGTTCAGATGCACATGTCCCTAGTTGTATGCACACATTTTACCTTGCCACAATGTGTGCTGTGCCATGGTCTTATGGTGTGGATTGCGTCTTCAAGATGATACACGGTGTACACTCCCTTGATGGTGCTCATGCACTGTGGACACATACCGCTGTGTTTGTTTTAATTATGTGATGTGTAGTGATCAGTATGATTTTATTACTGGCAGCGTTGACAGTAGTCTCAGCATTATTTATCATTCAGCGCTTATTATTCCCATGTTGACATGCAGCGCTACTCTGGTGGTGGCCCTGTGAGAAGCAGTGTATTCCCTTGGTGGGATTGATTTGTGCACTCTCATGGATGCTTGTCCTGTGTTGTGAATTGCTGCGGACATTTGCATTGTGCATACTCACAGCATGTTGCTGGATTGTGTTACGGAGGGTAAGGTCTGATGATGGGTGGTGGACATGTTGTGGGATGTGGGCTGGTTGAAAGTTAGGCATGTTGTAATTGGTGTGCAGCTTCCATCATTGCTATGGGGATTGTTTGTCATGTTCAGTTTGGGATGCTTTGGGGCACAGTGTTTTGCGATGTGGACATTGTGCTGTCACCACAACAATGACGCCATGGTGGTGTGTGCATCTCTCCCCCCATTACACTGCCATGTGCCTGTCATGCGACTTACCAAGCAGCCAGGCACGTCGTCCTGCATGTCGCTCCATGTAGCGTGGTAGTGTGGCGTTGCTCAGGACCATTGAGTCATGAGTTGATCCGGGAAATCGGGCACAACAATGTGTGATGATCTTGCTGGAGTCACATACCATCTGTACATTGATGGAGTGATATAGCTTACGATTGCGGTACACCACCTCCGTGGCATGCGGGACCACCAATTCAACATGGGTGCAGTCAAGTGCACCAATACAATTTGGCATGCCTGCCAGTGCATGGGACATATACCAAAAAAAGGAGAAAACCACTTTATCGTGGCAGTGGTCTGCCCTGGGGGTGGCGTACCAGTAAGGGGCAAATAAGACTAATATTAACAGAAGGGAGAGTACTGGTCATCAAGGGTTGGCCCATAAAAGGTGTAAATGAATTAATACCATTTGATCGGTCCAATCCCTGTGTAACCACATTGGTTATGTCAAGGGTTTGACCCATGTTGAATCCTTAGACTGGGTAGATGTGGGGATGAGCTGTCGCCGCCCATTATTCTATCCCAGAACAAACTAAATCAATAGACTGGGTGGATGTGGGGATGAGCTGTCGCCACCCACATTCACGCCAGAATCCAGGAGAACTGCGCAGTTGGCACAAGACCACTCCAAAGATACAACCTTCTTGTGGGGGGTTCCACATCACCACTCTACTGTAAGGATGCCATCAAAACAATGTTAAGCGAGGGTCCTATACTATCAAGCAAAAGACCACTCTATTGAAATGCAGTAATTCAAGACAGATCCCAAAAATGGATGCAATACCGGTACTCACCACTATCAGAAAGCCGGCGTTTTAAAACCACCAGACTTTTGTGTAAAACTGAACAGAGGAACCCAAACCAGGCCAAGGAAAGACTTGCTAAGAGGTGGATACAATGTAAAACTATATTCTGAAATGACTTGAAGGAAATAATTATTTAATGTATATGTAAAAATTGTAAGTTTTAATTTAAACTGGGAACTAAAGTGACATTTAGCTGAATTGTGCCTGACAACAACCCCCGACAGGAGTTGAAACTTGATCAAACTGCATTTCCAGGCCTGGCTGCCTCCTGCTTCCCCACCAAAAGGAGATGACACCTCTCAAGAGGAAAGCAATAAATTGATTCTGAAGGACCTGGATACCCAGGCAGAGTTTGATCAGGAGCGCCAGAAAGCTGGTGCCTTCCAAAGGCAAAGGGACGACCTGGCGGCACAGATGCAGGCTCATAGTCAGGAAAGGGATACCTTAGGCCAGGAAGTCTGCCACTTAAAAAGGAAAATGGAAGAAAATCACCTGGCCCTCCAGGGACTGGGTGACCTCCAAAAAGAACACCAGAACTTGTTAGAGCACACCAGGTGGGTGGAGGAGGCTCTGGCAAGAAAGGAGCAGGCCAGTAGGGATGGGACTCAGGAGGTAACCCTCCTGCAGCAGAGACTGGCCCAGTACTCCAGGACCAATCAGGAGGCACAGAGAGAGAATGAGGCTCTCTGCCAGCACAATGATAGGCTCCAGCAACAGGTAGCGATGCAGGAGAGACTGATAGAGTCTAGTAAGGCCTTAACTGAGGAACTGAAAGCGCAGGCTCTTGCATTGCAACAGGGAGCAGGGGCGGATAGAGATGAGTTTCGCTGGGAAAGAGAAACTCCGGAGCATAACCTCAGGAGCCCTAGTACCAGAGGCCTTCATCTCTCCCAGTCCCTGGACTCTGCCACTCCCATGTCCCCTCGCGCACATGAGCCCAGGGCCACGGGGATGGCCGATTACTATCCAGCTAGAAGTATCCCAGGAATGAATGGGCGGGCATCCGGTTATGGGCACCCAAGCACAGTGCAATTTAGTGGGGAACCCCAGGAGAGTAGGCCCATTAAGGGCATCCTGAAAACCTCTGCCCAGTTAGGTCACTGGGGGGGTACCCATCAAATCCTGGCAGCAAGGAGGGATCTGAAGACTTCTCTGAGCGTTACAGGACACAGGAGACCAGGTCCCCACATTCTGCCAGCCATTCCCAGGCTCGCAGAATCCGGGAAAACCTGGAAGATCAGACGGGCACCTCTGGGAGCAGTGCTTCTGAGTCAGAGGATGAATGAACCAGGGTTACCCAAACCAAAAAGGCCAATAAGGCAAAAAGGGCCTTGCTTAAGGACCCATTGAAACAAATAAAGGCAATAAGGAGACGCCTTATCATAAGAACGCCAAGTATTCTGTTTGGGAACACTTGGAGCTCTATGAGCAAATGATGGAGACTTTCCATTTGAAGGACAGCAGTAGCTGCATCCAGTACGTCAAATGGACCTTCTCACCAGAATACTCCAGTTTCTTTGCAGGGCTGGAGGATCAAAACCATTCAAGGTGGTCCACATACAGGGCGGCCACCTTGAAACATTTTTCTGTGCACAGAAATCCTCAAGAGGCTCGCAAGGCAGCCTACAATTTGCAATGTGGGGAGGATCAGGCCCCACAAGAGTTTGTGCAAGAATTAAAGCGTGCTTTTGTGCAGACCACCGGAGGGGTGCGCACGGATAGCAGAGAATTTATCAATACGTTTTTCCATGACTTACCCAAATACATAATGACCCCGCTCGTGAGAGATTTTCATGAGAAAAGATCTTTAGACTGGGTCATTGAACAGAAAAACCCCAAAACCAACAGCACCCCTGCTGCTGCCAAGGTGGCAGAGGTAAAGGTCACCCCCGTTTTGGATTTGGCGATGGGGGGGGCCTAAAAACCTACCTGCACCTAATAATGCCCAGAAGGCCCTCGGGCCAGTCACAGACAGGGAGCCAAGGAGGTAGTCCCACAAATGGGGTCACTCACTCCCTTGATTATGTCAGTCCCCGCTACAAGGGAAACCGACCCATCCTGGGTTATGTGTGGACTCCTCCAGCCCAAGGGGGGGGATCCAGCCAAGCACCTAACCCAGGGATCTTCCCTCCCAACTTCCCACAGGAGGGCAGAAATTCTCCAAATCCTGGGCAGAACTTTTTCCCCAGGTATCCGCCCAACTTCCAGCCCCAAAATCATCCATCCTTCTTTCCCCACTTTCCTGAGCCCAGACAACCTAATCCGGGAGAGGGGAGGCCAAGGGTGGAGGGGTATCAAAATCTTCCCAACCAGGGGTACTACCGAAGAAGGGATAGCTATACTTCCCGGGATCAGCCCAGGGGAGAAAACAGGACCCCGTATCAGCCTGAGCGGGTTTCCCAGTTAGAGCGCCAGGTTCAGAACATGGCACGGGATCTGGGTCACATACTGAGGGCTCAACAGAACCCTCAGATGAGCATGCCACCGCAGAATGCCCCAAACTCTGGACCTGGTTCTCCAGAACAATGACGGGGGCAGCACCCCGATAACCCACCGGTTCCCAGGGAGGAGGCACAAGGGGAAGGGGGGTGTAAAGCCTTGGAGGAAGCTTCCTTCCCAACTTGTAAACAGCCCCTGGAAAACCAGGAACCGGAAACAAAATCTCCTGCCCCTGAAAGCCTGCCTCCCAAGGAGCAGAGGGGGGGTAGGAGAAACAAAGGACCCAAACAGACCCACTTTGTGGAGGAGGTACAGGTCTTTCAATTTGAGGGAAAGGGATCCTCAGAAGATCCTGGGAAAAGGATCTTCTCCTTCAGAGATGGGGGAACTCCTCCCACGGAAAAATGGGTCCCAAGGGATGCCAATTCAGACTGGGGGGATGTGGAGACTGAGCTACCGCCGCCCATCATCTCATCCCAGAACCGACAATACCAAAATCCCATGGGTCAAACCCATCCTGATGACTGCCTCCAAAAAGGGGGGGGCGGCCCAGAACCCGAAACCATTTCCAGTTGCCAACTTTTTCTTTCAGATTCCCCAGGCTCTCCACAGAATTCTGCCGAAATCTCTTCGCTAGCAATGTCCAAAACCAGAAAGTTAGCCCACCAGTTGTCCAAAAATGTGCATTATCTGTGCCCCCTTGAGGAGAAGGAGGGAAGATATTATGCCCCGGTACAAGTACAGGGGCAGGGTACAATTTCAGCGCTGGTGGACACTGGATCTCAAGCTACCCTTCTGTCCAGAAGGGCCTTTGATGAACTGAATTTAGGAAGGGGAGAGAATTATCGTATTACTCTCACCTCTCTTCCTGGACAACTGCAGAACTTTGACGGGAAGGAAAGTCCTGTCGAGGGGACTGCAGATTTGGACATCAAAATTGGGCGACACAAGGTGAAACACCCGGTCATAGTAGTGACTCCAGAGGGCACCCCTTGTTTACTAGGGAACGACCTCCTGAGAAGGTTGTCACCCCTAATAGATTGTGTAAACAAGGTCCTCTGGACCCAGACTAGCCAACCAATAAAATTAAAACAACCATGTTTTTTTAATTTTGTCAACCATGTTAACCATGTCAACCATGTTAGTTTAAATGGCACCTGCCACATGGTTGAACAAAAATCTGACCAAGTAGAATTTCACTTCCAGAACAACCAGATTCCAGACGTGACAGTAATAGAAGTAGGACAACAGACTGGTGATGGGGGGTCCTCTCTATTTCTGAAAATCAACCTTCCTTCCAGTTTAAGGTGGTATTCCACACTGGAAGGAAATACTCTGAAATTCTTTACCAATCCACAATCAGACACTCCCACTCCTATAGTCCAGAAAGAGGTGAAATCAGCTCAGAGCCTGGCTGATGTTCAGCAAATTGGAGAGCAGTTGTTCATCCCTGTTCAGTTAAATGAAAAGACTCTGTTCTCGCTCAAGTGTGTGTGAACAACGGTAAGAGCTTCATTAGCGAAGCCATGTTCCGCCAACTCCCAGAAGATCCAGCCATTCCCACATTCAAACTGATAGACAAATGGGAAATGGACCTGGAAGCACCCAATTCGAAACATCTCCTGCCAAGCAGGTGTATGCTCAAAATCTCCATTGGCAACAAGAGCATAGTCCATAATTGTTGGGTCGTGCGAGATGTCACTGCCGCCTTTTACTTAGGCAGTGACATTCTCAATCGCTTCGCCATTAGTTTGGACCTAATAAACTTCAAAGCTTGGTCCCGATTAGCGGATAATCCCATGGCTTTGAGGATCCAGAAAAAGCATTTAGGTCAGCTCAATTGCTACCTTATGCAGTTGAAATTCAGATTAAAGAGGAAGTCACCATCCCAGAAAGGACCCGACAATTCTCCCTGGAAGTGAAAGTTAAAAGAGGACAAGAATTGAAAAACCCTGATGCTTATATACATCTAAATGCTTCTCTCCAACAGCAAGGGTTGGGGGTAAACCCAACTCCACTAGTCAATATAGAACATGACACCATTCCAATATAGGTGGATAACAGTGACTTACAGAGTATTACCCTAGCCGCAGGCACCATCATTGGAATGGCGGTTGATGACCAACATTTCTCCATTGATTTAGGAAATGAACTGTTAGGACAAATCCCCAAGGACTGTTTTGACAGTGACAGTGATGACAATACAACACCAGACAGGATTTTCACCCGGCATGGAGGGAACTTCCTGGTGTACACCTCTTGCCCTTATGCTAAGGAAGATGTGACTTGTGACTTCAGGAGGGATGAGGTGATTTTCCAGGTCCATGAGGGCTGCCTTTCCCACCTGAAGCCTCCAGTCCAAATCAGCACTCTGACCAGGGACTTCTCCACCCAGCTGGAGGAGGCCGCTGAGATAGCCAAACCAGAAGTCTTTCCAGGCTTCAGGCAGATGGTGGAAGAGATAGTCAACCTAGCTGATGCCTGTGTGACTCTGGAACAGAAGCAAAAGTTGAAACAAGTTTTCTTGGATTTCCAAGATCTCTTTGCGGTAGACTCATATGACTGTGGTCGCACCGACATCCACACAACAACAATTCCAATGGCCCCTGGAATGACTCCAGTGTTTGTGAAGGAATATCGTTTGCCTCTCGCATCCATGGAGTCCCTTACTGAGATAATTAAGAACCTTGAGTCCCGGGGAATAATACGTCCAGTACACAGCACCTTCAATAATCCGGTGCTGGGAATATTGAAGCCAAACGGCCAGTGGAGACTCTGTGCCGACCTTAGTGAGCTCAACAAACGGGTCCATACTTCCCGATGGCCTCTGCCCTACATTGACCAAGGGCTGGCCCAGATTCAGGGGTCGCAGGTATTCACAGCAATAGACCTGACCAATGGATACTGGACCGTGCCGGTCAGTAGGGAGGACCAATACAAACTGGCTTTTACCTTTGGGGGCCAGCAGTACACATGGACCCGGACTCCCTTCGGATACCTCAACTCCGGCAATGAATTCAACATTTTCCTACATAAGGCCATGCCCGACCTGGATACGAGAGGTAACCTGGCTTATGTAGATGATGTCCTCATCAAAAGTTCATCTGTGGAGGAACACATAGCGGAGATCCGTTATGTTCTGACACAGTTGAGGGCCGCCAGAGCAAAACTTTCCTTTCAGAAAGCACAGTGGTGTAGAACCCATGTTAATTTCTTGGGGCATGAGATTACTCCTCAGGGTCTCTGTCCCCAAGAAAAGAAAGTGGAAGCACTTCAGAAACTGAAGGATCCCACAACTCTGTGGGAACTAAGGAGCCTCCTTGGACTGACTAATTACAGCAGAAAGTTCATTGAGGGCTACGCAGAGATCACAAGACCCCTGATTCATCTCTTGAAGGGGGGGGTCAAGTGGGAATGGGGTCCAGAACAAGCCGAGGCAGTAAGACAACTCAAGAGAAGCCTTTCACAAGCGCCTTGCCTAGCTTACCCTGTCAAGAACAAGGAGTTTTTCCTGGAGACAGGGTTCTCTAATACGTGCTTGACGGCAGTATTATACCAAAAGCATGACAAGGTCAATAAAGTAATCTCCTATGCGAGCAAAACTTTATCCTCTGTGGAGGAAAAATTCAATGATTGTGAGAAGGCACTCCTGGCAACGGTGTGGCCATTGAAGAATTACTGCCCGTTTATCCAGGGGGAACACATCATAGTGGAGACTCCACACCAGCCTCTGCAATATCTCCAAAGTGACAGAATCCGGGCCGGAAATGTGAGTAATTCCCTAATTACTTCCTGGATTCTGTCAATGCAAGGCTTTCCTGTGGAGGTCAGATATGGCCAAAACAAGAAGAGGCCCCTCGCGCAAGGTCTGGCTGACTTGCATGATTGTGCCAGAGAAAACTGTCTCGAGGACGGAAGTCTAAAAATCAAGGACAACATGGAGGCATACCTTAATTCCCCACACAAAGTCTTTGAAGAAGACAAGTGTGAGGGAATGCCCACTGTCTATGTGGATGGATGCTCGTACCATGTTGACAACAATGGGGAGAAAGAACTGGTGGCCGGCGTAGGGAATGCATGGGTGAGTGAGTCCCCAGAACCCTCCGCTGGATACAAAATTGGTCCCCGAAGTAGTCAGGTGGCAGAATTGATGGCTGTGCATGAGGCCATCCTCACTGCTGTCCAACATCAACTCCACGAACTGGTCATAATCACAGATTCGGATTATGTACAGAACAGGTTCGTGGAGGACCTGGTTAAATGGAAAACCAGAGGCATGTTATGTGCTAATAACAAACCCCTGAAACATGGGAAGTTAATCCAAAATATTGATGATCTGGTCACATCGAATGGGATGACCATCTACTGGAAAAAGATCAAGAGTCATTCCAAAGTAGAGGGACCAGACAAAACTGGAAATGACTTAGCTGATCAGCTGGCCAAATCCGGGGCCATCCAAGGGGATCTAATAGAAATAGAGTCCCTGTTGGGTGAAATCCAAGTTACTGCCATCACTAGGTCCCAGACAAATGCTCACAATGATCTTTCAACTGCACAATGGAGTAAGGAGACCCCTGATGCTGATTTGATTACAGCTCAGAAGGGAGATCCAATAATTGGTAAGTTTTACCAACACATTGAGGACCCTGAGAACTTTCCCCTGACGGATACCGATTACATTTGGGAAGGAGGACCTTAGAGTGTTGATGAAATGTCCAAAGATGTTCCGAATCCAAGACGGTTTGTTGGTAAGGAAATCCCAAGATGGCCATGATCAGTGGGTGATTCCTACCTCATTCCGAAGCCTGATGTTAAGTCACGCCCATGATGTGGCCACCGCCGGTCATAGGGGGTGTCACACAACACTGGAAATCTTAAGAGAGGTTGCATACTGGCCACACATGGGGCACGACCTCGACCAATACTTGAAGGGGTGTCTTGTGTGTGCACAATTTCAGCCATCATCCCTCACACACCGTGCGCCTCTCCAAAAGAGGGGGATGACACTGCCATGGTCAAATTTGCAAATCGACTTTGTAGGCCCTGTAATTCGCTCGTCTAGAGGAAACAAGTACATGTTGACCCTTACATGCTTGTTTACCAAGTGGGTGGAATGTCTCCCAGCCCCAAACTGCAAGGCAGAAACAGTAGCTGCCCTGATGATTAACCACATCTTTTCACGTTTTGGTCTACCTCAAAGGATTGAGTCAGACAGAGGTAGCCACTTCACCAGTGA
The DNA here is from genome assembly GCF_040938575.1 of Ambystoma mexicanum. Taxonomy (NCBI): domain Eukaryota; kingdom Metazoa; phylum Chordata; class Amphibia; order Caudata; family Ambystomatidae; genus Ambystoma; species Ambystoma mexicanum. The sequence continues at coordinate 599,195,420 of NC_090941.1, read as the reverse complement.
AGTAATGACAAAGATGTGGGAGATACTGGGGGTTAAAAGGAAGCTACACATTGCTTACAGGCCAGCTTCTTCTGGAGCAGTGGAGAGATACAAACGAACCATTGTGAGCATATTAAAAAAGTTTGTGGCAGATTCTGGGACAAGTTGGGATATCAGATTACCTCCGGTCCTAATGGCCATCAGATCTACCCCTTCATCTGCAACTAAAATGTCACCATTTGAGTTGATGACCGGACGCAAGATGGTGTTCCCCAGCATCTGCTCTACAGGACCCAAGAGCAGACACTGATAAATGCCTCCACAACTCATGAGTATGTGGAGAATTTAAGGAAACACCTTCAGCATGCTTTTGCCTATGCTCAGCGGAATCTAGAAAGATCCGCTGATAGCATGAAAACCCACTACGACCTGAAGACCACCAGGAAGGAATATACTGTGGGGGACCGGGTCTATCTATACAATTTCCAAAGGAACCAGGCCAAACAGCGAAAATATTTGCCTACATGGAAGGGACCATTTGAAATTATAGACAAGATTTCCCCTGTAGCGTACAAGATCCGCATCCCCAAAGGTAGTCTGGCGGAAGGGGAAGACAAGTGGGTACATATAAATCAGCTAAAGTGTTGCCATCCCAGGCACACGCTGCAGCAACTGGAGGAGTCCTCTGCAATACCAGAGGGACACCTCCAGATTAATTCAGTTCCAACCCTAAAATATTCCATATATAGTCTCTAAAATATTATGACACTTGTAAGCCACTGTCTCTGAATTATATCTTGTTTTCAAAAATTGGAATGCTATGTCTATTAAAGTATAAAATGTATATGTCACCCCACTATATCAATAGTGGGGGAGAAATGTCTATGAATAGGTATTGCCGCTTTCCTTTGTCGTCCTAGGAGAAAGAAAACCTGGAGACTGGCCAAGGAGGACACCCAGGGACCGGGAGCAAAGATCCGAGGGGTCCGGAGTACCGCCCAATATTCCCATCAGGACTGGTGAGGAGGACCGATCGATCCAACTGGGTGGAGGAAAAGATGCTGAACAGTGCCATCTACAGAATTGGAAGAAGATAATGCGGACATACCAGCACAAGGCTCAAAACATCCTTGGCACCCGACTTCCCCTCGACTCGAATCAAAGCGCAGTCGGGCGGGGGGGTTTGTCAAGGGTTTTGACCCATGTTGAATCCTTAGACTGGGTAGATGTGGGGATGAGCTGTCGCCGCCCATTATTCTATCCCAGAACAAACTAAATCAATAGACTGGCTGGATGTGGGGATGAGCTGTCGCCGCCCACATTCATGCCAGAATCCAGGAGAACTGCACAGTTGGCACAAGACCACTCCAAAGATACAACCTTCTTGTGGGGGGTTCCACATCACCACTCTACTGTAAGGATGCCATCAAAACAATGTTAAGCAAGGGTCCTATACTATCAAGCAAAAGGCCACTCTATTGAAATGCAGCAATTCAAGACAGATCCCAAAAATGGATGCAATACCGGTACTCACCACTATCAGAAAGCCGGCATTTTAAAACCACCAGACTTTTGTGTAAAACTGAACAGAGGAACCCAAACCAGGCCAAGGAAAGACTTGCTAAGAGGTGGATACAATGTAAAACTATATTCTGAAATGACTTGAAGGAAGTAATTATTTAATGTATATGTAAAAATTGTAAGTTTTAATCTAAACTGGGAACTAAAGTGACATTTAGCTGAATTCTGCCTGACAACAACCCCCGACAGGAGTTGAAACTTGATCAAACTGCATTCCCAGGCCTGGCTGCCTCCTGCTTCCCCACCAAAAGGAGATGACACCTCTCTGATTAGATTAGGGGAGGGGCACCTGCAGGAGGTTGAACAAAGCCTTGTCCTGGACTCAGGCAAATGTTATATTGGGGGGGCCGTAAAGTGGCTTCCTCTTGGGAGAAGTGGGAGGAGAAGTGCCTCTGGGAGCCACCCGAGCTGGAGGCGGGGACAGACAGAAGCTTCCCCCATGTGCTTTGGAACCTAAACCACACCCAGCTGGGCCAGAGCATAATTTTAAAAAAGATGGATGATTCATAGTACGGACTTGTCAGAATTATATAAGTAATATCATTATTCTGGTGATTTTTCTGTGCACGTTTTAAGAGGTGTTAGGACCCTGTGGTGTATTCTGGGGGGTTGCTAGCGGAAAATAGGGTATTACTCCAAATGTCTGCATGTTAAAAATCTGACACTTCATCAATTAATGTCCATACTCCTTGCGCACACTTGTGTAATTTTTGGTAAATGTCCGATATTGGTAAACCAGTCAAAAAGCGCAAAATGTTGTCATTTTTGAATGCAAGCCCCCAGGAAGATCAGAGGCGGACAAGCATGGCCCATAAGGAATATATAATGTGTACATGTAATTTCAACAAATTGTGTATCTGGGAAATATGTATTTGAATCAAATATAGATTTGTGGGCAAATTGACCAGGGGAGGATCCTCTGACCCATAAACAGACCTCATCATGATGACAATCCATTTCTTTCCCCCAATCATGGGAGAGGGGAGAATTGGGCCAATGACAAGTAGAGAGGGGCAGGCTCAGTTATGCCACGCACACACCCACTTCCAAAACACATGAAAAGAGACTGCTGGGACAGGTAGAGAGATTCATTTTCCATTTCTGCAGAGCATTTTGACGGCCGACATCCCATCCAGACAGAGACCAGAACCAGGGACCCATAGACTACAGAACTTTGAACCTAGAAGGCCCACTGCAAGCAAAAGTATTCTCAGCAGGCCTTCAGAATCCAGCAAACCTAACCAAACTATTCAACAGCCGGGTGAGCTGTTTGAATTCTTTGCCAAGAACTTTTGCCGGAACTGCAGACCAGACCCAGACCGCTGTGAGCAGAACCAGAGATCCGGATCGCTGTGAGCAGAACCGGTGCCTGATTGACCCGCCGAGTAGAGAGAACCACAGCTGGACGTGTTGACCAGATCCGTGACGAGGCCCATTCATTTCAAAATTAGGAGTGAGTATCCGCCAGAACTGTGCAGAACCCAATCTCTTAGTTAAAATAATCTAATCCAAACTATTTTAACCCAATTAGAACAGCCTCCTGGAAATCGTGTCATCTGTCATTTTTAAAGCTGCACAACTGTCACCTGTCAATTCTGCAGCTGCAAGCTGTCACTTGTCATTTTGAGTTTACTTTAAATCTGAAAAACTACCTTCACAATATCGTCCGTATTTCTGGAACCGTTTGTCCTAGGAACGGGATTTAACTTTCCCCTGAAAGCTTAGAATCTAAGCTTTCCAACAAGCCTAGAACCGACTTCCTACTCCTTATACTTTTACCGCAATCGCGATTTACGCACTCGCAAAATTTACCGCGATTTGCGATTTGGCCTGATTTCGTCATCTGTAAAAAGATAGCCGCTTTTGCCTGAACTGCTAAAATTCGTTTGCAACCTAATAACCATCGCTGAACCATTGTTAGGGCTGACCTGAACTGATTTAAAGTGTCTACCACTCACCCGGAACCTCCTATAGGGAATTAAAAGCAATTTTAGCATTTTTCACTTCCTTGCTTGCTGGGGAAGGGGGGGGCGAATTCCGTATTGTATTTGATTGTATTCCTGAAGACTGTGTGTGTTACTTCCATCTCCTTGCATTGCATATAGGGGTGGGTGAATTGCCACCAGGGGAAAAGTGAACATATTATCTCTTGTGAAACCATATCAGTTTATTTTCTGTACTGCATTTATTCCACCTTGCATTTCCTTGAAACCATAAAGCATTTCAGCTACCTCATCCTCTATACTACTTCTAAGTAACCAAATCAGTTTACCAGTAGAACATTATCCATTGTTGATCACTGTCATCTTTTAAGTGTGATATCCAATATTAATTTATTATAAAAGTGTGATAGATATATATTGCTATATTTCCCAAATAAACATTTTAATTTGCAAAACAAACCTACTTCTTGGCTCAGTGGGGTCAGGGGGATTCTAAGAGGGGGGTGTTATACAAGGGTTGTCATCCAGAGTACTGAACTGGACATAAAAATACATCAATAAGGGTTTTCCTCAGCATCCCAGACTAGGCATTGACTTAGCTGTAGTGTTGAAGTGAAGCCGCTTAACAGTTATAAAAGACTACATCTAACTGTATATAACAGAGTCATAACCATTCGTAAAGATTGAAAACACATTTAATGTAGAACAGTTTATGCATATAATAAAGCCAAACATTTAATTAACAAGATAGTTAACACATTCTTAACAGTGGATATAAAATCTTTCAAACCATATATCAAAAGGGTTGAACCTAGGAGAAATAGAGAAAAACAAAAAGAACACGGAAGAAATCAGGAAATAAAGAGAAAAGAGAACCCAGAACAAATCAGGACATGAACAAGAATTCCTTATCACTTAGGTATTCAATTCTTCCTATGCAGATAAGAACAGAAAAATACAGTAAAGTTGCTCAGGAAATCAATACAGTATTTCAGACTGTATTGTTACAGCAAATTGTAAACATCAAATGTTACAAAAACTTGTTTCCAATGTATGGTCATATTAATTAAAAATAAAATCCCAAAATGAAAATATTGAAAAACTGGGATTGGGTCTGCCAACGCATCCGAGGGAAAATAAGAACCCAAGAGAGGCTTCAAAAAAGAGGAGTGTCCTTTGAAATGGAGGACTGAGAACGTGTTCTGGGTCCAAGCTGGCTAAGGTGTTTTATGGAAGACCTCCAGTTCCCTTTAATCAAAAATGTGTTTCGACGGTGAGAGCGAAGTGGAGAAAGTAATCTTCACAGTTGGAGAGAGTGTTCCGCCTTCATCAGGGCAATAAGTAGCAGGACCCTGTTTTATGAAAAAAGGAGGAAGGAAAGAAGATTTATGAAGGTGTCGAGAAAGTAAAAAATAATGTACTAACAAGAAAAATGGGGTGTAGAAAGCTATATACAATTATATACAAAAATAATTTTTTGATGTAGATAAGGTACTTTCATCTGAGTGCAGATCGAAGACCATGGTCATGTCTGCAGAGCACTGCTCGGTGCCATGTAATAATAACCTATGAACCAAGAATTCTCTGACAAGGTGCTGATGAGTCCCTGTGGGGTAAACAAAATAATGGCACATTGTTCCCTTCAACTATGAATCACCTGTGTCCCAGATAGCTTTATGCGGTTCCTGACAACCCACCAGCGCAAGGAAGTAGAGGGAGGCGGAGAAGGAGTGCAGGAAATGGAGGGTGGGGGTCTCTAAGGTAACTGGAAATGCTCTGTAATATCAGGCAATGAGCTGCTTACCTATGTGGTAATACAAAGTGGAACCGCTGAAGAATGGGCAGTTCCCATGCCGCCAATAGAATGTAATGGTTGGCGAGTAGTCAAAGAATGGCAAACTTAAGTGGTCACGTGTAGGAGAGATGTCCGTGTTCAGAAATCGTGTAATAATCTGAATCCTAAGGAAACGACATGTAGAGAATGATAATGAGTAATAGTACATGCTAGAGCTGGTCAGGAAAAAGGGCACGTAAAAGTAGACAGCTAAACGAGGTAGCCCTGAGGGATTACCTGTGTGCGTTTCTGCTGTGTATCAGCTTGGAAAATTAGCCCGCCTTAAAAAAGAACAGAAGATTCTGTATCTTGTGCCGTATGAAGGCTGCATCAGAGTCCTCCAGTGGAAAAAGTCCCCATGGTGGCGTTCTGGAATCGTGGTTCTGGGACAGGAAATAAAAGAAACAAGAAAAAGAAAAGAATATGAGCCATGAAGTGGGCCTGCCAAAGTCACGACCTGGCGGTGAATAGTGGATTTAGGAAGTACCTGGCGAAGTGGAGAGTAAAGCTCTGGTGTACACGGACACCCGTGAGGCAGGAGGGTCAGCTGTGTGCTGTGAGCGAACCGCGCTCGTAACTACACTGCAAGTTCGGCAAGGAATGTGGAAAGGCGACGTCCATAGCTATGGCAACGACGTCACGCATTGGAGGCTGGAGGCAAAAACTGGTGAAAGGCAACCAATCAAAGAAGCCTGGGTAGGCATTGACGTGTGGGAGTGTGTCCCAAATGACCAATAGGAACCCGACACGTTAGAATACTGGAAGTTCCTGGCTGTGCCCGAACAGAAGAAGACACAGAAAGAGACCCGATGCTGCAAGTGATCAAAACATGTTGCTAGTACGCAGATGATACGGGGCGTGCCCAGAGCGGTGCCAAAGGTGAGAAGGACCCCATATAGATAAGGGGCTGAACAAATTGGCGAAATGCATAAATAATGGAAGGAGCCCTAATGGTTATCACCAGGCAGCGGGTGACTGGTGGATGAAATAATGGTGCACTTAGTGCACCGACAGCAAGTATAAATCGAGCGGGTGTCATTAAGAAAGCATATATCATCCCAGGGCTATGCTCAAGTGTGTAAATGAGACAAAGTTAGTCTCATAGATGATGAACGTAATATGCATGGCCCAATTGAAAGAAAAAGTGGACACGAGAAGCGGTATGGTGTCCGGAAATGGGCCCCAAAATGTGTGGGGGACCTGTGCATGAGGTGTGACCCGACAGGGAAGACACACCCTGGTAAATGGAAGGGACCCCCTCTTGTAGATTCGCCCGTGGTCTAATGGGTATGATGACGGTGGAGGTAATGGGGGGCCCTCTGATGGGAAGTAGTAGGCCTGAATGGAGGCCGATATGAGCAAATTTGAAATGGAGATTGTTCGTTGAGGCCATTTTGCAGGGAATCCAGTCTGTAGAGCCATCTTTTCTCTAGTTCAAGGAGTCTATTTTGTATATTTTGGCCTGTTTGTATCCTGTCAAGGACCCACCAGAAAATATCATCAGGGGTATGTTGGTGGGATAAGAAGTGTGAAACCAAAGGGGAGGTGATATTCTTGCATCGGATCCTGGACTGATGTTCTAATATGCGAGTCCCTAGGCTACGCATGGTTTGTCCCACGTACCGGAGGCCACATGGGCACTCAATACAATATACAAAAAAAGGCAGCTTTTGCAGTTAAATTGGTTGTTCAAGACCCATTGTCTGTCACGAATATTGAACGTTTGAACTTTCTTGGTAAATTTGCACACCGAGCATGCCCCACAGGGGTAGTGGCCTGTGACTTTGCGTAAATTCCAAAGGCCTGTGCGTGGTGGAACTCATGTAAATGAGGAATGAACCAGGTGTTCCCTGATATTTCTCGCTCTTTTGAAAGCGAACCGGGGTATGGGTTTGTCAGTGAGTTGTAATCGTACGATGGGCCAATATTTGCGGATCACTTTTTTAAATCAAAGGTGTTGGGACCATGTGTGATCACACATGTAAGTCTTTCTTCTGTGGGTTCATTGGAATCTGTTCTGGGTGTTAGGAGTGAGTCTCGGTTAGTGAAGCGAGCTCTCTTAGTTGCAGTATTCACCAATCTTCTGGGGTATCCACGCATATGCAGTTGCACACTAGGTGCTTTTGAGTTTTCGTAAAAATCATTAAGGGAGGTACAGTTCCTCCTGATCCTTAGTAATTGGCCATACGGAAGGTTCTGTTTAATGTGTTGCGGATGGTCACTCTGGTAGTGTAAACGTGTATTGCGATCAGTGGTTTTCCTGAATAGGTTGCAAATGAGTTTGTTGTTAAGACATGAGATTTCAAGGTCCAAAAAATGTATCCGTGTAGCACTGAATTCCATAGTAAATTGAATATTATTGTTATGGGTGTTGAACCAATCCAAGAATAGTTGAAGGGATGTCTCGTCCCCACTCCAAATAAAGATAATATCGTCTATATAACGATGCCAGTGAGAGATGTTTGAAATCCACTGGTTGGTTTGGCTATAAACATGTTGTTCTTCAAATGAAGCCATAAATAAAATAGCTAGGCTGGGTGCAAAAGTTACACCCATAGCCGTGCCCTTGACCTGCAGGTAAAACTGGTTGTCGAAGGTAAAAAAATTCTTGCATAAGGCAAAGGTTGCTAGTTCGATAACGAATTCTGGTGGAACCCGGTGTGAACCAGGCTGGGCATACTCTCGAGTCAGATGCTCATATATGCAATCTATCGCTGCATCCTGTGGGATGGAGGTATATAATGCCTTGATGTCCATTGTTACTAACAATTGGTGTGAGGAATTGAAAGGCAATTTTTCAAACACCTGAATAGTGTGCATCGTGTCCCGGAGGTACGATTTAGTTCTGATGCTTAAAGGTTTAAGGAAGTGGTCGATAAATTGACCTAATGGTTCCAAAATGGAGCCACATCCAGAGACAAATGGTCTCCCCGGTGGATCTTGTGCATTTTTATGGATCTTGGGGAGAGCATATAAACAGGGTGTGCGGTTGGAGGATGTGGTCAAAAAAGATGCTTCCTTGTCAGTTATCCAGTCCCTCTCTTGGGCATAGGCGACCATTTCAGAGATCTCTGTTTGCATTTCTCTGGTTGGGTCCTTTCTGAGAGTTTGATAGCTGGCACCATTGTGTAATAGAGTCATGATCATATTGGTGTATTGATCATTCATCATAAGAACAATCCCTCCCCCTTTGTCGGCCGGTTTCATTATCAGGTCCCTATTTTTCGATAGATCTTTTAAAGCTTTTCTCTCACCCTTGGTTAGATTCTGATGTAGTTTGTTTTTTATTCCTCTTTAATTGTCTGATGTCTCGCAAGACACACCTCTCAAAGGTGAGCAGATCATCAGGTATCTGATTATCTGTAGGTGTGAAGGATGATTTTGGGTGTAGACCCTTGTCTGGAATGGCCTCTTGTTCATTGTGGTCCTGAAAGAAGTCACAGAGTCTTAGATTGTGAAAGAATCGGCGTATCTCCATTTCCATCTTGTACCAATCTGTGTCGCTGGATGGTATAAAGGAGAGGCCTTTAGTTAGAAGAGAGATTTGGCAGGGAGAGAGGTCGAATTTACCCAAGTTGAAAATCGCTAACTGATTGTTATCCAGGGTATGATCTATCGTCTCCGTCTCCTGGGACGTCTCCGTTGTCCCTGATATGGAGTGTTCCAAAATGGGGGACCCCATCCTCCTCCCTGTCCTCCTCTGCCTAAAAAAGGGAAAGGTGGAGGGTAAGGGCCCTGAAAATGTGGTTGTCCAAAATGTTGAGGCTGATAAGGTGGAAAGTTCTGGTTGGAGCTTCCCCCAGATGACCCAGAACTACTTGATCCCAAGAAGGTAACTCTGCCTCGTCTACCTCCTGAGGGGGATTGGGATGAGCCTCCTTGTTTTTTAAGGGAATCAATATAACCTTCAGCCGTATACAGATAGATGACTTCAGTCTTGAAATCTTTAATGTCTTTGTTCAGTTTGTTAGTTTTCTTAGTTAGTGTATTGGCCTTAAATTGTTCAAACTGTTTGAAAGTTGTACCTCTGTGTCAGTAAGTAGAGTGTTGGCCTTAAATTTTGTTTCTTCTAACAGTAAATTTCTTTGCAGTTCTGTGCTGATACGTTGTGCAGTAGTAATAGTTAGGACCATAAGGTCCTGGCTGCACTTAGTGGCAATAAAACAGAAATTTGAAGTATACTCTTTGTCTTCTAAGAATAATCTGGGTTCATTTCGCACTAGGAGCCCACTTGGTATGATACTTTTTTTCAAATACTCCCTAAGGAAATGACTGTGGAGCTCGGTGCGAAAAGCCTTCTTTTTCAATTTTAATAGATCCTCAGCTGTGCTAGATGAGGTGGAGGGCTGATTAGGATCTGGAGGGTCAAATAGAGAGGGACCACGGATTAACTCAATGGTTTCCTCCTCTGAATAGCTTAAGGTGGCATTCTCGGCCATGTCTGTGCCTCCTGCACCAGAGATTGTGAAAACGCGCAGGCGCCAGGACCCAGGTAAAGGTATAGACGGATAGGGGACTAGAGTGATCTGACTTTGAAAGAATCAAGCAAAATCAAAAAAAGAAATGCTTTTCTGAAAAGCCTAAGTGTGGCTATTATAATTAAATCAGTAAATCCCCAACACGTGGGGTACCCGACCACTTAACAACCTTGATTGTCCAATAACACATGTACCAAAAAAAGGAGAAATCCACTTTATCATGGCAGTGGTCTGCCCTGGGGGTGGCGTACCAGTAAGGGGCAAATAAGACTAATATTAACAGAAGGGAGAGTACTGGTCCATCAAGAGTTGGCCCATAAAAGGTGTAAATGAATTAATACCATTTGATCGGTCCAATCCCTGTGTAATCACATTGGTTATAAAAGACTACATCTAATTGTATAGAACAGAGTCATAACCATTCGTAAAGATAGAAAACACATTTAATGTAGAAAAGTTTGTGCATATAATAAAGTCAAACATGTAATTAACAAGATAGTTAACACATTCTTAACAGTGGATATAAAATCTTTCAAACCATATATCAAAAGGGTTGAACCTAGGAGAAATAGAGAAAAACAAAAAGAACCCGGAACAAATCAGGAAATAAAGAGAAAAGAGAACCCAGAACAAATCAGGACATGAACAAGAATTCCTTATCACTTAGGTATTCAATTCTTCCTATGCAGATAAGAACAGAAAAATACAGTAAAGTTGCTCAGGAAATCAATACAGTATTTCTGACTGTATCGTTACAGCAAATTGTAAACATCAAATGTAACAAAAACTTGTTTCCAATGTATGGTCATATTAATTAAAAATAAAATCCCAAAATGAAAATATTGAAAAACTGGGATTGGGGCTACCAACGCATCCGAGTGAAAATAAGAACCTAAGAGAGGCTTCAAAAAAGAGGAGTGTCCTTTGAAATGGAGGACTAAAGAACGGGTTCTGGGTCCATGCTGGCTAAGGTGTTTTATGGAGGACCTCCCGTTCCCATTAATCAAAAATGCGTTTCGGCGGTGAGAACGAAGTGGAGAAAGTAATCTTCACAGTTGGAGAGAGTGTTCCGCCTTCATCAGGGCAATAAGTAGCAGGACCCTGTTTTATGAAAAAAGGAGGAAGGAAAGAAGATTTATGAAGGTGTCGGGAATACCCATGGAAGCCAACTTTCGGGTCAAAGATCTCCTGGGCAGTCCGTGGTAGGGATATGTAGTTCCTTGAGTGCTTCAGGAGGGCATCCAGCACTTGGTTCAGCATGTGAGAAAATAATGCTTGTGAAATGCTATGCATGTGCCCCACTGTGTGCTGGTAGGTGCCTGGGGCCAGGAAGTGGAGCACAGACACTACCTTCAGTAGAGGTGGGATGGCGGTGCGTATTTCAATCAGGCTGACAATGTAGTTGTGTATCATGTCCACAATGGTGGTGATGGTGTCCCGGTCCAGACGGTACAGGGTGTGGATCTGCTCAGGGGTTAGTTTGAATGGACTGGCTCTGATCGAGGGATTGGGGGCTGCCTGCGTGGTACCACTGGCTTCACTGGTGGGGCTTGCTGGGCCTGTCTCACCCTCCTTCTCCTCCTGCGTCTCCTCTGTGGTGCCTGTTGTTGTTGTTGTTGCTGGTGGAGCAATGCAAGCATGTCCTCCACCCCAATTTTGCTACTGCAAGTGGGATCATTTTGGTGTGGAATGGGGTGGGGTGTGTGGGTGTGCTCCTTTTGTGCTGGGCCAGACTCCATTGCCTCCACCTGTCCTGATTGTGTGCACCCGTGGCAGTTGGGTACACTGCACATTGCTGTTTGCGGGTGGTTCCCGATGCCGGTAATGCCGGCATCCCCGTATCCCTTATTACGGCCTTCATGATGCCGGTATTTGCATGTCCGCATGACTTGTGATCTCCTCCTGTTTGCGCCATCCCGGTATTGCTGGGCTGAAGGGCCGCGTGCCCGCGCACATGCCGGTACGGGGCAGCAGGTTATCAGCGGTGGCGCTGATACCGGGTTGCTGACTCGTAATAGGCTGGAGCGGTATGCGGTGCCGGTTATCCCTTACCGGCATAGTTTTTCCATTATCTCCAACCTCGTAATGACCCCCACTGTGTTCGGTATTTTAAGGTATAGCTGAGATTTTATGTTCAGCAAAACCAAATTTATTTTGTAATGTGTGTTGGTGCAAAACTGGCAAGGTTGTGAAATTTAAAACTATTTTGGTATGTAAAATAAAATCAAGCACCATTTAAAATACAATCTGTGTGTTCAGCCAGCGTAGTCAGTAATTCGGGCGATAAAGTAATCATGAACCTTACGCCTGACAACAATTCATTTATAATTGCTGCCAGTGGGAGCTTAGACATCAAACAGAGACTTGCTCAAGAGAAAGTACCTCAGAGAATTCATTCTATTCACAGAAAATGTACAAAGTGTAAAACCCGAGCAATCCCTTATCCTGAAATGCACGGGTAGAACTATATGTGATGTGAAACGACAAGAGTGCTACTTACCATTGTACCTTTCAATGGTGAACATTCAATATCCATCGCAAAACCTGTAGTTAGGTTGGCAAAAGAAATAGAAGTAGATTGAAAGTTGCCCACCCAAGTTTAGAAAATGTTGCACACACATGTTCCGAAGCCCCGCCGCCACATTTATGGTATTAACAGTGATTCGACATTGTAAATGGTGGTTGTTAGTTGTGAAGGTAAGACAGTATGTTGATGCATTTGCTAATATAACGTTGCATATTCAGTGAAGTTGCTTTCATGCAGTGGAAGATTTTGGAAGACATTTATTGAAAAGTAATATAAATGTTTTTAGAACGTCTAGTAATCTTTAGAGCTTAATGTATACATAGAATTAGTTATGGAAATGAATGCCTGTGTGTGAAACATAGTGAGCTTCATATAGGCTGGTAACATTTCGTTTTGATGACCTATTGTTTAAGTCATTGTGGTGACTTCTGTGGGATAAAGCTGGAGACCAACTTTTTGGGGATTTGACCTTATTTTTTTAAATAAATTAAAACGTTCATAAAACTGCCTATTCCTTGCCCAGAATTGTGTGGGGACTGTATGAGCAAGGGCTTGAGACCAACAATGTCATACTAACACTGAGTCTATGATGTACAAGTAAATTATATCTTTACAGGTAAGAACCACCTTGGGAGTGCAAGGAGATTTCCCAAACTCTATTAGGAAGCCTTTTTGTAGGAAGTGAAGCACTCACTGGTCTTGAAATGTGAGAGTCCATTGGTCTATAGTTATCCTTTGGCCTACTGCTGCATCTGTTTGGATGTGGAATGCTAGGGTTGCAATTTGGTTTTGCTGATGTAGAGGGCTCCCCAACCTCAAGCTCTACTTTGAAAGGGCAAACAATTATGGACTGGTGAAGTAACTGCCCAGCCATACTCTCCTGTGTGTGACTATTTGGATGGGTGGATAGGGAGGGTGATCTTTAGGTCCTCTGTGGACATCTTCATTAATTCGTCCATCTGAGACTCAAACAGAAAGGAGCACCAGAGGGCAGATGACGCAGCATAGCCTTTTGAGAAGGGTCAATTTTCCAATGATAGAGCCACATCAGCTGGCAGGCAACTAGCTAGTGCTGAACCTGAAACCTCTGCCTTCGAATAAAAAGTATTTCATGTTAAAGGAGCTTCATCTGACTCTCCATCATAGACAGGAGGGATGCACAATCAGCTTCTTCCTGGTTAACTGTCTAGAGATTTCAAAGGTCCTGACTAATGGACTAGGTGACTTGTGCTGCATATGCCCCGGCTCATAATGAGAAATAATTAATTGCAGAACACTTCCTCTTGACTGCAATCCCAATTGTTTTTCCAGAAGGGTCCTGTGTTATGGCATTCTTGGATGGCAAGGACAATTGTGCAGATACATTGCATGAGAGGGAATCAATCTCAGGTGCCAGTAGTAATTTGCTTTTGAAGCTTTCCAAAGGGTAGTGCTTCACCACAAACTGGAGAAGAATCAGTCTGTCCAACTACCTCCATTCCTTTAGGAGCAGATTTCTTACTGGTTTGTGCATATTAAGTAACGCAACTTTGAATAAGTCATGTTCGTTTTCTATTGAAAGGACTGGTTCTGGCATCTTCCATTTTTTTCTGATAGGACTCAGGGCAGAACTAAGTTTCTCTGCATGAATCATTCTCTCCTTCTTTGCAGGTGGCTCCTCTGTGTCCACCTCCAGAATTGGCCCAGGCACTGGAGCAGTAGGAGGGTCTTTTAAGGCTGTTGATGCTGCCATTTCAATGAGGAGTTTCAATAGTCAGTAGCCTCTTTGAAAACAAATGTTTTATTGTGTTTTAGTCTACAAAAAAGTAAACACAACATTCAAAAAATCAAATTTACAATGATAAAAGAATTGATAAACAACATGATTAAAACCATAATATGACATTTCATCGGTAATACAACAAGATATACCCTGGTTCAACCCTAAAACTAGTAAGTAGACTCTGTGAGGCACCCACGCGGCTCTGTGGAGATTCACCAATAGAAACAGTGTCACCTCCTGCCATGGCTTTGCAAAAAGGAGTCACACAGGTTTGCTTTTCCCCAATATCTTAATCCTCACTGGCATTGCAGTTCACATTTGTTCTCTCCTTGCTCTGCAATTTCGGGACTGCCATAGCGCTCACAACCACTTTTCTACCTTGTTATGGCAATTCTGGCATTGAAATACCATACCCGCTAGATCACCGCCATCTCAGGTGAGAACTGGAAGTGAGAACCAGCAGCACTTATTCCTCAGACACCGCCAAGGGAATCGAGGGCCGGAATTCAAAGTTTGCCATCGGCCTGTGCCCTTTGGCATCCGTGGCTGACTGCCCCTTACTTTTTTACCAGTGCACAGCCCCCGCCTGGCAGTTATGCTTCAGAAGTGCTCAAAATTATGAAAAACACAATACCCACATTTCAGACACATTATTCATACACGCATGATGAACTTCAATACATGTCAGCAGACAGACAGAACAATTGAGGGGTTGCTGTTTCCTATTTATACAGGAAGTGAGCAGACGGGAAGAACAACAACTGAAGAGGGACAAACCCGTGATCGGGCTCTGCTTGTCCTTCTCCTTTGTTATTTCTAAGGTGGCAGCAAATACCTGTGTCGGAGTAGGCACTCCTCTTTTTGCAAGGACTGTGATGTGTAAGGCGGATGACGAGGTAATAACAGTCACCACAGTTAGACTTAGTTTTGAACTTTTCTTTTCACCTTAGGTGAGCCAGGCATCATATATGTAAGGGAAAAGATGGCAATATGATTGAAGAGATGGCAATAGGATTGAAGAGATGGCAATATGATTGTTTGAAAACGTGACCTCTGAAATGTGCAAGATAGTGATAATATCACGCTTGTTTTGCTTCATGCTTCTAAGCACTGTGATAGTGGGTGTCAATATTACTATTATTATGAAGAGATGAAGGGCAGGGTTGATCATACTAGGATTCAAATCAGCACCCGCAGTTTCCACAACGATATCCGAAACCTTATCTTATTGATCTAGAGAAGTATAAAAGTATTACCAAGGGGAGCTGGTGAGAGATTTAACTGGGTTACAGGGAATCTGCTGCAATGTGCATTTTTGCCTGGAAGAGTTCCATATGTCCTTTTAGGACATGAAGAAACGGTATCAGGTAATAATATCGCCATATATATGGTCGCCGTAAGTAATATCGCCGGGAAAATGTCGTGGTGATATTATTTGGGTGACCATATATATGGCGACAGGGGCAAAAAAAAAAAAAGTTTGGGGGTTGCCGGGGTGTCCCCCGCATATTCCATGCAATAATGTCGCCACAAAAAACGACAATTTTTCGGCGATATGTTTGCATGCCGAGATTTTTGTGGCGACATTATTACATGGAACCGAAGAAACATCGTAATCAAGTTTCTGTGGAAGAATATGTTCTCATGATTGTTTGAGTATTTCAGTGGAATTGGCTCAGAGCATCTGCTACATATTATTTCGATGATTCTCTAAACAAATTGGGAACTTCTGGTCACTTAGCTTTCTCTTTGCTATGTTTATTGCATTTTATATTCCCTAATTTCACACGGATATTAGCAATGTGGTTAACATGAACTATTAATTTATTTTATGGAATTATTGATGTTCTTTGTAAAATGCCCTGGATTCCGGGAGAGCGCTTCAGAACACTGAGGAATTGAAATGCTATGAAGCATGCCAGCACACAACAGAGCCACTATGAAATCCGAAAGCTAAATCAAACGCCTGAACACTCTGGGGTTGATATATTTAATAAAAGTGAAATTGTTGTGCGTTGCATAATCATTGTTCTGCGCTGTGGCACAACAGAAACAAATGTGCCATATTTAATTGTTTTTTTTGCCGTATTGCCCCGCCACACTATGAATAATAATGAGCTACAATTGTCATGGAACTGTTGGCAGATTAACTGCACATCTTCCACAAACTCAGAGCATGTGCAAAATAACAAACGTGAAATGTGCAACTGGCAGGATGACAGCAACATGGCTTTGTACATTTGGGAGTTTGACAACCCCAATTTCTGGCATGTTTTCAATCTAATTTAGTTATGTTTACATGAGTTAAGATGAGTTCTCACAGGGCAAACATCCTCCCAAATATATGCACCGTTTATGGTTGGTGGGCAAAGGGCAGTCCCTTCCAATCAGTTCCGCTTTGGTTTCCTTTCGAGATACCATTAGCTCTTGGCTCACATTAATGGTTGCCTGAAATGAAACACATGTGAGTTGAATACATGTGAGTTAAGTGAGCAAAAATGAGGTTAAGATGGGTATTGTTCCAAAGTCTGCATGGAGTACCCTTGCAATGCATGCCCATTGAATCACGCAAGGCCAAGGGCATTTCACTTTCGCAGCCTTGCATGGCCTCTTGAGCATGCTGGAAGGGCGCCTGAAGGGCCAAGAACTTGTAGGATTGTTCCTATACATTCCTGCAGTGCAGCCTATCATGGCCAAATGCTCAGGATGTCTCACGATGCAGATTAGGAACTAGGCCTCAAGGAGAAGTTTATAATTGACCCTCACTACTTCCTGCTTGCCGGGTGCACGGGTGGGCCATCCAGAGGAGCAGCATCATGAGTGGGAGTCTGGAGTTGATAAGCAGCAATGAGCAGGAACACCATAACAAAAAACTTGAAGTCTGTGTGTATGTATTTCTGCATGGTTGTTATGTGAGTCTCAAAAAGTGTGAGTGTGTGTTTTTGTGTTTGTCTGCTCTAAGGAAGGCAACAGTAAGACAGAGACAAGTGAATGGTGTTTATTGAACTTCAAAAAGGGGTTGAAAATGCCTATCTAATCCTAAATCTACAGATGGTAGCAAGCTACGAACATTAAATAATGATAACGCAGTTCTAGTGGTTTCTTATCAAAATAAAAGCGCCTATACTAATAAACCTATTGCCAATCCTTACCTCTAAATACAAATAGTTTGGGACACAATGTTATGCAAAAGAAAGAAGTGTCCAAGAAATAATATGTCAGGATGTTCAGGCCATTGGCCTCCCTCCCCCATGTTTTCAGCACAGGACAAGGCTGTACAGTGGAGCTGAGCACAGTCTCTGGCTTCTCCAGCATGAGGGTGCAGTTCAAATATTAGAATTCTGTCTGCTATCCAGGAGTGGTGTGCCGCCAATGGCCTCTGCCTTAATGCCAGTAAGACTGATATTCTACTCATCGGCACACCCACTCCCTCCTTCCCTGCAGCTCTCTGGCCGGCCTCTCTTGGCCCTCTTCCTGCTCCCACCTACAAGGCTAAAAACCTTGGGGTCATCTTCGACTCCACACTCTCCTTCTCTCCTCACATCTCTGATGTCTCTAAGAAGTCACACTACCAGATGCACCTCCTCAGAGGCATACTTCCTTTCCTCTCCTTCCCCCAGAAGCTCACTGTCTCCAGTGCTCTGGTTCTCTCTAGACTGGATTACTGCAACAGCATCTTTCTAAATCTGCCTGCCTCTACTCTCCGCCTTTGCAACTCATCCAGAACAGGACTGCAAGACTTGTCCTTGGCCTCAAGCCCAGGGATCGTATCTCCCCAGGACGGAAATCTCTGCACTGGCTCTCAGTGGCTGCGAGGATTAAGTTCAAAACCATATGCATTGTCCACAGGGCCTTCTGGGGCAAGGGACCTCAATACCTTTAACTCTCTCTTCCTAAATATCTTCCTTCCCGAGCTCTTCGCTCATCCGCCTCCAACTCCCTCAAGGTCAGTTAGTGGTAGATCTCTTTCTTCAGCTGGGGCCTCCCTCTGGAACAGCCTTCCTGCCTCCCTTAAAGTTGAGGAGAACCATCTCCGGTTCCGGAAGAACCTGAAAACTTTTCTCTTTGCTTCTGCTTTTTCTCCTCCTCTGCCCTGCTGACCTCCTGGCTGTAACCGGAACTGCACTGGTTACCTGGACACCCTCTGGCCCTGGTCCCTCCCCCACCAGTCACACACACCTGCACTGCCTACCTGGCAAGCCCCGCACTTGGGGACTGTTCTATATCCATGCAGTCCCCCTACCAGCACTTGACACCTGATGTCTGCACTTACCATTGCACTTGTCACTTGCTGGCCATTACTTTACTTATTGTTATTATCTATTCCCATGTACTGCACTGTCCCTGTCTTCCACCCCATTTACTTGCGCGATCTGAATGACACCTGGCCTAGTAGGATCATTGTCTGTCCTCCCTTTGTTCCCCCTCCCTTGCCTCGTCAAGCCTTGAAACACTTGTGGATAGGCACCAAGGCTTTAAGTGGGGTAAGAAATCGAGGGGGGGCCCTCATTTGGGGGTGTGGCTTGTGGGAGGGGCGTGGCCTAAAAAGTAAGCAAATCGTAAGGTATACACACAAATATATATAAATGTTATATATTTGTGTGCGTACCTTACTATGGTTTGTGTACTATGCAAGCCATCTTTTCTAAACATAGAAATATGTAACATATTTCTACGTTTATACAAGATGGCTTGCAAAGGACACAAACCATAGTAAGTTACGCACACAAATATATTACATTTATATATATTTGTGTGCATACCCTTCGGTTTGACTAGTTTTCAGGCCATCTTTTTTAAACATTTCGGGTTTATAAAAGATGGCTTTGAAAGTACACAATTCAAGCCATCTTTTATAAAGCTTTGACTACGGCAAAATTGTCCGTTGGCAAAGCTTTATAAAAGATGGCTTGAAATGTGTACTTTCAAAGCCATCTTTCATAAACCTCGAAAAATGTCGAGGAATCACCAGGTTCGCCGAGGGTTAAAGATGCCTCGGCGACCTGGGGAAACAAAGGGACAGTAACTGCCTCTGGTGACCTCTCGCGCGAGGGGTCACCAGACGCAGTTACTATGACTGACTGAAGTGGCACCAGTCACAGTGTCGCTGTGGCTGGCACTTCTGTCAGCTCGCCAGACTTCATTGCAGGCACATCTCCCGTCGTGGCTGCGGCCGCGACGGGATAATGCATCCCGCGATTCCCGCCAATGTTGCAGTAGGATGGGGGCCCCGGCAGGAACCCGGCTCTGTCCCACTTGTTGGAGACTGCCGGGGCCCGGCCCCAGCAGGCCCCGGCCCAATTTAAGCACTGAAAGGCGTGTTATAAATCCCATATCATATCATAGCATTAGGGCCTTCCGTGCGCAAGTCTCTTTGCCTTTCAAAGTTTCTTCTTTCAGAGTGCCTGATGTGGCAAACAATAAGTTATTTTCCTCTTAATATTTCACAAGTATTCAATTTCTCAGGTGATTCACTATTTACCTCGGATCCCCCTCAGCCGGGCTCAGATCCTCTTAACGCAATGGTCTTAGGATATTCATGCATCCTATTTCTCGTAGGATATTCTTTCTCGAGTTCACCCTGCATCCACATCAGCTTCCTCCCTTTCAACACAATGTTCAATTAGTCTCCCTCCACTGGGCTCAGACTTATTCCAATTTAACTTTTGAACACAATTTAACTGGGGTTTCCTTCCCCAGCCTTCTTACTTTCAGATTCACTTTCCCATGAGAATGATCGTGAACTCCCCTACCCGGGTGATCCTCCCACACTGCTCCACCACCAGGGTCTGGATCCAAAGACGATGGCCTTGCCCTGGCCTCCCGAACAGAGGATTCTCGGGGTCCAAACAGGAGAATACCCCTAGGTTTCACACACTGCGTAGAGTGTGAATGTGTGTGCATCTGTATGTGTAGATTGAATGAAATCCAGGGTGTGTGGGTCATAGAACATGTGAAGTGAATTAAATAAATTGGGTGAAGGTGCTTTGGCTGGTGTGGTTAGAGGATGGAGTCGCTAGCAGAATCTTATCATGGTTTTGGTTTTGTGGAGCAATGCTAAAAATATTGGCGCAGCCAGCATGGACATGCTTACTTACAATGGCATTACTGGCTATATGGGTAAAGAAAACATGAGGGTGTGAATGCATGGGGATACTGGAACATATTAGCAAAGTCAGCATAGAAATGTTTTACTACAGTGGCACTACTGCATTATGGGCAAAGCAAACACACGTGATTTTATACGTGTCAGTACTGGCACATTTATACAACCTGCATGAACATGTTTTTTTACAACCACATTCCTGGCTATATAGGCAAAGCAAAGATGAGTGTGTTATTACATGAGGATAATGGTAAACATTGGCACAGCCAGCATAGATGTGTTTTCTTTCAATGCCTTTACTGGTTAAGTGAGAAAAGCTAATATGAGGGTGTTGCTAATGTGGGGATGGATAATGGTACATGTTGGTACAGCAATCGTGTGCTCCAGTGTCATTAATGTCATAAGTGATGTCAGAAATGATGTCATATATGATGTAATTGGTGATGTCATTTTGATCTTCATTGTGCTGATGGACTGCACGACACTTTTGCTGGCAGCTAAGGTGATGTAGCTTCCAAAACCTGACTCATTTGAAGGGTTTTGTTGCATTAAACCTGCACCTTAACCTCACTTCAACAAACATGTTTTCACTGAATATTGCATTGGGCTGGTTTACCCATACTCTGTGTTAACCAAAGCTCTTTACTCAATTTTAAGGGTATTTTGAGGTATATCTATAGGCATCAATAGATGTACCTTTTCTCTTGTAAAAAAAGTGTTCAATATCAGCTATTTTAAACTCTTCAACCGACACAAATATGTCTTCATCGTCTGTCCATTGCAATACATTTTGGTTCTCTGCACCTACAAGTTGGAAATGTAAAATGTAAAAGTGCCTGCATAGAGAGGTTTTAAATGAATCCTGAGCAATGAATTGCTTTTCAGTCAAGCCTCAGACAACTACGACTCTTTCCTGAAAAATATCTTCTGGAGCACTCCCTTTAATTATTGATACTTCTGCAATGAGCATCTCTATCCATGACCGTCATTTACCACGTACCCCCACTTTTCAAAAAATGTGGTATTCAACATCTAAGTTTTTTTAAAATCTTTGTGATAATTTGTAAAATATTCTTTGCAGAATGAATCCACTTTAAAAGATATCATGTTTCTCCTCCTCCCATCTTCTCTTCCTGACCAAAACTTCACAACAACTCTATTGCGCACATCACATGCATGTAGCACTTCACAGAAACACTTCAATGTTTGCCCAAATAGTCCAAATGATCTCTTCACAGACAATACCAATGAGCACCAAACCTTTTAATTAAGATCCGTGGTCCTTTCTCACTTCCCCCCTTTCTGCCCAATGAAGTCTAAACTAGCCAATATTTTTAATAGATGACATATATTTAAACATATTGATGTCATCACGATGGCAGAGGACAATGACAATTTCTCTCAATCTGACGATAAATGTGTGTCAATTTCAAATGACTCCTGTTTTCCTTTTTGTAGCCATATTTCCCAGAACCAATTAATCTCAATCCCTTGCGCTCATCTAAAACATTCTTTAAATAATATGTACAATACATTTTTTTTCTCCAAATATAGAAATATTTTCTAAATGTCATTACAATAGTCATCACCCAACCATTAAGCTCGCCTTTTATTATCATTTCTCAATTTTCATTCTTCATCCCTTTTTTGAGGATTTTCTGTCACATTTATACATCGAGGTGTTGTGCAAGAAAATCATTCATTAAAAAAATGGACTTCTCTGGCATCTACAAACTAGGGACCTTCACAAGTGCAGCACATTAGCACTTCCTAGTTCCCTGCTGCCCTCAAACATGATTCAGAAACCCCCATATACCATTTAAGGCATGTTTAAAACCAACATTGAGATGTATTTCTCTCTCACATCTTTTGCTTTTTGAATGGCAGTTTTCAAAACTGAAAAGCCTCTTCTCTAGCAATGTATTATGTTACATTATGTGATGTTAAAGGTTCTTATACCGCTCACTGTTGCCACCTGCGTGGTCTCTGGGCGCCCTCAATGACAACATCTTGATGTCTGCTCAAGTCAGAAATTATATCTGCAAAGACACTACCGTTATAAACAAAACCTTTAAATTAGATTTAACAATATATTGGGAGACCGCACTTTACATAGGGAGTCCACCCCCCCACAGTATATAATTTATTTGTTTAAATAAATAAATAATGCAAGGAAGCTTGATAACAGAAATTGGCTAGAGACCTTGAGAACAACTAGAACTACGCAAATAACCCAACAGGTCAGGCAGCGAAATAAACACTACGGGTCAAAATGGAGGATAAGGAAGGGACTTTCTTTTCGCGCCTTCTTTTGGATCACTTAAGGCTGAAAGGGACCACTCTGGAATCTATGGAACCATTGGCCTTTTTTTTTTATTATTTTACTTTTGAAAAAATTGTTTGAACAATTAAATCAAATAAAAAAAAAAAAAAAAAATATTTGTTTTGATTCAAGAAGCCCTATCTATGACTCATATAGAGCCACGTAGATCCATCTCCCTGTGTCAACAATGAGCCAAGAACCAGGCCAGGGTATAGAGAACATATCTATGTATTTAAAGGTTACATTCAATAAATCCTTTCATGGTTACACACACCACATTCTCTGTGGCACAAAACAAAGCTTCAACACGACATGCACTTTCCTTTTCGTAATAAACAGGCAAATATTACTTGATAAAATTAAGATTGAAAACAAATCATAGTTAATGTTTTTTACTGGAGAGAATAACATACACTTCCACACATTACTAATACTATTTCGAACAGACTCAGAGGAGAAATATGATCTCAATCGGACATCAGTTCTGAACATCCTTTCGGAAATAACAACACTAGAAGACGTATCATCCTCTGACATCAACCTTGTGAGTTCTTTCATGAGACTCACTTGACAGGTGCCAGACTATGGATTCGCTCGGGAGCCATTTTAAATTTAATTTGGCAAGCAAGACCACTCATATTTGACTTGGGATTTTCATTACACCATAAATAATTTGAGAAATATAATACCACTGTGCCCAAAATTAGAGAATTTATCAATACTAGTCGATTAAGTGCATCTCAACACCTTTTTAACTCTGGCAAAACACTAACAAACTCGACTCCTAAACAAATTCAACACAAAGCAAATAAAAATCAGACTCATTTGAAGACATGATATATTACCAACTCATAACCATGAGCGCCAGCTACAGAGCAAACTTTTAAGTTTCTGTCTTGGAACACTGGTGGACATATGCATCTTTTCAACAATCAAGCTAACTCTCTTGACAGCTATGACATCATAATCTTGCAAGAGACGTGGCTGACGCTGACACCTGTTTGGGACAATGACAGCATACACATTACTCCTGCCATTACACAATCTCGAGGAAGACCAATGGCAGGTTTATTAATTGCAACTAAACGCTCAAAAGACAACCCTCAGAAAGTGGGCCCAACCAAACTCGTACATTCAATTAGTCAAAATAACTATACACACATATTCCATTGCACTTGTCAACTTGTACTGGAATCACATAGCAATAAAAGATGATACCTTTTTAACTGACATGGAAAAGATACTTGAACTAATTGCCAAAGATCAAATAATTACAACTATCATCATAGCTGGTGACCTCAACTTACAAAGTCTGTTTAATTCCAATCAACAACAAACCAATAGAGCGACATGTGGAAATGTTATGGCAAAAACGAAAAGCGGGAGAGTGTGGGTTGGTAAGTCGAGTATATGGCTTGATTGTGGGCGAATATAAAAGCAATGATCTGTTGAGAGAGGAATGGAGTCGGAGGATTGGGAGTAACATTGATAAGAATCACTGGTCTTGTATGTGTTCGAACATCAGGTTATGTTCTTTGAACTTGACTGAGAGGACACGTCAAATTAAGATTATGAACAGGTTCTATTGGACACCGGAAAGGTTAGAAAAAAGAGGAATGGTTGACAATTCTGAGTGCTGGGCATGTGTCCATGACACTGGCACAATGGAACATGTGTTATGGAATTGTGTCAGAGTGAGGGGATTTTGGTTTGAGTATGGTATAATATGCAAAAATGTACTGAATGAAAGGATTGCCTTTTTTTTTAAAAAAATGTAATATTAGGTAGTGATGTATTGTTGGAGGATATGTCCACATGTAAAAAAAAATGGATTTTTAGAGGTGCTATGGTGGCAAAAAAATAATAAAATAATGTTGGAAGACGGCAGACCCAGTTACTATTGAGTTATGGGTTGCTGTAATGCATGATTTGGCAGAGATGGAAAGAGCGATATTTCGGAAAGATAAAAAACTGGCTTTATTTGAAAAAATGTGGAGGATATTCCTTATGTTGTACTTCTCAATGTCATGACAGTTGATGTGAATCCTGGGTTGGGGGCTCGGGGGTAGTTGTAAATATTTATTGGGGTGTATTTGTGATTTTTTTTGTATTTTTCAAATGTTGTGCACTAATTGTAAATGCTGTAAGCTAAAATAAAAGTATTAAAAAAAATAGAGCAACACGATAGACAAATCTTATGGATAACCAGCAAACGGTGATGCTCAATAGCGCAGTGTAAGGAGATTTACCGGCTGGTTCGATGTGGCATCAGCAGCACCAACAAGCGACTATTGATTACATCTACACAGATCGGAAGATATTTTCATGCATACAAAGTTTCATAATTCAGGAACAGACTCAAAGTGATCATCATCAGTTTACTGTAATGTGGAAATGGCCCACCCAAACAAGCGATCCAGTGGAGCGACATATGCATGAACAACTGACGGTAAATAGTGGCCGTAATAGACTACTTTGGAACCCAGGCCGCATCCATACTCTACATCAGCTATTAAGAATCAACATTGACAGCTCAAGTACATCCTTGCTGACTAATGAATGCTATGCAGCAACTCTGCCGCTCTTCATACAAGACATAAGCACCACACATAGACCTCTGTTTAAACACAAGCAGAAATATGATAGCGAGCTCAAGCGAAGAAAGACATTACTTCGTAAAGAAATACGGAAAATATCTCCAAATTATGAAAATAGATATCTGGTGATGAAAACCTTAAAATCGAAAGTGAAAAAATTGGGTAATCTCTAGGAGATCACTATTGTATCAACAGGATGGAGCAATAATGCTCTGAGCACTAGCCTCCAAGAATTCTGGAGCAATCTGGCATTTACTCAATGGTATCACTTTAACTTCATAGACATCTCTTCAAATGAATGCAGTTACAGAACAAGGCTGGATTAACTATTTCTCTGACCTCTACTCCTGTAAAGATAGGAATCTTCTCAACTACAAAACTGTTCCACCATATAATCGTCGCTTGGCATATGCCATTGATGACATAAAGTTCTACATTGCGAAACTAAGCCTTTCAAGAGCCCAAGGCCCTGATGGCTTTTCGAATAGAGATTTGAAAATGTACCCAGACCAATGGGCATAGTTCAGGGTATGCCTCTTAAAACACACACCCATAACGGCACCCTCTGCATTTCTGTGAACAAATACACAGTGTAGCTCCGTTGGGCTGTACACACCACACCCACAAACTTCATTGTCCAATCCTGTAGCTTCTGCAGGCCCATTTCTATGGGCGTCATCTGCAAAAGGGGTGCATGTACCACGTGCCACCCTGCAACTATCGCGATATTTGCTGACATTTCGTGCTGTACGTGCGCGGGAGTGCGGGAATAACTTTGTACCAGGGGAGCGCACATCGTTGGGTGTGGTGGCTCTTAAAAGAACCTTTGTTTTTTGTATTTTTTAAAGGTGCTTCCCTAGAAACACTTTCTTTGCGGTTTTCATATGTGCATGTGTTTTTTGAACTACAGCGTACAATCTTAAAGTAGGGTCTTCAGTGCAGTCTGTAGATTGTGCACGAACATTGCATTGCTACTGGCTGACAAAGACATGCCATTTGCCTTGAAAAGGTGTATGTATCGGGAACCAATGTTTTCATTCTCACAGGAGAACATCCCAGCAGCACTCAAGAAGTCACACATGCTTCTGTTGACGAGACCCCTTCCGACCTGTGGTTGCGGACAGGAAGCATTGGAATAATGGCAGGCGATTATCGGCAGTATGCATGAGAAAAGCACCTTGGCAGTAGGAAAAATGTGCTGCACTGCTTTCATCAAAATCTTCAGTTGACTGAACACACGAGAACAAGGCATGGAACCCAAAAAGAAGCCTCCAAAGTGCACAATTACAACATGTACAGTTGCCGAAGAGGCCCCGCGTTGACATTCTAGAAGCAGTCTGCTGACACTGCACGATTCATACCACTCCACAAAACGTCCACTCCTTCCAAACCTAAATTGCTAGTCTTCTTGGAGGGCATACACGCACAGATCTTCCACAAAGTAATCACCCACGAAGAATACTGTGCGCCTTGCCTTGTTTGCCAGCCACAGTACACAAAGTTCTGGAAAAGTGAATGCCTCCCTTTCCTGTGACACACACCCAGAGCACCTCATTGCCCAAAGGCAATAGTCCCATTTCCATTGGCCAACATGATGACAAGGGAAAAATGTGGCATGTGCCATTCCCCAATCACTGTGAGGGAGGCGCCCCAGTGAAGCAGGAGGACATCTTCTCCCTATTGGTGCTCTTTTCTGTAACGTACACCCTGACCACCTGATTGGCCAAAGGGCATAGTCCCATTTCTATTGGCCAGCATGCTCACAAACGCAGAATGTGGCACGTGCCTTTCTCCAAGTACCAACAGGGCCGCACCCCACAAAAGCCGGAGGAGTCCTTCTTCCTATTGGTGCGCGTTCTTCTGACGCACACCCTGAACAGCACATGATAGGGCAATCGCTACAGTCCCATTTCCATAGTTCAACATGGTGAGGAGCGTCAAATGTGGCACGTGCGAGTCCCCAAGTACGTCAAGGGCCGGTCCCCATTTTCGTGGCTGCCACCTGCAAAATCCCCACATGTTATTTTTGTGCTGCGTATGGCTGTGGGGGAATCATTTGCATCCAGGGCAGGGGGAGTTCGTAGTAAGGGGTGACTCTGAAAAGGGTCTGTTTTTTTTAGATCCTTCTACAAAAACACCTTTTTTGTCTGTTTTCAGTAGCTTTTGAGTTTTCTTCAACGCACACTAGTTCAGTAAACTCTTCACCACATCCTGTAGACGAGCAAATGAAACTGATTTGCCAATGGAGGACAACAAAAAGCCATTTTCATGGAAACACTCTGCATGTCCACAAATAATAAGGTCACTGTTGCAGAAGAACATTCCGTGAGCGGGCAAAAAAGTGTCTCTGGAGGATAGCTCAGCGGCAACGTGCTCACCTTGGAAGCACGATGACACAGAGCATCACAAGTTTGATCCCCGGGTCCGAACTTAGAAACCTCTGGGTATTAAGCACATTATAAATAACCTATCATATCATATCATACATGCTTCTGTTGATGTGACACCTTCCTTCGTCTGGCTCGGCACAACATCCATGAGCAGTAGGCCATGGTCTTTGCGGTATTGTAGATGAGAGAAGCATCTTGGCGGTGGGAAAAAGCGTCCTCACACAACACTCAGCAACCTCCTCAGTCTATGGGACAAATGTAAGCAAGGCAGGTAACCCATATGGATGCCGCCATAAGAAATTACGATGACATCTACTACTGGAAACGTGGCAAGGTCTTTGCAAAGTGCATGCATATCGACGAAATGGCACTCATACACAGCGTTCCACAATGCGTCCACTCCTTCCAAACCAAAATTGCTGTCAAAGTGTCTTTGCAGAACACAGTTGTGCACATCTATTACAAAGGGAGCACCTACAGACAACACAATACGTTTCGCCATGTCAGCCACCCTCAGTACGCAGAGTATAATGTGCAACCGTTTCACCTCCCCTTCCTGTTAACCACACCCACTCTACTTGATTGGCTAATCCCCACACTGCCATGACAATTGGACAAGGTGGTGTAAAGGGCAGGTTTTGCCACGTGCACCTACCAAAGTAGCACGTGGGCCGCACCCCTGTAAAACTGGAATAGTCCTCCTTCCGTTTGCACTATCTTCTCTGCAGTTCTACCTCATTAGGTTACTGGTAAATAGGCACACACGCATCCACCAATTGCATTAAAGGCGCCATCATCAAACACTGTCACTGCTGTGCAACACTTGAAATGTACCCTTCCACATTCACAGTACAAATGTCGTGCCATTCCAAAGCACATCCACTGCAAAGTTCAATGAAAGTATGCATGATTTCTCCATCCGCATACATCCACATTGCCACCCAGGATGTAGCACGTGCCATCCTGAAAGTACTGCGTAATCCACTACTTTTTCGTGATAGTGAAGGTGGGTGGGTGGTAAACAATATGTAACTGGGCAGGGGATTCAGTCTTCCAGAGTATATGTGTGAAAGTTATTTATTTTTTTTTTTTTACGTGCATGTAAGCAATTTTTTTCTGTATTTTCACTTTGTATGCGTTTCTGTTTGCCAGACCTCACATTTTTACAACATTCTGGTCAATGCTTCTTGCACAGTGAGAAAGAAAACGGCATTGCCAATGGCGCTCAAATAAATGCCATTTCTATGGAACCACTGCATATTTTGTGACCTCATGATCTCATAGAGGGAGGAGAACATGCCAGCAAGATGCATAGACTGACACAAAAATCTGTTTATAAAACACCTTCCGACTGCTGGCTGGGGACAAATTACACCGTCATGGACCTACACTGCTCTTGGTGTGATGCATGAGAAAACCACCTTGGCAGTAGGGAAAATATGCATCACTGCGGGCAGCAACCTCATCAGTAGACGGATTAATCGTCCACACGACATGTAACCCAAATGTGCACTTCCATAGTGCCACGACACAGTCCACATTTGTGACAGACGCCATATACCTGCAAAGGTGAACCATCCTGCTGAAACTGCAGTCACCTTGACAGACCCAGAAAGCATCCACTCCTTCCAACCTGAAATTACCAGCAACGTCTCCTTGCACGCAGCACCTGTGCAGATGGCGTACAAAGATATCATGACGAAAAGCACGGTGCATCTCTCCATGTCGACCACCCTCACGACACAGTATTGTGACAGAATGGTAACACCCCTTCCTATGAACCACGCCCTAAACTCCTAATTGTCTATTTCCCACAATTCCATTTCCATTTCCACCCTGCTTATAATGGGAGGATGTGCACGTGCACTTTCCCATCTACAGTGAGGGCCACGGCCCAATAAAGCTGTGCCAATACTTCTTCCCTTTGCACGGTCACTTTTTCCAGCACTCCCCAAATTGGGTGCTGTCACATTTCAAAACATGCATGCACCAATCACATACAAAACCTCTGCATTGCATACTGTCATTTCTGTACAGCACTCCTTTTTTACCGTTCAACACTTTCAGTACACGTTCCGTTTGTTTGCAAAGCCCCTCCAACAGAAAGGTCTGCTAAAGAAGGCAGTATTGCAGCATCCACAAACATCCTAACACACCCCCAGCACACCTTTAGTTATGCAGATCACATTGCAACCCTTTCCACAACCACCGCAACACTGCACATACAAGCAAGCGGCCATGTGGGCACCGAACATTATGAACAAACGTTACATATCTAGCACCAGTTCTACCTATCTCCCTCAAACCATAAAACACCCATGCATGAAAACGTGTCACACTTAGCAGAAGCCACAACCATAGTGCAGCCTGCACCACCCCTACGCACTACCGATGACCCGCTATTGTGTCACTGCCAACCTATGCACACCACCTTCACAACATAAGGCCTACTACAATAAATTTGCACACAGCAGAGTAACCAACCACATATAAGCTACCCTTCAACCATACCCACTTCCATAGTCACATTACGTACGCACTGCACCCTGTGGCCACACTACCGAACTTCTCATTGCACCATCTCCTGCCACACACCAAATACTGTGGCAAGTTCCAACTATCACCACAACCATATAATGCACAATTGACGCTTTGCAACTCACTTGGTCTGCAGTAGCATGTTGACAATGTGTTCCACATGCATTTCTCAAACATCACCACCCTGTGCCGCATGCACTGCCAAACCTGCATTGCTCCAGTGGGTCTGCTCCTTGCACACATTCCCCCCACCATAATTGAACAATACATGTCAGCATATCGCCAACTACCACTATTCACATCTGCACCACTGGCACAAGCATTGCACCCAGTGCCCACACAGCGTGACTTTTCTCTGCAGCAACTCCAACCACAGAGCACCGCCATGGAGGTATGCAGTAACACATTGCAACAGTTACTATAATGTACAAACAAGACACTCTGTCCTGCATCCCTGTACACTTTCAATCCCATACTAAGGATGTAACCACTACCATTCACAAACTATTGTGCCACTGCCAACCTACCCACAATCTATTTGCAACAGGGGCCTATAACAGCTGAAATCGGCTCCACACCCATTCTTTACATGTCACCACCCTCTAACTCATGCACATTGAAAAATGCATTACTGGCATGCGTATCGTCAAGGCCTAGGCTCTTGAATGCATGGTCTATGGCCTATGGCCTTCGGCCATGCCTCCAATAGTCTAGGCCTTGAACACACTCACGCCAACGTAATGCCACCATGGATGTCTCCATGTCAGCTTCGCGACAATCCACATAGACACCACTGCCACCAACCCTCCTATCCAACCTGTACACCGCCATGGCGCTACGCAGCAGCAAATGGCAAAAGTTAACATGACGGCCATGTGGGCAGCTACCATTTTGCACAAACGTACCACACGTAGGTAGCAGCACTTCTAGTGTGTCACTGCCAACCTATGCACACCACCTTCACACCATTGGGCCTACTTCAATAAATGTGCACACAGCAGAGTAACCATCCACAGATAAACTGCCCTTCAACCATACCCACTTCTATAGTCTCATTACATATGCACTGCACCCTGTGGCCACACTACTCAACTGCTCACTGCACCATCTTCTGCCACACACCAAATGCTGTGGCATGTTCCAACTATCACCACAACCATGGTATGCACAATTCACGCTTTGCTAGTCACTTGTCCAGCTGTAGCACGTCGCCAATGTGCTCCTCATGCGTTTCCCAAAGATACCACCTTGTGCCGCATACACAGCCAAAGCTGCATTGCTCCAGTGGGGCTGCTCCTTGCAGACATTCCCCCCACCGTAATTTAACAATACGTATCAGCATATTGGCAACTACCACTATGCACATATGCACCACACACACAAGGATTCCACCCAGTACCCACATAGTGTGACTTTTCTCTGTAGCAACTCCAACCACAGAGCGCCGCCATGGAGGTATGCAGTAACAAATTGTAACAGTTAACATAATGTACAAACAAGACACTGGGCTTCATTACGACCCTGGCGTTGGACCGTGGTGTTAATAGCACCATGGCCCATGCCGGTAACCTACCGACTCCGCCATGGCGGAATGGGGAATTACCACCCCATTCCGAGGTTGGCGAGGCGGTAATTCCCCATGCCGCCATGGCCCTTCCCCATTCCCATTTTTGCCCCATAGGGCTCAATGGGAATGGGGAAGGCGCTAAGTACGGTGCCGCAAAGTATTGTACCGCTCCCAACCTACCCACAATCTACTTGCAACAGGAGCTACAATGGCTGAAATGGGCTCCACACCCATTCCTTAAATGCCACAACCCTCTTACACATGCACATTGAAAAATGCATTACTGGTGTGCGTGTCCTCAAGGCCTAGGCTCTTGAATGCATGGCCTGTCACCATGTCAGCTTCTGCGACAATGCACATAGACATCACTGCCACCAACACTCCTACCCAACCTGTACACTGCCATGGCGCTACGCAGCAGCAAATGGCAACAGTTAACATGATGGCCATGTGGGCAGCTACCATTTTGCACAAACGAACCACACGTAGGTAGCAGCACTTCACCCCAACTCCCCCACACCATAAAACACTCCATCACGAACATAGGTCACACTTACCAGAATGCACAAACATACCACATCCTCCACCACCTCTACCCACAGCCATTCACAAAGTATTGTGTCACTGCCAACCTACCCACAATCAGTTTTCAGCACTAACGCGACAGCAACCAATCGGCACACACCGCACTTTGCAAGCACCACCCTGTACCGGATGCAGACTGAAACATGCCCTACTGTGGTGGATATGATGCAGCCATACGCTCCTCAGTGAATGCCCTACAGCATATGGGCTATGGCCTGCACCCATGCACCCAATAGTGTAATCCTTCCACAGACCAACTGCACCTGTATTCACCCATGCATGCCTCCATGTGCCCAACTACCGCTTTCCATCCGCAGCGTACTGCCACCTACGCTCCCACCCAACCTATCTCATGTGCAATTCACTCCTCATCTGCAAATGAACTGCCACCACTCACCACGAAAACAGTTCCAGGAAAACAGGTTGCTTCAGAAACTGTTACTACAGCTGCCTTCAATCACCACAGAAAATACACATGAACCACTTCTCACTCCCCCAGCCATTCCTTCCTTTATGGCCGCCGACACAATGCTTATGGTACATTTTGCAGACCCTGCCGACCCTCCCGTCGCCGCACTGTCCTCCTATACACCATGGCGGCTTTCCCAAAAAATGTTGACGCACAGCACGCTTCACTCCAGCCAACCACCGGCTGCATCCAAACTTCTTGACACCACGGTGTACTGCGATCCAATTACACATCTGTCCGTGGAGGGAACAGGGAAATGGGTCTGCGGAGCGGACCCCGATATCACTAATTTTTTGAGACGTACATTTCAGAGTTTTGTAACAAATTTGCCGGTCTGATTTCCACCGAACACTCAAAAGCCCGTTTTCTGGCCCAAGCCCCTGCTCCTAGCACACATCCAGCTTTTCGACCTGTAGCTGTGCGCAAAGTTTTTCCCCATTCAGTCTATGGGAAAAAAAAATGTTGGGACTCCCCCTATAACTTTTCCATCCCCCCACGAAAACTCGCCCAACTTGGCGAAAAAATTCAGAGCCACACAAATACTTTTTTCACTCCTGTAGCATCTTCGATTTTTGATAAATAGGTATCCTCATAAAAAAACATTCAGCCCTCCTTTTTACCCTTAGTAGGTGCCTACATCATGAAAACAATGTACCTTCCAAATGTCACCTTCCTCGGTTAACGATTTGAGCTGGGCGTTGATGAGTCAGACAAAATGCACTCCCCATTTACATCCCCATAGGGACTGAATTTCCCCAAATCCTTCCATAGTTGGTGCCTATGTCATGAAAACCATGTACCTTCCAAATTTCCCGTTACTAGGATAAATGTTTTGAGCTGGGCGTGGATGAGTCAGTCTGTCTGTCAGTCAATCAGTCAGTCAGTCAGGACTCTTTCTTTTATATATATAGATTTATTAATGAATTGTTTACTTTGTACAGCACCTTCTGCAAAACAGAGTCATGTTGTGAAGCCATGTGTGACCAGGCTACGTCCTTGACCTTGTCAAAGAGGTGGGTTAAGAACCCCTCTCCACTTGAGGTGGGAGGTGCATGGAGAAATCCAGAGCCAGCTCCAGCCCTTGGGGAACAATCTGTTTAGAGAGCTCCAATTCCTGTCGCCCTCCCTTGTCCAGCATGTTTCTATGCAGACTACTGTTATATTAAGCAATGCCTCTATAACCAGATGCCCAACAGTGTTTTTCTATTTTTTGCAGAAACCCCACATCAGTCCAGTGTACCAGAAAAACACAAAACTGAGAGATGATCCATTGCCTCGCAACCTGCAGAAGAACCAAGACACCCTCCACCAATAATCAGCTGACAGCCGGGACTGAGAAGCGTAGTGAGAAACAGAAGCAGCAGCCATCCTTTTGTCTCATACTAAAGCGCCTGATTCTGTCATGTATAGGGGGGGAAGACAAGAAAGGATTGGCTAGGGGCAGGGGCCTTATATAAGGAGGGGGTAGGAGGATAAAAGGAAGCAGCAGAAAGGAAGTAGTGTGGGTTATCTGGGTGAAGTCAGAGGTGGAAGTAGATGACAACCAAGAAACCAAGACGACAGAGGAAACAGCAGCATACTGTGCGGCGATTTGTGGAGCAGATGAGGTATTGGATAGAGAGTGGAAGTGGTACTGCAGTGTCTGTGTGCCTGTTTGTGTGGCGAGTGTGTAGAAATGCCAATGCAAGGAGTGGTTGTAAAGCAAATGTTACTGGCTGAAAAGAGGGTGCTTTAATAGTGAGGAGGGATAATGGGAGTACTGGTAGGGAGCAGGGGAGTAGTAGTTGGGAGGAGTGGAGTAGTAGTGTGGAGGAGGAGAGTAGTGGTCTGGGGGATGAGAATAGTGGTGTGGAGGAGGGAGTAGTTCGGTGGAGTAGGTAGTGGTAGTCTTGAAAGGAGGAGTAACATCAAAAGATGAAGGCAAGATCTAGAAGGAGTAAAACATTGAAGGAACAGAAGACTGGTGGCGGGAGTAAGGTGGAGGGGCATAGCAGTAAGAGCGGAACGAAAGAAGTGAGAGAGGGTATGGTAGAAAGGGCTTGAATCAAATGGCATAATTGCAAAGCACCATCCCGAATACCACTAGAACACTAACCTTTGGTTAGTATAGGGAGAGCAGTATTATAAATCTAACTGTTGGATAGCATAGGGAGAGTTTGGATGTCTCTAAGGTAGTCAAGTGAGATAAGGCATTCAGCCTTTAGTTCCTCACCATTAGTAGGAGATAGAACTAGACAGTAGGGATCAATCTTCTGTATATACTAACCAGGGTTAAGGATACCTGGATTAATGCGAGATTCTACAATAGACAAGAGGGAGAGAGGGACAGCCATACATCCAAAACAATCTTCAATACAAATCTTTGAACTGCCTCTAAGACTTAGAGTGATTCTTGAGCCATCTGTGGCATATTATTTTCCCAATTGCTGGACCTCTCTTAGAAGCTGTTGATTAGCTTCTTTTTTACAGCTGGTTTTCAATATTGTGTTTATTCTATTGTCTTTGATATGCACTGCCTGCAAGCATGCCTGTGTCATAGGGTGACTTTACGAAATGTTTGGTTGTTTTGAGAACCAGCTTTATCAGTCCTTCCCAATGCATAAGTGCTGATGTTGATGATGTCCAATCGTTGCACTGGGGCTTTATAGCAATACCATACAAATCCAATTGTGACATGACAATGAATTTTGGCCAATTTCCGAAGAAGAAACTGTGAAATGTATCCAACACTGCTGTGACTGATCCCAGAGCAAGGAATGTAATTGGCATGTGATGCTGCGGTTTTGTGAATGTCTCAAATTTGGTCTTAGACTGGACTCATATGATGCATACCTTGAAGGTCTCCCACGTTTGGATTGTGACCTGTATGAGACTAATTCTCACTACCACACTAAACACTATTATTTTCCTTTTACTTCAATAGATCACTCAGAAAAGCCACTGCAAACTTTCATATCATTTTTAAGTGTGGTGCCTGCAAAAAGTAACATACTTGATCCAACTTGGATAATGCACACATCTGGTAGATATTGTATCATAATATTGTTTTTTTACTGTGTTTTCTTCTCAAACAATGTTCTTTCTTCCCAGACAATGTGCTTGCGCCTGGGTGACATTTGTTGCTGCTACTGATCTAGATTTCCAGAGTAAAATTACATATTTTACTTATTTGTTGTCTCTGCAGATCACAGGTATGGATTCAGGCAGGGCTGTGTGAGCCCTTTATCCTTCTGAGCTGGACATATTGAGTACCATTTATTGAGCAATAGTATGTCCCATTTGCAGCACTGGCCCTAGAGGATGTTCTGTCTTAGGCAGAAATTGGAAAGCACTCTCCACGCGCTTATTCCATTCATTTATACGGAACACTTTATTGTTCTGTCTCTATGCTTTCGCTCTCGAAACCTGGAATGAGAACCTTTGAGCAATAATCACTGGTATGGCAACATTCCAGATGGCCCAAAGGAGTCGATTTTCTGTTTTGGATCAGTCCTCCTCACATCGGCCACCTGTCGCTTACCTGTACCTGCTCTTGGGCCACACACCCTCCACTTCTCATCCTACTATCGGTTCACCATCTACAAACCAACACAAACACTAAGATCCAGCAATGACATCTGCATAGAGCATAAACAATATCCAAAGCAAACTGTTGGGGGCCAGCATGTTCCTGCATAGCGGTGACATTCTGGAAGCAACACCCGAAGGAAATATGAACAACCAAGGATCACCTCAAGTTGAGGATATTATTAATAACATGGCGCTTTAACAATCTGAGTTGAAGAAAACTGAAGAAAACTTTGGAGCAACAAATAATCCACCCACCAAAAGGCAGGAGAACTCCACGAGACTGGACCTCCCAATTGCCAACCACGAACATGCCAGGAACATGACTAAGAGAAAAGGCCAACCCATTGCAACAAACACAAACAGGCCCAACCAATCCTACTAATAAATCTCTAACCCTGTAACACTCAGCATCATCACCTCAATACATAACCGCTTGACACAAACCTCATATACGAAACACTGAAACTACAAACACTCTTCCATCTTGTTGGGGAGAATTCTAAGCCAAGTGCTTAATTCCCTCTACCTTAGAGCCATCCAGCTCTTTTGCTATATTTTGGGACTTTGAACTTTTCATTTTCAATGTGTTTTCTGTGTTTGTGTTCTTTGGATATGGAGTTTTAGACAAACTCCATAGGCATCATCTTTTTCTTGTGTGTCACACAGCACCTTCAGTGCAGTGGCACAGGGATGTCTTTCAGACTTCCCCAGGTTTAAATATTTTCTCTGGGACTCACTACCGTCTCCCAGTGCATGTAAAATTACATTGACTTTGGTAGTCTTTTTAAATTCATAGACCCAGCACAAAATATCTTCCTATATGTAGAGTGCTGGAGGGGTTGCCTAGCATCCCCTATGTCTAAACACTCATGTAACAGTCAAATGTTACCCTTTCCTCTTGAAATGGCTGGTGGCAGTGGTTTTAAAACAAACTACCATGATTTTTCCCGACCGTGAACACCAGTAGCTAAAAATCGGGTCAGCCATGTTTTTCAATATAGCGCCCAAGACCCCTCTGTAAAAACAGACTCCGGTCATCTTTTTTTGCCGTTTCTTTTAGGAAAGGTCCTTCTTGTGTTTAACTCTGCGCACTAAACCAGGTTTGGTCCCTTTGTTGGATGCCCTTTTTGCGGGCTTCACTGCTGAAGCCCTCCTCTGGTACCTGAGTGTCTGGGGTGGACAGGATGTGAGGGAGGTGCCAGAAACTCCGGGGTTTAGTCTCCTAGGAGACCTGAATGCACTCTGGCGTGATTTGCTGGCTGACTGTCTGGCAAGGACAGCCACCCTGCTGGGTGAGTTCCAGCTAGGCTGGAATGAATGGGAGAAAACTGTTTAAAAGCAGGTCTCTGGGATTTGGAAGGCAGAGTCAACAAATGGAACGAAAGAACTAAGGACGAGCTGAAGGAAGACGACTGCTTCAACTCCAGGACCGTTGGTTTGCCCGGTGAAGCCCTGCTGCAGGTCTGAATTGCCTGAAACTCCCTCGAGAGAGAACCCTTTCAAAGACGACTTCATCCCTTGAGCTGGTGGGAACAACCAAATTGCAAGCCACCTGGACACCGTCTCCATACTGGTCGAATTTTCTTCAGAGTGCTGTTGAAAACCGGATAGCCAGTGAGAAGGATACCAGTTTGTGGACTTTAAGGCACTCACACCTTAAACTAACGTTTAGCCAAGCTTGTGGCCTCTTCCCTGGGCAGTGCAGGAACCTCCCGACGTCCTCCTTCTTGTCCCCACGACTGAAGCTGAGGAACAGCGAGATCTGCTCGAACTGCCAGCAACAACTACCTCAGCAACAACTTTTCTTCATCCATAAGGTACTGTGCAAACGCGGAGTGGAAATTCTTTCTGCCATGGTGAAAGTTTGTGAAACTTTCCCAACTTTGGAGTCTTGTTCGCTCCTAACCCAACATATAACTCTTTTTCTGGCAAACTACTTCTAAGAACATTGGCAAAGACTTAACCGTTTACTACCGGAACTGTGCTATCCTATCCAAGACACTGAACCATTGACTTTGGCCCAGGCCTATTGAATTGAATTGCCTCTTGTAGTGAAATGAAACTATTTGCCCTGGCTCTAAAAGTAATTGTGTTTGATTCTTATAACTTTTGTCTTTCTACCCCTTTTGAAAGTTACTGAATGCCATTTTGCTACCACTTCAGGGAAGCCTAACTTGTTCAGAAACTTATTGGTTGTGTATTGTAATGTATTATAGTGTGATATTGAGCTGCTTCTTACTAGTGGAATGTTTTCTAACTAAATGTGTAAATAAATGTTTATTCTTTTACCAAGAAACCCTGAGTACGTGTTTGCTTGAACTACTGTGATGGCAATTCCTTTGTGTAACATCTTGTACTGCTCATATCCCTCTTTAGATAAGTCTGGCTGCTCAGCCACTGCTACCACATAACTGTGCAGTACAGGCTTGGCAAAACAAAAGAGTTGATGGCTGGAAGGTTTAGAATAAATCTTGACCTCTGGCATTGCTCTGGGCAACCCTCCAGACCATCATTCTTCGCCTGCCAAGCCATTACAAAAGGGGAAAGACCATATGCAAATCAGGCTTGGTCCCCCCCCCAAAGGGGTAGTCCAGCCGAACTGCTAGGTCACATCCCTTTTGCACGAGACCACAAGCATCCCCAGACATGTTTCAGCCTTGTTGGGCGTCATCAGTGAGGAGTAGCTTGGGTCTCTAGGCCCAGCAGGCAAGAGACCCACGTCTGGGCATACCCTTCCCACTCGGGGTGACAATAGCAAAACAAAAGAGTTGATGGCTGGAAGGTTTAGAATAAATCTTGAACTCTGGCATTGTTCTGGGATAACCCTCCAGGCCATCGTTCTTCACCTGCCAAGCCATTACAAAAGGGGAAAGACCATATGCAAATCAGGCCTGGTCCCATCCCAAAGGGGTAGTCCAGCCCGAACTGCTAGGTCACATCCCTTTTGCATGAGACCACAAGCATCCCCAGATATGTTTCAGCCTTGTTGGGCGTCATCAGTGAGGAGTAGCTTGGGTCCCTAGGCCCAACAGGCAAGGGACCCACGTCTGGGCATACCCTTCCAACTCGGGGTGACAATAGCAAAACAAAAGAGTTGATGGCTGGTAGGTTTAGAATAAATCTTGACCTCTGGCATTACTCTGGGCAACC
Source organism: Ambystoma mexicanum (assembly GCF_040938575.1). Classification (NCBI taxonomy): domain Eukaryota; kingdom Metazoa; phylum Chordata; class Amphibia; order Caudata; family Ambystomatidae; genus Ambystoma; species Ambystoma mexicanum. Next base: position 599,156,021 of record NC_090941.1, on the reverse strand, counting down.
CTCCAGACCATCGTTCTTCGCCTGACAAGCCATTACAAAAGGGGAAAGACCATATGCAAATCAGGCTTGGTCCCACCCACAAAGGGGTAGTCCAGCCCAAACTGCTAGGTTACATCCCTTTTGCACGAGACCACAAGCATCCCCAGACATGTTTCAGCCTTGTTGGGCGTCATCAGTGAGGAGTAGCTTGGTTCTCTAGGCCCTGCAGGCAAGGGACCCACGTCTGGGCATACCGTTCCCACTCGGGGTGACAATAGCAAAACAAAAGAGTTGATGGCTGGAAGGTTTAGAATAAATCTTGACCTCTGGCATTGCTCTGGGCAACCCTCCAGACCATCATTCTTCGCCTGCCAAGCAATTACAAAAGCGGAAAGACCATATGCAAATCAGGGTTGGTCACACCCCCAAAGGGGTAGTCCAGCCCGAACTGCTAGGTCACATCCCTCTTGCACGAGACCACAAGCATCCCCAGACATGTTTCAGCCTTGTTGGGCGTCATCAGTGAGGAGTAGCTTGGGTCTCTAGGCCCAGCAGGCAAGGGACCCACGTCTGGGCATACCCTTCCAACTCGGGGTGACAATAGCAAAACAAAAGAGTTGATGGCTGGTAGGTTTAGAATAAATCTTGACCTCTGGCATTACTCTGGGCAACCCTCCAGACCATCGTTCTTCGCCTGACAAGCCATTACAAAAGGGGAAAGACCATATGCAAATCAGGCTTGGTCCCACCCCCAAAGGGGTAGTCCAGCCCAAACTGCTAGGTTACATCCCTTTTGCACGAGACCACAAGCATCCCCAGACATGTTTCAGCCTTGTTGGGCGTCATCAGTGAGGAGTAGCTTGGTTCTCTAGGCCCTGCAGGCAAGGGACCCACGTCTGGGCATACCCTTCCCACTCGGGGTGACAATAGCAAAACAAAAGAGTTGATGGCTGGAAGGTTTACAATAAATCTTGACCTCTGGCATTGCTCTGGGCAACCCTCCAGACCATCGTTCTTCTCCTGCCAAGCCATTACAAAAGGGGAAAGACCATATGCAAATCAGGCTTGGTCCCACCCCCAAAGGGGTAGTCCAGCCCGAACTGCTAGGTCACATCCCTTTTGCACGAGACCACAAGCATTCCCAGACATGTTTCAGCCTTGTTGGGCGTCATCAGTGAGGAGTAGCTTGGGTCTCTAGGCCCAGCAGGCAAGGGACCCACGTCTGGGCATACCTTTCCCACTCGGGGTGACAATAGCAAAACAAATGAGTTGATGGCTGGAAGGTTTAGAATAAATCTTGACCTCTGGCATTGCTCTGGGCAACCCTCCAGACCATCATTCTTCGCCTGCCAAGCCATTACAAAAGGGGAAAGACATATGCAAATCAGGCTTGGTCCCACCCCCAAAGGGGTAGTCCAGCCCGAACTGCTAGGTCACATCCCTTTTGCACGAGACCACAAGCATCCCCAGACATGTTTCAGCTTTGTTGGGCGTCATCAGTGAGGAGTAGCTTGGGTCTCTAGGCCCAGCAAGCAAGGGACCCACATCTGGGCATACCCTTCCCACTCGGGGTGACAATAGCAAAACGAAAGAGTTGATGGCTGGAAGGTTTAGAATAAATCTTGACCTCTGGCATTGCTCTGGGCAACCCTCCAGACCATCATTCTTCGCCTGCCAAGCAATTACAAAAGCGGAAAGACCATATGCAAATCAGGGTTGGTCCCACCCCCAAAGGGGTAGTCCAGCCCGAACTGCTAGGTCACATCCCTCTTGCACGAGACCACAAGCATCCCCAGACATATTTCAGCCTTGTTGGGCGTCATTAGTGAGGACTAGCTTGGGTCTCTAGGCCCAGCAGGCAAGGGACCCACGTCTGGGCACACCCTTCCCACTCGGGGTGACAATAGCAAAACAAAAGAGTTGATGGCTGGTAGGTTTAGAATAAATCTTGACCTCTGGCATTACTCTGGGCAACCCTCCAGACCATTGTTCTTCGCCTGCCAAGCCATTACAAAAGGGGAAAGACCATATGCAAATCAGGCTTGGTCCCACCCCAAAGGGGTAGTCCAGTCCAAACTGCTAGGTTACATCCCTTTTGCAGGAGACCACAAGCATCCCCAGACATGTTTCGGCCTTGTTGGGCGTCATCAGTGAGGAGTAGCTTGGGTCTCTAGGCCCTGCAGGCAAGGGACCCACGTCTGGGCATACCCTTGCACTCGGGGTGACAATAGCAAAACAAAAGAGTTGATGGCTGGAAGGTTTACAATAAATCTTGACCTCTGGCATTGCTCTGGGTAACCCTCCAGACCATCGTTCTTCGCCTGCCAAGCCATTACAAAAGGGGAAAGACCATATGCAAATCAGGCTTGGTCCCACCCCCAAAGGGGTAGTCCAGTCCGAACTGCTAGGTCACATCCCTTTTGCACGAGACCACAAGCATCCCCAGACATGTTTCAGCCTTGTTGGGCGTCATCAGTGAGGAGTAGTTTGGGTCTCTAGGCCCAGCAGGCAAGGGACCCACGTCTGGGCATACCCTTCCCACTCGGGGTGACAATAGCAAAACAAAAGAGTTGATGGCTGGAAGGTTTAGAATAAATCTTGACCTCTGGCATTGCTCTGGGCAACCCTCCAGACCATCGTTCTTCGCCTGCCAAGCCATTACAAAAGGGGAAAGACCATATGCAAATCAGGCTTGGTCCCACCCCCAAAGGGGTAGTCCAGCCCGAACTGCTAGGTCACATCCCTTTTGCACAAGACCACAAGCATCCCCAGACATGTTTCAGCCTTTTTGGGCGTCATCAGTGAGGAGTAGCTTGGGTCTCTAGGCCCAGCAGGCAAGGGACCCACGTCTGGGCATACCCTTCTCACTTGGGGTGACAATAGCAAAACAAAAGAGTTGATGGCTGGAAGGTTTAGAATAAATCTTGACCTCTGGCATTGCTCTGGGCAACCCTCCAGACCATCGTTCTTCGCCTGCCAAGCCATTACAAAAGGGGAAAGACCATATGCAAATCAGGCTTGGTCCCACCCCCAAAGGGGAAGTCCAGCCTGAACTGCTAGGTCACATCCCTTTTGCACAAGACCACAAGCATCCCCAGACATGTTTCAGCCTTTTTGGGCGTCATCAGTGAGGAGTAGCTTGGGTCTCTAGGCCCAGCAGGCAAGGGACCCACGTCTGGGCATACCCTTCCCACTCGGGGTGACAATAGCAAAACAAAAGAGTTGATGGCTGGAAGGTTTAGAATAAATCTTGACCTCTGGCATTGCTCTGGGCAACCCTCCAGACCATCGTTCTTCGCCTGCCAAGCCATTACAAAAGGGGAAAGACCATATGCAAATCATGCTTGGTCCCACCCCCAAAGGGGTAGTCCAGCCCGAACTGCTAGGTCACATCCCTTTTGCACAAGACCACAAGCATCCCCAGACATGTTTCAGCCTTTTTCGGCGTCATCAGTGAGGAGTAGCTTGGGTCTCTAGGCCCAGCAGGCAAGGGACCCACGTCTGGGCATACCCTTCTCACTCGGGGTGACAATAGCAAAACAAAAGAGTTGATGGCTGGAAGGTTTAGAATAAATCTTGACCTCTGGCATTGCTTTGGGCAACCCTCCAGACCATCGTTCTTTGCCTGCCAAGCCATTACAAAAGGGGAAAGACGATATGCAAATCAGGCTTGGTCCCACCCCCAAAGGGGTAGTCCAGCCCGAACTGCTAGGTCACATCGCTTTTGCACGAGACCACAAGCATCCCCAGACATGTTTTAGCCTTGTTGGGCGTCATCAGTGAGGAGTAGCTTGGGTCTCTAGGCCCAGCAGGCAAGGGCCCCTCGTCTGGGCATACCCTTCCCACTCGGGGTGACAATAGCAAAACAAAAGAGTTGATGGCTGGATGCTTTAGAATAAATCTTGACCTTTGGCATTGCTCTGGGCAACCCTCCAGACCATCGTTCTTCGCCTGCCAAGCCATTACAAAAGGGGAAAGACCATATGCAAATCAGGCTTGTCCCACCCCCAAAGGGGTAGTCCGGCCCGAACTGCTAGGTCACATCCCTTTTGCACGAGACCACAAGCATCCCCAGACATGTTTCAGCCTTGTTGGGCGTCATCAGTGAGGAGTAGCTTGGGTCTCTAGGCCCAGCAGGCAAGGGACCCACGTCTGGGCATACCCTTCCCACTCGGGGTGACAATAGCAAAACAAAAGAGTTGATGGCTGGAAGTTTTAGAATAAATCTTGACCTCTGGCATTGCTCTGGGCAACCCTCCAGACCATCGTTCCAAAGATGAGATTGTGCTTAGACCTGTAGTCTTAAATGTGTGTAGTGTTCCCAAAGGGTACTGCATGTAATTCTACCTAACACATCTCTCCACAACATACAGGAATACTCACATACAACACACAAATGCAAATCTACCAAATCAAAGCCGCACATAGTGACTGTTTTTTTCAAACTGAAGCTACCAACAGCACATCAAAACTCTCTTGCTCTTTTCCCGCTTAGCCCCACTAAGCTTCCTAACCGCCTTCCTTTTCAGATCCACCTGAGCACCTGGACATCAAATGGTAGCGGTGCACGGTACACGTCCCAATAACATAACGTTACCTAAGACAATCTTCTACCCATAGTTTCCTCCATTCGTTGTTTGTAGATCCCGTACTGCCAAATTGCTGCCCTCTCCTGCCCCTGTTGTCAGCTCCCCGCTCCCTGGTTCCTTTCCTTCCTTCACTGTGTCATTCCCCCTATGATTGTAAGCTGAGCTGTGCCCAGATTTGGTTTGCTTAGCTTAATTTAACTGCAGAATTTCAGGGGCTTTGTTGTGTTAAACTGGAAATGTTTTTTAACTTCAGTGTCCTCACTGGATTGTAGGGCGGCGGTCACCACCCTATAGTTAAGGTGAATCGGACTCCCATAGGAACCCAAAAAATTTCTATTGCTAATAAGCTTTGATTCATGTGATGGATTTGGCCGAAATTGTAAAATCAATTAGGGGCACACGGGCCTCCCTCCGACTGCAAAGTTTGTTAAAGATGTGTTACAAAATAAAAAAGTTATTTAGAAAGAAAATTCAATAAAAAAATAATTAAAGGGCGGCCTACTTCCCATTTATTTTCCCATAGACAAAAAATGACAATAATTGCCGGTCCACATAGCCCAACTGCTGGACGGATTTGGACCAGGTCCAAAACAACTTGGGCACGAAGCGTTTACTGGAGGCCTTTCTGTGGTTTGTGGTTATTCCGTATTTAAAATATTTGATGGAGAAGGGGGTGCCCACTTCTCCAAAATAGACAGCAATATCTTGGGTAAATTGCCAAAACTGGATGTTTTTAGAAATGAAACAGCCGCCATATTTGTTTTGGCTCGATACGAGAGAGCCGCAGCTAAAGCTGAGGTTATTGGAAAATTAAACGTGGGTAAAAAGCCATTTGCAGGTCAAAAAACATAGAAATACCATCCGTCTAGAGGTGAGGAGGGTGGGTGCCTAGAGGGATTTTTTTTCCCAGGGAATATTTCACCACAGATTGCTAGGTTTAAAAGGTGAGCACCTTTTATACTTTGCCAGCATATGTATTGGAATATTTCCTTTCTCAGGTTATATTTCTGCCGTTCATTACTTTTTTTAAAAGTGCAGTGCTATTATGTCTTGCGTGCTTTCCTCTAAGGGGAAGGTCAATTGAACTGCATTTGTATATTTCACTTTAAGATATAGGTTCACTTAATGTGCATGGGTGCCAGCTTTTGATTTTCGCTATGGGGGCAAAAGTACCTGGGCAGATGTTATACTTGCAGCCAGTCATTTTTTCTCTTTTCTGTGTTGTTTAAATGCGATTAGTTGGGGTCGTGTGATGTAACTAACTGGTAACTAGAGATAGAAAGAGAGCGAGCGCCCAGAGTAGCGACTGAGTCGGTGGTCTCATGCAAACCGGAGCTGTGGTTAAGGAGCAAGTTCAATGCGCGTCCCTGGGCAAATGCAACCACATTTAATTTAGCAGACAAGCATACAAGCACGGCAGCACCCCTTCAAACATGCATGGTGCTATAATTCTTTTAATACATCACACAGCATCATAATTTACAGATTAATCGAATGTTGAATACTCAACAGAAATAATGGGAGCAGCAAGAAAAGATGGGGCATTTTACGGTGTAGCTGTAACAATGAACACGGATACTATATGGTTTTAAGAATGTTTGGATTCGTAGTCCCAGTTTGAAACATTTGCAGAAATGTATATTTATTACTTGCTGATGTCAGCAATAAAAGAGTGATTTGCTGCCTAATAGGAACATTCTGTGCTCTGCCATTTAATAAGTATCTTTCACACAGTGTTACTGCCTGTGTTTCTCCAGTCACCCAAGTCCCTTCCCAAGGTGCTGCCATCTTTATGATGGGGCGCAACAGGGAGCCCCTCCCTGTTGTTCCACACCGTGTACCCCAGCCTGCAAGTCATCCCTCACACTTTCTTCTCCTCCCTCCCTCTCCACTTACCTGCTGGACCTGAGCTTTGTGCTCCAGTCCCAGTGCTCTGTTCTGCCTTGGCCAACACAATTGAAATAGAAAAGGGACTTAGTCCCGTTTTTTTTTTTTACTACAGTGGAGGCCATATTTTTATTTAACTTGAGAGTGGATCGCGCAATGTGCTCGGAGTGCCTTGTCAGTAAGAAATAAATAATAAACCTATTCGCCCCACGGATGAACTCCAGGATGCAAATGGCAATTAGACCTGCTTAGGGGGTGTGTACACGGCCGGTAACCCTTCAGGATGGTAGGCCGTTCCCGGCTCTGTACGCTCCCTAAGCGGGATCAATGTTACACTATATTCTTGGCAGAATCTAAAATATTCTCAGAAACAGATAGTTCAGAAACCGGAATAGGTAATTAAGAACTACCAAAGGGTGGCATCTTATTTGTACACAATGTTTTGGTAAAGGACGGTGGACTATACTAAAAGCTAGATATGTCACAAGCCATAATAACTGATTGGAAATATCAGACATTTGTAGCCAAAGGGAGAACACCAACCACAAAGATTTCCAATTTAGGGCCCATCTGATCCACAGATGAAGTAGATTTGAGCTGGGCTTTGGAGTCTGAGATCCATCCCCAAAACCCGCTATTACCAAAAAGGGGGCCACTTTGCATGTTTGCCTTTGTTACTTTAGTATAGCCCCTTACTCGTTAATGCGTTGCATTGTTTGCAGACTTTGGTCAGGAGCATTGGGGAGAGGGAGTTGACTAAGGGCCTGTGAATATGTATTAGTGGAACTCACATCTTCTATGGAGTGAGCAGTCAAAGACATCAAAATCATAGTCACACCCTCCAAGGTAGACACTAGTATGGTTAAAGTAGATGTATTTGTATTCCCAATAGCAGGATGTCAAAAATTAATGTTAATTGTGTTAACTAAAAATACTCAATAGCGAGCTTAGTCTAGTATTAATTTGAGCCCATGTACTAAACCTTTGGAATAAGGGAAGGGTCATTATCACAGGATAATGACCAACCCCAAAGTTACTGCCAATGCTAAGCTGATGGCTATAAATTGGAGAAAGGTAATTATCCAAAGCAATAATGAGCTCTATCTTCGTCCAGAAAGCTATTAGCAAATGGAGTTGTGAGACTAAAATGGAAAGTGTTTTTATTGTGAAGACAAATTGAGTTCTCACAAGTATATTTAAATGTTAATTTAATGAATATGCAACTAGTAATAATGAACTTTACACATATAATTTTTCATTATTGTTTGTTCCTGTGGGAACATTAACTCAACTGTCCCCTCTCTGCCTTTACATAGCTGAAGACAAATATTTATGTGCTGCTTGTCTAGATCTAATTGAACATGTTCAGGCTTTTGACCAGTAGGAGGAGATATTACTTTTTTAGCCCCTGGTTGCTGTTTGTTGCTTTTTTGGCAAAATATGCAGGGATAACATGTGGCCCAGCAAAGTGATGGAGCAGTGGTCTGGGGGCGATGAGGTAGAGTGTCTGCCAGGTGCGGCCCGTCAAAGATTGCAGTGGATGGCGGGTGTGGCCAATACCCCAAGTTAAGGAGAGTGGGGATTGGGATGGGATTTGAAAGATCCCAGACCGCGTCTGTCGGGTGCAGCCCCGGTATAAGGGAGTTGAAGGGGCAAGAGGTGTGGGCAGCGGGCCTGCAGGGCTGCTCTCAGCACAGCGCTCCCATTAATGGAGTGAGCACCATGTTGAGAGGTCTACCTATGGCTGTGTGGGATCTCAGTGCAGCACTCCAGTGAAAGGAGGGAGGGGTGCAAGCTCCGCCTACGCTCCGTGTGGATTGCCATCATGCTTGGCAAATCTGCGATCTATACCAGTTCATATAGTCCACAGATTAGCCACTCTGTATTGCGTATTTGATGAAGGGGTGCCCTCATTACTTTTAAAACATGCTTTCCAATCGTGGCTGAACTTAATGGGGATTTGGGTCTGAGTTTTCATTCATATTGGTTTTCATTCACATTGGCAGCGTGTAGTAGGCAGGCATACCCATGTTGCCCACCTGGATTTTCAGATTTAGTTTGCTATGTTTTTCTGATACAGTTTTGTCCAGTGTACTCCACCACAGCCATTTCACTGAACCTCTAGAGCATGGGTGCACAACATACGGCCCGCGGGCCAGTTGCGGCCCGCCATGCTGTTTGTTCCGGCCCGCGAGGCACAAAGACTTTCCTAATGGAGGGCGGCCCACAAGCAGCATCGGCCGCCCTCCATTAGGAAAGTCTTTTCAGCCGGTCAAGTGGCACAGCGAGTAGAGCGCTCGCTTTGACATCGTGCAGAGCCTGCTAACACAGGTTCGAATCCCGGCAGGGCCAAACTCAGCCTTTCATCCTTCCAAGGTCGATAAATGAGCACCACACACCGTGGGTAATAATAAGCAGCGCTCAGATACCTGAGGGTTCGTAGCGCTATATAAGTGCCTAATTATTATTATTAGGAAAGTCTTTGTTGTCTTCCGGGCCGGACAAAACACTGGCCGTCATTGGAGATGCATGTATGGGTGCATGCTTCAGAGTTTGTGTGCTGAGTTGGGGGGTTTGGGTCTGTATGGGTGCATGCTTGAGAGTGTGTGTGCTGAGTTGGGGGTGGGGGGTTCGGGTCTGTATGGGTGCATGGTGTATGCTTGAGAGTGTGTGTGCTAAGTTGGGGGGTGGGGGGTTCGGGTGTGCATGAATGTTTGTTTTTGTATGTTTGTGTTGTGTATGTTGAGATGCATGTATGGGTGCATGCTTCAGAGTTTGTGTGCTGAGTTGGGGGGTTTGGGTCTGTATGGGTGCATGTTTGAGAGTGTGTGTGCTGAGTTGGGGGGTGGGGGGTTCGGGTCTGTATGGGTGCATGTTTGAGAGTGTGCTGATTTGGGGGGTTCGGGTCTGTATGGGTGCATGCTTGAGTGTGTTTGGGGCATAGTGTTTGTTTGGGGGTGAGGGGGACATGGGGCATAGTGTTTGGTTGGGGGTGGGAGCCATGGGGCATAGTGTTCGCTTGGGGGGTGAGGGACAGGGGGCATAGTGTTTAGTTGGGGGTGGGATCCATGGGGCATAGTGTTTGGTTGGGGATGAGGGGGCCATGGGGCATAGTGTTTGGTTGGGGGTGAAGGGGCCATGGGGCATAGTGTTTGGTTGGGGGTGGGGGACAGGGGGCATAGTGTTTTCTTGGGGGATGAGGGACAGGGGGTATAGTGTTTGGTTGAGGGTGGGAGCCATGGGGCATAGTGTTTGGTTGGGGGTGAGGGGGCCATGGGGCATAGTGTTTGGTTGGGGTTGGGAGCCATGGGGCATAGTGTTTGGTGGGGGGTGAGGGACAGGGGGCATAGTGTTTGCTTGAAGCGTAGGGGCCATGGGGCATAGTGTTTGGTTGGGGGTGGGAGCCATGGGGCATAGTGTTTGGTTGGGGGTGAGGGACAGGGGGCATAGTGTTTGCTTGGGGGGTGAGGGACAGGGGGCATAGTGTTTGGTTGGGGGTGGGAGCCATGGGGCATAGTGATTGGTTGGGGGTGAAGGGGCCATGGGGCATAGTGTTTGGTTGGGGGTGAGGGGGCCACGGGGCATAGTGTTTGTTCGGGGGTGGGAGTCATGGGGCATAGTGTTGCACTCCAAGAGTGAACTCAATAATAAAGCTAAAACAGGCATAGTTAGGAGATGTACATCCTTTGCTTTTTTGAGGAAACCTGACTCAATGAAGGACATACTCCTCTTGGGCAACCCAAACAGCGAACTATAGCAGTCCAAAATAACAGAATGTCCAATCAAGGGTCAATAAAATATATATAATTTAATTAAACATACAATATACAATAACTAAATCGAAATAAATGAAAACAATGGAAAATGTGTAGTACAAAATGTAAGTTTGAAATGCAATAAAAATCGTTACTCCTCAAAAACATATTCTTTTTCCATGTGTTTAATACAAATTGGGGGTTGAAAAAACCTCCTGACATGTCCCGCCTACCGCCCGCCCACTTTTACTTTTCGGCCCACTATAGCCCTCATGTACGGTACTTTCGGCCCTCTGTCAAAATCAGTTGTGCACCCCTGCTCTAGAGAATCTTAGTTCTCCCTTTTCTTACTTTTCCCATGAATCAAGCTATCATTTAGTAATGCCCTTACTGAGCATTTATTGTCCCCCCATTCCTTATATTGTAAAGCTTGATTTGTCTAGATTTTTTATTTAAATTACAATAAACTTTTTTAAAGACATTTTATTTTAAGGTGAGGATTTGTATTGTGTTTTAGTTTTCATACATTTTAATTTGTATGATTTCATCTGATATTTCTACCTTCCTGGTGGAAGGCAAAGAACATTCGGACCCTCCTCACAGTGCTTATTTCACTGTGTTCAATGTTCTGCATAATTTGGGGAGTTCTGGTTTTGTTTTCAATACATTGCAAATCAGACAGATAATCACAAGGCTAGGCATTAACGTGAAGGGTATTCCTGCTGCTGGTTTGTCCGTTGAGGAAAACATTTCTCAATATCAATTCATCTCGTGTGTGGTCCTTCAGGCATATTTAATTTCTACTACGTATCTGTTTGAACAATGGGCCTGACCAGACTTCATTTTAATTTCCTGCTGCTACATCCTTGGTTTGCTCTATCGTCCAATCAAGCTCCACCTACAAATAGTTGTAGCGCCCTTTTTGCCTGAAAATGTCGGCTAGTCAGGCTTACACTTTGTACTCCTTTTCCCGAATTTGCCAAACTATGCACACAACATTTGGTTCCAGTTCTGCAATGTATTAGCGTGAGGAAATGTCTCCTGGCTTTTAACTTTTTGTTCTTAAGTAATTCAACGTGGATGTTCACATCTCTGAATACTCTTTTAAGAAAGGAACCTGGACTTGGACCTTCTGCATTGGATGCCGTGACATGCTGTAGATTTGATTCATGCGAACATGCTTTTAAGCTGTTGTTTACTTTTAATGTATTCACTTTACATTTTTTTTCCTATTTCCATCTTATAATAATATGCACTATGTACTTAATGAATTATGCAGTCCAATAGAATCAAGTTTATGTATAATATGAAGCAATGTTCTCGTAGCTTCTGTGCATCTTTTTGTTGTTGTTGCCGCTTCACTTGCTATTATCCTGCAAGGATTTCTCGTGGTCTGTGTATTTCTGTTCAGATCACTTACATTGAAGGTTGAAAAGCAATTTCATCATTATATTTTTTTTCCAATCAGTTTAGTTAATACATATTTTATTAGGTTGACCATTTTACATTTGCTTCCTGTGCTTTGAAATCTTACATGCATATGTATGACAATATTATTATTTTAATGTTTGTGCTTTATTATTCATTTTTAGTTTCCTGCTGTGATATGACTCATTTTTGACATCGCCCTTTTACTGAATTTACATTTTGTCTGTTGTTATATTCATATGGTTAAGCAAGCAGTTTTCTTCCATGCCACTGCTATTATATATTTGGCAACTAGATCTAAACATCCCTGCTGGTTTATGACTTTCATAGATAATGGAAGAACTTGGAAAGTTAACAGGCTTAACAGTACTGTAAAAGAGAAAAAATGTCACATGCTTGGAGCAAAATAACTCCAATATCACATAATTAAAGGAAACCCACTGATCAAAGTCCGTGGCATTTACATTAAGAAGAGAGCGCATTGTCTGACAGCTTCATATTTACTTAACAAATATGTCTAGAGCAGTTAGCATCATTTTACACAAGACAAATAATTCATAGAATACGGCGCACAAGTGGGGCACGCGGCTGGCGCACAGAGTGCGCGTGCGGCAGTCGGTGCCAGCCGCGTGCGCCAAACCCCATTTAGGTGCACAGCGTATTCATGGATTTATACATCCATAACCAGCCATGGCACAGAGTGGCGCAGTGACCGTGCAGTAGCGCTAGTTACGCCCCAAACCCCGCCACATGCGCCAAAGGAGGAAGATCTCACTCCGCACGAGTCACTCGTTGCAGGGTTCATACCACCAGAAATGGTCGAAGGAGTGGGAGAGATGCAGGACTTTGATGCCCCGTCCAGTGAGTGTTGTTGCATGTTTGTGGAGGCCATGTGTGTTTTACTTGTGTGATGTGTTGTGCATGACTGCCACTACATGTCATGTGTACATGGTTCTCATGTGAAAGTCATGCAATGCTTCACTGATGCGTGCCTGCTGTGCAGGATGGTGGACATGTAGAGCAGACGGGGACTGTCCTCATCACCACACTTGCACCCTACTCACAAGCTAGTCACCCGAATGCCCATCCGGTTCATGTTCCAGCTCACTGGCCCTTCTGCATGTAGCCTGGGGTGTGTTTCCTCTCACCACTGGGACTATGTCATTACATGACTGACATGCATGTGTCCTCTGCCTGCATGCGGGTATTCCACGTAGGCATGCTCCCTTGCTCCTCCACCCCCGCCGGCACCCCAATTTCTCCATTGCACTGGTGTGCATCATTTTGGCGAACTGCAATGGCCTGTTCAAGCCTTCTGTGTTCATGCAAACTTCCACCAGCCAACCTGCCAGACACATGCAGTGGGGTACATCCTCTGTCGTTCATGCAGGGTGTCTCACTTGGACTGTGCAGATGGCAGATGCTGCGCAGGGACATGAGTGCCCATTCATTCTCCATGTGCATTCCATGCATGCCCCTATGTGTCCTTGACTGGATGATCGTTGTAGTACGTGTCCAGGATGGCCTACATTTCATGCCCTTTCATCAGCCATTCCATGCCCACTCTGGCTCAGTCCTGCATCACACACATGTTTAGAGTGTCACAGTCTGTGTGGGCCACAGGCCTCCCTCTGTTTCAGGCCCACTGACTCTGTCCAACTGGTGTATTGGCTTCTGCACACATGGGTGTACTACTGAGGGTTCTTCATGTGTCCTGCTTACTGTCCCATCATCATCTGCTGTGTTGTCAGTTGACTCAGATGATGCAATTGATGCTAATCAACACTGTCTGCCAATACACAGGTCTCTGGTCACCCTTTCGCTACCATGCAAGGCATCCCTGCATTTTCACTTGGGGGGGGGGGTGGTTTGCTTGTAGCCATGCAACCCATTGCATGCACATTGCACGTGAGGCCTGAACTTGCCCTTGCACTGCCTTCATGTTTTTTGATACACATCTTGATGTACTTGTTCATGTAGATAGTGGGTAACGTACTGAGCCGTGCTACACCGTTCTACATGCCTACTCACTGATGCAATGTCAAAGTGAACTGGCATGCATGGCAGGTTCTCATTCGTGTGTGACATGTCTGCTTCATGTGTTGGCTGGCTGTGTGATGTCTATGTGTGTGTGTGTTATGTGCTTCTGACATGTGTACTAATGTTATTTTTTCTCCACTTTTCAGATGATGATGCAATGGAGCCAGAGGATGGTGTTGTCATGCCAGGCACAGGGTTGTTACCACAAAACAGCCCGGCACAAGTGGGGGTCGTGTGGTGGTAGGCCACGAGAACCCACATGTGTTACAGACCATCCTGTCTATGGCTGTCAATGAGCCTAGCCCAGATGACCACTCTGACGACCATGTCGAGTTGGATGTGCATCCGGTCCATTCGTCAGGGGTGAGTGATTCTGATGTGGACGCTCCTGTGTCCGCGACACCGGCACTGAGGGGCCAGATGGTGGTGGGACCTCCACCTGTGGTGGATCGGGATGCAGGGTCGCCCTCCAGACCAGTCGCTGATGTGCCTGGGTCATCACATCGACGGGGGAATGTAGTCCTGCAGCCGCGGGCGGTGCCAACCCAACAAGGACAGCAGGTGCTTGGACCCCGCAGGTGTCAAGCCCAGCAACGGAGTGGCCACGCGCCACCGGGGTATACTGAGTGGGAGCAAGCCATGGCTGCCAATTCAGAACACCAGGGGGCAGAAATTGATAACATCGCTGTGAGCATGGAACGTGTGGCCCAATCCGTGCTCCCCCTGCTAGGCAGGTGCTACTCCAGCATCGGGTGGCACAGTCCACTGCCCGCTCGCTCAGGCTGGGCATGGCGGCCTCAGACAGGGCACGCCAGGCTGAAATGGTGTCTTTGCGTCGAGCAATTGCTGCTCACGCAGAGGCACACATGGAGGCCATGAGGGTTGACTTTGAATCCCTCAAATCTACTCTGGCTTTGCTCATGATGAACCAGAGGACGCGGTCAGAGGAGAGGTTTGAGCAGCTAGAGAATACCATCTCGGCTGAGCTACGTGCTTGCCGGGAGGTGTACCAGTTGTCCGGCCAGGCCACGCAGGAAGAACTCTGTGTTACACGTGTTACCTTGCAAGAGGAACCACGCGTATCACGCGAGGTTCTACATGCTGACCTACGTGTCATTGCCACACAGAACCAGGCTCACCCGTCCCGCAGACTTGCTGCTGACGAGGGGCAAGCTGCGCCTATGCGTGGTCAGGCTCCTGTGCCACGTCAACCTTTTTAGGAAGAGGGTGACTCGGACGACAGGACATCTCCCACACAGATCGTGCTGTGCAGGCGTTAAGCCCATGGAGTTTTTTTTTGTCTCAACATCATCGCATGTGGGTGTTGAGGTGCACCCTGTACCTCCCCCCTCCTGGGTGCCCCCCCGGGTCATATGTGGCCATTTTTGATTTTTCTTTTTAGTTTAATGAGTTAATATAGTTTAAAATTGCTTGTCTATTGTGCATTCATGTGACGGTGTGGTGCTTTGTGGCTTTTGAAAGCATCCACGGTCTGTTCCAGCTGGGCCCTTCAAGCTTGTCTCGTGTATGTGTTTGCAGCTTGGGTCCTGACTCACATAGGCCACTCCTGCTTCCCTTATCCATGGGCTCGCTAGATGGTTCGGTGTAACAAACATTTACACAAGGGTTTTGGACTTTCGTCATAACTGTGGCCTGTCTGCTGCTGTACTACTTGTGTTAACACCCCTAGTGTGGATTGGTTGTCTTTTATCCACGCCATGTCTGTAATCAATTTGGGTGAGTACATGATTGATATCTCCATTAATTGATGTGGATTGTGATGTATGTTCTTTTCTTGCCTGTATATGTGCTTGATGCACTTCATGCTGTAGACAGTAGCCTGCACCCTTTGCCTGTCAAAGTCACACTGATGGTGGGAGGAGTTTGGATGTAGGTCTGTAACCTGGCCCAGTGACAGCCAGCATGAAGACACACACACAGGGAACTTTCCAGCATTATTAATATCTTTTATGCCCTTTCTGCAGGAAAATGAGCCTCCAGACTACCTTTGCCAGCAGACACAGGGCCAAGTAATACTGAATCCTGGCCATGTTCGGTGGTGCAGACATGCGCATGTGTGCGCAAGCAGAAACACAGGGCTTGTGCTCAGATGTCTGACAGAAGCAGACGTGTTTCCAGGAGCTCCAAGCAAGGTGAGCAGCACAAGGGGCCACACTGCAGCCAACCTTCCACCAGGCCACTTGCACATGCATGCTAAGTAGCACCAGTGCTGGGGAGCTTTGCCAGGCATTGTTGGAGAAGCGCAGAGTACAGCTAACATGCGTTGAAGGCCAAATTCCAAGTAGCTTTACAAGTTGTCAGGGGCACGCGCAGGGGCCATCGAACATATCCTCGAGTCCCCCTGCTCCATTGAAGCAGAGTAATTAGCGCAGTAGCGTTCCTAGACAGAAACTGATACAGCACACAGGGACACCCTGCGAGGCACAGACTTGTGTGCAGTGCATATCATTTGCATGTGCAAATTGCCATCTGCAGTTCATATCATTTTCATGTGCAAATTGCCATATGCACTACCTACTGAAATCCGCGGCTGCCAGAACACGACTTGTACTGAAGTCGCACATTGCTATACGCGTCTAGCAGCTCACCCAGGGACCATTGTATCATGTGTGATTCTTGACGCATTGGTCTTCCATTTCCTGCGCGCCCACGTGCGCCTGACTTACTGCATTGACAGTGTATGAACCATCACGGGGCAACTAACGTATGGGTACAAAGCAGCAGACAAGAGTGTTTGTTTGTGGAGAAGTCACTTACTTTGGAGCATGAATGGTGTTGTGTGTGTGTGTTGTAAACACACACAGATTAGTAACTCACGCTCTCTTTGCAGCATTGAACTGCTCCTGTTACCGGACCTGAGAGTGCGCAGGCAGGAGGCCAGCACTCACCCCAGAGATAAGTCTCTCTTTGGCTTGCATTTGACTCATTTGGTACAATGTGCATGATGAACATTGTTAGGGAGAATTTTCTGTTTAGGCTGAATTTCCTAACCTAGTGAGTCCCCCAGCAGCTTTGCTGGATTTCTGGAGTTTGTTTTTTTCCATCCTGCCAAGAGTGAGACTCTTTTCCTCCCACTCTTGGACATGAATGTGTGTAATTCCTTTGAATATCAATGTGTTCTATGGGCTATGGGGTCTTTTACTCCATAGGGTCTCATATGTTTTGCTATGTGTGTTACACCGCACCCTATGTGCCGTAACACTGGGGCGTCCTAGCGGACCTCCACCATAGACTCCATACCCGGGGACTGATTACTGTCTCCCCGGGCATGTAAAGTCACCATTGGCTTTACTAGACCTAAATTTACTAACAGAACTAGTACAAACCATCTTATTGTGGACGTGCTAGTAGGGGTAATTCGATTACTCCTAGGTCTGTTACTCGAGGGGGCACTGTCCCGTCCCCCCTCGTCGAGTTTTGGCTGGTGGCAGTGGAAACTACTTGTTATGTTCGACCCCGGGCATAACCCTATGGGATTCGTCCCATTGTTAGAGATTGATACTTTTCTTGTTAATCTCTAACATATCACCGGTCTACTTATCTTAAATAAGTTTATTGGATGGTATTTTCTGCCAGAACTCGGTTTTTAAAATGGCGTCTGTGGTCGTCTCTGTGACTCCTAAACCAAAGGTTGAGCCCTTTGTTCCACTTTTGGCGGGCCTCTGTACAGAGACCCTCCAAGGTGGTGCCATTCTGTCTGGGTTACCACAGGGGTGTGGGAGGGGGTTTAGGCACCCTGGACCGAGTTGCCTTGCCAACTCCGGTCGCACTCTGGTGTGAATGGCCCAAGTGGTGAGCCTCCCCGCTCACCACTTAGCGTGTGTTGATTGACAGCTAGGCTGAATGAATGGGGGTTTTCTGCATAAAAGCAGGGCTTTTGGGACTGGATCTTCAGAAGTCGCCACAGGAGCTAAGAATCCGACGAGGGTAAAGATGAGCCGACCTGCAACGACGACACCTCCGGTGGAGTCCTGCTGAACCGACTCACCACTTCCCGACGACAGAGGAGATCTCCCTGCCGGAGAGTCTCTTCCCCTGACTGGTGGGAACAACCAGTCCCTTTTGCTTTTTCTTCGCCTCAGGACGCCGTGGTCGAATTGCCCGTGCAGAGCACCTCAGCAACCGGATAGCATCTACCCCTGTACCGCGACCAAAAGGTGGTGCCTTGTGACGGAGCACTCCGCGGCTGGTCTCTTCCCTGGTGGTGCAACGATCTTCAACTTTCCTTCGACGACGAGATCATCTCTTCTCTTGGCAAAGACCGGACATGCATCCACCACCAGGAACAACTGCCCCCGTCGGAGCTGTCTCTCCACAATCAAGGTACTGTGTCCGCCTGGCTTCCCTTGTTGCCGGATAGAGTGAGGTGTCTTAATCCTCGCCTCTCCATAGGGTCGCCTCCAAGCTTTCTCTAGCGTGTTGTTCTGAACTGGTCCAATCTGCCGATAACAATTTGCTTCAAAGACTCGAACGCATTTCCACTAAGATACTTTTGGGACATATCGCCTCGCCTCTCTCCGAGTGGGCCTGGCCTCTGAACTTTATAATCTATGGTGGTTCTTGTCTTCTTGCCTTGCATTTGTCCGTTCAGTATTGGGACCGTGTTGATTTCGTAACCTGCTTATTTTCTCTCCCGTCCTAAAAAAAACTAGTGTGCCATCTAGGTTGAGGCATACACCTCTGTCTGCAAATAAGTGATGCTGGTAGAACCTAGATTTGTCGAACTTTTGTTAGGGGGATTGATCTTTTCTCTTCGTAGAGTAATTGTAATTGAAGTGTTTGCCGTGATAGTGCCAAAGTGTTTTCTATAGATGTGCCGTTATAAATAAATACCTTTATATCTTTACACTGAAGCCTTGTTGCGTGTTTGCTTGTCTTACTGTGAAGAATTGCCCTATCTTGTATACTCCACATGCTGCTTAACTCTTCTTGAGGGAAGTCTGACTGCTCAGCCACAGCTACCAAGTGAATCTGTGTGGTACAGACTGCTACCAAGTGGGTTTACTGCCAAACACCTGTAGTCCTAAATCTTTTGCAGTGGTCCCAGAGGGAACTGCACAGGTTTCCGCCTAACAAACATGTTTTCTCTGATTGAGTATGTGTTATTGTCAATAGTTGTATTTTGTATTTTGCCTACTTTCCCTTGCCAATCCAACTCCCTTCTCCTGCCCCTCTTTCTGGTTATCCTGAATACCAATGCCTGTCCAAACAACATATCCCTGACCCTACTTCCCCGCCGGGGTCTCAGAGGCCTGTGTAAGTTTGAACTTGCAGGCGCCCAGACCACAGAGGGGGTGGTTGGTTCGTGCCACTCCTGCGCCTGGACACCGGAGCTGTGACACTACCCATCAGTTGTTGCATCCTCATTGTATATTATGTACCGAAAATGGTACCCATCCTGTTGGACCATTGTTGAACTGTGCTACCTTGGTTGTTCTATCATTGTGCTTGCACATGTGCTTGGACATTTTCTGCTACTTCAAGTCATCTACTGGAGACTCTTCCAGGGTTTTTTGGTGCCTACAGGCTTTTCCCTGGTTTGGGGGTTTGGCTCCTTGGAGTTCTCTGCGATTTGCTATTTTTACCATTCAAGGTGGCCTCTGAGGGGGCTCGACCCTATTTACATGCAAGGTGGAACATCGAGACCAAGGGGTAGGGTGATCCTGTAGCCAGGTAGACTTGAAGGAAGAAGGCTCCATACCCCAGACACAGTTGTTCAGACGGTCATGGTGATGTGGAAATGAGGGAGGACCTTTTGTTGTTGGACAGTTGGCTTGGGCTACAGTGTTTTGGGCACTCTGACATTGTAATTGTGGGGTACTATGTACATGATGTGTTCTGCTGATCAATGCCTGTTCCTGTGTTGTCTTTACTTTTCAGGTGTCAGGGGATTGGTGTGGTTTGACACGCTGGGGTGTACACATGGGCAATGTTCACATGTGATGTGTACAGGACACTGAGGGTCACTTGATTTCACATACATATATTGAGTGCATGTCCCTACTGGCACACACAGTTGCACAATGATCCACCACACGTACAACCACCCTTCCATGGCCACAGGTGCACACAGATTGCCTTCTCGGGCACGCTGTGTCCCTGCAGAGCATGATCTATTACCATTTGGGGATCCTGTACATGCGTCAATTGGTTATTTATTTAATTTGTCCTTTTCATGTGATGCTCAAGGTGTATCTGCAACACAATGGCTGCTCACTGTGCTGTGTGCTGAGCAGTGTGTTGCAGGAGACACACAGCAGAATTGTTCGGGAGTAGGGATTTTGCCTTGCCCAATCTGCATGTGAGCAAGCATTCAGTGTTGTGTTCATGCTACGACTAATGGAAGGCATTTGTGTATGAGTTGATATGTGTGGGAGGTTGTTGGTCAGTCATTTCATCTGATTCCATGTCAGGCGTCATTGTCTCGGGCCACTTTTCATTTATCACATGTCACTTCGTATCTTATTGGTCATGTGTTGGGCTTTTGCTATTGCATGCCATGGGATTTTTTGCCCACTGGGTCATTTCAGCGGACAACTGCCATAGAGGGTGGGGTCTCACAGGCCACTCAGTCACACTGCCTACACCAGGTGTTGGCAATCATGACTGCGCACCCCTCAGTCCGCAGGCACATATACATGCCCAGAACACCCACAGAAAGGCAGGCCGTGGTCCAGGACTTTTACAGGGTGGCACACTTCCCCAAAGTGCTCGGTGCCATAGATTGCACCCATGTGGCCCTACGTCCACCTAGGGCCACTGAGCACATCTATCGAAACCACCAGCTAGGGCCACTGAGCACATCTATCTAAACCACCAGCACTGGCATTCCATCAGCGTGCAGGTTGTATGCGATGCAAAGGGAATCATCACCTCTGTTTATGCAAACTACCCTGGCTCTACCCATGACTGTTTCATATACAGAATGTCCACCCTGAGCCGGGCCCTGGAAGCTGGGCAGCATGGCGACACATGGCTCCTAGGGGAGTACAAATGCCCGTGCACATGCATGCATGTCACACACACACACAAATTCACAAACCCCAATAATCACAACCATTATCACCTCTCCAGGGGACAGTGCCTACCCTCTGAGCAACCACATGATGACGCCAATCTGGAACCCCACCACACCACCCCATGTAAGATACAACGCGGCCCATATTGCAACCAGGGCCATAGTGGAGCGCACATTCGGAGTGCTCAAGTCACGCTTCCGCTCCCTTGACCGCTCTGGCGGGCAGCTACTCTATGCACCCCCAGTAGTGTGCAGGATCATTGTGGCAGCATGTGTCCTGCACAATGTTGCAACACGGCAGGGCGTACCAGTGGACATGGTGGTGCCCCCACATCCCCAACCACAGGCACAGTTGCTGCCCATTTGAGTGGATAGGGCACGTGGCGAGGAAGCCCGGTCCCAGCTTGTGGCCAGATTTTTCACCTAAACTCCCAACCCTGCGGAGTGCACACAGGCCTGTAACATACCAGGTGACAATCGATGATGACAAAGAGACAGTCAACTGTCACAACCTTACCACCCTGAGATTGTTGCCATGGAATTGCCACATTGTGTGCATCCCTAGCTACTTAAACACAAGCAATCCTGTGTGACCAAAAGGCACACATGCAAGGTGTGAATCACACAGACCTGCAAAACAGGCCATGACTATCACTGGTATGTCACTCAAACCCTCCCAAACCACAACATGACATGGCAAGCAATAGCCATACACCAACACAGCACCAATAAGGTACACATTGCCATGTGAAAAATGTAAATGGGCATCAGACGATGATGCCTGATATGGAATCAGATGAAATGACTGACCAACAACCTCTCACCCAAAATATGTCATACCTAAATGCATTCCAAAAGTCGTATTTGAAATATAACAATGAATGCCTGTCCACATGCACAATGTGCATTGCATAATCAACACTGCAGCTACTGTGTGCCATGTCCACCTCCTGCAACACACTGCTCAGCGCACAGCACAGTGAACAGCCATTGTGTGTGATGCACACCCTGAGCATCACATCTAAGCGACAAACTACATAAAATAACAAAATTAGGCATTTACAGGATCCAAAAATGTTCATAGAACATTCGCTGCAGGGACACAGTGGGCACCAGAAGGCAAACAGAGTGTACACGTGGACATGTAGGGGTGGTTGTACATGTAGTGGATCATAGTGCGAGTGTGTGGGTCAGTAGGGACATGCACTCAACATATGCATGTGAAATCAAGTGACCATCACTGTCCTCTACACATCACATGTGAACATGCACCATGTGTATACCCCAGCATGTCAAACCACAACTATCCCCTCACACCTGAAAGGTAAACACAACACATGAACAGGCATTGATGAGCAGAATACATCATGTACATAGTAAAGCACAATTACAATTTCAGGGTGCCCATCACACTGCAGGGCAAGGCAACTATCAACAACAAAACACCCCCCCCCTCACAAATCACCACGACCCACTGAACAACTGCATCTGGGTTATTCATCCGACATCCTTGAATTCCACCTGGCCACAGGATCACCCTTCCCCTTTGTCACCATCTCCCACCTTGTGTGTAAAAAGTTGCCAGCACCCTCAGAGTCCACCTAGATTTGCAAAAGCACAAAATCCAAGAGAACTCAAAGCAGGACAACACAGAAGCCAAGCAAATAACCTGCAGGCAGTAAAACAAACCAGAACAGCCTCCAGTAGATGACTTCAAGTAGCAGTATGCCACAAAGGCCAAGTACTACCACAATGATGTTAACAACCAAGGTAGCACAGTAAAACAGTGTCACAACAGGATCTGAACCATGTGTGGTACATAACATAGAATGATGCAACACAAACGGATGTCTACTGTCACAGCTCACGTGTACAGGTGCAGGAGTGGCACAAAACAACCACCCCCACCGTGGTCTGGGTGCCTGCAAGGTCTAACTCACAGAGGCCTCTGAGACCCTGGTGGGGAAGGAGGGTCAGGGATATGCAGTCGGCACAGGCATTGGCATACTGGATAACCGGAATGAGGGGCAGGAGAGGGGAGTAGGATTGACACGGGAAAGTAGGGAATGCACCAAAATGTAGTACACACATTAACACATACACAAATAGACCAAATTTGTTCACATGCACATAGCAGCAAATTACTCAAATGGAAGTCAAAGAGAAACTTATCTCTAGGGTGAGTGCTGGCCTCCTGCCTGCGCACTCTCTGGTCCGGTAACAGGAGCAGTTCAATGCTGCAAAGAGAGCCACAGTTAATAATCTGTGCATGCCCAAAACACACAAACACACCACCAAATATGCCCCAAAGTAACAAAATACTCTACAAACAGACAATCTTGTGTGGATGCTTCATACCCATACGTAACATTACCCCTGTGATGGTTCATACACAGTCAATGCATTAAGTCAGGCACCGGTGGGTGCGTGGCAAATGGAACACCAATGTGTCACAATTCACACAACATGCAATGTTCCCTGGGTATGCAGACAGACGCATATAGCAAGGTCTGACTTCAGAACAAGTCCTGTACCACCATGACCAAAATAAAGTAGCCAGTGCATGTATCAAATTCTACTTGAAAATGAAATGCCCTGCACCCGAGTCTGTCCCTTGCTGTCTGTCCCTCTGAGCTGCTTCATTCCATGTCTTGCAACGCTACATGGCTAATACATGTGCCTCAATGGACCATGGTGGAACGGCGGGTATGTGCCACTGCCCATGCAGATGCCCCAGACAACTTTCCCATCAACTAGCCATCAGTCCACCAACACATCTGAGCTGTATTGTGCGCTTCAACACCAATATTTGTCCAAGCTCACCATCAGTGCTGCTACTAAGTATGCATGTTCAACTGGCCAGGTGGATGGTTTGCTGTGTTGTGACCCCCCTGTGCTGCTCACCTTCCCTGGAGTCCCTTCAAACACGTCATTGTTTATTGGATGTATGATCGCAATCCCTGTGCCTCTGCTTGCGCACATATGCGCATGTCGGCACCACCAAACGTGTCCAGATTCCAGACGTCCAATGGCCCATGTCTGCTGGCAAAGGTGGTCTTGAGGCTCATCCCCCTGCAGAAAGTCCATGAAACACATGATTAATGCTTAATATTCATCTGTGTGTGTCTCTTCAGGCATTACATGAGTGGACCATGTCAGAGACGTACATCAGAAATCACACCATCAGTCCGTCTTTCACAGCAACAGTGTGGAACACACTATCTACGGCATGATTTTCAACAAGCACATGTTCATTAAAGATAAGAAACATACTACACAATGCATAGCAATGAATGTACACATTAATCATTAAACACCCCATCTAGCAAAAGAAGAACAGTGGTCAATTACACCCCAATCATCCCCACTAGGGGTGTTAAAACAAGTTCCACAGCAGAAGACATGCCACAGATAGGACAGTCCATTGCCCTTGTGTAATAGGCTGTTACACCGAACCATCCTTGCGAGCCCATGGATAAGGGAAGCAGGAGTGGCATATGTGAGTCAAGGACCCCAAACAGCAAACACATACACAAGACAAGCTTGAAGGGCCCAGCTGGAACAGACAGTGGATGCTTTCAAAATCCACAAAGCACCACACCATCACATGAAAGCACAATAGACTAGCAATTTTAAACTATATTAACTAATTACACTAACTATGAAAAACCTACTTTACCTATTTAAACTAACTATCAAACAGAAACGTAACTAACTAAACTAAAAGAAAAATCAAAAATGGCCACATACGACCCGGGAGGGAGGTACCCAGGAGGGGGGAGGTACAGGGTGCTGTTCAACACCACATGTGATGATGCTGAGGAAAAAAAAAACCTCCATGGGCTCAATGCCTGCACAGCCCGACCTATGTGGGAGATAGATTGTCGTCCGAGTCTGACTCTTCCTGGAAAGGAGGACGTGGCACAGGAGCATGACCACGTCTAGCCGTAGCTTGCCCCTCGTCGGCAGCAGGTCTGCCGGACGGGTGAGCCTGGTTCTGTGTGGCGATGACATGTAGGTCTGCATGCAGAACCTCCCGTGATACACGTGCTTCCTCTTGCAAGGTAGCACGTGTAACACGGAGTTCCTCCTGCAAGGCCTGGCTGGACAACCGCTGCACCTCCCGGCAAGCATGTTGCTCAGCCGAGATGGTACGCTCAAGCTGTGCAAACCTCTCCTCTGCCCGCTCCCTCTGGGACATCAGAAGGGCACCCAGAGTGGATCTGAGGGAAGCATGCTCCTCCCTCAGGGCCTTCATGTGTGCCTCTGCGTGAGCAGCAATTGCTTGATGCAGAGATGACATTTCAGCCTGGCGTGCCCTGTCTGAGGCTGCCATGCACAGCCTGAGCGAGCGGGCCGTCGACCGTGCCGCCTGCTGCTGGAGAAGCACCTGCCTAGCAGGGGGGAGCGCAGATTGGGCCACACGCTCCATGCTCTCAGCGATGTTCTCCATTGCTGCCCCCTGCCGTTCAGAATTGGCAGTCATGTCTTGCTCCCACTCAGTATACTGCGGATGCGCGCGGCGACCACGTTGCTGGGCTTGACCCCTGCGGGAACCAAGGACCGTGTGTCCTCGTTGTGTTGGCACCACCCGCGGCTGCACGACTACATGCCCCCGTCGACGTGATGTCCCAGGCACATCAGTGACTGGTGTGGAGGGTGACCCTGCGTCCCGATCCACCACGGGCGGAGGTTCCAAGAGTGTCTGACCCCTCAGTGCAGGTGTCGCGGACAGAGGAGTGTCCACATCACAATCACTCACCCCTGACATATGGACCTGATGCTTATCCAACTCGACATGGTCGTCAGAGTGTTCTTCAGGCCTGGACATAGGCAGCCAGAGACAAGATGGACTGTAGCACTTGGGGGATTTCGTGGCCTACCACCCCACTACCCCCACTTGTGCTGGGTTAATGTAGTGATAACAACCCTGTGCCTGGCATGACAA
Source organism: Ambystoma mexicanum (assembly GCF_040938575.1). NCBI lineage: Eukaryota > Metazoa > Chordata > Amphibia > Caudata > Ambystomatidae > Ambystoma > Ambystoma mexicanum. Next base: position 599,130,356 of record NC_090941.1, on the reverse strand, counting down.
CACCATCCTCCGGCTCCATTGCGTCATCATCTGAAAAATAGAGAGAAAAAAGGTCCCTACACATGTTCGAAGCACACAACACACACACACACCGACAACAAACACATCAGGCAGACATGTGACACACAAAATAGAACCAGGCATGCATGCTGGGTCAACTCGGAATTGCTTCTGTGATCAGACCTGTTGAAAGGTGGCAGTCTGTATTGAAGTGGGTCTATGCAGTGCAGCAAATATGTATGTTACTCACTACCTACATGTACAAGTACTTCATGGTGTGTGTCAGAAAATGTGAAGGCAGTGCAAGGTCAACTTCAGGCAGTGCAATGTGCATTCAATGGGTAGCATATCTACAAGCAAAGCACCCCTCCATCCCAGTGCAAAAGCAGGGATGCCTAGCATGGTATCAAAAGGCTGACCATAGACATGTGTATTGACAGACAGTGTTGACTAGCATCAACAGCTTCATGTGAGTCAAGTGACAACACTGCAAATGATGATGGGACAATAAGCAGGACACATGATGAAACCTTTGGAGTCCAGCCACGTGTGAAGAAGACACTACACCAGTTGGACAGAGTCATTGGCCATTAAACAGGCTGAGGCCTGTGACCCTCACAGATTGTCAGACCCTAAACATGTGTGCAACGCAGTACTGAGCCACAGTTGACATGGGAAGGCAGATGAAATGCCATGCAATTTGGGTCATCATGGACTTGTGTAACAGTGATCATCCAGTCATGGACACATATGGGCATGCGTGGAATGGCCATGGAGCATGAATGGGCACTCATGTCCCTGCGGGGCATCTGACCTCTGCACAGTCCAAGTGAGACACCCTGCATCAAGTACTAAGGATGTACCACAATGGATATGTCTGGCAGATTGGCCGCTGGATGTTAGAATGTACACAGGAGGCATGACCAGGGAAGTAACCAAGGGCAATATTGTAGCAGACCAGTGCTAAGATGGAATTGGGATGCAGAGCAGGGGGTTGAGGGGCAAGGGAGCATGCCTACATTGGCTACCCCCTTGCAGGCAGAGGACACATGCACGTCAGTCATGCTATGCATAGTTCCTGGGCTGAGAGGAAGCTCACCCCACGCTACATGCAGAAGTGCCAGTGAGCTGGAACATGGACCGGAGGGGCATACTGGTAACCAGCATGTGACTATGGTGCAAGAGTGGGGATGTGGACAGTCCCTGTCTGCTCCACATGTCCACCATCCAGCAGAGTAGACATGCATCAGGGAAGCATTCCATTATTCACACATCATAACCATGTACACGTGACATGTAGTGGCAGTCATGCACAACACATCACACAAGTAAAACACACACGTCCTCGACAAACACGCATCAACACTCACCGGACTGGGCATCAAAGTCCGGCATCTCTCCCACTCCTTCGACCAATTCAGATGGTATGAACTCCGCAACGAGTGACTCATGCGGAGTGAGGTCTTCCTCCTCTGTTGCAGGCCCACCGCCAGTCACCAGAGTCAAGTTGTAATTTGAGGCACGCTTAGCCTTAGCGCTGCATTTGAGGTCCTTCCAACGCTTTTTGCACTCTTGCGCCATGCACATCTCATGGCCGAATGCACTCACATGTTCTGCAACTTGCTTCCAGTGGGTATCACGGTGGGCAGCCGTAGTCTGACAATTAGCACCCACTAGCATGTCACGGCTGTGTTTCCGCACGTAGCCCAAGATGAAGTCCAGTTCCTGGTTGCAGAAAGGCTTCTTCTTCGACGTGCAGGAGGTCGTGGCTGTGTGTGGGTTCCCAGCCTGTGGTGCAAGTGCAACCTTCCTCCTCTTGGATTGTGGCGCAGACCCTGGCTGGCTGATGCCGCCCTGATCAGTATGGGCAGTGGGACTGGTGGATTGAGCCAAGGGAGTGGCAGGTGGAGGGACGACCAAAGGGCTGACTTGTGTCAGTGGCAGCTGGGTGCCTTCTAATGGACCCTGCGCATCAACATCCGCTGTGGCAGGGTCATTGACCGCAACTGTCCTGGTTGGCAGACTCACAACTGGGGTGTTGTTGGCTGCATCTGCCCCTGCACTTGCCAACACCCGGCTGTTCGGGGCAGCAGATGACATTATTGCCCCAGGGACACGTGTCTTGGTCAGGGCAGCCCTGCGTGCCCCTACGGTTTCCCTCCGGTCCTGTTGGAAATCTTCCAAGGGCTCTTCAATCGCCAACGCAGCCTGCGCTGGCAGACCCTGAGCCTGGGTGGTGGTGTCCACAGCTGCACCTGCAGCTACCACTACCCTTGGGCCCGTGGCAGTCGATGAAACGGACTGCCGGGTCACACGGGCGCCAGTGCCAGATGCAGAAGCTGCATCTCCCGGAACCACAGTGGGTGGTGGCATGACTGCACCGACACATGGTACAACATCGTGCTCAAGTGGCGCACCCCTGCCTCTTCCCCCTCTGCGGCATGCCTGGACACCCTAGAGTCCCCGGACTCCCTGGTCACCCCGGCCATGTCCCTGACCATGCCCGCCACAAGGAGTACGCCCAGCTGAGGCACCCCTCACCTTTGGTGGCCTCCGAACCATGGCAAAGATGGAGTAGTGCCGGCACAGATGGAGTAGTGCCAATGGGAGGTTTACATCACAATTGACCTGGGCAATTGGGGTGAAAGGGGTGGGATGCAAGATGTTAACAGCCCCCCTGCACCTGCAAGGCTGTATGTGACCACGGTGATGTAGTGACGGGTCATGCTACGCTCAGGCACCCCAGAACTGCAGTAAAACTGTGCATGCAACCCTGCAGCCTATGTGCGTGGAATCAACCTCCCGCAGTACGCGGTGGCACCCAGTAACACAAAAAATGCGTACGCGTGGGACACGCAGGCTACTATGACCTCGAAAACGGGTGCGATACACAGGGGCACCCGCAGTGGGAAAAATAGCATGCGCGACTCACCGTCTGACTAGCGTGATAATGAAAAACACGCGTAGCCAATACCCCCGCCAAAAGAAGAGATACGTCCTCGATCGCTGTGAAGATGTGATGGCGAGCGAAACAACACGAAGCAGCTACACACGTCGGTCTCCACGAAAGGCATGTACAGCGAACTGCTGGCCCCGCTCACCTTTAACCCGTGCTGAGGGAAACGCCCGCGTGCGTCACGTCACTTACGTGCGTAGGCCCTTTCCTCGGATTACATGCATTCACACGTGGACGTGCAGTTTTTTCACGTGCGCTGAACCACTATGCCCACGTCACGAGGGAAACGCCCGCGCGCGTAACGTCAGAGAAGTGCTTATGCGCTAAAGGCCTTTGGTCCAATTAAAACACGTACGTGTGCTGACGCACTTACGCGATAAGGGCCTTTCCTCCAATTACACGCTAACATGCAATTTACTGCCCCCCAGGGCCCCGAGCACTCCCCCACCTGCAATCTGCTGCTGCCTGACTGCCAGGACCCAGTTGCCCACCCACTTCTGCCTCTGGGGTTGCCATGTCCAGCACAACACCATCTGGCAGCACTGGCAACCCCCAGCCAGAGAGGCAGAGGGCCACCAGCTTCAGTGCCAGGAAAGTTGGTGTCCTGGTGGAGGAAGTCCTGGGGCAGTATGATGCCCTCTTTGGAAGTTCACGCGCCGACAATGAAGGACGGACCAGGATCTGGATGGACATCGTGACTGCCATCAACGTGGACGGGGTGGCAGTCCGCGACTTACATCATGTCAAGAAGCACTGGGAGGACTTCAGGTCCAGGACCCTCAACAAGGCTCTGCGCCTCGCGAAGGCAGCGGATGCCGAGGGGCGCCGGGGCCAGCTGTCGAACCACCAAATGAAATATGCCCAGCGCTCTACGTCCAGATCCTTGAGAGGCAGACCCGTCTGGAGATGAGCGGTAAGTGTACATGCAGGGTGATTGGACGCTGTGTGTGTCGTGGTGTGCCAGTAGTGTGCAGGTTACACATGTGTTTTCGTAGGGCCATGTAGGGATGTGTATGAACATGGGCGTGAGGCTGCCACATGTGTGTCCTCTCAGGTGTGAGACACATTGATGGATTATGTGTTGGTAAGCATGCTGGACAAATGCAGGTGTGGGAGCACACATGTTTGAATTTCTGTGTATGTACATTGGCATGGTTGTGGCATGGATGGTGGTTCCTAATGCATGTATCTGCACTGTGTACATGTGCATGTGTGTGTATTTGACAAGTGTGCAACTGTGATGCAACATGGATGCATGTGACACTGATATGTAGAAGGCTGAATGGCAGATCTGACATGTATGGCGATCTCATCACTGCAACAGTTGGAGGAGATGTAGACATGAATGTAAGTGTGGTGGCGTGTGTGCATGTCTACTGCACTCCCTGTGTTTCATGTGATGTCTGGCTCACCTTTGGATGCTCATGCTGTTGTATGTGTATGGATGGTGCTGGCTGTTGTGATATGGATGTCGAATTGCTCATGTGTGTGAGTTGAAATGACATGTGTGTTGGGGATTGTGATGCCATGTCTGAAGTTTGACACTGCCACTCATGTGCAACTGTCATGTGTGTATCAGTCCATTGTACAGTGCCCTGATGCCTGTGTCCTATCTCTCCCTGTCTGCAGCGTCAACTGATGAAGAGGGCGGAGAGGGTGCTGTGGAGCACAGCGGCAGGGATCGCACCGCCAGCCGGAGACGCAAGGCCCGGCTCCCCTCCCAGGTTGTCATCTCGTCAGGGAGTGAGGAGTCTGGTGCCGCATCCCTGACCGCAGCTGCCAAGGGTAGGTCCAAGAGGCAGAGGTCGGAGTTGGACTCCTCGGCAGCAGAAGGGGCAGCTGAGACCCCACAGGGTCCGACAGAGGAAGATGGCACGGAGTCCAGGTTGGTGGGGGGTTTGGTGGAGGAGGAGGCCGTGCAAGGGACAGACACGGGGTCTGGAGGTGGGGATTCCACTGGTGTTAGTGGTGCAGTGCAGGGGCAGGGACAGGAAGCAGTACAGGCCACCTCGGAGGTGCCTGTGTGTAATCCTGTCCCCAATCCTGTGACTGCATCATCCTGCACCAGCAGGGATGCCTACGTCCAGACCCATTTTCAGGGAGGGGATCCGCTTACAACAACTGGCCTTTCTCTCCCTGCAGACGTGGCTATCCGGGACCGGGTTGAGCCTGTCCTGAGTGGGATGGCGTTGCGTCAACGGGGCATGCGAGGTGACCTGCAGTGTTTTCGTGAGGACACTGCACGTCATCTCAAATGCCTCATTGACCGCGTTGACCTACTGGGACGGGTCACTAGGGCCGGATTCCTCCGTTTGCTGGACCTTGTTCCGACCCCCTCCTCACCTGAACCCCCTATGCGCCAGTCATCCTCCATGCCATCTTCCCACCCATGTATCACCTGGGTACCCTGTGGAGCTGCCTCTGACCGTGCAGCCAGGCTGGTGGAGGACACATCCCTGCCACAGTCGGGAATCGGACATCCAGCAGGGGTGGCCACCTAAACAACTGCACCCCAGCCGGAGGAGGATGTGCAGGCAGCAAGAGCCAGGGCACAGGCAGAGGCACAGCAGCAGCAGCAACAAGGTGGGAGCCATGATGGCTCAGGGCCTTCAACATCGGAGGGGCAGGCATCGGCCAGAGGGCAGGAGGACCCAGGACTGGAAGTGTCTTCCGTGTGGCAGCGGTTAGGCCATGCTATAGATGCGGAGTGGCAGCGGGCAGAAGAGGCACGTCTCACAATGGTCAGGGCGGAGAACTCCATGCGTAGGCCTCTGAGGAGGCCGAGTGCCGGGAGGCAATTCCCAGGGACCTGGAGGTCCACATGTCATCGTCCCTGCAAACCCTCGGGCCATGGAAGAGGACTGCTTCTGGGACATCGAGAAGGAGTTCGATGATGCCCTGGCCTGGGAAATCGGGAAGTGAGCCGTCGGACTAGCCCGATGCCATTGTAAATAGTTTTTAGATTTAGGTTTCCTTTTCCTTTTATTTGTGTTCAGTGGACAATGCCACACACATTTGTATATAGTTGGATTGTGAATAGTTTGATCATGGATTAATTACAATATTTTTTTTCATTATGGACATGGAGTAATGGATTTTTTTTGGGACAATGTATTGTAAATAGTTGGACTATGGAATAATTTGATTTTTTTTTTTTCATTATGAACATGAAGCAATGGATTTTTTTTTACCTTTCCTTTGGATTTGTGTTGGTGGAGGGAGAGTTTGGACTGTTTTTCTTTCAAATTTTTTTGGATTGGTTATAATTTTCATTCACTCATCTTTTGCACATGCTTTTCATTTCATGTTTGCTATTTTTGTATGATTTCATTTCATTTATTTATTTTTGTACATAATACATATTCATATTTTATTTCCATGTGTGGGATTCGCTCATTGGGTTGAGGCATTTGAAAATGTGTGTTTACACAATCAATGCCAACCAGTGTATCTGTGTGACGTACATGTGTTGATGTACATAGTTGACTTTGGTTTGTGTCTTGAGATAGGCATGTCATTGTGGGGTGGATTGGGAAATCATTACGTCTCAAGAATGGGGTGGCGTGATGTGGTTTTGTTGGTGTAGAAGTGGCCCATGATTGTGCTTCTTTATTTTGTGTAGGGGGGACATGAGTGGGGGCCTGCTGGCAGGTGCCCCTCACTGCTGGGGGGTAGGGGTGCAGGGGGAAATGAGTGGGACATGAGTGGGAGCCTGCTGACAGGTGCCCCTCACTGCTGGGGGGTGGGGGTGCAGGGGGAAATGAGTGGGACATGAGTGGGGACCTGCTGGCAGGTGCCCCTCACTGCTGGGGGGTGGGGGTGCAGGGGGACATGAGTGGGGGCTTGCTGGCAGGTGCCTCTCGCTGCTGCGGGGTGGGGGTGCAGGGGGACATGAGTGGGGGCCTGCTGGCAGGTGCCCCTCACTGCTGGGGGGTGGGGGTGCAGGGGGACATGAGTGGGACATGAGTGGGGGCCTGCTGGCAGGTGCCTGTCACTGCTGGGGGGTGGGGGTGCAGGGGGACATGAGTGGGGGCCTGCTGGCAGGTGCCCCTCACTGCTGGGAGGTGGGGGTGCAGGGGGACAAGAGTGGGACATGAGTGGGGGCCTGCTGGCAGGTGCCCCTCACTGCTGGGGGGTGGGGATGCAGGGGGACATGAGTGGGACATGAGTGGGGGCCTGCTGGCAGGCGCCCCTCACTGCTGGGGGTGGGGATGCAGGGGGACATGAGTGGGACATGAGTGGGGGCCTGCTGGCAGGTGCCCCTCACTGCTGGGGGGTGGGGGTGCAGGGGGACATGAGTGGGACATGAGTGGGGGCCTGCTGGCAGGTGCCCCTCACTGCTGGGGGGTGGGAGTGCAGGGGGACATGAGTGGGGGCCTGCTGGCAGGTGCCCCTCACTGCTGGGGGGTGGGGGTGTAGGGGGACATGAGTTAGTGATCACTAGTGGAAGTTGACATGTGTTCTGGCTGGGGGGCATGCCCAGGGGTGCAGGGTAGTCCCCTGTGTTGTGGGTTGCCTGCAGGGGTCGTGGATGGGGTGGACGGCACACATGGGAGGACCCACACTGCCAATTCACGTGTGGGACTACCCGTGCACCCCACTAGATACACGTACCCGCTCTGACAGCAAAATCGCTTGTGAAACTTCCCGCGAACTCCAGTAATACACGTACCCCACTCGCACAGGGCCAATCGCGTGTGAAACTTCCCGCGAACACCAGTAATTCACATACCCCACTTGCACAGAGCCAATCGCGTGTGAAACTTCCCGCGAACCCCAGTAATACACGTACCCCACTCGCACAGGCCCTTTCGCAGGTGAAACTTCCCGCGAAGCCCAGTAATACACGTACCCCACTCGCACAGGGCCAATCGCGTGTGAAACTTCCCGCGAATCCCAGTAATACACGTACCCCACTCGCACACGCACTTTTGCGTGTGAAACTTCCCGCAAACCCCAGAAATACACGTACCCCACTCTCACAGGGCCAATCACGTGTGAAACTTCCCGCAAACCCCACTAATATACGTACCCCACTCGCACAGGCCCTTTCGCATGTGAAACCTCCTGTGAACCCCAGTAATACACATACCCCACTCACACAGGGCCAATCGCGTGTGAAACTTCCCGTGAATCCCAGTAATACACGTACCCCACTAGCACAGGGCCGATCACGTGTGAAACTTCCCGTGAACCCCAGTAATACACGTACCCCACTCGCACAGGGCCAATCGCGTGTGAAACTTCCCGCAAACCCCAGTAATCAACGTACCCCACTCACACAGGGCCAATCGCGTGTGAAACTTCCCGCGAACCCCAGTAATACACATACCCCACTCGCACAGGGCCAATCGCGTGTGAAACTTCCTGTGAACCCCAGTGATACACGTACCCCACTCGCACAGGCCCTTTCGCTTGCGAAACTTCCCGCGAATCCCAGTAATACACGTACCCCACTCGCACAGGGCCTTTCGCGTGTGAAACTTCCTGCGAACCACAATAATACACATACCCCACTCGCACAGGCCCTTTTGCGTGTGAAACTTCCCGCGAACCCCAGTAATACACGTACCCCACTCGCACAGGGCCTATCGCGTGTGAAACTTCCCGCTAACCCCAGTAATACACGTACCCCACTCGCACAGGCCCTTTTGCGTGTGAAACTTCCTGCGAACCCCAGTAATACACGTACCCCACTCGCACAGGGCCTATCGCGTGTGAAACTTCCCGCAAACCCCAGTAATACACGTACCCCACTCGCACAGGCCCTTTCGCGTGTGAAACTTCCTGCGAACCCCAGTAATACACGTACCCCACTCGTAATGGGCCTATCGCATGTGAAACTTCCCGCGAACCCCAGTAATACACGTAACCCACTCGCACAGGGCCAATCGCGTGTGAAACTTCCCGCGAATCCCAGTAATACACGTACCCCACTCGCACAGGCCCTTTCGCGTGCAAAACTTCCCACGAACCCCAGTAATACACGTACCCCACTCGCACAGGCCCTTTCGCGTGTGAAACTTCCCGCGAAGCCCAGTAATACACGTACCCCACTCGCGCAGGGCCAATCACGTGTGAAACTTCCCGCGAACCCCAGTAATACATGTACCCCACTCGCACAGGGCCTATCGCGTGTGAAACTTCCCGCAAACCCCAGTAATACACGTACCCCACTCGCACAGGCCCTTTCGCGTGTTAAACTTCCTGCGAACCCCAGTAATACACGTACCCCACTCGCAATGGGCCTATCGCATGTGAAACTTCCCGCGAACCCCAGTAATACACGTAACCCACTCGCACAGGGCCAATCGCGTGTGAAACTTCCCGCGAATCCCAGTAATACACGTACCCCACTCGCATAGGGCCTATCGCGTGTGAAACTTCCCACGAATCCCAGTAATACACGTACCCCAATCGCACAGGCCCTTTCGCGTGTGAAACTTCCCGCGAAGCCCAGTAATACACGTACCCCACTCGCACAGGGCCAATCGCGTGTGAAACTTCCCGCAAACCCCAGTAATCAACGTACCCCACTCGCACAGGGCCAACCGCGTGTGAACTTCCCGCGAACCCCAGTAATACACATACCACACTCGCACAGGACCAATCGCGTGTGAAACTTCCTGTGAACCCCAGTAATACACATACCCCACTCGCACAGGGCCAATCGCGTGTGAAACTTCCCGCAAATCCCAGTAATACACGTACCCCACTCGCACAGGGCCAATCGCGTGTGAAACTTCCCGCAAACCCCAGTAATCAACGTACCCCACTCGCACAGGGCCAACCGCGTGTGAACTTCCCGCGAACCCCAGTAATACACATACCACACTCGCACAGGACCAATCGCGTGTGAAACTTCCTGTGAACCCCAGTAATACACATACCCCACTCGCACAGGCCCTTTCGCTTGTGAAACTTCCCGCGAATCCCAGTAATACACGTACCCCACTCGCACAGGGCCTATCGCGTGTGAAACTTCCTGCGAACCACAGTAATACACGTACCCCACTCGCACAGGCCCTTTCGCGTGTGAAACTTCCCGCGAACCCCAGTAATACACGTACCCCACTCTCACAGGCCCTTTTGCGTGTGAAACTTCCCGCGAACCCCAGTAATACACGTACCCCACTCGCACACGCACTTTTGCGTGTGAAACTTCCCGCAAACCCCAGTAATACACGTACCCCACTCTCACAGGGCCAATCGAGTGTGAAACTTCCCGCAAACCCCACTAATATACGTACCCCACTCGCACAGGCCCTTTCGCATGTGAAACTTCCTGTGAACCCCAGTAATACACATACCCCACTCGCACAGGGCCAATCGCGTGTGAAACTTCCCGTGAATCCCAGTAATACACGTACCCCACTAGCACAGGGCCGATCACGTGTGAAACTTCCCGTGAACCCCAGTAATACACGTACCCCACTCGCACAGGGCCAATCGCGTGTGAAACTTCCCGCAAACCCCAGTAATCAACGTACCCCACTCACACAGGGCCAATCGCGTGTGAAACTTCCCGCGAACCCCAGTAATACACATACCCCACTCGCACAGGGCCAATCGCGTGTGAAACTTCCTGTGAACCCCAGTGATACACATACCCCACTCGCACAGGCCCTTTCGCTTGCGAAACTTCCCGCGAATCCCAGTAATACACGTACCCCACTCGCACAGGGCCTATCGCGTGTGAAACTTCCCGCTAACCCCAGTAATACACGTACCCCACTCGCACAGGCCCTTTTGCGTGTGAAACTTCCCGCGAACCCCAGTAATACACGTACCCCACTCGCACAGGGCCTATCGCGTGTGAAACTTCCCGCAAACCCCAGTAATACACGTACCCCACTCGCACAGGCCCTTTCGCGTGTGAAACTTCCTGCGAACCCCAGTAATACACGTACCCCACTCGTAATGGGCCTATCGCATGTGAAACTTCCCGCGAACCCCAGTAATACACGTAACCCACTCGCACAGGGCCAATCGCGTGTGAAACTTCCAGCGAATCCCAGTAATACACGTACCCCACTCGCACAGGCCCTTTCGCGTGCAAAACTTCCCACGAACCCCAGTAATACACGTACCCCACTCGCACAGGCCCTTTCGCGTGTGAAACTTCCCGCGAAGCCCAGTAATACACGTACCCCACTCGCACAGGGCCAATCACGTGTGAAACTTCCCGCGAACCCCAGTAATACATGTACCCCACTCGCACAGGGCCTATCGCGTGTGAAACTTCCCGCAAACCCCAGTAATACACGTACCCCACTCGCACAGGCCCTTTCGCGTGTTAAACTTCCTGCGAACCCCAGTAATACACGTACCCCACTCGCAATGGGCCTATCGCATGTGAAACTTCCCGCGAACCCCAGTAATACACGTAACCCACTCGCACAGGGCCAATCGCGTGTGAAACTTCCCGCGAATCCCAGTAATACACGTACCCCACTCGCATAGGGCCTATCGCGTGTGAAACTTCCCACGAATCCCAGTAATACACGTACCCCAATCGCACAGGCCCTTTCGCGTGTGAAACTTCCCACGAAGCCCAGTAATACACGTACCCCACTCGCACAGGGCCAATCGCGTGTGAAACTTCCCGCAAATCCCAGTAATACACGTACCCCACTCGCACAGGGCCAATCGCGTGTGAAACTTCCCGCAAACCCCAGTAATCAACGTACCCCACTCGCACAGGGCCAACCGCGTGTGAACTTCCCGCGAACCCCAGTAATACACATACCACACTCGCACAGGACCAATCGCGTGTGAAACTTCCTGTGAACCCCAGTAATACACATACCCCACTCGCACAGGGCCAATCGCGTGTGAAACTTCCCGCAAATCCCAGTAATACACGTACCCCACTCGCACAGGGCCAATCGCGTGTGAAACTTCCCGCAAACCCCAGTAATCAACGTACCCCACTCGCACAGGGCCAACCGCGTGTGAACTTCCCGCGAACCCCAGTAATACACATACCACACTCGCACAGGACCAATCGCGTGTGAAACTTCCTGTGAACCCCAGTAATACACATACCCCACTCGCACAGGCCCTTTCGCTTGTGAAACTTCCCACGAATCCCAGTAATACACGTACCCCACTCGCACAGGGCCTATCGCGTGTGAAACTTCCTGCGAACCACAGTAATACACGTACCCCACTCGCACAGGCCCTTTCGCGTGTGAAACTTCCCGCAAACCCCAGTAATACACGTACCCCACTCTCACAGGCCCTTTTGCGTGTGAAACTTCCCGCGAACCCCAGTAATACACGTACCCCACTCGCACACGCACTTTTGCGTGTGAAACTTCCCGCAAACCCCAGTAATACACGTACCCCACTCTCACAGGGCCAATCGCGTGTGAAACTTCCCGCAAACCCCACTAATATACGTACCCCACTCGCACAGGCCCTTTCGCATGTGAAACTTCCTGTGAACCCCAGTAATACACATACCCCACTCGCACAGGGCCAATCGCGTGTGAAACTTCCCGTGAATCCCAGTAATACACGTACCCCACTAGCACAGGGCCGATCACGTGTGAAACTTCCCGTGAACCCCAGTAATACACGTACCCCACTCGCACAGGGCCAATCGCGTGTGAAACTTCCCGCAAACCCCAGTAATCAACGTACCCCACTCACACAGGGCCAATCACGTGTGAAACTTCCCGCGAACCCCAGTAATACACATACCCCACTCGCACAGGGCCAATCGCGTGTGAAACTTCCTGTGAACCCCAGTGATACACGTACCCCACTCGCACAGGCCCTTTCGCTTGCGAAACTTCCCGCGAATCCCAGTAATACACGTACCCCACTCGCACAGGGCCTATCGCGTGTGAAACTTCCCGCTAACCCCAGTAATACACGTACCCCACTCGCACAGGCCCTTTTTCGTGTGAAACTTCCCGCGAACCCCAGTAATACACGTACACCACTCGCACAGGGCCTATCGCGTGTGAAACTTCCCGCAAACCCCAGTAATACACGTACCCCACTCGCACAGGCCCTTTCGCGTGTGAAACTTCCTGCGAACCCCAGTAATACACGTACCCCAGTCGTAATGGGCCTATCGCATGTGAAACTTCCCGCGAACCCCAGTAATACACGTAACCCACTCGCACAGGGCCAATCGCGTGTGAAACTTCCCGCGAATCCCAGTAATACACGTACCCCACTCGCACAGGCCCTTTCGCGTGCAAAACTTCCCACGAACCACAGTAATACACGTACCCCACTCGCACAGGCCCTTTCGCGTGTGAAACTTCCCGCGAAGCCCAGTAATACACGTACCCCACTCGCACAGGGCCAATCACGTGTGAAACTTCCCGCGAACCCCAGTAATACATGTACCCCACTCGCACAGGGCCTATCGCGTGTGAAACTTCCCGCAAACCCCAGTAATACACGTACCCCACTCGCACAGGCCCTTTCGCGTGTTAAACTTCCTGCGAACCCCAGTAATACACGTACCCCACTCGCAATGGGCCTATCGCATGTGAAACTTCCCGCGAACCCCAGTAATACACGTAACCCACTCGCACAGGGCCAATCACGTGTGAAACTTCCCGCGAATCCCAGTAATACACGTACCCCACTCACATAGGGCCTATCGCGTGTGAAACTTCCCACGAATCCCAGTAATACACGTACCCCAATCGCACAGGCCCTTTCGCGTGTGAAACTTCCCGCGAAGCCCAGTAATACACGTACCCCACTCGCACAGGGCCAATCGCGTGTGAAACTTCCCGCAAATCCCAGTAATACACGTACCCCACTCGCACAGGGCCAATCGCGTGTGAAACTTCCCGCAAACCCCAGTAATCAACGTACCCCACTCGCACAGGGCCAACCGCGTGTGAACTTCCCGCGAACCCCAGTAATACACATACCACACTCGCACAGGACCAATCGCGTGTGAAACTTCCTGTGAACCCCAGTAATACACATACCCCACTCGCACAGGGCCAATCGCGTGTGAAACTTCCCGCAAATCCCAGTAATACACGTACCCCACTCGCACAGGGCCAATCGCGTGTGAAACTTCCCGCAAACCCCAGTAATCAACGTACCCCACTCGCACAGGGCCAACCGCGTGTGAACTTCCCGCGAACCCCAGTAATACACATACCACACTCGCACAGGACGAATCGCGTGTGAAACTTCCTGTGAACCCCAGTAATACACATACCCCACTCGCACAGGCCCTTTCGCTTGTGAAACTTCCTGCGAATCCCAGTAATACACGTACCCCACTCGCACAGGGCCTATCGCGTGTGAAACTTCCTGCGAACCACAGTAATACACGTACCCCACTCGCACAGGCCCTTTCGCGTGTGAAACTTCCCGCAAACCCCAGTAATACACGTACCCCACTCTCACAGGCCCTTTTGCGTGTGAAACTTCCCGCGAACCCCAGTAATACACGTACCCCACTCGCACACGCACTTTTGCGTGTGAAACTTCCCGCAAACCCCAGTAATACACGTACCCCACTCTCACAGGGCCAATCGCGTGTGAAACTACCCGCAAACCCCACTAATATACGTACCCCACTCGCACAGGCCCTTTCGCATGTGAAACTTCCTGTGAACCCCAGTAATACACATACCCCACTCGCACAGGGCCAATCGCGTGTGAAACTTCCCGTGAATCCCAGTAATACACGTACCCCACTCGCACAGGGCCAATCGCGTGTGAAACTTCCCGCAAACCCCAGTAATCAACGTACCCCACTCACACAGGGCCAATCGCGTGTGAAACTTCCCCCGAACCCCAGTAATACACATACCCCACTCGCACAGGGCCAATCGCGTGTGAAACTTCCTGTGAACCCCAGTGATACACGTACCCCACTCGCACAGGCCCTTTCGCTTGCGAAACTTCCCGCGAATCCCAGTAATACACGTACCGCATTCGCACAGGGCCTTTCGCGTGTGAAACTTCCTGCGAACCACAATAATACACATACCCCACTCGCACAGGCCCTTTTGCGTGTGAAACTTCCCGCGAACCCCAGTAATACACGTACCCCACTCGCACAGGGCCTATCGCGTGTGAAACTTCCCGCTAACCCCAGTAATACACGTACCCCACTCGCACAGGCCCTTTTGCGTGTGAAACTTCCTGCGAACCCCAGTAATACACGTACCCCACTCGCACAGGGCCTATCGCGTGTGAAACTTCCCGCAAACCCCAGTCATACACGTACCCCACTCGCACAGGCCCTTTCGCGTGTGAAACTTCCTGCGAACCCCAGTAATACACGTACCCCACTCGTAATGGGCCTATCGCATGTGAAACTTCCCGCGAACCCCAGTAATACACGTAACCCACTCGCACAGGGCCAATCGCGTGTGAAACTTCCCGCAAATCCCAGTAATACACGTACCCCACTCGCACAGGCCCTTTCGCGTGCAAAACTTCCCACGAACCCCAGTAATACACGTACCCCACTCGCACAGGCCCTTTCGCGTGTGAAACTTCCCGCGAAGCCCAGTAATACACGTACCCCACTCGCACAGGGCCAATCACGTGTGAAACTTCCCGCGAACCCCAGTAATACATGTACCCCACTCGCACAGGGCCTATCGCGTGTGAAACTTCCCGCAAACCCCAGTAATACACGTACCCCACTCGCACAGGCCCTTTCGCGTGTTAAACTTCCTGCGAACCCCAGTAATACACGTACCCCACTCGCAATGGGCCTATCGCATGTGAAACTTCCCGCGAACCCCAGTAATACACGTAACCCACTCGCACAGGGCCAATCGCGTGTGAAACTTCCCGCGAATCCCAGTAATACACGTACCCCACTCGCATAGGGCCTATCGCGTGTGAAACTTCCCACGAATCCCAGTAATACACGTACCCCAATCGCACAGGCCCTTTCGCGTGTGAAACTTCCCGCGAAGCCCAGTAATACACGTACCCCACTCGCACAGGGCCAATCGCGTGTGAAACTTCCAGCAAATCCCAGTAATACACGTACCCCACTCGCACAGGGCCAATCGCGTGTGAAACTTCCCGCAAACCCCAGTAATCAACGTACCCCACTCGCACAGGGCCAACCGCGTGTGAACTTCCCGCGAACCCCAGTAATACACATACCACACTCGCACAGGACCAATCGCGTGTGAAACTTCCTGTGAACCCCAGTAATACACATACCCCACTCGCACAGGGCCAATCGCGTGTGAAACTTCCCGCAAATCCCAGTAATACACGTACCCCACTCGCACAGGGCCAATCGCGTGTGAAACTTCCCGCAAACCCCAGTAATCAGCGTACCCCACTCGCACAGGGCCAACCGCGTGTGAACTTCCCGCGAACCCCAGTAATACACATACCACACTCGCACAGGACCAATCGCGTGTGAAACTTCCTGTGAACCCCAGTAATACACATACCCCACTCGCACAGGCCCTTTCGCTTGTGAAACTTCCCGCGAATCCCAGTAATACACGTACCCCACACGCACAGGGCCTATCGCGTGTGAAACTTCCTGCGAACCACAGTAATACACGTACCCCACTCGCACAGGCCCTTTCGCATGTGAAACTTCCCGCGAACCCCAGTAATACACGTACCCCACTCTCACAGGCCCTTTTGCGTGTGAAACTTCCCGCGAACCCCAGTAATACACGTACCCCACTCGCACACGCACTTTTGCGTGTGAAACTTCCCGCAAACCCCAGTAATACACGTACCCCACTCTCACAGGGCCAATCGCGTGTGAAACTACCCGCAAACCCCACTAATATACGTACCCCACTCGCACAGGCCCTTTCGCATGTGAAACTTCCTGTGAACCCCAGTAATACACATACCCCACTCGCACAGGGCCAATCGCGTGTGAAACTTCCCGTGAATCCCAGTAATACACGTACCCCACTAGCACAGGGCCGATCACGTGTGAAACTTCCCGTGAACCCCAGTAATACACGTACCCCACTCGCACAGGGCCAATCGCGTGTGAAACTTCCCGCAAACCCCAGTAATCAACGTACCCCACTCACACAGGGCCAATCGCGTGTGAAACTTCCCGCGAACCCCAGTAATACACATACCCCACTCGCACAGGGCCAATCGCGTGTGAAACTTCCTGTGAACCCCAGTGATACACGTACCCCACTCGCACAGGCCCTTTCGCTTGCGAAACTTCCAGCGAATCCCAGTAATACACGTACCCCACTCGCACAGGGCCTTTCGCGTGTGAAACTTCCTGCGAACCACAATAATACACGTACCCCACTCGCACAGGCCCTTTTGCGTGTGAAACTTCCCGCGAACCCCAGTAATACACATACCCCACTCGCACAGGGCCTATCGCGTGTGAAACTTCCCGCTAACCCCAGTAATACACGTACCCCACTCGCACAGGCCCTTTTGCGTGTGAAACTTCCCGCGAACCCCAGTAATACACGTACCCCACTCGCACAGGGCCTATCGCGTGTGAAACTTCCCGCAAACCCCAGTAATACACGTACCCCACTCGCACAGGCCCTTTCGCGTGTGAAACTTCCTGCGAACCCCAGTAATACACGTACCCCACTCGTAATGGGCCTATCGCATGTGAAACTTCCCGCGAACCCCAGTAATACACGTAACCCACTCGCACAGGGCCAATCGCGTGTGAAACTTCCCGCGAATCCCAGTAATACACGTACCCCACTGGCACAGGCCCTTTCGCGTGCAAAACTTCCCACGAACCCCAGTAATACACGTACCCCACTCGCACAGGCCCTTTCGCGTGTGAAACTTCCCGCGAAGCCCAGTAATACACGTACCCCACTCGCACAGGGCCAATCACGTGTGAAACTTCCCGCGAACCCCAGTAATACATGTACCCCACTCGCACAGGGCCTATCGCGTGTGAAACTTCCCGCAAACCCCAGTAATACACGTACCCCACTCGCACAGGCCCTTTCGCGTGTTAAACTTCCTGCGAACCCCAGTAATACACGTACCCCACTCGCAATGGGCCTATCGCATGTGAAACTTCCCGCGAACCCCAGTAATACACGTAACCCACTCGCACAGGGCCAATCGCGTGTGAAACTTCCCGCGAATCCCAGTAATACACGTACCCCACTCGCATAGGGCCTATCGCGTGTGAAACTTCCCACGAATCCCAGTAATACACGTACCCCAATCGCACAGGCCCTTTCGCGTGTGAAACTTCCCGCGAAGCCCAGTAATACACGTACCCCACTCGCACAGGGCCAATCGCGTGTGAAACTTCCCGCAAATCCCAGTAATACACGTACCCCACTCGCACAGGGCCAATCGCGTGTGAAACTTCCCGCAAACCCCAGTAATCAACGTACCCCACTCGCACAGGGCCAACCGCGTGTGAACTTCCCGCGAACCCCAGTAACACACATACCACACTCGCACAGGACCAATCGCGTGTGAAACTTCCTGTGAACCCCAGTAATACACATACCCCACTCGCACAGGGCCAATCGCGTGTGAAACTTCCCGCAAATCCCAGTAATACACGTACCCCACTCGCACAGGGCCAATCGCGTGTGAAACTTCCCGCAAACCCCAGTAATCAACGTACCCCACTCGCACAGGGCCAACCGCGTGTGAACTTCCCGCGAACCCCAGTAATACACATACCACACTCGCACAGGACCAATCGCGTGTGAAACTTCCTGTGAACCCCAGTAATACACATACCCCACTCGCACAGGCCCTTTCGCTTGTGAAACTTCCCGCGAATCCCAGTAATACACGTACCCCACTCGCACAGGGCCTATCGCGTGTGAAACTTCCTGCGAACCACAGTAATACACGTACCCCACTCGCACAAGCCCTTTCGTGTGTGAAACTTCCCGCGAACCCCAGTAATACACGTACCCCACTCTCACAGGCCCTTTTGCGTGTGAAACTTCCCTTGAACCCCAGTAATACACGTACCTCACTCGCACACGCACTTTTGCGTGTGAAACTTCCCGCAAACCCCAGTAATACACGTACCCCACTCTCACAGGGCCAATCGCGTGTGAAACTACCCGCAAACCCCACTAATATACGTACCCCACTCGCACAGGCCCTTTCGCATGTGAAACTTCCTGTGAACCCCAGTAATACACATACCCCACTCGCACAGGGCCAATCGCGTGTGAAACTTCCCGTGAATCCCAGTAATACACGTACCCCACTAGCACAGGGCCAATCACGTGTGAAACTTCCCGTGAACCACAGTAATACACGTACCCCACTCGCACAGGGCCTATCGCGTGTGAAACGTCCCGCAAACCCCAGTAACACACGTACCCCAATGGCACAGGGCCAATCATGTGTGAAACTTCCCACAAACCCTATTAATACACGTACCCCACTCGCACAGGGCCAATCGCGTGTGAAACTTCCTGTGAACCCCAGTGATACACGTACCCCACTCGCACAGGCCCTTTCGCTTGCGAAACTTCCCGCGAATTCCAGTAATACACGTACCCCACTCGCACAGGGCCTTTCGCGTGTGAAACTTCCTGCGAACCACAATAATACACGTACCCCACTCGCACAGGCCCTTTTGCGTGTGAAACTTCCCGCGAACCCCAGTAATACACGTACCCCACTCGCACAGGGCCTATCGCGTGTGAAACTTCCCGCTAACCCCAGTAATACACGTACCCCACTCGCACAGGCCCTTTTGCGTGTGAAACTTCCCGCGAACCCCAGTAATACACGTACCCCACTCGCACAGGGCCTATCGCGTGTGAAACTTCCCGCAAACCCCAGTAATACACGTACCCCACTCGCACAGGCCCTTTCGCGTGTGAAACTTCCTGCGAACCCCAGTAATACACGTACCCCACTCGCAATGGGCCTATCGCATGTGAAACTTCCCGCGAACCCCAGTAATACACGTAACCCACTCGCACAGGGCCAATCGCGTGTGAAACTTCCCGCGAATCCCAGTTATACACGTACCCCACTCGCACAGGCCCTTTCGCGTGCAAAACTTCCCGCAAATCCCAGTAATACACGTACCCCATTCGCATAGGGCCTATCGCGTGTGAAACTTCCCACGAACCCAAGTAATACACGTACCCCACTCGCACAGGCCCTTTCGCGTGTGAAACTTCCCGCGAAGCCCAGTAATACACGTACCCCACTCGCACAGGGCCAATCACGTGTGAAACTTCCCGCAAACCCCAGTAATACATGTACCCCACTCGCACAGGCCCCTTAGCGTGTGAAACTTCCCGCAAACCCCAGTAATACACGTACCCCACTCGCACAGGGCCAATCGCGTGTGAAACTTCCCGCAAATCCCAGTAATACACGTACCCCACTCGCACAGGGCCAATAGCGTGTGAAACTTCCCGCGAACCCCAGTAATACATGTACCCCACTCGCACAGGGCCAACCGTGTGTGAAACTTCCCGCAAACCCCAGTAATCAACGTACCCCACTCACACAGGGCCAATCGCGTGTGAACTTCCCGCGAACCCCAGTATTACACTTACCACACTAGCACAGGACCAATCGCGTGTGAAACTTCCTGTGAACCCCAGTAATACACATACCCCACTCGCACAGGCCCTTTCGCTTGTGAAACTTCCCGCGAATCCCAGTAATACACGTACCCCACTCGCACAGGGCCTATCGCGTGTGAAACTTCCTGCGAACCACAGTAATACACGTACCCCACTCGCACAGGCCCTTTCGCGTGTGAAACTTCCCGCGAACCCCAGTAATACACGTACCCCACTCGCACAGGGCCAATCGCGTGTGAAACTTCCCGCGAACCCCAGTAATACACGTACCCCACTCGCACAGGCCCTTTTGCGTGTGAAACCTCCCGCGAACACCAGTAATACACGTACCCCACTCGCACAGGGCCTATCGCGTGTGAAACTTCCCGCAAACCCCAGTAATCAACGTACCCCACTCACACAGGGCCAATCGCGTGTGAAACTTCCCGCGAACCCCAGTAATACACATACCCCACTCGCACAGGGCCAATCGCGTGTGAAACTTCCTGTGAACCCCAGTGATACACATACCCCACTCGCACAGGCCCTTTCGCTTGCGAAACTTCCCGCGAATCCCAGTAATACACGTACCCCACTCGCACAGGGCCTATCGCGTGTGAAACTTCCCGCTAACCCCAGTAATACACGTACCCCACTCGCACAGGCCCTTTTGCGTGTGAAACTTCCCGCGAACCCCAGTAATACACGTACCCCACTCGCACAGGGCCTATCGCGTGTGAAACTTCCCGCAAACCCCAGTAATACACGTACCCCACTCGCACAGGCCCTTTCGCGTGTGAAACTTCCTGCGAACCCCAGTAATACACGTACCCCACTCGTAATGGGCCTATCGCATGTGAAACTTCCCGCGAACCCCAGTAATACACGTAACCCACTCGCACAGGGCCAATCGCGTGTGAAACTTCCAGCGAATCCCAGTAATACACGTACCCCACTCGCACAGGCCCTTTCGCGTGCAAAACTTCCCACGAACCCCAGTAATACACGTACCCCACTCGCACAGGCCCTTTCGCGTGTGAAACTTCCCGCGAAGCCCAGTAATACACGTACCCCACTCGCACAGGGCCAATCACGTGTGAAACTTCCCGCGAACCCCAGTAATACATGTACCCCACTCGCACAGGGCCTATCGCGTGTGAAACTTCCCGCAAACCCCAGTAATACACGTACCCCACTCGCACAGGCCCTTTCGCGTGTTAAACTTCCTGCGAACCCCAGTAATACACGTACCCCACTCGCAATGGGCCTATCGCATGTGAAACTTCCCGCGAACCCCAGTAATACACGTAACCCACTCGCACAGGGCCAATCGCGTGTGAAACTTCCCGCGAATCCCAGTAATACACGTACCCCACTCGCATAGGGCCTATCGCGTGTGAAACTTCCCACGAATCCCAGAAATACACGTACCCCAATCGCACAGGCCCTTTCGCGTGTGAAACTTCCCACGAAGCCCAGTAATACACGTACCCCACTCGCACAGGGCCAATCGCGTGTGAAACTTCCCGCAAATCCCAGTAATACACGTACCCCACTCGCACAGGGCCAATCGCGTGTGAAACTTCCCGCAAACCCCAGTAATCAACGTACCCCACTCGCACAGGGCCAACCGCGTGTGAACTTCCCGCGAACCCCAGTAATACACATACCACACTCGCACAGGACCAATCGCGTGTGAAACTTCCTGTGAACCCCAGTAATACACATACCCCACTCGCACAGGGCCAATCGCGTGTGAAACTTCCCGCAAATCCCAGTAATACACGTACCCCACTCGCACAGGGCCAATCGCGTGTGAAACTTCCCGCAAACCCCAGTAATCAACGTACCCCACTCGCACAGGGCCAACCGCGTGTGAACTTCCCGCGAACCCCAGTAATACACATACCACACTCGCACAGGACCAATCGCGTGTGAAACTTCCTGTGAACCCCAGTAATACACATACCCCACTCGCACAGGCCCTTTCGCTTGTGAAACTTCCCACGAATCCCAGTAATACACGTACCCCACTCGCACAGGGCCTATCGCGTGTGAAACTTCCTGCGAACCACAGTAATACACGTACCCCACTCGCACAGGCCCTTTCGCGTGTGAAACTTCCCGCAAACCCCAGTAATACACGTACCCCACTCTCACAGGCCCTTTTGCGTGTGAAACTTCCCGCGAACCCCAGTAATACACGTACCCCACTCGCACACGCACTTTTGCGTGTGAAACTTCCCGCAAACCCCAGTAATACACGTACCCCACTCTCACAGGGCCAATCGCGTGTGAAACTTCCCGCAAACCCCACTAATATACGTACCCCACTCGCACAGGCCCTTTCGCATGTGAAACTTCCTGTGAACCCCAGTAATACACATACCCCACTCGCACAGGGCCAATCGCGTGTGAAACTTCCCGTGAATCCCAGTAATACACGTACCCCACTAGCACAGGGCCGATCACGTGTGAAACTTCCCGTGAACCCCAGTAATACACGTACCCCACTCGCACAGGGCCAATCGCGTGTGAAACTTCCCGCAAACCCCAGTAATCAACGTACCCCACTCACACAGGGCCAATCACGTGTGAAACTTCCCGCGAACCCCAGTAATACACATACCCCACTCGCACAGGGCCAATCGCGTGTGAAACTTCCTGTGAACCCCAGTGATACACGTACCCCACTCGCACAGGCCCTTTCGCTTGCGAAACTTCCCGCGAATCCCAGTAATACACGTACCCCACTCGCACAGGGCCTATCGCGTGTGAAACTTCCCGCTAACCCCAGTAATACACGTACCCCACTCGCACAGGCCCTTTTGCGTGTGAAACTTCCCGCGAACCCCAGTAATACACGTACACCACTCGCACAGGGCCTATCGCGTGTGAAACTTCCCGCAAACCCCAGTAATACACGTACCCCACTCGCACAGGCCCTTTCGCGTGTGAAACTTCCTGCGAACCCCAGTAATACACGTACCCCAGTCGTAATGGGCCTATCGCATGTGAAACTTCCCGCGAACCCCAGTAATACACGTAACCCACTCGCACAGGGCCAATCGCGTGTGAAACTTCCCGCGAATCCCAGTAATACACGTACCCCACTCGCACAGGCCCTTTCGCGTGCAAAACTTCCCACGAACCCCAGTAATACACGTACCCCACTCGCACAGGCCCTTTCGCGTGTGAAACTTCCCGCGAAGCCCAGTAATACACGTACCCCACTCGCACAGGGCCAATCACGTGTGAAACTTCCCGCGAACCCCAGTAATACATGTACCCCACTCGCACAGGGCCTATCGCGTGTGAAACTTCCCGCAAACCCCAGTAATACACGTACCCCACTCGCACAGGCCCTTTCGCGTGTTAAACTTCCTGCGAACCCCAGTAATACACGTACCCCACTCGCAATGGGCCTATCGCATGTGAAACTTCCCGCGAACCCCAGTAATACACGTAACCCACTCGCACAGGGCCAATCACGTGTGAAACTTCCCGCGAATCCCAGTAATACACGTACCCCACTCACATAGGGCCTATCGCGTGTGAAACTTCCCACGAATCCCAGTAATACACGTACCCCAATCGCACAGGCCCTTTCGCGTGTGAAACTTCCCGCGAAGCCCAGTAATACACGTACCCCACTCGCACAGGGCCAATCGCGTGTGAAACTTCCCGCAAATCCCAGTAATACACGTACCCCACTCGCACAGGGCCAATCGCGTGTGAAACTTCCCGCAAACCCCAGTAATCAACGTACCCCACTCGCACAGGGCCAACCGCGTGTGAACTTCCCGCGAACCCCAGTAATACACATACCACACTCGCACAGGACCAATCGCGTGTGAAACTTCCTGTGAACCCCAGTAATACACATACCCCACTCGCACAGGGCCAATCGCGTGTGAAACTTCCCGCAAATCCCAGTAATACACGTACCCCACTCGCACAGGGCCAATCGCGTGTGAAACTTCCCGCAAACCCCAGTAATCAACGTACCCCACTCGCACAGGGCCAACCGCGTGTGAACTTCCCGCGAACCCCAGTAATACACATACCACACTCGCACAGGACGAATCGCGTGTGAAACTTCCTGTGAACCCCAGTAATACACATACCCCACTCGCACAGGCCCTTTCGCTTGTGAAACTTCCTGCGAATCCCAGTAATACACGTACCCCACTCGCACAGGGCCTATCGCGTGTGAAACTTCCTGCGAACCACAGTAATACACGTACCCCACTCGCACAGGCCCTTTCGCGTGTGAAACTTCCCGCAAACCCCAGTAATACACGTACCCCACTCTCACAGGCCCTTTTGCGTGTGAAACTTCCCGCGAACCCCAGTAATACACGTACCCCACTCGCACACGCACTTTTGCGTGTGAAACTTCCCGCAAACCCCAGTAATACACGTACCCCACTCTCACAGGGCCAATCGCGTGTGAAACTACCCGCAAACCCCACTAATATACGTACCCCACTCGCACAGGCCCTTTCGCATGTGAAACTTCCTGTGAACCCCAGTAATACACATACCCCACTCGCACAGGGCCAATCGCGTGTGAAACTTCCCGTGAATCCCAGTAATACACGTACCCCACTCGCACAGGGCCAATCGCGCGTGAAACTTCCCGCAAACCCCAGTAATCAACGTACCCCACTCACACAGGGCCAATCGCGTGTGAAACTTCCCCCGAACCCCAGTAATACACATACCCCACTCGCACAGGGCCAATCGCGTGTGAAACTTCCTGTGAACCCCAGTGATACACGTACCCCACTCGCACAGGCCCTTTCGCTTGCGAAACTTCCCGCGAATCCCAGTAATACACGTACCGCATTCGCACAGGGCCTTTCGCGTGTGAAACTTCCTGCGAACCACAATAATACACATACCCCACTCGCACAGGCCCTTTTGCGTGTGAAACTTCCCGCGAACCCCAGTAATACACGTACCCCACTCGCACAGGGCCTATCGCGTGTGAAATTTCCCGCTAACCCCAGTAATACACGTACCCCACTCGCACAGGCCCTTTTGCGTGTGAAACTTCCTGCGAACCCCAGTAATACACGTACCCCACTCGCACAGGGCCTATCGCGTGTGAAACTTCCCGCAAACCCCAGTCATACACGTACCCCACTCGCACAGGCCCTTTCGCGTGTGAAACTTCCTGCGAACCCCAGTAATACACGTACCCCACTCGTAATGGGCCTATCGCATGTGAAACTTCCCGCGAACCCCAGTAATACACGTAACCCACTCGCACAGGGCCAATCGCGTGTGAAACTTCCCGCAAATCCCAGTAATACACGTACCCCACTCGCACAGGCCCTTTCGCGTGCAAAACTTCCCACGAACCCCAGTAATACACGTACCCCACTCGCACAGGCCCTTTCGCGTGTGAAACTTCCCGCGAAGCCCAGTAATACACGTACCCCACTCGCACAGGGCCAATCACGTGTGAAACTTCCCGCGAACCCCAGTAATACATGTACCCCACTCGCACAGGGCCTATCGCGTGTGAAACTTCCCGCAAACCCCAGTAATACACGTACCCCACTCGCACAGGCCCTTTCGCGTGTTAAACTTCCTGCGAACCCCAGTAATACACGTACCCCACTCGCAATGGGCCTATCGCATGTGAAACTTCCCGCGAACCCCAGTAATACACGTAACCCACTCGCACAGGGCCAATCGCGTGTGAAACTTCCCGCGAATCCCAGTAATACACGTACCCCACTCGCATAGGGCCTATCGCGTGTGAAACTTCCCACGAATCCCAGTAATACACGTACCCCAATCGCACAGGCCCTTTCGCGTGTGAAACTTCCCGCGAAGCCCAGTAATACACGTACCCCACTCGCACAGGGCCAATCGCGTGTGAAACTTCCAGCAAATCCCAGTAATACACGTACCCCACTCGCACAGGGCCAATCGCGTGTGAAACTTCCCGCAAACCCCAGTAATCAACGTACCCCACTCGCACAGGGCCAACCGCGTGTGAACTTCCCGCGAACCCCAGTAATACACATACCACACTCGCACAGGACCAATCGCGTGTGAAACTTCCTGTGAACCCCAGTAATACACATACCCCACTCGCACAGGGCCAATCGCGTGTGAAACTTCCCGCAAATCCCAGTAATACACGTACCCCACTCGCACAGGGCCAATCGCGTGTGAAACTTCCCGCAAACCCCAGTAATCAGCGTACCCCACTCGCACAGGGCCAACCGCGTGTGAACTTCCCGCGAACCCCAGTAATACACATACCACACTCGCACAGGACCAATCGCGTGTGAAACTTCCTGTGAACCCCAGTAATACACATACCCCACTCGCACAGGCCCTTTCGCTTGTGAAACTTCCCGCGAATCCCAGTAATACACGTACCCCACACGCACAGGGCCTATCGCGTGTGAAACTTCCTGCGAACCACAGTAATACACGTACCCCACTCGCACAGGCCCTTTCGCATGTGAAACTTCCCGCGAACCCCAGTAATACACGTACCCCACTCTCACAGGCCCTTTTGCGTGTGAAACTTCCCGCGAACCCCAGTAATACACGTACCCCACTCGCACACGCACTTTTGCGTGTGAAACTTCCCGCAAACCCCAGTAATACACGTACCCCACTCTCACAGGGCCAATCGCGTGTGAAACTACCCGCAAACCCCACTAATATACGTACCCCACTCGCACAGGCCCTTTCGCATGTGAAACTTCCTGTGAACCCCAGTAATACACATACCCCACTCGCACAGGGCCAATCGCGTGTGAAACTTCCCGTGAATCCCAGTAATACACGTACCCCACTAGCACAGGGCCGATCACGTGTGAAACTTCCCGTGAACCCCAGTAATACACGTACCCCACTCGCACAGGGCCAATCGCGTGTGAAACTTCCCGCAAACCCCAGTAATCAACGTACCCCACTCACACAGGGCCAATCGCGTGTGAAACTTCCCGCGAACCCCAGTAATACACATACCCCACTCGCACAGGGCCAATCGCGTGTGAAACTTCCTGTGAACCCCAGTGATACACGTACCCCACTCGCACAGGCCCTTTCGCTTGCGAAACTTCCAGCGAATCCCAGTAATACACGTACCCCACTCGCACAGGGCCTTTCGCTTGTGAAACTTCCTGCGAACCACAATAATACACGTACCCCACTCGCACAGGCCCTTTTGCGTGTGAAACTTCCCGCGAACCCCAGTAATACACATACCCCACTCGCACAGGGCCTATCGCGTGTGAAACTTCCCGCTAACCCCAGTAATACACGTACCCCACTCGCACAGGCCCTTTTGCGTGTGAAACTTCCCGCGAACCCCAGTAATACACGTACCCCACTCGCACAGGGCCTATCGCGTGTGAAACTTCCCGCAAACCCCAGTAATACACGTACCCCACTCGCACAGGCCCTTTCGCGTGTGAAACTTCCTGCGAACCCCAGTAATACACGTACCCCACTCGTAATGGGCCTATCGCATGTGAAACTTCCCTCGAACCCCAGTAATACACGTAACCCACTCGCACAGGGCCAATCGCGTGTGAAACTTCCCGCGAATCCCAGTAATACACGTACCCCACTGGCACAGGCCCTTTCGCGTGCAAAACTTCCCACGAACCCCAGTAATACACGTACCCCACTCGCACAGGCCCTTTCGCGTGTGAAACTTCCCGCGAAGCCCAGTAATACACGTACCCCACTCGCACAGGGCCAATCACGTGTGAAACTTCCCGCGAACCCCAGTAATACATGTACCCCACTCGCACAGGGCCTATCGCGTGTGAAACTTCCCGCAAACCCCAGTAATACACGTACCCCACTCGCACAGGCCCTTTCGCGTGTTAAACTTCCTGCGAACCCCAGTAATACACGTACCCCACTCGCAATGGGCCTATCGCATGTGAAACTTCCCGCGAACCCCAGTAATACACGTAACCCACTCGCACAGGGCCAATCGCGTGTGAAACTTCCCGCGAATCCCAGTAATACACGTACCCCACTCGCATAGGGCCTATCGCGTGTGAAACTTCCCACGAATCCCAGTAATACACGTACCCCAATCGCACAGGCCCTTTCGCGTGTGAAACTTCCCGCGAAGCCCAGTAATACACGTACCCCACTCGCACAGGGCCAATCGCGTGTGAAACTTCCCGCAAATCCCAGTAATACACGTACCCCACTCGCACAGGGCCAATCGCGTGTGAAACTTCCCGCAAACCCCAGTAATCAACGTACCCCACTCGCACAGGGCCAACCGCGTGTGAACTTCCCGCGAACC
Organism: Ambystoma mexicanum; assembly: GCF_040938575.1. Lineage (NCBI taxonomy): Eukaryota > Metazoa > Chordata > Amphibia > Caudata > Ambystomatidae > Ambystoma > Ambystoma mexicanum. Next base: position 599,101,582 of record NC_090941.1, on the reverse strand, counting down.
CCAGTAACACACATACCACACTCGCACAGGACCAATCGCGTGTGAAACTTCCTGTGAACCCCAGTAATACACATACCCCACTCGCACAGGGCCAATCGCGTGTGAAACTTCCCGCAAATCCCAGTAATACACGTACCCCACTCGCACAGGGCCAATCGCGTGTGAAACTTCCCGCAAACCCCAGTAATCAACGTACCCCACTCGCACAGGGCCAACCGCGTGTGAACTTCCCGCGAACCCCAGTAATACACATACCACACTCGCACAGGACCAATCGCGTGTGAAACTTCCTGTGAACCCCAGTAATACACATACCCCACTCGCACAGGCCCTTTCGCTTGTGAAACTTCCCGCGAATCCCAGTAATACACGTACCCCACTCGCACAGGGCCTATCGCGTGTGAAACTTCCTGCGAACCACAGTAATACACGTACCCCACTCGCACAAGCCCTTTCGTGTGTGAAACTTCCCGCGAACCCCAGTAATACACGTACCCCACTCTCACAGGCCCTTTTGCGTGTGAAACTTCCCTTGAACCCCAGTAATACACGTACCTCACTCGCACACGCACTTTTGCGTGTGAAACTTCCCGCAAACCCCAGTAATACACGTACCCCACTCTCACAGGGCCAATCGCGTGTGAAACTACCCGCAAACCCCACTAATATACGTACCCCACTCGCACAGGCCCTTTCGCATGTGAAACTTCCTGTGAACCCCAGTAATACACATACCCCACTCGCACAGGGCCAATCGCGTGTGAAACTTCCCGTGAATCCCAGTAATACACGTACCCCACTAGCACAGGGCCAATCACGTGTGAAACTTCCCGTGAACCACAGTAATACACGTACCCCACTCGCACAGGGCCTATCGCGTGTGAAACGTCCCGCAAACCCCAGTAACACACGTACCCCAATGGCACAGGGCCAATCATGTTTGAAACTTCCCACAAACCCTATTAATACACGTACCCCACTCGCACAGGGCCAATCGCGTGTGAAACTTCCTGTGAACCCCAGTGATACACGTACCCCACTCGCACAGGCCCTTTCGCTTGCGAAACTTCCCGCGAATTCCAGTAATACACGTACCCCACTCGCACAGGGCCTTTCGCGTGTGAAACTTCCTGCGAACCACAATAATACACGTACCCCACTCGCACAGGCCCTTTTGCGTGTGAAACTTCCCGCGAACCCCAGTAATACACATACCCCACTCGCACAGGGCCTATCGCGTGTGAAACTTCCCGCTAACCCCAGTAATACACGTACCCCACTCGCACAGGCCCTTTTGCGTGTGAAACTTCCCGCGAACCCCAGTAATACACGTACCCCACTCGCACAGGGCCTATCGCGTGTGAAACTTCCCGCAAACCCCAGTAATACACGTACCCCACTCGCACAGGCCCTTTCGCGTGTGAAACTTCCTGCGAACCCCAGTAATACACGTACCCCACTCGCAATGGGCCTATCGCATGTGAAACTTCCCGCGAACCCCAGTAATACACGTAACCCACTCGCACAGGGCCAATCGCGTGTGAAACTTCCCGCGAATCCCAGTTATACACGTACCCCACTCGCACAGGCCCTTTCGCGTGCAAAACTTCCCGCAAATCCCAGTAATACACGTACCCCATTCGCATAGGGCCTATCGCGTGTGAAACTTCCCACGAACCCCAGTAATACACGTACCCCACTCGCACAGGCCCTTTCGCGTGTGAAACTTCCCGCGAAGCCCAGTAATACACGTACCCCACTCGCACAGGGCCAATCACGTGTGAAACTTCCCGCAAACCCCAGTAATACATGTACCCCACTCGCACAGGCCCCTTAGCGTGTGAAACTTCCCGCAAACCCCAGTAATACACGTACCCCACTCGCACAGGGCCAATCGCGTGTGAAACTTCCCGCAAATCCCAGTAATACACGTACCCCACTCGCACAGGGCCAATAGCGTGTGAAACTTCCCGCGAACCCCAGTAATACATGTACCCCACTCGCACAGGGCCAACCGTGTGTGAAACTTCCCGCAAACCCCAGTAATCAACGTACCCCACTCACACAGGGCCAATCGCGTGTGAACTTCCCGCGAACCCCAGTATTACACTTACCACACTAGCACAGGACCAATCGCGTGTGAAACTTCCTGTGAACCCCAGTAATACACATACCCCACTCGCACAGGCCCTTTCGCTTGTGAAACTTCCCGCGAATCCCAGTAATACACGTACCCCACTCGCACAGGGCCTATCGCGTGTGAAACTTCCTGCGAACCACAGTAATACACGTACCCCACTCGCACAGGCCCTTTCGCGTGTGAAACTTCCCGCGAACCCCAGTAATACACGTACCCCACTCGCACAGGGCCAATCGCGTGTGAAACTTCCCGCGAACCCCAGTAATACACGTACCCCACTCGCACATGCCCTTTTGCGTGTGAAACCTCCCGCGAACACCAGTAATACACGTACCCCACTCGCACAGGGCCTATCGCGTGTGAAACTTCCCGCAAACCCCAGTAATACACGTACCCCACTCGCACAGGCCCTTTCGCGTGTGAAACTTCCTGCGAACCCCAGTAATACACGTACCCCACTTGCACAGGGCCTAACGCATGTGAAACTTCCCGCGAACCCCAGTAATCAACGTACCCCACTCAAACAGGGCCAATCGCGTGTGAAACTTCCTGCGAACCCCAGTAATATACATACCCCACTCGCACAGGGCCAATGGCGTGTGAAACTTCCCGTGAACCCCAGTGATACACGTACCCCACTCGCATAGGCCCTTTCGCTTGCGAAACTTCCCGCGAATCCCAGTAATACACGTACCCCACTGGCACAGGGGTTATCGCGTGTGAAACTTCCTGCGAACCACAGTAATACACGTACCCCACTCGCACAGGCCCTTTCGCGTGTGAAACTTCCCGCGAACCCCAGTAATACACGTACCCCACTCTCACAGGCCCTTTTGCGTGTGAAACTTCCCACAAACCCCAGTAATACATGTACCCCACTCGCACAGGGCCTATCGCGTGTGAAACTTCCCGCAAACCCCAGTAATACACGTACCCCACTCGCACAGGCCCTTTCGCGTGTGAAACTTCCTGCGAACCCCAGTAATACACGTAACCCACTCGCACAGGGCCTATCCCATGTGAAACTTCCCACGAAACCCAGTAATACACGTACCCCACTCGCAGAGGCCCAATCGCGTGTGAAACTTCCCGCGAATCCCAGTAATACACGTACCCCACTCGCACAGGCCCTTTCGTGTGCAAAACTTCCCGCAAATCCCAGTAATACACGTACCCCACTCGCATAGGGCCTATCGCGTGTGAAACTTCCCGCGAACCCCAGTATTACACGTACCCCACTTGCACAGGCCCTTTCACGTGTGAAACTTCCCGCGAAGCCCAGTTATACATGTACCCCACTCGCACAGGGCCAATCACGTGTGAAACTTCCCGCGAACCCCAGTAATACACGTACCCCACTCGCACAGGCCCTTTTGCGTGTGAAACTTCCCGCAAACCCCAGTAATACACGTACCCCACTCGCACAGGGCCAATCGCGTGTGAAACTTCCCGCAAACCCCACGAATATACGTACCCCACTCGCACAGGCCCTTTCGCGTGTGAAACTTCCTGCGAACCCCAGTAATACACGTACCCCACTCGCACAGGGCCAATCAAGTGTGAAACTTCCCGCAAATCCCAGTAATACACTTACCCCACTCGCACAGGGCCAATCGCGTGTGAAACTTCCCGCGAACCCCAGTAATACACGTACCCCACACGCACAGGGCCAATCGCGCGTGAAACTTCCCAGGAACCCCAGTAATACACGTACCCCACTCGCACAGGCCCTTTCGCGTGCGAAACTTCCCGTGAACCCCAGTAATACATGTACCCCACCCGCACAGGGCCTATCGCGTGTGAAACTTCCTGCAAACCCCAGTAATACACGTACCCCACTGGCACAGGGCCAATCATGTGTGAAACTTCCCACGAACCCCAGTAATACACGTACCCCACTCGCACAGGGCCAATCGCGTGTGAAACTTCCCGCGAACCCCAGTAATACACGTACCCCACTCGCACAGGCCCTTTCGCGTGTGAAACTTCCCGCGAACCCCAGTAATACACGTACCCCACTCGCACAGGCCAATCGTGTGTGAAACTTCCCGCCAACCCCAGTAATACACGTACCCCACTCACACAGGCCCTTTTGCGTGTGAAACTTCCCGCGAACCCCAGTAATACACGTACCCCACTCACACAGGGCCTATCGCGTGCAAAACTTCCTGCGAACCCCAGTGAAACATGTACCCCACTCGCACAGGGCCAATCGCGTTTGAAACTTCCCGCAAATCCCAGTAATACACGTACCCCACTCGCACAGGGCCAATCAAGTGTGAAACTTCCCGCAAATCCCAGTAATACACTTACCCCACTCGCACAGGGCCAATCGCGTGTGAAACTTCCCGCGAACCCCAGTAATACACGTACCCCACACGCACAGGGCCAATCGCGCGTGAAACTTCCCAGGAACCCCAGTAATACACGTACCCCACTCGCACAGGCCCTTTCGCGTGTGAAACTTCCCGTGAACCCCAGTAATACATGTACCCCACCCGCACAGGGCCTATCGCGTGTGAAACTTCCTGCAAACCCCAGTAATACACGTACCCCACTGGCACAGGGCCAATCATGTGTGAAACTTCCCACGAACCCCAGTAATACACGTACCCCACTCGCACAGGGCCAATCGCGTGTGAAACTTCCCGCGAACCCCAGTAATACACGTACCCCACTCGCACAGGCCCTTTCGCGTGTGAAACTTCCCGCGAACCCCAGTAATACACGTACCCCACTCGCACAGGCCAATCGTGTGTGAAACTTCCCGCCAACCCCAGTAATACACGTACCCCACTCACACAGGCCCTTTTGCGTGTGAAACTTCCCGCGAACCCCAGTAATACACGTACCCCACTCACACAGGGCCTATCGCGTGCAAAACTTCCTGCGAACCCCAGTGAAACATGTACCCCACTCGCACAGGGCCAATCGCGTTTGAAACTTCCCGCAAATCCCAGTAATACACGTACCCCACTCGCACAGGGCCAATCTCGTGTGAAACGTCCCGCGAACCCCAGTAATACACGTACCCCACTCGCACAGGGCCAATCGCGTGTGAAACTTCCCGGGAACCCCAGTAATCAACGTACCCCACTCACACAGGGCCAATCGCGTGTGAAACTTCCCGCGAACCCCAGTAATACACGTACCCCACTCGCACAGGCCAATCGTGTGTGAAACTTCCCGCGAACCCCAGTAATACACGTACCCCACTCACACAGGCCCTTTTGCGTGTGAAACTTCCCGCGAACCCCAGTAATACACGTACCCCACTCACACAGGGCCTATCGCGTGCAAAACTTCCTGCGAACCCCAGTGAAACATGTACCCCACTCGCACAGGGCCAATCGCGTTTGAAACTTCCCGCAAATCCCAGTAATACACGTACCCAACTCGCACAGGGCCAATCGCGTGTGAAACGTCCCGCGAACCCCAGTAATGCACGTACCCCACTCGCACAGGGCCAATCGCGTGTGAAACTTCCCGGGAACCCCAGTAATCAACGTACCCCACTCACACAGGGCCAATCGCGTGTGAAACTTCCCGCGAACCCCAGTAATACACATACCCCACTCGCACAGGGCCAATCGCGTGTGAAACTTCCCGTGAACCCCAGTAATACACATACCCCACTCGCACAGGCCCTTTCGCTTGTGAAACTTCCCGCAAACCCCACTAATATACGTACCCCACTCGCACAGGCCCTTTCGCGTGGGAAACTTCCTTCGAACCCCAGTAATACACGTACCCCACTCGCACAGGGCCAATCGCGTGTGAAACTTCCTGCAAATCCCAGTGATACACTTACCCCACTCGCACAGGGCCAATCGCGTGTGAAACTTCCCGCGAACCCCAGTAATACACGTACCCCACACGCACAGGGCCAATCGCGCGTGTAACTTCCCAGGAACCCCAGTAATACACGTACCCCACTCGCACAGGCCCTTTCGCGTGTGAAACTTCCCGCAAACCTCAGTAATACACGTACCCCACTGGCACACGGCCAATCATGTGTGAAACTTCCCACAAACCCCAGTAATACACGTACCCCACTCGCACAGGGCCAATCGCGTGTGAAACTTCCCGCGAACCCCAGTAATACACGTACCCCACTCGCACAGGCCCTTTCGTGTGTGAAACTTCCCGCGAACCCCAGTAATACACGTACCCCACTCGCACAGGGCCAATCGTGTGTGAAACTTCCCGCGAACCCCAGTAATACACGTACCCCACTCGCACAGGCCCTTTTGCGTGTGAAACTTCCCGCAAATCCCAGTAATACACGTACCCCACTCGCACAGGCCCTTTCGCTTGCAAAACTTCCCGCAAATCCCAGTAATACACGTACCCCACTTGCACAGGGCCTATCACGTGTGAAACTTCCTGCGAACCACAGTAATACACGTATCCCACTCGCACAGGCCCTTTCGCGTGTGAAACTTCCCGCGAACCCCAGTAATACACGTACCCCACTCGCACAGGGCCAATCGCGTGTGAAACTTCCAGCGAACCCCAGTAATACACGTACCCCACTCGCACAGGCCCTTTTGCATGTGAAACTTCCCACGAACCCCAGTGATACACGTACCCCACTCGCACAGGGCCAACCGCGTTTGAAACTTCCCGCGAATCCCAGTAATACACGTACCCCACTCGCACAGGGCCAATCGCGTGTCAAACTTCCCGCGAACCCCAGTAATACATGTACCCCACTCGCACAGGGCCATTCACGTGTGAAACTTCCCGCGAACCCCAGCAATCAATGTACCCCACTCACACAGGGGCAATCGCGTGTGAAACTTCCCGTGAACCCCAGTAATACACATACCCCACTCGCACAGGCCCTTTTGCTTGCAAAACTTCCCGCGAATTCCAGTAATACACGTACCCCACTTGCACAGGGCCAATCGCGTGTGAAACTTCCCGCGAATCCCAGTAATACACGTACCCCACTCGCACAGGCCCTTTCGCGTGCAAAACTTCCCACGAACCCCAGTAATACACGTACCCCACTCGCACAGGCCCTTTCGCGTGTGAAACTTCCCGCGAAGCCCAGTAATACACGTACCCCACTCGCACAGGGCCAATCACGTGTGAAACTTCCCGCGAACCCCAGTAATACATGTACCCCACTCGCACAGGGCCTATCGCGTGTGAAACTTCCCGCAAACCCCAGTAATACACGTACCCCACTCGCACAGGCCCTTTCGCGTGTTAAACTTCCTGCGAACCCCAGTAATACACGTACCCCACTCGCAATGGGCCTATCGCATGTGAAACTTCCCGCGAACCCCAGTAATACACGTAACCCACTCGCACAGGGCCAATCGCGTGTGAAACTTCCCGCGAATCCCAGTAATACACGTACCCCACTCGCATAGGGCCTATCGCGTGTGAAACTTCCCACGAATCCCAGTAATACACGTACCCCAATCGCACAGGCCCTTTCGCGTGTGAAACTTCCCGCGAAGCCCAGTAATACACGTACCCCACTCGCACAGGGCCAATCGCGTGTGAAACTTCCAGCAAATCCCAGTAATACACGTACCCCACTCGCACAGGGCCAATCGCGTGTGAAACTTCCCGCAAACCCCAGTAATCAACGTACCCCACTCGCACAGGGCCAACCGCGTGTGAACTTCCCGCGAACCCCAGTAATACACATACCACACTCGCACAGGACCAATCGCGTGTGAAACTTCCTGTGAACCCCAGTAATACACATACCCCACTCGCACAGGGCCAATCGCGTGTGAAACTTCCCGCAAATCCCAGTAATACACGTACCCCACTCGCACAGGGCCAATCGCGTGTGAAACTTCCCGCAAACCCCAGTAATCAGCGTACCCCACTCGCACAGGGCCAACCGCGTGTGAACTTCCCGCGAACCCCAGTAATACACATACCACACTCGCACAGGACAAATCGCGTGTGAAACTTCCTGTGAACCCCAGTAATACACATACCCCACTCGCACAGGCCCTTTCGCTTGTGAAACTTCCCGCGAATCCCAGTAATACACGTACCCCACTCGCACAGGGCCTATCGCGTGTGAAACTTCCTGCGAACCACAGTAATACACGTACCCCACTCGCACAGGCCCTTTCGCATGTGAAACTTCCCGCGAACCCCAGTAATACACGTACCCCACTCTCACAGGCCCTTTTGCGTGTGAAACTTCCCGCGAACCCCAGTAATACACGTACCCCACTCGCACACGCACTTTTGCGTGTGAAACTTCCCGCAAACCCCAGTAATACACGTACCCCACTCTCACAGGGCCAATCGCGTGTGAAACTACCCGCAAACCCCACTAATATACGTACCCCACTCGCACAGGCCCTTTCGCATGTGAAACTTCCTGTGAACCCCAGTAATACACATACCCCACTCGCACAGGGCCAATCGCGTGTGAAACTTCCCGTGAATCCCAGTAATACACGTACCCCACTAGCACAGGGCCGATCACGTGTGAAACTTCCCGTGAACCCCAGTAATACACGTACCCCACTCGCACAGGGCCAATCGCGTGTGAAACTTCCCGCAAACCCCAGTAATCAACGTACCCCACTCACACAGGGCCAATCGCGTGTGAAACTTCCCGCGAACCCCAGTAATACACATACCCCACTCGCACAGGGCCAATCGCGTGTGAAACTTCCTGTGAACCCCAGTGATACACGTACCCCACTCGCACAGGCCCTTTCGCTTGCGAAACTTCCAGCGAATCCCAGTAATACACGTACCCCACTCGCACAGGGCCTTTCGCGTGTGAAACTTCCTGCGAACCACAATAATACACGTACCCCACTCGCACAGGCCCTTTTGCGTGTGAAACTTCCCGCGAACCCCAGTAATACACATACCCCACTCGCACAGGGCCTATCGCGTGTGAAACTTCCCGCTAACCCCAGTAATACACGTACCCCACTCGCACAGGCCCTTTTGCGTGTGAAACTTCCCGCGAACCCCAGTAATACACGTACCCCACTCGCACAGGGCCTATCGCGTGTGAAACTTCCCGCAAACCCCAGTAATACACGTACCCCACTCGCACAGGCCCTTTCGCGTGTGAAACTTCCTGCGAACCCCAGTAATACACGTACCCCACTCGTAATGGGCCTATCGCATGTGAAACTTCCCGCGAACCCCAGTAATACACGTAACCCACTCGCACAGGGCCAATCGCGTGTGAAACTTCCCGCGAATCCCAGTAATACACGTACCCCACTCGCACAGGCCCTTTCGCGTGCAAAACTTCCCACGAACCCCAGTAATACACGTACCCCACTCGCACAGGCCCTTTCGCGTGTGAAACTTCCCGCGAAGCCCAGTAATACACGTACCCCACTCGCACAGGGCCAATCACGTGTGAAACTTCCCGCGAACCCCAGTAATACACGTACCCCACTCGCACAGGCCCTTTCGCGTGCAAAACTTCCCGCAAATCCCAGTAATACACGTACCCCACTCGCACAGGGCCTATCGCGTGTGAAACTTCCCGCTAACCCCAGTAATACACGTACCCCACTCGCACAGGCCCTTTTGCGTGTGAAACTTCCCGCGAACCCCAGTAATACACGTACCCCACTCGCACAGGGCCTATCGCGTGTGAAACTTCCCGCAAACCCCAGTAATACACGTACCCCACTCGCACAGGCCCTTTCGCGTGTGAAACTTCCTGCGAACCCCAGTAATACACGTACCCCACTCGCAATGGGCCTATCGCATGTGAAACTTCCCGCGAACCCCAGTAATACACGTAACCCACTCGCACAGGGCCAATCGCGTGTGAAACTTCCCGCGAATCCCAGTTATACACGTACCCCACTCGCACAGGCCCTTTCGCGTGCAAAACTTCCCGCAAATCCCAGTAATACACGTACCCCATTCGCATAGGGCCTATCGCGTGTGAAACTTCCCACGAACCCCAGTAATACACGTACCCCACTCGCACAGGCCCTTTCGCGTGTGAAACTTCCCGCGAAGCCCAGTAATACACGTACCCCACTCGCACAGGGCCAATCACGTGTGAAACTTCCCGCAAACCCCAGTAATACATGTACCCCACTCGCACAGGCCCCTTAGCGTGTGAAACTTCCCGCAAACCCCAGTAATACACGTACCCCACTCGCACAGGGCCAATCGCGTGTGAAACTTCCCGCAAATCCCAGTAATACACGTACCCCACTCGCACAGGGCCAATAGCGTGTGAAACTTCCCGCGAACCCCAGTAATACACGTACCCCACTCGCACAGGCCCTTTTGCGTGTGAAACTTCCCGCGAACCCCAGTAATACACGTACCCCACTCGCACAGGGCCTATCGCGTGTGAAACTTCCCGCAAACCCCAGTAATACACGTACCCCACTCGCACAGGCCCTTTCGCGTGTGAAACTTCCTGCGAACCCCAGTAATACACGTACCCCACTCGTAATGGGCCTATCGCATGTGAAACTTCCCGCGAACCCCAGTAATACACGTAACCCACTCGCACAGGGCCAATCGCGTGTGAAACTTCCCGCGAATCCCAGTAATACACGTACCCCACTCGCACAGGCCCTTTCGCGTGCAAAACTTCCCACGAACCCCAGCAATACACGTACCCCACTCGCACAGGCCCTTTCGCGTGTTAAACTTCTTGCGAACCCCAGTAATACACGTACCCCACTCGCAATGGGCCTATCGCATGTGAAACTTCCCGCGAACCCCAGTAATACACGTAACCCACTCGCACAGGGCCAATCGCGTGTGAAACTTCCCGCGAATCCCAGTAATACACGTACCCCACTCGCATAGGGCCTATCGCGTGTGAAACTTCCCACGAATCCCAGTAATACACGTACCCCAATCGCACAGGCCCTTTCGCGTGTGAAACTTCCCGCGAAGCCCAGTAATACACGTACCCCACTCGCACAGGGCCAATCGCGTGTGAAACTTCCCGCAAATCCCAGTAATACACGTACCCCACTCGCACAGGGCCAATCGCGTGTGAAACTTCCCGCAAACCCCAGTAATCAACGTACCCCACTCGCACAGGGCCAACCGCGTGTGAACTTCCCGCGAACCCCAGTAACACACATACCACACTCGCACAGGACCAATCGCGTGTGAAACTTCCTGTGAACCCCAGTAATACACATACCCCACTCTCACAGGTCCAATCGCGTGTGAAACTTCCCGCAAATCCCAGTAATACACGTACCCCACTCGCACAGGGCCAATCGCGTGTGAAACTTCCCGCAAACCCCAGTAATCAACGTACCCCACTCGCACAGGGCCAACCGCGTGTGAACTTCCCGCGAACCCCAGTAATACACATACCACACTCGCACAGGACCAATCGCGTGTGAAACTTCCTGTGAACCCCAGTAATACACATACCCCACTCGCACAGGCCCTTTCGCTTGTGAAACTTCCCGCGAATCCCAGTAATACACGTACCCCACTCGCACAGGGCCTATCGCGTGTGAAACTTCCTGCGAACCACAGTAATACACGTACCCCACTCGCACAGGCCCTTTCGTGTGTGAAACTTCCCGCGAACCCCAGTAATACACGTACCCCACTCTCACAGGCCCTTTTGCGTGTGAAACTTCCCTTGAACCCCAGTAATACACGTACCTCACTCGCACACGCACTTTTGCGTGTGAAACTTCCCGCAAACCCCAGTAATACACGTACCCCACTCTCACAGGGCCAATCGCGTGTGAAACTACCCGCAAACCCCACTAATATACGTACCCCACTCGCACAGGCCCTTTCGCATGTGAAACTTCCTGTGAACCCCAGTAATACACATACCCCACTCGCACAGGGCCAATCGCGTGTGAAACTTCCCGTGAATCCCAGTAATACACGTACCCCACTAGCACAGGGCCAATCACGTGTGAAACTTCCCGTGAACCACAGTAATACACGTACCCCACTCGCACAGGGCCTATCGCGTGTGAAACGTCCCGCAAACCCCAGTAACACACGTACCCCAATGGCACAGGGCCAATCATGTGTGAAACTTCCCACAAACCCTATTAATACACGTACCCCACTCGCACAGGGCCAATCGCGTGTGAAACTTCCTGTGAACCCCAGTGATACACGTACCCCACTCGCACAGGCCCTTTCGCTTGCGAAACTTCCCGCGAATTCCAGTAATACACGTACCCCACTCGCACAGGGCCTTTCGCGTGTGAAACTTCCTGCGAACCACAATAATACACGTACCCCACTCGCACAGGCCCTTTTGCGTGTGAAACTTCCCGCGAACCCCAGTAATACACGTACCCCACTCGCACAGGGCCTATCGCGTGTGAAACTTCCCGCTAACCCCAGTAATACACGTACCCCACTCGCACAGGCCCTTTTGCGTGTGAAACTTCCCGCGAACCCCAGTAATACACGTACCCCACTCGCACAGGGCCTATCGCGTGTGAAACTTCCCGCAAACCCCAGTAATACACGTACCCCACTCGCACAGGCCCTTTCGCGTGTGAAACTTCCTGCGAACCCCAGTAATACACGTACCCCACTCGCAATGGGCCTATCGCATGTGAAACTTCCCGCGAACCCCAGTAATACACGTAACCCACTCGCACAGGGCCAATCGCGTGTGAAACTTCCCGCGAATCCCAGTTATACACGTACCCCACTCGCACAGGCCCTTTCGCGTGCAAAACTTCCCGCAAATCCCAGTAATACACGTACCCCATTCGCATAGGGCCTATCGCGTGTGAAACTTCCCACGAACCCCAGTAATACACGTACCCCACTCGCACAGGCCCTTTCGCGTGTGAAACTTCCCGCGAAGCCCAGTAATACACGTACCCCACTCGCACAGGGCCAATCACGTGTGAAACTTCCCGCAAACCCCAGTAATACATGTACCCCACTCGCACAGGCCCCTTAGCGTGTGAAACTTCCCGCAAACCCCAGTAATACACGTACCCCACTCGCACAGGGCCAATCGCGTGTGAAACTTCCCGCAAATCCCAGTAATACACGTACCCCACTCGCACAGGGCCAATAGCGTGTGAAACTTCCCGCGAACCCCAGTAATACATGTACCCCACTCGCACAGGGCCAACCGTGTGTGAAACTTCCCGCAAACCCCAGTAATCAACGTACCCCACTCACACAGGGCCAATCGCGTGTGAACTTCCCGCGAACCCCAGTATTACACATACCACACTAGCACAGGACCAATCGCGTGTGAAACTTCCTGTGAACCCCAGTAATACACATACCCCACTCGCACAGGCCCTTTCGCTTGTGAAACTTCCCGCGAATCCCAGTAATACACGTACCCCACTCGCACAGGGCCTATCGCGTGTGAAACTTCCTGCGAACCACAGTAATACACGTACCCCACTCGCACAGGCCCTTTCGCGTGTGAAACTTCCCGCGAACCCCAGTAATACACGTACCCCACTCGCACAGGGCCAATCGCGTGTGAAACTTCCCGCGAACCCCAGTAATACACGTACCCCACTCGCACAGGCCCTTTTGCGTGTGAAACCTCCCGCGAACACCAGTAATACACGTACCCCACTCGCACAGGGCCTATCGCGTGTGAAACTTCCCGCAAACCCCAGTAATACACGTACCCCACTCGCACAGGCCCTTTCGCGTGTGAAACTTCCTGCGAACCCCAGTAATACACGTACCCCACTTGCACAGGGCCTAACGCATGTGAAACTTCCCGCGAACCCCAGTAATCAACGTACCCCACTCAAACAGGGCCAATCGCGTGTGAAACTTCCTGCGAACCCCAGTAATATACATACCCCACTCGCACAGGGCCAATCGCGTGTGAAACTTCCCGTGAACCCCAGTGATACACGTACCCCACTCGCATAGGCCCTTTCGCTTGCGAAACTTCCCGCGAATCCCAGTAATACACGTACCCCACTGGCACAGGGGTTATCGCGTGTGAAACTTCCTGCGAACCACAGTAATACACGTACCCCACTCGCACAGGCCCTTTCGCGTGTGAAACTTCCCGCGAACCCCAGTAATGCACGTACCCCACTCTCACAGGCCCTTTTGCGTGTGAAACTTTCCACAAACCCCAGTAATACATGTACCCCACTCGCACAGGGCCTATCGCGTGTGAAACTTCCCGCAAACCCCAGTAATACACGTACCCCACTCGCACAGGCCCTTTCGCGTGTGAAACTTCCTGCGAACCCCAGTAATACACGTAACCCACTCGCACAGGGCCTATCCCATGTGAAACTTCCCGCGAAACCCAGTAATACACGTACCCCACTCGCAGAGGCCCAATCGCGTGTGAAACTTCCCGCGAATCCCAGTAATACACGTACCCCACTCGCACAGGCCCTTTCGTGTGCAAAACTTCCCGCAAATCCCAGTAATACACGTACCCCACTCGCATAGGGCCTATCGCGTGTGAAACTTCCCGCGAACCCCAGTATTACACGTACCCCACTTGCACAGGCCCTTTCACGTGTGAAACTTCCCGCGAAGCCCAGTAATACATGTACCCCACTCGCACAGGGCCAATCACGTGTGAAACTTCCCGCGAACCCCAGTAATACACGTACCCCACTCGCACAGGCCCTTTTGCGTGTGAAACTTCCCGCAAACCCCAGTAATACACGTACCCCACTCGCACAGGGCCAATCGCGTGTGAAACTTCCCGCAAACCCCACGAATATACGTACCCCACTCGCACAGGCCCTTTCGCGTGTGAAACTTCCTGCGAACCCCAGTAATACACGTACCCCACTCGCACAGTGCCAATCACGTGTGAAACTTCCCGCAAATCCCAGTAATACACTTACCCCACTCGCACAGGGCCAATCGCGTGTGAAACTTCCCGCGAACCCCAGTAATACACGTACCCCACACGCACAGGGCCAATCGCGCGTGAAACTTCCCAGGAACCCCAGTAATACACGTACCCCACTCGCACAGGCCCTTTCGCGTGTGAAACTTCCCGTGAACCCCAGTAATACATGTACCCCACCCGCACAGGGCCTATCGCGTGTGAAACTTCCTGCAAACCCCAGTAATACACGTACCCCACTGGCACAGGGCCAATCATGTGTGAAACTTCCCACGAACCCCAGTAATACACGTACCCCACTCGCACAGGGCCAATCGCGTGTGAAACTTCCCGCGAACCCCAGTAATACACGTACCCCACTCGCACAGGCCCTTTCGCGTGTGAAACTTCCCGCGAACCCCAGTAATACACGTACCCCACTCGCACAGGCCAATCGTGTGTGAAACTTCCCGCGAACCCCAGTAATACACGTACCCCACTCACACAGGCCCTTTTGTGTGTGAAACTTCCCGCGAACCCCAGTAATACACGTACCCCACTCACACAGGGCCTATCGCGTGCAAAACTTCCTGCGAACCCCAGTGAAACATGTACCCCACTCGCACAGGGCCAATCGCGTTTGAAACTTCCCGCAAATCCCAGTAATACACGTACCCCACTCGCACAGGGCCAATCTCGTGTGAAACGTCCCGCGAACCCCAGTAATACACGTACCCCACTCGCACAGGGCCAATCGCGTGTGAAACTTCCCGGGAACCCCAGTAATCAACGTACCCCACTCACACAGGGCCAATCGCGTGTGAAACTTCCCGCGAACCCCAGTAATACACGTACCCCACTCGCACAGGCCAATCGTGTGTGAAACTTCCCGCGAACCCCAGTAATACACGTACCCCACTCACACAGGCCCTTTTGCGTGTGAAACTTCCCGCGAACCCCAGTAATACACGTACCCCACTCACACAGGGCCTATCGCGTGCAAAACTTCCTGCAAACCACAGTGAAACATGTACCCCACTCGCACAGGGCCAATCGCGTTTGAAACTTCCCGCAAATCCCAGTAATACACGTACCCCACTCGCACAGGGCCAATCGCGTGTGAAACGTCCCGCGAACCCCAGTAATGCACGTACCCCACTTGCACAGGGCCAATCGCGTGTGAAACTTCCCGGGAACCCCAGTAATCAACGTACCCCACTCACACAGGGCCAATCGCGTGTGAAACTTCCCGCGAACCCCAGTAATACACATACCCCACTCGCACAGGGCCAATCGCGTGTGAAACTTCCCGTGAACCCCAGTAATACACATACCCCACTCGCACAGGCCCTTTCGTTTGTGAAACTTCCCGCAAACCCCACTAATATACGTACCCCACTCGCACAGGCCCTTTCGCGTGGGAAACTTCCTTCGAACCCCAGTAATACACGTACCCCACTCGCACAGGGCCAATCGCGTGTGAAACTTCCTGCAAATCCCAGTGATACACTTACCCCACTCGCACAGGGCCAATCGCGTGTGAAACTTCCCGCGAACCCCAGTAATACACGTACCCCACACGCACAGGGCCAATCGCGCGTGTAACTTCCCAGGAACCCCAGTAATACACGTACCCCACTCGCACAGGCCCTTTCGCGTGTGAAACTTCCCGCAAACCTCAGTAATACACGTACCCCACTGGCACACGGCCAATCATGTGTGAAACTTCCCACAAACCCCAGTAATACACGTACCCCACTCGCACAGGGCCAATCGCGTGTGAAACTTCCCGCGAACCCCAGTAATACACGTACCCCACTCGCACAGGCCCTTTCGTGTGTGAAACTTCCCGCGAACCCCAGTAATACACGTACCCCACTCGCACAGGGCCAATCGTGTGTGAAACTTCCCGCGAACCCCAGTAATACACGTACCCCACTCGCACAGGCCCTTTTGCGTGTGAAACTTCCCGCAAATCCCAGTAATACACGTACCCCACTCGCACAGGCCCTTTCGCTTGCAAAACTTCCCGCAAATCCCAGTAATACACGTACCCCACTTGCACAGGGCCTATCACGTGTGAAACTTCATGCGAACCACAGTAATACACGTATCCCACTCGCACAGGCCCTTTCGCGTGTGAAACTTCCCGCGAACCCCAGTAATACACGTACCCCACTCGCACAGGGCCAATCGCGTGTGAAACTTCCAGCGAACCCCAGTAATACACGTACCCCACTCGCACAGGCCCTTTTGCGTGTGAAACTTCCCACGAACCCCAGTGATACACGTACCCCACTCGCACAGGGCCAACCGCGTTTGAAACTTCCCGCGAATCCCAGTAATACACGTACCCCACTCGCACAGGGCCAATCGTGTGTCAAACTTCCCGCGAACCCCAGTAATACATGTACCCCACTCGCACAGGGCCATTCACGTGTGAAACTTCCCGCGAACCCCAGCAATCAATGTACCCCACTCACACAGGGGCAATCGCGTGTGAAACTTCCCGTGAACCCCAGTAATACACATACCTCACTCGCACAGGCCCTTTTGCTTGCAAAACTTCCCGCGAATCCCAGTAATACACGTACCCCACTTGCACAGGGCCTATCACGTGTGAAACTTCCTGCGAACCACAGTAATACACGTATCCCACTCGCACAGGCCCTTTCGCGTGTGAAACTTCCCGCGAACCCCAGTAATACACGTACCCCACTCGCACAGGGCCAATCGCGTGTGAAACTTCCCGCGAACCCCAGTAATACACGTACCCCACTCGCACAGGCCCTTTTCCGTGTGAAACTTCCCGCGAACCCCAGTAATACACGTACCCCACTCGCACAGGGCCTTTCGCGTGTGAAACTTCCCGTGAACCCCAGTAATACACGTACCCCACTCGCACAGGGACAATCGTGTGTGAAACTTCCCGCGAACCCCAGTAATACATGTACCCCACTCACACAGGCCCTTTTGCGTGTGAAACTTCCCGCGAACCCCAGTAATACACGTACCCCACTCACACAGGGCCTATCGCGTGCAAAACTTCCTGCGAACCCCAGTAATACATGTACCCCACTCGCACAGGGCCAATCGCGTTTGAAACTTCCCGCGAATACCAGTAATACACGTACCCCACTCGCACAGGGCCAATCGCGTGTGAAACTTCCCGCGAACCCCAGTAATACATGTACCCCACTCGCACAGGGCCAATCGCGTGTGAAACTTCCCGCGAACCCCAGTAATCAACGTACCCCACTCACACAGGGCCAATCGCGTGTGAAACTTCCCGTGAACCCCAGTAATACACATACCCCACTCGCACAGGGCCAATCGCGTGTGAAACTTCCCGTGAACCCCAGTAATACACATACCCCACTCGCACAGGCCCTTTCGCTTGCGAAACTTCCCGCGAACCCCAGTAATACACATACCCCACTCGCACAGGGCCAATCGTGTGTGAAACTTCCCGTGAACCCCAGTAATACACATACCCCACTCGCACAGGCCCTTTCGCTTGTGAAACTTCCCGCAAACCCCACTAATATACGTACCCCACTCGCACAGGCCCTTTCGCGTGTGAAACTTCCTGCGAACCCCAGTAATACACGTACCCCACTAGCACAGGGCCAATCGCGCGTGAAACTTCCCGCAAATCCCAGTGATACACTTACCCCACTCGCACAGGGCCAATCGCGTGTGAAACTTCCCGCGAACCCCAGTAATACAAGTACCCCACACGCACAGGGCCAATCGCGCGTGAAACTTCCCAGGAACCCCAGTAATACACGTACCCCACTCGCACAGGCCCTTTCGCGTGTGAAACTTCCCGTGAACCCCATTAATACATGTACCCCACTCGCACAGGGCCTATCACGTGTGAAACTTCCCGCAAACTCCAGTAATACACGTACCCCAATGGCACAGGGCCAATCATGTGTGAAACTTCCCACAAACCCCAGTAATACACGTACCCCACTCGCACAGGGCCAATCGCGTGTGAAACTTCTGGCAAACCCCACTAATATACGTACCCCACTCGCACAGGCCCTTTCGCGTGTGAAACTTCCTGCGAACCCCAGTAATACACATACCCCACTCGCACAGGGCCAATCGCGTTTGAAACTTCCCGCAAATCCCAGTAATACACGTACCCCACTCGCACAGGGCCAATCGCGTGTGAAACTTCCCGCAAACCCCAGTAATCAACGTACCCCACTCGCACAGGGCCAACCGCGTGTGAACTTCCCGCGAACCCCAGTAATACACATACCACACTCGCACAGGACCAATCGCGTGTGAAACTTCCTGTGAACCCCAGTAATACACATACCCCACTCGCACAGGCCCTTTCGCTTGTGAAACTTCCCGCGAATCCCAGTAATACACGAACCCCACTCGCACAGGGCCTATCGCGTGTGAAACTTCCTGCGAACCACAGTAATACACGTACCCCACTCGCACAGGCCCTTTCGCGAGTGAAACTTCCCGCGAACCCCAGTAATACACGTACCCCACTCTCACAGGCCCTTTTGCGTGTGAAACTTCCCGCGAACCCCAGTAATACACGTACCCCACTCGCACACGCACTTTTGCGTGTGAAACTTCCCGCAAACCCCAGTAATACACGTACCCCACTCTCACAGGGCCAATCGCGTGTGAAACTTCCCGCAAACCCCACTAATATACGTACCCCACTCGCACAGGCCCTTTCGCATGTGAAACTTCCTGTGAACCCCAGTAATACACATACCCCACTCGCACAGGGCCAATCGCGTGTGAAACTTCCCGTGAATCCCAGTAATACACGTACCCCACTAGCACAGGGCCAATCACGTGTGAAACTTCCCGTGAACCCCAGTAATACACGTACCCCACTCGCACAGGGCCTATCGCGTGTGAAACTTCCCGCAAACCCCAGTAATACACGTACCCCACTGGCACAGGGCCAATCATGTGTGAAACTTCCCACAAACCCTAGTAATACACGTACCCCACTCGCACAGGGCCAATCGCGTGTGAAACTTCCTGTGAACCCCAGTGATACACGTACCCCACTCGCACAGGCCCTTTCGCTTGCGAAACTTCCCGCGAATCCCAGTAATACACGTACCCCACTCGCACAGGGCCTATCGCGTGTGAAACTTCCTGCTAAACCCAGTAATACACGTACCCCACTCGCACAGGCCCTTTTGCGTGTGAAACTTCCCGCGAACCCCAGTAATACACGTACCCCACTCGCACAGGGCCTATCGCGTGTGAAACTTCCCGCAAACCCCAGTAATACACGTACCCCACTCGCACAGGCCCTTTCGCATGTGAAACTTCCTGCGAACCCCAGTAATACACGTACCCCACTCGCAATGGGCCTATCGCATGTGAAACTTCCCGCGAACCCCAGTAATACACGTAACCCACTCGCACAGGGCCAATCGCGTGTGAAACTTCCCGCGAATCCCAGTAATACACGTACCCCACTCGCACAGGCCCTATCGCGTGCAAAACTTCCCGCAAATCCCAGTAATACACGTACCCCATTCGCATAGGGCCTATCGCGTGTGAAACTTCCCACGAACCCCAGTAATACACGTACCCCACTCGCACAGGCCCTTTCGCGTGCAAAACTTCCCGCAAATCCCAGTAATACACGTACCCCACTCGCACAGGGCCTATCGCGTGTGAAACTTCCCGCTAACCCCAGTAATACACGTACCCCACTCGCACAGGCCCTTTTGCGTGTGAAACTTCCCGCGAACCCCAGTAATACACGTACCCCACTCGCACAGGGCCTATCGCGTGTGAAACTTCCCGCAAACCCCAGTAATACACGTACCCCACTCGCACAGGCCCTTTCGCGTGTGAAACTTCCTGCGAACCCCAGTAATACACGTACCCCACTCGCAATGGGCCTATCGCATGTGAAACTTCCCGCGAACCCCAGTAATACACGTAACCCACTCGCACAGGGCCAATCGCGTGTGAAACTTCCCGCGAATCCCAGTTATACACGTACCCCACTCGCACAGGCCCTTTCGCGTGCAAAACTTCCCGCAAATCCCAGTAATACACGTACCCCATTCGCATAGGGCCTATCGCGTGTGAAACTTCCCACGAACCCCAGTAATACACGTACCCCACTCGCACAGGCCCTTTCGCGTGTGAAACTTCCCGCGAAGCCCAGTAATACACGTACCCCACTCGCACAGGGCCAATCACGTGTGAAACTTCCCGCAAACCCCAGTAATACATGTACCCCACTCGCACAGGCCCCTTAGCGTGTGAAACTTCCCGCAAACCCCAGTAATACACGTACCCCACTCGCACAGGGCCAATCGCGTGTGAAACTTCCCGCAAATCCCAGTAATACACGTACCCCACTCGCACAGGGCCAATAGCGTGTGAAACTTCCCGCGAACCCCAGTAATACACGTACCCCACTCGCACAGGCCCTTTTGCGTGTGAAACTTCCCGCGAACCCCAGTAATACACGTACCCCACTCGCACAGGGCCTATCGCGTGTGAAACTTCCCGCAAACCCCAGTAATACACGTACCCCACTCGCACAGGCCCTTTCGCGTGTGAAACTTCCTGCGAACCCCAGTAATACACGTACCCCACTCGTAATGGGCCTATCGCATGTGAAACTTCCCGCGAACCCCAGTAATACACGTAACCCACTCGCACAGGGCCAATCGCGTGTGAAACTTCCCGCGAATCCCAGTAATACACGTACCCCACTCGCACAGGCCCTTTCGCGTGCAAAACTTCCCACGAACCCCAGTAATACATGTACCCCACTCGCACAGGCCCTTTCGCGTGTGAAACTTCCCGCGAAGCCCAGTAATACACGTACCCCACTCGCACAGGGCCAATCACGTGTGAAACTTCCCGCGAACCCCAGTAATACATGTACCCCACTCGCACAGGGCCTATCGCGTGTGAAACTTCCCGCAAACCCCAGTAATACACGTACCCCACTCGCACAGGCCCTTTCGCGTGTTAAACTTCTTGCGAACCCCAGTAATACACGTACCCCACTCGCAATGGGCCTATCGCATGTGAAACTTCCCGCGAACCCCAGTAATACACGTAACCCACTCGCACAGGGCCAATCGCGTGTGAAACTTCCCGCGAATCCCAGTAATACACGTACCCCACTCGCATAGGGCCTATCGCGTGTGAAACTTCCCACGAATCCCAGTAATACACGTACCCCAATCGCACAGGCCCTTTCGCGTGTGAAACTTCCCGCGAAGCCCAGTAATACACGTACCCCACTCGCACAGGGCCAATCGCGTGTGAAACTTCCCGCAAATCCCAGTAATACACGTACCCCACTCGCACAGGGCCAATCGCGTGTGAAACTTCCCGCAAACCCCAGTAATCAACGTACCCCACTCGCACAGGGCCAACCGCGTGTGAACTTCCCGCGAACCCCAGTAACACACATACCACACTCGCACAGGACCAATCGCGTGTGAAACTTCCTGTGAACCCCAGTAATACACATACCCCACTCTCACAGGTCCAATCGCGTGTGAAACTTCCCGCAAATCCCAGTAATACACGTACCCCACTCGCACAGGGCCAATCGCGTGTGAAACTTCCCGCAAACCCCAGTAATCAACGTACCCCACTCGCACAGGGCCAACCGCGTGTGAACTTCCCGCGAACCCCAGTAATACACATACCACACTCGCACAGGACCAATCGCGTGTGAAACTTCCTGTGAACCCCAGTAATACACATACCCCACTCGCACAGGCCCTTTCGCTTGTGAAACTTCCCGCGAATCCCAGTAATACACGTACCCCACTCGCACAGGGCCTATCGCGTGTGAAACTTCCTGCGAACCACAGTAATACACGTACCCCACTCGCACAGGCCCTTTCGTGTGTGAAACTTCCCGCGAACCCCAGTAATACACGTACCCAACTCTCACAGGCCCTTTTGCGTGTGAAACTTCCCTTGAACCCCAGTAATACACGTACCTCACTCGCACACGCACTTTTGCGTGTGAAACTTCCCGCAAACCCCAGTAATACACGTACCCCACTCTCACAGGGCCAATCGCGTGTGAAACTACCCGCAAACCCCACTAATATACGTACCCCACTCGCACAGGGCCAATCGCGTGTGAAACTTCCCGGGAACCCCAGTAATCAACGTACCCCACTCACACAGGGCCAATCGCGTGTGAAACTTCCCGCGAACCCCAGTAATACACGTACCCCACTCGCACAGGCCAATCGTGTGTGAAACTTCCCGCGAACCCCAGTAATACACGTACCCCACTCACACAGGCCCTTTTGCGTGTGAAACTTCCCGCGAACCCCAGTAATACACGTACCCCACTCACACAGGGCCTATCGCGTGCAAAACTTCCTGCAAACCACAGTGAAACATGTACCCCACTCGCACAGGGCCAATCGCGTTTGAAACTTCCCGCAAATCCCAGTAATACACGTACCCCACTCGCACAGGGCCAATCGCGTGTGAAACGTCCCGCGAACCCCAGTAATGCACGTACCCCACTTGCACAGGGCCAATCGCGTGTGAAACTTCCCGGGAACCCCAGTAATCAACGTACCCCACTCACACAGGGCCAATCGCGTGTGAAACTTCCCGCGAACCCCAGTAATACACATACCCCACTCGCACAGGGCCAATCGCGTGTGAAACTTCCCGTGAACCCCAGTAATACACATACCCCACTCGCACAGGCCCTTTCGTTTGTGAAACTTCCCGCAAACCCCACTAATATACGTACCCCACTCGCACAGGCCCTTTCGCGTGGGAAACTTCCTTCGAACCCCAGTAATACACGTACCCCACTCGCACAGGGCCAATCGCGTGTGAAACTTCCTGCAAATCCCAGTGATACACTTACCCCACTCGCACAGGGCCAATCGCGTGTGAAACTTCCCGCGAACCCCAGTAATACACGTACCCCACACGCACAGGGCCAATCGCGCGTGTAACTTCCCAGGAACCCCAGTAATACACGTACCCCACTCGCACAGGCCCTTTCGCGTGTGAAACTTCCCGCAAACCTCAGTAATACACGTACCCCACTGGCACACGGCCAATCATGTGTGAAACTTCCCACAAACCCCAGTAATACACGTACCCCACTCGCACAGGGCCAATCGCGTGTGAAACTTCCCGCGAACCCCAGTAATACACGTACCCCACTCGCACAGGCCCTTTCGTGTGTGAAACTTCCCGCGAACCCCAGTAATACACGTACCCCACTCGCACAGGGCCAATCGTGTGTGAAACTTCCCGCGAACCCCAGTAATACACGTACCCCACTCGCACAGGCCCTTTTGCGTGTGAAACTTCCCGCAAATCCCAGTAATACACGTACCCCACTCGCACAGGCCCTTTCGCTTGCAAAACTTCCCGCAAATCCCAGTAATACACGTACCCCACTTGCACAGGGCCTATCACGTGTGAAACTTCATGCGAACCACAGTAATACACGTATCCCACTCGCACAGGCCCTTTCGCGTGTGAAACTTCCCGCGAACCCCAGTAATACACGTACCCCACTCGCACAGGGCCAATCGCGTGTGAAACTTCCAGCGAACCCCAGTAATACACGTACCCCACTCGCACAGGCCCTTTTGCGTGTGAAACTTCCCACGAACCCCAGTGATACACGTACCCCACTCGCACAGGGCCAACCGCGTTTGAAACTTCCCGCGAATCCCAGTAATACACGTACCCCACTCGCACAGGGCCAATCGTGTGTCAAACTTCCCGCGAACCCCAGTAATACATGTACCCCACTCGCACAGGGCCATTCACGTGTGAAACTTCCCGCGAACCCCAGCAATCAATGTACCCCACTCACACAGGGGCAATCGCGTGTGAAACTTCCCGTGAACCCCAGTAATACACATACCTCACTCGCACAGGCCCTTTTGCTTGCAAAACTTCCCGCGAATCCCAGTAATACACGTACCCCACTTGCACAGGGCCTATCACGTGTGAAACTTCCTGCGAACCACAGTAATACACGTATCCCACTCGCACAGGCCCTTTCGCGTGTGAAACTTCCCGCGAACCCCAGTAATACACGTACCCCACTCGCACAGGGCCAATCGCGTGTGAAACTTCCCGCGAACCCCAGTAATACACGTACCCCACTCGCACAGGCCCTTTTCCGTGTGAAACTTCCCGCGAACCCCAGTAATACACGTACCCCACTCGCACAGGGCCTTTCGCGTGTGAAACTTCCCGTGAACCCCAGTAATACACGTACCCCACTCGCACAGGGACAATCGTGTGTGAAACTTCCCGCGAACCCCAGTAATACATGTACCCCACTCACACAGGCCCTTTTGCGTGTGAAACTTCCCGCGAACCCCAGTAATACACGTACCCCACTCACACAGGGCCTATCGCGTGCAAAACTTCCTGCGAACCCCAGTAATACATGTACCCCACTCGCACAGGGCCAATCGCGTTTGAAACTTCCCGCGAATACCAGTAATACACGTACCCCACTCGCACAGGGCCAATCGCGTGTGAAACTTCCCGCGAACCCCAGTAATACATGTACCCCACTCGCACAGGGCCAATCGCGTGTGAAACTTCCCGCGAACCCCAGTAATCAACGTACCCCACTCACACAGGGCCAATCGCGTGTGAAACTTCCCGTGAACCCCAGTAATACACATACCCCACTCGCACAGGGCCAATCGCGTGTGAAACTTCCCGTGAACCCCAGTAATACACATACCCCACTCGCACAGGCCCTTTCGCTTGCGAAACTTCCCGCGAACCCCAGTAATACACATACCCCACTCGCACAGGGCCAATCGTGTGTGAAACTTCCCGTGAACCCCAGTAATACACATACCCCACTCGCACAGGCCCTTTCGCTTGTGAAACTTCCCGCAAACCCCACTAATATACGTACCCCACTCGCACAGGCCCTTTCGCGTGTGAAACTTCCTGCGAACCCCAGTAATACACGTACCCCACTAGCACAGGGCCAATCGCGCGTGAAACTTCCCGCAAATCCCAGTGATACACTTACCCCACTCGCACAGGGCCAATCGCGTGTGAAACTTCCCGCGAACCCCAGTAATACAAGTACCCCACACGCACAGGGCCAATCGCGCGTGAAACTTCCCAGGAACCCCAGTAATACACGTACCCCACTCGCACAGGCCCTTTCGCGTGTGAAACTTCCCGTGAACCCCATTAATACATGTACCCCACTCGCACAGGGCCTATCACGTGTGAAACTTCCCGCAAACTCCAGTAATACACGTACCCCAATGGCACAGGGCCAATCATGTGTGAAACTTCCCACAAACCCCAGTAATACACGTACCCCACTCGCACAGGGCCAATCGCGTGTGAAACTTCTGGCAAACCCCACTAATATACGTACCCCACTCGCACAGGCCCTTTCGCGTGTGAAACTTCCTGCGAACCCCAGTAATACACATACCCCACTCGCACAGGGCCAATCGCGTTTGAAACTTCCCGCAAATCCCAGTAATACACGTACCCCACTCGCACAGGGCCAATCGCGTGTGAAACTTCCCGCAAACCCCAGTAATCAACGTACCCCACTCGCACAGGGCCAACCGCGTGTGAACTTCCCGCGAACCCCAGTAATACACATACCACACTCGCACAGGACCAATCGCGTGTGAAACTTCCTGTGAACCCCAGTAATACACATACCCCACTCGCACAGGCCCTTTCGCTTGTGAAACTTCCCGCGAATCCCAGTAATACACGAACCCCACTCGCACAGGGCCTATCGCGTGTGAAACTTCCTGCGAACCACAGTAATACACGTACCCCACTCGCACAGGCCCTTTCGCGAGTGAAACTTCCCGCGAACCCCAGTAATACACGTACCCCACTCTCACAGGCCCTTTTGCGTGTGAAACTTCCCGCGAACCCCAGTAATACACGTACCCCACTCGCACACGCACTTTTGCGTGTGAAACTTCCCGCAAACCCCAGTAATACACGTACCCCACTCTCACAGGGCCAATCGCGTGTGAAACTTCCCGCAAACCCCACTAATATACGTACCCCACTCGCACAGGCCCTTTCGCATGTGAAACTTCCTGTGAACCCCAGTAATACACATACCCCACTCGCACAGGGCCAATCGCGTGTGAAACTTCCCGTGAATCCCAGTAATACACGTACCCCACTAGCACAGGGCCAATCACGTGTGAAACTTCCCGTGAACCCCAGTAATACACGTACCCCACTCGCACAGGGCCTATCGCGTGTGAAACTTCCCGCAAACCCCAGTAATACACGTACCCCACTGGCACAGGGCCAATCATGTGTGAAACTTCCCACAAACCCTAGTAATACACGTACCCCACTCGCACAGGGCCAATCGCGTGTGAAACTTCCTGTGAACCCCAGTGATACACGTACCCCACTCGCACAGGCCCTTTCGCTTGCGAAACTTCCCGCGAATCCCAGTAATACACGTACCCCACTCGCACAGGGCCTATCGCGTGTGAAACTTCCTGCTAAACCCAGTAATACACGTACCCCACTCGCACAGGCCCTTTTGCGTGTGAAACTTCCCGCGAACCCCAGTAATACACGTACCCCACTCGCACAGGGCCTATCGCGTGTGAAACTTCCCGCAAACCCCAGTAATACACGTACCCCACTCGCACAGGCCCTTTCGCATGTGAAACTTCCTGCGAACCCCAGTAATACACGTACCCCACTCGCAATGGGCCTATCGCATGTGAAACTTCCCGCGAACCCCAGTAATACACGTAACCCACTCGCACAGGGCCAATCGCGTGTGAAACTTCCCGCGAATCCCAGTAATACACGTACCCCACTCGCACAGGCCCTATCGCGTGCAAAACTTCCCGCAAATCCCAGTAATACACGTACCCCATTCGCATAGGGCCTATCGCGTGTGAAACTTCCCACGAACCCCAGTAATACACGTACCCCACTCGCACAGGCCCTTTCGCGTGCAAAACTTCCCGCAAATCCCAGTAATACACGTACCCCACTCGCACAGGGCCTATCGCGTGTGAAACTTCCCGCTAACCCCAGTAATACACGTACCCCACTCGCACAGGCCCTTTTGCGTGTGAAACTTCCCGCGAACCCCAGTAATACACGTACCCCACTCGCACAGGGCCTATCGCGTGTGAAACTTCCCGCAAACCCCAGTAATACACGTACCCCACTCGCACAGGCCCTTTCGCGTGTGAAACTTCCTGCGAACCCCAGTAATACACGTACCCCACTCGCAATGGGCCTATCGCATGTGAAACTTCCCGCGAACCCCAGTAATACACGTAACCCACTCGCACAGGGCCAATCGCGTGTGAAACTTCCCGCGAATCCCAGTTATACACGTACCCCACTCGCACAGGCCCTTTCGCGTGCAAAACTTCCCGCAAATCCCAGTAATACACGTACCCCATTCGCATAGGGCCTATCGCGTGTGAAACTTCCCACGAACCCCAGTAATACACGTACCCCACTCGCACAGGCCCTTTCGCGTGTGAAACTTCCCGCGAAGCCCAGTAATACACGTACCCCACTCGCACAGGGCCAATCACGTGTGAAACTTCCCGCAAACCCCAGTAATACATGTACCCCACTCGCACAGGCCCCTTAGCGTGTGAAACTTCCCGCAAACCCCAGTAATACACGTACCCCACTCGCACAGGGCCAATCGCGTGTGAAACTTCCCGCAAATCCCAGTAATACACGTACCCCACTCGCACAGGGCCAATAGCGTGTGAAACTTCCCGCGAACCCCAGTAATACACGTACCCCACTCGCACAGGCCCTTTTGCGTGTGAAACTTCCCGCGAACCCCAGTAATACACGTACCCCACTCGCACAGGGCCTATCGCGTGTGAAACTTCCCGCAAACCCCAGTAATACACGTACCCCACTCGCACAGGCCCTTTCGCGTGTGAAACTTCCTGCGAACCCCAGTAATACACGTACCCCACTCGTAATGGGCCTATCGCATGTGAAACTTCCCGCGAACCCCAGTAATACACGTAACCCACTCGCACAGGGCCAATCGCGTGTGAAACTTCCCGCGAATCCCAGTAATACACGTACCCCACTCGCACAGGCCCTTTCGCGTGCAAAACTTCCCACGAACCCCAGTAATACATGTACCCCACTCGCACAGGCCCTTTCGCGTGTGAAACTTCCCGCGAAGCCCAGTAATACACGTACCCCACTCGCACAGGGCCAATCACGTGTGAAACTTCCCGCGAACCCCAGTAATACATGTACCCCACTCGCACAGGGCCTATCGCGTGTGAAACTTCCCGCAAACCCCAGTAATACACGTACCCCACTCGCACAGGCCCTTTCGCGTGTTAAACTTCTTGCGAACCCCAGTAATACACGTACCCCACTCGCAATGGGCCTATCGCATGTGAAACTTCCCGCGAACCCCAGTAATACACGTAACCCACTCGCACAGGGCCAATCGCGTGTGAAACTTCCCGCGAATCCCAGTAATACACGTACCCCACTCGCATAGGGCCTATCGCGTGTGAAACTTCCCACGAATCCCAGTAATACACGTACCCCAATCGCACAGGCCCTTTCGCGTGTGAAACTTCCCGCGAAGCCCAGTAATACACGTACCCCACTCGCACAGGGCCAATCGCGTGTGAAACTTCCCGCAAATCCCAGTAATACACGTACCCCAC
The DNA here is from genome assembly GCF_040938575.1 of Ambystoma mexicanum. NCBI lineage: Eukaryota > Metazoa > Chordata > Amphibia > Caudata > Ambystomatidae > Ambystoma > Ambystoma mexicanum. Next base: position 599,071,938 of record NC_090941.1, on the reverse strand, counting down.
TCGCACAGGGCCAATCGCGTGTGAAACTTCCCGCAAACCCCAGTAATCAACGTACCCCACTCGCACAGGGCCAACCGCGTGTGAACTTCCCGCGAACCCCAGTAACACACATACCACACTCGCACAGGACCAATCGCGTGTGAAACTTCCTGTGAACCCCAGTAATACACATACCCCACTCTCACAGGTCCAATCGCGTGTGAAACTTCCCGCAAATCCCAGTAATACACGTACCCCACTCGCACAGGGCCAATCGCGTGTGAAACTTCCCGCAAACCCCAGTAATCAACGTACCCCACTCGCACAGGGCCAACCGCGTGTGAACTTCCCGCGAACCCCAGTAATACACATACCACACTCGCACAGGACCAATCGCGTGTGAAACTTCCTGTGAACCCCAGTAATACACATACCCCACTCGCACAGGCCCTTTCGCTTGTGAAACTTCCCGCGAATCCCAGTAATACACGTACCCCACTCGCACAGGGCCTATCGCGTGTGAAACTTCCTGCGAACCACAGTAATACACGTACCCCACTCGCACAGGCCCTTTCGTGTGTGAAACTTCCCGCGAACCCCAGTAATACACGTACCCAACTCTCACAGGCCCTTTTGCGTGTGAAACTTCCCTTGAACCCCAGTAATACACGTACCTCACTCGCACACGCACTTTTGCGTGTGAAACTTCCCGCAAACCCCAGTAATACACGTACCCCACTCTCACAGGGCCAATCGCGTGTGAAACTACCCGCAAACCCCACTAATATACGTACCCCACTCGCACAGGCCCTTTCGCATGTGAAACTTCCTGTGAACCCCAGTAATACACATACCCCACTCGCACAGGGCCAATCGCGTGTGAAACTTCCCGTGAATCCCAGTAATACACGTACCCCACTAGCACAGGGCCAATCACGTGTGAAACTTCCCGTGAACCACAGTAATACACGTACCCCACTCGCACAGGGCCTATCGCGTGTGAAACGTCCCGCAAACCCCAGTAACACACGTACCCCAATGGCACAGGGCCAATCATGTGTGAAACTTCCCACAAACCCTATTAATACACGTACCCCACTCGCACAGGGCCAATCGCGTGTGAAACTTCCTGTGAACCCCAGTGATACACGTACCCCACTCGCACAGGCCCTTTCGCTTGCGAAACTTCCCGCGAATTCCAGTAATACACGTACCCCACTCGCACAGGGCCTTTCGCGTGTGAAACTTCCTGCGAACCACAATAATACACGTACCCCACTCGCACAGGCCCTTTTGCGTGTGAAACTTCCCGCGAACCCCAGTAATACACGTACCCCACTCGCACAGGGCCTATCGCGTGTGAAACTTCCCGCTAACCCCAGTAATACACGTACCCCACTCGCACAGGCCCTTTTGCGTGTGAAACTTCCCGCGAACCCCAGTAATACACGTACCCCACTCGCACAGGGCCTATCGCGTGTGAAACTTCCCGCAAACCCCAGTAATACACGTACCCCACTCGCACAGGCCCTTTCGCGTGTGAAACTTCCTGCGAACCCCAGTAATACACGTACCCCACTCGCAATGGGCCTATCGCATGTGAAACTTCCCGCGAACCCCAGTAATACACGTAACCCACTCGCACAGGGCCAATCGCGTGTGAAACTTCCCGCGAATCCCAGTTATACACGTACCCCACTCGCACAGGCCCTTTCGCGTGCAAAACTTCCCGCAAATCCCAGTAATACACGTACCCCATTCGCATAGGGCCTATCGCGTGTGAAACTTCCCACGAACCCCAGTAATACACGTACCCCACTCGCACAGGCCCTTTCGCGTGTGAAACTTCCCGCGAAGCCCAGTAATACACGTACCCCACTCGCACAGGGCCAATCACGTGTGAAACTTCCCGCAAACCCCAGTAATACATGTACCCCACTCGCACAGGCCCCTTAGCGTGTGAAACTTCCCGCAAACCCCAGTAATACACGTACCCCACTCGCACAGGGCCAATCGCGTGTGAAACTTCCCGCAAATCCCAGTAATACACGTACCCCACTCGCACAGGGCCAATAGCGTGTGAAACTTCCCGCGAACCCCAGTAATACATGTACCCCACTCGCACAGGGCCAACCGTGTGTGAAACTTCCCGCAAACCCCAGTAATCAACGTACCCCACTCACACAGGGCCAATCGCGTGTGAACTTCCCGCGAACCCCAGTATTACACATACCACACTAGCACAGGACCAATCGCGTGTGAAACTTCCTGTGAACCCCAGTAATACACATACCCCACTCGCACAGGCCCTTTCGCTTGTGAAACTTCCCGCGAATCCCAGTAATACACGTACCCCACTCGCACAGGGCCTATCGCGTGTGAAACTTCCTGCGAACCACAGTAATACACGTACCCCACTCGCACAGGCCCTTTCGCGTGTGAAACTTCCCGCGAACCCCAGTAATACACGTACCCCACTCGCACAGGGCCAATCGCGTGTGAAACTTCCCGCGAACCCCAGTAATACACGTACCCCACTCGCACAGGCCCTTTTGCGTGTGAAACCTCCCGCGAACACCAGTAATACACGTACCCCACTCGCACAGGGCCTATCGCGTGTGAAACTTCCCGCAAACCCCAGTAATACACGTACCCCACTCGCACAGGCCCTTTCGCGTGTGAAACTTCCTGCGAACCCCAGTAATACACGTACCCCACTTGCACAGGGCCTAACGCATGTGAAACTTCCCGCGAACCCCAGTAATCAACGTACCCCACTCAAACAGGGCCAATCGCGTGTGAAACTTCCTGCGAACCCCAGTAATATACATACCCCACTCGCACAGGGCCAATCGCGTGTGAAACTTCCCGTGAACCCCAGTGATACACGTACCCCACTCGCATAGGCCCTTTCGCTTGCGAAACTTCCCGCGAATCCCAGTAATACACGTACCCCACTGGCACAGGGGTTATCGCGTGTGAAACTTCCTGCGAACCACAGTAATACACGTACCCCACTCGCACAGGCCCTTTCGCGTGTGAAACTTCCCGCGAACCCCAGTAATGCACGTACCCCACTCTCACAGGCCCTTTTGCGTGTGAAACTTCCCACAAACCCCAGTAATACATGTACCCCACTCGCACAGGGCCTATCGCGTGTGAAACTTCCCGCAAACCCCAGTAATACACGTACCCCACTCGCACAGGCCCTTTCGCGTGTGAAACTTCCTGCGAACCCCAGTAATACACGTAACCCACTCGCACAGGGCCTATCCCATGTGAAACTTCCCGCGAAACCCAGTAATACACGTACCCCACTCGCAGAGGCCCAATCGCGTGTGAAACTTCCCGCGAATCCCAGTAATACACGTACCCCACTCGCACAGGCCCTTTCGTGTGCAAAACTTCCCGCAAATCCCAGTAATACACGTACCCCACTCGCATAGGGCCTATCGCGTGTGAAACTTCCCGCGAACCCCAGTATTACACGTACCCCACTTGCACAGGCCCTTTCACGTGTGAAACTTCCCGCGAAGCCCAGTAATACATGTACCCCACTCGCACAGGGCCAATCACGTGTGAAACTTCCCGCGAACCCCAGTAATACACGTACCCCACTCGCACAGGCCCTTTTGCGTGTGAAACTTCCCGCAAACCCCAGTAATACACGTACCCCACTCGCACAGGGCCAATCGCGTGTGAAACTTCCCGCAAACCCCACGAATATACGTACCCCACTCGCACAGGCCCTTTCGCGTGTGAAACTTCCTGCGAACCCCAGTAATACACGTACCCCACTCGCACAGTGCCAATCACGTGTGAAACTTCCCGCAAATCCCAGTAATACACTTACCCCACTCGCACAGGGCCAATCGCGTGTGAAACTTCCCGCGAACCCCAGTAATACACGTACCCCACACGCACAGGGCCAATCGCGCGTGAAACTTCCCAGGAACCCCAGTAATACACGTACCCCACTCGCACAGGCCCTTTCGCGTGTGAAACTTCCCGTGAACCCCAGTAATACATGTACCCCACCCGCACAGGGCCTATCGCGTGTGAAACTTCCTGCAAACCCCAGTAATACACGTACCCCACTGGCACAGGGCCAATCATGTGTGAAACTTCCCACGAACCCCAGTAATACACGTACCCCACTCGCACAGGGCCAATCGCGTGTGAAACTTCCCGCGAACCCCAGTAATACACGTACCCCACTCGCACAGGCCCTTTCGCGTGTGAAACTTCCCGCGAACCCCAGTAATACACGTACCCCACTCGCACAGGCCAATCGTGTGTGAAACTTCCCGCGAACCCCAGTAATACACGTACCCCACTCACACAGGCCCTTTTGCGTGTGAAACTTCCCGCGAACCCCAGTAATACACGTACCCCACTCACACAGGGCCTATCGCGTGCAAAACTTCCTGCGAACCCCAGTGAAACATGTACCCCACTCGCACAGGGCCAATCGCGTTTGAAACTTCCCGCAAATCCCAGTAATACACGTACCCCACTCGCACAGGGCCAATCTCGTGTGAAACGTCCCGCGAACCCCAGTAATACACGTACCCCACTCGCACAGGGCCAATCGCGTGTGAAACTTCCCGGGAACCCCAGTAATCAACGTACCCCACTCACACAGGGCCAATCGCGTGTGAAACTTCCCGCGAACCCCAGTAATACACGTACCCCACTCGCACAGGCCAATCGTGTGTGAAACTTCCCGCGAACCCCAGTAATACACGTACCCCACTCACACAGGCCCTTTTGCGTGTGAAACTTCCCGCGAACCCCAGTAATACACGTACCCCACTCACACAGGGCCTATCGCGTGCAAAACTTCCTGCAAACCACAGTGAAACATGTACCCCACTCGCACAGGGCCAATCGCGTTTGAAACTTCCCGCAAATCCCAGTAATACACGTACCCCACTCGCACAGGGCCAATCGCGTGTGAAACGTCCCGCGAACCCCAGTAATGCACGTACCCCACTCGCACAGGGCCAATCGCGTGTGAAACTTCCCCGGAACCCCAGTAATCAACGTACCCCACTCACACAGGGCCAATCGCGTGTGAAACTTCCCGCGAACCCCAGTAATACACATACCCCACTCGCACAGGGCCAATCGCGTGTGAAACTTCCCGTGAACCCCAGTAATACACATACCCCACTCGCACAGGCCCTTTCGTTTGTGAAACTTCCCGCAAACCCCACTAATATACGTACCCCACTCGCACAGGCCCTTTCGCGTGGGAAACTTCCTTCGAACCCCAGTAATACACGTACCCCACTCGCACAGGGCCAATCGCGTGTGAAACTTCCTGCAAATCCCAGTGATACACTTACCCCACTCGCACAGGGCCAATCGCGTGTGAAACTTCCCGCGAACCCCAGTAATACACGTACCCCACACGCACAGGGCCAATCGCGCGTGTAACTTCCCAGGAACCCCAGTAATACACGTACCCCACTCGCACAGGCCCTTTCGCGTGTGAAACTTCCCGCAAACCTCAGTAATACACGTACCCCACTGGCACACGGCCAATCATGTGTGAAACTTCCCACAAACCCCAGTAATAACCGTACCCCACTCGCACAGGGCCAATCGCGTGTGAAACTTCCCGCGAACCCCAGTAATACACGTACCCCACTCGCACAGGCCCTTTCGTGTGTGAAACTTCCCGCGAACCCCAGTAATACACGTACCCCACTCGCACAGGGCCAATCGTGTGTGAAACTTCCCGCGAACCCCAGTAATACACGTACCCCACTCGCACAGGCCCTTTTGCGTGTGAAACTTCCCGCAAATCCCAGTAATACACGTACCCCACTCGCACAGGCCCTTTCGCTTGCAAAACTTCCCGCAAATCCCAGTAATACACGTACCCCACTTGCACAGGGCCTATCACGTGTGAAACTTCATGCGAACCACAGTAATACACGTATCCCACTCGCACAGGCCCTTTCGCGTGTGAAACTTCCCGCGAACCCCAGTAATACACGTACCCCACTCGCACAGGGCCAATCGCGTGTGAAACTTCCAGCGAACCCCAGTAATACACGTACCCCACTCGCACAGGCCCTTTTGCGTGTGAAACTTCCCACGAACCCCAGTGATACACGTACCCCACTCGCACAGGGCCAACCGCGTTTGAAACTTCCCGCGAATCCCAGTAATACACGTACCCCACTCGCACAGGGCCAATCGTGTGTCAAACTTCCCGCGAACCCCAGTAATACATGTACCCCACTCGCACAGGGCCATTCACGTGTGAAACTTCCCGCGAACCCCAGCAATCAATGTACCCCACTCACACAGGGGCAATCGCGTGTGAAACTTCCCGTGAACCCCAGTAATACACATACCTCACTCGCACAGGCCCTTTTGCTTGCAAAACTTCCCGCGAATCCCAGTAATACACGTACCCCACTTGCACAGGGCCTATCACGTGTGAAACTTCCTGCGAACCACAGTAATACACGTATCCCACTCGCACAGGCCCTTTCGCGTGTGAAACTTCCCGCGAACCCCAGTAATACACGTACCCCACTCGCACAGGGCCAATCGCGTGTGAAACTTCCCGCGAACCCCAGTAATACACGTACCCCACTCGCACAGGCCCTTTTCCGTGTGAAACTTCCCGCGAACCCCAGTAATACACGTACCCCACTCGCACAGGGCCTTTCGCGTGTGAAACTTCCCGTGAACCCCAGTAATACACGTACCCCACTCGCACAGGGACAATCGTGTGTGAAACTTCCCGCGAACCCCAGTAATACATGTACCCCACTCACACAGGCCCTTTTGCGTGTGAAACTTCCCGCGAACCCCAGTAATACACGTACCCCACTCACACAGGGCCTATCGCGTGCAAAACTTCCTGCGAACCCCAGTAATACATGTACCCCACTCGCACAGGGCCAATCGCGTTTGAAACTTCCCGCGAATACCAGTAATACACGTACCCCACTCGCACAGGGCCAATCGCGTGTGAAACTTCCCGCGAACCCCAGTAATACATGTACCCCACTCGCACAGGGCCAATCGCGTGTGAAACTTCCCGCGAACCCCAGTAATCAACGTACCCCACTCACACAGGGCCAATCGCGTGTGAAACTTCCCGTGAACCCCAGTAATACACATACCCCACTCGCACAGGGCCAATCGCGTGTGAAACTTCCCGTGAACCCCAGTAATACACATACCCCACTCGCACAGGCCCTTTCGCTTGCGAAACTTCCCGCGAACCCCAGTAATACACATACCCCACTCGCACAGGGCCAATCGTGTGTGAAACTTCCCGTGAACCCCAGTAATACACATACCCCACTCGCACAGGCCCTTTCGCTTGTGAAACTTCCCGCAAACCCCACTAATATACGTACCCCACTCGCACAGGCCCTTTCGCGTGTGAAACTTCCTGCGAACCCCAGTAATACACGTACCCCACTAGCACAGGGCCAATCGCGCGTGAAACTTCCCGCAAATCCCAGTGATACACTTACCCCACTCGCACAGGGCCAATCGCGTGTGAAACTTCCCGCGAACCCCAGTAATACAAGTACCCCACACGCACAGGGCCAATCGCGCGTGAAACTTCCCAGGAACCCCAGTAATACACGTACCCCACTCGCACAGGCCCTTTCGCGTGTGAAACTTCCCGTGAACCCCATTAATACATGTACCCCACTCGCACAGGGCCTATCACGTGTGAAACTTCCCGCAAACTCCAGTAATACACGTACCCCAATGGCACAGGGCCAATCATGTGTGAAACTTCCCACAAACCCCAGTAATACACGTACCCCACTCGCACAGGGCCAATCGCGTGTGAAACTTCTGGCAAACCCCACTAATATACGTACCCCACTCGCACAGGCCCTTTCGCGTGTGAAACTTCCTGCGAACCCCAGTAATACACATACCCCACTCGCACAGGGCCAATCGCGTTTGAAACTTCCCGCAAATCCCAGTAATACACGTACCCCACTCGCACAGGGCCAATCGCGTGTGAAACTTCCCGCAAACCCCAGTAATCAACGTACCCCACTCGCACAGGGCCAACCGCGTGTGAACTTCCCGCGAACCCCAGTAATACACATACCACACTCGCACAGGACCAATCGCGTGTGAAACTTCCTGTGAACCCCAGTAATACACATACCCCACTCGCACAGGCCCTTTCGCTTGTGAAACTTCCCGCGAATCCCAGTAATACACGAACCCCACTCGCACAGGGCCTATCGCGTGTGAAACTTCCTGCGAACCACAGTAATACACGTACCCCACTCGCACAGGCCCTTTCGCGAGTGAAACTTCCCGCGAACCCCAGTAATACACGTACCCCACTCTCACAGGCCCTTTTGCGTGTGAAACTTCCCGCGAACCCCAGTAATACACGTACCCCACTCGCACACGCACTTTTGCGTGTGAAACTTCCCGCAAACCCCAGTAATACACGTACCCCACTCTCACAGGGCCAATCGCGTGTGAAACTTCCCGCAAACCCCACTAATATACGTACCCCACTCGCACAGGCCCTTTCGCATGTGAAACTTCCTGTGAACCCCAGTAATACACATACCCCACTCGCACAGGGCCAATCGCGTGTGAAACTTCCCGTGAATCCCAGTAATACACGTACCCCACTAGCACAGGGCCAATCACGTGTGAAACTTCCCGTGAACCCCAGTAATACACGTACCCCACTCGCACAGGGCCTATCGCGTGTGAAACTTCCCGCAAACCCCAGTAATACACGTACCCCACTGGCACAGGGCCAATCATGTGTGAAACTTCCCACAAACCCTAGTAATACACGTACCCCACTCGCACAGGGCCAATCGCGTGTGAAACTTCCTGTGAACCCCAGTGATACACGTACCCCACTCGCACAGGCCCTTTCGCTTGCGAAACTTCCCGCGAATCCCAGTAATACACGTACCCCACTCGCACAGGGCCTATCGCGTGTGAAACTTCCTGCTAAACCCAGTAATACACGTACCCCACTCGCACAGGCCCTTTTGCGTGTGAAACTTCCCGCGAACCCCAGTAATACACGTACCCCACTCGCACAGGGCCTATCGCGTGTGAAACTTCCCGCAAACCCCAGTAATACACGTACCCCACTCGCACAGGCCCTTTCGCGTGTGAAACTTCCTGCGAACCCCAGTAATACACGTACCCCACTCGCAATGGGCCTATCGCATGTGAAACTTCCCGCGAACCCCAGTAATACACGTAACCCACTCGCACAGGGCCAATCGCGTGTGAAACTTCCCGCGAATCCCAGTAATACACGTACCCCACTCGCACAGGCCCTATCGCGTGCAAAACTTCCCGCAAATCCCAGTAATACACGTACCCCATTCGCATAGGGCCTATCGCGTGTGAAACTTCCCACGAACCCCAGTAATACACGTACCCCACTCGCACAGGCCCTTTCGCGTGTGAAACTTCCCGCGAAGCCCAGTAATACACGTACCCCACTCGCACAGGGCCAATCACGTGTGAAACTTCCCGCAAACCTCAGTAATACATGTACCCCACTCGCACAGGCCCTTTAGCGTGTGAAACTTCCCGCAAACCCCAGTAATACACGTACCCCACTCGCACAGGGCCAATCGCGTGTGAAACTTCGCGCAAATCCCAGTAATACACGTACCCCACTCGCACAGGGCCAATCGCGTGTGAAACTTCCCGCGAACCCCAGTAATACATGTACCCCACTCGCACAGGGCCAACCGCGTGTGAAACTTCCCACAAACCCCAGTAATCAACGTACCCCACTCACACAGGGCCAATCGCGTGTGAACTTCCCACGAACCCCAGTAATACACATACCACACTAGCACAGGACCAATCGCGTGTGAAACTTCCTGTGAACCCCAGTAATACACATACCCCACTCGCACAGGCCCTTTCGCTTGTGAAACTTCCCGCGAATCCCAGTAATACACGAACCCCACTCGCACAGGGCCTATCGCGTGTGAAACTTCCTGCGAACCACAGTAATACACGTACCCCACTCGCACAGGCCCTTTCGCGAGTGAAACTTCCCGCGAACCCCAGTAATACACGTACCCCACTCTCACAGGCCCTTTTGCGTGTGAAACTTCCCGCGAACCCCAGTAATACACGTACCCCACTCGCACACGCACTTTTGCGTGTGAAACTTCCCGCAAACCCCAGTAATACACGTACCCCACTCTCACAGGGCCAATCGCGTGTGAAACTTCCCGCAAACCCCACTAATATACGTACCCCACTCGCACAGGCCCTTTCGCATGTGAAACTTCCTGTGAACCCCAGTAATACACATACCCCACTCGCACAGGGCCAATCGCGTGTGAAACTTCCCGTGAATCCCAGTAATACACGTACCCCACTAGCACAGGGCCAATCACGTGTGAAACTTCCCGTGAACCCCAGTAATACACGTACCCCACTCGCACAGGGCCTATCGCGTGTGAAACTTCCCGCAAACCCCAGTAATACACGTACCCCACTGGCACAGGGCCAATCATGTGTGAAACTTCCCACAAACCCTAGTAATACACGTACCCCACTCGCACAGGGCCAATCGCGTGTGAAACTTCCTGTGAACCCCAGTGATACACGTACCCCACTCGCACAGGCCCTTTCGCTTGCGAAACTTCCCGCGAATCCCAGTAATACACGTACCCCACTCGCACAGGGCCTATCGCGTGTGAAACTTCCTGCTAAACCCAGTAATACACGTACCCCACTCGCACAGGCCCTTTTGCGTGTGAAACTTCCCGCGAACCCCAGTAATACACGTACCCCACTCGCACAGGGCCTATCGCGTGTGAAACTTCCCGCAAACCCCAGTAATACACGTACCCCACTCGCACAGGCCCTTTCGCGTGTGAAACTTCCTGCGAACCCCAGTAATACACGTACCCCACTCGCAATGGGCCTATCGCATGTGAAACTTCCCGCGAACCCCAGTAATACACGTAACCCACTCGCACAGGGCCAATCGCGTGTGAAACTTCCCGCGAATCCCAGTAATACACGTACCCCACTCGCACAGGCCCTATCGCGTGCAAAACTTCCCGCAAATCCCAGTAATACACGTACCCCATTCGCATAGGGCCTATCGCGTGTGAAACTTCCCACGAACCCCAGTAATACACGTACCCCACTCGCACAGGCCCTTTCGCGTGTGAAACTTCCCGCGAAGCCCAGTAATACACGTACCCCACTCGCACAGGGCCAATCACGTGTGAAACTTCCCGCAAACCTCAGTAATACATGTACCCCACTCGCACAGGCCCTTTAGCGTGTGAAACTTCCCGCAAACCCCAGTAATACACGTACCCCACTCGCACAGGGCCAATCGCGTGTGAAACTTCGCGCAAATCCCAGTAATACACGTACCCCACTCGCACAGGGCCAATCGCGTGTGAAACTTCCCGCGAACCCCAGTAATACATGTACCCCACTCGCACAGGGCCAACCGCGTGTGAAACTTCCCACAAACCCCAGTAATCAACGTACCCCACTCACACAGGGCCAATCGCGTGTGAACTTCCCACGAACCCCAGTAATACACATACCACACTAGCACAGGACCAATCGCGTGTGAAACTTCCTGTGAACCCCAGTAATACACATACGCCACTCGCACAGGCCCTTTCGCTTGTGAAACTTCCCGCGAATCCCAGTAATACACGTACCCCACTCGCACAGGGCCTATCGCGTGTGAAACTTCCTGCGAACCACAGTAATACACGTACCCCACTCGCACAGGCCCTTTCGCGTGTGAAACTTCCCGCGAACCCCAGTAATACACGTACCCCACTCGCACAGGGCCAATCGCGTGTGAAACTTCCCGCGAACCCCAGTAATACACGTACCCCACTCGCACAGGCCCTTTTGCGTGTGAAACTTCCCGCGAACACCAGTAATACACATACCCCACTCGTACAGGGCCTATCGCGTGTGAAACTTCCCGCAAACCCCAGTAATACACGTACCCCACTCGCACAGGCCCTTTCGCGTGTGAAACTTCCTGCGAACCCCAGTAATACACGTACCCCACTTGCACAGGGCCTAACGCATGTGAAACTTCCCGCGAACCCCAGTAATCAACGTACCCCACTCAAACAGGGCCAATCGCGTGTGAAACTTCCTGCGAACCCCAGTAATATACATACCCCACTCGCACAGGGCCAATCGCGTGTGAAACTTCCCGTGAACCCCAGTGATACACGTACCCAACTCGCACAGGCCCTTTCGCTTGCGAAACTTCCCGCGAATCCCAGTAATACACGTACCCCACTGGCACAGGGCCTATCGCGTGTGAAACTTCCTGCGAACCACAGTAATACACGTACCCCACTCGCACAGGCCCTTTCGCGTGTGAAACTTCCCGCGAACCCCAGTAATACACGTACCCCACTCTCGCAGGACCTTTTGCGTGTGAAACTTCCCACAAACCCCAGTAATACATGTACCCCACTCGCACAGGGCCTATCGCGTGTGAAACTTCCCGCAAACCCCAGTAATACACGTACCCCACTCGCACAGGCCCTTTCGCGTGTGAAACTTCCTGCGAACCCCAGTAATACACGTACCCCACTCGCACAGGGCCTATCCCATGTGAAACTTCCCGCGAAACCCAGTAATACACGTACCCCACTCGCAGAGGCCCAATCGCGTGTGAAACTTCCCGCGAATCCCAGTAATACACGTACTCCACTCGCACAGGCCCTTTCGTGTGCAAAACTTCCCGCAAATCCCAGTAATACACGTACCCCACTCGCATAGGGCCTATCGCGTGTGAAACTTCCCGCAAACCCCAGTAATACACGTACCCCACTTGCACAGGCCCTTTCGCGTGTGAAACTTCCCGCGAAGCCCAGTAATACATGTACCCCACTCGCACAGGGCCAATCACGTGTGAAACTTCCCGCAAACCCCAGTAATACACGTACCCCACTCGCACAGGCCCTTTTGCGTGTGAAACTTCCCGCAAACCCCAGTAATACACGTACCCCACTCGCACAGGGCCAATCGCGTGTGAAACTTCCCGCAAACCCCACTAATATACGTACCCCACTCGCACAGGCCCTTTCGCGTGTGAAACTTCCTGCGAACCCCAGTAATACACGTACCCCACTCGCACAGGGCCAATCGCGTGTGAAACTTCCCGCAAATCCCAGTAATACACTTACCCCACTCGCACAGGGCCAATCGCGTGTGAAACTTCCCGCGAACCCCAGTAATACACGTACCCCACACGCACAGGGCCAATCGCGCGTGAAACTTCCCAGGAACCCCAGTAATACACGTACCCCACTCGCACAGGCCCTTTCGCGTGTGAAACTTCCCGTGAACCCCAGTAATATATGTACCCCACCCGCACAGGGCCTATCGCGTGTGAAACTTCCTGCAAACCCCAGTAATACACATACCCCACTGGCACAGGGCCAATCATGTGTGAAACTTCCCACGAACCCCAGTAATACACGTACCCCACTCGCACAGGGCCAATCGCGTGTGAAACTTCCCGCGAACCCCAGTAATACACGTACCCCACTCGCACAGGCCCTTTCGCGTGTGAAACTTCCCGCGAACCCCAGTAATACACGTACCCCACTCGCACAGGCCAATCGTGTGTGAAACTTCCCAGGAACCCCAGTAATACACGTACCCCACTCGCACAGGCCCTTTCGCGTGTGAAACTTCCCGTGAACCCCAGTAATACATGTACCCCACCCGCACAGGGCCTATCGCGTGTGAAACTTCCTGCAAACCCCAGTAATACACGTACCCCACTGGCACAGGGCCAATCATGTGTGAAACTTCCCACGAACCCCAGTAATACACGTACCCCACTCGCACAGGGCCAATCGCGTGTGAAACTTCCCGCGAACCCCAGTAATACACGTACCCCACTCGCACAGGCCCTTTCGCGTGTGAAACTTCCCGCGAACCCCAGTAATACACGTACCCCACTCGCACAGGCCAATCGTGTGTGAAACTTCCTGTGAACCCCAGTAATACACGTACCCCACTCACACAGGCCCTTTTGCGTGTGAAACTTCCCGCGAACGCCAGTAATACACGTACCCCACTCACACAGGGCCTATCGCGTGCAAAACTTCCTGCGAACCCCAGTGAAACATGTACCCCACTCGCACAGGGCCAATCGCGTTTGAAACTTCCCGCGAATCCCAGTAATACACGTACCCCACTCGCACAGAGCCAATCGCGTGTGAAACGTCCCGCGAACCCCAGTAATACACGTACCCCACTCGCACAGGGCCAATCGCGTGTGAAACTTCCCGGGAACCCCAGTAATCAACGTACCCCACTCACACAGGGCCAATCGCGTGTGAAACTTCCCGCGAACCCCAGTAATACACATACCCCACTCGCACAGGGCCAATCGCGTGTGAAACTTCCCATGAACCCCAGTAATACACATACCCCACTCGCACAGGCCCTTTCGCTTGTGAAACTTCCCGCAAACCCCACTAATATACGTACCCCACTCGCACAGGCCCTTTCGCGTGTGAAACTTCCTTCGAACCCCAGTAATACACGTACCCCACTCGCACAGGGCCAATCGCGTGTGAAACTTCCTGCAAATCCCAGTGATACACTTACCCCACTCGCACAGGGCCAATCGCGTGTGAAACTTCCCGCGAACCCCAGTAATACACGTACCCCACACGCACAGGGCCAATCGCGCGTGTAACTTCCCAGGAACCCCAGTAATACACGTACCCCACTCGCACAGGCCCTTTCGCGTGTGAAACTTCCCGCAAACCTCAGTAATACACGTACCCCACTGGCACACGGCCAATCATGTGTGAAACTTCCCACAAACCCCAGTAATACACGTACCCCACTCGCACAGGGCCAATCGCGTGTGAAACTTCCCGCGAACCCCAGTAATACACGTACCCCACTCGCACAGGCCCTTTCGTGTGTGAAACTTCCCGTGAACCCCAGTAATACACGTACCCCACTCGCACAGGGCCAATCGTGTGTGAAACTTCCCGCGAACCCCAGTAATACACGTACCCCACTCGCACAGGCCCTTTTGCGTGTGAAACTTCCCGCAAATCCCAGTAATACACGTACCCCACTCGCACAGGCCCTTTCGCTTGCAAAACTTCCCGCGAATCCCAGTAATACACGTACCCCACTTGCACAGGGCCTATCACGTGTGAAACTTCCTGCGAACCACAGTAATACACGTACCCCTCCCGCACAGGCCCTTTTGCGTGTGAAACTTCCCGCGAACCCCAGTAATACACGTACCCCACTCGCACAGGGCCAATCGCGTTTGAAACTTCCCGCGAATCCCAGTAATACACGTACCCCACTCGCACAGGGCCAATCGCGTGTGAAACTTCCCGTGAACCCCAGTAATACATGTACCCCACTCGCACAGGGCCATTCACGTGTGAAACTTCCCGCGAACCCCAGCAATCAATGTACCCCACTCACACAGGGGCAATCGCGTGTGAAACTTCCCGTGAACCCCAGTAATACACATTCCCCACTCGCACAGGCCCTTTCGCTTGCAAAACTTCCCGCGAATCCCAGTAATACACGTACCCCACTTGCACAGGGCCTATCACGTGTGAAACTTCCTGCGAACCACAGTAATACACGTATCCCACTCGCACAGGCCCTTTCGCGTGTGAAACTTCCCGCGAACCCCAGTAATATACGTACCCCACTCGCACAGGGCCAATCGCGTGTGAAACTTCCCGCGAACCCCAGTAATACACGTACCCCACTCGCACAGGCCCTTTTCCGTGTGAAACTTCCCGCGAACCCCAGTAATACACGTACCCCACTCGCACAGGGCCTTTTGCGTGTGAAACTTCCCGTGAACCCCAGTAATACACGTACCCCACTCGCACAGGGACAATCGTGTGTGAAACTTCCTGCGAACCCCAGTAATACATGTACCCCACTCACACAGGCCCTTTTGCGTGTGAAACTTCCCGCGAACCCCAGTAATACACGTACCCCACTCACACAGGGCCTATCGCTTGCAAAACTTCCTGCGAACCCCAGTAATACATGTACCCCACTCGCACAGGGCCAATCGCGTTTGAAACTTCCCGCGAATACCAGTAATACACGTACCCCACTCGCACAGGGCCAATCGCGTGTGAAACTTCCCGCGAACCCCAGTAATACATGTACCCCACTCGCACAGGGCCAATCGCGTGTGAAACTTCCCGCGAACCCCAGTAATCAACGTACCCCACTCACACAGGGCCAATCGCGTGTGAAACTTCCCGTGAACCCCAGTAATACACATACCCCACTCGCACAGGGCCAATCGCGTGTGAAACTTCCCGTGAACCCCAGTAATACACATACCCCACTCGCACAGGCCCTTTCGCTTGCGAAACTTCCCGCGAACCCCAGTAATACACATACCCCACTCGCACAGGGCCAATCGCGTGTGAAACTTCCCGTGAACCCCAGTAATACACATACCCCACTCGCACAGGCCCTCTCTTTTGTGAAACTTCCCGCAAACCGCACTAATATACGTACCCCACTCGCACAGGCCCTTTCGCGTGTGAAACTTCCTGCGAACCCCAGTAATACACGTATCCCACTCGCACAGGGCCAATCGCGCGTGAAACTTCCCGCAAATCCCAGTGATACACTTACCCCACTCGCACAGGGCCAATCGCGTTTGAAACTTCCCGCGAACCCCAGTAATACACGTACCCCACACGCACAGGGCCAATCGCGCGTGAAACTTCCCAGGAACCCCAGTAATACACGTACCCCACTCGCACAGGCCCTTTCGCGTGTGAAACTTCCCGTGAACCCCATTAATACATGTACCCCACTCGCACAGGGCCTATCGCGTGTGAAACTTCCCGCAAACTCCAGTAATACACGTACCCCAATGGCACAGGGCCAATTATGTGTGGAACTTCCCACAAACCCCAGTAATACACGTACCCCACTCGCACAGGGCCAATCGCGTGTGAAACTTCCGGCAAACCCCACTAATATACGTACCCCACTCGCACAGGCCCTTTCGCGTGTGAAACTTCCTGCGAACCCCAGTAATACACATACCCCACTCGCACAGGGCCAATCGCGTGTGAAACTTCCCGCAAATCCCAGTAATACACGTACCCCACTCGCACAGGGCCAATCGCGTGTGAAACTTCCCGCTAACCCCAGTAATCAACGTACCCCACTCGCACAGGGCCAACCGCATGTGAACTTCCCGCGAACCCCAGTAATACACATACCACACTCGCACAGGACCAATCGCGTGTGAAACTTCCTGTGAACCCCAGTAATACACATACCCCACTCGCACAGGCCCTTTCGCTTGTGAAACTTCCCGCGAATCCCAGTAATACACGTACCCCACTCGCACAGGGCCTATCGCGTGTGAAACTTCCTGCGAACCACAGTAATACACGTACCCCACTCGCACAGGCTCTTTCGCGTGTGAAACTTCCCGCGAACCCCAGTAATACACGTACCCCACTCTCACAGGCCCTTTTGCGTGTGAAACTTCCCGCGAACCCCAGCAATACACGTACCCCACTCGCACACGCACTTTTGCGTGTGAAACTTCCCGCAAACCCCAGTAATACACGTACCCCACTCTCACAGGGCCAATCGCGTGTGAAACTTTCCGCAAACCCCACTAATATACGTACCCCACTCGCACAGGCCCTTTCGCATGTGAAACTTCCTGTGAACCCCAGTAATACACATACCCCACTCGCACAGGGCCAATCGCGTGTGAAACTTCCCGTGAATCCCAGTAATACACGTACCCCACTAGCACAGGGCCAATCACGTGTGAAACTTCCCGTGAACCCCAGTAATACACGTACCCCACTCGCACAGGGCCTATCGCGTGTGAAACTTCCCGCAAACCCCAGTAATACACGTACCCCACTGGCACAGGGCCAATCATGTGTGAAACTTCCCACAAACCCTAGTAATACACGTACCCCACTCGCACAGGGCCAATCGCGTGTGAAACTTCCTGTGAACCCCAGTGATACACGTACCCCACTCGCACAGGCGCTTTCGCTTGCGAAACTTCCCGCGAATCCCAGTAATACACGTACCCCACTCGCAAAGGGCCTTTCGCGTGTGAAACTTCCTGCGAACCACAATAATACACGTACCCCACTCGCACAGGCCCTTTTGCGTGTGAAACTTCCCACGAACCCCAGTAATACACGTACCCCACTCGCACAGGGCCTATCGCGTGTGAAACTTCCCGCTAACCCCAGTAATACACGTACCCCACTCGCACAGGCCCTTTTGCGTGTGAAACTTCCCGCGAACCCCAGTAATACACGTACCCCACTCGCACAGGGCCTATCGCGTGTGAAACTTCCCGCAAACCCCAGTAATACACGTACCCCACTCGCACAGGCCCTTTCGCGTGTGAAACTTCCTGCGAACCCCAGTAATACACGTACCCCACTCGCAATGGGCCTATCGAATGTGAAACTTCCCGCGAACCCCAGTAATACACGTAACCCACTCGCACAGGGCCAATCGCGTGTGAAACTTCCCGCGAATCCCAGTAATACACGTACCCCACTCGCACAGGCCCTTTCGCGTGCAAAACTTCCCGCAAATCCCAGTAATACACGTACCCCATTCGCATAGGGCCTATCGCGTGTGAAACTTCCCACGAACCCCAGTAATACACATACCCCACTCGCACAGGCCCTTTCGCGTGTGAAACTTCCCGCGAAGCCCAGTAATACACGTACCCCACTCGCACAGGGCCAATCACGTGTGAAACTTCCCGCAAACCCCAGTAATCAACGTACCCCACTCACACAGGGCCAATCGCGTGTGAACTTCCCGCGAACCCCAGTAATACACATACCACACTAGCACAGGACCAATCGCGTGTGAAACTTCCTGTGAACCCCAGTAATACACATACCCCACTCGCACAGGCCCTTTCGCTTGTGAAACTTCCCACGAACCCCAGTAATACACGTACCCCACTCGCACAGGGCCTATCGCGTGTGAAACTTCCCGCTAACCCCAGTAATACACGTACCCCACTCGCACAGGCCCTTTTGCGTGTGAAACTTCCCGCGAACCCCAGTAATACACGTACCCCACTCGCACAGGGCCTATCGCGTGTGAAACTTCCCGCAAACCCCAGTAATACACGTACCCCACTCGCACAGGCCCTTTCGCGTGTGAAACTTCCTGCGAACCCCAGTAATACACGTACCCCACTCGCAATGGGCCTATCGAATGTGAAACTTCCCGCGAACCCCAGTAATACACGTAACCCACTCGCACAGGGCCAATCGCGTGTGAAACTTCCCGCGAATCCCAGTAATACACGTACCCCACTCGCACAGGCCCTTTCGCGTGCAAAACTTCCCGCAAGTCCCAGTAATACACGTACCCCATTCGCATAGGGCCTATCGCGTGTGAAACTTCCCACGAACCCCAGTAATACACGTACCCCACTCGCACAGGCCCTTTCGCGTGTGAAACTTCCCGCGAAGCCCAGTAATACACGTACCCCACTCGCACAGGGCCAATCACGTGTGAAACTTCCCGCAAACCCCAGTAATCAACGTACCCCACTCACACAGGGCCAATCGCGTGTGAACTTCCCGCGAACCCCAGTAATACACATACCACACTAGCACAGGACCAATCGCGTGTGAAACTTCCTGTGAACCCCAGTAATACACATACCCCACTCGCACAGGCCCTTTCGCTTGTGAAACTTCCCGCGAATCCCAGTAATACACGTACCCCACTCGCACAGGGCCTATCGCGTGTGAAACTTCCTGCGAACCACAGTAATACACGTACCCCACTCGCACAGGCCCTTTCGCGTGTGAAACTTCCCGCAAACCCCAGTAATACACGTACCCCACTCGCACAGGCCCTTTCGCGTGTGAAACTTCCTGCGAACCCCAGTAATACACGTACCCCACTCGCAATGGGCCTATCGAATGTGAAACTTCCCGCGAACCCCAGTAATACACGTAACCCACTCGCACAGGGCCAATCGCGTGTGAAACTTCCCGCGAATCCCAGTAATACACGTACCCCACTCGCACAGGCCCTTTCGCGTGCAAAACTTCCCGCAAATCCCAGTAATACACGTACCCCATTCGCATAGGGCCTATCGCGTGTGAAACTTCCCACGAACCCCAGTAATACACGTACCCCACTCGCACAGGCCCTTTCGCGTGTGAAACTTCCCGCGAAGCCCAGTAATACACGTACCCCACTCGCACAGGGCCAATCACGTGTGAAACTTCCAGCAAACCCCAGTAATCAACGTACCCCACTCACACAGGGCCAATCGCGTGTGAACTTCCCGCGAACCCCAGTAATACACATACCACACTAGCACAGGACCAATCGCGTGTGAAACTTCCTGTGAACCCCAGTAATACACATACCCCACTCGCACAGGCCCTTTCGCTTGTGAAACTTCCCGCGAATCCCAGTAATACACGTACCCCACTCGCACAGGGCCTATCGCGTGTGAAACTTCCTGCGAACCACAGTAATACACGTACCCCACTCGCACAGGCCCTTTCGCGTGTGAAACTTCCCGCAAACCCCAGTAATACACGTACCCCACTCGCACAGGCCCTTTCGCGTGTGAAACTTCCTGCGAACCCCAGTAATACACGTACCCCACTCGCAATGGGCCTATCGAATGTGAAACTTCCCGCGGACCCCAGTAATACACGTAACCCACTCGCACAGGGCCAATCGCGTGTGAAACTTCCCGCGAATCCCAGTAATACACGTACCCCACTCGCACAGGCCCTTTCGCGTGCAAAACTTCCCGCAAATCCCAGTAATACACGTACCCCATTCGCATAGGGCCTATCGCGTGTGAAACTTCCCACGAACCCCAGTAATACACGTACCCCACTCGCACAGGCCCTTTTGCGTGTGAAACTTCCCGCGAAGCCCAGTAATACACGTACCCCACTCGCACAGGGCCAATCACGTGTGAAACTTCCCGCAAACCCCAGTAATCAACGTACCCCACTCACACAGGGCCAATCGCGTGTGAACTTCCCGCGAACCCCAGTAATACACATACCACACTAGCACAGGACCAATCGCGTGTGAAACTTCCTGTGAACCCCAGTAATACACATACCCCACTCGCACAGGCCCTTTCGCTTGTGAAACTTCCCGCGAATCCCAGTAATACACGTACCCCACTCGCACAGGGCCTATCGCGTGTGAAACTTCCTGCGAACCACAGTAATACACGTACCCCACTCGCACAGGCCCTTTCGCGTGTGAAACTTCCCGCGAACCCCAGTAATACACGTACCCCACTCGCACAGGCCCTTTTGCGTGTGAAACTTCCCGCGAACACCAGTAATACACGTACCCCACTCGCACAGGGCCTATCGCGTGTGTAACTTCCCGCAAACCCCAGTAATACACGTACCCCACTCGCACAGGCCCTTTCGCGTGTGAAACTTCCTGCGAACCCCAGTAATACACGTACCCCACTTGCACAGGGCCTAACGCATGTGAAACTTCCCGCGAACCCCAGTAATCAACGTACCCCACTCAAACAGGGCCAATCGCGTGTGAAACTTCCTGCGAACCCCAGTAATATACATACCCCACTCGCACAGGGCCAATCGCGTGTGAAACTTCCCGTGAACCCCAGTGATACACGTACCCCACTCGCACAGGCCCTTTCGCTTGCGAAACTTCCCGCGAATCCCAGTAATACACGTACCCCACTGGCACAGGGCCTATCGCGTGTGAAACTTCCTGCGAACCACAGTAATACACGTACCCCACTCGCACAGGCCCTTTCGCGTGTGAAACTTCCCGCGAACCCCAGTAATACACGTACCCCACTCTCACAGGCCCTTTTGCGTGTGAAACTTCCTACAAACCCCAGTAATACATGTACCCCACTCGCACAGGGCCTATCGCGTGTGAAACTTCCCGCAAACCCCAGTAATACACGTACCCCACTCGCACAGGCCCTTTCGTGTGTGAAACTTCCTGCGAACCCCAGTAATACACGTACCCCACTCGCACAGGGCCTATCCCATGTGAAACTTCCCGCGAAACCCAGTAATACACGTACCCCACTCGCAGAGGCCCAATCGCGTGTGAAACTTCCCGCGAATCCCAGTAATACACGTACCCCACTCGCACAGGCCCTTTCGTGTGCAAAACTTCCCGCAAATCCCAGTAATACACGTACCCCACTCGCATAGGGCCTATCGCGTGTGAAACTTCCCGCGAACCCCAGTAATACACGTACCCCACTTGCACAGGCCCTTTCGCGTGTGAAACTTCCCGCGAAGCCCAGTAATACATGTACCCCACTCGCACAGGGCCAATCACGTGTGAAACTTCCCGCGAACCCCAGTAATACACGTACCCCACTCGCACAGGCCCTTTTGCGTGTGAAACTTCCCGCAAACCCCAGTAATACACGTACCCCACTCGCACAGGGCCAATCGCGTGTGAAACTTCGCGCAAACCCCACTAATATACGTACCCCACTCGCACAGGCCCTTTCGCGTGTGAAACTTCCTGCGAACCCCAGTAATACACGTACCCCACTCGCACAGGGCCAATCGCGTGTGAAACTTCCCGCAAATCCCAGTAATACACTTACCCCACTCGCACAGGGCCAATCGCGTGTGAAACTTCCCGCGAACCCCAGTAATACACGTACCCCACACGCACAGGGCCAATCGCGCGTGAAACTTCCCAGGAACCCCAGTAATACACGTACCCCACTCGCACAGGCCCTTTCGCGTGTGAAACTTCCTTCGAACCCCAGTAATACACGTACCCCACTCGCACAGGGCCAATCGCGTGTGAAACTTCCTGCAAACCCCAGTAATACACTTACCCCACTCGCACAGGGCCAATCGCGTGTGAAACTTCCCGCGAACCCCAGTAATACACGTACCCCACACGCACAGGGCCAATCGCGTGTGAAACTTCCCGCGAACCCCAGTAATACACGTACCCCACTCGCACAGGCCCTTTCGCGTGTGAAACTTCCTGCGAACCCCAGTAATACACGTACCCCACTCGCACAGGCCAATCGTGTGTGAAACTTCCCGCGAACCCCAGTAATACACGTACCCCACTCACACAGGCCCTTTTGCGTGTGAAACTTCCCGCGAACCCCAGTAATACACGTACCCCAATCACACAGGGCCTATCGCGTGCAAGACTTCCTGCGAACCCCAGTGAAACATGTACCCCACTCGCACAGGGCCAATCGCGTTTGAAACGTCCCGCGAACCCCAGTAATACACGTACCCCACTCGCACAGGGCCAATCGCGTGTGAAACTTCCCGGGAACCCCAGTAATCAACGTACCCCACTCACACAGGGCCAATCGCGTGTGAAACTTCCCGCGAACCCCAGTAATACACGTACCCCACTCGCACAGGCCCTTTCGCGTGTGAAACTTCCTGCGAACCCCAGTAATACACGTACCCCACTCGCACAGGCCAATCGTGTGTGAAACTTCCCGCGAACCCCAGTAATACACGTACCCCACTCACACAGGCCCTTTTGCGTGTGAAACTTCCCGCGAACCCCAGTAATACACGTACCCCAATCACACAGGGCCTATCGCGTGCAAGACTTCCTGCGAACCCCAGTGAAACATGTACCCCACTCGCACAGGGCCAATCGCGTTTGAAACGTCCCGCGAACCCCAGTAATACACGTACCCCACTCGCACAGGGCCAATCGCGTGTGAAACTTCCCGGGAACCCCAGTAATCAACGTACCCCACTCACACAGGGCCAATCGCGTGTGAAACTTCCTGCGAACCCCAGTAATACACATACCCCACTCGCACAGGGCCAATCGCGTGTGAAACTTCCCGTGAACCCCAGTAATACACATACCCCACTCGCACAGGCCCTTTCGCTTGTGAAACTTCCCGCAAACCCCACTAATATACGTACCCCACTCGCACAGGCCCTTTCGCGTGTGAAACTTCCTTCGAACCCCAGTAATACACGTACCCCACTCGCACAGGGCCAATCGCGTGTGAAACTTCCTGCAAATCCCAGTGATACACTTACCCCACTCGCACAGGGCCAATCGCGTGTGAAACTTCCTGCGAACCCCAGTAATACACGTACCCCACACGCACAGGGCCAATCGCGTGTGAAACTTCCCGCGAACCCCAGTAATACACGTACCCCACTCGCACAGGGCCAATCGCGTGTGAAACTTCCCGCGAACCCCAGTAATACACGTACCCCACTCGCACAGGCCCTTTTGCGTGTGAAACTTCCCGCGAACCCCAGTAATACACGTACCCCACTCGCACAGGGCCAATCGCGTTTGAAACTTCCCGCGAATCCCAGTAATACACGTACCCCACTCGCACAGGGCCAATCGCGTGTGAAACTTCCCGCGAACCCCAGTAATACATGTACCCCACTCGCACAGGGCCATTCACGTGTGAAACTTCCCAGGAACCCCAGTAATACACGTACCCCACTCGCACAGGCCCTTTCGCGTGTGAAACTTCCTTCGAACCCCAGTAATACACGTACCCCACTCGCACAGGGCCAATCGCGTGTGAAACTTCCTGCAAACCCCAGTAATACACTTACCCCACTCGCACAGGGCCAATCGCGTGTGAAACTTCCCGCGAACCCCAGTAATACACGTACCCCACACGCACAGGGCCAATCGCGTGTGAAACTTCCCGCGAACCCCAGTAATACACGTACCCCACTCACACAGGCTCTTTTGCGTGTGAAACTTCCCGCGAACCCCAGTAATACACGTACCCCAATCACACAGGGCCTATCGCGTGCAAGACTTCCTGCGAACCCCAGTGAAACATGTACCCCACTCGCACAGGGCCAATCGCGTTTGAAACGTCCCGCGAACCCCAGTAATACACGTACCCCACTCGCACAGGGCCAATCGCGTGTGAAACTTCCCGGGAACCCCAGTAATCAACGTACCCCACTCACACAGGGCCAATCGCGTGTGAAACTTCCTGCGAACCCCAGTAATACACATACCCCACTCGCACAGGGCCAATCGCGTGTGAAACTTCCCGTGAACCCCAGTAATACACATACCCCACTCGCACAGGCCCTTTCGCTTGTGAAACTTCCCGCAAACCCCACTAATATACGTACCCCACTCGCACAGGCCCTTTCGCGTGTGAAACTTCCTTCGAACCCCAGTAATACACGTACCCCACTCGCACAGGGCCAATCGCGTGTGAAACTTCCTGCAAATCCCAGTGATACACTTACCCCACTCGCACAGGGCCAATCGCGTGTGAAACTTCCTGCGAACCCCAGTAATACACGTACCCCACACGCACAGGGCCAATCGCGTGTGAAACTTCCCGCGAACCCCAGTAATACACGTACCCCACTCGCACAGGGCCAATCGCGTGTGAAACTTCCCGCGAACCCCAGTAATACAGGTACCCCACTCGCACAGGCCCTTTTGCGTGTGAAACTTCCCGCGAACCCCAGTAATACACGTACCCCACTCGCACAGGGCCAATCGCGTTTGAAACTTCCCGCGAATCCCAGTAATACACGTACCCCACTCGCACAGGGCCAATCGCGTGTGAAACTTCCCGCGAACCCCAGTAATACATGTACCCCACTCGCACAGGGCCATTCACGTGTGAAACTTCCCGCGAACCCCAGCAATCAATGTACCCCACTCACACAGGGGCAATCGCGCGTGAAACTTCCCAGGAACCCCAGTAATACACGTACCCCACTCGCACAGGCCCTTTCGATTGTGAAACTTCCCGTGAACCCCAGTAATAGATGTACCCCACTCGCACAGGGCCTATCGCGTGTGAAACTTCCCGCAAACCCCAGTAATACACGTACCCCACTGGCACAGGGCCAATCATGTGTGAAACTTCCCACAAACCCCAGTAATACACGTACCCCACTCGCACAGGGCCAATCGCGTGTGAATCTTCCCGCGAACCCCAGTAATACACATACCCCACTCGCACAGGCACTTTCGCGTGTGAAACTTCCCGCGAACCCCAGTAATACACGTACCCCACTCGCACAGGGCCAATCGTGTGTGAAACTTCCCGCGAACCCCAGTAATACACGTACCCCACTCACACAGGCCCTTTTGCGTGTGAAACTTCCCGCGAACCCCAGTAATACACGTACCCCACTCGCACAGGGCCAATCGCGTTTGAAACTTCCCGCGAATACCAGTAATACACGTACCCCACTCGCACAGGGCCAATCGCGTGTGAAACTTCCCGCGAACCCCAGTAATACATGTACCCCACTCGCACAGGGCCAATCGCGTGTGAAACTTCCCGCGAACCCCAGTAATCAATGTACCCCACTCACACAGGGCCAATCGCGTGTGAAACTTCCCGTGAACCCCAGTAATACACATACCCCACTCGCACAGGGCCAATCGCGTGTGAAACTTCCCGTGAACCCCAGTAATACACATACCCCACTCGCACAGGCCCTTTCGCTTGCAAAACTTCCCGCGAACCCCAGTAATACATGTACCCCACTCGCACAGGGCCAATCGCGTGTGAAACTTCCCGCGAACCCCAGTAATCAACGTACCCCACTCACACAGGGCCAATCGCGTGTGAAACTTCCCGTGAACCCCAGTAATACACATACCCCACTCGCACAGGGCCAATCGCGTGTGAAACTTCCCGTGAACCCCAGTAATACACATACCCCACTCGCACAGGCCCTTTCGCTTGCGAAACTTCCCGCGAATCCCAGTAATACACGTACCCCACTCGCACAGGGCCTATCACGTGTGAAACTTCCTGCGAACCACAGTAATACACGTATCCTACTCGCACAGGCCCTTTCGCGTGTGAAACTTCCCGCGAACCCCAGTAATACACGTACCCCACTCGCACAGGGCCAATCGCGTGTGAAACTTCCCGCGAACCCCAGTAATACACGTACCCCACTCGCACTGGCCCTTTTGCGTGTGAAACTTCCCGCGAACCCCAGTAATACACGTACCCCACTCGCACAGGGCCTTTCACGTGTGAAACTTCCCGTGAACCCCAGTAATACATGTACCCCACTCGCACAGGGCCTATCGCGTGTGAAACTTCCTGCAAACCCCAGTAATACACATACCCCACTGGCACAGGGCCAATCATGTGTGAAACTTCCCACGAACCCCAGTAATACACGTACCCCACTCGCACAGGGCCAATCGCGTGTGAAACTTCCCGCAAACCCCACTAATATACGTACCCCACTCGCACAGGCCCTTTTGCGTGTGAAACTTCCTGCGAACCCCAGTAATACACGTACCCCACTCGCACAGGGCCAATCGCGTGTGAAACTTCCCGCGAACCCCAGTAATACACGTACCCCACACGCACAGGGCCAATCGCGCGTGAAACTTCCCAGGAACCCCAGTAATACACGTACCCCACTCGCACAGGCCCTTTCGATTGTGAAACTTCCCGTGAACCCCAGTAATAGATGTACCCCACTCGCACAGGGCCTATCGCGTGTGAAACTTCCCGCGAACCCCAGTAATACACGTACCCCACTCACACAGGCCCTTTTGCGTGTGAAACTTCCCGCGAACCCCAGTAATACACGTACCCCACTCGCACAGGGCCAATCGCGTTTGAAACTTCCCGCGAATACCAGTAATACACGTACCCCACTAGCACAGGGCCAATCGCGTGTGAAACTTCCCGCGAACCCCAGTAATACATGTACCCCACTCGCACAGGGCCAATCGCGTGTGAAACTTCCCGCGAACACCAGTAATCAATGTACCCCACTCACACAGGGCCAATCGCGTGTGAAACTTCCCGTGAACCCCAGTAATACACATACCCCACTCGCACAGGGCCAATCGCGTGTGAAACTTCCCGTGAACCCCAGTAATACACATACCCCACTCGCACAGGCCCTTTCGCTTGCAAAACTTCCCGCGAACCCCAGTAATACATGTACCCCACTCGCACAGGGCCAATCGCGTGTGAAACTTCCCGCGAACCCCAGTAATCAACGTACCCCACTCACACAGGGCCAATCGCGTGTGAAACTTCCCGTGAACCCCAGTAATACACATACCCCACTCGCACAGGGCCAATCGCGTGTGAAACTTCCCGTGAACCCCAGTAATACACATACCCCACTCGCACAGGCCCTTTCGCTTGCGAAACTTCCCGCGAATCCCAGTAATACACGTACCCCACTCGCACAGGGCCTATCACGTGTGAAACTTCCTGCGAACCACAGTAATACACGTATCCTACTCGCACAGGCCCTTTCGCGTGTGAAACTTCCCGCGAACCCCAGTAATACACGTACCCCACTCGCACAGGGCCAATCGCATGTGAAACTTCCCGCGAACCCCAGTAATACACGTACCCCACTCGCACAGGCCCTTTTGCGTGTGAAACTTCCCGCGAACCCCAGTAATACACGTACCCCACTCGCACAGGGCCTTTCGCGTGTGAAACTTCCCGTGAACCCCAGTAATACATGTACCCCACTCGCACAGGGCCTATCGCGTGTGAAACTTCCTGCAAACCCCAGTAATACACGTACCCCACTGGCACAGGGCCAATCATGTGTGAAACTTCCCACGAACCCCAGTAATACACGTACCCCACTCGCACAGGGCCAATCGCGTGTGAAACTTCCCGCAAACCCCACTAATATACGTACCCCACTCGCACAGGCCCTTTCGCGTGTGAAACTTCCTGCGAACCCCAGTAATACACGTACCCCACTCGCACAGGGCCAATCGCGTGTGAAACTTCCCGCAAATCCCAGTAATACACTTACCCCACTCGCACAGGGCCAATCGCGTGTGAAACGTCCCGCGAACCCCAGTAATACACGTACCCCACACGCACAGGGCCAATCGCGCGTGAAACTTCCCAGGAACCCCAGTAATACACGTACCCCACTCGCACAGGCCCTTTCGCGTGTGAAAATTCACGTGAACCCCAGTAATACATGTACCCCACCCGCACAGGGCCTATCGCGTGTGAAACTTCCTGCAAACCCCAGTAATACACGTACCCCACTGGCACAGGGCCAATCATGTGTGAAACTTCCCACAAACCCCAGTAATACACGTACCCCACTCGCACAGGGCCAATCGCGTGTGAAACTTCCCGCGAACCCCAGTAATACACGTACCCCACTCGCACAGGCCCTTTCGCGTGTGAAACTTCCCGCGAACCCCAGTAATACACGTACCCCACTCGCACAGGCCAATTGTGTGTGAAACTTCCTGCGAACCCCAGTAATACACGTACCCCACTCACACAGGCCCTTTTGCGTGTGAAACTTCCCGCGAACCCCAGTTATACACGTACCCCACTCACACAGGGCCTATCGCGTGCAAAACTTCCTGCGAACCCCAGTGAAACATGTACCCCACTCGCACAGGGCCAATCGCGTTTGAAACTTCCCGCGAATCCCAGTAATACACGTACCCCACTCGCACAGGGCCAATCGCGTGTGAAACGTCCCGCGAACCCCAGTAATACACGTACCCCACTCGCACAGGGCCAATCGCGTGTGAAACTTCCCGGGAACCCCAGTAATCAACGTACCCCACTCACACAGGGCCAATCGCGTGTGAAACTTCCCGCGAACCCCAATAATACACATACCCCACTCGCACAGGGCCAATCGCGTGTGAAACTTCCCGTGAACCCCAGTAATACACATACCCCACTCGCACAGGCCCTTTCGCTTGTGAAACTTCCCGCAAACCCCACTAATATACGTACCCCACTCGCACAGGCCCTTTCGCGTGTGAAACTTCCTGCGAACCCCAGTAATACACGTACCCCACTCGCACAGGGCCAATCGCATGTGAAACTTCCTGCAAATCCCAGTGATACACTTACCCCACTCGCACAGGGCCAATCGCGTGTGAAACTTCCCGCGAACCCCAGTAATACACGTACCCCACACGCACAGGGCCAATCGCGCGTGTAACTTCCCAGGAACCCCAGTAATACACGTACCCCACTCGCACAGGCCCTTTCGCGTGTGAAACTTCCCGTGAACCCCAGTAATACATGTACCCCACTCGCACAGGGCATATCGCGTGTGAAACTTCCCGCAAACCTCAGTAATACACGTACCCCACTGGCACAGGGCCAATCATGTGTGAAACTTCCCACAAACCCCAGTAATACACGTACCCCACTCGCACAGGGCCAATCGCGTGTGAAACTTCCCGCGAACCCCAGTAATACACGTACCCCACTCGCACAGGCCCTTTCGCGTGTGAAACTTCCCGCGAACCCCAGTAATACACGTACCCCACTCGCACAGGGCCAATCGTGTGTGAAACTTCCCGCGAACCCCAGTAATACACGTACCCCACTCACACAGGCCCTTTTGCGTGTGAAACTTCGCGCGAACCCCAGTAATACACGTACCCCACTCACACAGGGCCTATCGCGTGCAAAACCTCCTGCGAACCCCAGTAATACATTTACCCCACTCGCACAGGGCCAATCGCGTTTGAAACTTCCCGCGAATCCCAGTAATACACGTACCCCACTCGCACAGGGCCAATCGCGTGTGAAACTTCCCGCGAACCCCAGTAATACATGTACCCCACTCGCACAGGGCCATTCACGTGTGAAACTTCCCGCGAACCCCAGCAATCAATGTACCCCACTCACACAGGGGCAATCGCGTGTGAAACTTCCCGTGAACCCCAGTAATACACATACCCCACTCGCACAGGCCCTTTCGCTTGCAAAACTTCCCGCGAATCCCAGTAATACACGTACCCCACTTGCACAGGGCCTATCACGTGTGAAACTTCCTGCGAACCACAGTAATACACGTATCCCACTCGCACAGGCCCTTTCGCGTGTGAAACTTCCCGCGAACCCCAGTAATACACGTACCCCACTCGCACAGGCCCTTTTGCGTGTGAAACTTCCTGTGAACCCCAGTAATACACGTACCCCACTCGCACAGGGACAATCGTGTGTGAAACTTCCCACGAACCCCAGTAATACATGTACCCCACTCACACAGGCCCTTTTTGCGTGTGAAACTTCCCGCGAACCCCAGTAATACACGTACCCCACTCACACAGGGCCTATCGCGTGCAAAACTTCCTGCGAACCTCAGTAATACATGTACCCCACTCGCACAGGGCCAATCGCGTTTGAAACTTCCCGCGAATCCCAGTAATACATGTACCCCACTCGCACAGGGCCAATCGCGTGTGAAACTTCCCGCGAACCCCAGTAATCAACGTACCCCACTCACACAGGGCCAATCACGTGTGAAACTTCCCGTGAACCCCAGTAATACACATACCACACTCGCACAGGGCCAATCGCGTGTGAAACTTCCCGTGAACCCCAGTAATACACATACCCCACTCGCACAGGCCCTTTCGCTTGCGAAACTTCCCGCGAACCCCAGTAATACACATACCCCACTCGCACAGGGCCAATCGCGTGTGAAACTTCCCGTGAACCCCAGTAATACACATACCCCACTCGCACAGGCCCTTTCGCTTGTGAAACTTCCCGCAAACCCCACTAATATACGTACCCCACTCGCACAGGCCCTTTCGCGTGTGAAACTTCCTGCGAACCCCAGTAATACACGTACACCACTCGCACAGGGCCAATCGCGCGTGAAACTTCCCGCAAATCCCAGTGATACACTTACCCCACTCGCACAGGGCCAATTGCATGTGAAACTTCCCGTGAACCCCAGTAATACACGCACCCCACACGCACAGGGCCTATCGCGTGTGAAACTTCCCGCAAACCCCAGTAATACACGTACCCCACTGGCACAGGGCCAATCATGTGTGAAACTTCCCACAAACCCCAGTAATACACGTACCCCACTCGCACAGGGCCAATCGCGTGTGAAACTTCCGGCAAACCCCACTAATATACGTACCCCACTCGCACAGGCCCTTTCGCGTGTGAAACTTCCTGCGAACCCCAGTAATACACGTACCCCACTCGCACAGGGCCAATCGCGTGTGAAACTTCCCGCAAATCCCAGTGATACACTTACCCCACTCGCACAGGGCCAATCGCGTGTGAAACTTCCCACGAACCCCAGTAATACACGTACCCCACACGCACAGGGCCAATCGCGCGTGAAACTTCCCAGGAACCCCAGTAATACACGTACCCCACTCGCACAGGCCCTTTTGATTGTGAAACTTCCCGTGAACCCCAGTAATAGATGTAGCCCACTCGCACAGGGCCTATCGCGTGTGCAACTTCCCGCAAACCCCAGTAATACACGTACCCCACTGGCACAGGGCCAATCATGTGTGAAACTTCCCACAAACCCCAGTAATACACGTACCCCACTCGCACAGGGCCAATCGCGTGTGAAACTTCCCGCGAACCCCAGTAATACACGTACCCCACTCGCACAGGGCCAATCGTGTGTGAAACTTCCCGCGAACCCCAGTAATACACGTACCCCACTCACACAGGCCCTTTTGCGTGTGAAACTTCCTGCGAACCCCAGTAATACACGTACCCCAATGGCACAGGGCCAATCATGTGTGGAACTTCCCACAAACCCCAGTAATACACGTACCCCACTCGCACAGGGCCAATCGCGTGTGAAACTTCCGGCAAACCCCACTAATATACGTACCCCACTCGCACAGGCCCTTTCGCGTGTGAAACTTCCTGCGAACCCCAGTAATACACATACCCCACTCGCACAGGGCCAATCGCGTGTGAAACTTCCCGCAAATCCCAGTAATACACGTACCCCACTCGCACAGGGCCAATCGCGTGTGAAACTTCCCGCAAACCCCAGTAATCAACGTACCCCACTCGCACAGGGCCAACCGCGTGTGAACTTCCCGCGAACCCCAGTAATACACATACCACACTCGCACAGGACCAATCGCGTGTGAAACTTCCTGTGAACCCCAGTAATACACATACCCCACTCGCACAAGCCCTTTCGCTTGTGAAACTTCCCGCGAATCCCAGTAATACACGTACCCCACTCGCACAGGGCCTATCGCGTGTGAAACTTCCTGCGAACCACAGTAATACACGTACCCCACTCGCACAGGCCCTTTCGCGTGTGAAACTTCCCGCGAACCCCAGTAATACACGTACCCCACTCTCACAGGCCCTTTTGCGTGTGAAACTTCCCGCGAACCCCAGTAATACACGTACCCCACTCGCACACGCACTTTTGCGTGTGAAACTTCCCGCAAACCCCAGTAATACACGTACCCCACTCTCACAGGGCCAATCGCGTGTGAAACTTCCCGCAAACCCCACTAATATACGTACCCCACTCGCACAGGCCCTTTCGCATGTGAAACTTCCTGTGAACCCCAGTAATACACATACCCCACTCGCACAGGGCCAATCGCGTGTGAAACTTCCCGTGAATCCCAGTAATACACGTACCCCACTAGCACAGGGCCAATCACGTGTGAAACTTCCCGTGAACCCCAGTAATACACGTACCCCACTCGCACAGGGCCTATCGCGTGTGAAACTTCCCGCAAACCCCAGTAATACACGTACCCCACTGGCACAGGGCCAATCATGTGTGAAACTTCCCACAAACCCTAGTAATACACGTACCCCACTCGCACAGGGCCAATCGCGTGTGAAACTTCCTGTGAACCCCAGTGATACACGTACCCCACTCGCACAGGCCCTTTCGCTTGCGAAACTTCCCGCGAATCCCAGTAATACACGTACCCCACTCGCAAAGGGCCTTTCGCGTGTGAAACTTCCTGCGAACCATAATAATACACGTACCCCACTCGCACAGGCCCTTTTGCGTGTGAAACTTCCCACGAACCCCAGTAATACACGTACCCCACTCGCACAGGGCCTATCGCGTGTGAAACTTCCCGCTAACCCCAGTAATACATGTACCCCACTCGCACAGGCCCTTTTGCGTGTGAAACTTCCCGCGAACCCCAGTAATACATGTACCCCACTCGCACAGGGCCTATCGCGTGTGAAACTTCCCGCAAACCCCAGTAATACACGTACCCCACTCGCACAGGCCCTTTCGCGTGTGAAACTTCCTGCGAACCCCAGTAATACACGTACCCCACTCGCAATGGGCCTATCGAATGTGAAACTTCCCGCGAACCCCAGTAATACACGTAACCCACTCGCACAGGGCCAATCGCGTGTGAAACTTCCCGCGAATCCCAGTAATACACGTACCCCACTCGCACAGGCCCTTTCGCGTGCAAAACTTCCCGCAAATCCCAGTAATACACGTACCCCATTCGCATAGGGCCTATCGCGTGTGAAACTTCCCACGAACCCCAGTAATACACGTACCCCACTCGCACAGGCCCTTTCGCGTGTGAAACTTCCCGCGAAGCCCAGTAATACACGTACCCCACTCGCACAGGGCCAATCACGTGTGAAACTTCCCGCAAACCCCAGTAATCAACGTACCCCACTCACACAGGGCCAATCGCGTGTGAACTTCCCGCGAACCCCAGTAATACACATACCACACTAGCACAGGACCAATCGCGTGTGAAACTTCCTGTGAACCCCAGTAATACACATACCCCACTCGCACAGGCCCTTTCGCTTGTGAAACTTCCCGCGAATCCCAGTAATACACGTACCCCACTCGCACAGGGCCTATCGCGTGTGAAACTTCCTGCGAACCACAGTAATACACGTACCCCACTCGCACAGGCCCTTTCGCGTGTGAAACTTCCCGCGAACGCCAGTAATACACGTACCCCACTCGCACAGGCCCTTTTGCGTGTGAAACTTCCCGCGAACACCAGTAATACACGTACCCCACTCGCACAGGGCCTATCGCGTGTGTAACTTCCCGCAAACCCCAGTAATACACGTACCCCACTCGCACAGGCCCTTTCGCGTGTGAAACTTCCTGCGAACCCCAGTAATACACATACCCCACTTGCACAGGGCCTAACGCATGTGAAACTTCCCGCGAACCCCAGTAATCAACGTACCCCACTCAAACAGGGCCAATCGCGTGTGAAACTTCCTGCGAACCCCAGTAATATACATACCCCACTCGCACAGGGCCAATCGCGTGTGAAACTTCCCGTGAACCCCAGTGATACACGTACCCCACTCGCACAGGCCCTTTCGCTTGCGAAACTTCCCGCGAATCCCAGTAATACACGTACCCCACTGGCACAGGGCCTATCGCGTGTGAAACTTCCTGCGAACCACAGTAATACACGTACCCCACTCGCACAGGCCCTTTCGCGTGTGAAACTTCCCGCGAACCCCAGTAATACACGTACCCCACTCTCACAGGCCCTTTTGCGTGTGAAACTTCCTACAAACCCCAGTAATACATGTACCCCACTCGCACAGGGCCTATCGCGTGTGAAACTTCCCGCAAACCCCAGTAATACACGTACCCCACTCGCACAGGCCCTTTCGTGTGTGAAACTTCCTGCGAACCCCAGTAATACACGAACCCCACTCGCACAGGGCCTATCCCATGTGAAACTTCCCGCGAAACCCAGTAATACACGTACCCCACTCGCAGAGGCCCAATCGCGTGTGAAACTTCCCGCGAATCCCAGTAATACACGTACCCCACTCGCACAGGCCCTTTCGTGTGCAAAACTTCCCGCAAATCCCAGTAATACACGTACCCCACTCGCATAGGGCCTATCGCGTGTGAAACTTCCCACGAACCCCAGTAATACACGTACCCCACTTGCACAGGCCCTTTCGCGTGTGAAACTTCCCGCGAAGCCCAGTAATACATGTACCCCACTCGCACAGGGCCAATCACGTGTGAAACTTCCCGCGAACCCCAGTAATACACGTACCCCACTCGCACAGGCCCTTTTGCGTGTGAAACTTCCCGCAAACCCCAGTAATACACGTACCCCACTCGCACAGGGCCAATCG
The DNA here is from genome assembly GCF_040938575.1 of Ambystoma mexicanum. Classification (NCBI taxonomy): domain Eukaryota; kingdom Metazoa; phylum Chordata; class Amphibia; order Caudata; family Ambystomatidae; genus Ambystoma; species Ambystoma mexicanum. The sequence continues at coordinate 599,036,000 of NC_090941.1, read as the reverse complement.
CGTGTGAAACTTCCCGCAAACCCCACTAATATACGTACCCCACTCGCACAGGCCCTTTCGCGTGTGAAACTTCCTGCGAACCCCAGTAATACACGTACCCCACTCGCACAGGGCCAATCGCGTGTGAAACTTCCCGCAAATCCCAGTAATACACTTACCCCACTCCCACAGGGCCAATCGCGTGTGAAACTTCCCGCGAACCCCAGTAATACACGTACCCCACACGCACAGGGCCAATCGCGCGTGAAACTTCCCAGGAACCCCAGTAATACACGTACCCCACTCGCACAGGCCCTTTCGCGTGTGAAACTTCCTTCGAACCCCAGTAATACACGTACCCCACTCGCACAGGGCCAATCGCGTGTGAAACTTCCTGCAAACCCCAGTAATACACTTACCCCACTCGCACAGGGCCAATCGCGTGTGAAACTTCCCGCGAACCCCAGTAATACACGTACCCACACGCACAGGGCCAATCGCGTGTGAAACTTCCCGCGAACCCCAGTAATACACGTACCCCACTCGCACAGGCCCTTTCGCGTGTGAAACTTCCTGCGAACCCCAGTAATACACGTACCCCACTCGCACAGGCCAATCGTGTGTGAAACTTCCCGCGAACCCCAGTAATACACGTACCCCACTCACACAGGCCCTTTTGCGTGTGAAACTTCCCGCGAACCCCAGTAATACACGTACCCCAATCACACAGGGCCTATCGCGTGCAAAACTTCCTGCGAACCCCAGTGAAACATGTACCCCACTCGCACAGGGCCAATCGCGTTTGAAACTTCCCGCGAATCCCAGTAATACACGTACCCCACTCGCACAGGGCCAATCGCGTGTGAAACGTCCCGCGAACCCCAGTAATACACGGACCCCACTCGCACAGGGCCAATCGCGTGTGAAACTTCCCGGGAACCCCAGTAATCAACGTACCCCACTCACACAGGGCCAATCGCGTGTGAAACTTCCTGCGAACCCCAGTAATACACATACCCCACTCGCAGAGGGCCAATCGCGTGTGAAACTTCCCGTGAACCCCAGTAATACACATACCCCACTCGCACAGGCCCTTTCGCTTGTGAAACTTCCCGCAAACCCCACTAATATACGTACCCCACTCGCACAGGCCCTTTCGCGTGTGAAACTTCCTTCGAACCCCAGTAATACACGTACCCCACTCGCACAGGGCCAATCGCGTGTGAAACTTCCTGCAAATCCCAGTGATACACTTACCCCACTCGCACAGGGCCAATCGCGTGTGAAACTTCCCGCGAACCCCAGTAATACACGTACCCCACACGCACAGGGCCAATCGCGCGTGTAACTTCCCAGGAACCCCAGTAATACACGTACCCCACTCGCACAGGCCCTTTCGCGTGTGAAACTTCCCGCAAACCTCAGTAATACACGTACCCCACTGGCACACGGCCAATCATGTGTGAAACTTCCCACAAACCCCAGTAATACACGTACCCCACTCGCACAGGGCCAATCGCGTGTGAAACTTCCCGCGAACCCCAGTAATACACGTACCCCACTCGCACAGGCCCTTTCGTGTGTGAAACTTCCCGCGAACCCCAGTAATACACGTACCCCACTCGCACAGGGCCAATCGTGTGTGAAACTTCCCGCGAACCCCAGTAATACACGTACCCCACTCGCACAGGCCCTTTTGCATGTGAAACTTCCCGCGAATCCCAGTAATACACGTACCCCACTCGCACAGGCCCTTTCGCTTGCAAAACTTCCCGCGAATCCCAGTAATACACGTACCCCACTTGCACAGGGCCTATCACGTGTGAAACTTCAGGCGAACCACAGTAATACACGTATCCCACTCGCACAGGCCCTTTCGCGTGTGAAACTTCCCGCGAACCCCAGTAATACACGTACCCCACTCGCACAGGGCCAATCGCGTGTGAAACTTCCCGCAAACCCCAGTAATACACGTACCCCACTCGCACAGGCCCTTTTGCGTGTGAAACTTCCCGCGAACCCCAGTAATACACGTACCCCACTCGCACAGGGCCAATCGCGTTTGAAACTTCCCGCGAATCCCAGTAATACACGTACCCCACTCGCACAGGGCCAATCGCGTGTGAAACTTCCCGCGAACCCCAGTAATACATGTACCCCACTCGCACAGGGCCATTCACGTGTGAAACTTCCCGCGAACCCCAGCAATCAATGTACCCCACTCACACAGGGGCAATCGCGCGTGAAACTTCCCAGGAACCCCAGTAATACACGTACCCCACTCGCACAGGCCCTTTCGATTGTGAAACTTCCCGTGAACCCCAGTAATAGATGTACCCCACTCGCACAGGGCCAATCATGTGTGAAAATTCCCACAAACCCCAGTAATACACGTACCCCACTCGCACAGGGCCAATCGCGTGTGAAACTTCCCGCGAACCCCAGTAATACACATACCCCACTCGCACAGGCACTTTCGTGTGTGAAACTTCCCGCGAACCCCAGTAATACACGTACCCCACTCGCACAGGGCCAATCGTGTGTGAAACTTCCCGCGAACCCCAGTAATACACGTACCCCACTCACACAGGCCCTTTTGCGTGTGAAACTTCCCGCGAACCCCAGTAATACACGTACCCCACTCGCACAGGGCCAATCGCGTTTGAAACTTCCCGCGAATACCAGTAATACACGTACCCCACTCGCACAGGGCCAATCGCGTGTGAAACTTCCCGCGAACCCCAGTAATACATGTACCCCACTCGCACAGGGCCAATCGCGTGTGAAACTTCCCGCGAACCCCAGTAATCAATGTACCCCACTCACACAGGGCCAATCGCGTGTGAAACTTCCCGTGAACCCCAGTAATACACATACCCCACTCGCACAGGGCCAATCGCGTGTGAAACTTCCCGTGAACCCCAGTAATACACATACCCCACTCGCACAGGCCCTTTCGCTTGCAAAACTTCCCGCGAACCCCAGTAATACATGTACCCCACTCGCACAGGGCCAATCGCGTGTGAAACTTCCCGCGAACCCCAGTAATCAACGTACCCCACTCACACAGGGCCAATCGCATGTGAAACTTCCCGTGAACCCCAGTAATACACATACCCCACTCGCACAGGGCCAATCGCGTGTGAAACTTCCCGTGAACCCCAGTAATACACATACCCCACTCGCACAGGCCCTTTCGCTTGCGAAACTTCCCGCGAATCCCAGTAATACACGTACCCCACTCGCACAGGGCCTATCACGTGTGAAACTTCCTGCGAACCACAGTAATACACGTATCCTACTCGCACAGGCCCTTTCGCGTGTGAAACTTCCCGCGAACCCCAGTAATACACGTACCCCACTCGCACAGGGCCAATCGCGTGTGAAACTTCCCGCGAACCCCAGTAATACACGTACCCCACTCGCACTGGCCCTTTTGCGTGTGAAACTTCCCGCGAACCCCAGTAATACACGTACCCCACTTGCACAGGGCCTTTCGCGTGTGAAACTTCCCGTGAACCCCAGTAATACATGTACCCCACTCGCACAGGGCCTATCGCGTGTGAAACTTCCTGCAAACCCCAGTAATACACGTACCCCACTGGCACAGGGCCAATCATGTGTGAAACTTCCCACGAACCCCAGTAATACACGTACCCCACTCGCACAGGGCCAATCGCGTGTGAAACTTCCCGCAAACCCCACTAATATACGTACCCCACTCGCACAGGCCCTTTCGCGTGTGAAACTTCCTGCGAACCCCAGTAATACACGTACCCCACTCGCACAGGGCCAATCGCGTGTGAAACTTCCCGCAAATCCCAGTAATACACTTACCCCACTCGCACAGGGCCAATCGCGTGTGAAACTTCCCGCGAACCCCAGTAATACACGTACCCCACACGCACAGGGCCAATCACGCGTGAAACTTCCCAGGAACCCCAGTAATACACGTACCCCACTCGCACAGGCCCTTTCGATTGTGAAACTTCCCGTGAACCCCAGTAATAGATATACCCCACTCGCACAGGGCCTATCGCGTGTGAAACTTCCCGTGAACCCCAGTAATACACATACCCCACTCGCACAGGCCCTTTCGCTTGCGAAACTTCCCGCGAATCCCAGTAATACACGTACCCCACTCGCACAGGGCCTATCACGTGTGAAACTTCCTGCGAACCACAGTAATACACGTATCCTACTCGCACAGGCCCTTTCGCGTGTGAAACTTCCCGCGAACCCCAGTAATACACGTACCCCACTCGCACAGGGCCAATCGCGTGTGAAACTTCCCGCGAACCCCAGTAATACACGTACCCCACTCGCACTGGCCCTTTTGCGTGTGAAACTTCCCGCGAACCCCAGTAATACACGTACCCCACTTGCACAGGGCCTTTCGCGTGTGAAACTTCCCGTGAACCCCAGTAATACATGTACCCCACTCGCACAGGGCCTATCGCGTGTGAAACTTCCTGCAAACCCCAGTAATACACGTACCCCACTGGCACAGGGCCAATCATGTGTGAAACTTCCCACGAACCCCAGTAATACACGTACCCCACTCGCACAGGGCCAATCGCGTGTGAAACTTCCCGCAAACCCCACTAATATACGTACCCCACTCGCACAGGCCCTTTCGCGTGTGAAACTTCCTGCGAACCCCAGTAATACACGTACCCCACTCGCACAGGGCCAATCGCGTGTGAAACTTCCCGCAAATCCCAGTAATACACTTACCCCACTCGCACAGGGCCAATCGCGTGTGAAACTTCCCGCGAACCCCAGTAATACACGTACCCCACACGCACAGGGCCAATCACGCGTGAAACTTCCCAGGAACCCCAGTAATACACGTACCCCACTCGCACAGGCCCTTTCGATTGTGAAACTTCCCGTGAACCCCAGTAATAGATATACCCCACTCGCACAGGGCCTATCGCGTGTGAAACTTCCCGCAAACCCCAGTAATACACGTACCCCACTGGCACAGGGCCAATCATGTGTGAAACTTCCCACAAACCCCAGTAATACACGTACCCCACTCGCACAGGGCCAATCGCGTGTGAAACTTCCCGCGAACCCCAGTAATACACGTACCCCACTCGCACAGGCACTTTTGCGTGTGAAACTTCCCGCGAACCCCAGTAATACACGTACCCCACTCGCACAGGGCCAATCGTGTGTGAAACTTCCCGCGAACCCCAGTAATACACGTACCCCACTCACACAGGCCCTTTTGCGTGTGAAACTTCCCGCGAACCCCAGTAATACACGTACCCCACTCGCACAGGGCCAATCGCGTTTGAAACTTCCCGCGAATACCAGTAATACACGTACCCCACTCGCACAGGGCCAATCGCGTGTGAAACTTCCCGCGAACCCCAGTAATACATGTACCCCACTCGCACAGGGCCAATCGCGTGTGAAACTTCCCGCGAACCCCAGTAATCAATGTACCCCACTCACACAGGGCCAATCGCGTGTGAAACTTCCCGTGAACCCCAGTAATACACATACCCCACTCGCACAGGGCCAATCGCGTGTGAAACTTCCCGTGAACCCCAGTAATACACATACCCCACTCGCACAGGCCCTTTCGCTTGCAAAACTTCCCGCGAACCCCAGTAATACATGTACCCGACTCGCACAGGGCCAATCGCGTGTGAAACTTCCCGCGAACCCCAGTAATCAACGTACCCCACTCACACAGGGCCAATCGCGTGTGAAACTTCCCGTGAACCCCAGTAATACACATACCCCACTCGCACAGGGCCAATCGCGTGTGAAACTTCCCGTGAACCCCAGTAATACACATACCCCACTCGCACAGGCCCTTTCGCTTGCGAAACTTCCCGCGAATCCCAGTAATACACGTACCCCACTCGCACAGGGCCTATCACGTGTGAAACTTCCTGCGAACCACAGTAATACACGTACCCCACTCGCACAGGCCCTTTCGCGTGTGAAACTTCCTTCGAACCCCAGTAATACACGTACCCCACTCGCACAGGGCCAATCGCGTGTGAAACTTCCTGCAAACCCCAGTAATACACTTACCCCACTCGCACAGGGCCAATCGCGTGTGAAACTTCCCGCGAACCCCAGTAATACACGTACCCACACGCACAGGGCCAATCGCGTGTGAAACTTCCCGCGAACCCCAGTAATACACGTACCCCACTCGCACAGGCCCTTTCGCGTGTGAAACTTCCTGCGAACCCCAGTAATACACGTACCCCACTCGCACAGGCCAATCGTGTGTGAAACTTCCCGCGAACCCCAGTAATACACGTACCCCACTCACACAGGCCCTTTTGCGTGTGAAACTTCCCGCGAACCCCAGTAATACACGTACCCCAATCACACAGGGCCTATCGCGTGCAAAACTTCCTGCGAACCCCAGTGAAACATGTACCCCACTCGCACAGGGCCAATCGCGTTTGAAACTTCCCGCGAATCCCAGTAATACACGTACCCCACTCGCACAGGGCCAATCGCGTGTGAAACGTCCCGCGAACCCCAGTAATACACGGACCCCACTCGCACAGGGCCATTCGCGTGTGAAACTTCCCGGGAACCCCAGTAATCAACGTACCCCACTCACACAGGGCCAATCGCGTGTGAAACTTCCTGCGAACCCCAGTAATACACATACCCCACTCGCAGAGGGCCAATCGCGTGTGAAACTTCCCGTGAACCCCAGTAATACACATACCCCACTCGCACAGGCCTTTTCGCTTGTGAAACTTCCCGCAAACCCCACTAATATACGTACCCCACTCGCACAGGCCCTTTCGCGTGTGAAACTTCCTTCGAACCCCAGTAATACATGTACCCCACTCGCACAGGGCCAATCGCGTGTGAAACTTCCTGCAAATCCCAGTGATACACTTACCCCACTCGCACAGGGCCAATCGCGTGTGAAACTTCCCGCGAACCCCAGTAATACACGTACCCCACACGCACAGGGCCAATCGCGCGTGTAACTTCCCAGGAACCCCAGTAATACACGTACCCCACTCGCACAGGCCCTTTCGCGTGTGAAACTTCCCGCGAAACCCAGTAATACACGTACCCCACTCGCAGAGGCCCAATCGCGTGTGAAACTTCCCGCGAATCCCAGTAATACACGTACCCCACTCGCACAGGCCCTTTCGTGTGCAAAACTTCCCGCAAATCCCAGTAATACACGTACCCCACTCGCATAGGGCCTATCGCGTGTGAAACTTCCCGCGAACCCCAGTAATACACGTACCCCACTTGCACAGGCCCTTTCGCGTGTGAAACTTCCCGCGAAGCCCAGTAATACATGTACCCCACTCGCACAGGGCCAATCACGTGTGAAACTTCCCGCGAACCCCAGTAATACACGTACCCCACTCGCACAGGCCCTTTTGCGTGTGAAACTTCCCGCAAACCCCAGTAATACGCGTACCCCACTCGCACAGGGCCAATCGCGTGTGAAACTTCGCGCAAACCCCACTAATATACGTACCCCACTCGCACAGGCCCTTTCGCGTGTGAAACTTCCTGCGAACCCCAGTAATACACGTACCCCACTCGCACAGGGCCAATCGCGTGTGAAACTTCCCGCAAATCCCAGTAATACACTTACCCCACTCGCACAGGGCCAATCGCGTGTGAAACTTCCCGCGAACCCCAGTAATACACGTACCCCACACGCACAGGGCCAATCGCGCGTGAAACTTCCCAGGAACCCCAGTAATACACGTACCCCACTCGCACAGGCCCTTTCGCGTGTGAAACTTCCTTCGAACCCCAGTAATACACGTACCCCACTCGCACAGGGCCAATCGCGTGTGAAACTTCCTGCAAACCCCAGTAATACACTTACCCCACTCGCACAGGGCCAATCGCGTGTGAAACTTCCCGCGAACCCCAGTAATACACGTACCCCACACGCACAGGGCCAATCGCGTGTGAAACTTCCCGCGAACCCCAGTAATACACGTACCCCACTCGCACAGGCCCTTTCGCGTGTGAAACTTCCTGCGAACCCCAGTAATACACGTACCCCACTCGCACAGGCCAATCGTGTGTGAAACTTCCCGCGAACCCCAGTAATACACGTACCCCACTCACACAGGCCCTTTTGCGTGTGAAACTTCCCGCGAACCCCAGTAATACACGTACCCCAATCACACAGGGCCTATCGCGTGCAAAACTTCCTGCGAACCCCAGTGAAACATGTACCCCACTCGCACAGGGCCAATCGCGTTTGAAACTTCCCGCGAATCCCAGTAATACACGTACCCCACTCGCACAGGGCCAATCGCGTGTGAAACGTCCCGCGAACCCCAGTAATACACGTACCCCACTCGCACAGGGCCAATCGCGTGTGAAACTTCCCGGGAACCCCAGTAATCAACGTACCCCACTCACACAGGGCCAATCGCGTGTGAAACTTCCTGCGAACCCCAGTAATACACATACCCCACTCGCACAGGGCCAATCGCGTGTGAAACTTCCCGTGAACCCCAGTAATACACATACCCCACTCGCACAGGCCCTTTCGCTTGTGAAACTTCCCGCAAACCCCACTAATATACGTACCCCACTCGCACAGGCCCTTTCGCGTGTGAAACTTCCTTCGAACCCCAGTAATACACGTACCCCACTCGCACAGGGCCAATCGCGTGTGAAACTTCCTGCAAATCCCAGTGATACACTTACCCCACTCGCACAGGGCCAATCGCGTGTGAAACTTCCTGCGAACCCCAGTAATACACGTACCCCACACGCACAGGGCCAATCGCGTGTGAAACTTCCCGCGAACCCCAGTAATACACGTACCCCACTCGCACAGGGCCAATCGCGTGTGAAACTTCCCGCGAACCCCAGTAATACACGTACCCCACTCGCTGTCAAGACCGGTGGGGGGGTCTGTACTTCCGCTCTCTATATGGTAGAGGAGAGGCACAGAAGACCCCAGCCAAGATTCTCGATTACGGTAGCTATGGACGAGCAATCAAGGCCTAGCTTCTCAGGAGGTGATGCAGGCTGGTTCTTAAGTACAGTGTATCCCCAAGCCCCCACAAAGGAATGTCCACACACTGTATTACTGAAAACACAGTCTTTATATAATTAATATTCAAGGGTTATGTACACTTATCACAATAACGCACTTTGTGCTCAGGAAAATCAGCAATGGTAAATATCTACAATTCTAAAGTGGTACCACTAATATTAGACCTCATTAAAGTGCATTCACAATACTGTTAAAATGGCACACAGATCAATAAGAAGGAAACCAGCAATAGGGAGAGGAGAGATAACAGAGGGTTGAAACAATAGGCAGAATACTGGCCCCTACCACTGGACACAGTTCTGTGTGGAGATCCCCCCACCTGGGCAACCTGTAAAATAAAGAGATATAACACCAGCCCAGTCCATATATTGTTCAATAGTCTATTTCTCTCCTATAATGTTTTTACCCCCCCAATGTACCTGGTGGAGTCGAGTTCTTCGAAGAGGCGTCGACAGATCCTTCTTGAATGACCCCCTTTAAAGCAGGAGTCACGGATCGTCGAGAGGCGTCGAGAAGCGTCGAGGAACTCGGTGTTCGGTGTCGGGGAATCGACGGCCCTTCTTGAATGCCTTCCCTTTCAAGCGGGAGACACGGGGCGTCGAACGTCCGACAACAAACAAGGTAGAACGGCGTCGATGAGGCGGCAGGCTTCGATCCGAGCGGTGCTCGTCGGCGTCGAGACGTCGGCGTCCTGCGAGGAAGAGGCGTGCGGGGCACCTCGGCGACACTAGTTCTGGACCGCAAAGATTGTGGGGGACGGTGGCCCAGCAAGGGCGTCGAGTCGCTCGAGTCTTTGGGGTCGTGAGGTGGCGGGAAACCCACCGGCGGATTCTCCTCGGCGCGTTGGTCGTCCTCGACTTTCTCCGGCGGGACAAAGCGGCCGACGATGCGGACGAGGGAGTCCTTCAAGGCAAATGTTCTTAGGCAAGGAGCGGACGGCTCCGGTCGTCGGCGGCACGGCGTCAAGTGGTTCCCACGGCGGGGCAACACAACTTCGACGGGCCTCCAGCGGTTACACAGACCTGCGAACCCTGGTCGACGGCAATGGACTTCGACAGCGTCGATGTCCGGGTGCTTCACTTCGATCTCCTCGGCGGTCCCGTCTCGGGTCGGCAGCCTTTCGAGGGTCTGACTTCCAGGGCGCTTCGGCGAAGATTCAGCGGTGCTCGATGGTCCCTCGGAGCACGGGAAGAGGGCGCCTAGCCAGGTCCTCTCTCGGGTCAGTCCTCGACGATTTCGACAACCTTCAGTTCCGTCGAAGCAAATGCCACAGCAAGTCTTCTTCTTCCAGCTGGACGTCGAGGATCAGCAAATCCAGTTACTCTTGAGTGGAGACTCAGCTTCTGAATGCTTCTGAACAATTTCCAGTGGTGAGAGGTCCCCAGATATACTATTCTGTCTCTCATCCACACTGCTGGCACACACACAGCAGCCAATCACACAGAAGGGCATTCATGCAGTCAGTCAGCCAATCAGGCACACAGTGCATTCAGGCCACACTCCTCCCTTTCAGACACTCACAACAAGGAATGTGGATTGGGACAAGTACCCAGCCATTCAACACTACACACTGCATTCAGGCCAGTTTCGGGCAGGGCTGTCTCAGTCTTTGTCTCTCATGCCAGAAACCAGACAACCACAACAAGGAGTGTATATTGGTCACACACTCCATTCACCCAGGTCCCACCCACAGGAGGTACCCATAACATACAGTCACTGGGAAGGCTCCAGTCAGTCTAGCTGGGCCTTCACAACAACACCATATATGGAACTTCCACCCAACAGCCAGCCAGGGGGAAGGGACAGAGCCAGGGCTTCCCAGGACTTTGGGAAAAACAAGACAACAGGCAATAGAAAGCAAGAGGCCACAGGGGCCATCTTGTTTCTATCAGGAATCAACTGATCCCAATGGCAGGGCCTGGGTATCCCGAAATGGAGGACACCCAGAGCACCTGTCAAGTTTAGCATGGAGCTGCCACCAGCCCATACCCTGCTCTGTGGGCCACCCACAGGTGCCCAAAAACATACACTAGGGGCACAGGGTTGTACCCCTACCCATGGGTGCCATAAGGGTATCCCATGGGTCTGTTCACCAAACCAAAAGAGAGCTGCACTGCCAGGAGTCCCTCATGGACTCCTGGGCAGAAAACATGACAGAACACACGGTAAAAACAGAAAAAGGACAAGGATTCAGAGGCCCTGTCCCTCAGATGCATTTCCGGCATCACAGTCGCCCCCCCCAGACTGAGGTGGAGGGTGCCTAATCTCCCACGGGATAGACACCCTCATCCAGACGGTCAACATACCTTCTGGAAAGGCCATCTGCATTATCGTGACTCTTCCCTGGTCTGTGCTCTATGGTGAAGTCTAGCCCTTGTAGGCTAATCGACCACCTGAGCAATTTCGGATTCTCACCCTTCATCTGCATAAGCCACTTCAGGGGCTTATGATCTGTTTGGACCTTGAAGGTGGACCCCGTAAGGTAGGGCCTAAAACGCCTAAGGCTCCAAACTATACTAAAACATTCCTTTTCAACAGTAGCCCACCTAAGTTCTCTACCCTTGAGTTGTCTACTGATGAATATGATAGGATGTTCTCTCCCTTTGTCATCTAACTGGGACAAGACAGCTCCAATTCCGGTGTCGCAGGCATCCGTCTGGACGATAAAGGGTCGGCTGTAGTCAGGCGCACTCAACACAGGTGCCCTACACAGACTTTCTTTCAAGCCATCAAAGGCCCTCTGACAGTCTTCAGTCCAATTAACCTTCCTAGGCTGTTTGGGTGAAGTTAGAGCTGTCAGGGGTGCAGCTATGGTTCCATAGTCTGCCATGAAATTGCGATAGTACCCAGTGAGGCCCAAAAAGGCTCTCACCTGGGTTTGAGTAGTGGGCGTCTCCCAGTTCTGTACGTCCTGTACTTTACTGGAGAGAGGTTGGATTTGACCCCCTCCTACCTCATGACCAAGATAGGTAACTTTCCCCTGAGCTATCTGGCACTTGGTGGCCTTGATAGTGAGGTTAGCCCTTTTCAAGGCCTGCAACACCTTATCCAGATGTGTCAAATGCTCTTCCCAGGTGGAACTGTAGACGGCAATGTCGTCTAAGTAAGCCACACAAAAGGCTTCCAGCCCACTGAGCGCATGGTTGACCAATCTCTGGAAGGTGGCAGGGGCATTCTTCAACCCAAAGGGCATGACCCTAAACTGGTAGAGTCCCTCAGGTGTGGAGAATGCCGTCTTTTCCTTGGCATGGTCCGTCAGAGCTATTTGCCAATAGCCTGAGGTAAGGTCAAAGGTGCTCACAAATTTGGCAGCACCTATAGTGTCCACGAGCTCATCAGCCCTGGGCAATGGGTGCGCGTCAGTTTTGGTGACGGCATTGACTCCTCGGTAGTCCACACAGAACCTCCAATCCTTGGTACCCGCCGGGGAACTTGCCTTGGGGACAAGGACCACTGGACTGGACCAGGGACTGGTGGAGGGTTCAATAACACCCAGATCCAACATCTTGGCGACCTCAGCCTGGATGTGGTTTTTGACGGTATCTGACATACGATAGCTCCTGCTTTTGACAGGCACACTGTCACCAGTGTCAATTTCGTGCTTACACCACGGTGTAAGGCCCGGTGTCAGTGAAAACAGAGGGGCATACTGCTGGAGCAAAGCCCGGCAGGCCCTCTGCTGCTCTGTTGTCAAATCGGGAGAGAGTTGTACTCCCTCCACTGAGCCATCCTGAGGGTTGCTATGCAGCAAATCAGGAAGGGGCTCACTCTCATCCTCTTCTTGCCCTGAAGCTAGCAAGAGACATGAGACCTCTGCTCGCCTGTGGAAAGGCTTGAGCCTGTTGACATGGAATACCTGGGGGGCTACCCCAGAGGCTCCCATGTCCACCAGATAATTGACTTCGCCCATCTTGGAGATGATCCTGAAGGGTCCAGTCCACTTGTCTGCCAAAGCTCTAGGCTTGGTAGGCTCCATCACAAGGATTTCCTGTCCCGGAGTCCAATCCACTTGCGAAGCTTTCAGGTCATGCCAGTACTTATTCAATTCCTGGCTGGCCTTGAGATTTGCTGTTGCCTGACCCATCATTTGTGTCATCCTCCGCCTGAGGCCTAACACATAGTCCCCCACTTGCTTGGCGGGACCTGGAGGGGTGGCTTCCAAGCCTTCTCGGATCAAGGCGAGGGGCCCCCTCACGGGATGTCCAAAGAGTAACTCAAAGGGGCTGAAACCAACACCCTCTTGAGGTACCTCTCTGTAAGCAAACAGCAGGCATGGCAGGAGGAGATCCCATTTCCTCCTTAGGGGCTCTTCCAAAGCACCTAGCATGCCCTTGAGAGTTTTGTTAAATCTCTCAACCAGACCATTGGTCTGGGGGTGGTAAGAGGTGGAGAACTTGTAGGTTACCCCGCACTCTTTCCACATGGTTTTCATGTAACTAGACATGAAGTTGGATCCTCGGTCAGAGACAACCTCCTTGGGGAATCCAACACGGGTGAAAATGCCCAGGAGAGCCCTGGCAACCACCTTGGCAGTAACAGTCCGAAGGGGTATTGCCTCAGGGTACCTGGTGGCATGATCTACCAAGACCAGGATGAACCGATGTCCACCTGAAGTGGGAGGGTCAAGGGGACCGACGATGTCGATGCCCACCCTCTCAAATGGTGTGCCAACCACTGGTAATGGCTGCAGTGGGGCAATGACCCTGCCTCCAGTCTTGCCAGACAACTGACAAGTTGGGCAGGTCCTGCAGGGGGACTCCACCTCTACTCCCATCCGTGGCCAGTAGAAATGGGCAGAGAGCCTCTGCTTAGTCTTCTTGGTCCCAAGATGACCAGCCAAGGGCACCTCATGCGCCAACTGCAGTAGGAAGGGCCTGTAAACCTGGGGTACCACCAACCTCTTGCGGGCACCAGGTTCGGGCTTAGTGGGCTCACTAACAAGGAGCTCACCCTCCCAATAAATCTTGAATGTCCTAGGCACTTCACCTTGTGCCTGGGACAGGGCCTGTTTCCTCAGGCCCTCGAGAGAGTGGCACTCTCTCTGTCCCTTACAGAAGTCTGCCCGGGAGGGTCCCCCTTCAGCTAACAAGCATTGAAGGTCGGGATGATCCTCCGGGTTGAGAACCTCTCCCACAGGAGAGTCTTCTGTCTCTTCTCCCACAGGAGTTGAGTTTGGGTTTTCCGCTGGACCCAGCCCGTCCGGAGCATGGATCCCATTGGGTGCTGTCGGAACAGCAGGAAGAGAAGGTGTTCCCTCCACAGAGGTGGCCTTCTTGGTCTTCCTTCTTCTTGCCTTAGGCCTCGCCTTTGGCTCGGATACCTGACTCACAGCCAGACCCGGTGTCACCTGTGACCTAGTGACTGCAGCAGCAGTCATGGGAAGACCATCCGAGATCAACCCCAACTCTACCAGATCATTTCCTAACAGAATGTTAGCAGGGACATTGTCCTGAACCAGGACAGGAAGCTTTGCTGTCTTGTCTCCAATCATGAGTGTGACTAGGGCTACAGGCGATAATTTGGGAGGCCCACCAGCTAATCTGGTGGTTTGCAGAGGAGCACCTTCATAGTCCTCTGGCTTGAGCAGGGTCCTGTCCACCACTGTCATGCTTGCCCCAGTGTCTCTCAAACCAGTAGAAGGCTGGCCATTCAAGAGGACACTTCTCAAAAACCTACGGGTGTTCTGTGGGATAGTTGCCAGTACTTCTGCGTACTGGTCCCAGGCCCCAAGGGACACTAAGGAAATCTCTACCGGAGCACCAAATGTGATTCCTGTAGAGGAGGGGAGGACAGTGGCCTCCACCTCAGCCACGGGGTAAGGGTAGGTCAGGCTGACAGCCTGTACTCCAAGTGCCTTACCTTTACACTTGGGGTCACCCCTTTTGTGATCCAGAGCCCCACAATCCCAACAAGTGCCATGAGTGCGGGGTACGGTACTGGAACCCCTGGGAACCTGCTTTGCAGCAGGTGGACCACTACTCTTATTCCCACCCACAGAGGACTTATCCCCACTAGATTTTTGGGTCTTAGGAGAGGAAGGTTTTGGTTTACCCGACTGTGATTGCTTTTGGGACTCCTCAGCTTTCTGAGAGGTCCCCTTTTCTTTGTCCTTGTCCTTCCCACTGGAGTCCTTAGGGGACACCCGGTGGGAGACCCACTGGTCAGCCAACCTAGCCAGCTTAAAGGGGTCCAAAATGTTCTGGTCAGCCACATACTGACGCAGCTCTGGTGAACAGGCTTCAGAAAAATGCTCAAAAAACAAGAGGTGGGACAACTCAACAAAAGTTTTCACCTTGTATCCATCAATCCACCCCATCATGTTCATGTGCGCAGTACTCACCCAGTCAACCCAAGACACATTCTCTCTTTTCTTAAATTCCCTGAACCTTTTAAGGTATTGGGCAGGTGTCTTGCCAAACTTGGCAATCAAAGCAGACTTCATACACTCATACTGACCCCTTTCCTCCACACTCAGCTTCAGAATACAGTCATATCCAGTTTGAGGCACTCTGCTTAACAAACACTTAGCCCAATCTCTTTTATCTACATCATGAATTGCACAAGCCATTTCAAACGCTTCAATCCATTGGAGGATATCTGAACCCTCCACAAACACACCAACCAAATCTTTCATAAACTTGGTGGCTGGGGACCTGCCACTCTCAATTGGTCTAGCTGAAGTCTCCACTCTAGCTCTCTCTAGCTGGATTCTCTGACATTCAGTGTCCTTGTCTTTGAGCGCAAGATCCCTATTCTTGAGTTCCACTTGCTGTGCCAGCTCCTCTTTCTTAAGCTCAGCTTCTATTTCCAACTTGCGATATTCAAAGGCCAATTTCATCCTTAATAACTCAAGTTCCATGGAATTGCTGGGGTGTGGAACAGAGGCAGCAGGAATGGTGGCATTCCCAGAAACAGATTCAGCGACAACCCCAGGGGCAGAGTCCTCACTGGTTGCATCCCCCCCTTCATCAAGGGTTTCACCATCAGTCTGGTAGTCCACCAGGGCAGCTATCAGCTCAGCCCTAGACTTATCCACAAAGTCCAACTCCCTGGCTTCACAAGCACTCTGGAGAGCCTCTAAGCTCATCCGAGTCAATTTACCATTTGCAATGGGCTCCATTGCCTGTAATGCAGTTATTTGGTACACACCCAAACCTTAATCTAATAAAGTGCGGATATTTTGTAAGTGGCACGGTTATACACTGAGTCTTAAAACCATAAGCATCCCACCGCTGCCACCAGCTTGTCAAGACCGGTGGGGGGGTCTGTACTTCCGCTCTCTATATGGTAGAGGAGAGGCACAGAAGACCCCAGCCAAGATTCTCGATTACGGTAGCTATGGACGAGCAATCAAGGCCTAGCTTCTCAGGAGGTGATGCAGGCTGGTTCTTAAGTACAGTGTATCCCCAAGCCCCCACAAAGGAATGTCCACACACTGTATTACTGAAAACACAGTCTTTATATAATTAATATTCAAGGGTTATGTACACTTATCACAATAACGCACTTTGTGCTCAGGAAAATCAGCAATGGTAAATATCTACAATTCTAAAGTGGTACCACTAATATTAGACCTCATTAAAGTGCATTCACAATACTGTTAAAATGGCACACAGATCAATAAGAAGGAAACCAGCAATAGGGAGAGGAGAGATAACAGAGGGTTGAAACAATAGGCAGAATACTGGCCCCTACCACTGGACACAGTTCTGTGTGGAGATCCCCCCACCTGGGCAACCTGTAAAATAAAGAGATATAACACCAGCCCAGTCCATATATTGTTCAATAGTCTATTTCTCTCCTATAATGTTTTTACCCCCCCAATGTACCTGGTGGAGTCGAGTTCTTCGAAGAGGCGTCGACAGATCCTTCTTGAATGACCCCCTTTAAAGCAGGAGTCACGGATCGTCGAGAGGCGTCGAGAAGCGTCGAGGAACTCGGTGTTCGGTGTCGGGGAATCGACGGCCCTTCTTGAATGCCTTCCCTTTCAAGCGGGAGACACGGGGCGTCGAACGTCCGACAACAAACAAGGTAGAACGGCGTCGATGAGGCGGCAGGCTTCGATCCGAGCGGTGCTCGTCGGCGTCGAGACGTCGGCGTCCTGCGAGGAAGAGGCGTGCGGGGCACCTCGGCGACACTAGTTCTGGACCGCAAAGATTGTGGGGGACGGTGGCCCAGCAAGGGCGTCGAGTCGCTCGAGTCTTTGGGGTCGTGAGGTGGCGGGAAACCCACCGGCGGATTCTCCTCGGCGCGTTGGTCGTCCTCGACTTTCTCCGGCGGGACAAAGCGGCCGACGATGCGGACGAGGGAGTCCTTCAAGGCAAATGTTCTTAGGCAAGGAGCGGACGGCTCCGGTCGTCGGCGGCACGGCGTCAAGTGGTTCCCACGGCGGGGCAACACAACTTCGACGGGCCTCCAGCGGTTACACAGACCTGCGAACCCTGGTCGACGGCAATGGACTTCGACAGCGTCGATGTCCGGGTGCTTCACTTCGATCTCCTCGGCGGTCCCGTCTCGGGTCGGCAGCCTTTCGAGGGTCTGACTTCCAGGGCGCTTCGGCGAAGATTCAGCGGTGCTCGATGGTCCCTCGGAGCACGGGAAGAGGGCGCCTAGCCAGGTCCTCTCTCGGGTCAGTCCTCGACGATTTCGACAACCTTCAGTTCCGTCGAAGCAAATGCCACAGCAAGTCTTCTTCTTCCAGCTGGACGTCGAGGATCAGCAAATCCAGTTACTCTTGAGTGGAGACTCAGCTTCTGAATGCTTCTGAACAATTTCCAGTGGTGAGAGGTCCCCAGATATACTATTCTGTCTCTCATCCACACTGCTGGCACACACACAGCAGCCAATCACACAGAAGGGCATTCATGCAGTCAGTCAGCCAATCAGGCACACAGTGCATTCAGGCCACACTCCTCCCTTTCAGACACTCACAACAAGGAATGTGGATTGGGACAAGTACCCAGCCATTCAACACTACACACTGCATTCAGGCCAGTTTCGGGCAGGGCTGTCTCAGTCTTTGTCTCTCATGCCAAAAACCAGACAACCACAACAAGGAGTGTATATTGGTCACACACTCCATTCACCCAGGTCCCACCCACAGGAGGTACCCATAACATACAGTCACTGGGAAGGCTCCAGTCAGTCTAGCTGGGCCTTCACAACAACACCATATATGGAACTTCCACCCAACAGCCAGCCAGGGGGAAGGGACAGAGCCAGGGCTTCCCAGGACTTTGGGAAAAACAAGACAACAGGCAATAGAAAGCAAGAGGCCACAGGGGCCATCTTGTTTCTATCAGGAATCAACTGATCCCAATGGCAGGGCCTGGGTATCCCGAAATGGAGGACACCCAGAGCACCTGTCAAGTTTAGCATGGAGCTGCCACCAGCCCATACCCTGCTCTGTGGGCCACCCACAGGTGCCCAAAAACATACACTAGGGGCACAGGGTTGTACCCCTACCCATGGGTGCCATAAGGGTATCCCATGGGTCTGTTCACCAAACCAAAAGAGAGCTGCACTGCCAGGAGTCCCTCATGGACTCCTGGGCAGAAAACATGACAGAACACACGGTAAAAACAGAAAAAGGACAAGGATTCAGAGGCCCTGTCCCTCAGATGCATTTCCGGCATCACACTCGCACAGGCCCTTTTGCGTGTGAAACTTCCCGCGAACCCCAGTAATACACGTACCCCACTCGCACAGGGCCAATCGCGTTTGAAACTTCCCGCGAATCCCAGTAATACACGTACCCCACTCGCACAGGGCCAATCGCGTGTGAAACTTCCCGCGAACCCCAGTAATACATGTACCCCACTCGCACAGGGCCATTCACGTGTGAAACTTCCCGCGAACCCCAGCAATCAATGTACCCCACTCACACAGGGGCAATCGCGCGTGAAACTTCCCAGGAACCCCAGTAATACACGTACCCCACTCGCACAGGCCCTTTCGATTGTGAAACTTCCCGTGAACCCCAGTAATAGATGTACCCCACTCGCACAGGGCCTATCGCGTGTGAAACTTCCCGCAAACCCCAGTAATACACGTACCCCACTGGCACAGGGCCAATCATGTGTGAAACTTCCCACAAACCCCAGTAATACACGTACCCCACTCGCACAGGGCCAATCGCGTGTGAATCTTCCCGCGAACCCCAGTAATACACATACCCCACTCGCACAGGCACTTTCGCGTGTGAAACTTCCCGCGAACCCCAGTAATACACGTACCCCACTCGCACAGGGCCAATCGTGTGTGAAACTTCCCGCGAACCCCAGTAATACACGTACCCCACTCACACAGGCCCTTTTGCGTGTGAAACTTCCCGCGAACCCCAGTAATACACGTACCTCACTCGCACAGGGCCAATCACGTTTGAAACTTCCCGCGAATACCAGTAATACACGTACCCCACTCGCACAGGGCCAATCGCGTGTGAAACTTCCCGCGAACCCCAGTAATACATGTACCCCACTCGCACAGGGCCAATCGCGTGTGAAACTTCCCGCGAACCCCAGTAATCAATGTACCCCACTCACACAGGGCCAATCGCGTGTGAAACTTCCCGTGAACCCCAGTAATACACATACCCCACTCGCACAGGGCCAATCGCGTGTGAAACTTCCCGTGAACCCCAGTAATACACATACCCCACTCGCACAGGCCCTTTCGCTTGCAAAACTTCCCGCGAACCCCAGTAATACATGTACCCCACTCGCACAGGGCCAATCGCGTGTGAAACTTCCCGCGAACCCCAGTAATCAACGTACCCCACTCACACAGGGCCAATCGCGTGTGAAACTTCCCGTGAACCCCAGTAATACACATACCCCACTCGCACAGGGCCAATCGCGTGTGAAACTTCCCGTGAACCCCAGTAATACACATACCCCACTCGCACAGGCCCTTTCGCTTGCGAAACTTCCCGCGAATCCCAGTAATACACGTACCCCACTCGCACAGGGCCTATCACGTGTGAAACTTCCTGCGAACTACAGTAATACACGTATCCTACTCGCACAGGCCCTTTCGCGTGTGAAACTTCCCGCGAACCCCAGTAATACACGTACCACACTCGCACAGGGCCAATCGCGTGTGAAACTTCCCGCGAACCCCAGTAATACACGTACCCCACTCGCACTGGCACTTTTGCGTGTGAAACTTCCCGCGAACCCCAGTAATACACGTACCCCACTCGCACAGGGCCTTTCACGTGTGAAACTTCCCGTGAACCCCAGTAATACATGTACCCCACTCGCACAGGGCCTATCGCGTGTGAAACTTCCTGCAAACCCCAGTAATACACATACCCCACTGGCACAGGGCCAATCATGTGTGAAACTTCCCACGAACCCCAGTAATACACGTACCCCACTCACACAGGGCCAATCGCGTGTGAAACTTCTCGCAAACCCCACTAATATACGTACCGCACTCGCACAGGCCCTTTTGCGTGTGAAACTTCCTGCGAACCCCAGTAATACACGTACCCCACTCGCACAGGGCCAATCGCGTGTGAAACTTCCCGCGAACCCCAGTAATACACGTACCCCACACGCACAGGGCCAATCGCGCGTGAAACTTCCCAGGAACCCCAGTAATACACGTACCCCACTCGCACAGGCCCTTTCGATTGTGAAACTTCCCGTGAACCCCAGTAATAGATGTACCCCACTCGCACAGGGCCTATCGCGTGTGAAACTTCCCGCAAACCCCAGTAATACACGTACCCCACTGGCACAGGGCCAATCATGTGTGAAACTTCCCACAAACCCCAGTAATACACGTACCCCACTCGCACAGGGCCAATCGTGTGTGAAACTTCCCGCGAACCCCAGTAATACACGTACCCCACTCACACAGGCCCTTTTGCGTGTGAAACTTCCCGCGAACCCCAGTAATACACGTACCCCACTAGCACAGGGCCAATCGCGTGTGAAACTTCCCGCGAACCCCAGTAATACATGTACCCCACTCGCACAGGGCCAATCGCGTGTGAAACTTCCCGCGAACACCAGTAATCAATGTACCCCACTCACACAGGGCCAATCGCGTGTGAAACTTCCCGTGAACCCCAGTAATACACATACCCCACTCGCACAGGGCCAATCGCGTGTGAAACTTCCCGTGAACCCCAGTAATACACATACCCCACTCGCACAGGCCCTTTCGCTTGCAAAACTTCCCGCGAACCCCAGTAATACATGTACCCCACTCGCACAGGGCCAATCGCGTGTGAAACTTCCCGCAAACCCCAGTAATACACGTACCCCACTGGCACAGGGCCAATCATGTGTGAAACTTCCCACAAACCCCAGTAATACACGTACCCCACTCGCACAGGGCCAATCGTGTGTGAAACTTCCCGCGAACCCCAGTAATACACGTACCCCACTCACACAGGCCCTTTTGCGTGTGAAACTTCCCGCGAACCCCAGTAATACACGTACCCCACTAGCACAGGGCCAATCGCGTGTGAAACTTCCCGCGAACCCCAGTAATACATGTACCCCACTCGCACAGGGCCAATCGCGTGTGAAACTTCCCGCGAACACCAGTAATCAATGTACCCCACTCACACAGGGCCAATCGCGTGTGAAACTTCCCGTGAACCCCAGTAATACACATACCCCACTCGCACAGGGCCAATCGCGTGTGAAACTTCCCGTGAACCCCAGTAATACACATACCCCACTCGCACAGGCCCTTTCGCTTGCAAAACTTCCCGCGAACCCCAGTAATACATGTACCCCACTCGCACAGGGCCAATCGCGTGTGAAACTTCCCGTGAACCCCAGTAATACACATACCCCACTCGCACAGGGCCAATCGCGTGTGAAACTTCCCGTGAACCCCAGTAATACACATACCCCACTCGCACAGGCCCTTTCGCTTGCGAAACTTCCCGCGAATCCCAGTAATACACGTACCCCACTCGCACAGGGCCTATCACGTGTGAAACTTCCTGCGAACCACAGTAATACACGTATCCTACTCGCACAGGCCCTTTCGCGTGTGAAACTTCCCGCGAACCCCAGTAATACACGTACCCCACTCGCACAGGGCCAATCGCATGTGAAACTTCCCGCGAACCCCAGTAATACACGTACCCCACTCGCACAGGCCCTTTTGCGTGTGAAACTTCCCGCGAACCCCAGTAATACACGTACCCCACTCGCACAGGGCCTTTCGCGTGTGAAACTTCCCGTGAACCCCAGTAATACATGTACCCCACTCGCACAGGGCCTATCGCGTGTGAAACTTCCTGCAAACCCCAGTAATACACGTACCCCACTGGCACAGGGCCAATCATGTGTGAAACTTCCCACGAACCCCAGTAATACACGTACCCCACTCGCACAGGGCCAATCGCGTGTGAAACTTCCCGCAAACCCCACTAATATACGTACCCCACTCGCACAGGCCCTTTCGCGTGTGAAACTTCCTGCGAACCCCAGTAATACACGTACCCCACTCGCACAGGGCCAATCGCGTGTGAAACTTCCCGCAAATCCCAGTAATACACTTACCCCACTCGCACAGGGCCAATCGCGTGTGAAACGTCCCGCGAACCCCAGTAATACACGTACCCCACACGCACAGGGCCAATCGCGCGTGAAACTTCCCAGGAACCCCAGTAATACACGTACCCCACTCGCACAGGCCCTTTCGCGTGTGAAAATTCCCGTGAACCCCAGTAATACATGTACCCCACCCGCACAGGGCCTATCGCGTGTGAAACTTCCTGCAAACCCCAGTAATACACGTACCCCACTGGCACAGGGCCAATCATGTGTGAAACTTCCCACAAACCCCAGTAATACACGTACCCCACTCGCACAGGGCCAATCGCGTGTGAAACTTCCCGCGAACCCCAGTAATACACGTACCCCACTCGCACAGGCCCTTTCGCGTGTGAAACTTCCCGCGAACCCCAGTAATACACGTACCCCACTCGCACAGGCCAATTGTGTGTGAAACTTCCTGCGAACCCCAGTAATACACGTACCCCACTCACACAGGCCCTTTTGCGTGTGAAACTTCCCGCGAACCCCAGTTATACACGTACCCCACTCACACAGGGCCTATCGCGTGCAAAACTTCCTGCGAACCCCAGTGAAACATGTACCCCACTCGCACAGGGCCAATCGCGTTTGAAACTTCCCGCGAATCCCAGTAATACACGTACCCCACTCGCACAGGGCCAATCGCGTGTGAAACGTCCCGCGAACCCCAGTAATACACGTACCCCACTCGCACAGGGCCAATCGCGTGTGAAACTTCCCGGGAACCCCAGTAATCAACGTACCCCACTCACACAGGGCCAATCGCGTGTGAAACTTCCCGCGAACCCCAATAATACACATACCCCACTCGCACAGGGCCAATCGCGTGTGAAACTTCCCGTGAACCCCAGTAATACACATACCCCACTCGCACAGGCCCTTTCGCTTGTGAAACTTCCCGCAAACCCCACTAATATACGTACCCCACTCGCACAGGCCCTTTCGCGTGTGAAACTTCCTGCGAACCCCAGTAATACACGTACCCCACTCGCACAGGGCCAATCGCGTGTGAAACTTCCTGCAAATCCCAGTGATACACTTACCCCACTCGCACAGGGCCAATCGCGTGTGAAACTTCCCGCGAACCCCAGTAATACACGTACCCCACACGCACAGGGCCAATCGCGCGTGTAACTTCCCAGGAACCCCAGTAATACACGTACCCCACTCGCACAGGCCCTTTCGCGTGTGAAACTTCCCGTGAACCCCAGTAATACATGTACCCCACTCGCACAGGGCCTATCGCGTGTGAAACTTCCCGCAAACCTCAGTAATACACGTACCCCACTGGCACAGGGCCAATCATGTGTGAAACTTCCCACAAACCCCAGTAATACACGTACCCCACTCGCACAGGGCCAATCGCGTGTGAAACTTCCCGCGAACCCCAGTAATACACGTACCCCACTCGCACAGGCCCTTTCGCGTGTGAAACTTCCCGCGAACCCCAGTAATACACGTACCCCACTCGCACAGGGCCAATCGTGTGTGAAACTTCCCGCGAACCCCAGTAATACACGTACCCCACTCACACAGGCCCTTTTGCGTGTGAAACTTCGCGCGAACCCCAGTAATACACGTACCCCACTCACACAGGGCCTATCGCGTGCAAAACCTCCTGCGAACCCCAGTAATACATTTACCCCACTCGCACAGGGCCAATCGCGTTTGAAACTTCCCGCGAATCCCAGTAATACACGTACCCCACTCGCACAGGGCCAATCGCGTGTGAAACTTCCCGCGAACCCCAGTAATACATGTACCACACTCGCACAGGGCCATTCACGTGTGAAACTTCCCGCGAACCCCAGCAATCAATGTACCCCACTCACACAGGGGCAATCGCGTGTGAAACTTCCCGTGAACCCCAGTAATACACATACCCCACTCGCACAGGCCCTTTCGCTTGCAAAACTTCCCGCGAATCCCAGTAATACACGTACCCCACTTGCACAGGGCCTATCACGTGTGAAACTTCCTGCGAACCACAGTAATACACGTATCCCACTCGCACAGGCCCTTTCGCGTGTGAAACTTCCCGCGAACCCCAGTAATACACGTACCCCACTCGCACAGGCCCTTTTGCGTGTGAAACTTCCTGTGAACCCCAGTAATACACGTACCCCACTCGCACAGGGACAATCGTGTGTGAAACTTCCCACGAACCCCAGTAATACATGTACCCCACTCACACAGGCCCTTTTTGCGTGTGAAACTTCCCGCGAACCCCAGTAATACACGTACCCCACTCACACAGGGCCTATCGCGTGCAAAACTTCCTGCGAACCTCAGTAATACATGTACCCCACTCGCACAGGGCCAATCGCGTTTGAAACTTCCTGCGAATCCCAGTAATACATGTACCCCACTCGCACAGGGCCAATCGCGTGTGAAACTTCCCGCGAACCCCAGTAATCAACGTACCCCACTCACACAGGGCCAATCACGTGTGAAACTTCCCGTGAACCCCAGTAATACACATACCACACTCGCACAGGGCCAATCGCGTGTGAAACTTCCCGTGAACCCCAGTAATACACATACCCCACTCGCACAGGCCCTTTCGCTTGCGAAACTTCCCGCGAACCCCAGTAATACACATACCCCACTCGCACAGGGCCAATCGCGTGTGAAACTTCCCGTGAACCCCAGTAATACACATACCCCACTCGCACAGGCCCTTTCGCTTGTGAAACTTCCCGCAAACCCCACTAATATACGTACCCCACTCGCACAGGCCCTTTCGCGTGTGAAACTTCCTGCGAACCCCAGTAATACACGTACACCACTCGCACAGGGCCAATCGCGCGTGAAACTTCCCGCAAATCCCAGTGATACACTTACCCCACTCGCACAGGGCCAATCGCATGTGAAACTTCCCGTGAACCCCAGTAATACACGCACCCCACACGCACAGGGCCTATCGCGTGTGAAACTTCCCGCAAACCCCAGTAATACACGTACCCCACTGGCACAGGGCCAATCATGTGTGAAACTTCCCACAAACCCCAGTAATACACGTACCCCACTCGCACAGGGCCAATCGCGTGTGAAACTTCCGGCAAACCCCACTAATATACGTACCCCACTCGCACAGGCCCTTTCGCGTGTGAAACTTCCTGCGAACCCCAGTAATACACGTACCCCACTCGCACAGGGCCAATCGCGTGTGAAACTTCCCGCAAATCCCAGTGATACACTTACCCCACTCGCACAGGGCCAATCGCGTGTGAAACTTCCCGCGAACCCCAGTAATACACGTACCCCACACGCACAGGGCCAATCGCGCGTGAAACTTCCCAGGAACCCCAGTAATACATGTACCCCACTCGCACAGGCCCTTTTGATTGTGAAACTTCCCGTGAACCCCAGTAATAGATGTAGCCCACTCGCACAGGGCCTATCGCGTGTGCAACTTCCCGCAAACCCCAGTAATACACGTACCCCACTGGCACAGGGCCAATCATGTGTGAAACTTCCCACAAACCCCAGTAATACACGTACCCCACTCGCACAGGGCCAATCGCGTGTGAAACTTCCCGCGAACCCCAGTAATACACGTACCCCACTCGCACAGGGCCAATCGTGTGTGAAACTTCCCGCGAACCCCAGTAATACACGTACCCCACTCACACAGGCCCTTTTGCGTGTGAAACTTCCCGCGAACCCCAGTAATACACGTACCCCACTCGCACAGGGCCAATCGCGTTTGAAATTTCCCGCGAATCCCAGTAATACACTTACCCCACTCGCACAGGGCCAATCGCGTGTGAAACTTTCCGCGAACCCCAGTAATACATGTACCCCACTCGCACTGGGCCTATCGCGTGTGAAACTTCCCGCAAACTCCAGTAATACACGTACCCCAATGGCACAGGGCCAATCATGTGTGGAACTTCCCACAAACCCCAGTAATACACGTACCCCACTCGCACAGGGCCAATCGCGTGTGAAACTTCCGGCAAACCCCACTAATATACGTACCCCACTCGCACAGGCCCTTTCGCGTGTGAAACTTCCTGCGAACCCCAGTAATACACATACCCCACTCGCACAGGGCCAATCGCGTGTGAAACTTCCCGCAAATCCCAGTAATACACGTACCCCACTCGCACAGGGCCAATCGCGTGTGAAACTTCCCGCAAACCCCAGTAATCAACGTACCCCACTCGCACAGGGCCAACCGCGTGTGAACTTCCCGCGAACCCCAGTAATACACATACCACACTCGCACAGGACCAATCGCGTGTGAAACTTCCTGTGAACCCCAGTAATACACATACCCCACTCGCACAGGCCCTTTCGCTTGTGAAACTTCCCGCGAATCCCAGTAATACACGTACCCCACTCGCACAGGGCCTATCGCGTGTGAAACTTCCTGCGAACCACAGTAATACACGTACCCCACTCGCACAGGCCCTTTCGCGTGTGAAACTTCCCGCGAACCCCAGTAATACACGTACCCCACTCTCACAGGCCCTTTTGCGTGTGAAACTTCCCGCGAACCCCAGTAATACACGTACCCCACTCGCACACGCACTTTTGCGTGTGAAACTTCCCGCAAACCCCAGTAATACACGTACCCCACTCTCACAGGGCCAATCGCGTGTGAAACTTCCCGCAAACCCCACTAATATACGTACCCCACTCGCACAGGCCCTTTCGCATGTGAAACTTCCTGTGAACCCCAGTAATACACATACCCCACTCGCACAGGGCCAATCGCGTGTGAAACTTCCCGTGAATCCCAGTAATACACGTACCCCACTAGCACAGGGCCAATCACGTGTGAAACTTCCCGTGAACCCCAGTAATACACGTACCCCACTCGCACAGGGCCTATCGCGTGTGAAACTTCCCGCAAACCCCAGTAATACACGTACCCCACTGGCACAGGGCCAATCATGTGTGAAACTTCCCACAAACCCTAGTAATACACGTACCCCACTCGCACAGGGCCAATCGCGTGTGAAACTTCCTGTGAACCCCAGTGATACACGTACCCCACTCGCACAGGCCCTTTCGCTTGCGAAACTTCCCGCAAATCCCAGTAATACACGTACCCCACTCGCAAAGGGCCTTTCGCGTGTGAAACTTCCTGCGAACCATAATAATACACGTACCCCACTCGCACAGGCCCTTTTGCGTGTGAAACTTCCCACGAACCCCAGTAATACACGTACCCCACTCGCACAGGGCCTATCGCGTGTGAAACTTCCCGCTAACCCCAGTAATACATGTACCCCACTCGCACAGGCCCTTTCGCTTGCGAAACTTCCCGCGAATCCCAGTAATACACGTACCCCACACGCACAGGGCCAATCGCGCGTGAAACTTCCCAGGAACCCCAGTAATACATGTACCCCACTCGCACAGGCCCTTTTGATTGTGAAACTTCCCGTGAACCCCAGTAATAGATGTAGCCCACTCGCACAGGGCCTATCGCGTGTGCAACTTCCCGCAAACCCCAGTAATACACGTACCCCACTGGCACAGGGCCAATCATGTGTGAAACTTCCCACAAACCCCAGTAATACACGTACCCCACTCGCACAGGGCCAATCGCGTGTGAAACTTCCCGCGAACCCCAGTAATACACGTACCCCACTCGCACAGGGCCAATCGTGTGTGAAACTTCCCGCGAACCCCAGTAATACACGTACCCCACTCACACAGGCCCTTTTGCGTGTGAAACTTCCCGCGAACCCCAGTAATACACGTACCCCACTCGCACAGGGCCAATCGCGTTTGAAATTTCCCGCGAATCCCAGTAATACACGTACCCCACTCGCACAGGGCCAATCGCGTGTGAAACTTTCCGCGAACCCCAGTAATACATGTACCCCACTCGCACTGGGCCTATCGCGTGTGAAACTTCCCGCAAACTCCAGTAATACACGTACCCCAATGGCACAGGGCCAATCATGTGTGGAACTTCCCACAAACCCCAGTAATACACGTACCCCACTCGCACAGGGCCAATCGCGTGTGAAACTTCCGGCAAACCCCACTAATATACGTACCCCACTCGCACAGGCCCTTTCGCGTGTGAAACTTCCTGCGAACCCCAGTAATACACATACCCCACTCGCACAGGGCCAATCGCGTGTGAAACTTCCCGCAAATCCCAGTAATACACGTACCCCACTCGCACAGGGCCAATCGCGTGTGAAACTTCCCGCAAACCCCAGTAATCAACGTACCCCACTCGCACAGGGCCAACCGCGTGTGAACTTCCCGCGAACCCCAGTAATACACATACCACACTCGCACAGGACCAATCGCGTGTGAAACTTCCTGTGAACCCCAGTAATACACATACCCCACTCGCACAGGCCCTTTCGCTTGTGAAACTTCCCGCGAATCCCAGTAATACACGTACCCCACTCGCACAGGGCCTATCGCGTGTGAAACTTCCTGCGAACCACAGTAATACACGTACCCCACTCGCACAGGCCCTTTCGCGTGTGAAACTTCCCGCGAACCCCAGTAATACACGTACCCCACTCTCACAGGCCCTTTTGCGTGTGAAACTTCCCGCGAACCCCAGTAATACACGTACCCCACTCGCACACGCACTTTTGCGTGTGAAACTTCCCGCAAACCCCAGTAATACACGTACCCCACTCTCACAGGGCCAATCGCGTGTGAAACTTCCCGCAAACCCCACTAATATACGTACCCCACTCGCACAGGCCCTTTCGCATGTGAAACTTCCTGTGAACCCCAGTAATACACATACCCCACTCGCACAGGGCCAATCGCGTGTGAAACTTCCCGTGAATCCCAGTAATACACGTACCCCACTAGCACAGGGCCAATCACGTGTGAAACTTCCCGTGAACCCCAGTAATACACGTACCCCACTCGCACAGGGCCTATCGCGTGTGAAACTTCCCGCAAACCCCAGTAATACACGTACCCCACTGGCACAGGGCCAATCATGTGTGAAACTTCCCACAAACCCTAGTAATACACGTACCCCACTCGCACAGGGCCAATCGCGTGTGAAACTTCCTGTGAACCCCAGTGATACACGTACCCCACTCGCACAGGCCCTTTCGCTTGCGAAACTTCCCGCGAATCCCAGTAATACACGTACCCCACTCGCAAAGGGCCTTTCGCGTGTGAAACTTCCTGCGAACCATAATAATACACGTACCCCACTCGCACAGGCCCTTTTGCGTGTGAAACTTCCCACGAACCCCAGTAATACACGTACCCCACTCGCACAGGGCCTATCGCGTGTGAAACTTCCCGCTAACCCCAGTAATACATGTACCCCACTCGCACAGGCCCTTTTGCGTGTGAAACTTCCCGCGAACCCCAGTAATACATGTACCCCACTCGCACAGGGCCTATCGCGTGTGAAACTTCCCGCAAACCCCAGTAATACACGTACCCCACTCGCACAGGCCCTTTCGCGTGTGAAACTTCCTGCGAACCCCAGTAATACACGTACCCCACTCGCAATGGGCCTATCGAATGTGAAACTTCCCGCGAACCCCAGTAATACACGTAACCCACTCGCACAGGGCCAATCGCGTGTGAAACTTCCCGCGAATCCCAGTAATACACGTACCCCACTCGCACAGGCCCTTTCGCGTGCAAAACTTCCCGCAAATCCCAGTAATACACGTACCCCATTCGCATAGGGCCTATCGCGTGTGAAACTTCCCACGAACCCCAGTAATACACGTACCCCACTCGCACAGGCCCTTTCGCGTGTGAAACTTCCCGCGAAGCCCAGTAATACACGTACCCCACTCGCACAGGGCCAATCACGTGTGAAACTTCCCGCAAACCCCAGTAATCAACGTACCCCACTCACACAGGGCCAATCGCGTGTGAACTTCCCGCGAACCCCAGTAATACACATACCACACTAGCACAGGACCAATCGCGTGTGAAACTTCCTGTGAACCCCAGTAATACACATACCCCACTCGCACAGGCCCTTTCGCTTGTGAAACTTCCCGCGAATCCCAGTAATACACGTACCCCACTCGCACAGGGCCTATCGCGTGTGAAACTTCCTGCGAACCACAGTAATACACGTACCCCACTCGCACAGGCCCTTTCGCGTGTGAAACTTCCCGCGAACACCAGTAATACACGTACCCCACTCGCACAGGGCCTATCGCGTGTGTAACTTCCCGCAAACCCCAGTAATACACGTACCCCACTCGCACAGGCCCTTTCGCGTGTGAAACTTCCTGCGAACCCCAGTAATACACGTACCCCACTTGCACAGGGCCTAACGCATGTGAAACTTCCCGCGAACCCCAGTAATCAACGTACCCCACTCAAACAGGGCCAATCGCGTGTGAAACTTCCTGCGAACCCCAGTAATATACATACCCCACTCGCACAGGGCCAATCGCGTGTGAAACTTCCCGTGAACCCCAGTGATACACGTACCCCACTCGCACAGGCCCTTTCGCTTGCGAAACTTCCCGCGAATCCCAGTAATACACGTACCCCACTGGCACAGGGCCTATCGCGTGTGAAACTTCCTGCGAACCACAGTAATACACGTACCCCACTCGCACAGGCCCTTTCGCATGTGAAACTTCCCGCGAACCCCAGTAATACACGTACCCCACTCTCACAGGCCCTTTTGCGTGTGAAACTTCCTACAAACCCCAGTAATACATGTACCCCACTCGCACAGGGCCTATCGTGTGTGAAACTTCCCGCAAACCCCAGTAATACACGTACCCCACTCGCACAGGCCCTTTCGTGTGTGAAACTTCCTGCGAACCCCAGTAATACACGTACCCCACTCGCACAGGGCCTATCCCATGTGAAACTTCCCGCGAAACCCAGTAATACACGTACCCCACTCGCAGAGGCCCAATCGCGTGTGAAACTTCCCGCGAATCCCAGTAATACACGTACCCCACTCGCACAGGCCCTTTCGTGTGCAAAACTTCCCGCAAATCCCAGTAATACACGTACCCCACTCGCATAGGGCCTATCGCGTGTGAAACTTCCCGCGAACCCCAGTAATACACGTACCCCACTTGCACAGGCCCTTTCGCGTGTGAAACTTCCCGCGAAGCCCAGTAATACATGTACCCCACTCGCACAGGGCCAATCACGTGTGAAACTTCCCGCGAACCCCAGTAATACACGTACCCCACTCGCACAGGCCCTTTTGCGTGTGAAACTTCCCGCAAACCCCAGTAATACACGTACCCCACTCGCACAGGGCCAATCGCGTGTGAAACTTCCCGCAAACCCCACTAATATACGTACCCCACTCGCACAGGCCCTTTCGCGTGTGAAACTTCCTGCGAACCCCAGTAATACACGTACCCCACTCGCACAGGGCCAATCGCGTGTGAAACTTCCCGCAAATCCCAGTAATACACTTACCCCACTCCCACAGGGCCAATCGCGTGTGAAACTTCCCGCGAACCCCAGTAATACACGTACCCCACACGCACAGGGCCAATCGCGCGTGAAACTTCCCAGGAACCCCAGTAATACACGTACCCCACTCGCACAGGCCCTTTCGCGTGTGAAACTTCCTTCGAACCCCAGTAATACACGTACCCCACTCGCACAGGGCCAATCGCGTGTGAAACTTCCTGCAAACCCCAGTAATACACTTACCCCACTCGCACAGGGCCAATCGCGTGTGAAACTTCCCGCGAACCCCAGTAATACACGTACCCACACGCACAGGGCCAATCGCGTGTGAAACTTCCCGCGAACCCCAGTAATACACGTACCCCACTCGCACAGGCCCTTTCGCGTGTGAAACTTCCTGCGAACCCCAGTAATACACGTACCCCACTCGCACAGGCCAATCGTGTGTGAAACTTCCCGCGAACCCCAGTAATACACGTACCCCACTCACACAGGCCCTTTTGCGTGTGAAACTTCCCGCGAACCCCAGTAATACACGTACCCCAATCACACAGGGCCTATCGCGTGCAAAACTTCCTGCGAACCCCAGTGAAACATGTACCCCACTCGCACAGGGCCAATCGCGTTTGAAACTTCCCGCGAATCCCAGTAATACACGTACCCCACTCGCACAGGGCCAATCGCGTGTGAAACGTCCCGCGAACCCCAGTAATACACGGACCCCACTCGCACAGGGCCAATCGCGTGTGAAACTTCCCGGGAACCCCAGTAATCAACGTACCCCACTCACACAGGGCCAATCGCGTGTGAAACTTCCTGCGAACCCCAGTAATACACATACCCCACTCGCAGAGGGCCAATCGCGTGTGAAACTTCCCGTGAACCCCAGTAATACACATACCCCACTCGCACAGGCCCTTTCGCTTGTGAAACTTCCCGCAAACCCCACTAATATACGTACCCCACTCGCACAGGCCCTTTCGCGTGTGAAACTTCCTTCGAACCCCAGTAATACACGTACCCCACTCGCACAGGGCCAATCGCGTGTGAAACTTCCTGCAAATCCCAGTGATACACTTACCCCACTCGCACAGGGCCAATCGCGTGTGAAACTTCCCGCGAACCCCAGTAATACACATACCCCACACGCACAGGGCCAATCGCGCGTGTAACTTCCCAGGAACCCCAGTAATACACGTACCCCACTCGCACAGGCCCTTTCGCGTGTGAAACTTCCCGCAAACCTCAGTAATACACGTACCCCACTGGCACACGGCCAATCATGTGTGAAACTTCCCACAAACCCCAGTAATACACGTACCCCACTCGCACGGGGCCAATCGCGTGTGAAACTTCCCGCGAACCCCAGTAATACACGTACCCCACTCGCACAGGCCCTTTCGTGTGTGAAACTTCCCGCGAACCCCAGTAATACACGTACCCCACTCGCACAGGGCCAATCGTGTGTGAAACTTCCCGCGAACCCCAGTAATACACGTACCCCACTCGCACAGGCCCTTTTGCATGTGAAACTTCCCGCGAATCCCAGTAATACACGTACCCCACTCGCACAGGCCCTTTCGCTTGCAAAACTTCCCGCGAATCCCAGTAATACACGTACCCCACTTGCACAGGGCCTATCACGTGTGAAACTTCAGGCGAACCACAGTAATACACGTATCCCACTCGCACAGGCCCTTTCGCGTGTGAAACTTCCCGCGAACCCCAGTAATACACGTACCCCACTCGCACAGGGCCAATCGCGTGTGAAACTTCCCGCGAACCCCAGTAATACACGTACCCCACTCGCACAGGCCCTTTTGCGTGTGAAACTTCCCGCGAACCCCAGTAATACACGTACCCCACTCGCACAGGGCCAATCGCGTTTGAAACTTCCCGCGAATCCCAGTAATACACGTACCCCACTCGCACAGGGCCAATCGCGTGTGAAACTTCCCGCGAACCCCAGTAATACATGTACCCCACTCGCACAGGGCCATTCACGTGTGAAACTTCCCGCGAACCCCAGCAATCAATGTACCCCACTCACACAGGGGCAATCGCGCGTGAAACTTCCCAGGAACCCCAGTAATACACGTACCCCACTCGCACAGGCCCTTTCGATTGTGAAACTTCCCGTGAACCCCAGTAATAGATGTACCCCACTCGCACAGGGCCAATCATGTGTGAAACTTCCCACAAACCCCAGTAATACACGTACCCCACTCGCACAGGGCCAATCGCGTGTGAAACTTCCCGCGAACCCCAGTAATACACATACCCCACTCGCACAGGCACTTTCGCGTGTGAAACTTCCCGCGAACCCCAGTAATACACGTACCCCACTCGCACAGGGCCAATCGTGTGTGAAACTTCCCGCGAACCCCAGTAATACACGTACCCCACTCATACAGGCCCTTTTGCGTGTGAAACTTCCCGCGAACCCCAGTAATACACGTACCCCACTCGCACAGGGCCAATCGCGTTTGAAACTTCCCGCGAATACCAGTAATACACGTACCCCACTCGCACAGGGCCAATCGCGTGTGAAACTTCCCGCGAACCCCAGTAATACATGTACCCCACTCGCACAGGGCCAATCGCGTGTGAAACTTCCCGCGAACCCCAGTAATCAATGTACCCCACTCACACAGGGCCAATCGCGTGTGAAACTTCCCGTGAACCCCAGTAATACACATACCCCACTCGCACAGGGCCAATCGCGTGTGAAACTTCCCGTGAACCCCAGTAATACACATACCCCACTCGCACAGGCCCTTTCGCTTGCAAAACTTCCCGCGAACCCCAGTAATACATGTACCCCACTCGCACAGGGCCAATCGCGTGTGAAACTTCCCGCGAACCCCAGTAATCAACGTACCCCACTCACACAGGGCCAATCGCATGTGAAACTTCCCGTGAACCCCAGTAATACACATACCCCACTCGCACAGGGCCAATCGCGTGTGAAACTTCCCGTGAACCCCAGTAATACACATACCCCACTCGCACAGGCCCTTTCGCTTGCGAAACTTCCCGCGAATCCCAGTAATACACGTACCCCACTCGCACAGGGCCTATCACGTGTGAAACTTCCTGCGAACCACAGTAATACACGTATCCTACTCGCACAGGCCCTTTCGCGTGTGAAACTTCCCGCGAACCCCAGTAATACACGTACCCCACTCGCACAGGGCCAATCGCGTGTGAAACTTCCCGCGAACCCCAGTAATACACGTACCCCACTCGCACTGGCCCTTTTGCGTGTGAAACTTCCCGCGAACCCCAGTAATACACGTACCCCACTTGCACAGGGCCTTTCGCGTGTGAAACTTCCCGTGAACCCCAGTAATACATGTACCCCACTCGCACAGGGCCTATCGCGTGTGAAACTTCCTGCAAACCCCAGTAATACACGTACCCCACTGGCACAGGGCCAATCATGTGTGAAACTTCCCACGAACCCCAGTAATACACGTACCCCACTCGCACAGGGCCAATCGCGTGTGAAACTTCCCGCAAACCCCACTAATATACGTACCCCACTCGCACAGGCCCTTTCGCGTGTGAAACTTCCTGCGAACCCCAGTAATACACGTACCCCACTCGCACAGGGCCAATCGCGTGTGAAACTTCCCGCAAATCCCAGTAATACACTTACCCCACTCGCACAGGGCCAATCGCGTGTGAAACTTCCCGCGAACCCCAGTAATACACGTACCCCACACGCACAGGGCCAATCACGCGTGAAACTTCCCAGGAACCCCAGTAATACACGTACCCCACTCGCACAGGCCCTTTCGATTGTGAAACTTCCCGTGAACCCCAGTAATAGATGTACCCCACTCGCACAGGGCCTATCGCGTGTGAAACTTCCCGCAAACCCCAGTAATACACGTACCCCACTGGCACAGGGCCAATCATGTGTGAAACTTCCCACAAACCCCAGTAATACACGTACCCCACTCGCACAGGGCCAATCGCGTGTGAAACTTCCCGCGAACCCCAGTAATACACGTACCCCACTCGCACAGGCACTTTTGCGGGTGAAACTTCCCGCGAACCCCAGTAATACACGTACCCCACTCGCACAGGGCCAATCGTGTGTGAAACTTCCCGCGAACCCCAGTAATACACGTACCCCACTCACACAGGCCCTTTTGCGTGTGAAACTTCCCGCGAACCCCAGTAATACACGTACCCCACTCGCACAGGGCCAATCGCGTTTGAAACTTCCCGCGAATACCAGTAATACACGTACCCCACTCGCACAGGGCCAATCGCGTGTGAAACTTCCCGCGAACCCCAGTAATACATGTACCCCACTCGCACAGGGCCAATCGCGTGTGAAACTTCCCGCGAACCCCAGTAATCAATGTACCCCACTCACACAGGGCCAATCGCGTGTGAAACTTCCCGTGAACCCCAGTAATACACATACCCCACTCGCACAGGGCCAATCGCGTGTGAAACTTCCCGTGAACCCCAGTAATACACATACCCCACTCGCACAGGCCCTTTCGCTTGCAAAACTTCCCGCGAACCCCAGTAATACATGTACCCCACTCGCACAGGGCCAATCGCGTGTGAAACTTCCCGCGAACCCCAGTAATCAACGTACCCCACTCACACAGGGCCAATCGCGTGTGAAACTTCCCGTGAACCCCAGTAATACACATACCCCACTCGCACAGGGCCAATCGCGTGTGAAACTTCCCGTGAACCCCAGTAATACACATACCCCACTCGCACAGGCCCTTTCGCTTGCGAAACTTCCCGCGAATCCCAGTAATACACGTACCCCACTCGCACAGGGCCTATCACGTGTGAAACTTCCTGCGAACCACAGTAATACACGTACCCCACTCGCACAGGCCCTTTCGCGTGTGAAACTTCCTTCGAACCCCAGTAATACACGTACCCCACTCGCACAGGGCCAATCGCGTGTGAAACTTCCTGCAAACCCCAGTAATACACTTACCCCACTCGCACAGGGCCAATCGCGTGTGAAACTTCCCGCGAACCCCAGTAATACACGTACCCACACGCACAGGGCCAATCGCGTGTGAAACTTCCCGCGAACCCCAGTAATACACGTACCCCACTCGCACAGGCCCTTTCGCGTGTGAAACTTCCTGCGAACCCCAGTAATACACGTACCCCACTCGCACAGGCCAATCGTGTGTGAAACTTCCCGCGAACCCCAGTAATACACGTACCCCACTCACACAGGCCCTTTTGCGTGTGAAACTTCCCGCGAACCCCAGTAATACACGTACCCCAATCACACAGGGCCTATCGCGTGCAAAACTTCCTGCGAACCCCAGTGAAACATGTACCCCACTCGCACAGGGCCAATCGCGTTTGAAACTTCCCGCGAATCCCAGTAATACACGTACCCCACTCGCACAGGGCCAATCGCGTGTGAAACGTCCCGCGAACCCCAGTAATACACGGACCCCACTCGCACAGGGCCAATCGCGTGTGAAACTTCCCGGGAACCCCAGTAATCAACGTACCCCACTCACACAGGGCCAATCGCGTGTGAAACTTCCTGCGAACCCCAGTAATACACATACCCCACTCGCAGAGGGCCAATCGCGTGTGAAACTTCCCGTGAACCCCAGTAATACACATACCCCACTCGCACAGGCCTTTTCGCTTGTGAAACTTCCCGCAAACCCCACTAATATACGTACCCCACTCGCACAGGCCCTTTCGCGTGTGAAACTTCCTTCGAACCCCAGTAATACACGTACCCCACTCGCACAGGGCCAATCGCGTGTGAAACTTCCTGCAAATCCCAGTGATACACTTACCCCACTCGCACAGGGCCAATCGCGTGTGAAACTTCCCGCGAACCCCAGTAATACACGTACCCCACACGCACAGGGCCAATCGCGCGTGTAACTTCCCAGGAACCCCAGTAATACATGTACCCCACTCGCACAGGCCCTTTCGCGTGTGAAACTTCCCGCAAACCTCAGTAATACACGTACCCCACTGGCACACGGCCAATCATGTGTGAAACTTCCCACAAACCCCAGTAATACACGTACCCCACTCGCACAGGGCCAATCGCGTGTGAAACTTCCCGCGAACCCCAGTAATACACGTACCCCAGTCGCACAGGCCCTTTCGTGTGTGAAACTTCCCGCGAACCCCAGTAATACACGTACCCCACTCGCACAGGGCCAATCGTGTGTGAAACTTCCCGCGAACCCCAGTAATACACGTACCCCACTCGCACAGGCCCTTTTGCGTGTGAAACTTCCCGCGAATCCCAGTAATACACGTACCCCACTCGCACAGGCCCTTTCGCTTGCAAAACTTCCCGCGAATCCCAGTAATACACGTACCCCACTTGCACAGGGCCTATCACGTGTGAAACCTCCTGCGAACCACAGTAATACACGTATCCCACTCGCACAGGCCCTTTCGCGTGTGAAACTTCCCGCGAACCCCAGTAATACACGTACCCCACTCGCACAGGGCCAATCGCGTGTGAAACTTCCCGCGAACCCCAGTAAAACACGTACCCCACTCGCACAGGCCCTTTTGCGTGTGAAACTTCCCGCGAACCCCAGTAATACACGTACCCCACTCGCACAGGGCCAATCGCGTTTGAAACTTCCCGCGAATCCCAGTAATACACGTACCCCACTCGCACAGGGCCATTCACGTGTGAAACTTCCCGCGAACCCCAGCAATCAATGTACCCCACTCACACAGGGGCAATCGCGCGTGAAACTTCCCAGGAACCCCAGTAATACACGTACCCCACTCGCACAGGCCCTTTCGATTGTGAAACTTCCCGTGAACCCCAGTAATAGATGTACCCCACTCGCACAGGGCCAATCATGTGTGAAACTTCCCACAAACCCCAGTAATACACGTACCCCACTCGCACAGGGCCAATCGCGTGTGAAACTTCCCGCGAACCCCAGTAATACACATACCCCACTCGCACAGGCACTTTCGCGTGTGAAACTTCCCGCGAACCCCAGTAATACACGTACCCCACTCGCACAGGGCCAATCGTGTGTGAAACTTCCCGCGAACCCCAGTAATACACGTACCCCACTCACACAGGCCCTTTTGCGTGTGAAACTTCCCGCGAACCCCAGTAATACACGTACCCCACTCGCACAGGGCCAATCGCGTTT
This sequence comes from Ambystoma mexicanum, assembly GCF_040938575.1. NCBI lineage: Eukaryota > Metazoa > Chordata > Amphibia > Caudata > Ambystomatidae > Ambystoma > Ambystoma mexicanum. The sequence goes on along the minus strand of NC_090941.1, from coordinate 598,996,857 downwards.
GAAACTTCCCGCGAATACCAGTAATACACGTACCCCACTCGCACAGGGCCAATCGCGTGTGAAACTTCCCGCGAACCCCAGTAATACATGTACCCCACTCGCACAGGGCCAATCGCGTGTGAAACTTCCCGCGAACCCCAGTAATCAATGTACCCCACTCACACAGGGCCAATCGCGTGTGAAACTTCCCGTGAACCCCAGTAATACACATACCCCACTCGCAAAGGGCCAATCGCGTGTGAAACTTCCCGTGAACCCCAGTAATACACATACCCCACTCGCACAGGCCCTTTCGCTTGCAAAACTTCCCGCGAACCCCAGTAATACATGTACCCCACTCGCACAGGGCCAATCGTGTGTGAAACTTCCCGCGAACCCCAGTAATCAACGTACCCCACTCACACAGGGCCAATCGCATGTGAAACTTCCCGTGAACCCCAGTAATACACATACCCCACTCGCACAGGGCCAATCGCGTGTGAAACTTCCCGTGAACCCCAGTAATACACATACTCCACTCGCACAGGCCCTTTCGCTTGCGAAACTTCCCGCGAATCCCAGTAATACACGTACCCCACTCGCACAGGGCCTATCACGTGTGAAACTTCCTGCGAACCACAGTAATACACGTATCCTACTCGCACAGGCCCTTTCGCGTGTGAAACTTCCCGCGAACCCCAGTAATACACGTACCCCACTCGCACAGGGCCAATCGCGTGTGAAACTTCCGGCGAACCCCAGTAATACACGTACCCCACTCGCACTGGCCCTTTTGCGTGTGAAACTTCCCGCGAACCCCAGTAATACACGTACCCCACTCGCACAAGGCCTTTCGCGTGTGAAACTTCCCGTGAACCCCAGTAATACATGTACCCCACTCGCACAGGGCCTATCGCGTGTGAAACTTCCTGCAAACCCCAGTAATACACGTACCCCACTGGCACAGGGCCAATCATGTGTGAAACTTCCCACGAACCCCAGTAATACACGTACCCCACTCGCACAGGGCCAATCGCGTGTGAAACTTCCCGCAAACCCCACTAATATATGTACCCCACTCGCACAGGCCCTTTCGCGTGTGAAACTTCCTGCGAACCCCAGTAATACACGTACCCCACTCGCACAGGGCCAATCGCGTGTGAAACTTCCCGCAAATCCCAGTAATACACTTACCCCACTCGCACAGGGCCAATCGCGTGTGAAACTTCCCGCGAACCCCAGTAATACACGTACCCCACACGCACAGGGCCAATCGCGCGTGAAACTTCCCAGGAACCCCAGTAATACACGTACCCCACTCGCACAGGCCCTTTCGATTGTGAAACTTCCCGTGAACCCCAGTAATAGATGTACCCCACTCGCACAGGGCCTATCGCGTGTGAAACTTCCCGCAAACCCCAGTAATACACGTACCCCACTGGCACAGGGCCAATCATGTGTGAAACTTCCCACAAACCCCAGTAATACACGTACCCCACTCGCACAGGGCCAATCGCGTGTGAAACTTCCCGCGAACCCCAGTAATACACGTACCCCACTCGCACAGGCACTTTCGCGGGTGAAACTTCCCGCGAACCCCAGTAATACACGTACCCCACTCGCACAGGGCCAATCGTGTGTGAAACTTCCCGCGAACCCCAGTAATACACGTACCCCACTCACACAGGCCCTTTTGCGTGTGAAACTTCCCGCGAACCCCAGTAATACACGTACCCCACTCGCACAGGGCCAATCGCGTTTGAAACTTCCCGCGAATACCAGTAATACACGTACCCCACTCGCACAGGGCCAATCGCGTGTGAAACTTCCCGCGAACCCCAGTAATACATGTACCCCACTCGCACAGGGCCAATCGCGTGTGAAACTTCCCGCGAACCCCAGTAATCAATGTACCCCACTCACACAGGGCCAATCGCGTGTGAAACTTCCCGTGAACCCCAGTAATACACATACCCCACTCGCACAGGGCCAATCGCGTGTGAAACTTCCCGTGAACCCCAGTAATACACATACCCCACTCGCACAGGCCCTTTCGCTTGCAAAACTTCCCGCGAACCCCAGTAATACATGTACCCCACTCGCACAGGGCCAATCGCGTGTGAAACTTCCCGCGAACCCCAGTAATCAACGTACCCCACTCACACAGGGCCAATCGCGTGTGAAACTTCCCGTGAACCCCAGTAATACACATACCCCACTCGCACAGGGCCAATCGCGTGTGGAACTTCCCGTGAACCCCAGTAATACACATACCCCACTCGCACAGGCCCTTTCGCTTGCGAAACTTCCCGCGAATCCCAGTAATACACGTACCCCACTCGCACAGGGCCTATCACGTGTGAAACTTCCTGCGAACCACAGTAATACACGTATCCTACTCGCACAGGCCCTTTCGCGTGTGAAACTTCCCGCGAACCCCAGTAATACACGTACCCCACTCGCACAGGGCCAATCGCGTGTGAAACTTCCCGCGAACCCCAGTAATACACGTACCCCACTCGCACAGGCCCTTTTGCGTGTGAAACTTCCCGCGAACCCAGTAATACACGTACCCCACTCGCACAGGGCCTTTCGCGTGTGAAACTTCCCGTGAACCCCAGTAATACATGTACCCCACTCGCACAGGGCCTATCGCGTGTGAAACTTCCTGCAAACCCCAGTAATACACCTACCCCACTGGCACAGGGCCAATCATGTGTGAAACTTCCCACAAACCCCAGTAATACATGTACCCCACTCGCACATGGCCAATCGCGTGTGAAACTTCCCGCAAACCCCACTAATATACGTACCCCACTCGCACAGGCCCTTTCGCGTATGAAACTTCCTGCGAACCCCAGTAATACACGTACCCCACTCGCACAGGGCCAATCTCGTGTGAAACTTCCCGCAAATCCCAGTAATACACTTACCCCACTCGCACAGGGCCAATCGCGTGTGAAACGTCCCGCGAACCCCAGTAATACACGTACCCCACACGCACAGGGCCAATCGCGCGTGAAACTTCCCAGGAACCCCAGTAATACACGTACCCCACTCGCACAGGCCCTTTCGCGTGTGAAAATTCCCGTGAACCCCAGTAATACATGTACCCCACCCGCACAGGGCCTATCGCGTGTGAAACTTCCTGCAAACCCCAGTAATACACGTACCCCACTGGCACAGGGCCAATCATGTGTGAAACTTCCCACAAACCCCAGTAATACACGTACCCCACTCGCACAGGGCCAATCGCGTGTGAAACTTCCCGCGAACCCCAGTAATACACGTACCCCACTCGCACAGGCCCTTTCGCGTGTGAAACTTCCCGCGAACCCCAGTAATACACGTACCCCACTCGCACAGGCCAAGTGTGTGTGAAACTTCCTGCGAACCCCAGTAATACACGTACCCCACTCACACAGGCCCTTTTGCGTGTGAAACTTCCCGCGAACCCCAGTAATACACGTACCCCACTCACACAGGGCCTATCGCGTGCAAAACTTCCTGCGAACCCCAGTGAAACATGTACCCCACTCGCACAGGGCCAATCGCGCTTGAAACTTCCCGCGAATCCCAGTAATACACGTACCCCACTCGCACAGGGCCAATCGCGTGTGAAACGTCCCGCGAACCCCAGTAATACACGTACCCCACTCGCACAGGGCCAATCGCGTGTGAAACTTCCCGGGAACCCCAGTAATCAACGTACCCCACTCACACAGGGCCAATCGCGTGTGAAACTTCCCGCGAACCCCAATAATACACATACCCCACTCGCACAGGGCCAATCGCGTGTGAAACTTCCCGTGAACCCCAGTAATACACATACCCCACTCGCACAGGCCCTTTCGCTTGTGAAACTTCCCGCAAACCCCACTAATATACGTACCCCACTCGCACAGGCCCTTTCGCGTGTGAAACTTCCTGCGAACCCCAGTAATACACGTACCCCACTCGCACAGGGCCAATCGCGTGTGAAACTTCCTGCAAATCCCAGTGATACACTTACCCCACTCGCACAGGGCCAATCGCGTGTGAAACTTCCCGCGAACCCCAGTAATACACGTACCCCACACGCACAGGGCCAATCGCGCGTGTAACTTCCCAGGAACCCCAGTAATACACGTACCCCACTCGCACAGGCCCTTTCGCGTGTGAAACTTCCCGTGAACCCCAGTAATACATGTACCCCACTCGCACAGGGCCTATCGCGTGTGAAACTTCCCGCAAACCTCAGTAATACACGTACCCCACTGGCACAGGGCCAATCATGTGTGAAACTTCCCACAAACCCCAGTAATACACGTACCCCACTCGCACAGGGCCAATCGCGTGTGAAACTTCCCGCGAACCCCAGTAATACACGTACCCCACTCGCACAGGCCCTTTCGCGTGTGAAACTTCCCGCGAACCCCAGTAATACACGTACCCCACTCGCACAGGGCCAATCGTCTGTGAAACTTCCCGCGAACCCCAGTAATACACGTACCCCACTCACACAGGCCCTTTTGCGTGTGAAACTTCGCGCGAACCCCAGTAATACACGTACCCCACTCACACAGGGCCTATCGCGTGCAAAACCTCCTGCGAACCCCAGTAATACATGTACCCCACTCGCACAGGGCCAATCGCGTTTGAAACTTCCCGCGAATCCCAGTAATACAAGTACCCCACTCGCACAGGGCCAATCGCGTGTGAAACTTCCCGCGAACCCCAGTAATACATGTACCCCACTCGCACAGGGCCATTCACGTGTGAAACTTCCCGCGAACCCCAGCAATCAATGTACCCCACTCACACAGGGGCAATCGCGTGTGAAACTTCCCGTGAACCCCAGTAATATACATACCCCACTCGCACAGGCCCTTTCGCTTGCAAAACTTCCCGCGAATCCCAGTAATACACGTACCCCACTTGCACAGGGCCTATCACGTGTGAAACTTCCTGCGAACCACAGTAATACACGTATCCCGCTCGCACAGGCCCTTTCGCGTGTGAAACTTCCCGCGAACCCCAGTAATACACGTACCCCACTCGCACAGGCCCTTTTGCGTGTGAAACTTCCCGCGAACCCCAGTAATACACGTACCCCACTCGCACAGGCCCTTTTGCGTGTGAAACTTCCTGTGAACCCCAGTAATACACGTACCCCACTCGCACAGAGCCAATCGCGTTTGAAACTTCCCGCGAATCCCAGTAATACATGTACCCCACTCGCACAGGGCCAATCGCGTGTGAAACTTCCCGCGAACCCCAGTAATCAACGTACCCCACTCACACAGGGCCAATCACGTGTGAAACTTCCCGTGAACCCCAGTAATACACATACCACACTCGCACGGGGCCAATCGCGTGTGAAACTTCCCGTGAACCCCAGTAATACACATACCCCACTCGCACAGGCCCTTTCGCTTGCGAAACTTCCCGCGAACCCCAGTAATACACATACCCCACTCGCACAGGGCCAATCGCGTGTGAAACTTCCCGTGAACCCCAGTAATACACATACCCCACTCGCACAGGCCCTTTCGCTTGTGAAACTTCCCGCAAACCCCACTAATATACGTACCCCACTCGCACAGGCCCTTTCGCGTGTGAAACTTCCTGCGAACCCCAGTAATACACGTACCCCACTCGCACAGGGCCAATCGCGCGTGAAACTTCCCGCAAATCCCAGTGATACACTTACCCCACTCGCACAGGGCCAATCGCATGTGAAACTTCCAGCGAACCCCAGTAATACACGCACCCCACACGCACAGGGCCTATCGCGTGTGAAACTTCCCGCAAACCCCAGTAATACACGTACCCCACTGGCACAGGGCCAATCATGTGTGAAACTTCCCACAAACCCCAGTAATACACGTACCCCACTCGCACAGGGCCAATCGCGTGTGAAACTTCCGGCAAACCCCACTAATATACGTACCCCACTCGCACAGGCCCTTTTGCGTGTGAAACTTCCTGCGAACCCCAGTAATACACGTACCCCACTCGCACAGGGCCAATCGCGTGTGAAACTTCCCGCAAATCCCAGTGATACACTTACCCCACTCGCACAGGGCCAATCGCGTGTGAAACTTCCCGCGAACCCCAGTAATACACGTACCCCACACGCACAGGGCCAATCGCGCGTGAAACTTCCCAGGAACCCCAGTAATACACGTACCCCACTCGCACAGGCCCTTTTGATTGTGAAACTTCCCGTGAACCCCAGTAATAGATGTAGCCCACTCGCACAGGGCCTATCGCGTGTGCAACTTCCCGCAAACCCCAGTAATACACGTACCCCACTGGCACAGGGCCAATCATGTGTGAAACTTCCCACAAACCCCAGTAATACACGTACCCCACTCGCACAGGGCCAATCGTGTGTGAAACTTCCCGCGAACCCCAGTAATACACGTACCCCACTCGCACAGGGCCAATCGTGTGTGAAACTTCCCGCGAACCCCAGTAATACACGTACCCCACTCACACAGGCCCTTTTGCGTGTGAAACTTCGCGCGAACCCCAGTAATACACGTACCCCACTCACACAGGGCCTATCGCGTGCAAAACCTCCTGCGAACCCCAGTAATACATGTACCCCACTCGCACAGGGCCAATCGCGTTTGAAACTTCCCGCGAATCCCAGTAATACAAGTACCCCACTCGCACAGGGCCAATCGCGTGTGAAACTTCCCGCGAACCCCAGTAATACATGTACCCCACTCGCACAGGGCCATTCACGTGTGAAACTTCCCGCGAACCCCAGCAATCAATGTACCCCACTCACACAGGGGCAATCGCGTGTGAAACTTCCCGTGAACCCCAGTAATATACATACCCCACTCGCACAGGCCCTTTCGCTTGCAAAACTTCCCGCGAATCCCAGTAATACACGTACCCCACTTGCACAGGGCCTATCACGTGTGAAACTTCCTGCGAACCACAGTAATACACGTATCCCACTCGCACAGGCCCTTTCGCGTGTGAAACTTCCCGCGAACCCCAGTAATACACGTACCCCACTCGCACAGGCCCTTTTGCGTGTGAAACTTCCCGCGAACCCCAGTAATACACGTACCCCACTCGCACAGGCCCTTTTGCGTGTGAAACTTCCTGTGAACCCCAGTAATACACGTACCCCACTCGCACAGGGACAATCGTGTGTGAAACTTCCCACGAACCCCAGTAATACATGTACCCCACTCACACAGGCCCTTTTGCGTGTGAAACTTCCCGCGAACCCCAGTAATACACGTACCCCACTCACACAGGGCCTATCGCGTGCAAAACTTCCTGCGAACCTCAGTAATACATTTACCCCACTCGCACAGAGCCAATCGCGTTTGAAACTTCCCGCGAATCCCAGTAATACATGTACCCCACTCGCACAGGGCCAATCGCTTGTGAAACTTCCCGCGAACCCCAGTAATCAACGTACCCCACTCACACAGGGCCAATCACGTGTGAAACTTCCCGTGAACCCCAGTAATACACATACCACACTCGCACAGGGCCAATCGCGTGTGAAACTTCCCGTGAACCCCAGTAATACACATACCCCACTGGCACAGGCCCTTTCGCTTGCGAAACTTCCCGCGAACCCCAGTAATACACATACCCCACTCGCACAGGGCCAATCGCGTGTGAAACTTCCCGTGAACCCCAGTAATACACATACCCCACTCGCACAGGCCCTTTCGCTTGTGAAACTTCCCGCAAACCCCACTAATATACGTACCCCACTCGCACAGGCCCTTTCGCGTGTGAAACTTCCTGCGAACCCCAGTAATACACGTACCCCACTCGCACAGGGCCAATCGCGCGTGAAACTTCCCGCAAATCCCAGTGATACACTTACCCCACTCGCACAGGGCCAATCGCATGTGAAACTTCCCGCGAACCCCAGTAATACACGCACCCCACACGCACAGGGCCTATCGCGTGTGAAACTTCCCGCAAACCCCAGTAATACACGTACCCCACTGGCACAGGGCCAATCATGTGTGAAACTTCCCACAAACCCCAGTAATACACGTACCCCACTCGCACAGGGCCAATCGCGTGTGAAACTTCCGGCAAACCCCACTAATATACGTACCCCACTCGCACAGGCCCTTTTGCGTGTGAAACTTCCTGCGAACCCCAGTAATACACGTACCCCACTCGCACAGGGCCAATCGCGTGTGAAACTTCCCGCAAATCCCAGTGATACACTTACCCCACTCGCACAGGGCCAATCGCGTGTGAAACTTCCCGCGAACCCCAGTAATACACGTACCCCACACGCACAGGGCCAATCGCGCGTGAAACTTCCCAGGAACCCCAGTAATACACGTACCGCACTCGCACAGGCCCTTTTGATTGTGAAACTTCCCGTGAACCCCAGTAATAGATGTAGCCCACTCGCACAGGGCCTATCGCGTGTGAAACTTCCCACAAACCCCAGTAATACACGTACCCCACTCGCACAGGGCCAATCGTGTGTGAAACTTCCCGCGAACCCCAGTAATACACGTACCCCACTCACACAGGCCTTTTTGCGTGTGAAACTTCCCGCGAACCCCAGTAATACACGTACCCCACTCGCACAGGGCCAATCGCGTTTGAAACTTCCCGCGAATCCCAGTAATACACGTACCCCACTCGCACAGGGCCAATCGCGTGCGAAACTTCCCGCGAACCCCAGTAATACATGTACCCCACTCGCACTGGGCCAATCGCGTGTGAAACTTCCCGCGAACCCCAGTAATCAATGTACCCCACTCACACAGGGCCAATCGCGTGTGAAACTTCCCGTGAACCCCAGTAATACACATACCCCACTCGCACAGGGCCAATCGCGTGTGAAACTTCCTGTGAACCCCAGTAATACACATACCCCACTCGCACAGGCCCTTTCGCTTGCAAAACTTCCCGCGAAACCCAGTAATACACGTACCCCACTCGCACAGGGCCTATCACGTGTGAAACTTCCTGCGAACCACAGTAATACACGTATCCCACTCGCACAGGCCCTTTCGCGTGTGAAACTTCCCGCGAACCCCAGTAATACACGTACCCCACTCGCACAGGGCCAATTGCGTGTGAAACTTCCCGCGAACCCCAGTAATACACGTACCCCACTCGCACAGGCCCTTTTGCGTGTGAAACTTCCCGCGAACCCCAGTAATACACGTACCCCACTCGCACAGGGCCTTTCGCGTGTGAAACTTCCCGTGAACCCCAGTAATACACGTACGCCACTCGCACAGGGCCAATCGTGTGTGAAACTTCCCGCGAACCCCAGTAATACATGTACCCCACTCACACAGGCCCTTTTGCGTGTGAAACTTCCCGCGAACCCCAGTAATACACGTACCCCACTCACAGAGGGCCTATTGCGTGCAAAACTTCCTGCGAACCCCAGTAATACATGTACCCCACTCGCACAGGGCCAATCGCGTTTGAAACTTCCCGCGAATCCCAGTAATATACGTACCCCACTCGCACAGGGCCAATCGCGTGTGAAACTTCCCGCGAACCCCAGTAATACATGTACCCCACTAGTACAGGGCCAATCACGTGTGAAACTTCCCGCGAACCCCAGTAATCAACGTACCCCACTCACACAGGGCCAATCGCGTGTGAAACTTCCCGTGAACCCCAGTAATACACATACCCCACTCGCACAGGGCCAATCGCGTGTGAAACTTCCCGTGAACCCCAGTAATACACATAGCCCACTCGCAAAGGCCCTTTCGCTTGCGAAACTTCCCGCGAATCCCAGTAATACACGTACCCCACTCGCACAGGGCCTATCACGTGTGAAACTTCCTGCGAACCACAGTAATACACGTATCCTACTCGCACAGGCCCTTTCGCGTGTGAAACTTCCCGCGAACCCCAGTAATACACGTACCCCACTCGCACAGGGCCAATCTCGTGTGAAACTTCCCGCAAACCCCAGTAATACACGTACCCCACTCGCACAGGCCCTTTTGCGTGTGAAACTTCCCGCGAACCCCAGTAATACACGTACCCCACTCGCACAGGGCCTTTCGCGTGTGAAACTTCCCGTGAACCCCAGTAATACATGTACCCCACTCGCACAGGGCCTATCGCGTGTGAAACTTCCCGCAAACCCCAGTAATACACGTACCCCACTGGCACAGGGCCAATCATGTGTGAAACTTCCACGAACCCCAGTAATACACGTACCCCACTCGCACAGGGCCAATCGCGTGTGAAACTTCCCGCGAACCCCAGTAATACACGTAACGTATACAAACAAACATGTCCTCGCCGCTGTCTCCAGCAACCCGCTCACTCAATGAGACACGCACCCCTTCACCACTTACCATAGGGAAAATCAGTTCCCCGACCCGTACCCCTTTGAAACAAATCAACAATCGACCAATTTCTGATTTGACAATGATGGAATCGACCATAAACTGTCCTCTGGTGCGTCATCCGAATGTGTCCATCTCACCAATTGCTTTCCCCCAATTGCTATCAGATTCTATCGCTATATCCATCCAGGCAAGCACATGTGAGTCTATTCATCATACCGCACAGCCGGAACGGGTTTTAAGTATACCATCTGTGTCATGTATTCCTAGTGATACACCATCTGGCAATGCTATTTCAATGCTCAAGTTCTTTGCCCTACCAACTCCTCGACCTAACAGACCATATCCGATTGATAATGCTGCCCAAACGTTGCTAATGATTAACTGCAATTAATACTGCCATTTTCAGCTTATGCAAATTATTCGAAGCATTGGATACTAAAGTAGCCCGTCAATCCAATCAATTCGAAGAATTAATGAAATGGCTTTCTATGCAACAACTCACTAAAGTGTCTTTGAGTAAGGAAAACCTTGACGAATCTGTTATTATGTTACCCAGTGACGTGAGTCAGCCTAGCAAAATTCCATCTTTTGCACAGCTCCCACACTTATTATACCACAGGTTGGTCCCGCTGTCCTGGCACCATGCCCACTTCCACCAATCTCGATTATCATAGGCCTTGAGCCTATATCCGCCAACCTCATTTTCCAATCAGTGACACAAGTACAACCGAGCAAAGCAATGGTTAATCGTCTTGGAAAATGGCCCGCACCGCAAAATCAGCAGAATGTTAATCAGGGTCTGAGTCATCTGCAAAAGTTGAAAACCAAAAATCCTAAACGTAAGACCATTTGTAAGAAAAATGTGATCCTCATAAAAAAGACAAACAATATGATTTGAGCAAAAAATCAGAAAAGCACTTTGTCCACTTTCTTCAAAGCTCTTGGCAAATCATCTTCCACAGTAGCCAAACAAATTACTAGTGTTACGGCTCCTGTGATAGATGTGCATGCAATGACAGCAGGAGTTGCAAAACAATCCACCCTGCACCCTCCCACTACAGGGGAAAAGACTACATCTACTGTGCCCATTTCGCCTCTCACACAACTGGTAAATGCTCTATGCAATACAGAAAAATCTTCTGCATTTTTCCCTGTACCAGTTAACCCCAGTAGGATTGCGAATAACCAGAATTTAGAGAACACTGGACTCCCTCCCCAATCCCAAGTACCATCTAAAGTGTCTTTTGTTCCTCTACCCCCAACCAAATCTGTATCCTTTGCGCCCATGCCTCAAGTAACACCGTATTTGAATGTTGTCACCCAACAAACGTTAACAGATGAACTTAAAAGAAGAGTAGATGAATACCTATCTGCTAAACTGGTGGAAACCTCTGCACAATCCCAATTTGAGTCTGCTCACCCCAGTGAAGAGCCAAGGAGAGGCTACCACAAGCTTGGTGAGCAACAACACCATTCCGGAGTAGCTTCTAATCACACTATGCCATCACGACAGGGTGAATCATCCGAATTTCCTAGCACTTTCAACAATGGGAAATGGACACCGCGCAAAACCGAGAAGCGGTGGCTTTCGCGACACATTCACCCACAAAGAGCAAAATTTCATACTCTAATTCTTAAGTGCAGAGAAGGTAACCACCCGGTCTATGACCTCAACCGACGCAGTGTATTGAACATATTTGGGGACATAGATGAATTATGCAACATTACCTCAGACGACATTGATCAAATTGAATTCTTAACAGATTCTCCACTTACAATAGTACGACTATGGATTCCATCAGGGGTAGTCTTTCAATCTATCTGGCGTAACAAGATGGTCCTATTTAATATGGGGTTCTTATTGGCCGAAGACCCTGAAACTGCTTGTTTGATCCCCAGAAGATCAATCACGATACCAAAAATATATCAAGGCCAACGTAGTGAGTCTTGCGAAGCCTGGTCATCTGAGAATTTTCGACAATAACCATTACAATGTGTTAATGCAAGTCAAATATATGTTGTTAGTTGGAACACAAGGGGGCATAAGCATCTCACTGCATCTTTTAAAGACAAATCTGTTCAACACCATATTATAGCGTTACAGGAAAGCTGGCTTACTAAACCCCCTTTATCGGACAACTATGAATTGGTCCTCATTCCGGCATCTTCGACTGGAGGCAGACCTTCTTCAGGCCTCCTTGTGGCTGTTAATACCACAAAGGGCTTTTCAATCACTCCATGGGCCTCGGTTGGAGAACATATCCAACTAGTTCGAATTTCAAATCATTAATTGGTTTTTGCCCTAGTCAATATATATCGTAACCCGGGCAGCATGTCTGGTGACATCTTTTTTTCGGGTCTTCTTGACATGTTCCACATTATTTCATTAGACAAATTGGTTACTTACACCATCGTCCTAGGCGACTTAAATCTAAATTGCTGGAAGGTGGGACCACAAAGGCTAGAGGTCCGCAAATGGTCTTCGATCATGAAAGAACGCAACTACCACATGGTAATGGTTCAGTAAAAGGTGATGGTCCACCCAATTATACATGGCATCGTGGCCAGGCAAACAGCATTATTGATTACATATATGTTGACTCTAAATTAATTTTGCATACTGAGCATTTTAGCGTCCAAGAACATCCAAATAGTGATCATTGTATGCTGATCCTCCAGCTCAAACTGAATCTCACGTCATCATGCAGAGATCTGTATAGCTCCAACAATTTGAGAGTTAATAGTTCTCGAACTCGCCTGAAATGGTCTATGGCCACCTTGAATCAATTCGAACAACTAATTGCGGTTAACTCCTTTCACCAGGTTACAAATGAATACACAGATCTGCTGCACTCATTTGCCCAAACGGTTGTTATTGTCAATGCGTCAAACATTCTCATGTCTATGATGCTGTTGTCTCGAAAAGGAAGACAGAGCATAGAATGCTAAAAAGGCAAATTCTACGCTCTAACTCTGTTAACAAGTGGCAGACACTAAAATCAGCCAATTGTAGATACAGGAATTGGCTTTGCGGGCGGAAGTCCATACTTTTTCAACAAGACAGCGAAGCAATGGCTTATGCCATGCGAGACAAAAATTCAGCTGGAATGTGGGCTCTTTTGAACAATCCTACCTGCCACCAGCAAGCAGATGCCCAATTAAATGGCGTAACCGAGCAAGCATGGGTCAAGCATTTTTCCACCTTGTATGCTGATCCCCAATATACAAATTTTGACTACCAACCATCGTCAAGGTCGCCTTGGGAACTAGAAGCCTCCGAGGAAGCCATATATGACATCATCAAAAAGTTACGCTCTTCGACAGCAGAGGGTCCTGATGGCCTATCTATATGTTTAAAAAACATCCATATAGATGGGCATATATCCTGTCCATAATATTTCGGGACATTTTAATCACTCGTCTCATCCCTCCCTCGTGGAAGGCCTCAATAATAATTCCAATATTCAAAAAGGGTGATTGGTCTGTCCCGGGAAATTATCGACCAATTGCGTTACTAGATGCCCCAGGGAAAATCTTCACTAAACTGGCACTTCACAAATTTAATTGCTGGACAGGAACCAACAACCATCGTGACTCGAACCAGACAGGCTTCATGGCCGGCATGGGTACCAATATCAACCTTTTGACGTTGAATGCTATAAAGGCTTATTGTTATGAGAAGAAGCAACAGGTCTTTTTTGGGTTCATTGACCTTAATGCCGCCTTTGATTCTGTAAGTCGCTATCTATTATTGCAGAAGTTTGCTAGAGATAATTGCCCAACAACATTAGTTGATATTATCCATTCATTACATTGCGCCACCTTTGTTCAAATACGTATTACCCTAGATGGTATTTTAACGGAAAAAAATCCCACATACCGAGGTTTAAAATAGGGTTGCTCGTTAGCATCGGCGGTATTTAATTATTATATCCACGACGTGAAAATATCTCTGGCACAAGTTATATCAGATTCTCCGAAATTGAATAATCAGCAAATACAATCACTGATGTACGCTGACGACCTAGTCCTTATTTCCAGAACCCAGGTCAGATTACAATGACTTTTAGGCGTGTTCCAGGAATATGTAAAACATAATGAACTATCCATCAACCCAACCAAAACCCAGATCGTACAATTTTCACCTAGGCGCACTGGCCCCCTGACATACATGTGGACAATTGCCGCAATTCCAATCAGTGTGGTAACAAACTATTGTTATTTAGGTACGATTGTTGAAGGGCAGCAAGGAGCACACGGGCAAATCGAGAGGATGGAGTCCAAGTTGGTATCAGCCATTTCACAGGCACGTATCATAATGCACAAATATGGAAAGTTTTCAGTCTTACCTGCATGGCATTTTTGGACAAAAAAAATCGTCCCTATTCTTTTATATGGCCTCGAAACTTTCCCGACTAACTCAAAATTTTAATTCAAGCAATGGGAAGCAAAATTCTGACGCATTATTCTTTATCTTCCCCAATGCACTCCGATCCCGTGGATAAGATATGAACTTGGTCTACTATCTCTCGAAGCCCAATACAGTTGGCGCATGTGCTCCCTATTTAGAAAATGTCTGATGTCCACAAATGATAAAACACTGCTTGAAACTCTGTCGCTGTACCTTTTTTCTAAAGAACAATCTAATTTCATCCGTAATTGGCTGGATAATGTGTATTCGTCACAAGCTCAAAATTTACCAAACTGACTGGATTAACACCTGCGAATCATGTCGAATGTACCGTGACGGTGATGCCGTACGATTCCCCACCAAAAAATTAAGCATTCTGCCAAAGTATATGATTCGCTCACCCTCCCCGAAATATCGCTTTAACCTGTGGACAACACGGGATATTGAGGCAAGACGAGGGGTTTTACATTCTGAACAAAATGTATGCCATTATTGTAAAGATAAATCCAAGCGTGAGACTCTTGCACACCTGTTTACAGAGTGTAGCATGTTAAGAACTCAGAGACAAATAGCGTTCTCCAGACATTGTCAATATCTGGGACACATATCTCAATCTGAATGCTGGGCAACCTTGTTAGAGTGTAATAATTTGGCAATTCAAATCGCAGCTGTCAATTTTCTAACCAGTCTTCATCTAGACATAGAGGAACATGAAAAATGAAATTTCCTCGTTAGAAAACATTAAGAATAATGAATAATGAACAGTAGAATAAGTGTGTATATGAATAATATAAAGCTTTCATCAAATAGCTTTATTCGATTCCTACTCCTACATTGAGAGGCTTGTTTTATACAAGCACATTTTTTAATTATGAGTCAAAAGAAATTACAAGCTAACGAGATTCTCTTGCATTTTTCCTTGTTTTAGTTTCCTCCTAAATTGTGTCAATGTTGAAAGTGTTAATTTAAGTGCGTAACGAAGTAGTATCAAGTAGTAATTTTTTTCTTTTTTTTTCTGATATCTATGTGCTTTTATATGAAGAAGTTAACTTTGTTTTATTTTTAATCTATGTTTGTTATGAAAATGTTTTATGTATTTGATGTATCAATTCTTTTTGAAAGGTTGATTGAATTCAACCACATCAAATAAAAAATTAAAAAATAAACAAAAAATAAAAAATTAAAATATACTGTTTTGGGCTGATTTCTCAAATAAACAGTGGGTAAAAGAGCTTGTCTTCATCCAAAGCAGCTGACTTGATGAAATAAATATGAATTCATATTAATGATACTGCCCTTCTACAGTACGAGTTCAATGTCAGCATTGTTTTTGTAGGATGGTGCAAAATGGGGACATGGTGGCTGGGCATGAGTGAGAAGGGGTTAATAGTTGGTAGTTGGGCGGCAGGTAAGTCATTGGAGGCACCCCTGGGACAATGGGGTGTACTCTTAGGCCCTAACAGATTCAGATCCTAACACAGTCAAATTGTACTTGCCCTTTGCTGTGTTGCCCTTTGTTGAGGTGCCAGCCAATGGGATGCTTAGGTCCAGAGGTCAAGTGTATGGTAGGTGACATCAATGACCATGGTGGGACTGCCTGCCTCTAAGATGGCTGTACCCTTGTCTGACGTCAGAAAAGAGATGTTGCGCTGGGAGTTCCTGCTCCAAGATGTAGTGTTTACATTCTGCTTCTGGTTTTGTGACTGTTGTTAGAATGGATTTCTAAACTCTGGCCTGGTGGACAGATGTTTAGGAGGCCACCCGTGTTAGATGAACAGGGAAACACTTCTGGGAAGATAGCCAGACCAATTCACGGTAGCTTGTAGAGCAGGCAAGGCTAAATCTCAGGAGGGGTGAGAGTGATCAGGGGTCTCCAAAGAGCACACACAGTGAAACACCAAGAATTACAATTAGACAGTCATATACAAAAAATATTCTATTTATTATAGGCACAATAACAACAAATCAATTATGAAATGCAATAGAAAAATACCACACAAGCAACACACTATGTAACATTCAATCACTAGAGTCAGGGCGAGAAAGTTAAGAACTCCACCAATACCTGCAAAGGAAAACAGCAAATAACTTTAAAGGCAGAAAAAAACCTTCAGAGATTTCAATTCTAACTTTATAAGTACAGCCCTAAGATAAATGGAGCCTTGTGCTCAATGTTAGATGCGTGCGTAAAAGCACCCAGTCATGTGTAAAGTTCACAAAGTACTTCTTTGGATGCAGAAAGAAGCTGGGGGACGGATGCTGAAGGGGTGAAATGGATTCCAGAAGAAGGAGAGGATCTGCTACAGTGAACAAAGCTGTTCCCGACTTTCGAAGGTCTTTAGGGTGCGAATACTACCCAAGCCAAAAGAAGGCCAAAGTTAACCTTCCATGCATAAAAGCGATTGGATGAACAAAGGACCATTGGTAAGTGATTTCACTACTCACCTCCCTTAGCACAGTTTTTGTGCAGACTTGGCAGGTCTAGAGTTTTTCAGATGCACAGGCCCTGAGGGTGCAATCTGGTATGTGTCAGGTGCTGCTACTCTTGATTCAGATGAAGAATGAAGGAAACACCAATGCAGCGTACCTCAAGGCACTGGAAGGAAAGCAGGAAAACTGCCTTCAGCAACCGTCACTGTCGCACAGCAACGCAGGGGCACCCAACTCTCGTGGTATTATGCAGCTTCCTATCTCGTGACCCAAAGGTGCTGGGACAATGAAATTCAGCGGACGGGGAGCTTTGTAGGATAAGCTTGGATTCTCCAAAGTCTCAGTTCGAAACTCAAAATGGTGACACTCCTGCGCAGTAGCCAGTAGCCAAGGTTTCAGCTGGGCAGTCCACTGGATGGCCCAGGGTCACTTCTGTGAAAGCTTATATGCAGAGCTACCAGGAGGCGTCAAGGGTGATTGGTACCATTCCAAGGGTTCGAAGCACCTTCAGAGGTCTTCTGAGATCAAGCGCAACGCCGGGGTTCACCAGCACAACAGGATTCCGGTGCCAGCCCTCTTCAGTTTGTTTTAGGATCATCATTTGTTCTGCTTGGCTCTTCAGGATACTTGGTTCCTTGTGCAGATCCATTCAAATCTGTTCCTGATCTGCTGGAATGTATGCATAGCCCCATCTCATATCCAAAGTCAGGCGTGCACTCACACCCGGCCCACCAATGAGAAGATCTGCCCCATGCATCCAAGCCAGCAGTGGTCCAATCAGCGACCACTTGGGTCCTCATGCTCTCATGCACACCGGACACCCTGGCACCAGTAGTGTGAATTGGGATCAGACAGCCCCAGCCCACTTCCTGGTTGCCTACACATGTGACCTGCAGGGACCCGCAAAAGAAACAGCTTCCGCAGGCAACTGCATGCCCCAAACAAGAAAGGCAGGTGGAAGGCCAAAAGACAAAATGGCATAAGGAACAGACAAAAGACCTTGTGGCACAGCCAAATTGGACACTAGCCACAGTCTTGAGTCAAACACGGAAAACGTGCTATGGCTCGGTAAAGTTACCAAAACATAAGAAAAAGCTACTGCTGCCACCAGTATGTTCCTAGGCACATTGTACAATCCCCAAAAATCCTTTTGTCTAGGGCCAAGAACACAATGGCCCCATTGTGCGGTACTTGAATGTACTTAGCACAATGATAAAATGTTAACAAGAAGTGGCAACAAAGTAAAAAAACAACAAGGTTTCTCAGTACTGACAGCCTGAAGGACGTGTTGGTTGCCCCATAACAATGAGCAAAAGCCCAGTGGAGTGCAGCTGAAGGCTGTGCTCCACTGTAAAAAGTCAGGTCAGGCTACAGTAACAAATGCAAAAGGTTTGGGGGTCTATTAACTATGGAGGAAGAATTGCTTCCAGAGAAATCATTATGTAACAGCTTTCCTCTGGTAATGAGAGCAGAGAGGCCCATTATGGAGAATGGCAAAACATTTTTCAAAGGAAGGCTGGAAGTGATCAGATGCTCTTCTGAAGAATCTAGTTTGAATGTTGTTAGCATTTCCCGATAAAATAATAACCAAGCAAGTGATGGTATTCTTCCAAAATAATTCGTGAACTTTAAGGGGAAATTAATAGTGTGTAGGAGGTGCAAACATGGACAACTCATTATTGTGCCTGTCCAAAAGATTAAACCATCATAAATGTTTTGCAACCATAATTTGATGTATTATTAATTACCCTTCTTGTTCACATATTTTGTTTCATATTGCATCATGTACGTTGAGGCCAACTGGCTATGCATTGTAATTGCTGGTCATTATTATTAAACGTAGTAATTTGATCAACACGTTTTTGGAATCAGTTATAAGACATTCCCCGTGCCTCTTACACTGCTTCAAGCCTTAATAGACTCTTAGTGTCTAATTCTTGGAAGGGATGAAACGCTACTGCTGATGATAAGTGTTAATAATACTGGTGGTACATTACTGTGCAACACTGCTGGATTGAAAAAAATGTGCTGCCCCACTATAAGACTGATTCACTATAATATTAACATTACTGATGGTGGTAAATACATCACCACCAGCAATATGTGGGTGATAATTATCACCATAAAAAAGATATGTGCTCATCTGAAAAATGCCTTATATCTAAGCAGTTATTTGGTCGAAATCTGTGTATTGTAGGCTGTCACTTCACACTTGCGTAATAATGGAAAGCAAAATCAGACATGTGGTTTTGTATGGGGAGTTATAACCAAAACACTGGGACTGGGGTGTGGTATCTTTGAATATAACCATATTGCTGACTTTTGGCTGATTCTTTGCCATCATGCAGAAGCAATTGCATTAGGTTTGGCAGTGATTGAGAAACTATGAGTAGCAAGGGAATTAGGGGTGCATAGAGAAACAGGGATGGAAGAAGATGGGGTGACGAGGAGTGCGGGAAATAGGATGTGGTAAGCAAGGGAAAGGTGCGGGGAGATAGAAAGGGAGATAATGCATGGATGACGCAGGACGCTGTCAGAAGATGTACAAACAGTGATAGGGAGAGTGGTGCCATGCACTGGAAAGGCTGAGATTCCTCACTGGAACTTTCTTCACAGGTTCAGGAGATGTGGAAAACCCATGCATCTGCAACTGGAAACATCCTGGGAGTTGCCAGGTGGAATTTCCACCTTTACATCAAAAACCAAAGAAAGTAGACAGTGCCTCTGGCAGATGTGGGATATCTATAGTCGTTCCACCTGAGTTGTGAGTAGCTGTTGTAAGTGGAACCTCCAGTAGAAATTAATAATAATAATAATAATAATAAGTAGTACAAATTGCTTTCCAGTAGTAGCACATCAATTCCAGGCAATGGACTGTACAAGTTGTTTTCTAAAATCTAACAAGGATAGTTCCTGAAAAGGCAAACCGGTTGGTTGTCTTTCCTGTGACTCATGTCCTGCCTGTGAAAAGTGCATTACTAGAGCAAGAATATCGCAGGGTTCTCAGAACTGATGGTGATATTTTGTGTTTGGCCGGATGTACTTAAAAACAGATTTTGCTGTTTACAGCATTAGTTGCCGAACAATAAATCACCCTTGCAGGCCATTTACTGTTTAGTTTCGTAATATAAAGTGTACATGGAACTTCCCCTTACACATGTTCTCCACCTACAATAAATCGCCTGTTTCTTTTAAGCCGTAATGTAATTTCCCAGAAATCCCCTAAACCAAAAACCATCAGGTGTAGGTAGTTTAGCCATTTGATTTCAGGTTAGGTACAGATTTAGATGTAATTAGCTGGTTCTTAAGTATCTCATTCAGCTAATTGATATTGATTACAGATTGTTTCCTTATACCAAGCGACCTTTAGAACATGTGAATATTTGTGGCTCTAAGTATATAAATCAGTCAAGCTGTAGAGTAATATTGGAACTGTGACGAATCCTTGGATGTTGTCACTTCTCCCTGAGGGGGAGTCCCTTCCCATGAAGCCAGGGAGGCGAGGCTGCTACCCAATAGTCCCTCTGTGGGTGGTACTCAGTGGGAGGATCTCATGGGGAGAGACTCCCCCTCTAGGGACACGGACGACCATCCAAGAGAAACGTGGTATTCCAACCCTCTACCCACCTCTTTTCACACTCTTCCTTAACTTCCACTACCCTGTTACCCTGTCCCTTCTATGATTGTTGGGTTTGTAATACACCACTACTGTGACGAAGAAGAACAGGGACGACTTCATTGAATTCCCAGTGAAACATACTGAGACGAGGAGGAGGTGCTGAGCATGAGGAATCCTCCTCATAACCTGACTGAGTGTGCTAGATATCAAGTCACATGTTGTTTAAAAAACAAAGAAGGACTGGCGGGAGAGTCAGACCCTCCCTGGAGGCACCATGTGCAAGGATGATGTCCTGCTGGTGAAGGGGGCTGAGCTGCTGACAGGGACACAAGTGAAGGAGCCCAGGCGTCCCTATCCGGTCTGCCATGCGCAGACCGACTGGAGACAGCGGAAGGAAGAGGTACAGGCGAAAGACGCCATCGGACCATGCGGTCCTTGAGAGATGTGCAGTGAGCCCCTGGAGAAATGCTACGGAGCCATGGCGGACAGCACGAACATGAAAGAAGAAGGAGGGAAGCCGTCAGAGGCAACGGAAGTCCTGTGACCGGCAGAGAGGATCCCACAAAACCCAGAAGGTACAGGGGCTGCCGGGAACGTAACGGGGAATAAGAGACATTGCATAACCAAGGTCTGGGACCCAAATACAGTGATAAGAGGAAACAAAAAGAGTTACCATACCTGGCAAGATAGTGAACCGGGTATAGCAAGACCCAGATATAGTGAAGAGAACCGTGTCTGGGATATGCACCATGAACATGAGGAGAACCTCCATGACATAGACTCAATTTGCATCTTCCTCATGACAGTACTTGACAGGGTTGTGAACCAGGTCTGCCAGGACGAACCAAAGAAAAAACCTGGGGCGGAGACCCACGCCAAGCAAAGTGTATGAGAAGGGCCAGGGGAAGGGAGGCATTCCTCCGGCTATTGTGAATTGGAACAAGAAATCTAAGCAGGCCCAACAGAAGGAAGACATTACCCTGACTATTGCGAACTGGAATAAGAAAGCTGAGAAGGCCCACAGAAAGGGAAGCATTATCCTGGCTGTTGTGAATTGATATAAGAGCAAGTCATTCACACTGGCTGTGTGTAGAGAATAAAACACTGACACCTAGAAGGGAATAACACTCTTAGAAAAGTACTTCACCAAACACCTGGAGAAGGGAGACATTCTCCAGCAACCAATAGTGAAGGAGCAACTATGGTCAATTAGGAATGTTGATGGTTGAGATGGAACTTTGCCCTTTTGAGTTGAACTGAGAACTTTGCTGCTGGTTTGACCCTTCACCCTGGAACTTTGCTTTGTACGTTGAAAAGAGACTGATACCTGAGGAAAAGAGGCATTCCCTCAGACAAAGGTCCCACCTACAATTAGAGTTGTGGTCCATTGTCCAGAAGAAGGGAGTCTTTCTTCTGGACTAAGAAGAATCCACTATCCTTTTAGTTTAGTACACGTGGAAGGTCCTGAAGCAGGGTTTTGACACAGGACGGTGGACTCTTGATTTACATTGACATCCTGACTGAATCCTTAGTATTTTAGTTGAGGTAGCGAAACCCATCTTAGCAATAAAGAAAAACCTACCTCTCCCTAGCCTAAGACAATAAACGTTTATGCCAACAACCAGGCCACCTGTGTGTCAGTCTCCCCCTTCTGCAACCTTACAGAACTCAACATTACATTTTGAAATATCTATTCTAGGAGCTCCTATTAATATATAACAGTACCTGAAATGGCTGAAGTGGATGATCTTGTTAGTCAACATTTCAATGGTGCAATTCCTTAGGCTTGGAACAGCATATAGTAAAACAACATAGACAGTGTGTCCTACCTTTCTAAGGCGATTACTCTCATTTGGCTTCTTTTACCCTGTCAAAGGCCCATAGTGATTTTTCTGAAAGGTTGATTGTTGAAAAGCTTTTTTTGGTGCAAAATGGCCATCCCTTTATTCACTTTACAATCAACTATGGTCATCATTCCATTCTTTTACATGTGGGACTTTACAGTCTGCTGGATCTTTTTTGGTTTGCTGATCAACACCACTGATACATCTGCATCCAGGCTAGACTTACTGATTTGCTGCCTAGTATTTTTTCTTCTCGTTCTGATTCTGTTAACTAAAATGAGCACATGGAAATCTTTATTGACCGTCTCTCAATCAATCAGAATGTTCAGAGTTCAGCCAATAACTAGTGATATTGACTGCATTCTGAACATCATGCCTTCAAAAGCAGGCAAGGAAATTATAATGTAATGTCCAAGTAAAATGTCTTTCAACAAGACACTTCCATTCTAAGAAAAGCATTTTTACACTGCAACATCCTATTTAGTTTAGCACACCAGCGAGAAAGCTTAAACATGGGCAATGCTTTACACTTCCTTATAAGGAAACCGTTTATTTTACCTGACCGCCTAATGCATGCTCATGTCAAACCCTCTCCAGTTTAACCAAGTTTTTATTTTTAATTGCTTAATGTATGA
The DNA here is from genome assembly GCF_040938575.1 of Ambystoma mexicanum. NCBI lineage: Eukaryota > Metazoa > Chordata > Amphibia > Caudata > Ambystomatidae > Ambystoma > Ambystoma mexicanum. Next base: position 598,973,614 of record NC_090941.1, on the reverse strand, counting down.
AGATAACCTTGTAATTTAAATACTACAATATAAAACCACATTTAATTTACTAACTCAGATTGTCAATTTATTTCTCATTAACAAACTAATGTTTTTAACATCATCAGCCATTGCTATTAACATTTATTTATTTATTGTGCATTTGTAAGGCGCTTATACATCAAGAAATTGTGTTTCAAAGTGCTAAGGGAAAGCATCATGTGCCAATAGCCTTATACTCCTCGGGAGGGTACATTGTCGCTTGGGATAATGACCTGCCAACGAGTTATGGCCCAAGACGAATGACCTCTCCCCCGGTCTATAAGGCTATATTAGCTCAGTAGTCTTTTTGTTGAAAATAGGGTGCTTGTCGAGAGGTTGATGGTGGTGTGTGGCAGGTTCCTCTGCAAGCTGGGAAGAAATATCTTTTTCACAGAGGGAATTATTTCCCTTGTTGTCAAGAAACAAAGTACATTATTTGTAAAAATCAGACACTCTGGTTTTCAGTTCTTACAGGACAATCATTCATTTCAGACACTAGGGATGGCACACATGGATAGTCCAAATTGTTGATTGAAGTTGAGCAGTTTTTGACACATGTATCAACCATTGTTCTTTCTTTAATTTCCACTAAAGTAGTCACCTTTATAGGACATTAGCTGAAGTCGTCACCTGATGGGGTAATTAAACTGAATCGTTTCCTGACCTGCCCAAAGGGAATAAGCCTATATGTGGTGTGCACTGTACCTTTAACATTGGGAAGCCCTGCCCTGTTGTGCTATGTGACCAGGAAGTCAGGATCCATAAAACCACAGTCCCTCCGTGAAGCGGAGCGAAGTGGAGGTAAGTGGTGTTTGTTGATGCTGGTACTGGTGTGGTGTGCACTGTACCTTTAACATTGGGAAGCCCTGCCCTGTTGTGCCATGTGACCAGGAAGTAAGGATCAATAAAACCAGCCTCCCTCCGCAAAGCGGAGCGAAGTGGAGGAAAGTGGTGTTTGTTGGTGCTGGTGTGGTGTGCACTATACCTTTAATGTTGGTAAGCCCTGCCCTGTTGTGCCTTGTGAGCAGGAAGTCAGGATCCATAAAACCACCCTCCCTCCGCGAAGCGGACCGAAGTGGAGGAAAGTGGTGTTTGTTGGTGCTGGTGTGGTGTGCACTGTACCTTTAACGTTGGGAAACCCTGCCCTGTTGTGCCGTGCCTGCTCCTTCGCTCCCCCACACAGCATATCTGGTAACTAAGTAAAATTCCTGATTGAACCTTGCTCCAGGCCCAATGCAGTAGATCGAAAGGTGAACATTGGGGAAAAAGAAATTGCAAAGAAAAACGAACTACACTTTCCAAAAAAAGACCTCCTATGTCTGAAATTCACTATAGGATGCCCACAAAGGAGTTACTGTGATTACCAAATGGAAAAGAAGAATGGTGAGAAATGTACCAATTGGGATTGGTTAGCTGGTGCGTTGGGAAACTCTAGACACGAATAGACTGATGGCCCTTGTGATGACCACAGGTTCATCAGTGGATCATGGAATACAAGAGGATTTAAGTTATTAATTGCTAAAAACTCCTTCGCCCTGGACCAATATGATAACTTATGCCTCCAAGAGACATGGCTCAGAACAACACCTTTATGTGAAGGCTATGAAAACATTTAAATCCAGCCTGAAGGCCCTACTCAGGTCTTTTGACACTGATAAAAGTGGATAAATGTGGAAGTTGTGTTAACAATTATCAGCCATGAATACCTGAGTCCATATGTGCACATTTTTAAAACTGAGCAGGGAAACCCGTTTATTGAAAATGAAGTACCTGTTAATCAACGTATATTGGAGGGTGAATATGTCCCAAAAAGAGACAGTCAAGATGCCCGTATTATTATATATGGGCAACTGAACATTTGGCTACTGAATAAGGAAGGCTGGCCAATGAAAGAATCGGAAATGGACGATAGAGCATGACGCTGGTTTACAGATACTAAATCCAGAGGTCTGTATATGCTTAATGCACAAACGGAAGGAGATATGCCAGTTTCATGCACATGGGGAAGAGGCACGCAGAGACCCTGCTTGGACTATTGCTTTATATCATGAAATATGAGTGAAGAGATTGAAAGATTTGAAATTGTAAAACAGTGACTCAGGGTCATCTTCGACTCCACACTTTCCTTCTCTCCTCACATCTCTGATGTCTCTAAGAAGTCACACTACCAGCTGCACCCCCTCAGAGGTAATCTTTCTTTCCTCTCCTTCCCCCAGAAGCTCACTGTCTCCAGAGCTCTGGTTCTCTCTAGGCTGGACTATTGCAACAGCCTCTTTCCAAATCTGCCTGCCTCTACTCTCCGCCCTCTGCAACTCATCCAAAACAGGTCTGAAAGACTTGTCCTTGGCCTCAAGCCCAGGTATCGTATCTCTCCAGGACTGAAATCTCTGCACTGGTTCCCAGTGGTGGCGAGGATTAAGTTCAAAATCCTCTGCATTGTCCACAAGGCCTTCTGGGGCCTGGGGCCTCTATACCTTCAACTCTCTCTTCCTAAATATCTTCCTTCTTGAGCTCTTCGCTCAACCGCCTCCAACTCACTCACGGTCAGTCGCTTGTAGATCTCTTTCTTTGGCGGGGGCCTCCCTGTGGAACAATCTTCCCGCCTCCCTGAAACTTCCCTGAACCATCTCCTGGTCCGGAAGCACCTCAAAACCTTCCTCTTTGCTTCTGCTTTCTCTCCTCCTCTCCCCTGCCTAACTCCTGGCTGAAACTGCACTGGTCACCTGGCTAGCCTCTGATCTAGGGGCCAGGTCCCCTCCCCCACCAGTTGCACACCTGCACTGCCTCCCTGGCAACCCCTGCACTTGGGGACTGTTTTTTCTGTATTCCTAACAGTCCACTACCAACACTTGATACCTGATGTCTGCACTTACCCTTGCACTTGCCACCTGCTGGCCACACTTTTTACTTATTGCTTTTATTTATTCTATTTATTTGTACTGTCAATCCCATGTACTGCACTGACCCCTCCCTCTGCCCCCCGCTTTTTTCCCCTTCCCCCTTCCCCTGCACTTGCGTGATCTCAATATCACCTGATCTAGTAAGATCGTTGTCTTTGTCTTCCCTCTGTTCCCCCTACCTTTGCCTCGTCCCGCTTTGAAACACTTGTGTATAGGCGCGTTATAAATGCCACATCATATCATATCACATCATATCACATCATAGCTGCTAGGTTATCATGATCTCTTGGCTATTTCTCTACTTGTTGCAAGTCCGGTCCAGCCGTTGGGGAAAATGGGCCCGATAGAGGTAGCTTGGCGAAAGAACAGGCTGAGGCTTAGACAGCAGGATGTTATAAAAGTTGTGAACCAATATGTGCGATAGAAGAACATCCGAAAAAAGTGGATTACACTTGGATTATTAAAGATTTTAGACAAGTGATTAGCAAAAATGGGAAAATTGACATGTTCCCAAAACATGCTTATCATGTGGCGCAAGTAGAGGTGAGAAGAGATTTGAGGGCTGATATTAGGAGGATAAAGAAGGAAGGAGACCGATTTATGAAGGAAAAGACCCAAGTAAAGAAACAAAACTATTGCAACTGGCTGAGAATGTCCAGAGCAGTGAGAGCGCAAAAGGACGCTGAAAAGATGCTAGAAATTGTTTGCACAAAAAATACAAGCAATCTCTGGGAACTCCTGAACAATGGAGGTAACTTTAGAACAGCACACACAATGTGCCTAGTAAGTGAAGAAAGATGGGTAACACACTATTCTACAGTTCAATAGTACCCAAAGTACAAAGAATGAAGGGGAAGCGAGGAGAGGAAACAGGTGGGAATTTGTATTTGATGAGGAAGAAGCCAGATTAATGATAGGCAGGCTTAGTTCCTTGAGGGCAGCGGGCCCCGATGGGCTGTCTATCTAGGACCTAAAGAAGAACATAGGGATATGGGAAGGAAGGGTGGTGACTTTGTTTAAACAAGTCATTTACAATAAGCAAGTGCCGACTATGTGGCGTGAAGCCAATGTAGTCCCTATTTTCAAGAAGGGCAACCGGGCGTATCCGAAAAACCATCGCCCTATCGCCCTTCTTGACTCCCTGGGAAAATTATTTACAAACGTCCTATTGCGTGATTTAAATATATGGGCTTATAAAGTAGCGATATTAGACCCAAGACAAACCGGGTTTGTGAAGGGAGTTGGGATCTCACTGAAGCTAGTTATCATCAACATCCTGAAGCAGAGGCTGTTGGAATCAAAAACCTGTGTGTACATGGCATTCATGGACCTTGAGCAGGCTTTCGACGGGGTTATTAGAGAACGTCTATGGTCCAAGTTGAGAAAATGGAATTGCCCCACCGACCTGGTGGAGGCCATGGAGGCCCTGTACACAAACACCTCTATTCAAATAAGGCTATCCGCTAAGGGTTTAGCTATCAAGGAAGATTCCGACTTCTTGTGGTCTGAAGCAGGGATGTGCTTTGGCCCCTCTGCTCTTGAGCCTGCATATATCAGACCTGGCTGAATCCCAAAAAGCTGTTTGAGCCTTTGCTCACAAACTGAACTCAATTGAGGTTCCTTGGATACTGTTTGCCGACAACATGGTATTCATGGACCAAACCCCCATTGCTCTACAAAGAAGGATTGTGGCCTTCAATGGATATCTTAAAGAGAATGGTATGAAGATAAATGTGGGGAAATCCAAGGTCATGGCCATGTCATTGGCGCAATGGAAATATGGGTCCAAGTTTATGTGGAGAGTGGAGGATCAAGAACTTGAGGTGGTCGAATCTATGACCTACTTGGGTGTTGTAATAAACAAGAACATAAATGACAACGGTCAATATCTCCTCATAAGGTCTAAAGTAAAAAAGTTGGCAACTCAGGGTGCTGCGTTGCATAGACGATATGGCACATTCTCGATGATACCACTCATTACATTTTATCGACAGAAAGTGGTTCAGATTTTAACATATGGTGCAGAAGCAATGCTAAACTTAACATGGAAAGTCTGGGGACTATTGGAGGGGGTTTTTGGGGGAAGATTTTGAGACTGCCTAATTCGCTTCTAATGGTCTCCATCGATATGAACTATGACTGCAATCATTGGCTTCTATGGCGCTATGGAAAACCATGTCACTATATAGGAAATATATTCTTGTGGCCACTGCAAATTCCTTTTCTATTTTTTTTATTTTTTTTTAAATATCTTTTTATTGATTTTAGAATATAACAACAGAATACTTTTCAATGTGAACCAAAAAGAACACCCATTCCCCCCTCCCCCTCCCAACTCCCTTGTAAACCCCTGAGATTCGGAACAACTTAAACACGGGCGCCAATTAGTCAAACATTGTATGGGACTACAGTTTCAAAATAAGTTCAGGATACGAATGTTATGGGGGCACCATTGGAGGAGCATGTAGTCAGTCTGTAGATATTGGAGAACCTGGCCCCAGTCCGATTGAAAGTCTTCTATGGCCCCCTGCAACTTACATGACATCCACTCCAGAGATACAAAGTGCCATACCTTTCTTAGCCACTGGAGCTGCGTCGGGGGCGTCTGTTGCTTCCAGTTTTGGGCTATCGTTAACCAGGCAGCTACCACCAGGACCATTATTACTTTGCATTGGCGTTTAGTGTACTTCCTCTGCCTGGGGTCCCACATGCCAACCATCCATACTTTGTCCCCAAGGTTTTCGGCTCCCTGGACCATCTTCCCTACTTGGGTCTTGATCTCGTTCTAGAAGGGTGTAAGGTGCGGGCATATCCACAGAAGGTGAAGCAAGAAGGGAGTCTGATCAGATGGAGATTGAAGGTGGAGAAAATTCTGACAGATAAGGATATTGAACTGAGGGACCTAGTAACAATAATAACAAAAGTGAAAAAAAGTCACAGGACTTAGACTGGATTGAAACTACTGAGAGCAGGGGTAGAGATACATTGAGACCAATTTTAAATTTAGAGCAAAAGGATCTGAAAAACCTCTGATTTATCACCAATAATTCCCATCGGCATGCTATAGGGAACTCTTGCTTAGATGTAGGCTCAACATCCTGGCTATTCGGGAGGTTCAGCTAGCAAGGAAAGAAAATTGATTTGGCAAATGCACAATGCAGATACTGTAGGGGACTGGGAAGTCTTGAAACTCTCTATCATTCAATAACCTCCTGTAATGCCCTGGGTGAAGTGAGATCAAGATTCTAAGAGGTCCAAACTAGACAAATCACATCTCTGTCGGCAAAACAGTGATGGGAATGGGTTTTATTAGAAGAAAGAACAAGTGTGGTTTTAGCAACTATGAAATTAGTGGAGTTTGTGCTCGAAGGCAATGATTCATTGAGTGCAAAGTTCATTGGAATCATGGGGATTATATAATCAATTTTATTTTAGGATGTTTTGTTATAGTGTTACTGGATGAATGTGGAAGGTTTATTAATATATGGATGTTGATGTTAAAGGTTTTGAATTATGAAACCAATAAAACATTAAAAAAAAAAAAAATAAGCCTATATCCAACTTCTTATGTGGGATATTTTGACCCATTTCAATGTGCCCCACTGCATCACTTCACAAGTGGGGAAAGAAACAGACCAAAATGGATGCGCTGACTCCTGTGCGCGCCAAAATCTGCAAAACTGCGTTTGGGTCACAACCAAGGAAAGGCTCCACCCCTGCCACACACAGTCAAAGTGGGGGTGAAAACAGAGTTATCACTGCAGGAGCATGCCAGTGGGTTCTGTTACTTTCAACATGGAGCAGAATTGTGCTGAAAACCGAAAATGCCTTTTAAAATGTAGCTTTGCAACATTCAAAAGTGCTGTTTTGGCGCTAGATCCATTTATTTTCCATTGAATCAATGAGATCAAGAAGGGTACTGAAATGTCAGGATCATTTAGTGTGGCCAGAGGAACCGGGCCTCATTGATTGACAACTTTAGAAAATGTATCTAAGGAAAAAGCAGCCCAGAAACATTTGTGTTCACTTCCACGGGAAAAATGCGGCTAAAATTGCAACATGTAATAAAATCAGCTGTGCAGACAGAAACTTTAAACAGAGGCAGAATACATGTATCCAGACTGCAAACCATCCCAGCACTCAAGGGAAGAACTGGTGCTGAATAAAATGTATGTGCTGCATAGGAAAAGCGGATTTAAAAGAACTCAGTTTAATGTGTTTTTCCATGAAGAAAGTGCAAAATTGCCTGTTTGAAAAGCATGTTTTTGTTGAAAGGCTTAATGCTTGAAGAAATGTCAAAGGATTGCTAATGTCAAAATACCCTGATCAACTGTGTTCAATTTATATGTTTTAATGAAAGATGTAGGTAAAACTTAAAGTAACCCAGTTTGGAGTTAATTACAATTCTGCTTGACAGTTCTCAGCCTGGGAAAGGTTGACACTTCAGAGTGACACTCCACTGCTGGCAGGAAGGCTTAATTGCTGTGGGGATGTTTCGCATATTCAGAACAAAGGACCTCATCAGACTTTCGTCTGTGGCTCAAGCAAAGACACTGGCAGGTTTGAACACTCATCCCTACAGGGAAGGGGCAGGATGTTCCATTCTCTGTGAGTAGCCTTCTCATTGAACTTCAAAGGACTGACCAGTTGCTTACCCTTGTGAAGCAAGAAAAAAAACCTGACATGGATTTTGAATTTAATTTGCTTGTTTTGCCACAGAACTTCATGACATTTGACTTTGTGGCAAGAATAAGTAAATGAGTGAAAAGTACATACATATAAATGTCAACTCATGCTAGCCAGTTGAAAACTTGGAAGGATTTCTTACTGCATAAGGAACTGAAGTTACGCAAAAAGAGTAATTGCGCCAAAACTATTAATGCTGCAAATCTAATATTGTGTACCCATGTTCTAGGGGTGATTGCACATATATGTACCGAGTTAGGAATTGTTAGGCCAAACCTTTATGATCAAAATTGACAAAAGTTAATAGAAAGACAAGACCAGGTCTCACCGACGTGGGAGTTGGAGGTAAATGTAAGCCACAGAATATGTAATGTATGTGTCTGATCTTATTAGAGGGCATCATTATATAAATATGTATTTATGGGAAAGTTAAATTTTGGTCTAAATAACTGTGGGAGTTTCCCAAGTCACATCATAAAATAAGACAACCTTTCTGTCATCCTATCAGCAAAGAGCAAGGAGGGAACTGTGCCTTTGACCACTCATAGCCTGGTGGGTGTGATTTGCAAGTCTGCCCCTACCATAAACTTTGTGATGTCACTTGGCAGGATAAATAAGGGAACCTCACATCACACAAAAGACAGACTGATTCCTGACTCCATCCTGATTTCCGCGTGACGCTCTGTTCCTGACTTCTTCATGTCTATTCCTGAATTCTTCATCTTGACCAAGCCAAGGCCTCAGCATTTGCTGAACTCTTTTTCAGCTAGGCCCAAATCCTGAAACCATCCCAAAACTTAACAGGGAAATAATTCTGATCCAGTCTGGCTTGCTACCATTCGTGCTTGCCTGCTGAAACTCGCCATCCCGCTGATATACAGTGTCCAGCAACCAGAATGGCCAATCCAATCCAGTCCAGTCTGAGGTGCCAGTCCAATTGACCAGAACCGCCCAGCTGATCCAATTCCGCCAGAGGTGCCCTGCTGTCTGTAGACCCGATCCGTGATGACCAGAACCTGACGGTCCAATCTTAATTTAAAGAGGTCTGTAAGTATCAATAGGAATCATAGTAACCCATATTATATTTGACTTGTCCTATCCCAATCTATAACCCATCCTCTCTTTAACTTACGAACTTGTAATAGTGTCACACCAGTCTTGAAACCTTGCTTTGATTCCTTGTGCTAGTGATAATTTCTTTTAAATCCTTTTGTCTTGTGAAATCCCAAACCCTTAAAATCATTCCACGGGTAATCCGACTGAGTCCTCCAAGGTGGACACGGAGGTGCTGGGGTTGGTTTTTGCGGACCACTCTGGAGCTTACTTTGATTCAAACTGGTAACCAGCCTCAATACCGTAGTTTAGAGCATAATTGTCATTGTAAAAACTGATTTCTGTTTTTAATTTCGCGCCTTTATTTTCAAAAACACCTCCCATTCAAACTCGTATAACTTCCTTCATTTTATTGCTAGAGACTTAATTTCAACTCTGACTTAAACCTAAGACCCTTAGGTACACCCCTACCCTAAAACAGTCTCTTTGACCAGTTTTTCTTAAAAATCGCATAGGGAAAATTAGGAGGGAATTCGCATTTTTGCAAACGTTTTACAAGTGTGTTTTCCTATTCAAAGTATTTCCAAACTTACATTCTGATTCAAAGTGTGTATTGTTGCTCATATAACAGCCTATCTTTGTTAGAATCTTTTTAGTGTTGCTCACATAGGAATTTATATTAATTTAAGGATTTTTGCACACTTTTCATTGTTTTTCTCAGTCATTTTTTAACTTTTATTTTTGTTGACAGAGGTTAACAATGGACACACATACCGAGGCGTATAAAGCATACATTGAGTTCATGATCAATAATGCGAGAAGCATACAGAAGAAGAAAAAAAAACACAACAAACAATAGCCAAATGCATAGAGGAAGAGCAGAGTCTGATGATGATAACATTCAAACATTACCAAGTGGGGGCGGGGATTGACCGCCTTGAGGTGTGGATTCCCCTTAGTTGTTTATATAGCTGTTGAATGCGGTCCATATATTCTTGGGGCGGGACTGAGAGGGGAGCGTTATGAGGTACTCTTCGTCACAATTCCGAGACAATGTAAGCAGGCTTAGCCACTTCTGGAACATTGGGGGGGAGGGGCTTTTCCAGTTTTGAAGTATACACTTCTTAGCCACTATACAACTTATGTTGAGAAATGTAGACATGCGTTTGGTATCATCTGCATTCCAGACCCCAAACAGGATCCCCAACGGATCAGGGTCGATGACAGTATCAGTGATCACAGCGAGCGTCTCCATAATTTCCCCCCAGAAGTCTCCCAATTTATGACAGGACCAGAACATGTGAAAATGATCTGTGTTCTCCATTTTACAACTGGGACAAGAATGTGTGATTTTGTGGGCAAACTTGGAGATCCTGAATGGGGTGTAGTACAGCCTGTTCAGTAACTTGTACTGCATGACTCGGTAGCGGAAGTTGAGGGAGACCTTCTGGGTGTGTGAGCAAATTTTTTCCCACATTTGGTCGGTGATCTCCAGACCCAGTTCCTCCGCCCACTCCACGTGTGCCCCCATAATCCGGGTCGGGGTCTGTACTTGTGCCATTTTGTATAAGGAGGAGACTACGCCGCGGCAGCCGCCTGAGTTGGCAATGTATGCAATCACTGGAGTGTCAGTGGGTTCATTTGGGAAGGACGGCCATGTGGTGTGGAATGCGGCCTGACGCCTGTAGTATTGCAGGATCTTTAGTGCAGATCCAGAGTGGCCCGGCTTCCATGTCTGGGGGTCTACAAAACTTGCCCTCGGGATAGAAATCTGTTAGCGCTTGGTAGCCCAGGTTACCCCAATGATGGGCTAGAGCAGTGTCGTGTGTGGGCTTTAATCCGGGGAAGGCCCACACAGGGAGCCATTTATAATATGGGGGAGATTCCGCCGTTTTGTGTAGTAGTCATTTCCAGGCCCGCAAGGTGGTCCCGATAGGGTCGATGGGGGAGTCAGGGGCATAGAGCTGGTGTAAAATTAGGGTCACTATGTTGACACCGGCTGCTGCCAAGGTTTCCAATTTAACATGTGGGCGGACTGGGGAGCCGGGGTACCAGTGCGTGGCGTGTTGGGCCTGGGCAGCTGTCCAATACAGCATTAGGTAGGAGCAGTGAACCCCCCTAGTTTGTAGGGAAGTGTCATATCGGACCATTTCTTACGCACTGCTCTAGAGTGCCACAAGAACTGCACGCATGAATTATGTAATCTTGTGAAGTATTTCACCCCGGGCCAGACGGGCACGTTGCCAAAGGTGTAGAGTAGCTTGGGGAGTAGGACCATCTTGACAAGGGAAAGCCTGCTGGCCAGTGATAATGGGAGAGAGCGCCAGCGTGCCATTTTCGCTTCAGCTAGTTGTGCTACGGCCTGATAGTTATCTGCTAGGAGAGTGGGTTTTTTCAATGAAACATGAACTCCCAGGTATTTGATTCCAGCTGGGGACCAACGCAGAGGGTATTCAGTGACTGGTTGTTGAGTGGAGTCGGTGAGCGGGAAGACCTCAGATTTAGAGTAATTAATTGTGAACCCCCGAGAAGGTACCTATACGTGTGATGTCTCGTAGTATAGGGTTAAGGTGTGTGGAGGGATCCCTGACATGCAGTAATACGTCGTCCGCATAGAGGGATATGATTTCAGGAGCATCTTTCAGTCTAATCCCCCTGTGTGAGTGGCGTGCTCGAATGTGGTCCACCATTGGCTCTATCACTAGAGCAAAGAGGATCGGGGAGAAGGGGCAACCCTGGCGGGTGCCCCGGCACACCGTGAACAGAGTCGATGTAAGGGAGTTGACACGCACCCTGGCTACAGGGGAGGTGTATAGTAACTTGATGTATCCGATCATAGCGGGACCAATGCCCATTGTTTCCAAGACCAGCCACATGTACCGCCAAGATACCATGTCGAACGCCTTCTGAGCATCAACCATAACCGCCAATGCGTGCGCGTCCTGATCAATGCGGGACATCACATTAAATTGCTGCCTGATATTATGGGAGGTAGACCTTCCAGGTACAAAGCCTGCTTGGTCTTCATGGACCAAGTGCGTCATGAACGGAAGGAAACGATTTGCTATAACTTTGGCAAAAATCTTAGTGTCCAGATTCATGAGAGAGAGTGGCCTATAGGACCCACATTCATCCTCGGGCTTGCCAGGCTTAAGCAGGACCGTTATAACGGCTTCGCGCAGAGTCGGGGGAAGGATGGACAAGCGGAGGGACTCGTCCCAGACTTCTAACAGCTTGGGGGCTAGTGTGGCTATGTGTTCTTGATAAAATTCAGCGGTGAGTCCGTCAGGGCCCGGGGCTTTACCCTTGGGTAGATCAGAGATGGCCTCAACTATCTCATCCAGAGTGATCGGGGAGTCGAGCTAATCCCTGGTAGAGGAGGAGATATTGGTTGTGGGTATTTGATCAAGAAGATCCCGCATATGTTGTTCAGAGTGTTCGGGAGGCTGGGAGTATGAGGTTGTGTAGAATTCAGCGAATATGTCAAGTACGTGATGATCTGACCAATGTGGGATACCGTGATCATCTTTAATGGAGGCGATCTGGGTGTGGCCCCATTCCCCTTTTATGAGACTGGCGAGTGTCTTCCCGGGCCTGTCACCTTCGCCGTATTTACGAGCGGCCTGGGGGCGACTAAAATATTGGACTTCGCTATTAGCGAGTGTGTTATATGTCTGCAATTCGTCACTAATAAGGGTGAGTTTGGTGGGGTCAGCAGCAGTTGAGCACTCCCTTTCCAACACGCGTAATTTGGTTTCTGAGGGTTTAAGGCAGTTCTAATTGTTTTCAGCACTCCGGCTTCTCTAGATATGGACATCCCCCTGATATATGCTTTAAAGGCGTCCCACCTGATGCCAATGGAGGTGGCTTGGGGAGTGTTGTGTTCAAAAAAGGATTCTATGTCTGTGAGTATGTCTCTTTAAACATGATGTCCTTGAGGGCCGATGATTTAAAGCGCCATGTGCTGAAAGACGGGAAGGGTATACCCAGCTGTAACGCTATGGTGATCGGGGCGTGGTCCGAGAATGTGCGGGTTAAAATCTGTGCCCCCTCAATCCTGCCCATCACTGCGGTAGATACCACGAACATGTCAATCCTGGAGGAGCTGTCATGGACGGAGGAATAATAAGTATATTCACTCCGGTGAATATACCTCCAGTAACCTCCATGTGTCGCGTATATTGAGTGTCACGCTGTGACTGTGTAGCCTACGCGCAGCACTCGACAGGGACCGGGCAGCGTCCAATATCAGATTCATGTCACCCCCCATATGATATGAACCCCAACATATCCCAAGAGTATGGTCACCACAGTGTCAATAAATTCAGGGGAATCTACGTTGGGGCCGTAGGTGTTAACAAGTAGATACTCCACGTTCACTATAGTACAATGTAGTATGACATATCTCCCCTCAGGGTCGGTGTAGGTCTTGTGTAAAGTGAATTTGACAGATTTGTGACCATCGTCAGCACGCCTCTGGCTTGTGTGGAGTAGGTCGTGAAATATCTATGAGGGCCCCATGATGGTGCCAGGCTGCCCACCAGTCGGCCAGTAGAGAGGGTTTCTTGCAGGAGCAATATTTTGCAATCATGTCTGTTGGCAAAAGCCAGGATTTTGCATGCTTTAGTGTTGTTGCTCAATCCCCGGACGTTCCAGGACATTATGGTAGTGTGCATTTTGCTAGTTTAGGTTACATCCCAGCTCAGTTGTCGTGATATGCATTTACCATGTGTGTGGTCGCTTGTAATAGGCCTCAGCGCAGCGTGCTCCATCCGTCCACCCCTGCCATTTACAATATAACTTCCCAGAACTTCACCCTCTGCCCCCTCCCCCGCTGCCCAATAATAGCCAGCAGCGCCCATTCCCTCCCAAACCCACCCACCCATAACAACCAACAATCAAAGAGTGCCAGTAGGCAGATCCCAACGTGGACCGGCCACACTGTTGGCCCAACCGGGGCCCGCACCAACTACACTTTTAAACACAGAATCGCAACTGCGGTGGGGTGTGCCGTTGCCGTGCTGCCTCTTAGAACAAAAGGGAGTATTGAAGTACCACAAAGGTACATTAGATCGGCTATGAAGAAACTTAGATCGTAGGTGACATTTAGCGAGCATGCGGGCCAGCAAATGGGTTCAACAGAGTGTCACAGAGCGACTGCAGATTTGGGCTGTGCACCGCAGCAGAGAAAAACATGTAGAGTAGACCCAACGAGGATGTCGAGGGCCCAGAAGGTTAACCGATCAGATCAGTCATTGTCCATATCCATGTGTTCCCCATGGGGGGCGTTGAGGGGTATTTGTGCCTCTATAAACTTCACTGCCTCCTCCGGGACTATGAAGAAGTATAATTTGCCATTAAATGTGAATTTTAGTCGAGCCGGGAATAGTATTGAATAGGGGATGTTACGTTCCCGCAGCATCTTCTTGACCCCTAAGAACTGGCACCTCTCCTGCTGCACCGCCACAGAGAAATCGGGGAAAATCCTAATCGTCTGAGGGCCCAAGCGCAGCTCTCCCTTTTCGCGAGATAAGCGCAGGATGAGGTCCCTATCCCTGTAATTGAGTATTTTGGCGATGATGGGCCTGGGGAAATCCCCAGGAACAGGACGCTGTGATAGGGCTCGGTGGGCGCGCTCCATGGTAAAAAAGGGTGATAGAGCGGGATTGTCCAGCAGTTCCTTTAAGAGATCTTCTACGGCCAGCTCCATACGGCCCTTGAGGGCATTTTCGGGAACTCCAATTATACGCACATTGTTCCTGCGCAATCTCGATTCCAGATCGTCGCATTTAGATTTGACCATTTTCGTGTTGCGGGTCAGGGAGGTGACAGTGTCCTGGAGAGTGTGTATGTTGTCCTCGTTGGTGCTTATCCGCGTTTCGGCTTCAGTGATTCTGGTCCCTGCAAAGTCTACTTGGGATTTAAGCAACGCCACATTCGCGTTAATATCGTCCAGTTTCTCATGGAATGAGGCGAAATTCTTGGTCATGGACTCAGGTATTGCTGCTAGGTCAGGTGCCAGGGCGGGAGGAGGGGAGGTAGAGTCATCTGGACTGGAGGATGTATGGCCCTGGTCTGGTTTAGGCGTGGCTTTCGTAAACTTATCCATGGCCCCCGATTTAGTGGCGCCACGAGATCTGCCAGACATGACAGTGTGAGTGAATATCAAGTATTTACCACTGGCGGGTGTCAGAGTAGCGTGGTGCGCCCGTGACTGAGATGGGGGCCAACAGATATATTGAGGCCGTGGGGCAGCAGTGCGCTCAGCCCCGTGGAGATACGGGTGTGTATTGGCAAGTGAGTCAGACTGATGGGTGAATGAAGCACTATCCTCCCAAAAGGCGTGGTTTGTGAGGCAAGCAGGAGTACAGTCCAGCGTTCAAGTAGAGCTGCTGTTGGACATATGAGGCTTAGGTGCACCAGTGTCACTAGGGGGGAGTGACGTCCAGCACTCCGGATGTTGAAATGTAGGCCAGGTTCACAGGGCGCCAAGTAAGCTCGAATGAGGCACAGCCCAGGGTGGGGGGGGCCCCGGAGAGGGCCAACTGGCAGTGCACTACACCCGGGGGTGGTGGAGGTGGCATGATAGGGGTTGATGGAGCTGTGGGAGCCCGAGGGCTCCAAATGCTGGAGTCCTGGAACAGCTCATGCACAGGTCGTAGGACCCACCTTCCAGCACTCAGGGCGGCTAGAGCCCGTGTCCAGCGTCCGTTGGAGGTTCGGGAGAACAGGAACCTCGAGCCGCAGCACCCAAGCACCCGGCGTTCAGGTCTCCTGTTGTAATGGCGTAGAGGAGCGCAGGGGGGTGGGGGGAAAGCTACGCGGGGCAGGGCCTAGGCCCTGCAGAGGTGCCCCAGACCGCAGGAGCGGCAGGCAGTAAGCGTCTGCCCCCAATGCGATGGTGGCCCGGGGAGGACCCAAGTGCTGGCGTGGGTCACAGGGGGCCGCAGGAATACACAGACCCCATCCGCGTGGCGCCGCGGGACACCACACCAGTGCGGCCCAGCCAGCAAGAAGGTGAAAGGCGGGGCGTTGCAGCTCACGCTTGGGCTCCACTGGGTCCAAGAGCGAGATCACTGCGGGAGCAGGGGAGCTGAAGTTGGTATGGCGTGGACGCAGTTCCGGGCTGCGGCGTGGGGGCTCAGCCGGAGCAGGAGGGCGGGATTGTGCGCCCTGGAGGCCGGGCGCGCCGGATGATGGCAGACCGGGGAGCGGAAGGCCTCCCATGGAACCCCGTCGCCAGGGCCGCGCCGTGAACCAGGTGTCAGGCGGGTGCAGCACGGGCCTCCAGGCACCGATTCAGGTCCGGATTGCAGGTGCGTGTAGAGGATGAAAGCAGGGGCAAGGCTGCAAAACGATGGCTGGGCATAGCGGGGATGTCCGCCGATAACTGCGGATTACTGTTGGCAGAGCACAGAGCTCACGGGCTAAGCAGCCATTTTCTGGGCTGCTCAACAGCGCCCCCCCTTTCTCAGCCATTTTCAACTGTCATTTTAAAAGTGTAAAATGTTCAAAATGTTTTTCTCTCTTGTTTGGGGAGGGAAGATTGTATTCAAACCCTATACACTGTTCTTTATTCCTAAATACCTGCTGCTTACTTACATCTGTGTAGAATTGCTTCTTTGTGAGTTGAGAAATTTGCAGGGAGAAATCTTAACCTAAGCGCTATCTTTTCAACCAGCCAAACTGTCTTTTCCCTGTATTTTATATTCTGTGTTGCTATAAGTGAATTCAACTGCCTTACCTACTTTCTGATTTGTATTGTCACCACATTGGTGATTGCTGCCCCATATATCTTAAAACCTATGTTTGATTTAAATTTTAAATAAATAAATGATATTACCTTTACCAACCAGCCTGATTCCTGGTCCACTGCGACCTGGGGGTATTTTGAGCAGGGGTGTGATATGAGTGGTATATCACTCAGAATATTGAACCTATAGACACAATAAATAAATATTTCATTTGTGCATTGCATGCTATGCTGAGACCCGGGCGTATTGCCTGATTGAAATCCTTAACAGATTTGTGGGCTCGTCTGGGATTTTGAGTTTGAGTTACCACCCGTGACAGTCTAGCACAGCAGACTAACCTTCAGGGTACAGACACCTTGTTTCGTTAGTGTACTGTGCTACACTACCAAACTTTAGAGCAATATCTCAGGTGTATGTTGCAACAGTCTGAGGATTCTTGGAAAAATATACTCTGGATAGCTGAGTATGCATACAACAACTCAGTTCACACAAGCACAGGGCAAACTCCATTCTACACTGTGCACGGAAGACATCCAAGGACATCAGTATTTGATCCACCCAATACCCTGGAAATACCAGCTATAAAAAACTTTCATAAAACCATAACTCAGGTTCTTAAAGAGGCGACAGAGCATCTGACCTAGGCTAAGGAAAGACAAAAAATGTTTGCTGATCGACATCGGAAGGAAGCTCCCGCCCACCAGATTGGAGAAAAGGTGTGGTTAGCATCCAAATATATTCCCTTGAAGGGGCCAAGAGCTTTCCGCCCAAGATACCTGGGCCCCTATACTATAAAGTCCATAATCAATCCTGTCGCCATGAAATTTGAGTTACCATCTCACATGAAAATTCACCCTGTATTTCATGTCTCTCTCCTCAAACCAATGAAGTCCAATACACGGCTTAGTTCTCCGCCAGACCCTGAAGTAATAGATGGAGAACCAGAAAATGAAGTCAAATTCATCCTGGACTCCAAGGTGGTTCGATCAAAATTGTATTACCTAATTGACTGGAAAGGTTACGGACCTCAAGACCAAACTTGGGAACCCAGTGAACACGTCCATGCTCTGCGTTTAATCAGACAGTTCCATCGCAATAATCCCACCAAACCAGGACCGGGAAGAGAACCACCCTTGAGAGGGGCCTTGAGGGGGAGTGCTGTCATGGTCATGAAGTCAGGGGCACAGGCATGCAGGGGTTGCATGCACAGGAGACCTGGTTGGACACTGTCCTGGCGCCTTTGACACCAGGCTCATGAACAAAAGTAATCAAGAGCATCCATTTAACACCAAAAAGCTTTTATGATGGACATAGCACTTCAGATGCATTAACCTTGAACATTCCATCCATTAAGCAGGATGGATTAACCTTGAACATTCCATCCATTAAGAAGCCCCAAGTGTATTCTTGGGTGTGGCTGCTAATGGATTGTCTTTGCATGTGCTCACTCTCTAGGAGTGGCAGGGTGTGGCTGCTAAGCCGGCCCTAATGGGCGTGCCCACGATCTCAGCTATATAAGCTGCCCCGATCCTCAAGACGGTTGCTTCGCGTTATTCTGCACTTGCAAGCAGCATAACGCTCACCGTCGCCTGAGGTCAGACTTACCTTTGAAGATCCTGCTTCCTGGACATCCTGCTTCCTGCCAGCATTCTTACCAACTGGGGGAAGCTGTCCTTACCTGTACATCTCTTTGGCGAACCAAGTATTCATCTTTACACTTTCTGGAATGCCGAAATCTTCATCTTGGCACCGCAGCACGACACGCTCCATCGTCGACAGCAGCGCCTGCAGGGAAAAACAGAATACAAGGTTAGACATCGAAAAAACTGTCAGTTTAAGGTTGCGCTTCGCGATACTTCGCACTTTTCGTTAAACCATCACTTACCTGCTGTCGAACATTGTGGTAGCATCCATCTTCCATCCGGTCACGTCTCACAGCTGCATTGAGGCCGTATTTCCATCTAAGGGAAGAAAACAGCAGAGAGACATTATTGAGGGCATAAATAGGAGCAACATATAAAGACATTAAACAGAACGAACAGCATCACAAGAGCTCAAGAAAGACTTACCAAACATAAGGAGAAGCATAGTCGCAGCTGGACTGGACTAATCCTTATCGGGGATCAGTGAAGGAACTATATCCCATTTGACGCGCCCCTGCCAGAAGTAGCAGGACGGAGAGCTTATCTTCCATAATTCACAGGTGAGCTTCATGGGCCGGCGTATGCTCACAGAAACCGTACTTTGGGGTGAAGGGTTCGAGAGGTACAACAATCACAGATTGGCGCACTCACACACTCTTATCTATGCGCAGGAGCAGTATCACCACGTACCACCGGTCACAGCTTTTCTACTGAGGGAGAGGCCTGAAGGGGGTGATTCAAGTTCAGGGTGGGCTGCAACCGTGCCCCAATGCCTCCGCAGAGACCAGGTGAGCGTAACAACCTCCTACACAAACTGTTTGTTAGGGGTGAGTGGCCAGAACAGAATGAACAGGTGTGGCTGCAGGAAATCAAAGAACAGGTCACTGCCATGGACCTGGATATATGGCAGGACAAGGGCCCATTACACCAAGCTCTTAGTGAACTGTACATGGCCCAAAAGTGAAAGAGTAGCAGAGTAAAATTGCCAAAATAGCAGCCTACCTATACCTCCACATAGGAGTAATGCAGGAAAAGCATGCTGAGAACATAGTTCTGGCAAAGAATCAAGTGGAAACACAAGAAATAATCCAGACTGACCTAGACTCTGCAGAGCAAAGGCTACTGAAGAGCCAAGAATTAGAGACAGAATCCAGACAGTAGGTCATAAAATGAAAAGAAGATCTGGCTCTCCTACAGCAAGAGAAGGAAGAGCAAGACACCCAATTACAGGCACTAAAAGAGGAGTGTCAGGACAGGGTTGACTCTTTACAACAGAGTCAGCAAAAGCTGGCACAACAATTACAGTTTAATAGAGCCTGCACAGAGCAAATAGTTACCCTACAGGACCAGATAGACAAATTAAAAGAGGAAAACAATACATTAATTATTAAAGATCTAGAATCTCACACAGAATTTGATGAGGAGCGCCAGAAATCCAGTGCATTAAAAAAACAAAGGGATGACCTGGCTGGACAGAGGGGCACACTGAGTCAGGAGAGGGACGCCTTAGGCCAGCAAGTGAGTCAATTAAAAACCAAGCTAGAGGAAAGAAAGTTGGCCCTCCAGGAGCTCAATGAATTAAAAACCGAATATGAGAAGCTGCTAGAGCACGCCAGAAGAGTAGAGGATGCTCTGGAAAAGAACACCCAGACCGATGATGCTAAAACTCAGGATGTGAGTCTCCTGCAGCAGAAATTGGCCCAATTCTTTCAGACCAGACAGGAAGCACAGAGAGACAATGAGGCTCTCTGTGAAAAGATTGAAATGCCCCACCAACAGATAGCCATGCAAGAGCAAATCATTGAGACCAGTAAGGCCATGACAGAGGAACAAAAGATTCAGATTTTGGCATATCACCAGGGAATAGGGGCTGAAAGAGAAGAGATAGTGAGGGATAGAGAAACCCCTGATCCTCACATCAGGACCCCTGTACTCAGGGACTCAAACCCCTTCAATGCAATGAACTCTGCCACCTTCATGTCCACTGACTCATATGAACAAGGGGCCATGGGGATGGAAGACTTCAACAGAATTGGTAACGTGGGACTGACAGATCAGCGCCTCCCAGAAATTGATGTAAGGGCGTCTCTGTACAGATCCCCAAATGTTAGGGATAACATCTCTGATCAGGAAGATTCCTCTGAGGAGAGGGTCAGGGAACTGGATCCACAAAACTACCACCTTCCAAGAGATCAGTTTGTTAAATTTGGAGGGGGACTCCAGGAAGTGAAGCCCAAAAAGAGTATCCTAAAGACCTCTTCCCAGGTAGGGCAGTGGTGGGTGGGGGGTACTCCACCAATCCTGGGAGCAGGTTAGAGTCAGAAGACTCTTCTGAGCACCACAGGCATCAAGGAACTAAGCCCCCACATTCGGCAAGCCATTCTCAAGCTCGCAGAATGAGGGAGTGCCTAGAGGATCAGATAGCCACCTCCAGTAGTAGAGTCAGAGGATGAGTGGACGCGGGTGACTAAGACCAGAAAGGCCACAAAATGAAGAGGGTTATGCAAAAAGATCCCCTGAAGCAGATCAAGGCAATTAGGAGTGTAACAACTCCCTATCACAAAAATGCCAAATATTCAGTCTGGGAACACCTTGAATTATACAAACAGATGATGGATACTTTTCATCTGAAAGATAGAGTTGCATCCAATATGTGAAATGGACATTCTCTCCTGAGTACTCCAGCTTGTTTGCGGGGCTGGAGGATCAGAACCACTCAAGATGGTCCACCTACAAGGCAGCCATCTTTAAATACTTCTCAGCCCATAGAAATCCCCAAGAGGCCCACAAGGCGGCCTACAATCTGCAGGGTGGGGAAGACCAGGCCCCACAAGAATTTGTGCAGGAACTCAAACGTGCCTTTGCGCAGACCACCATCAGGGTGCGCACAGACAGTAGGGAGTTCATTAACACCTTTTTCCATGCACTCCCCAAATACATCATGACCCAGCTGGCGAGGGACTTTCACGAGAAGAGATCACTGGACTGGGTCATAGAACAGGCAACTCGTATTTATGAGGTGCAGAAACCTGTAAATAGTAAGAACACCAATAAAAAAACCTAAACCAGCCAACACCCCTGCTGCTGCTAAGGTGGCAGAGGTGAAGGTTGCCCCCATCTTAGATCTGGAGATGGGGGGGCCTAAAAATATACCTGTACAGAATCCTTCCAGCCAAAGAACCAGAAGGCCCTCGGGCCAATCCCAGACGGGTAGTCATGGAGGTAATCCCACCAATGGGATCCCTATCTCCCCGGACTACATAAGCCCCCGATACAAGGGCAACAAAACCATCCTGAGGTATGTGTGGACTGCCCCAGCCCAAGGGGGGGATCCAACCAGGTAGGTTCCAACCCAGAAAACTTCCCTCCTAACTTTCCCCAGGAGGGCAGTAATCCTCCAAATGTCGGGTTGAGTTTCTTTCCCCGGTACCCTCCAAACTTCAACCCACAAAACAACCCTCCTTTCTTTCCCCACTTTCCTGAGCCCAGACAGCCCAATCCGGGAGAGGGGAGGCCAAGGGTGGAGGGTTACCCAAACTATCCAAACCCCGGGTATTATGGGAGAAGGGACAGTTACCCTTCCCGTGATCCTCCAAGGATAGACCAGAGACCCCTGTATCAGCCAGAGCGGGTGTCCCAACTGGAGCACCAGGTCCAGAACTTGTCCCAGGATCTGGGTCGCATGTTGAGGGCTCAGCAGAACCCTTAGATGAACATGGCGGCTTAGAATGCCACAAACCAAGGGTCTGGTACTCCAGAGCAATGACGGGGAGAGAACCCCGACAACTCACCGGTTCCAAAGGAGGAGGCATGGGGGCAGGGGGGTGTAAAGCCTTACAGGAAGCTTCCTTCCCCACTGGTGAAAAGCCCCTGGAAACCCAGCAACCGGAACCAAAATCTCCTACCCCTGAAAGTCTGCAACCTAAGGAACAGAGGGCGGGTAGGAGAAATAAAGGACCAAAAAAGACCCATTTTGTGGAGGAGGTTACTGTCCTCCAATGTGAAGGAGAGGGGTCCTCAGAGGACTCTGGGAAAAAGATCTTCTCCTTCAGGGACGGGGGAACTCCTCCCAAAGAAAAATGGGTCCCGATTGATCCTAAGGAAGACTGGGTGAATGTGGGGACTGTGTTAGGATCGCCCACCATTGAACCCCAGAATGATGATCCAGAGAACCACCTTGCCCAAAAATATCTTGGGGACTGCCTCCAAAAAAAGGGGGGCGGCCCAGAATCAGAACCAGGGGAGCCCAAAACTCCCCCAATATCCAACTGCCAATTTTTTTTTGTTTGCAGATCCCCAAGCTCCCACACAGAATTCTGCCCAAACTACCCCTGTGTCGGAATCAAGAATCAAGAAACTAACCCACCTACTGGCCCAAAATGCACATTATCTTTGCCCCCTTGAGGAGAAGGAGGGAAGATTTTATGCCCTGGTCCAAGTACAAGGGCAATGTACATTTTTGGCACTGGTGGACACTGGATCCCAAGCCACTCTTCTGTCCAAGAGAGCCTTCGATCAGCTGAATTCGGGAAGAGGGGAGGGATAACAGATCCCTCTCACCCCTCTTCCTGGACAACTTCAGAACTTCGATGGGAATAAAATTCCTGTCGAGGGGACTGCGGATTTGGAAATTAAAATTGGGCGACATAAGGTGAAACACCCGGTCATAGTCGTGACTCTGGAGGGCACACCATGTTTACTGGGGAATGACATCCTGTGCAGATTGTCTCCCCTGATAGACTGTGTAAACAAGGTCCTCTGGACCCAGACTAACTGGCCAATAAAATTAAAACATAGTGTCAACCATGTTAGTTTAAATGGCACATGCCACATGGTTGAACAAAAACAGGATCACATTGAGTTCCATTTTCAAAACAACCAAATCCCTGACGTGACAGTAATTGCAGTAGGACAACAAACTGGTGATGGGAATTCCTCTCTATTTCTGAAAATCAACCTTCCTTCCAGTTTCAAGTGGCATTCCACACTTGAAGGAAATACTCTGAAATTCTATACTAATTCACAATCAGAAAATCCCACTCCCATAGTCCAAAATGATGAGAAACCAGCTCAAAGCTTAGCTGACATTCAGAAGATTAGAGAACAGTTGTTTATCCCTATTCAGTTAAATGAACAAGTGTGCGTGAACAACGGTAAGAGCTTTATCAGTGAAGCCATGTTCCAAAACTCCCAAAAGATCCAGCCATTCCCACATTTAAATTGATAGACAAATGGGAAATGGACCTGGAAACTCTGAATTCCATACATCTCCTGCCTAGCAGGTGTATGCTCAACATTTCTATAGGCAACAAAAGCATAGTACATAGTTGTTGGGTCGTGCGAGGTGTTCCTTTCGCCTTTTATATGGGCAGTGACCTCCTCAACCAGCTCAAGATTAATTTGGACCCCAGTCATTGCCAAGCCCGGTCCCAACTGGAGAGTAAATCTCAGGGTCCTGGCAGTCCTAAAGAAAGCCTTCCGATCAGCACTAGTGCTACGGTAGGAAATGGAATTTCAGAAATGGAGGAGAGGTCACCATCCCAGGCCTCACCTACAGAATTCGCATCCCCAGATGTGACTTGCTGAAAGAAAAAGCGGGTCCACATCAACCAGCTAAAGAGTAGCCATCCCAGGCATACTTTGGGGCAAATAGAAGAGCCAACAGAAAACCCAGAGGGAGAGGATGATGAAACTTAGAAAGATTTGAAATTGTCATTAAATACATGCGGGGAATATTGTAATTTGTCACTGAATGCATATGTATGTCCCACGGTTGTCATCCCTATTGGAGGGCAGTGGTAGGAAAATGTTCATAACTGGGTTATGTTCTGTTTTCTAGTATTGACACTTAGTATACCTAATAACCAAGGAGGACCTCCTCGAGGACCCGGGAGGAAAAACCAAAGAGATCAGGAGTGTCGCTCCACCCCTGAAAGAAGCCTGACAGAAGACAGGGGTATTGTTCCTAGTCCGACCAGAGCCGGCGAGGAGAGCGTGTCGCATCAATCGCTGAGGGAAGAAGAACCTACACCTAAAGAAAACTGTGTTCTTCACAAAAAGAAAAGAAAATCGGGAGGGGGGGCTTCTGTGGGATATTTTGACCCATTCCAATGTGCCCCACTGCATCACTTCACAAGTGGTGAAAGAAACAGCCCAAAATTGATGCGCTGACTCCTGTGTGCGCCAAAATCTGCAAAACCGTGTTTGGGTCACAACCAAGGAAAGGCTGCACCCCTGCCACACACAGTCAAAGTGGGGGTGAAAACAGAGTTATCACTGCAGGAGCATGCCAGTGGGTTCTCTTACTTTCAAAATGGAGCAGAAACAGCAGAATTGTGCTGAAAACCAAAAATGCCTTTTAAAATGTAGCTTTGCAACCTTCAAAAGTGCTGTCTTGGCACTAGATCCATTTATTTTCCATTGAATCATTGAGTTTAAGAAGGGTACTGAAATGTCAGGATCATTTAGTGTGGCCAGAGGAACCGGGCCTCATTGACTGACAGCTTTAGAAAATGTATCTAAGGAAAAAGCAGCCCCAGAAACATTTGTGTTCACTTCCACAGGAAAAATGCGGCTAAAATTGCAACATGCAATAAAATCAGCTGTGCAGACAGAAACTTTAAACAGAGGCAGCAGACATGTATCCAGACTGCAAACCATCCCAGCACTCAAGGGAAGAACTGGTGCTGAATAAAATGTATGTGCTGCATAGGAAAAGCGGATTTAAAAGAACTCAGTTTAATATGTTTTTCCATGAAGAAAGTGCAAAATCGTCTGTTTGAAAAGTATGTTTTTGTTGAAAGGCTTAATTCTTGAAGAAATGTCAAAGGATTGCTAATGTCAAAAAACCCTGATCAACTGTGTTCAATGTATATGTTTTAATGAAAGATGTAGGTAAAACATAAAGTAACCCAGTTTGGAGTTAATTACAATTCTGCTTGACAGTTCTCACCCTGGGAAAGGTTGACACTTCAGAGTGATTTATTTGCTGTGGGGAGGTTTCGCATATTCAGAACAAAGGACCTCATCAGACTTTCATCTGTGGCTCAAGCAAAGACAATGGCAGGCTTAAACACTCATCCTTACAGGGGATGGGCAGGATGTTCCATTCTCTGGGAGTAACCTTCTCATTGAACCTCAAAGGACTGACCAGTTGCTTACCCTTGTGAAGCAAGAAAAAAAACCTGACATGGATTTTGAATTTGATTTGCTTGTTTTGCCACAGAACTTCATGACATATAACTTGGCGGCAAGAATAAGTAAATGAGTGAAAAGTAGATACATATAAATGTGAACTCATGCTAGCCAGTTGAAAACTTGGTAGGATTTCTTACTGCATAAGGAACTGAAGTTACGCCAAAAGACTAATTGCGCCAAAACTATTAATGCTGCAAATCTAATATTGTGTACCCATGTTCTAGGGATGATTGCACATATATGTACCGATTTAGGAATTGTTAGGCCAAACCTTTATGATCGAAATTGACAAAAGTTAATAGAAAGACAAGACCAGGTCTCACCGACGTGGGAGGTCGAGGTAAATGTAAGCCACAAAATATGTAATGTATGTGTCCGATTTTATTAGAGGGCATCATTATATAAATATGTATTTATGGGAAAGTTAAATTTTGGTCCAAATAACTGTGGGAGTTTCCCAAGTCACATCATAAAATAAGACAACCTTTCTGTCATCCTATCAGCAAAGAGCAAGGAGGGAACTGTGCCTTTGACCACTCATAGCCTGGTGGGTGTAGTTTGCAAGTCTGCCCCTACCATAAACTTTGTGATGGCACTTGGCAGGATAAATAAGGGAACCTCACATCACACAAAAGACAGACTGATTCCTGACTCCATCCTGATTTCCGTGTGACGCTCTGTCCCTGACTTCTTCATCTCTGTTCCTGAATTCTTCATCTTGACCAAGCCAAGGCATCAGCATTTGCTGAACTCTTTTTTAGCTAGGCCCAAATTCTGTAACCATCCCAAAACTTAATAAGGGAAATAATTCTGATCCAGTCTGGCTTGCTACCATTCGTGCTTGCCTGCTGAAACTCGCCATCCCACTGATCTACAGTGTCCAGCAACCAGAAGGGCCAATCCAATCCAGTCCAGTCCAGTCTGAGGTGCCAGTCCAATTGACCAGAACCGCCCAGCTGATCCAATTCCGCCAGAGGTGCCCTGCTGTTTGTAGACCCGATCCGTGATGACCAGAACCTGACGGTCCAATCTTAATTTAAAGAGGACTGTAAGTATCAATAGGAATCCTAGTAACCTATAGTATATTTGACTTGTCCTATCCCAATCTATAACCCATCCTCTCTTTAACTTAAGAACTTGTAATAGTGTCATACCAGTCTTGAAACCTTGCTTTGATTCCTTGTGCTAGTGATCATTTCTTTAAAATCCTTTTGTCTTGAGAAATCCCAAACCCTTAAAATCATTCCACGGGTAATCTGACTGAGTCCTCCAAGGCAGACACGGAGGTGCTGGGGTTGGTTTCCGCTGACCACTCTGGAGCTTACTGTGTTGCAAACTGGTAACCAGCCTGAATACCCTAGTTTAGAGCATTATTGTCATTGTAAAAACTGATTTCTGTTTTCAATTTCGAGCCTTTATTTTCAAAACACCTCTCATTCAAACCCATATAACTTCCTCATTTTTATAGCTAGAGACTTAATTTCAACTCTGACTTAAACCTAAGACCCTTAGCTACACCCCTACCCCAAAACAGTGTCTTTGACACATTTTTCTTAAAAATCGCATAGGGAAAATTAGGCGGGAATTCGCATTTTTGCAAAAGTTTTACATGTGTGTTTTCCCATTCAAAGTAATTCCAAACTTACATTCTGATTCAAAGTGTGTATTGTTGCTCATATGATAGCCTATGTTTGTTAGAATCTTTTTAGTGTTGCTTCCATAGGAATTTATATCAATTTTAGGATTTTTGCACACTTTTCATTGTTTTTCTCAGCCATTTTCAACTGTCATTTTAAAAGTGTAAAATTTTCAAAACTTTTTTCTCTTTTGTTTGGGGATTGTATTCAAACCCTATACACTGTTCTTTATTCCTAAATACCTGTTGCTTACTTACATCTGTGTAGAATTGCATCTTTGTGAGTTGAGAAATTTGCAGGGGAAAATCTTAACCTAAGCTCTATCTTTTCAACTAGCCACACTGTCTTTTCCCTGTATTTTATATTCTGTGTTGCTATAAGAAAATTCAACTGCCTTACCTACTTTCTGATTTGTTTTGTCACCACATTGGTGATTGCTGCCCCATATATCTTAAAACCTGTTTGATTTGAATTTTAAATAAATAAATAATATTACCTTTACCAACCAGCCTGATTCCTAGTCCACTGCGACCTGTGGGTATTTTGAGCAGGGGTGTGATATAAATGGTATATCACTCAGAATATTAAACCTATAGACGCAATAAATAAGTATTTCATTTGTGCATTGCATGCGATGCTGAGACCCTGGTGTATTGCCTGATTGAAATCCTTAACACTAACTAAGGCTGTATGTCAAAGGTGCATCATGTCTGCTGGGAAGTATCATTTCAGGGTTATATTCGTCCTTTAGAGATTCATATTTATTACTGATGGAATGACAACTTTTATCAACTCTCCTATACTTGTAAGATCCTTATCAAGGGGTAGAGGAACTTTCTGTTGTTTTACATGAGTGGTCTATCACTCTCCCCTGTGTGTTACATTTTCGACTAGCATAACTAGTTCTTCAATTCGTTCCTCAGTCTTAGTTCACCACTATAATTTGTTGATACTTTTAACTGCACCTTATTGTGTTCAAGGATAATTTTTTCCAAGGGGATCCATTGAAAGTGAAACTCTGCTTAACTTCCACTATAAAATAACCTACACAGCCTCATCATGGGTTTGGGCGAAGCGGTAAAAATGAGGCACTAGCGCTATTACTCCTCCATTACCGCTCTGCCCAATCTGAATTTTAGCAGACCTGAGAGTATTCACCTCTAGCTTGGATCTGGAGGTGAATGCGCCAAGTTTCCACCGAGTTTCGGTGCAATTACAGCAGCACAATTACTGCTGCGGTAATTGTGCTGAAAATTCCCTATCGAGTCCTATGGACTAAAATAAACATGGGGATTTAGCGCACCACCGCAACTTGTAATCCGGTGCTAATAGCGCTGGACCAAGTTGCGGTAACGCTAGTTGCGTTGGGTGGCATGCTGGAGTATTTACCAGCGGGATACCACCCAACTCGTGATGAGGCAGTGTCTTTTGAGGGCTTTACATTTTGCGAAATAGTAATTGATGAGTAGCACAACTTGAAAAATAAAGTTCAATTAATAATCAACTGTTTGAATACATTATCCAATAGTCAAGGACTTTGCACATTTTTAAAAAAAATCACATGTCTTCAGTATTACATTTTCTGGCCTGATGGCAATTGTTGCTTTGCAGTAAGTGAGCTGCTTTGCTCCTAGTCACACCTCTTCACATTCTTACTGGCTTTAAAGTTCTGCCTGGTAAATCAACACACATGACTGAAAGCCAGCCCCAGCCCTTAATGGTTCCAGGACCCTTGGGCACTGTCACTGGAGGAAAATACATGGCATTATAGAGAGGGGGATTTGTCTGGTTCTTAGGCAAAACAAGAGGACACAGGAGCCCTATAGTAAACACACGTGCTTGAATCTTATTAAAGGTTTTGTAGTTTTCCCAAGCCAATTGACATATAGGTCAGAGAGGCGTAGACAGGGTATGGCCTGAGCAGGCAAGGCCCACCCAATATCTGTTAATGCCCACTCAGCAGCGCTGTGTGGGCATTTACAGATGTTAATGTCATTGTGGTGGGCCCAACTACATTCACTTTAGGCCCCACTTGTTAGACAATCCTGGCTACGCCTCCAGGCAAGCTATGCACGATTTCAAGGCCTGTGGCCACCTGGCCAGCGAGGGAAAACAGATGATAAACAGAAGAGGCCTCAAGGACTAACATTTTAAATTGAGTTGCCAATCAGAAAAGTATCAAAACAATGACATTTAATATGGCGTATTGCTTGTACATCTAGGATAATCAAAGTCACGTGTGGAAACTGCTTCCACAATACATGATTTACATAACCTGCAACCATCCACAGTTACTGCCATGAAAAGTGTGCTGTCATGATCATCTTGTCATGCTTACAATGTAGTAGGAGCTCGCCTATAAAGTAACATCCTACTGTCAGAGCCGGTATGTCTTGTTGCGTGACTTCCTAAATGACAACACTCACATATGGCACTAATTATAATGTTATGTTGGTTGGGCAAGATGACAGACAGTATTGCCAAAAAGTGAACGCAATGAATTGTTCAGAAAAGTCCTTAGATGTGCTGCCATTACAGTAATTCCATGCTCTATTTTGTTTCTTGTCACTTTTACATATCAAAGACACTTTGTGCCAAATTGAGCAAATACGTGTTAACCCCACCACAGAGTCAGGCCTACAAGGCAAACAATGTTCTTTCTCCAGGATCAAGCAAGGCATCAATGGAAAACCATCTTGGTGGTGTCTTTCTGTGAGCACATTGCATAAAAAACATGATAAGGGATGCGACTCCCTGCCTTTGTGAAGCGTATGCCTCTCGATTTCTTTTTTTATTTAATGTACTTTATCGTATTAATGCAAATAATCGAAAGAGTATTATTTTAGGAACATTGGTGAACAATGACAAGTTTGGAAATCATAATATATGTGTTTAACATTGTTTAAACTTGACAGAATTTGGCGAAGATTTTAAAGGTGGAGTTCTTTCTCAGGGAAAAGGCTTGAAATTTCGATTCAAGTGTTTTCGTTACCGAGAACTTTTCACGCGGAGACATATAAAACAACACAACAAACATGTGGGGACCTCATTAGAAAAATATGGCACTGGTGCAATTGTTTTCTTGCAATGCGTTTTTGCAATAGATCTAAAACATAAATTGTGAAGATGCAAAAAGTCATTGAAAAAGTGCACTTTTTGCATTAGGGCAATTTTTGCCCTAGCGCTAAAACTGTGAAAAATAGCACCTGCACCAATGAAAGGCTTCTGTTATGAGGCCAGGTATAATCATAATAACTTTAAAATGAATAGGAGCAAAGATGCCCACTAAAGCGGAGTAGCAGTGACCACTTGATAAAGTGTCCTGTTCAAGTGGTCACCACTGTTCTGCTTTAGTGGGCAGGCTTGCTCCCATAGGTGAACAATGCTGTTAATTAAAAATGTGCCTGTATTGGGCTATTACTCTCCCTCGAGAAAAACTCGCCTGCCTCTAGAAGAGGCTGTCCCTAGACTGAGCTGGCGGGCTGCCTATCTAAAAAGGAATATGATAGAGAAATTCAGCCTCCACTAAACTACTTCTAAAACAGTGCAGTAAGAAATGCAATTATTCATGGGTATGCAGCAGTACACGGCCCAAAGATTGTGACCACTGCAATTTAATATGTGATTGACCCTTAATGACAAGAGCTTACCCCTCTACTCCAAAGGTGGACCCCGAGTGGGAGTGAGCAGCATCAGTGGGTCTGAAAACTAGTCAGAATGTGGAATCAGAACACGCTACATGTGAGTAGGGATTTTCACATCATTTTATTCTGTCCTCTCCAAAATATGTAAATGGCCTCCCATATTGCATTTCACAGATTAAATTAAAAACATACAGCATATATCTTTCCAATGGTATCCAATGGCTCTAGTCAAAGGAAATCGCTTCAAGAGGTCGACCGATTTCAGTGACGTATATAATGTTGTCACCTTCTTCATGCCCAAAATACCAACTTCTATTGGTTGCAGGGTCAAGTCAGAGAAATTTGATTTATATTCTCTTATGCAGGTTTTGTCACTACCTGTTAAAGAAGGGACACACATAAGGGAAACAGACTCTTAATGTTCTCATGTATTTTCAGTTAATTATTACTGAGAAACTGGAGTTCAAAAGCAAGTTCAGCTCATGCGGTAATCCAACCGCTGTCCGGCGAGGCATCAATCCTCATCCTTCCCTCGACATTCAAACAGTCGGGGCATCCCCCGGTTGCCGTCTTGATGATATCGGCTTCTAGTCACGTGCAAAGCTACAGGTATAATATTGCCGTGAGGCCATTCCTACAACTCTACTGGCCATCTTGAGGTGGTGTATCATGCTTAATGGAGCAATCCATTGCACTGTTTTTCGAGGACTACAGAGGGGAAACATGTGTTTGATGTGCATACATTTCTGCACAAGGTGCATTCTAGACCCACACCATGGAGTCCCCAATTAGATTTCGAAATATATTTCATATTCCCCATTCATTTGATGATCCCCATTGAGTAAATATATGCAAACATGGTCTTAACATGAGGCCATTTTAAAATGATGTTATATATTTACTGGAAGGGCCAGTTCATGGAATTTCTTTCAACCTTTTGGAAGGAAAATATATTTAATGTCTACTTCCCAGTCCCCTTAGTGCACCTTGAGGCTATTCTGTGGTATTCACAGTTATATCCTGCCACAGGGATTGCGCTATTTTGTAAAGGTCTTCATTAAATACACATGGCCAACCCGAGTTATAAATGTCTTTTATACCAGGATGATTTTTATGAACAAATTCCTGGGATGGCGACGGGTTCAACATTTGCCGCGACCTGGCCCCTGGCCAACATCTACGTGGATGAATTTGAAAGTACATACATCTACACAGCCGGGAATCCTTTCCTTGAACACATTTAATTTGGAGGAGATATATTTGTATATATATATATATATATATTCAGTGAAAACACTTTGTTAAAGGGACGTTATGGTTAAATTGCGCTACTAAAAACCTATGAAATTCACTGAAAAAACTTTTTTAAAGAGATGTTATGGCTCCAAGTAAAACCGAAAAACCCCTGAAATTCACCAGTTATGGTAAGTTAAGCAACTATAACTTGCGCCACCACCGTGCACTGCTAAGACTAACATCCAGGACATCAAAGATGACATCACAAATGTCATTGATTGACATCACTGTTGACATCACATGTCTGGCTCACTCTTTTTTCCTTTACTGATATATCTAGGCCAGTAACAGTCAGGAACTAAACATTCACTATACTATAGTACCAAGTACTATATTTGTAGACTTATACTTCAAATATGTTCTTACAGTAATTCACTTAGGGTTCACTCAAAGCATATGAAACATATACAAAGGGGATAACACAGACTTGGAAGACAGCAATGGTTTCTATGTATGAAGATAATTAGTAAGGTTATCAACACTGTCATATAGTTCTGTTTTTTTATTACTGTACTTTCCATGGATATGCTCATATTTGTACACATTGCACTTACACTACTTTCCTTACGGTCTAGTCAGAATATGTGATAGTTATACATAGGGAAGTAGTAGCTTTGAAGCAGAGCAATCATTTCTGTGCATGAAGATAATCAGTTAGGTTATGAAGAGTGTCGGGTAATACTGCTGTTTTTTTGTTTACTTCACTTTCCCTGTATATGCTCTATTTGTATGTGTTGTTGTCTGTTTGTGTTTTGTGTGCAGTAATGCAATAATGTAGTAAGTGGGTTTGATTAGGTACTTGTTTCACAGTATTCAAGACTCTAATAAGAAAGCATTTATAATTTTAGTATTTAACATGGCAAGATTATTAATATTGCATCTCCATCATATTTGCTGCAAACTATGCCTATGTTACTACATGTGTACCTTAGTATATTGGAAAACACTTCATAATACAATGCTATTTGTATTAATGCATTACTTAATGCACTACGTACCTCATGATATTTATTCCAATGATCCTTGACACTTTTTTATTAACATTACAATAAGAATCCCTTGTACAGACTTTTCATGAAAGGTACATGCACATGTGATGTCATCAATGACATTTGTGATGTCATCTTTGATGTCCTGGATGTTAGTCTTAGCAGGGCACGGTGCTGGCGTGAGTTATGGTTGCTTAGCTTACCATAACTGGCGAATTTCAGGGGTTTTTCAGTTTTACTTGGAACCATAACGTCCTTTTAACAACGTTTTTTCACTGAATTTCATAGGTTTGTAGTAGCACAACTTAACGATAACGTCCCTTTAACAATGTTTTTTCACTGAATTTCATAGGTTTTAGTAGCACAACTTAACCATAACATCCCTTTAACAAAGTTTTTTCACTGAATTTCATAGGTTTTTAGTAGTGCAACTTAACCATAATGTCTACGAACATCTGACTTAATTGCAGACCTTCCGGAGAGTGCCACATAACCATATGCTGGCGCGCGGCATGATGACGTGTCCAAGAACCCGTACGCACGTCACAATAAGATCTGTGCTTCGCGGACAGTTCAGAACTGCATTTTCTACTGATCTAGGAACTATCAACATCAAAATTTCCCTTGCACAGCTCCAACACCTATCCCTACTCATCCATTAACAATCTAGTACACAGTACATACTTTTAGCAAAACTGCTATTTATCTTAAAATGGCATCAGCTAAGGCCATCCCTCCTCCCCAAGAGACACCACCACTGCTGTAATCAAGGAGCATGAGAAACATGTAGGAAATAAGGTTTCCCGACTCTCAAGATAAGTTATAATGTCTTTAATGTCCAGGTCCAGCTCCTTCATCATACGATAGGATTGTAGGGAAAACACATAGACAGGCAAGAGGGAGAAAAACTGGGACAGCCCCACACCCCATAAACACCTTTACTCACTGACTAGCCCAACCGTCAATACTAGAACTCTTGAACCTGCACATTCCACACGATGACACCCTCATCATTCCACAAGCTCATAAGCCTACATTTAACACTTCCCCCT
The DNA here is from genome assembly GCF_040938575.1 of Ambystoma mexicanum. Taxonomy (NCBI): domain Eukaryota; kingdom Metazoa; phylum Chordata; class Amphibia; order Caudata; family Ambystomatidae; genus Ambystoma; species Ambystoma mexicanum. The sequence goes on along the minus strand of NC_090941.1, from coordinate 598,939,742 downwards.
CCCTTGGGAAACAACAAAGAAACTAGGGAGAAATGACCAGCATCACACCCAAGTCATCACAAGACTAGCACTGCACTACTAAACATGGCGGCCGTCCAAGTCAGCAATCGCAGCACCTACATAAGGAAAACTCTCACTTGGCCAACCGGACCACAACCACAACAATACTCCACAGGCCCACCCGGACCACCACTACACCTCACCACTACACACCACCAATGACCAACTCCAGATCAAATGCCAGAGTAATTCCAAAGTTACAATTTCCATAACTAACCATTCCACAGCGAATACTAACACCTCGCTGAGAACCCACAAGGAACAAAAATAACAAAGAAATGCCCCTCCACCGTTCCGAGCTGCCCCTCGGAACCCGGGACTGCCACTCCCAGTCCCAGACAACTACCTAACAAACCAATACCACCATCGCACAAACATCCTCCAACTCTGGTCTGCACCCCAGGGTCTCAGAACTGCCACTTCTGAGCGCAAACCAGCTCACAAGAGCACAACAAATGCCCAACACCACCGAGGAAACAAGCAAAACTAAACAAACAGCCCATAGCACATGACTCTTACAAGGTAATAACCAAATATCCTATCTCTGCATTAGATCTGAAATTGGCTTACTGACAAGTATCAACACGCCCCCTACTCAACCGGTAGAAACAAACCTGGGGCAACCTAAACCACTGCCAGGGCAACTGCCATAGCATGGCATAGAACACTTATGTCGTACCCTCCATAACACCAACTGGAATCATGGACCCACCCGGCATCCACAACCCACGGAAAATGGAAATAAAACCCAACCCGGTGTCCGTGTATCACAAAACGATACCACAATACAACACTGTACAATGCACAGGATGTCACACCAGGTTGAACTAAGTTACGGCAACTAAACTACGAAACTCAAAAATCCATCGCACTACCCACCAATAACTAAAACCAAGAATGCACTAACACATTCCATGACAGAACAGCATATCACGCGGACCCACCCGGCATCCCTGATAATTTTCACATGTATAAATTCACATAGTAATGAACCAATGAGATTGAAGATGCAACATAGACCCACCCGGCATCTATGACTTGCACTGCCAAAACCGCAATCCAAACATATGCATATGTATAAATTCACATAGTAATGAACCAATGAGATTGAAGATGCAACATAGACCCACCCGGCATCTACTACTTGCACCGCCAAAACCGCAATCCAAACATAGGCATCTAAACTTCATTACCACATACACTCACACCCTTCACAACCCATTAACGACATGAAAACATAAACACTAATATGCATTTCATACAAATCAATTTTTTGGTAATTTGCCTTACAGTTAACATTCATTACATTCCCCATGCAAGTTAACCCATAGACCACCACCCTCAAGTCCAAATCTTCCAGTCCATAGGAAACACCACCCACACGTCCAGAATATTGCAGACCCTTGGATGTACCACCCACAAGTCCACCAATCAAATAAAACACTCAGTACTAAGGAATAGTAACCAAAACCCATTGCCTAACCATGCTACAGTTGCTTGATAACATCATCAGTCTCCATAAAAGCACCACCCACAAGTCCTTGCCTCCCACATAAGGAATACCCTTCTAAAACCCAGAAGCACACACTAACCGTGAATAGCTAACAAAATTTGTAAACTGTGACCTAACATGGACTATGAGGCCACAACACAACATTCCACGGGAAAGAGACAACAGCCTCAACAACATCTACCCTCACACTACCAGGAATCTACCCTACTCCCACGATGGGCCACTACATCAAGACAACACCACACTGGCCCAAACACTAACCTGAACGGAACAGTTGTACACTACTGTTCTGAACCATACGGTTCCTTGAAGTGCCCGAACGCGAAATCCAGGAAGTGAAAATAACCCGTACTACTTCCAGCGCCGGCACAAAAATCCCCATCGCACAATTGGCTGTCCTCTGCTGGGCTTCCATAACCAGGACCAGGACAACGGAAATAACTTTTCGGAACGGGGTACAATATTCCTTGCTGGGCGACCCCACCAGGACCAGGAGCATCCACAACACCCGACCGCTTCACTGGAAAGGGAATATCCACGGCATCACCTCCACTGCCGTATTTCCGCATCACATGATCACCATTCGGAAACAAACTACGAAACGTAACATTGACCTCAATGCTTACGTGGCCAGAACATGACCCACAGGAACACCAACGGCCTTGGCGGTGATTGGCCAGCTTAGTGAGAGGTGGGGACGACGTCATCATTCTTCCTCTAGCCTTCGACCTGTCAACAACGCTACCGAACGTTGCTGAGACCTTCTCCGTGGACCTCCCATGATGGCTCACGTCCGTATTCTTGGACGCAAAAGTCAGTCCGGAGGAGGAGCCTGGCACGCACAACTGCCGCTTGTCAGACAGACACCCGGACCTGCTCCTCTTCTCCATGCCCGGGACCAGCCGTGTGCCGTCCCGTCACCGCTCCTTCCAATCAGACGCTGGAATCAACTTCGGAGCCTGGCTGGCACTACGCTCCAATTTCCCAACCGCTCCTTCACGCCAGCGGACGGGACCACACCGCCACCAAGTCCTGGCAAGCGTCCAAACAGCTGCAACCACGGGCACAAACCTCCAGGCGAGAGCCGACAGCAGCTAAACTGGCACTTGCTTCTCTGCTCAGTCCCAGGCAGCGCTCCCAGCACAGAGCCTGCAAGATAGACAGAGGTACCTGCATGAACAAATCCGCTCAGGATTTCCTCTGGGGGCAGTGTATTCCGGTGGCACAGGGCTGCACCCCCCCAGCAGCAAAGGTCTCCCCTCACAATCCCATCCTCGTCGGCAGTGTAGGAAAGAAGGTTTCCCGACTCTCAAGGTAAGTTATAATGTCTTTAATGTCCAGGTCCAGCTCCATCATATGATAGGATTGTAGGGGAAACACATAGACAGGCAAGAGGGAGAAACCCTGGTACGGCCCCACACCCCATGAACACCTTTACTCACTGACTAGCCCAACCGTCAATACTAGAACTCTTGAACCTGCACATTCCACACAATGACACCCTCATCATTCCACAAGCTCATAAGCCTACATTATAACAAAACACTGCCCCCTATCTTAGAAATAACACACACACAACATTTTCCCCTGTCCACCTGCCCCTCCATATTAGTGTTTGGTGCCCTCATTTCCCTCTCCACCTTTCGTTCTTAGCTCTCCTGCCAAAAGAAAAATAAATACATCCAAAACAACAAAAGAAATGTTCCTTTAGGAACCAACTTTCACAGTTAAAAAATACAACAAAAAAACTGTATAGACTCCATCTACTTTATATTTCTCAGTAAAGTACATAGACTCAATAAGATTTTCCAACATTTCCATTTGCATTTTGTGTTATACTAATGGCAATATTGGGGTGTTCATCCTCCGTTCCAGGGACTGGAACGGTGGATACCGGCCCAGCAACCCAAGTTATCAGCCCAAGCGAAGCGAGGGTGGATAACGAGATCTCTGGACCATTATCCCCCCATTCCAGCCCCTGAAATGGGGGATGAAGGCCATTAGCAGCCTAGGTTCCCAAAGCGGGAACCCGTGGTACTAAAAAAGAGGATTTTTGGTGTCCCGGTTTAGGAAGGAAAATCCTTTTCCAAGATGACCACCATGGAAAGGGAAGGCAGTGGTTCCATACAGGACCCCTCTTCGCTTTTCATGGCAGCCTGCAGAAGGCAAAAGAACACCTTATATTACCACAAACACATTTTCCTTCCCTTTCAAATCTATCCTAATTTCGAATAACTTTACCACAAAGCCAGTCCCAGGTGGACATGGCCACTTTAATCCTATGTTTTGTCCCTTCAGGTCATGGCCAGTAGCCAGATTGTCCGGATCGTGACCTTTTTCCATGACCCGGACATTCTGGCTACTGCCCATGGACACAGGCTACCCCTCAGTCACTAAAGCTATACTGCTATTTTTTTAACTACATATGACACTTGTCAAATAAGGACTGCCACATTTGCAAAACCATGCTTGTAGATCCTTGCCAATACGCCTTACGCAAGTTTGCTGGAAATCCACCCACGTTTTATTTTTTCAAAACTGTCAAATGAATGCACATACAATCGTCATATAAGCTCTGCACAAAATCCCACCAAACTTTGTAAACTCATTCGAAATAAGGTCAGAAATATCCCATCCCATCCTCATCACCCCTCAACTCCCCAGAGATTATTTCATAAGTTTGACCAGTGCAATGCTCAGAAAATATTATTGTCCCGAGGGTTCGGCCATGTATTTTTATACATACGTTGAACTATCGCAAACATTTCCAATGCACCTTACCTGACTTTTCCTCTTTCATAAACATGCAAAATCTGGCAGCAGAGCGTGTCCATCTTGTGCTATTCTTATCCATTGCTGCATCGGCCAAAGGTAAACTCCCCTGCACCTCGATGCTGAACTCCCCATAACCATGTTAAAAAGACAACTACACACAAAGATTGTATTTGCGTTTCATTGCAATAAGCCACACAGAACAGACAAATAGAATGCAACCCAAAAATAATCTTCAGATAATAATAAGTTAATGCTCGTTCCGGTATACAATCGTTGAAAATTAAACTTACATTATATTCACCATTTCCATTCTCTTGGTGTAACTCAGACCGTAACGCTCACTGCGTTCGCACCAACGATTCTTCATAAACTGAATTTACATGTTCCTTAATCACTTTTAGAATGCATAACCTTCTCATATCTTCATTATTACAAACCTCCTTTCATTGAATTCCTGTCGGAATGGTCCCTTTCTCTCAAGGTAAAACAACAATTGAACCTTATACTGTCTGTTCGATGCGTGGGCTTCCTTAGCTCGCAACCAAAAATTCAAAGCTGCTGACCTTCACTCAGAATCAAAATACATTCCTACTTTGCAACAACTTGCCTCACCGCATCCATGAGAAGTGTTATTCTCATCCGCGTCCATCAGGCACTGCAGGTGGCTGCCTGACGTACCAGGCTCTAGGGGGTGCCAGTCTGACTCCATTATTATTTTAATTACATTTTAACACAGACACATTAGCCCTTTATTTGCCGCGCTCTGGGTGTACCACCCTCACATCAATTTATAAACATCAAGCGTTTTAATTAAGAGTGTAAAATAACCCGAAATTGCTTCTATTTAATATTAATAAATATTGGGCAACCAATATAAACAATATAGAGGAACGGCATTCGGAATGTAGTATTACTCTGTAATACCACAAGGTAAGGTTGAGATTTCAGACTGCAGAAGCAACAATCTATATTTACAAGTCCACAATTCCATGATTATACATCTCCATCCCTTGAATGCCAAAATGCAATGTCTTTTGCCTGTAATTTACGGACATATTGTGGAACACCTCCAAATGTACCGTGTGACTTTCGCGACAAAAAAACACCAGTTTTTTGCTTCTTGCAGCCATATCCCATCCCATCCTCATCACCCCTCATCTCCCCAGAGATTATTTGATAAGTTTGCCAAGTGCAATGTTGTGTTTTTTAATATGTTTTTACCGCGATGTCCGCGGACAGCAAACACGGATCCAAGATGGCGGTGAATCAGAACAATCTGACGCACTTCACGCTTTCACCATCCAATCAGCGAACACGTCACATGTCCGCGGACATGACGTGAGCTGATTAGCCAATCGGTGTCCCATCCGCGTAGCAAACAGGGAAGTGTGTCCGCGGAGCGGACATAGATATCACACATTTTTTGTGACCTACGTTTTGATCGTTTTAGAAAAAACTACTGGACGGATTTTCACCAAATTAACAAAAGAACGCTTTGGTGAAAATCCATCCAGCAGTTTGGGCTCTAGGTGTGAGCAAAGGTTTTTCCCCAATTAGTCTATGGGAAAAAAATACATTTTGGGACCCCCCCTATAATTTTTCCCCCCCTCCACCAAACCTCAACAAAATTCAGAGAGGGCCATATACTTTTTTTGCAAAGTTTGGTGAGGATTCGTCCAGGGAGAGCGAAGTAATAAGGCGCCCAAAAAGTGCTCTTCCTATGGGATTAGCAACGTAACCATAACCACACAGCCACTACCGTGGCATTTGTGATGTCATCTTTGATGTCCTGGGTGTTAGTGTTAGCAGTGCACAGTGGTGCGGGCAGTTATGGTTACTTAGCCTACCATAACTGGCGAATGTCAGGGGTTTTTCGGTTTTACTCCGAATCATAATGTCACGTTTATAAAGTTTTTTCTAGTGAATTTGAGAGGTTTTTAGTAGCGCAACTTAACCATACCGTCCCCCTAACAAAGTTTTTTTTAGTGAATTTTATGGGTTTTTAGAAGGGCAACTTAACCATAACGTCCCTTTATCAAAGTTTTTTTTACTGAATTTCATAGTTTTTTAGTAGGGCAACTTAATCATAACATCCCGTTAACAACGTTTTTTTACTGAATATACACTTTCATGATGTGAATTTGGCAGATATGTACTAAAATTCCCTTACTTTATATACATGCAACATAGAACATACAGAAACCCCTTGCTAATGATATTGGAAAGGCACGGACGGAGCGCCTGTCTGCGGACGGGTGCGGACAAGATCAACACTACCCACACAGTCAGGGGGTATCTGAAATTGTTCTATTATGCCATATGAAAAATGCACAAGTTTAAAAAGGAGCACATAAACACATTATAAGTAGTAATAAGTAACCATTCGAACCTACACGTCTCACACATTACCCATTCATTTAATTACCATGTAGAATAAAATGGATTATACCATAACAAAAAAAAATATGCCTCCAACGTAACTACCTTACAGAAACTGTGCAGCCAGGAGCGACAGTAGACGCACACAGTACAACGAAGACAAATTACAAGAAAATAGTAAGTGAACTTCATTTTTCTTATATGTGTGTGTACTTTTTTGTATCAGGTGCAGAAAAAATATGTATTTCTGTTGTTTTGACACCGAAATGTGCAGTACTTTGGAGTGGTTGGAGGAGAATTTTCTGCATGGGGAAATGTCGGAAGATAGCGATAATAATGGTACACCTTCTCTGCATAAGCAAATTAATACTCAGTATTTTATGGGCATTTAACATATATATATTTATTTTTAATAGACCAGTGAAAAAAAAGAAGAAAGTCGACCAAAGGACACAGAGCAAGACAGCCTGAAATTGATAGAAGAGAAAATGGACATACTAAATGAGAATTTTAACAGGTTAATGCAATTTGTGGAGGAATATGTGAGAGGAAAAATAAGATATCACTGCCCCACTTGTACCCCTTCTCCATTTCCTAGTGAACCATCCCCAAACCCTCAAGAAGAACATGAACGTTTTGACGAAACATCCATCCCATCATCCCCTCACAACCAGCCTGTGTTAAACCCTAATTCCCCTATATTCGTTTCAGTATCTGCTTCCCTCTGTATTTCTCTTGATTGATGTATGTGTGTGTATTGAACATTTTTTTATGTTAGTTGTAGTGGAATGATTTGGATTAAAACATTTTTTTTAAAAGAGTTAAAATGTCCGCGAACAGCGCGCCTGTTCGTGCTGGCCGTAATCAATAAAATATGGATGTTCTAAGGGCAATAGCCCTACCTGTACCATTCGCAACAAAGATGGAACTAATCTTAGAACGCACCAGGTGTCCAAGTTGTCCGTAAATGAACAAAATGGGGGCCTCCTAAGGACATTATACCTCTCCGTACTGGTCACAACCAAGATAAAACATGGTCTTAGAACACACCAGGTGTCCAGGATGTCTGTAAATGAACAAAATGGGAGTGTCCAAAGGACACTATACCTGTCCGTACCGCCCGCAACCAAGACGTAACTGTCCGTAGAACAGACGCGGTGGCCGGCATGTCCGTAGTCAAACAAAATGGAGGTGTCCTAAGGACACTGTACCTGGCCGTACAGTCAGCAGAACATCTACGCACTTGTGCATCACACCCATAAGTACTGGCAACATTGCGCCTGTCTGTAACTGTCCGTCTCACTTGTGTCGCACTTTAAATTAGTTTCAGGACCCGAACACTGTCCGTAGAACACCCACGCGCATGCGCACGTCCGTTACTCTGCATTTGGTGTCCTACGGGCACCCATCTCCTTCGCGGATGTGTTCACGATGTCATCATGTGACCGTACCCACGCTGAGCGTGTCGCCTGATTTGCGCACTTAGTGTACTTCCGCAACATTTCAAAAGAACTTATATAGACATGGCAAATTATTTTACAGTATAAAATCACCATTTCACATGTCCCATACAATGGCCCTACCTTTCAACGTATTGTTCAGAATTTTTTCAACACTTTTGAGTGATCGAGACGCACCCCTCCACCCCTATAAAAGGCCACACCCCCAAGCTCATCTTTATTGTACTTCTGGCTATAGCAGATTGAGTTGTGCTGCCTTTACTGCTGTAGCGAAGATTAGCCGACCAATCCTAATGGCATCCATGGCTGCTGTTGCTTCATTAGCCTCAGCACCACCCCCAAACCCTCCACCGCCACCACCTCCCCAAGGGCCTGCAGAGGGAAATATGCGTGAGGATGTAGAGAGCGAGGAAGAAGAGGAAAAAGAGAATGAGGTGGAGGAACTCAGCACTACAAGCACTCGCCGGGAGTCGTGGGTGTGGTGGTTGTTTACCGTTTGTGGTAACGTACCAAAAGCACGTGCGAACCAGGCCAGGTGTAACCAGTGCAATTTGGTGCTGAGTCGAGGGAGACCTGGTGCGTACAGCTTTGGTACGACAACCATGAAGCGACACCTAACTTCGTTCCTGTCTTGATATGGGCAAAATCTTCCTCGGGGCCAGCCCTTTGAGAGCAAAAATACCCAATTCAGCCCAAAATACAGGTTCTATTGTGCTGAGCAGTGATCTCATGCTAGTGACAAATGACACTTTCAAAGTTTTAGCATATTTATTCTAAGCAGTGAATTTCATATACATTTGGGATTCAAGTTAGAGAATATTACAAAGCATAAACCTTAGAGCAATGCAAAATATAGTGAAGCATGGAACTTAGATAAACATAGAGAAACATAGAGAAATATAGAGAAATATAGAGAAACACAGTCTTACGTCCCTTTAATCAGCACTGGGAGACCTTGGCTTTTTCATAAGCTAGCTCTAAACAAGCCCCGCTCAGAGAAAAACAATGCTGAAGGACACCGTCAGAGCCAATTCCGGGCACTTGTTTCTGCACGAATCAAGTCCACAGGACGATCTCCCCCTCAGTCATGGGAGCATGGATATTTTATAATCTCGTGCTGTCAGTCACCATGACGCACAGTTCCAGAACTTTCCCTGTGCAAAATATGGGCTTGCTCATGGAAAAAACCCAACTCTGTCTGAGATGCTCCCTGCTCGCTCCTACCCCTCCCTTGGAGCCCTCTCCGCGAAAACTGGAATGTCCTTAGCAGCGTGTGGGCAAGGCCGTACCAGGCCTTCTCAGGGGAACAGGATTTGTTTACGAAGCCAAGCAGGGCTACAGTTAGAAAGGCAGAATATTCAGATGGAAGCAGGGATGTATTAACCCCATCTGCAAGCTCTAAAAGGCACACACTCATAGCTTAGTGTTTATAGCGCTTAAGACTGGCTATCTAAGCGCTATATGGGTGCCATGATGTTCCAAACACTCCAAAAATACCTATTAGCTACAGAGCTAGGGGCCCTCTCCCTGCCTGTCTATCAACAATGCATAATGTGACCTATTTCATACTAGGCCTGCATATTCCTTGTAGCTCACTACTGCATAATGGAAGTGCTACAACAGACTACTGTCAGCATTTTTAGCACATACTTTGAATACACTATTGGCTTTCAGCGGCTACTGCTGTCATCTAAAGCCCTGATTGGCAAGGTTGCAATTTCGTGTATCACTACATTCCACCCCTATTCAACGTGTGTGCGACAAATGCTGACTAATACCTATCAATATAGTATTTAGTGCAGTGATAAAGACCTTGGGGCTTTGCAAGAGGTTTAAGCAAACTATCTTCTAGCGGTTAGTTAGCGTGGCATGCAAAGTAAAACACTACCTAAACAAAAATGTACACAAAGTGAACAGTGACATATACCCTTGCCAAAACCTGGCCTACACAAAAATACCTACACAAAGTGAACATGGACATTTACTCTAGCCAAAACCTGGCCTACACAAAAATACCTACACAAAGTGAACATGGACATTTACTCTAGCCAAAACCTGGCCTACACAAAAAATACCTACACAAAGTGAACATGGACATTTACTCTAGCCAAAACCTGGCCTACACAAAAAATACCTAAATCAATTTTGTATAACTGATTGTCAGTTAAAAAGCAGCATGCAGTTAGAATGTCAAGGCAATCCAGTGTAGTCTAATCTACAATGCACTATTGCATTTATGTATGGTTACCAATTCTAAAACCTGGCAGCCTTTCACTCTAAGGGCCTACCTCCCCCTGATCCCAGGGCATTCAAGCGTGACTATGGGCTGTGTGACTAGACACTTCCCCCATGTATGTGGAACCCAACCAGAAACCATCTAATTTCGTGAACAAGGTGAACCCATGGGCACCAGGTTATCTAAATAAAAACAATTCTACTAATTTACATCAAGCATGGCATGTGTTATTCATGCAATCAAAAGCAAGCAATTCAATCCATATGTATGCTGGTAACTGTAGCTCTGCGTGCCAGTGTGTGGAGGATGGTCGCCCCCACCCAGTAAAAAGCCAACACCTGCTGATCAAACAATGTTTGCCATACAATGCATTGTGTGTATTTAGCAGTCTTGTTGACCTGCCCTATGGCAGAAAAAAATTTCTTCATACCTAAAATTCTGCCATCTTCAGTGGTTGCTAATACTTGTAGCAGTGTTGGGCGTATCAATGGGCCCCACCAGGCCAGAAGTTCTATAGCAGAGCTGGCATCAGAACCCATAGTGGCTAGCTTATTGTGCACAGTTTCTATGTGACAAGCATATAAAGCTCCTGCAATTAATGAATCTAGCTCCCTAGCTACGCGCACTCTAGTGATGGGCCATAGAAATGGACTCCATTTGTAGCAGCTTGGTAGTACTAAGGAAACATTGCCTCATGGTAAATCTATGTCTAAGTGTATCACTGTAATTATGGAGGTGTGCATTACCAGTCTACAATTTACATGTTGCCTTACTACTGGAAAATCTAACACGTTCACAGTGTCTACCTATTGTGACTTGGAGAATACCCTTCTTCAAGTGGGATATCTACCATATACAATATTAGTTTTTAGCCACAAACACCATACTACTATCCGGCAGTGGCTGTTTCATCACACCATTGTGTAAAATGCATTAGTCAAGTTATAGTCCATAAAATCTTGGCGAGAGCACTCGCTGCAGTTCTTGATCAGAAAAACATCACATTAAACAAATTAAACAAATCGTATCCATTCAGTGACAAAAGATGCCCGACAATGTGCCAGGCCAGTACACTAGCAATTCCATGTGGATACTCATTTGTAGCGCTTTTCCAAAGAATTATTCCAAATGTCTACAATCAAAAAGGTGACTCTTTGCATTAGTGTGCTGGAGACAGCTGTCCCTACAAAAACATGAAACTGGTTGGTTTAACAAAAAACGTGTCACACTCTGTGTCATAAAATCAAACATCAAGTCAGTCATGGTTTCATTTACCTGCCTTAAGCTGGCTGTAAAAGTATCCAGTGTTTCAAAGATTACCATTTCAAATTATAGCTCACACACTTGGCAGCATTACTTCAATTAAGAATCTTAACCTACGCACAGGTGACTTTGATGTGCGCACTCATCTTATTTCAAAATAAATTACACTCCTGCTTGCATAATCCTGCTGCCCCAACAATTCATAAATCATTTTCCTGCCTAAGTGCAACGTAGAATTTTTTCTTTTTTTTCAAAAAACAAAACATCTCTGGTTAAAGCAATTCAGTTGGAAGAGCAAAACCATTTCGTTTTTTCAGATTCATCTTAACAGTACATTTAAAAACCATTTTTCAATGTGTTAGCATTCAATTGCTGTGTCCCACAGCTGTTTGTGGTGCATGATGTTACAGTCGACAACTCATTGTCCATAGTCCTTTAAACAAGAAAGGGCAAGCCATGTCAATTAAGTTATTTCCAGCAACTGAATCATTTCAATGTGTAGCATCAAATATTTGATGATTAGCCAAGTCTGCACCGTGCCAGTTCATCAAAAGTTATTACTCTGTTGGACACTTTTCGCAGGTTGCAGCATTGAGTGCGGTGCAGGGCACGTTTAAAGTTGAAATAGCATGTCGCAGTGGCTCGCTTTCTCTGAGAATGCGTCTGTTTCCTTGATCAGTGTCACCCGGCATTTGCACACGTCTACCCCCCAATCTATTTCTTGGTTATTTGCCTAGGCAAAATACAAACAGAAATGTTAGGATTTCATCAAAAGTACAATATCAGCGTTATTCTTCAATATCAGCGTTATCCACCCCTTCCCATAATACCACCCCCATCTTCAAAAAGTCTCATCAGGTAACTACACACTTTGTCATTGCTACTGCAATTATTTATCACCCTTCTGCATGTTTCTGGGGGCTTATTTACACTCAACCATACGGGGTGTAACTGCCTAATCACAAACTCATTTGTGCAATGCGATCATAGTTGGTCAATGGTACCTCAGACTGATCTGTGCTTTTACAAAGCCATATAATAAGTACCCAGGTCGCACAATGCTTTTCTTTTTTCACCAAAGCGATCACGAATGCCAGGCGCCAACTTGCTTCCAGTGTCTCATGATCTTGATTTAGTTTGCCCTGCTGGCATCACTCCATTTTTCAAGGGTAAAGTCTTTCAGTCCAATACCGCTTGCAGTTGCACAAGCAGCTTTGTTTATGTTTTTTTTTTTTTTTTTTTATACAGGCAGTGTCTTTCAAGCCTCTGGTTTTTTCACTTGTCATTTTTTCAAAGGGGGTTTGCTGTTTCTTGGACTACCCCTTTGAGTGCAACAGTCTAAGTCAGTTTCTTTTGTTGCTTCAACAAATCATTCATTCTTGCACTAAGCCATGAGGCTTCTGGATCATGGCTAATGTGCAGTGTTCATGTTATACTTCAAAGCCCCGCTCTGCATGTTGTCTTTTGCAAAACGGCTAAGCACCTTTGTCAGTTCTGCCTCCATCTGGAATGCCATAATGTCTTTGTCAGTTACTCCATCCCTGGCAATGTAGCTTGCAGTTTGCCAGATGTGTATTTTCTCTTCTCAAAGCGCCTAGAGGTTTCTTCTCCAGTGCACAGCGCTTTACTTCAGTTCACATCACATGGAGCATTGGAATGCAGCTTGCACAGCAATAGCGTTTCACTTCACATCACATCACATCACATGGGAATGCGGTTTGCACAGTAATGTCTGTTGGAATGGGCAGCTGTCTTTTCTTGGCCCATTCACAGATGCATAGGTAAATGTTCAGATGTGATGTGCCCGTCTGCCATCCTGCATGCCTTTGTATCCCTACCACAGTGTTACTGGGCAAATTCTTTACTTCTGAACAGCTCTCTGTCTTTGCACCCCCTTCCTCAGGAATGCAGGCATTGTTTATCTTTCGTGTGCACCTGGCCGCGCCATGAGCACGCAACAAGCTTATCTCTTTGCTCTATAACTCTTACACTGTGGCGGCTTCAATGGAAAGGCACTCGTTTCAGACAGTTCATCCAGATTAACTCTTTCTTGAAGTGCAGTATTCTGCTTTTGTTTGCCTTCCTTTCGCGCACCTCGCCCAAGACAGCTTCAAGGCACAAGCTCTGCACACACAGCAAGACTCTTATTTTCAAAAGAGGCACTTTCCTTGTCATCAGATTCTACTCCATGTAATTTTGCAAAATGTCAAAGCGTCTTTTTGCCTGTTTTAAACTGATTAATGTCCCATTTAAAAGCATACGTTTTTTTTTTCTTCTTCTTCCTCGTAACCTTGTAGTTTAGCTTCACAAATTCAATCCAATGCAATGTGCGCCTTTCAAGAGAACTCGCAACCCATTAAATCTTTGTGCTATCTTATCACACACAGATTTTTCATTCTGTTGTACCATTGCCAAAATATAACCACTCATTTCAGTGCATTTAAAAAAAATAAAAATGCCATCTTTAGTGCAGCTCTCTGCACTGTTTTCCTGCAAGAGCAACCCACACTCTATATTGCTTGTGGGCTGTTTAATGTGTCAACAACATTTTTCACCATGTACCACAGTCAACAGGTCACTATTTCTAAATCATACATCACTTATAAGGCAACAGCACAAATCCATGGCATAGCATGGGAACAGTCAAAAATACTCCAGGGGCAATTTAGAAAAATATAAATTGTTTTTCCCCCCAAACCATTGCAAACTGATTCTGCAAATTCAAATCAATACACAAAAATCGAAAATCCAAATAACATTCACTCACTTTCTTTTTAAGTGAGTCTCTCACCCATTATAAGCATGGCACAGCTTAAAATGCAATATAACCATTTTAGTGTGTTTCCTTTAAAACAGAATTCGCCACCACTAGCACATGGAATGTACAGTTGCCAAAAGAAAAAAACAAACCCTTTAGGCTCTCAGCACAGATGTTACTCATTCTCCTAAGCATGGCATTATTCCCCTCATTATTTTTCAGGAATGCCAACACTTCAAAAGCATACATCAAAAAAGCGAACCTTCGCCTCCGAACATTACAGCCCCCACTCGCTAGCACACTGGGGCTGAGTCAATGGTTAAATCACTATTCACAATTTGCATGTCAAATCCTTGCAATTATTTTTCCCTGCCCTCATGACAGAATAGAGATGAGAACTCCGTCTCACTATGCATTTCAAATTACAACTTTAAACTGGGGAAACCGCATGATAAAATTCTTTTCTAATTGAGCATACATCTTTCTTGACCATTCATCGGAGTGCTTTAAACAAAGCCATTTCCCGCTTGTTTATCGCCTTGTACTCCCTGGCTCCATCCCAAGCAATAAGTCAGTCACGACTGATTTACTGAAGGGAGTCTTAACCACACAAGCTATCGGCCACGGCAAGCCGACACAACATTGCTGCCTTTTGAAGTCTCAGAGCTGCAGTGAGACCACCAAGGAAATGCGACAGCCTGCTCCCCACTCTACACTGTGTTCTCTCACACAATTTGTCATGTCACAGCACGGCACTGCTCTTCACAAATCCCACAAAGCTGCCACCAAATGTCTTGATATGGGCAAAATCTTCCTCGGGGCCAGCCCTTTGAGAGCAAAAATACCCAATTCAGCCCAAAATACAGGTTCTATTGTGCTGAGCAGTGATCTCATGCGAGTGACAAATGACACTTTCAAAGTTTTAGCATATTTATTCTAAGCAGTGAATTTCATATACATTTGGGATTCAAGTTAGAGAATATTACAAAGCATAAACCTTAGAGCAATGCAAAATATAGTGAAGCATGGAACTTAGATAAACATAGAGAAACATAGAGAAATATAGAGAAATATAGAGAAACACAGTCTTACGTCCCTTTAATCAGCACTGGGAGACCTTGGCTTTTTCATAAGCTAGCTCTAAACAAGCCCCGCTCAGAGAAAAACAATGCTGAAGGACACCGTCAGAGCCAATTCCGGGCACTTGTTTCTGCACGAATCAAGTCCACAGGACGATCTCCCCCTCAGTCATGGGAGCATGGATATTTTATAATCTCGTGCTGTCAGTCACCATGACGCACAGTTCCAGAACTTTCCCTGTGCAAAATATGGGCTTGCTCATGGAAAAAACCCAACTCTGTCTGAGATGCTCCCTGCTCGCTCCTACCCCTCCCTTGGAGCCCTCTCCGCGAAAACTGGAATGTCCTTATCAGCGTGTGGGCAAGGCCGTACCAGGCCTTCTCAGGGGAACAGGATTTGTTTACGAAGCCAAGCAGGGCTACAGTTAGAAAGGCAGAATATTCAGATGGAAGGAGGGATGTATTAACCCCATCTGCAAGCTCTAAAAGGCATGCACTCATAGCTTAGTGTTTATAGCGCTTAAGACTGGCTATCTAAGCGCTATATGGGTGCCATGATGTTCCAAACACTCCAAAAATACCTATTAGCTACAGAGCTAGGGGCCCTCTCCCTGCCTGTCTATCAACAATGCATAATGTGACCTATTTCATACTAGGCCTGCATATTCCTTGTAGCTCACTACTGCATAATGGAAGTGCTACAACAGACTACTGTCAGCATTTTTAGCACATACTTTGAATACACTATTGGCTTTCAGCGGCTACTGCTGTCATCTAAAGCCCTGATTGGCAAGGTTGCAATTTCGTGTATCACTACAGTTCCACAGTGCAGACATTTGCAAGGTGGTACCATGTGAAGAACGTAGTAGGTTGAGTTCCTCTGCAGCATCCTCTGCGTCCGATCCTCTCACCACAAGAGACACTCCTGTGGGAGAGCGCATTCCTCCAGCTGCCTCATAGGCCATTCGCGATGCTGTTGACCCTTACCTTGCGCGGGTCACAATATTGTGTATGTACTGCGATGCAGTACTCTGCAGGGGGGAGACTCTTCGAATTGCTTTTGAGACTACGGTCACGGAGCACCAGAAGAACTGCTCCCTACCTAGGTAAAGTCCACCCAACATCTTTCTCTCTCCACCTGCTCTTTCCTATCCCCGTGGTTGGTGTCCCTTCCTTACCTTCCTTTCCTAGTGTGTCGTGTGTTAAAAAATAAAAAAATGGAAAACAACAAAAATTACAAAAAATCTCTGCGAAAAATGAAAGTGCTGCGAAACAAAATGTTTTCATTGTGGAATGAGGACATGCCAACATCTCTTAGAAAGGCACAAACAGCCTTATTGACATTGCGCCTCACCTTCTCCATTTGTGGACCAAATGCAGAAGAACGCAGCCACATTTGTCTTTGTGCAATACGGGAAAAAACTACTTGGCAATTTGGAAACATGTCCATGACCTTCGCAAATCCTTCCTTCATTGCAAATTGCAAAGAAATTCCGGAGACATGTCCTAAACTGTTTCCTCCACAATGAATGATAATTATATCAGGATGTCGCTCTGTCTGTAAAGTAGCACAGAGAGGTACCAAGTCCAGCCACTTCATTCCACGCACTCCATGCAAGTACACTTCCACATGAGAAAATCCAAGATCTGTAGATATACCACAACTTTCTGCATGCACTGTCAACCAATGTATCCCTGAGTCTCCCAAAATCAAGATAATCTGTTTTGAGCGCACAGAGCCATATCTGTCTGGTCTCCTGTCAGGAAAAAGACGTTCTGACTAAATCACTCCGTTCGGAACACACCCACTGAACTTTACTGACCAATCCCTAGCTTCGCACATTCTCATTTGCATGCGTCTCCACCCCAGAAACCCCGTTGATAATACGCGCTGCCTGCAGACTACCACCATGTCCGGGGACACGTAGAGGATCTGAGCGTGATGACTGTACATTTAAATACTATTCCCCTTTTCCCCGCTAAAGTGGGCTCTGGAAAGAGCCGTTTTTTTTTTTTTGGGCAGATGTCTGACAGACACCTGTTATTTTGTGTTTTTTAATTTTTTTTCTTCTTACTTTACTCCTACAATCATTACAGAACCTTCTCCAAAGCAAGCCTTACATTCCAAAAGAACGTGGCATTTCCCAAAAAAGATAACGAAACACCATCTCCTTCAAAATAAGCCGCATTACTGGAAACAATGTTCTCGTGGCTGCAGAAAAACATACCAGCACGTAACATGAAAGCACGCATGCCGCGATTGATGGTACACCTCCCAATGCTTTGATCAGGACAGAAAACAGAACTGTTGTCCCATTTTCCTCTAGGGAGTAAGCCAGAAAAACTTACTTTCGCAGTTGGAAAGATATATTAATGACTGCTTGCACCAACTGTTCTAAATCTTCCAACAAAGTAGGTGAAGTCACGTAGCCCAAATGGCAAGCACCGTAGTGCAAAAGTACCACATGGGGACTGGTCATCCTACGCATATCTCTGCAAACTTGGAGAATTGCTGCAACATTGCAATCAGTCGCAGCGCTCCACACTACCTCCACTCCTCTAACATTGAAATTGTGTGCCACATGCCTACTTTCGGAATAGTGCTGTAAACCATGGACAAAAATATCTCCGAGCACCAACACCCTGACTGTCTCCACCTCTGCCATCTTCACTACACGCACCGTCTTTCGACACAAATGAACAATGTCAACATCTGATTGGCTGATGCCTACAGTCCCCTTTCCATGCTGGATTTGCTGTAGAACCCCGTATGTGCCACGTCCTACCCGCGGACAAGCACGGTCTATGTGCGGCACGTAACTCTTAGCCAGTCCTTCTACCCTTTACACATCACTCGCGACTGCATTCCCTCATTGGACACAGCTAAGCAGTCACACAACCATCCACCAATCACATTCCAGATCTCTACTTCTAACTCCGTCATCAGAGTTCCGCACTTCAAATGTACTGTTGATCACTCTGAATGCAAGTCGCATATCATTGCAAAGCACCTACTTCAAAAATGACTGTGCAAGTGTCACAGATTTCTCTTTACAGCTCCATGCATACGCACATGCATGAGTACAAAGTACAGGTATGCATATTTTATTCAGAGAACATGTGCAACCCTTATGATTTCATTTAAACAAATTAATGCCACTAAATCTACATAGCCAATACATACCAACGCTCCCCCTTTAAGTGCAAGACTTCCGATTCTTCATTGAGAAACCGCACTACTTCTTACTGTCTCCCGCATAACCTATACATACGTAACAACCCTCCCGATTTAGGCGCGAAACTCGATTTTCCATTAGAAAATATCACAATGTTTTACTTTCTACTGCCTAAATTAATGCTACTTCCAATGCGATCGTATGAGAAAAATAAATGTTCCCGATTGCTGTGGTGACATCTCCCTCTGAGGTTCTCCAGATTGTTCGCATTCGTACTTATAATATGAAAGTAGTCACATTTTTCCCATCTACTATAATGACCTATCACTTACAAACCTCTCTGTGCTATAGACAACACAGCTTAAAAAAACAAGGGAATTTCATGACCTGAAAATTGTACTCATTTGCGAAGCAGGTTCAACTAACATACTGCAAATAACATATAAAGGCTGCACATAGTGAAATAAAATGCACACATGCACTGTGTTGAGATATCAAAGGAGAATACTCAGACGAAAGATGCAAAATGAACGTGTACATTAACATCACTGCTTTAAACACACAAAGTTACTAACTTCTTCCTTTTACAATTGCAGTGAAGACTACTCTCCTGAAAATCACCAGCATCTACACTGCAAACAACATATCCGAAGAAACCTGGTCATTCCACAAAAAAAAGTAAGTACAGTACTACCTTTATATTCTTACTGTTCCTAAAAGAGACTGTGTGGGTTATTTATGTAATTTGCGCACAAAAAAACATTGATTTCTGAACCATTCTACCCACAAATCCCCATTTATTAAACAAAGAATAACAGGCAGAATGGCACAGAAATCCCTGTTTTTTTGGAACACATATAACATACAGAAGACTTAGAATGTTAGTACTACAAAACAAACAGCTGCTTCAATTTTATACCATTATGTTTACTATTAATGCTTCTCCTCACCCCTCACTCACTTTCTACTCTCATCTGAAGCAGAGTGTAGTAATATACAAACTGAAAAATAGCCTTCCCAACTCATTGTAACTGCCCAATGCACATTCACACACCACCACAAACAGCTTCCCCATCAAACTCATGCACGCATGCACACAGCACACATACATTGTACATCAGACCAAACATGCCTTCTTTTTTTTCAACAGACCCCAAAGAATGCCTACCAAAAAGCAAGTCAATAGAAAGGAACGCAAAAATAGAGAAAATGAAAATAAAAGTGTCCAAAGTAAGCATCCATCTCTAGCAGAGTTTGTAGAGAACGTTGGAACAAAACAGCTCATACAGCCATTTAGCGAAGCAAAGGAAGCTTCAACTACCTAAACTTTGACTCCTCTATCAAAATGAGGCACGAAACAGAAAACGCTTCACAAAAAATCGGCTACCAGTACTGCTAACAATGCTCCTATGAATCCTGATTTAGTAACAAGAACCCATAGTAAAAAAAGTATTTTAGCAAAAATGTTTCACCACAGAGTCCTTTAGAATCTAATAAGAAGAGGAGCGAAATCATCCTCAACCCTTAAAACCTACCGTAGAAAATTAATCCTACAAGCTCTCGTAGACAGTGCAATCCTTCTCAAAAGGAAGTTATTTATTTTAGTGTTAAATAGGATGAAACCACTAACAAAACTAAGTACTAAACTACAAAAGAAACTTCTCAATAAACGGAATGTCAACAAAAATAACTTCTTAAATATTTGTGGAGGTGAATGGAGTCACACAACAACCACAGAACCATATTTTAATGAAGAAGCATACAAACAAAATCAAATAAACTCAATTGCCATCCATAGCAGTGGACGAGGGTATGAAAAAATCAATAATACCATCATGGAACAAGAAACACTGCTTACAAAAGTATCCCCTGAAAACTCAGAATTACCTCTCCATTCAACTGAACCAGCCCGTCCAGTATACAAATGGCCGTGCACGTCAAAGTGTAACATTCCTAACAAATCTTTCAAATCTTTACGTCAGTTCCTCAATTAGTATGTGAAAGGTAAAGACAAAATCAAAATGAAAGTGCTGCAAAATATGGATATCTGTCCAGTGCGCAAATACACAGGACTACAAGGACATTCATTAGCCTGCATTTCAGGACCTATTTGCAAAAGCACCTTCCATGATATCAAAAGAATATCAATACATCATTCAAGTGTAAGAAATCTAGTGTACAAACTGTACTATGCTAAAAGTCCAGCTTTAGAATTGGCCAATTTAAATAACACTCTTCTACATGGTACACCCAAATACCTACAAGAAGAAATCGACCGTATCCAGAGAAAATATTTTGTAAGTGAAAGCCACTTACAAAATGCAATAGTTTTAGAACAGACTAGCAACAATTCTGCACATAGCAACCTTCTATTACACACATACAAAAAAGAAATACTAAAATTTAAAAGTACATTGGCTGAAGTACCAAACCATGTGTGTGTGTGTTGCCGCAGAACGTTTTACAAAAGGAACACAAAAACTATAGACGTAACATACAAAATAGAAGACAATGAAGATTCCAAATGCTTTGAATTATCTCTCTACCTTTTAGCAGAAAACAAATACCAAATAAGTGAACCCCTAATATGTTCCAGTTACTGCAATACAAAACTCGACAACAACCAAACTCCTTCACGTGCTATCACAAATAATTTGGAATTATTCCCACTACCAAAACCCCTGCAACGACTCAATTTGTATGAGAGCATCATAATTCAAACAGTTCACCCATTTCAAGCAATAATACGCCTTCAATCAAAAACAGCAAAGTTACCTCCCTCTGAATTGGTGAAAGGCATTCGTGGCAAAGTAGTTTATTTGGCATTAGATCTGACAGAAAATGTGCACACTCTAGGAGTGCAACATCCAATAGAGCATTCTTTAATTGTCTTAGTAAATGGTGTACCAACAAAAGACAAAATAATTTGGCAACAACTGGTGGACTTACATAAAGTTAGACAAGCCTTGCAATATCTGAAAGACAATAACGAATACTACAAAGAAATAAATATTGAAGAAAGCTGAAGGGAAACAACTGAAATAATTAAAGAGTCATCAGAAACGGGTCAATTTGAACATCTGGATCCTGCTGCAGTATCCACTCTTTTGGACCATTACACAATTCATCCATTGCACTCTAATGAGAGCATAGATGATCCACTAGAAACTTACCAAATGCAACAAACCAAAGGGTCACCAATGAGCATATGGGAAAAAAGTATAGAAGCACGTGCTTTTCCACTGCTATTTCCTACTGGCAAAGGCGGAAGATACGATGATAGACACACTCAGATTACGGCATCAGAATACCGCTCATTACAAATGTATTCTCAAGATCCCAGATTTAGACAAAATGTGTAATACATTTTTCACCTACTCTTTGAAAGTGAACTAGCAACCCTATGTTACGGAGTTGCACACATATTGAAGTCTGGAACCCACTTTCAAAATATGTCAGCTACGCAATTAATACAAAAAGTGCAAGAAAAAGATGAGGTGTTACAATCAAGAATAACAAATCTATTTGCAAACATGCGTGGTACGAATGAATACTGGTTCCGACGGCACGGAGATGTACGTTGTATGATCAGAAACCTTGGACCACCCACTTGGTTTGTTACATTAAGTTGTGAAGAGTATGCATGGGAAGATTTACATGAGTTCCTACGCATAGCAAACAACAACAAAACCAACATAGATATACTAACACCTGGAGAACTTTGCTCTCTAGATCCTGTTAATGTGTCAAGATATTTCCATCATCGTTTCATTGCTATGCTACACTTTATTTGTAATAAAACTGTTCCTCCCCTCGGAGAAGTGCAAGACTTCTTTTGGAGAAAAGAATACCAAGCCAGAGGAGCACCACATATTCACATGCTTTTATGGATCAAAGGTGCACCTAAATTTGGTCAAGACAGTGATGCCACTGTTTTGCAGTTTATCCAAAAATATGTCACTTGTGAAATCCCTTCACAACGGACACATAGTGACCTTCATGGACAAATTTTACAATTTCAATAACACAAATGTGGCAAAGATTGTCGTCGCAAATACAAAAGCAAAGGGAAATACTACACCAAATGCCGCTTTGGTTTCCTTAGACCAGTTACAGAAACAGGTGAAGTGAACAACTTCATGTCTTCAGTTCGACATAGTGTTAAAGGTAAATAACCTAAGAACACGTATTACATAAAACGAACAGAAGAATCAAAATATATCAATGATTACAATGCAATCATTGCCCTCTTATGGAATGGAAACATAGATGTGCAGTACATTGCAGACAATTCCACTGCAGTTGCACAATATGTTACAGCATACTTAACAAAAGCAGAAAAAACAGAGCTTCAAGACCTCTGGAATGACCTATCATCAGACAAAACACTATCTCAGAAATTGTACACCCTAGACATAAAAATGCTTTCTCATAGAGAATGTGGCGCCTATGAAGTGGCAGATCGTTTAACCGGTACTGCATTGTATGGAAAATCAGAAAACATAGTATGGCTAAGTCTTGGTCCTGCTAAATATAGAAAAAGAGTTCTGAAATCATATGAAGACAGAAACAATTGCCAGAAATTATCCCAACAGCCAAGACATTTTAAAAAACAATTTACTAGACACATACTATCCGAACAGGAGTACCACTTTGGAATCCATGTATCTATACCACATAGCTCAAAACTTTGCATACAAAAATAATATAAAACCCGATGAAAGCAAAGGTAGATATAGAGTGACAGATTGTGAAGGCAGCTTAGTGAAACTTAGCAAACGAAGCTTAATTAATCATGTCAAATTGTCATTAAAAACTCCTCAACAGAAAGAACTACATTACATGTCCCTGCTACAACTTTTTAAACCATGGAGAAAAGAGGAAGAGATACTAGATACCTATGACTGCTATGAAGATGCTTTCAAAGCAAATGAAAGCACTATCACCGATGTGAACTTTACCCAGTACAAAACAATGTTGCACAATGAACAGCAACACGAAGAAGAACTTCAGGCCCAACTAGATAGGGACACTTCCGACAGTAGTCAACCTTCTGTAACAGGAAGTCAAGAACCACTAAGACAGCCACTAATAGTAAATGAGGCAGAATTAGCTATGACAGAAGTGGATAACACCATGTCTCACTTTGAAGAAAATGTAGAAGACTTAACTGTACTGAAATTAAAACTTAACAAAGATCAGCGCACCATTTTTGAAGAAGTAACAAAAGAAATTGACATGGTGTACAACACGAAAATAAAGAATGTATCTGCCAAAATTACAAACCTATACTGCTGTACATCAGTGGTGAAGCTGGGTCAGGAAAAATATTCTTAATCAAAATCATCAGCAAGTTCCTTCAACAACTGACAAACAACAAACTGTCAGCTGTTGTAACTGCCCCCACAAGTTTAGCTGCCTACAACATAGGCGGTGTCACTCTACACCGATTACTACTCCTTCCAGTAGAACACCAAAACAAATTAGACTATTACAAACTTTCTGCAGAAGCTGCAATGGAACTACGCAGAGTATTAAAACAAATGAAAATGCTACTAATAGATGAAGTGAGCATGGTCTCCAACCTAATGTTGGCTTTGATTCACCTCAGATTGCAAGAAGTACTTAAAACAAACTACGAAGAACTCTTTGCAGGGAAACACATTATCGTTTTCGGAGATCTTCTACAATTCACACCAGTGAAAGTTGAACCTATTTTTAAAACCTTAGGACGCCAACTCTGCCGTAAAACTGTTGGCAGCATAAGAAATGTGAACCTTTGGCAACATTTCCAATACAGAGAATTAACAGAAAACATGCGTCAATCTGCAGATCTCACTTACGCCAACATTTTAAAAAGTATTAGAGTTGGTGTACTATCTCAAGAAGCACAAGCAATATTGAAAAACCGGCATATTCATGCACTTTATGGTGATAACGCATGTGCTACTGATGTGATGGAACAATTAGCGCACAAAAATGTCAATTGTATGGCCTTAATACCAACTCTTGCAAGCTGTTTCAAATTCAATGTAACAATGTTAAAAAAAGAAATGCAACCAATAATGTAAATTTGCTCCACAGACAAACTGGACGTACATGGTATGATACTACCCATGTGTGAGCAAGCCACAACAAGACTAAATACCTTAGAAAATTCAATCTCCAACACAGCTGGGTTGGAAAAAATATTAAAATTATCCTTAAATTGTAAAGTAATGCTTAAACGTAACCTTGACGTGGAGCAAGGCCTAATTAATGGGGTACTGGGTACAGTTGTTGGCTTTCAAACATACCCACGGGACAACAACATTCAGTATGTCAATATTTGCTTTGACAAACTTTCAGAAGTAAAAAAGGATAGGGCACTCAACTGCTCGATTCCTTCTCTTCAAAGACATGTATGTACGCAGAGAACAATTTTCTCTAACTCTTGCATATGCAGTCACCATTCATAAATCCCAAGGTCTTACCCTAGACAAAGCATTGATAGATATAGGAAACACAGTCTTTAAAGAAGGCAGGCGCTACGTAGCACTATCACGCTTACGTACACTTGACGGTCTATTTCTAATGAACTTTGATGCAAGTAAACTGAACGCTGATATTCCTTGCATTTTAGAATACAATAGACTGCGTTCACTGTACACCCCCCATCTGAAATCATATCCTGTTCCAGAAAAAGGAAAACGTGGTAAAAGAAAACTAATTCAAACAGAAATGCAACAGAATGTGACGGCAAATCCTTCAAAGAAAACAAAAGAAGCTCAAACTTCATCAATTACCACAAGCAAAGAAGAACCCATTAGGGAAAGTAAATCAGGTACTTCTTCAAAGAAGGAACAGAAACTCCGAAAAAATCACTCACAGACAGAACTAGCAGGTCCATTCAAATTTTCAAATGAAACTGGTGTAAATTGCTATGCAAATGTAGCAATGAATATTCTATTTCAATTGCCACCAATTGTTAACAATATTTACTTACACAGTACAGACCAATTGTGTTTGCAAATGTTAGTCCTTCATAGAAACGCAACACACAATTCTGACAACACGTATAGTGTTCACGGAATAAGACAAGAATTGGACTACTGTGCTGGAATGGTGAGATTCACTATAAACTCACAAGAAGATCCACACGAATTTCCAATGTACTTACTACAAGTACTGGAAAACAAAAACATACCTATAAATGAAATCTTCCAGATTTCATACATGTGGAAACATACATGCACTCTCTGTAACAATGTGACACAGGAACAAATCTCAAATGAGCGATTTGTGTATGTATCCATACTTAATTGTGAATCCATTCCATTTCAGCAACTTCTACAGAATGCAAACCATGGCAGATTATGTACTCTGTGCAATTCAGATAATCGCTCCAGCTTACTGATACAAACACATAGTAACTACATCTTACTTATGCTTCTACGGTGCAATGCAGATGGTACCAAAAACAACTGCAAGCTGACTGGATTCACACATGGTCAAGTGTCACTTGGTAAGAAAACCTTTACAACAATAGGTATAATCTACCACGCAGGAGCCACAACCAATGCAGGTCACTACACTGCATATATTAAAAAGAAATGTGGATGGTTCAAACGTAATCATAGTACCATTACTGTAAAGCAGAGATTGCCAGCTAATCTTACAAATGCGTATTTAATTTTCTTAAAGCCAAAATTTTATAACTAATCTGTACATCAACATTAACAAAAAGTTCAAATAAAAGACTACTAACAGTTAGAATACGCCAACAGGTTTCTAACTGCCCAAGAGTGTATAACAACCACACAGATAAATGAATACAACAGATCCGAAACAAAAAATACACAGTTAGAATACGCCAACAGGTATCTAACTGTTTAAAAAATGTGCAACAAGGCAACATACATAACATTAATCAGAAACAACAAGTAAACACTCAAAGGAAACAAAGAAATAGTTTGTTGCATAGCAAAGAAAGGTTTTTTTTAATCCGACAAGGATTTTTTCCCCCAGACCTAAGGATTTGAAAAACAAACACAGAAACTGAGCAAAATGCACAGTACACTGGTTTGTAAACTAAATATGAGGGTAAAAAAAAAAGCTAAAATGTCTATTGTACAATGTAATAAGTCTTTATAAAATACAAACCCTAACATGCTCTTTTCTTTTATCACAGAAATTAAAAAGGGATATTTCCGCCAAGTACTAAAGTCATGTAAGAAATATATTGAATCTCAACAAAGCAAACAGTAAGTATAATTTCACACATGTCATACATATTCGAATCTATACGTCTGATCTATGGCAGTAATATGGTGCAGTGGCTGTAGGTAGGGCCTAGAGTGTTGGATGTATAACCTACCACCTACACCCTCCAGCCAAGCAACCAAGACTGTAGGACCTACCCACAACCATTGCAGCATATCAAAACCATGGTGGCTTATAACTTCACTGCTTATAACTTTGGTCTTGGGTGCATGGTCTGCGGCCATGCACCTAAGACTCTAGGTCGTGCACACAACCACCGCACCACAGCACACCCATGCTGACTTATAACCTCAGTGCTTATAACTTCAGTCATGGGTGCATGGCCTTTGGCCATGCACCCAAGACTCTAGGTCCTGCCCACAACCACTGCAGCATATCACACCCATTGTGGCTTAAAACCTCAGTACGTATAAATTTGGTCTTGGGTGCATGGCCTTTGGCCATGGACCCAAGTACTCCAGGCCCTCCCCACAACCACCTGATCGATATGCAATACTACAGGTGTATTTATTGCTGTGATATGCTGCAGTGGTTGTGCCCAGGGTCTAGAGTCTTGGGAGTATGGCCTACGGGCTACGGCCTACGGCCAAGCACCCAAGACTCTAGACCCTGGCCACAACCACTGCAGCAGAACACACGCATGGTGGCGTGTAAATCAATAGCACACCCATAGAATGATACATTTTAACTGCAGCATACACTCAATTTCCACCCAGGACTATAGGCCCTGCCCACACCTACCAGATAGATATTCCATTGTATGGGTGTGATGTGTGAATTTGATTTGCTATGGTGGTTGTGGGCAGGGCCTAGAGTCTTGGGTGTGTGGCCTACGGCCTGTGGCCTGCGGCCATGCACCCAAGACTCTAGCTCCTGGCCAGAACCATCACAGCATATCACACCCATTGTGGCTTGTAACGTCACTACGTATAAATTTGGTCTTGGGTGCATGGCCTTTGGCCATGCACCTAAGACTCTAGGCCCTCCCCACAACCACCTGATTGATGTTTTATACTACACATGTATCTATAGCTGTGATATGCTGCAGTGGTTGTGGCCATAGCCTAGAGGCTTGGATGTAAGGCCATAGACATTTGAGTGTATGGGTGTGCAATATATAAAACCCATAGTGCTTTTAACTCCAGTGCTTATAACTTTGTTCTTCTTGTACACACTCCCCACAACCATCTGATCGATAAGTGATACTACGGGTGTATCCATTGCTGTGATATGCTGTGGTGGTTGTGGACAGGGCCTAGAGTCTTGGAAGTATGGCCTACGGCCTACGGCATACGGCCATGCACCCAAGACTTTAGGCCCTGGCCACAACCACTGCAGCATATTACACCCATGGTGGCTTATAAATCATTAGCACACACATAGAATGAAACATTTTAACTGTAGCATGTACTCAATTTGCACCCAGGACTCTAGGACCTGCCCACACCTACCAGATACATAATACATTGTATGGGTGTGATGTTTGAATGTGATATGCTGCAGTGATTGTAGGCAGGGTCTACACCCTTGGGTGTATGGCCTACGGCCTGCAGCCATGCACCCAAAACTCTACGTCCTGCCCACAACCACCGCACTGTATAAAACCCATGTTGGCTTATAACTTCAGTGATTATAACTTTGTTCTTGGGTGCTTCGGCCATGCACACAAAACTCTAGCTCCTGCCGAGAACCCCCACAGCATATCGCACTCATTGTGGCTTGTAACTTCACTACGTATAATTTTGGTCTTGGGTGCATTTAAAACAATTAAACCTGTATAGTCAAGTGGTAGAAAAACCAGGCCCCATCAGGTTTGCGATAGGTAGGATAAGTGCACGCAGGGGGAGAAAAGAAGAAAAAGAAAAGAAAAAAACATATCATATATCATGAAAACACACAGAACAAATAATCTTTCAGCAGGACACTACAACAAGAATGGCAGGGCAAGAGCATTATTCATTGGAAAACAGTACAGAGTCTTCATCCTATAAGCTCATCAGCCGTACATATCCAGGAATGGGTCTCTGATCTCATTGAACTTGTCCATATCACCTTTCAGTTTGTAAATGGCTTTGCCATACATTGAGAAAGTTAGTAATTACTCCACCCAGTCATCAATACAGAAAGATGTGGGGGATTACCATGCACGCAGGATCATTCTTCTAGCAAGCATGCAAACACACAACAACCAAGTCTTGTTTGCAAATGATAGATCCTTCATCAGATAGACATCACCAAGGATCAGGCTGGAAGACTTTCTAGGAATGGTACACCCCAACACCAAGCCCAGCCTTTTACACACTCCTTCTCAAAAGTCCCTAGTCTTGCAGCAAAACCAGTGGGGGTGGCTCAGCATCCCCTTCGCCTGTCTACATTTCCAACATTGGTCACTTTCTAAAAGGTGTCTTTTAAATCATTTGTTCTGGGGTCCAATTTGTTCTGAAGAGTGTTTGAGTCTGAGAAGTCCATGTTTGACAGGTGAACATTGCTACAACATCTTTGCAAGCAGTCAGGGATTATCACCTGCCTCGCCCAAATCCCTGGCTCAAATATTTGCAAGCTCTGCATCTTCTTTGCAAGTCGACTCAAGGACATTGTACAGGGTGGCAGCTGGATGAATGGCGAGTGCACATAGTTGTAGCAGTGAGCAGGCTGCCATGCGCATTGGTTCTGGCGGAACGCAAAGGAGCTTTGATGCAATGGTCCCTCTCAGCTGTCTATATTCCGCATAGGTGCAGTCCCATAGGCCGAAATCTCTGCACAATCACGCAAATGGTATCCATTTGCCTTCCACAAAAAGGCATTTGATATACTATATCCCTCCCAGATATCAGGTTAGCCAGAAAACAACTTTCCCCTGCACAGTCAACGCAGGGTCAGCCAAATGAGTACATCAGGGAATATAAATGGGTCACTGTTTAGACATTGTGATGTGTTATACCAACACTCACACAAGAAATCAGTAAGAGGATTATTTCCCCGTGGGCTCTTTGTGGTTGTGGACAGAAATGCTCTGGGCTCCAGTTGTGATATACGGCTCGACTCAAGTTCAACCCATAAGCCTGCAGCAGTACCTATCATGTGACATAAATGTCTCGGAGTGAAGGTTAAGTGGTAATCAAAAATAATTTGGCAGGTTCATACTACCTAGCTTCAATGGGAGTTACAGCTTCCATAAGGTGAGTCTGGGTTGGTTGCCACCCCACACAAATGTTTGCATAAGAGCGTCATTCTCCTTAAAGATGCTTCTCGGTGTCTTGAGTGGAAGCATGGAAAGGACATAGTTAATCCTAAGTGCTATGTTCATCTGGATGCAGCTCATATTGCCCCATAATGAGTTTTCACCAACTGTCTATATCAGTTCTGAGCTTAGACAGCAGGCACCCAAAGTTGAGCACCATGTAAAGTCACGTAAAGTCCAGATGGTCAAATATGTGTCTCATGCAAGATCCAGTGATTGAAAGTACCTCAGATTTGCGCCAGTTGATCTTGTATCCGGAGATTTCACAAAAGGCCCCTATTTCATCCAGCAGATAGGCGATGCTCAATTCAGGGTCATGGACAACCACCAATAAGTAATCTGCATAGAGCAAGATCTTGCCAGAGCATGCCCACTTCCAAGTTCATGAATATTTTCAATTCCCTGTAAGAGAATGGCCAATGATTACATGGCAAGAATGAATAACAAAGGTGAGTGGGCATCCCTGCCTGGTTCCCCGTTTCAGCTGAAACGCCTCAGAAACTAGGCCGTTAGTACATGGTTTGTAGGGTACGCATACAGTAACCCAACACATGAGCATCAATCTAATACCCATTGCCTTCAGGGTTTCAAAAAGGTAAGGGCATTCTACTCAATCGAAGGTCTTCTCCGCATCAAGGGAGATCGTCGCCACAGGATCCTACAGCTTACTTCCTTGGTCAATAGTCAAAAGCAATTCCTTCATGCCATCTGCCATAGATCTTCCTGTAACAAAGCCAACTTGATTTCCGTGTACCAGTGATGTTATAACCTTCTCCAATCTCCTTGTTAGTATTGATGATATTTCTTTGACATTTAATGCCAATACCCAGGATCTCACTGCCTTTTGTGAATGGCTGAACAGCAGGAATCCATACTTAAAATTCACTTATACATCAAATGCAAAGAAAATACATTTCCTGGATCTACAGATTACGGTGAAGGACCAAGGTCCATCCACAATGGTCTATAAGAAGTTAACGGACCATAATGCGTTGTTACATTTCAATAGTTACCATCAACAGCCATTACGAGAAAATCTACTGTTTGGACAGTTCTTGAGGTAAAGAAGGTCATGTCCAGAGACTCAAGAATATAAGCGACAAGCAAAACTCCTCACTAACAAGCTTAGCAAGAGGGGATACCCAAAACGCATTCTACGCCAGGCATCAAAACGGGCACACAAAATTCTCTTACAAACATGTGTTACTCTCTGCTATTTAATAAGATTAAAAAATAAATATTCAAGCTATGTACAATCTTAAATACTGGGAATGATCCCTTGCAATAACCTTGCTTTGCAGTTAATAGGAGACATACCCGCCGACAAACAATGCCATGACCCATAGAGAATGGTGGAACCCCAGGGAGATCACAGGGCATACCCTGTGTGGTACGTGCACTGTGTGCGCACAAGCTAAAAGAACATAGACAGTGGATCTGTGATAGAAAACACAGTGGATACAAAAATAGTACACAAACTGTAACACAGAGGTTGTAATATCTGATAGTCTGTCCATGTAGCCTCAATACATAGGCATGACAATGAGGCCCATAACAAGAGAATAACAGAACCCAAGTCCTGTATAAGAACTAAAAAACGAACTGCCCCTTAATGAGCATTTCATGCAGAAGGGACATTGGCCCGAGGACTTTTACTGGACTATACTTGAAAAACCCCATTTACCCAAGAGGAGGTGGGGGGCCTGACCTTGTGTCCATGTTGTTGCGCAAAGAGCAACTATTGATCTTTAGACTCAAGATACATGTATATAGTTTGAATGAAGAGATTCAGTGGCACAACCTTGCGGTCATGCATAGGTAACCACAGCATGTAACACTGTTTGATTATATAAACTGTACATGTACCAGGTCGATTAACCTTGCCCCAAAGGATGGCTCTATTGCTTTTCTGTTTTCCCAAAACTCATCTTTTTCCTATGTGTTTCGGTGGAAAATACCCAGAACCCCCTACCAAAGCAGCATCATTTGACGCCACATTTTAGGATTTGATGGAGCCTGTGATAAGTTGCCTTCACTTTATTACCCCCACAAAGACTCTCCTCTTTTATTTAATGGCCAGTGAATTGTTTGTTATGTAAGGGGGTATACCAACTACAAAGTAGCTCTTCCTCAGGAATGAGGAATAAAATCTGTACTGGAATATTTATTTTTTATAATTATCTGTAAGGACGTGTTATATCAATGAAAATTACATATTCAGATCAGTAATAAAATTTTAAATCTGGAAATACTATTTATGTACCTTTTAATTCATGCATAATGGACATTTTTAAAGAATCTTATATTGAAATATATAATTTTTATATTCATGTGAATCCAAATCTATATCTGGTTTCCTAGTCGGACAAAGGGTTCAGAAGTTATAACTGAATAGGTTTTTCCCACTTGTTGGCTATACATTATCTGATTTGCTTTTTGTTAAGGGTAGCTTGCCCCTCTAACAATAGAAAACATCTGTATGATCTTTATCATTTAGCTTAAGAAACACACATATTGATATTCATTGTTTATGGCTCAAGTGTAATGTAACAGAGGCTTTCTTCCGGATGTGTAAATCTATGCAAGGATAAGCATTGCTGATCAGCCTCAGGCATGCGCTTGTAAGAATGCACTTACTGAACCACCTGACACAGACATTGTTACTAGAATAGCTTAATAATATAACACCATATATTTAGGCATTTGTTCTAAGTACACCCATTTGGGACCATTAAATATTCTATTCATTGATCAAAGTGAAGGGAAATGGGGTCTGAACATTCCTGCTTTACAAAAGAGCTGCTCAATTCTGCACCAAGAGATCTTGTAGATTCAAACCAAGTTGACAATTTCAATGTTACACGTAAAAAGAAAAATGTTTGATAAGTGACATTTTTGCTTGTAATATCAATATGATAATAGGTTGTTCTGTCTGTAAATGTATGTGATCGCTCATGTGATTTGCAATAACTTTCTGTGTATCATTTCACTATAGAATACTAACATTTGAGTTGCACAATCCACCATATTCCGCTATCACATTGCAGCAAATATGCAGAAGCAACTTTAAAAAATGTAAATGTTCTTTTATTAAAGCGTAAAAACATAGCATGTTTTTCTGAGAGATGAATGTCTGGAAAGGATTCCAGCCATTCTTGTATTACTTGATTCTGTCTATCTAACAATAACCACTTAATGTTTCGGTTCAAAGCATCACTCTGATTATGCATCATTGAACAAGAAAACACAAAATGCAATTAGATCATATCTTACACACCTGACCCCGTACCTACGTTTCTAGAGAGAAAACACTAGGGACGTAGTATTCTCTGAGATCTCCATTTTTTCAAGTGTTGCAGTTGAACTAGGCATACAAATTGGACTTTGATTTTATAATTATATTTATTTATTTGGCAATAACAATTTATTTTGATGATAGTCCCTTGTCTTCATCTAATAGAAGTGATGATAAATGTGTCCTTCTGGGCAGAGTTTCTTTGCCATGGGCTCTTTTTCTATTTCCTCTTCTTTGCTTTAGATACTTTGGACTGCTCCACATTGCACACTAGAATTGTAGCTGCTTCCTCTAGTCTTCCAGCCTGGCTCTGGCAGCTCTGGCTTTCATTCTTTGGGGATGGAGTTTTCCAACCTCTCAATGTCGATGCTTGAATGGTCATGCTGGAAAAACATGAATTATTCTGCTATTAAAGAGAATGTAAGATGGGCGGTTTAGTATAGAGTATGGACACAGAGGATACATCTTTTGCTGCTGGTAAAATGGTTCAGAGGGTTCAGTATTAATTTCTGTGATCTGTGTTTGATCTGCAGGTCACGGCTTCAAATCCCAGCAAGGTTGACTCAGCCTTTCATCTTTCCGAGGTTGATAACATGAGTACCAATTTTGACTGGTTAATAATAAAAAATAATAATGTATGTAACCATGGCCTATGTTAAGTGATTTGGATAAAAGCGCTATATAAATAACAAATTACTATATTTGCTTCCTACTCTCAATTTTCCATATTTTTATTTTAACAAGATCAACATCATTTTAATAATACAATCCAAGCATTCATCCTTTCACTTTAACATTCTTACTCACTGTTCTGAAAGAGATTCCAGTTCACTGTTCTGTCTGATCGTATCCAAATCTCATCCAGAGGCCACCTCAAATATGGTTTCAGATGATGTCTATATTACTTTAGAGTTAAATAAAGATGACAGATCAGCTGGTTAATATGTACCCATAATTCCTCTGTCTGATTCCTTTCAGTATCATTATTTGCTAGGCAACTGGAGATATCTTGTCTATAATTTCAATGGCTCCTTTCCATGAAGACAGACATTTCTGCTAGATAGTTTGGTTCCCTTGAAAATTATAATGGTAGGCTTGGTCATTTACTTTATATTCCTCTTTCAAGGTCTTGTGGTCATAGTATGTTTTCATACTGATCGCTGATTTTTACACATTTCATTCGGTATGTTTTTGTCAAGGGTACGTAAGGATTCAGATAACCTCAGTCACTAAAATACAACTATAGTCTCCTTTCACAGGGAGATACATTTCCCCAAGAGCGCAGCCTGCAGAGAAAATAAGAACTTGACAGGCTAGGGCTCAGGTGAAAAGGCAGGAGCAACCAGCAGTACTAGAGGGACGAAAATACACATAAACAAAATCAGTACTATTATAGTTTGACAAGAAGCACCACCAACCTCTCCCTTGTCCCCAATTCCTACCTGTTTTTCTGATGAATTATGCGGTAAATCTAATAAAATACAGACTACTCCTACCACTGTACCAAATGATGGGTAATTCTTCAGGCAGCTTCGTCTGAGGAATAGTAGAAACAGAAGATAAATATTTTTGAAGGGTAACCCTGACCAGAACGGCACGAGGGTGCAATCTAATGTGATACACACGTTGGGATAATGAATATTAAGTTATTAAATTCAATCCAGAAAAATCCAGTGATAATCCAGTGTATGCCAAAGAACTGCAACAAAAACATAAAAAATCTGCAAGTTCTTTGGAAATCAATGTTCAAATCGGGAAATCCAAAAGCACAAAAGTTCTGAGAGTAAGAACTGAAGAAAAAACCAAGAAAGAGCAGAAATCTTCCCAATAGGAAAAAGAGCAAGACAAAAAGAATCCAAAAGTTACCAAATGTCCAGGCGTCACAGCAATTCGGGAGGAGCTACACAATCTAGGATACACAGATGCAGCTCACAAAAACCAGTAGAGCAATCCAGAATCGAACCAAGCGTCCCAGCATGCAAGGAGTAAGAATGAGCTAGTCAGGAAATTAAAACGGGTCGGAAAGCAGAGTTAAAGCACAGAACATGGATGCAGGAACAATGCTCACTGCAGGAAAACACACAGTTAAGGAGCATCGCACATTTCTCTGTGGCTGAATAAAAACAAACCTTTGCGGAGTCCAGAGGGCTTCCGAGTAGCATTGTGATGCAGGCACATCACAACATAACGTGCCCTGGCTCCTGGCATCATGGGAATAGTAGTGCCACAGCCCGTCGTGTGCCGTAAGTTTCATGCCATGGAATGCGCCTTTGCCACAGCCGCACACTCCGTCGGCATGTGCCTCGGAGTCTCACCGAGGGCAGGTGAGTCACGACAGTTGTAGAAGATTTTCAACATTTTTATAAGTAATAGAAGCATTAACCAATGTCTGCCTCTGTGTTTTTTTATATCAGATACCATTTTTCTACCAGTCACGAGTTCAAAGGGGGACATCCTGATAGTAGGAGTTGATCTCAAGGCCATCCGAATTAGTGAAAATTTCAAGTCCTAACCTGGCCCTGAGTCAATACCAAATTTCTTTAAGATTTTCACAATCAATTTGTTGTACCCTTCCACATGTCTGCTGGATGCCTGGCAATTGGTAATGAACCGTTTTCTTTTCACTCCATGAATTTCCCATATCTTAGTCATCACTTAGACAAGAGATTGCCCCATTGGACTCAATCCTTTGAGAAAGACCAAAATGTGAAAAGATGTGGTTGTTCAATAAAGTGGCAGCAGTCTCTGCCTTACAAGTTCAGGCTGGGAGACATTCAATCCATTTTGTACGTATGCAATAACAGTTAGCATGTGCTTGTTACTGCAGGCAGACAGAATACCTGATCCAATTAAATCAATCTGTCAAGGTAATTTGTCTTTTCTGTACAGAATATTGGAGAAGTGGAGAATTTGGCTTCTACTAAGCTCATACCAGGTACGACTTTAAACATATGTTTATGCCTTGACCGATGTGTGGCCAATAAGGTACTTTATGTTGGATTGCCATCGTTTTTTGAAATCCCCTATAACCTGTGATAGCCACAACATTGGTTGTGATTTAACATTATAATTCAGACTGGGATAGGTACAAACCACTGGTCGTAACCAGATTTTCGTTTCATAAACAACAATCCACTCTGGATTTGGAACAACTTTTGTTCAGATAGAGGAATGCCTTCTGGATCCTTTTCGATAGTGATTACATTTTCCAAAGACTGGATCCTGTTTTTGAGCAGTAATTAAATTAATATCTTGACCATTTGTACTCCATTGAAGTGTGGAACGTTCCCTTTCAGCTTGAGATTTCGATGGATTGAGTCACATCTGTTATATGTATTTCTCCCAGGAGGTGTTATATTTTAATATATTCCCCTTGAAAAGCTCCAGTCTTTGCTACTTGATCTGCCAAATCATATCCTGTTCTGTCCTGACTCTGTATCATGGAGTGACTGTTAATTCTGACCACTATATCATCATATTGTTTGAGGTCACCAAATCATCTATGTTTCAAGAATCATTCTATGTTTCAAGTGATTGTTGCTTGCACACAGCATACCCCTCGCTTTCCAATTCATCAAGTGTTGTACAATTTAATTTCAGGCATAATCTGAATCAGAAAATATCACCAGTTCCTGGAGTTCACAATGTTATAACTGACTGTGGGTTCAAGGCTGTCATTTACCCAAGCATTTCTGACACTAGTTGCTAGTGCCTTCTAGTTATTTTCTGTAATATAGTAAGCACATCCACATAATCTATGAGCATTCCCTGATGACAAGCTAGATATGCCTCCATACGTTTTGCTGTTTTAAAATATTCAACTTCTGAACACTTACCCTCGGCAGAGTTATGCAGATCTGTTAATCATTGATGCATGAGACCTTTGTTATGTTGGCCATATGTGATCACTTCATAGAAAGAATCCCGGAAGTCATACTGAAATGGAAGGTATTTCTAGCCTGTATCTGGTCGCCCTGCAAATATTGCAGATGCTGGTGGAAGGTCTCCTCTATAATAAGGTTCCCATGGATACACTGATGGTAGCTTTTCAATGCCCATACCATTGCCAGGAGATATATTTCATGTTTATTGAAGGTTGGTGTCTTACTTGAATATGAAATAATCTTGTTAACCTGGCCATGTTTTGAATCAAGACAGCAGTTAAAGAGGTGTCAGAAAATCTTGTTTCCAGGATTTTTAATGGTGATAAGTCAAGCATGAGATTTATAAAGACTTGTTTTCAATGCTTTACATTCTCTGTATGTGTAGTCCCCCAAACCCACATCAGCCCTGCCTTCAATAGATGGACAAGGTTGAGTGCTCTTAGCATAATTCTCTATGAATTTATCACTGCAGTTTGTCAATTCCTAAGAGGATTCGTAGCTCACATGGAGTTCTTCAATTTGAGTAAAAACGCAACCTTCGTCTTCTGAGGATTAAGGCTCTCTGGTGAGATCTCATGGCCCAGAAGTTTGCTTTGGTTTTACACCATTGTGCTTTTTGAAAAGATACGTTTGAAACTGTGTTCTTCTTTAATTGGCACATCTCCATCAACTGTTCTTCCATAGTTATATTTTTTAGAATGGCCTCTTTCTACCAGCCCATGCATATTTTATGTAGGTATATATTGAATTCATTCCTACTGTTAATGTAAACAAATGATGTATGAGTCAATGCATGCTGCAGCCGCCCAAAAGGTAAAATGTATGTTTAGAAACTTGGATCTGTGTGAGTCGCTTATTAATGAAAGGGATAGTCCACCTTGCCCTGTGTTCCCTTCTTGTGCAGTTTTCTTTAGGTCTGCACAGAGTCCCATTATCCCTTGGGTTTTCATATTCCTATTAATGGGTTATTAAAGGTACTTTCGACTGGATGAATAATCCCATAGGATTCCAAAATGTTGATATTGACTGCAAATGATTCCATGATAACAAGAGGCAACCTGTACTTTCCTACACATACTGATGCAATATCAGGGTCTGTAGGTATTTTATATATTTACAAATTCTGTGTGAAGAAGGCACAAATGTATCAGAGCACTGTACAGAATAAATACACACTATATAATAAATACAAACATACATATACAAACAACCTGTACCTGATAAAAAAACTCTAAACACCAAAACAAGTTAAAAACAGAATTCCTGTATCACGCCCTCAGTAATGACCTATAGTTCAAGTAATCAGAGATAACACATATGTTTAGAGGAAAAGCATTCCACCAGGGAAAAACAGCACCAGGGAATGATCACTTAAGAGAGGAAGAGGCACTCTTTTTTTTTTTAATGAAACTATTTTTTGTTTTAGTTGATTTTTACAACTTTTTCAATATATAAACATTTCATCAGATTAGAATTCTATTAAAACATTTAATCAAAATACAATTCCATTAAAATACTTGCTACATAAACACATGTCTTAAAAGATTAAGCTGATAGTAAACATTTCTTCATTTCATATAGTTAAAATTAATATATCTTTCATTCTATTATATAAGTTAATGAACTACAATCTTCTTATAACATTGAGACAACCCATAATCATTATATTTATAACATTTCTAAAATTAACAAATGGACCACTCTATCACCTCATGTCTTAGTCACAGTCAATAAATTCAACTTCGTTAAAAATTGTATAGTGGATATATTCAGTGAGACTCGAGAGGCATTAAATATCTCCATCCACATAATATCACGTGTTAAAAAGCTATTGTTTTTAAAAAACCTTTGAAAATGATATATTCTTTCTGATAGTAAACCTGGGCATTCAGTAATAATATGCTTCAAAGTTTCATTACATCCATCTTGACAATAGTGACAAATAGTGTCCTGATTGGGAATAGATAAATAGGATGCTATTTTCACTTTTGTAAGACATAGATTGAATCGCATTCTCATAATCTTTTCAGCATAGTCTCTACTAGTAAATTTCTTTAAATAGTCAGGGAGCTCGTAAACAGACTTTATCAGAAAGGCACCATTTTTGTAAACCGAATATTTCATGCATTCTTCTCTCGTGGTTATTTAATCCCAAGCATACAGTTTTACCGTAGCTTTTACAGGGTTGTCAAATAACAATTCCATTGAGATGTCAGCTTGATTCATTATCACTAGACAGGTTTGTTTCCAGAGCTCCAAGAGAGCAGAATCAGGAGTTAGCAATAGCATATTTAAAACAGGAAATAGATTGTTCGCTTCTGGTGATGCTAGTTTATATTTACTAAAAGTGGCTAGTAAACGCCATGCTGCTATAGCTCTGAGTGATATAAGTCCTAATTCATATCTTATCATCTGGATTGGGATTGATTGTGGTAATGGTAACACTGATTTCCAAAAAATACCCTCTAAGAGTTCCCATTTTGGAGATTCAGTAAGTGCTTTGGATTCACTGCCATATATTATCTTTGGTATCACTTTTTGGTTGTAAAACAAAATAACTGACTTAAGTAAAAATCTCCCATATTTTTTTTGGAGGCATTTGCCTTGGATAGCTAATAGTGTCATCTTATTTATTATCTCCACTTTGTATGGATAGTCAGATCGACTATTATTAATGTTTACACCTAGATAGGTGTAATGGGAGCTCTGAGCAATTGGAAGAGAAAGAATAGACCAATTGTATCCATATCCATTTTTTTGGAAGACTATGATGGAGAATAGTCGATTTATTAGCATTAATTCTTAAATTATTAGCATTAGCATAAGTACCTAAGGCTGACAGTTTTCTCTGTAAATCTATTGGAGTCCTATCTAGTATTACTAAATCTTCTGCATAGATTAAGTAAGGCACTGGGGTATTTTGTAGTTTTGGGGGAAAAGAACGAGTATTCATTAAATCTACAAAAATGTCAGCTATATAAAAATTCAAAAAGAAATGAAGCAAAAGGGCAGCCGTGTTTCAGGCCCTTGTTGACTGGAATAGGATCTGTTAAAAGACCATCTGTAGTTAGTTTAACACTGATCGAATTATTGGTGTAAAATTGTTGAATTAAATATATATGATATGGAGGGCATGAGGAAGATGGCAGTTTTGACCATAAACTATCTCTCGAGACAGAGTCAAAAGCTTGTTTAAAATCGATTAATGCAATAAAAACCGGTTGTTTCTTTAAAATCGCTTGTGTTTTAATCGCTGCTAAGATCATTAAATTTAAAATGGTACCAATTCATGGAAGGAAGCCTGATTGATATTTGTCTCCAATTGACTTTTCCACTGTTCATTTTATATAGTCTCGAAGTATTAGTTTTGCCATAATTTTTCCCGGGACATCTAATAAGGCAATGGGCCTAGAGTTACTAGGATCTTGTCTGTCGCCTTTTTTGTAAATTGGAATCACTATGGCCTTCTGCCATGAGGGGGGTATTTTTTCTGAGTCTATAATTGCTTGAATAGTGTTAATGAAATTGCACCCACTGTTCTGGATGGTTTTTAACAGTTGCATTAGCTAAATTATCAGGGCCAGGAGCTCTTGAGTTACTAGTTTTTTTAGTAATCAACTCAATATCTAATTTGTCAAAGATAAAAGGTTCTAAATCAGGTGGTTTATTTAAAGTAATCTGTTGGTAAGGTGTAGAACTTTTTAGTAATTCAGAGAAATGGATAGTCCATTTTGCTCCATCAATTCTGTTTAAGTCAGAAGACTTGTAAGTTTCATTCGGAGATTCATTAATCTATTCATTAAATAAATTTCTCGAGTGAATTTTGTCATGACTGATTTCAACATTATTTCAGCATTCTCATGGCGCTCTTTATTTTGAATAGCTCTTATTGAGTTTCTATATTTTGTTTTAAGGTTCACTCTTTCAACATTGTTTTTTAATTTTGAGAGCTTACGTATTTTTTTCGATACTTCTTTTTTAATTCGGCAATTTCATTGTTCAATTTTGTTTTACAATGTGTTCTAGTAGATGGGGAGTTCACTTGTGATTGAGCTATTAAACGGATATAATTGGAATAATGTTCTCCTTTAGCCGAAGTAGCTAAGTGTGGTTTTTTAATAATCATATTTTCTAGATTTTTTATTCTTGAAGGAAACCATTTGAGTCTATTCATATTTTTATTTGATTCAACTTTATGGAGATAATAAGATGATTTTTTTAGCTGGTGAGGTATCCATCTGGTTACTAACTGATTGTGATCACTATTTTCAGAAGGAAGAACTTCAAAAATTGATATTCTTTTATTAGCATCTTCCGATATATAAATATAGTCAATCATTGACTTTGAGATGCCTCTAGACCATGTTGGAGCCGGAGGGGAGTCGAGGAATGAAAGGAAAGATTTTTCATTGTACTAATTAGACAATTCATATTTAGATCACCAGCAATTATTATTGTTTTAATAGAGGTGTCTAAAGCTATAGAATCAAGTATTGCTTCTACTTTAGACATGAAAATGTCCTCATTTGAGGCTAAAGGATTCCAATATATGTTGATAATCACAGACTCAGGGTATAAAGGGTGAGAACAGTTGTTAGTCATGATTCTAACTGCTTGTATTCTTGGGTCCGGAGATAACCAAGGAATTAGATTAAGTTGATCATCAGTTCGAATAGCTACTAACAGGCCAGCCATGGGTCGGCCTTTAGTTGGTTTATTTGTTAGGATAGATGAAACTTCATGGTCTACCCATATCGGATTCGAGGTAAGCCATACTTCTTGGAATAGAGCTATGTCTGCATTGTGAACTACGGTAGGTAGTTTGCCAAGAAGATGGCTAAATCATCTAGTATTCCATCAAATTAGTGAACAAGACTGAGTTGGTTCTGGAGATAAATGCTATTTCTCTCCCTGATCAAGAGATTTTCTTGCTTTCGAAACCCAAGACCATCTCGATTTCGGGTTGTTTGATTTAAACTCTTGATTTATTTGAAGAGAGGTGTTATTACATTTACAGCAGCATTGTGAGTCTTTCTCATTTGATCCACTAGCAGAAGGCA
The DNA here is from genome assembly GCF_040938575.1 of Ambystoma mexicanum. Taxonomy (NCBI): domain Eukaryota; kingdom Metazoa; phylum Chordata; class Amphibia; order Caudata; family Ambystomatidae; genus Ambystoma; species Ambystoma mexicanum. The sequence continues at coordinate 598,897,301 of NC_090941.1, read as the reverse complement.
AGTTGTTTTTCATTTTCTGATCTTGAGGTGGTGGAATTGCTTTGGCTTCTAGCTTAAGTCCTATTCTATATAGAGCAAATCTCTCAAGCCATATTAGATTTTTAACCATCTTGGACGGGATTGTAATTTCAACTATATCCTGATTCGAGGGAATTGGATATTTTATCCGATCTATATCAGTTGATTGAATCATCTGAAGAGAGGATATAGAATGCAATATAGTTAGAATTGTGTTCCTATTTGGGAATGGGTCTTCATAGACTCTATCAATCATTGTTGCAATTAGGGTTTCATCATCTAAGCTAGGGAGTGCAGTATCTAGTTTCTCTAATTCTTTAGATCTTACTGCCTCAATTCCAAGTGTCTGGATTTGAGTATTCATCTGTGGAGAGGGATTTCTTAAATTGGCATGCTGGGAGCTTTTAATTGATTAAAATTCAACGTCTGGAAGATTCTTAAATCCAATAGATTCAATAATCTGATTGGTGATAGTAAGCTCTTGACGTTTCTGATCCATGGTTTTAAAAATCAGATCGTCCTTATTGAGTTTAACAAACATTGTCTGTTTAAGTCTGGGTTTATCTTGTTGAACATGGTTTAGGCTATGATGAAAAACATCAATATTGGGTAGTGAGTGAGTCGAATATACAGACATATTCATCAGGTCAGAATAAACATTTGACACATTTCCAACTATTTTCTCAGAGTCACATTCATGAGATGATATGTCTTGCTGATGAGATATAGCCTTCAGCAACATCGGATTTGATAGAGCAGATGGTATTGAGTCATTATTTTTTTAACTAGGTTGTGAGTCTTCCAAGGTGGGATGTATTGGTTCATCAGGAATCTCCAGTACAGATTTTTCCTTTTCCTTTTCATCAATAGATATAGTATATTTTTTAGAGTTGTGATTGTTTTTCTTAGTTTTAAACATGTTTTTTTTTACTTTTCTTTTTGTTATTTTTTTTCGAACTTCTAGTGGATGCGAGGTACGCTTCCTATTTTTCCTTTTATTATTTTTTTTAGAAGTGTTTGCTCCCGAACAGAAGATATCATATAGGGGAGGTTTTAAAATTGAGTCTTCCACAGTAATTGTTTCAGAGGTTGGATGAACAGGTAAAGTAGATATCTCAGATTCTAGCTGATTAGCTGGGGAGTGTGAATAATTGGGATTTGTTCCACTTACCTCACCTGGTCCCTCAGCCGATGTTGCTTCAGGTAGTTCAATATTTGCATTAACAGAGATAGGAGTTAACATCAATGGGAGATTCCATACTAGCCAGTCAACTTTGTTCATCAAGGTTACAGTATTATTTAGTTGTGTGGCTATGTTTTTTTCCACTCCTTCATACAAATTAGTTACAGTGAAAATACTTGTGTTGATGGCTACTAAAGCCGCTTCCAAATTAGTTGCATTCACTGATGGAAAACCAAAGGAGGGGCGTAAAGTAGGTTTGTTGTAAGAAGCTACAAATGAGGAGTCAAGGGGTATATCTTGAATATTTTCTTGCTCCGTAGAAAAAAGGGCTGGTGAGCCAGATAGCCTTGATGTTGACTCTACACTAATGTTAAAATTGGCATTAGGCTGCGTTACAGATTCAGGGATCCTCTGAGCAAGCTCCACTAGAAGGGCTAAAGAGGAGAGACTTTGTGCAGTGATTTGGGAATATAGTGGAGGAATAGTATTCAAATCAGGCTGATGGAATTGCGCAACGGTCTTAATCGCTCCCTCATTCATTATCGTGTGAGGTGGGGTGTAAAAAGTATCCGTAGCATCATTTATCCCTTTCAGCATGTCACATTTTTGCATCGTGACATCTGAAAGGGCATAAGACATCATTTGCTTTCTGATTTCATTGGTAAAAGGCTCTGCTGTGCACATTTCATTTACTAGGGATTCAGCTCTTATTATCGGGTCCTCTCGGACAACTGGGCTTCTTCCGACAAAGTCGAAATGAACTGAACCTCTTCTGGTAGAGTCGGAGTGAACTGTAGCACGCTGGCTGTCTTTGGTTATTATTGCTTCAGACCGCGAGCGTGAGACTAAATAACATTCATCTTTGGGTAAACGTAGACCCGCTAATACAGAGTTTGGCAAGTTTACAGAGTGTGGCATGTCTGTAGTTAGTTTATAGACAGACATTTGTACGTGCTTCTAAGGGAAGTAAACAGTGAAAAGAAAGAGATAGAAGAATACAGCAGAGTTTCTTACTAACAGCTTACTTCCTTACCGCATATAATTGGATAATGATGGATCTACAGCAGTAACTAGGCAGAAAACAGAAGAGCGTGGAGCCCAGACCACAGAACTGCAGACCTGCAGTCTGCAGTCTGGTACTCTACAGTACTCTTCGCAGTGTGCAGTAGGCGTGTTTTGGATATTACTAAAGAAAAAAGGTGGAAATAACAGTTTTAGATGTATTAGCTCAATATATGATGGTCAGATCAGCTATATAACATTTAAAATAAGTCCAACCTGAAAAAAAGAAAATCGAAATTCAGGTAAATCCAAATAAATCCAATTAGGAATCCAAGAAGGGGGAAGCAGAAAGAGTCCAGGCGTCTGCAGTCTGGTACTCTACGGTACTCTTCGTGGTGCGCGCACGCTGGTGCGCACGGCCAGTTGTTTTTGTAGGCAATTGGGCACAGTAGGTGTGTTTTGGAGATTACTGAAAAAAAGAAAATCGAAATTCATGTAAATCCAAATAAATCCAATTAGGAATCCAAGAAGAGGGAAGCAGAAAGAGTCCAGGCGTCTGCAGTCTGGTACTCTACGGTACTCTTCTCGGTGCACTTTTATCCAGAACCTCTCCCAGCTCTGAAGACTACATGACCCTCAGAAAATCATCACTTTATCAGTCAAACACAGAAAGATCTGAGAATGAAAGGCTTTATGAGATATTTACGCTAATATGCGATGGGCATACTAATTTAAGAGAGATCCTAGCTTTTAATATAGGAGAACATTTCCTTGCACCAGAAATCATCGGATTAGCCAGATGAATAACTGCCTCTAAAGGTGCTAGTTTAGCTTGCGGATATCCCAACCAAATTCAATTTGAGACAAGACTAATGATTGAACTAAGACATGAAAGTCAACAGGAGAAACAGAAGGTTGTATGTGTCTCAGTGAAAACAAGTGACAATTGGCGGCTGTCACCAGAGGATTACTATGAGAAATAAAAGACAAATGAGAATCCAACAAAAACCCCTAAGATTTATCTGACGAAACAAACTCAAATAAGGCACCTAGAATGTTATCATCTGAAACCAGAAAATACTAAATGCTTGAGGATTGGTATAAGCAAACAAAAGGAATTCCCTCTTGGATAAAATAAATTTCAAGAAATGAGAAGCCATCTTGGCTTCGATTCTCAGCATACAATCATGTAGGCTTTATGTATCATCCTCAGAGGTGATTTTTATTATATTGAGCTGAGTTTCGACAGAATTCTGGTGGCTCTGGATACAGTAGTTGGCAACCAGATACCCCAACTACTCCTTGTAAAGACTGGAAATCATGGGTGACAAGATCAACCTCTGTGGTGCCCGAAACAGCACCCAAAATGGGGTATAGTAGACCCATTCTACAGAAGCCAACTACTAGCAATTTTCCAAAAGGAACGGAACTACTCAATGACCCACCGTTGATGACCATCCACTAGAACAAAAAACAAATGAGTACTGCATAGTCAAAAGTATCGAACGTCGCTGAGAGATCAAGCAGCACCCACAAACAGGTGCCCCAACATCCAGCACCCTATGAATATAATCACATATGTGAAAGTTAGCATTCACTCTACTCCAGCCCTGGTGAAAATCTCTTGGAAAAGTAGCAAAACATTGCTGATCTTCAAACCCATGAATCAATGGATCAGAAACTACTCTTTGTAAAAACATGCCTGAAAAAATTAAAGCAGCCACTGGGTAAGGTTAGTCAACAATCACGGTCTAAACTAGAATGTTTTAATAGAGGAGACACATTAGAACTTTAGGAGAATCTGGGAAGCACCCTTTACCATGTGAAATACTCACAAGTTGAAGAATAAAAGCAGGGAAAACAGCAACACACACCTTAAACTTTGAAAATGATCAAGGATCATCAGTAAAAAGTAGGCTTTATTTAGATATGATCGGCACAATTTGATTGCAATCAAAGATATCAAAAGATACGAGACTTCAGCAGTTTCACTCGACAACACTTACAACACAAAAACATGGTTAGAATCCGAGGACTTTCCTCCCAAATATCTACAGTTTTATTAGAAAATCACTGAGAAGATTGCTAGCATTTTGCTTTTTCATAACATTCAAAGAGATAAAAGAGCTTTAGGTTGATTTAGAGATGATTCAATAAGGATTGAACAATAACTTTGCTTCGCCATTTCAATATGTACTGAATAGCATGAATATGCTTGTCTTAATGTCATCACATTTTCTGCAGTGGAATTAGCAAACCCAGAGCGCTCCCATCGATCAATTAATTGCCACTCTAAATTGAGAAATGAAGTGCTTCGGTAGAAGGTTAACCTAAGTATTTCACCTGTAAATGTGCAAGTGAGTCCTCAACAAAATGAATATCTGAATTAAACTGAACAAAAACATAATTGGCTGCAAAAACGATTTGCATTTAGGAACATATATATTTGTGAAAATGTGTTTGCATGTTCGGGGTTGGCTCCAGCCCCATAACAGCTGGTGGGCTAAAATGTTGGCCCGAGGTCGGCATATCAGTGTGGGGTGTACTGGCGATAGTGAAATCTGACCAACCCCATCCATACGCGCTGCACAGGCCGGGGTCCAGCACTGTCATATCAGTATAGGTGATTTTGGGAGATTGCCGATTTCGTGACTTTTCCAATAATAGGAAGTTAGGACACAAGATGGGCATACCAGTCTGGGGTCTACTGGCGATAGTGACATTTGACCAACACCACCCATTCGCCCTGCACAGTGGTGGAACGGAGTCCTGCCCTGTGCTATCAGTATAGGCGATTTCAGGAGATTGATGATTTTGTGATTTTTCAAAAATAGGAAGCTATGAGACAATAAAACATATACAAGGCTATAACAGACCCTCACGCGGATGTCAACTACAGACCCATGCAGTGCCTAGCGATACCGCTATTACACACATATACAGTTACAGAAGCAGAGCTAGAAACTTCAGGGCAATGCACTCAAAAGTTGGAGGAAAAGTAAAATAGTTTTGTACACACATAAACGTGTTCCTATCAAAAATAGCAGCACCTCTATCAACATTTCCAACTCTATCATGATGAAAAACTGAAAAATGATTAGGGACAAGTAAATTGAAAATACGATGTGTATGGTCATGAAACCAAGTTTTATTAATAAAAGCAAAATCAACCCAAAAAGATGAAATGACCCCCCAAATAGCAGTAGTATCAAATATGGCCACCCCAGCATTAATCAACAGATTCTTAACTTACATGTGCACGTGCATTCAATATGAATAGGCGAGATAGGAACATTCAAGAGGTTATTCATATTCATGCACTTTTAGTGTTTCACACACATAATCCTTCTACAATCAGGGCACCAAAGAAGATCGGCTCCCCTCACGCCTGACCCAAGATGTCACCAGATGGTTGCCGATCAGCAAGAGAAGGTAGCAGAGACCAGGTGAGCTGCAAACTGCAAATCCCCTCACGTAGATGATGAACAAAGAGGCAGAGAAGCAAGTAATGTTGTGAACAATAGAGACTTGTGACCACAGTGATATAAACCAACAGAGAAACAGTCCTAGAATTCCAGAAACAGTCGTCTAAATTGTTGTCTTCGTTCATCTGTCTAACAGGCTGATCTGTTCTTCGACCACCTGACTGAAACCTGGGAATATTTCTGAAGTGGCAATTTCTATAGTAAGTTCAGATTGAATGGAGATATCTCTATTTATGGTTTCTACCTGGATGGATGATTCCTTAGTATTGAGGTTGTTACTGTTAACTCAGAACACTACTTCATCTTCTGGAGTATCACAGGTGACATCCCCAGCCCATGAGGGCACAGGGAGTACACCCTGATATTCACCCCTTTGTTTAGTATTGGGATACACTGGTCTGATATCCTCAGTATTTTTATAGCAGTCTTCAGGCATTTCACCAATGATAGGTTTTATTAAATCCTTGAAAAATGTTTGGAATTGACTGTTTTTTAAAAGAGGTGTCTTGAGACAGAATTACACTTTGGGCATAATTTCTGTTAAGCAATATTCGAATGGTGTAATTGATATCTGCTCATGGGGTCAGATATAAGGAAAGTCCTTGGTGCTTAAGAGTATTTTCTTTTTAAATAATAAAAGATTCTTCATTAACAAATGTTTGTCCTTTTCTAATTTTTATCAGCAAAGTATATTGTCATGTATTTCCAGTAATAAAATGGTAGCAATTGAACTGACCGAAATGCTTTCTTGAGATCATTGCAATCCATTGGGTTTACCCCAATACTGGACCAGAATCTGTTGTTTACATAATTCAAATTAATTGCTAATCAATGTAGTACATCTTCACCAATAACAAATCAGAAATTACATCTCTTACGATCATCAGTTATGATTTATTGTTTTAGCTCCAAATTTGATCTTCAACATAAGTTAGTTAGTAATAGTTAATCATATATCATATATTTTGAATCCATAGTATCAAGACTAGAGCCCTATGTATCTATCAGAATACATTTGGGAATCTTCTCATCTTTTCATAATTCTATAAGCAGTTTTCACGGATGAAGCTTATTTCTAGACTCAAACAGGCTTTTGAGAGAACCGGATCGTTACCTCCAGTAATTTGAAGGGGGAGAATAAGAAATGTCCTTTTCTTTGTATTGGTGATAGATTGCTCATGTTACCTCCTGAGCTATCTACTGGTTCACCTAGACCCTTGCTGGAGGTCTGCTGTAGTTAGAACCTCAATGTATTTCCATCCAAAGTGGAGAACCACTCATTATTTGTCAGAAGATTTATTTTTAATGGCTCAGTTGTAGTTTCTTTGCTATCAGCTTGTTCCTCTACAGATATTACAGCAATTTTAGGGACTTAAGTGTGTTGGAAATTAATTTCTATTCGGTCTGGATGCTTTTCAATCATGTGACAAGTATTATTATTATTATTATTATTATTATTATTATTATTATTATTATTATTATTATGGTATTTATTGAGTGCCGAACTAGCTTAGAGAAGCAACAGAGCGCTTTACAGAGGAATTCAACAGTACAGATGCACACAGAGTGCTTTTCAGTTAACAACATAACAGATATACAGCAGGGTAGAATACAGAGGGACACAGAGGAGGGCTACAGCTGTAGTGGGTGGTGGGAAGGACTGGGGTGGATGGCATCTAGCAAGTCAGGTGGCATGGGGGCGATGTGATTGCCTAGGTGCTGAGGAGAAGAGACTTCTTGAAGAGGTGGGTCTGGAGTTCTTTTCTGAATTATAGAAGCGTGGGAGCAAGTCTGATGCTGACGGGCAGGAGGTTCCATAGTCTTGTTTTGTTCAAACTGACATAATTGGCTCTTCTTTTTAATTTGATTAGGCAAACCATTTTAGTCGAGCGGTTCATGAGAAACCATATCAAAGGCGAACGCCTGCAAAGTAAATAGTTTCCCAATAAGAAGGTTTTGCCCTGAGAAGCCATGACATTAACTGGAGGGTGAGTGGATGTTGCCCTTTTTGGATTTACAGTTCAGTGCCTCCATCTACTGGAATCTCCTTTCCATCAAAGTTGTGTTCTCTTCCAAGGAGGCCTTTAAGGATAATGCAGTGATTTCCACCTCTTCCTTGATTTATTTATTTTGTTTATTGTGCATTTGTTAGGCGCTTATACAGTCAGTCAATTCTGTTTCTGCTTTTGTTATGGGTGTTCTGAGTGTAGGCAGGCACGCACTGAGGAAAGTGGGTGTCAGTTGTCCGGTAAATAAAGTTGGTGATGGGGTGTTTTACTGCAGACATTGTTTGGAGTTTTATAGGCCCCATGATCTTTGTATTTGGTATTCCTCAAATGCAAGTACTGGGATGAGGAAGAAGGACGTGGAGGTAATGCTTATATTACTTACCAGTAATCTGCAATACACCTGATTGTAATCTTCCTTGTCAAAGCACTTGCGACTTTCTCTGCTCTGGCTAGAACAAGTCTTCTCTTATGTGGTCTTGCCAGAGATTTCGAATGCGGTTGTTGGAACGATCCTGCTGAATATTCATCAGAATAGCCCATATGGGCTAGGTTGTCCAGCTTCTTTCCAGATTGCTGCTTGTTTTATTCATGTTGTCTCACTTTTAATTGCTTTAACAGTGCTCTGTGTGATCATATGTTTTCATAATTGGGATCCATATTTTCGTCCAAATACAGTGCATTTAGGCCATTTTGAAGTTGTTTTCCATATCTTGAAACCAATGGCTGTAATAAAGTGCTCTTTTCATGCTTTGTCAACCACGTTTTCCTATTCTGATGTAACTCTTAAGGCTGGTTATCCAGCCAGGCTCTTTCTTACTCTTGTGCAGTGGCGGCTATTGAATCTTTTGATTTGAAGGGGCACACATATTTCCCACATATGTGTGGGAGAAACTCAGCATAGCGAGGCAACACAAACCAATCAAGGAGTTTTCACTGGAGTTCTCCCCAAGAATATCTTTTCATTAAGGGGTGTATATGGTGCATTATACAACACAGCTTCTGTGAAAAATTGGGTAAAAAGCCAGACAGTTTGCAATCGGTTTTGTAAAGTATTCATGAGAACACCCAATAGATGCAATAGCAAGCTACCGGCAGTGTGCAGGAGTATTTCCAACCCATTTTAATGCTGCCTTTCCCCACAATATATGCCAGTATAAACAATATGTTTACATTGGCTGTGTCCATACATTTCCATGCTTGAAGCACCAAAATGCCAGCCTAGCCATGTAATAACAATTGTCATTCTTGCTTTATCAGAAATGCCCAGTGACAAATGCCATGTCACAGGAACACATTATAGCTTGAATGGGTGCACCAAAATATGGGAATCGAACCACGTAACAAGACTTATCAGGCTTGCTATTTCATAGATGCCCAGTCAAAAATTCCATGCCAAAGTAAGATGTTGTAGCTAAAGTGGCTGCACCCAAATGCCAGTCTAGCTATCTAATAAAACTTATACTGCTTGATTTACCATAGATGCCCAGTATAAAAATGTCATTACATTAATATCTGTACCACCACCCTTCTATCCCACCACAATCTGCACACAGGCCCACCAAAAAAACAAGTGTAAACACATCCAATCGTTCATTAACACACCCATTCACACAGCATTCGCTCACTCAATCACACATGCACCAATACACCATACATTCGCTCATTCACATGTGCTCCAAGCCACCCATACATCATACATTAGCTCCTTCACACACATAAACGTATACACACATACCAACATGCATACAACATGAGTATCTGTTTGTACCTTCAGCACCGAAGGCACTCTGGCTCCTGTACCCAAGAACAGAAACCAAGAAGCGCTCGTTCCTGAGCGCCTGAGCGGAAGTGCTCTGTCCGCAATCCCCCAGGTAGTCTGAGTGTTCAAGGATGTGCAGGAGCACCCCTCTACTGCACATTTAGAGCTATAGTTACCCAGTCTGCTTCCGCAATGGGCCAGGCAGGTGTAGGATAGCAAATCACCCACCTTGTATGGTTCATTGGACATGTGCAATTTGGAAAACTGAGCCAGATGGGTCGGCGCCCTGTAGTTCTCTGCCCTGGTTTAGGTTTATTCAAAAGGGTCTTGTAGGCCTGGATCTGGAGGTCTTCTGGTCGAACCCCAAAGGCCTGACTCCAGACTCCAAATAAGTGCTGAAAAAAGCAGGCCATGAGACGATTAACAAACACAGGCCTTTGAGCCCCACTCAGGCTGTATTGGGCCCGGCTATGCTCGGCATTGTAAATCGAACTGCACGATAGTACCCTGAAGCTGACTACATTCACAGCGAAGTGGAAATGCTCCAATGATACTCAGTGCAAGGTTTGTGGGGCTTCTTAGGAATCGATAACACATCTTTTATTGCTCTGTACGGGGTACAGAGGCTTGTGGGAATGTTATTTATTACCTCTTTTTAGGCTAATGAATGTTAGCTTGACCCGTGTAGCCGTCAGCCTCTGCAAAAACACTGATGACTTGAATGTAGTTTATTTTATTTCTAAATATGTTCTTTGGGCTTAGCTGAAAAGAAGGCGCTTTCTTGCATTTTTGTGATACATTTTATTTTACCAATGTAGCATGCATTTTAGTGGGATTTGTTTCTAATGTACCACATCTTATAATGAATTGTCGGCTTTATAATTGCTTTTTTAATATCTGTTTTATGGTGACAATGATTTTGTGATGCTTTTATGGTTTTAAAGCCGAATATACCTATGTATACCAGTTTATCTGTGATGTATGGCACACCGTGCACAGCAGTTACGTTTGTTGTTTACTATGCCATTTATGTACAATCAAAACAGGATCAGGGCTGATATGTGGGGATCTTTTGCATTGATGTATTGCTGCCGCCAAAGCCGAGCTTGGTGGTGGTCTTAGTGCAAGGGCACATGATGACATTCAGCAGCCTCCTGTTGATGTTCATATTTGACAATTAGACACACGGCTTCTCTTTCACCACCAGGCCAAAGAATGAAGAAAAGTCCAGGAAAGCAGCACACAAAAGCATTTCTTAATGCACACATGCATGTGAATCAGATGGGTCAGAGCATACATGTGATCTACTGTGGACAGACCTAGGCTAAAGCCTCCTTGGACTCAGTTCATGAATGCATTTTCACTGATCCAATCAATTATTTCCGAAAGTATGATGTGACTGAAGATTTTGTAGTCTATGTCAATTAAATTAGTAGGTCTGCAAGATGATGTCATGTTTGTGGCATATGTTTTGTACAAGGGAATTATGATGGAATTTAGCCAACATTCATGAAATGTTCCATAAGCAGCAAAAAGGAGAAAGATGGCTTGTAACAGTTGAACCCACCGCACTTTGGGATACTGAAAGGTTCAACTCGGATGAGTCTCAGCCCAAGTGATTTACCCATGGTAAAATGATGTATGGCTTCACTGATTATTTTGTGAACAAAAATGGATATAACTTGAAGTGAGAGCTTTTCGTACCAAAAGGCCCTTGATCTCAGTATTTAATTAATACTACGATATTGCTTGACCAGGGTGTTCCTCTGTGGTGTTTAAACTGATAATTCTGACAACATGACTTCTGCTCAGCAGGAGTATAAGACTGAGCAGTGGCTAAGCCCCCACACTTCTACAAACCAACAGTGATCACAATCATAAAGTAAAACAGGCAGAGCTTAGAAATACACCTCCTCGCCTGATCCGAGGGAAGGTTATACCCTCAGAAGGGGTGTGAATGTGAACCAGTAGCAACCCAAACAGCAAAGTACAACAGTCCAAAAAATGTTCATTGAAGGCTCTATAAAAATATCTAAGATATTTTAGATTAGTGGGTTTGATGCAATTACTGTGCGCTAGTGACCATTCGGTAATATAAAGGAAATTAGAAATTTTGATCGGGCAGCAAGGATTCCAAAACAAAAACCCACCCACTAGGGTTTGAAATATGAGAACAAGTGAATTGAGTTTTGGAATAGTAGCTTGCGCTCTGGATACACTTGTTACAGATAATCTATGTCTTCTTATGATACGTTATCCACAAAACACATTTGTTAAACGTTATATGCGTTATTTAAAGAACACATTTTTCTTGGCACAAGTAGCCAAATTTATTCCATGTCAAGTGCAGCCAACACGTGTTTCGACCACCTGGTCATTCTCAAGGCCTATTTCTGACCTTTCAGATACCTTTATCTGAAGGACAGTCTCGTCCCATGCAAAAATTGAAATTAGCTCCTATTGAAGTATCAAATTATTCGATTCAATTCGTAGCACAAGTTTCCACTTGCACTTGGTGTGAATTCCTTGTATGTTCAATATATTAATAAGGCAAATTCACTGTTAAATACAAAAACAGACGTGAATTATTCTGCAATATTCCAAAAGTATCTGTGGTCATTCAGTGCGCTTCAAATCACTGGGATAGATCCCAAAAAGAACAAATAGCATCTGTGAAAAGGTCTGGAAAGGAATATATATACTTAAAAAAAAAGATATACTTTAATTAAACACACCAATGCACAAATAAATATAAAAACATGATAAAGATCCACCACTGTAATGAAAAGACATGGAAATGCAGAATGTAATGGTATGGCACTCTGGGGTTTCAACCAGGAGAAAAACAGGCAAGGAATGCAATAAGGAATTCAAAAAGGATATGCCTTTAAGTGGAAAAGGTGCAAAAGGTACTTAGCCAGTCTCTAGGTCTTCAAACTTTGGGCCAGGGGGACAGGGTCAGTTCTAAGTTACTTAATCTAATTTTTGGTGGTTCAACAGTATCAAAACAGAATTTGAGCTGTACTGCAGTGCATGTTGAACCAGGTGCAGGTGCGGCAAGTTCTGCTGGCTCAAGCAGCGGGCTGGCGTCTAGTTGGTTTGAAGTGGGAGCTCGGTGCAGTCCAGTGTGGCGTCCACGTTGTGCAGTTCGAATGGTTCTCCCAGGGCCAGATAGAAGATAGAGTCAGTTCGAGACATTGGTAATCGCTGGTTCAGGTCCGCGAGTGACACAATGCTCCAGCGGTTCAAGTCAAGGTCTGTTGGTCTAATGTCGTGACCTTGGGTTTCCAATGCAGGGTTTGAATAGGCAGTGATTCAAATTGGTCTGCAGCAATGAGCAGGTTGTTTGAGCCAAACAGGTAATGTACTCTTCTTGGCACAATGCAGAAGTGGACTACTTCAACAAGGGGAGGACTGGTAACATTTGGATTTGGGGGCAAGTATAATATTCTGGCCCACAATGCAGCAGCCCCAACTTCCACAAGTAAACTCCATACCAACCTCTTCCCCCTCCCACACATTATCAAGTATTTCCAGTATACAGTAATGGCATTTATTTCCTTTTCTTCAACATAATTTACAGTTTGTGGTTTCTTAGAGACTCGGACCCCAAGAAACTCTCCCACATACCAAACATAGCAAAATGATTTCATTAGGATAATATAATTGGTGAAATGGGAAAGTTGGTATTTGAGCCTCTTGTCCCAGTTTGCAAGTCAACAGCAGGCTACATCTCTTCCCATCTAATCCCATTCCATCTATAGCTTTATACCAATGAGAAGAGGTGGTGAAACTAGAGAATTCATTGGTGGAGCCGAGCCATTTCTTCGCTCTCAGAGCCAAATATGAGCTAGCACAGTGAAAAAACATAGCTGGCTTCCTGCCTCCTGTGGTAGGTCAGAAGGAGGAGCCAGACTAATAGGTGCAATTTTCAAGAGGTTTATTGGAAAATAAAGAAAAACGCATAACTTTCCCTATCCTAATGGTTTCCCTACCTAACACAACTAAACTACAGTGCCCGTCATCAAAGTCCACAATCAAAAGTCTGTCCTCTGTACAAAACTAACCTAGGCTGACCCTACCACTATTACTAGACAACCAAAAGACCAGGAAAATGTCTCCCTTCTCCAAGATTGTGTTTCAAGTTCTCCACAATATGGGTCCTTCAGATAGCTTTTTGCCATCTCTTGTAATAAGTCCTTCAGCTCCTTCAAGAGGCTTTTCCAGGCCCTTTACTATTGGTTCCCTTGACTCTTCAAATTACTCTCTGGGTTTTCTTTGATTCTTGACTGAGTCTCAGAATAAGGGTTATGTCTCACAAACCTAATCTCTTCTTTAGTATGAACAAGTATATGCTCAGAGCAACTCACTTTCCTTTGGTTATTTAGCTTCTCACTGAAATGAGTAGCTGAAGTCCATATTTGACTCTTGTTCTTCTTATGATCTGGCCATTCACTGGGACTAGTATGATGAGTCCCTGAGTGATTCTCACTCTTCTTTTGATCTGGCCATTCACTGGGACGAGTATGATGAGTCCCTGAGTGATTCTCACTCTTCTTATGATTTTGCCACTCACTGGGACGAGTATGATAAGTCCCTCAGTGATTCCCACTCTTCTTATGATTTTGCCACTTATTGGGATGAGTGGGCTCTCTCCAATCCTTATGTTCAGATTTTCTCTGTACTTCTACAAATGTATCGCACATGCCCTGCGCCCGAGTCTCCCGCTCTCCCCGCTACCTTTGTTGCACTGGGGCTGCGTCACCGGGTTGGCATCTGACTCTTTTCAGTCTTCGGTCAGGACGGCTTTTCGATCTGCACACTAGACTTCATTGGACACACTTCCATGTATGTTTGTGGTTTTGTTAGACACACCTCTGTGTCTGTTAGTGGCATCAGCGAGTAGAGGGTATGGGTTTCTTGGTTCTCTCTCGCCACCACGCAATTCTCTTTCCTTCGCTTTCGATTTCCTCTGCTGGTAAACAGACCTTCCTGTGTCTGTCTTCAGTCTGCTTTAGGTTAAGCACCTTCGGATTGAGGCGTCTGCTCACCCCTTTGTGCATGTATCTCCTGGGAATAATAACTGTGGAGCCAACTTCCTCTAGTTGGTTTCCTACTGCAGGCACTTCTTCTCTCACGCCACCTGTAGCCAGGTGAAGCCATGTTCTCCCTGAGTCACCAGCTGGTTTGTAATTTCCGGGTCTTGTTCAGACATTTGCTTGTTCCTCCCACTTTTATTATGCAACGCTGGGGCTTCCCCATATTCTCAGGATAGTCCTTCCTTTGTGTTGGAGTTGTACTCTGCATAGCTCCTTTATGTTTCTTTTTTCTTAGCACTTGACAGCCATTATCACTCCTTTGTTCTTACTTTTCACAGTACCAGGCAGATACTTTTCTTCTCTCGTTACATTACAAGAACACATGTAAGAGGAGTCTGGTCATCTGTCAACTGATAGGGTTGGACTGGATGTTTGAGGATAGTGAAAAGGGAGTTGATCATCGAAAAGGAAGTCTTAATTCCCAAGAGGGGAGTCTTTCCCGTTTACTGCCACAACTAGGCAGAATGTTGCATAGCAGGCTCACCACCCTAGCCTCACAAGGAAAGGATCCACATTGGGAAGAAGTGACTGAATCACACAATTCATCACACTCTCCTACCCACAACACACAACCTATTCCAGTACTCTGTCTAGCCCCTCTACCAACCCCCACAAGATCATTTTTCCTCCCAACTAGTATACATTACGTAAATGGTTACAATTATAATTATTTATGGAATAACACTATAGAATATAAACTCATATGAGTGAGACTTTCTCTACAGATAGTTAAGGATTCTTAACTTGGGTGCAATCCTTCCTTGCAAGCCGCACAATGAGAGTCTTCTCCACCCTAGCAGCTGCTGACCCCATACAAGTATCTTGTATGGGGTCAGCAAGGATCATGTGTATCTCCTACCATGTACAATATCTTTACTAAGCCCTTGTTCGACAAGTTGGACAGATTGGGTGTCACTTACACCAACTATGCTGATGACACTCAAATCCTTATCCCCCTTTCGGGTAACTTCTTGGAAGACTCGGCCTTAGTTAATAAGATATATCTCCTCATTCAGGCATGGATGGCATCCCATGGCCTCTGCTTGAATGACGATAAAACAGAGTTATTGATCTTAGGCTCAGAGACAGTCATAAAAAAACTTGACCCCAGCTACGCCTCATTCAACATTGACAACAATGTCATCAAAGTGATGCCGGCCGTTAAAACCCTTGGGTCCTATCTCGACTCGGCACTTACCTTCAAGAAGCAAACTAACTCTCTAGCTTATTCTACAGCTTATACGTGCAATTTGATCCGAGCCTGCAGACCATTCCTTTCTGAGACCAGCTGCATTACACTAGCCAATGCACTTATTCTATCCAGACTGGATTATTGCAATGCTTTATATGCTGGATCCAATAAGTACATCATTGATAAACTGCAAAGACTCGAAAGTAATGTACTTAGAGCAGCCTTAAACATCCCGAACAGAGAGCATATCTCTGCATTCAGAAGAAATGCCCACTGGCTTAAAATTAAGGACAGAATCTCCCTCAAAACCCTCTCTCTCACATCCAAATGCCTCAATAAT
Source organism: Ambystoma mexicanum (assembly GCF_040938575.1). Classification (NCBI taxonomy): domain Eukaryota; kingdom Metazoa; phylum Chordata; class Amphibia; order Caudata; family Ambystomatidae; genus Ambystoma; species Ambystoma mexicanum. The sequence continues at coordinate 598,881,214 of NC_090941.1, read as the reverse complement.
ATAGCACCACCCTACCTTGTAGAAAGAGTTAAAAAAAGAACCTCTGACCGACCGACGAGAACGTCTAATGCCTACACTCTAGAGGTTCATAGATACAAACGGATCACAACCGGCGGTTCTAGCTTTCTGGTATTGGCCGCTCAATCATGGAATGGACTCCCACTAGATCTTAGAATTGACCAATCTTACTCTGCATTTAGACGGAAACTCCTCACCTGTCTATGAACAAATGACTCCTAAAACGATCCAACTATCCAAACCTGCTGACACTTCTGACCTCTCACCCTATTCGTTCTTGAATGACATCCAAGAACTGCTACGCTAATCACTACCAACTGTATACCCTTGGCATCCACTTGCATATACCCTGGTCTCTTTTGGCACCATTTGGTCACTGCTAACTTATGGTTGCACTCTAGCTATCACTGTTTGTAACTGCTTAAGGCACATTGTATGTACCTACCTACCTATGTAACTGAGTATCCTATGTATTCGTATGCTCTGTAACTAAGCTTCCTAAGTATACTTGTATTGCTTGCGCCCAGCTACCTGAGGGATTTGGTTTGCGCTATACTAAATAAATAAACAAACAAACAAGGAAAATATGGCACAGTGATGAAAAGTGATTTGCTCAGGATCACATAATGGGTGAAGTTTGTACAGTGGGGATTTGTGCCCTGGCTTCTCATTTCAGTTTCCATTTTGGAGTGCAGGGAAGACTTTATCTTCCCCTATTCCATCTTTAGTGTTAGAAACAACAAAGTGTTTTTTGCAAATGTATTCAAGGGCTAAATAAGTGCACTGTTGAATAAATCTAGCTTTCCATGGAGCAATGTATCTATAAGTGAGAAGTCTATTAATTGTCTGTATCCTGAGGCAGATAAATATGAGAGTACACCCAATTGTGCACACTAAGATTATAATTATTTTTTAAACACACTATAACTATAATGTTAACAACCAGATTAATGTGCATCTGTGACACTCCCCTCTTGATTTATTTAAGAAAAATAAAGAGTCTTATCCTCAAAACACATGGTTCTCTAAACGGAAGTACTACTCATTTTTCAGTGTATATATTTTTTACTGGATTGCCAACACGTGTTTTGACCTCTATTCATAAGGTCTTCTTCAGGGATTTTAGTACAATCAGTTGGTCAGGTTTCAGTGTCTACCTGACAATATGAATGATGACACATTTTCCTTTAGATGCTTGTGGGGGTGATCAGTATCCTTATGAGCTTGACCCCCCTTAGACCAGTGGACCGTGGCCTGGCGGGTGGGGGTTGGGGGATAATGGGCAGGTTAGTGGAGATTGATGGGCACATGAGCTGGGGCCTGCTCCGCTCTCACACAGTACAATGAGCTCATCTGGTACGAGGCGATACGAAACATTTGCAACAATAAATGGCTGGACTTCTGTGAGAACAAGGCTCGTGCGGAGCTGACAGGGGGTGGCAGTGGTTTGGGCTGTCTGTGCGAGTTGCTGGGGAAGGGAGAGCTGAAGTTACATATTGATCATTTTTGGGCCTAGTAAAAGATGGCATTTGGTGTAACACAAAAATGGAGTCTCTAGGCGTATCAATTGGTTTGGTTATTTGTATGATGGCTACTGTTAGTTCATGTAATGCCACCTCTCCCCCAACATGTTCAAGAAGATCTTTTTGAAAAGTATATTCCTGGACTTGAAGCATGGAAAGATTATTGATTGCCGGATTCCAATGTCAAATCTGTCACTTTCGCTTTCACTGTGTAAACTCTTAGCATCATATCATTAGGATAAACTATGTATTTTCTCCCAAAATCAAATAGGCACCCCAGCATCTAGGTCACTCATGATGTTTGTATTGCAATGTCTGGAACTATTTGATTTAAATATAAAATAGATCCCTAAATATTCAAAGTGGTCAGATTAATTGGTTTGTTTCCTACTGAAAAGGTAGACAGCTTAATTTCCTTGTTACCTACTCTGCTTGCCATAACTGCTGACTTTGACACATTTATCAAAAGGTAAAGATTTTCCAGAAACTCACTGTACGTAGTAACCCAGGACTGGAGTGATCTAGGGGTTCTGGCAAGTATGAACTGCATAAGTAAAAACCTGGATAAGCATGCCACCACCATCAGCCTTACTGCCAAGTAATTATTATTATTATTTTTTAAAAAAAATATTTGGATTTATAAAGCGCCCACGGCCCGGGGGCATCATGGCGCTGTTACAAGGAAGTTTACTTGCAGATACAGTTGTTTATACATAGACAATACATTTCTGGGTCTAGAGCAGTCATGTCTATACAGGGTACAGTTGTTTATACATAGACGTACATCTCTGGGTCTAGCGAGGTCATGTCTATACAGCGTATAGTCATATCTATACAGGGATAGGTTTGCATAGCGGTTTAGTAGGCATAATATTCTTGAGATAGATTAGTATACAGAGTACAGGATAGTATGCAGTATTGATAACTAAGACATTCTCTAAGTCCGTGAGCCATAGTGGCATATGTTCATTAGAGTGTTATTGGAAAAGTTGTGTTTTGAGGGCCTTACGGAAGGTGGTGATGGAGGGTTCTTTTCTGAGGGCCGGGGGTAGAGTGTTCCAGCTCTTGGGTGCGAGCACCGTGAAGCTGGATCCGCCAGCTTTTTGTCTTTTGAAGGTCGGGACGGGGAGTCGGTTGCAGTGTTAGGTGCGTCTGGGTCTGGTGGAGCTGTCTCTGTGGATGGCTTCTGAGAGGTATGGTGGTGCTGTTAGCGCGAGGCAGGCGTGGGTGATGGAGAGTGCTTTGAAGAGTATACGCTCTCTAACAGGAAGCCAATGAGCGTTTCTTCTTGCTTGGGATATGTGCTCTCTATTAGGGATGCTGAGGGCTGCCCTTAGAGCGTTGTTTTGTGTGGTTTGAAGTTTTTTTAGGTTTTTTGTGGAGGTGCCTAGAAATAGGACGTTGCAGTAGTCAAGCTTAGCTCCTACTGTGGCTCTTGCGATGGCAAGGTGGTTTTTGGGGGAGAGGTAGGGCTTGACAGCATATATGACCTTGGTCGCTAGGGCTGCGGAGGATGCAATAGCATTGACTTGGCGGGACATGAAGAACGAGGCATCTAGGTATACTCCTAGGGTTTTAGCCGCGGCTGAGGTGGTGATGTTTGTGTTGTCTATGTTGAAGGAGGCGTATTTACTGTCAAGTTTGCTGAGGACTTGTTTGGGGCCTACTATGAGTATTTCTGTCTTGTCTCCGTTGAGACAGAGTCCGTTTACTGCCAACCATGCCTGGATAATGGCGTAGATCTTGTTGAGGGTGGCTGCGTCCTGATCGTAAGAGCCAGTGAGGAGGGGGAGGACCTGAGCATAGTTGGTGTAGGCTATGTTGTGATCATCGAGGTCGTTGAAGAGGGGGAGAGTGAAAATGTTATAGAGGGTGGGAGAGGTGCACGATCCCTGTGGGACTCCGCAGTGGATGGGAGTGGGGGATGCACTGTCCTGATCGGAGAAGACTCTCATGAGCCTGTCTTCGAGGAAGGATGTGAACCAGGTGGTGGCTTGTTGGGAGAATTGTGCTGCCTTTTTGAGGTGTTTGCATAGTATCTTATGGTCTATGAGGTCGAATGCGGCAGATAGGTCGAGGAATAGGAGTAGAGCAGGCTTGCCCTGGTCCATGGTTTGTTGGAGCTGTATCTTTAAGTCAAGTAAGGCTGTCTCGGTTCCATGGCGAGGCCGGAAACCAGATTGTCTTTTACCTAGGATGTTGTTGGTTTCCAGGTGTTGTTGGATCTGTAAGTAAGCTGCTTTGTTTGATATTTTTAGCAGGAAAGGTACGGTTGTTATGGGTCTGTAGTTGTTGGGTTGATCAGGGTCATGCGTGGGTTTTTTCAGAAGCGGACATATCCAAGATTCCTTAAGGGAGGGTGGTATGACTCCCGGGGAAAGGGACGCGTTGATGAAGGCTGTTAGGAATGGGGCTAGGGGTTCAGCGCATTCTTTGATCAGTGATGCTGGGCAGGTGTCGCCCTTGCAAGAGGAGGGTTTAATGTTTTTCTTGAGCGCTATGACTTCTGATTCGGTCACATCATGGAAGGAGAGTGGAGGGTAGTTGTTAGCGTGATTGTTGTTTTGATTTTTGGCTTTGGGGGGAGAGTTGGTTGTGGGGATGGCTTTGCGGCGGGTTTTTATCTTTTCTTGTAGAGTCTTAAGTTGGTTTAACATGGCCGTTTGGATGGAGTTGCACCAGGCTTGGTCTTTGACTGTTTCTTGGGTGTTAGTTGGCAGGGATGCCAGTTCTTTGTAGATTGTGAATAGTTCCTTGGATTCTGATTTGGCATTGTCTGTTCTGGAGTTATAGGAGGCTGATTTGGCAGTGGTAATTTCTTTTTTGTACTGGGAGGCGGGAGAGGGGTGAGATTTCCACAGGGAGAGGGCTTCTCTTTTTTTGGCTCTGAGGTTGAGTAGCTCTTGAGAGAACCATGAGCTGGCATGTTTTTTGTTTTTGGCTTTTTTAGGCAGGAGGGGAGCGATGGAGTCTATGGCTGAGGTAATGGTTTTTTTTGTAGAGGTCTGCTAATTCTACTGGGTTAGAGGAGAAGGGTGGTCTAAATGCTGTAGCCGCTTCTAGGATGGGAATGAGTCTTTCTTTAGTAAGTTGTCTGGAGGACCTGGCCAGGGCTGGCGGGCAGGGTTTAGTGGGTTGAGGCTTGATTCCTGTGGGGATGTAGAAATGTATTAGGTGGTGGTCAGTCCACGGGCATGGGGTGTTGGAGCTGATATCGACGGAGCAGTTGTGGTCAGCTATCCAGTCAAGGGTGCGACCTTTGTTGTGTGTGGGATTGGTTACTCTGTGGGTAAAACCCATGTCAAGGAGGGATTTGTTCAGGGTTTTGCTTTGCTTATCTTTGGGGTCGTTTAGTCCTAGGTTGAGGTTGCCTAGGATTATGGCTCTGGTGTTGGTTTTCAGGTTGTCTCCAGCTAGATGGAGAAGGTTGGCTTGGAAGTCTAGAGGTGGGCTGGGGAGGCGGTAGATAATGTGAAGGGTGATGGTGTCATTCGGTGAGAGGGCCAGTTTGACTGTGTGTGAGTCTGTGTGGTCATCGATAGTGGCGTTGATTAATCTGACAGCGATAGTGTCTCTTGTGATGAGGGCTACTCCACCGCCTTTGCTGGAGGTTCTGTCTTTTTGAAACGAGTATACAGGAGGAAGGGAGAGGTTGATGGAAGGGCCTGAGGCGGCATGGAGCCAGGTTTCGGTGAGTGCAAGAATGTCAAGGTCGAGGTTAGTGATTAGGTCATGGATTTCGGTTGCATGAGCAGGAAGGGAGCGTGCGTTGATCAGAGCGCAGTTGAGTTGAGTGTTTGGGAGTTTTGGTTTGTTTGTGTGTGAGGGTGTGTGGTGTGAGGGTGTGAGGTGTGAGGGGGGTGAGTGTGATAGGCATGAGTGTGGGAGTGTGGGCGTGGGTGGTGCGTGTGCTGAGGAGTAGGTTTCTGAGGTAGGTGGGCCTGGGGAGTGTGGTGGGTATGGTGGTAGGTGAAGGAGGAGAGTAGCTCGAGGGAGTGAGGTTGAGTTAGGTGGTCGGGTGGGGGTGTGCCGGGGCGAACTTGTGTGGAGCGGGTGGGGGGCATGCGAATGGGGGCAGGAAGAGTGTGGGAGGTATGCTGATAGGCATGTTGCAGAGGCTTTTAGATAGGCGAGCAGGGCAGAATCATAATAGCTAGGTAGGGCAACAGGCAATAGGCAACAGGCATGTAGCACAGGGCAGATTCGAAATGTCTAGGTAGGGCAACAGGCAATAGGCAACAGGCATGTAGCACAGGGCAGATTCGAAATTGCTAGGTAGGGCAACAATCAATAGGCAACAGGCACGTAGCACAGGGCAGATTCGAAATTGCTAGGTAGGGCAACAGGAAATAGGCAACAGGCATGTAGAACAGGGCAGATTCGAAATTGCACGGTAGGGCAACAGGCAACAGGCAACAGGCATGTAGCACAGGGCAGATTCGAAATTGCTAGGTAGAGCAACAGGCAATAGGCAACAGGCATGTTCCCATTAATATAGAGAAAGACTCATAGGGGAGTAAGACACAGCTCTGCTTCACACTAGTAAGGAAAGGAAACCAAGAAGTACAGTGCCCTTCTCAATCCAATTCCACACAAGCTTTGGAACCTTGATGCAAAAGTACAAGTATGCTCACAAGGTCTTCTGGACAATTCAAGTTCCTTAAACATTGCCAGAATGTTTCCTTGTTTACTTTCTCGAAGGCCATTGTCAAGTCCATGAAGGCACTGTACACATTGTTTTCATAAACAGGGCATTTGATATAATTAAATACAGATTTAAAGCTTGCTCATGCATACGCACACCTTCTCCGAACCCCAATTGTATACTTGATAAAATGTTAACAGCATCAACCCATGGATGCATCCTAGTTAGAACAACTCTCCTGAAGGTTTTAAATTCGGAATCCAATAGCGAAAGTAGTCCATATGCTACTAATCAATCCCGCATGCCATGTTTTATAAATTGGGTAAATAATGGCACACTTCCAAGATGTTGGGAGCTATCCTTCTTCAAGCATACAATTAATGATACTGGGCAAAAGAAAGGCCCAGACATCTTGTAAGCTCCTGAAAAGGTATGTAGGAATATCATCAGGCCAAGCACCTCTGTTGCAGGCCTATTTAGGTATGGTTCTGAGGATTTCTGACTCTGTGAATCGTATTCCCACACCTTTAACATCTGATGATATCAATGAGCCCCCACCACCCATCATGTCAGACTGAGCGGAATTTCCATTATCATTGTTAATATAAAATGTAGAAAAGTGAAGAATCCATTCAGATTCTAGAACATAAGTTTAAATCTGATTGCAGTTACTCATATGTCTAGGGCCATAGCTTACCAGTTCCTAAAATCTTCTGGAGTTTGCTTGGGAAGCTGCAACACTTAGTTTCTCCCAAGCAAAGGCATCCAGTTTTTGCCACCAGATTCATGTTCTCACAAATTATGTTGTTTGTATCATAATTCGGCATAGGAGCCTTACTAGTTATCATCCTGCTATCTCTCTGTAGAGCAAGGAAATGCATATTGACATTCTTGAAGTTAAAGGGACTTTCCATGTAGGTACCTGAGAAATCAGTGTTATCCAAAACCCGATGACCACCAATTTAGGCTATAGAAACTGCTGCCCCCTGGAATGTTGATTAATTTGGTGGGTACCCTATCCACTGGATATTTCTATTTGTAAAGCCTCTGAATGCGCCAGTTGAATCCTGAGTGAAATTTGTGAGTGCTTAAGAAACAAACTAGCAGACCCTATTTTTAAGTTGTATAGCTCAGCATCCCCGCTCATGAGGCAGAAATTGACAGCGTTCTTTGTTTCAGTTTAACGTCCTGCCTGTTAACTAGCAGTTTTTCAGATGTGTATGTGCACGTCCTAACAGATCCAACTTTCGACTTCTGGCTGCGTATGCAGCCCCAGGGGTGTTGCTAGGTCTGGAAAAGTTCTGGGGCTAAGCAAATGTCGGGACTGTCGGGACTTGGGGCTAGCTAGCCTTTTGGTTGTAGCCCCTGATCTTCTATACGGGGCTACAACCAAAGGACCAGGTGCTATAGCCCCCTCAGGCCCCCCTAGCAACCCTCTGTGCTACCCTTTTGATAATGCCACTGTTCTCACCATCCAGTGCAGTAGATTCATGAAAGCCGGCCATATCCTTGTAGAAAGTTCTGACCATATGTTGAGAATCTATGGCATCACTGCTGTGGTTTAGAAGCAGCTCTATATAGGACTTGTAAGCGTACCAGTTGCTATATTGGGATATCAAAGAGTCCCTGGGCGTCACATCTGCTGATTGAACATGGGGTAGGGCACTGGTGCCACTCATACCCATCCTCGATATTTGCCTTTGTGATCTTGCATGTTAGGAATAACAGGGCTGTTGTATAGGTTCAGGTAAGAGTTGATCCTGCTTTAAAGAACTCCTGAAGGCCGTGTCTGTGAAGCCAGTGGTGAGACTTCCAAAAAGTAGCTGTTTTCTACACTCGCTTGTGTGGGGGTATCTGGAAAATATCAAGTTCAGACTTGGCACAGATGTGCGATGTATAAATACCATGTTTAGAGGGAAGCCATGTTGTTTGAGAACTCTTCGCAACTGTGATGGTGCTCAGGTCTTTCTACTTTCATAGGGTCTCAGGGCCCCTTCAGGGATTTGACTTTCTTTTGCTTTTAAGGGGGTTTTACATACATAGATCAGGCAAGCCCTTGCTGTTCAGTTTGTTGTGCCCTTTTAGTTATATGATCATACAGTGCTCCAGACACAGAGTCCATCACGTCGGTCACAATGTTCTAAGCATCAGCTGTCACATGAAGCTTGGCCAATTGTAACCTCCTTCTCAAGAACGGCATTGCTCTTCTGAATAAGCTTTTAAGTATACCACCCAAACCAGATCCATACATGAGCGGCCCCGCCATGGACAAGTTGACGCTATCAAAATGGTGTTACAAAATGGTCTTTACACACCAGCACATATTCTTTTTTTGATATTCTGAATATTCATAATCGCTTTGTTAAAACCCTTAATCGGCATGTTTCTCAGCAGGGGCGTGTAACGCTCACTCCCCCTCAGAGATACTAAAATGTCACAGTACAGAAAAAGAGTGTAGAATCCCCGTTAATATCTGTGCAGGTTTTATTGTGAGTATTATATTAATCTATATTCTGTACTGCTCCAAAAAACCCTTTTCAAGTACAGTAGGATTTGCTATCGGAATCGGGGGTTATAAGAAATGTTTCCCTTGAATAGCTGTCTAGAGTCCGTTTTATATTGCTATGCATCTCGATGTTTACAAGCGTCTTGTTGAGGCTCTTTATGACATTGGATACACTCTCGTAATACCAGTGAGGGAATAAGCTGCATACTATTTCCGCAGGATTTTTACAGCTGATTGGGAATTCTGCTTTGCTTCTGGAAAAAGTGTTCCAGGTATGCAGGATACTGTACCCGAAATCTAAAGGTTTTGTCATTTTTATGATGTAAATAGATATGCGATTGTTTGGAAACGGTCCCTGGAGGCATTTAATAGTAAGGTGATATAAAAAGATGTTTTTTCCATTTAAAAGGTTTTTCCCCTTTGCCTGGACTCCCGCTTGTAGGTCCTTTAGGGAGCTAGCAAAAATCGAAGTCTGCATTTCAACCCTCTCATTTAACCAGGTATTCCTTCTTAGATCCTCTAGCCCTCATTGCAATAATCTTTACCACACTGTACACTGTATGGTGATCATTCTTTATTCTCGGCAACTCCTCCATATAAACCTTGTTTTTACGGCCCTTCAGACGGGTACTCTCTTCTAGACATGTACTTCATCTAATGTTAACAACTCTGTCGTATAAGTTTGCTGGTTCCCTTGGTAAATGCACATCGAAGCTTTGAGATCTGTACCTTGTTTCCCCTTCTTAAATAACATTTTAGACTTGTTCGAGCTTCATCTCCCTGGGTAAATGTTCTGCCACAGTGTAAAGGCAGTGGCCGAAGTGTATGAAAAGAACTAGTGGAACTATGTTCCCTGTTGGCCTTCCCTGCTCCCCACAAACCCCATTGCCACACACCCCACAGCCCCCCCACACAATGCAAACTCAAAAACAAAGGCACCTGCTGTTTAAGGGAAGGGTCAGTGCAGTGCACTGAAAGTGCAAGTTTCAACTGGTTCCTACAATTTTATTTTAAAATGAAACCATTTTGGACCGGTTTCTTTTTTTAAATAATAGTATAGGAACAGTAAAACTCAATTAAAATAAGAAAGGGAGCACTGCTCCCAGCTGCTCCTGCCCACTTCGACCACTGCGTAAAGGCGTTATCCTGGGGTCACCTGCTGAGGGGCCATTTTGATAGAACTGTGGTATTGAGTGTTATGTGTACTTATATGCATCTGTAAGACGTCTTTTAACCTATAGCTATTGCTCCCACTAAAATAACGCCATAACACGATTGTTAATGCTCCATTAAAGCGTTCAACTATAGAGGCCTTGACATCAGTATGTGTCTCTATGTCCAATTTCTTTAGCAAGGCTCTAAATGACTTGTTCAAAAACTATTTACCAGCATCGATCTGTAGTTTTAAGGTTTTCCGTCCCTGTTTGAAAATTAATTGGAAAGCGTTAGTCACAGTGATACCCATCTTGTCTGTCCGAGTCTCTGCAAAAGCCTATTTGGGTAAGACATCTATGAGTCAGTACATATTTACAGCCGTCGTTATGCTTTGATAATTTGCTCAAATAAATTAATTCTGCTTGAAATTGACGATTTAAATGTCCAATTATTGTCACCCTGAGGGGGTATTGCCTTGCAACCAGTTTATGCTGCATGCAAGAATTCTCCACTGATAACCATTCTATCAAATTCTCTCTTTTGATCTTATAATCAATGGCCCAGCTGCTTTATAAAGGGGAGCCATGCCCCTGTAGCTACCACTAGCTCTCCATCATAGAAGATTTTATGTAACAGCTCGTCCGACATGATCCTGTCCCCAGCACCAGATCCACAACAGACGTTTCGCACGTAAAGACTTTTATTTTTTATTACATTTTCTCATAAGTAGGCTAGTTTGCATTTTATAGAAATCAGGGTTACAATTTGTGCTGGATGCTGTGCCGTATTTTTGTCAGTTTTATAAAAGATCCCCCTTTCACACCTTTTCTAGGCCTGGCTAAAAGATACGCTAGTCGCATTCAACAGATTGTAAAATTGACACCAGTACAACAAATTTCCTTTAATACAGAAATAGGACCGGTATAGCTGGACAAACACCGCTTCTAGACGTACGTACGGTTCCAGCACCAGCGAATGCATGCTTTTCTTATGCTCAGTCCATTAACCATCGTTGACATGGTACTTACACCTGTTACAGATACACTCATGTTCTTGGCAGTTCTCAAAATTAGCAAAGTCTGTTTTCAGAAGAGGTATTTTTCTTTAATCAGACAACACAGAACCGACCAACCCCTGATGAGGCCTAATGTCTGAAAAACCATGTATTCACTTTCAGGGTTTTAAACATCTGTTGCGCATCTTGTTAGTTAAGTAATAATTGGTTCATGACTAGATCTGACTTGTAGAATGTCAATTTGATAGCCCGGATCTCAGATGCACCATACCTCTCTGAAGGCCTTGCTTAAAGTTTTAACTGTAGCTGGGTTGAAGACGGAGGTCTAAGTATGTCCCTCATGATCCCACACGACTCTCAGCCTGAAGACTGACAAACGACAGATGCACCTCACTCTTAGGTCCTTCACCGCCATCATCAATGCATCGCAGATGTGAGAAACGTTACTCTCTCAGACAGCCATTCAGGCCATACCCAGTCGATGATCTGGAGGAGAAGCAGATGTCATCAATCGAACAAGTCGACTGACCGCAAATCAAGAAATCAATGGCATCATCACTGACATCACGACGTAGCCGCACTTAGATACGAAGTACATAGCCATCCATTCACGAAGTTGCTTGAACATGAATTAATTTATTGCATACAGACACGAAACACATGTTTATGACTCACGGAGGTAGGTGATAGACACACATACATATCTCTATATATAGTCACACTCTTCACCAAAGCTGCACCACAAGACACCAAAGTATACGTATGCCAAGCTTGCATATGCTTGACTGCCATTAACACGGAAAAGTCGTAAGGACAACTATGGAAGCTACAGGCCCACTGAATTGAATGAGGAAGGGGACACAGGCTTCGAGTACATGGAAGGGTTTGCATGGCTGCTGCAGCCAGAGGCAAGCAGAAACGATATACCCAGCCAAGGACGAGTGGAGACGGCAAGTTCCTGGTTATCAAGACGATAAGCCACCTGCAAGAAATTCAGACTAAAATCCTCATAATTACAGGCAAGAGAGCTCCATTTCGTGGTCTCAACACACATGAACTAGCAGAAAAAGACAATGCCAATTCAATCGAGGTGGACAGAGAGAAGCTGTTCCCACCAAATCAGACGTGGAAAGATACAAGTGTTGCTCACTTGCTGCCAAATTAATGCACTCTCCCAGGCTTAGGTGATTAGAGATGGCAACATTAGGAAACACACAGCCCTCCATGTTCATTCTTATTGCCTTGAGATGGTACACTCAGCCTGGTAATCGTCCAGGGTGACAGGGCTGGGATGATTCACTCTACCTAATCCAGAGTCACCTTTCAAGTGAATATATAATATGTTGCAGGAGCCAGTGCAATCCTGCGACCCTGCAACATTGTAGATTGAAACAAGAGGTGGTCCTGGGAGGAGCCACCAGATATGGCTATCCAATAGTAGAATTAACCCCTATAGGACACATACATAGTTGGCCTAAACTGACCAATATGAATACCCAATAGGTTTTGGGGACAGAGCTTGGTTTTCTGATGTCACACCTGGATAAAACTGGGTGCACACGCTCAGAAGGCAAAAACCCTGGCGAATTCATGTTTTTCTAGTGTGATCCCCATTGTTTGTTAGATGATAAAGACACTAAACTTTGCCCCATGACTGAGTCTTCCGTTCTTGCAGTAGGGAGTTTCTGATGGGCCCAAGTGTCTCTCTGCTGGTAAATGGAGTAACTGCTATAGAGCCCCTGCCGCTCTTTAAGAAGTGGTAGCAGAGAATGGTCGCTAAGATCTTTCGGCAGTAAGCCGCCTCATCCTGCCATATGCCCGAGGGGCTGCGCGGCGACCCGCAGAAACCGACACCTAAAACCACACATGGTCAAAAGGAGAAGAGGTTGACAGAGCCGTTCTTGGAGGAAATTCCTGCATGCTTCCTGTGGGATGCCGAGCAGAACGGACAGCAGAATGGCAGGCTGTGGGAGGGTCAGTGTCCGGGGGCTTCAGTGAACCACGGAGTGTAAGTATGAACTTGGCTATATGGCAAAGGTGGGGGGGAAATGTTCTGCTTGATGTCTTGTGTTGCGGTGAGCCACAGAGGCTAAGGAAAAGATTTCATTGCACTGTTATGATTTGGGTACATGGTATTTAGGAGACAGTATTGAGATTGTGAATTGCAAAATTGCAGGCTAAAATTGGATGTGTCGAAATCCTGATTTGAGGTGAAGTAAGTATTAACCAGAGTTACATAAGGTGACGAAATGAGGGATACACCTCCCCAACACTTATGCAAGTCCCTCCTGTGGTATCAAGACAATATATGCAAGTATAGCACAGAAGGGACTTGGGGTACCGAGGGCAAGCTGGCAAAATTATGGTCCAAAAACGGCAGCTTTTCCAAATGTGTGCTGCAACAATTGACCACTCCTTTACATACAGCCTATAAGGGGACACATTTAGCAAGCGATTGGTCAAATTAGAATTATGGAAAATGTTTCAGGATGAGGAAGGGGACTCGATCCAGAAGCATTGGATGTTGAGTCAATGGGATATGGAAGTCGAACTGCACACGGCTCCCCCTCCTCCTCACACCACGGACGTAGATGCAGCAGCAGGAAGTAAGGGATTTTACCCCGTAAAGGAGTTAAAAGCAGTGGTGGGATAAACCAACCCACTTTCGCACCTCCAGCGTATAGTGGCAGAAATGCACCTAGTGGCGCAAAGCAGGCGAATATGGTAATGCGGGATATCAGCAGCGAATGTAAGGAGCGCAGTGAGCTGCAAGAGGAGCTAAAGGAGAATGACTTGGGGAAGACAGGGCTTAGTGAGGGCCAACAATTGAGAGACCTGAATGAATGGGTAGGTGGACAGATGTTGCTCAAACTGGACGGGAAAGCAGCAAGTGAGACAGGGCGTGTGGGGAAGGAACTACCGAGTAGTAAAGACACGGAGGAGGAAGCTGAAGAATAGGCAGAGATAATGGAGGAAATACATAGAAGGGAAAGGGAAGAAAAGAAGGAAAGCAAAATGTTGAGAAAAGAGAGGAAGGAAGCAGAAGCACAAGAAAGAGAAGAAAAGGAGAAAACAAAACAAAGAGAGCAAGAAGACATAGCAATGAGGAAAACAGAAGAAGAGCAAGAAAAGAAATTGCAAATAAAGAATGGCAAAAGTAGGTCAGAAGTCATGCGGCTCGTTAAAGAACGCAAGCACAGGGAAGAAGAGGAGCGTATATGCGAGCGGGACAGAGAGGAGAGCAGATAGAGACGCTCTTTGAAGGCAGTGGAGATTAAGATGGACTTGGCACATTTAGATGATGGGGAAGGGATACAAAAAAGGTTAGGGGAGCTCTACAGAAGTAGGAGAAGCTGCCCGACTGCCCTACAGGCAGATAGGAGTGCTACTGGGTCCTCAGTGAGGGGGGAATGCAGGATTACAGATCAAGCAAAGGGAAAGCAGTGGGAAGACCCAATGTTAAGGAGGTTTAGCTTCAAGGGCGAGAGAGAAGGGGACAGTGACAGTAGTATTGGGACCATCGGGTCAGACGAGGATCCACAGGGGAGTGAGGACGACGAAAAGGGAAGACCCTCTCACCACTGCCGGAAAGCAAGCCCTGATAGAGACTAAGTATGGGAGGCAAAGAAGACATGGACAGAGGAGAGGAGGACATTGAAGGGCGACTGCTGCATCCCAAGGGTGGACCATGCAGCGCGGATGATGTCACTCCCTATGCGCAGAGGCTCAGGGTCCTGCCAGGATGGAAACTGACAGAGATGGCCAGGGCGTTCACCACCACTAAAGACATGACGATACAGAGCCGAGGGGCGAGACTGACACAGTTCCCATTATTGGAGAAGGGTGGTGGGGGGCCTCAGTATATTCTGTGGCAGCAAATGGACAAGGACAATTTAAGATTCAAGCTACCTTCATTGACTGCTGGGGCTGGGAAAGACTGACAGCAGGGACGACATTAGCAGTGGGTGACATGAAGAGTTTATTTTCAGCCATTCTTGGGGCGGTAGCAAACGATGTATGTAAAAGGGCAGTGTATCCCCGGAGTGACTGCACAGAAGACGGTACACGATGGCGCACCATTCAATAACTGCTGAGCGGCCTTATGTCAAACTCTAAGGGTGCAATAACCAGACACCTCAGATATAAGTGCATGAGGATGAAGAGACTCAAGAGCAATGGTGTCTCGAGATGAGAGAGCCGTGGGACGAAACAGTGGGGTTATTTTACCACCTATTGCGTGAAGGGTTGCCCAAGCAGGTGCAAAAGCAGCTTAAGAAGCTAGTGGGGATGGAAGCTAAGTCGTGGTCAGAAATTCAGCTAACCATAGTGCACTATTGTAGACTAATGCAAGAGAATGCGAGAAAGAAGCGCAAGGAAAGAGAACAGGAAGAAGCAAAGTTAGTGCAGAAGAAATTATCCAAGTACACAATGGAAGGGGTAATGCTAATGAGTGTGGAGGGAGTAGTTAATCAGCATATGCAGAACAGACATCAGGGCAAGGGGATGTGATGCACCTGCGTTGAATACTTGCAAGATGAAAAGAACTGTGTATCTTATTTTTGAACATCAGGCCCTCTGAATCAAGAGACTTTGATGAGAAAAGAGACTTGGGCACAGAAGTCCCTGTTGTTGGAAATAGAACTGTATCCTTGTGTCGAAGAAGTCAGAGTGTGTGCTTTGCTCGAGTAAACCACCTTGCCACGGCTGAAAACGTGGTGAAGGGAGGTCAACAGCCCAATCATCCTGACATATCATTTAGTGAACACTTCTTTCTTTTTCATGAACATTCCCCCACACTGTTTGTAAATTAGCGGTAAGGATTGGCAATAGGTTTTTTAGTATAGGGCCTTTTATTTTGACAAGACTCCACTAGGACTGCATTATTATTATAATTTGATGGTTTTATCCCATCTGTAGATTTATGTTTAGATAGGTGTTTATCGCAGACTTGTAAAAGTTCAATAAACACCCTTGAACTGTGCCCACTTGTGTCTGTTTTACTGTTGATATCATGCCTTCCTTACACTACGGACTTGGTTCCTTTTACTGACTTCCACTTTCCATAGGAGGACATGACCTGATCATGCCACTGTTATATTCCCGACAGACAACAGTGAACATAATGGGTATAGACATGATGAGGCGACTTAACATGACCATTTCATTCACAGACCAAGGGTTAGTGTGCTCGAACCAGGAATTAATTACATGAACGTGAGGGAGCTCATCCCGGTATATTTATGGGCAGACGGTACAGATGGGGCCTCCGACAGACGTTGAGTTGTTTCAATATGGATTGGAAGTATTAAAAGCATGGTTCCCAGCGATACCGCGCAGGCTGTTACGCATACCCAACAAGTTCTTATTTAAACCAAAGATTCCCTTAGATCAACTGGAAGCAAAGGTGATCCCAATAGAACTCGAGAAAGTTATAGTGAAAGATGAGAGAATAGCATTGTATGTGACTGAGGACAGAGGACGATCATGGACAACCCTGATTGCCATGGGGGAGGGATACATGTTGACTGATGTAACAGATGAGGAACTATTTCAAGACGATCGATCAGACCACAAGGTGGTGTTTGACATAAGCATTACATACCAGGTGATAATACATTACAGGGAAGTGTCCCAGAGAATGGCAGTGTTGCGAAAAGCACCACCACTAATTCTCAGGAAAGACTTGGGGCGAATACCCAGCATTTTATGGACCAGTGGTCCCTATGACGTAAGTCTACTAAAAGAGATAGGGGCAGTCTGTTTATTAAACTGTAAATGCAGGGTGGAAAAACGCCTAACCTAAACCTAAATCTAAGATGGGAACATGCTTTGACCATCAAATGAAAAATAAGGCAGTCTTTGTGGCGTCTTGTCAAAGTAATTGGCTTATACTAAATAAACCTATTGCCCAATCCTTACAACTAATTACAGAAAGAGAGTGGGATAGGGTTTTCAATAAAGAAAGAAGGGTTCAAAAATAATAAGTCAGGATGTGATTGCTAGGCGACTCCCTTCACCACACTGTGAGCACATTACAAGATGGATCTCCTGAGCACAGCACATACTCGAGTTTTCCCAGCACGAGCCCGAGCCCACAGTTCCATACCAGCTATCAGGTTATTTGTAACAAATCGTATTCAACAAATCAACTAAACCGTTCCTTTTCCAATTAACTTTGGGTGATAAATTTCCACCCCTGGATCTCCCTCTTTCGGGCTTGGACCCCTTTCAGACGTCAGTCTCCCTCCTTTGGGTTCACTATGGCTTTTCTTACTTTCACGAGTCTTAATGTCTTTCAAACAATTCTTCAGGCTTTGCCCCTTTTTGTCAGCTTCCCTCTGCCGGGTTCACTCTTGACAACTTTTACAACACACTGTTCATACGCTCATTTCACCAAGTGGGATTCATTTCCCTTAGCTTCGCAATCATCTGTCATACATAGGATTTTACAAGACCTCGCCCAGTTTCCTGCATGAGCACCCACCAGGGCTCAAGTCGAGGGTACACGCGGGGGGACGGAGTCCCCCCACATTTTTCAGAGGGTGGACTCAGTCCCCCCAAGCTAAAATGAGAAACATTGAATGTCCTCTTTGAATGTATGCATTAAAGCCGACCACAAGGATTGAACCACAGTTATCAGGTTTGTAGGCTGGACACTTCACCACTGCACTATATAACCTGACGAAAATTAACAGACAATTAAAGGCAAAATGTCTCATTTCGGTAATGCAAGTCCCAGGGAAAACATTTGTATTGGTTCTTGGAGTTTAAAACATGCACATCTTTTTAACGTTTTCAAAAACACTATGAGAAGAAAATAACCTCTCTTGGTTTTGTTTGTGTGTTGCTTTTATGAAAGGCAAAAGCCATTCGTCCTGTGCAATTTGGGTGGTTATGCAAAGCCAATTTAATGAAATGTGCATATTCACATTGATGTGCTCATTTCTGGCGATGTCGCATTCTCTTGCATTTGTTGATGAGTCCCCCAACTTAAATTTTTAGGACTTGACTCCTGGCGCCCACGTGGTGCCAGACTCCTCTGTTGGTGGTTTTCCCTCTCTTTTATAAATAGTTCCTTTAAACCTTTCAACGTTCAAATTAGCCATTGGCTACTTTTTGCTCAACACAGTTTGGTTTCTTATCGATTCTCCCCTCGACTAACCGGCTGTGATGAACTGCTTGGCTTTCTTTCTCTTTGGAGTCAAGGTTGGTACCACCGAGACAAGCGTCTTTCCCCGGCTTGGTAATCAGCAGAGGAGGGTCTTGTGTACCGTTGACATCTGCTGCAACACACACTGGCTATTGTTTGCGGTCTTATCTCTGTGAAAGATTCACAGGCTTTGGTTGGAAAGGATCGGGTCTTCTTGCTGTACATTCACTCCTGCCCATGATGAAGAGAATGGGACCCTGACAGAGGCAATTACTCGGTTATCAGAACTGCATGCTAAGATGGAGGCAGAAATGAATACTGTAGGAAAGGACGAAAGCTGATTGTCATATATCTTTTCATGGATACCAATATGGATGGCCAACAAACTGAAGGCACTGGTGGCAGCCCTAGTACTAGTGTTGTTCACCTTCTGTGTTATCAGAATTGCCACCATGCAATGCAAAATGACCACTGAAAAGACTATAGGGATGAATGTATTTGTACACTTAGAGACTGAAGAAGACGAAGAGACAAAGATACGGACTACACCGAAATCACAGCACCCAATTATGGCACTCATGACCCCACACGACTCTCAGCCGAAGACTGAGACACGACAGATGCAGCTCACTCTTAGGTCCTTCACTGCCATCGTTGATGTATCACAGATGTAAGAAATGTTACTTTCTCAGACAGCCATTCAGCCATTACCCAGTCGATGATGTGGAGGAGATGGAGATGGAGATGCCATCAATGGAACAAGTCAACTGACTGCAAATCAAGAAATCAATGACATCATCACTGACAACACGACGTAGCCGCACATAGACACGAAGTACATAGCCACCTATTCATGAAGTTACACGAACATGCATTAGTTAATTGCATGCAGACACGAAAAACACATGCTTATGACTCACGCAGGTAGATGACAGACACACATACCTATCTCTATATATAGTCACACTCTTTGCCAAAGCTGAATCAAAAGACGCCAAAGTATATGTACACCAAGCTTGCATGTGCTTGACTGCCACTAACATGGAAAAGCCATAAGGACACATATGGAAGCCACAGACCCACTGAAATAAATGAGGAAGGGGAGACAGGCTTCGAGTACATGAACGCTGCAGCCAGAGGCAAGCAGAAATGATGTACCCAGCCAACGACGAATGGAGATGGAAAGTTCCTGGTTACCAAGACGATAAGCCATCTGTGAGAAATTCAGACTAAAATCCTCATAATCACAGGCAAAAGAGCTCCATTTCATGGTCTCAACACGTGACCCATTTCGTGGTATCAACACATGTGACACGTAGAGCAAGACAATGCCCATTCAATCGAGGTGGACAGAGAGAAGATGTTCCCACCAAATCAGAGGTGGAAAGTTACAAGTGTTGCTCACGAACTGCCAACTGAATGCACTGTCCCAGGCTTAGGTGATCAGAGATGGCAACATTAGGGAACACACAGCCCCTCCATGTTCATTCTCATTGCCTTGAGAAGGTACAATCAGCCTGGTAATCGTCCAGGTTCCCAGTGTTGGGAGGACCCAAACTACCCAATCTAGAGTCACCTTTCACGTTAAGATAATAATAGATAATAATAGATAATAGATAATAGGCTAATAGAGCTCTGATTGCTGCAGCCATTTTAAATACGAAGCTAGACTATTGCAATAGTCTTTTGGTAGGCACCTCTAAGGCCAACATAAAAAAGCTACAGGTGTCACAGAATGGAGCGGTTCACGCGGTATGTGGGCTGGGTCATCGATTTCAGATCTCTGCATCTCGAAGGAAGTCGCATTGGCTGCTAGTTGAGCAGTGAATAGAATTCAAGGGCTCCGTCCTGGTGTTCAAATGTCTCTCGGGTGAAGCCCCTCTCTCCTTGAGAATAAAAAAGCTCCCTTCAGGCAGACACTTCGTTCAAACAATAGCATGATGCTATATCAACCATGTGTTCTTCTAAAAAGGATTGGTGGTGCTGGCTTTAATGCCTGTGCAGCCACCATATGGAATTCACCTCCTATGGATCTCAGGACCTGTACATCCACAACCCAGTTAAAAAAGCAATTGAAAACACTTCTTTCTGACAGATGGATAGATTGAATGATTACAGGATTCCTGTTAGAGCCAATCACCCCATCTTCCTGCAGTTCATTATTTGTTTTCTGTTGTCTGTCTTGTGAGCGCCCTGAGGCTTTGAGTCGCGCAATCTAAAAAAACATATAGATCGATAGATAGATAGATAGATAGATAGATAGATAGATAGATAGATAGATAGATAGAAGATATAATATGTTGAAGGAGCCAGTGGTCTTCTTGCAACCCTGAAACATTGTAGATTGAAACATGTAGAGTTGGTCCCAGGAGGAGCCACCAGATATGGCTATCCAACAGTAGAATTAACCCCTATAGGGCACATACATAGTTTGCCTAAACTCACCAATAAGAATTCCCAATAGGTTTCGGGGACTGAGCTTAGTTTTGTGATGTCACACCTGGATAAAACCAGTTGACACATGCTCAGAAGACGAGAACCCTGGAGAATTCATGTTCTTCTAGTGCAATCCCCTTTGTTTATTAGATAATAAAGACAGTAAACTTTGCCCCATGGCTGAGTCTTCCGTTTTTGCGGTGAGGAGTTTTTGATGGGCCAGAGTGTCTCTCTGCTGGTAATTGGTGTAACTGCTAAAGATCCCCTGCCGCTCTCTAACATGGTGTAGTGTCAACTCAAGTATGTTATAAACAAGGCTTTAAAGACTCTACTGGGGTCTAACATCTAACATATTTTTCTCATACTGCTCTGCAAATTCTAATCACTGAGACATTCCTATGCATCTTGTTGGGGGTCCTGGTAATGGTGGCCATAACAATTGCTGTAATAACCATGTTTCAAGCACTGATTTACCACAGCAGCGATTACACCCCGAACAGACATCTTCTCTGATGGTCAGAGTTTTTCCATCCCTGTTTCAGCTTTTAGCAGCTCCTCTGAAAATTGTCAGTCCTTATACATGTCCTGACCTTGTTCATAGGTTTGTTCTCTGTGTTTTGATCAGCACAGGTAGTAGAAGCTCACAGCCATTGGAGACACAGTAGAATCATCTATTACAGATTTCCCCATAATACATTTCCCACATGGTCGCCAGCTACACTGTATGTGGTTTCTGCAACCACAGGGGCATCATCCTCAAATTGTTGTGTGAAGATTTCTTCTAGCCCCGCCACAACCTCATAGAAGCCACTATCATTCTCGTTCTCTTTCACTACGTCCATGCACAATGGTACCTTAGGCGTCTCCCACAGAATCTCTCGCTCCACAGCATCGATAACCACCTCAGTTTCCCAGTTAAAGCGATCCACCTTACTGGAATTATGAGCTGTCAATGGTTGGTATTGTTTGAAAACATCTGGTGCCCCGTTACAAACATCCTCATTTGACGCTATTAGGATTTGAGTTTTATGGCAAGCAATCAGACATCATGTATCCGTTTGAAAATAAATCCATGCGTTCAAAAGATAAGCCAACCATGTTCCCTTTATATAGAGCTTGGATTCCCAACACCTCCCGGTAGGGGCGCACGTATGTCCCCGGCTCAGGAAGCTGAATGGTATCAGGACATTTCCTTCTGTGCAGCAGCTGTTCAGACCATAAGGGACATGCCTGGTACAGCCCACCTACCTTTAACTCACACACCCTACCCTTTGAGTGTTGGGTTGGCCGTAATATTATATGTATTAGGGCAATAAAGCGACTTTGATAAAAAAAAATGTTAACAAAGAAATTAAATAAACATTGTTTAGAAAATCCTCTAATGCACTTCCCATTTCCACAATGGGGTTACTTGATAATATACGATAACAAACAGTGTAATTGAGTTGCCAAAGTTGAGTATAAAGTTCCATAGGAAACCCGAAGATTGAATTGCTAGTACCTTATTACTCGCATGACGGATTTGGCTAACATTTTGCAAACAAAATGTTTATCACAGGCTCCGCCAGATTGGAGTTTTGGGGAAAGATTCAATAAAAAAATTCAAAAGGTATTAAGAAAGCAAATAAACACTGTTTTGGGCCAATTCCCATTCATTTCCCGATAGTTTCTGCGACACGCACATAAAAAAACACTGGACGGAATTGGACCAGGTATGAAACAACTTGCGCACAAAGCAGTGACTCGATTTCTGTGAGGGGACTGGGCTTATTGCGTACAGTAGCTCTTAAAATATTGGAAGGGAAGGGGGTGCCCCCATCTCCCAAACTTATAGCTATATCTCCCATGGTGCTTTACACCAGAGAGGCTATTCAGAAATAAACACGCTGCCATTCTTTTTGTTCGATGCAAGAGATGGCCAGGTTTTTTATGAAATAACCAGGGTTCTCCAAAAACAGAAAGTGGAAAAAATGCCATTTAGAGGAGGCAAAAGTATGAAATGGCATCAGGCTAGGGATTGGAAGGGGGAAATTGGACACCATTTGAAATTGAGTGTTGGGGGAGCTGGGGACCAAGTTAAGAGCTCAAAGGTTTTCTCATAACCGGGGTTATTTTCGCATAACCAGAATGACAGTAGAAAACGGGATCAGGAATGAAAGTGCATCACATGAATAACCAGGGTTAATTTATGAGTAACCCGGGTTATTTGTAGTGCATTACTTTTATCAGGGTTATACTAACCGTGGTTACGGCAAAACATTTAACAAAATGTGATTAATACAGAAAAAAAGTGGAATGTTACAGCTACAGTTCGGTGGGGGGTAATGAGTCTGCCGAAGACTATGGCTACTGGGTTACTTTAATGACCTGGATGGTTCAAAGGCCATGGCTATTGGGTCCCAATGAAACCATTTGGGGCAACAAGTGAAGGCACCACAGTGAACGGCCGTGGCCCAAAAGAAACCTAGTGGTGTGGCCATGGCCAATGGCCAGGGCCATTGGCTAGTAGGCCTGTTTAGGAAACCTATTGGAGCAATATGCAGAGTGGCAAATATCATGGCTAGTGGGACTGGAAGAAAGCTACTTGGGCAATATGTAAAGGGGCCACAGGTGAAAGCTGGGGCCAAAGTTCATGGGCAAATGCCATGGCTAGTGAGCAGAAAAGAAAGGTAGTGTTTAAAAAGATATAATGGGCACAGCTGAAAGCTATTGTGCCCAAAAGACTTGTAGAATTGGTCCAAAAGAAACATATTGGGGGAATATGTACAGTGGGAAGACTATGCTATAACAAAACCCCAGAACTTCACTAAAAACCATAGTTAAGGTGCAGTTAGGTTGTGCAATTTTAATGCAACAAAACCCTTGAAATTCAGCAGATGTGGGAAGTCATGACCAGCTCAACTCAGCGCATTCCTGTTGCAAAGACCATGAGCACATACACATTATAAAAGAAGAGATTCACAATTACTTACAAAATTGAATTATTGGGTACAGCAACAGGAGCGCGCTGAGATAAGCGGACATAACTTACCACATCTGCTGAGTCCAGCATCGAGACAGCACGAGCTGTCCAAGCACAGGGTCTGTGATTGAAGGACCATCCATAAACCGGAAGAAAACTGTGTCTGTGTCCTGGAGTTCTACTCTGGCCACTGGTGAGGGGAGAGCTGATGTCATCAGTGAAGTAATCTGTGATGTCACTCACCATTGTGGTCATAGGCTGCGTAAAAAGATGGCACGACGTTAAGGTGGCTTTAGCTTAATTTTCAGGGTTTTGCTGAGATACGTTTTTTACCTTAATTGATCACCAACTAAAGTTTTTTTCATTGAATTTCAAGGGTTTTGTTTTTCCATACATTCTTTCTGCGCTACGGCCGGGCCCACTGTCCATTTTACAACATTACCAGACTACTACCAATGGCCTTCGACCGTGGACAGTGGACACGACCTCCAGTCGTGCCCACAGTATTTTTTAAATCACTCCCAGTCCATTACCTATGGATTCGGCCATGCCCACTGTCCATTTTAGAACACTACCAGACCACTAACCATGGCCTTTGGCCGTGCCCGCTCTATATTTTAAAACACTTGCAACCCATCGCTCAAAGACACACAGACTGATTTTGATCTGATTTGACAGTGGTATTGTTATGTATAAAAGATGGCAGGCTTTGAGAATTCACAATGTTTTTAGGCAATGCCCAGTGAGATTAAATTATTTGATACGGATCACACACTTTGGTTAAGCAGCATACTACAAGCCATTTATTTTATGGCCGATCTCTTGGTGACTGTTGTGATACATTTCACAACCCCAACTAACCATATCTAAGCAGCACGGAAATGGGAAATAATGACCAGCTGTGAGAATAACATATGCCTAGGTACTATTGCCCCCATAGTGAAAATCAAAAGCTGGCACCCATGAATATATGCACCGTAAGTGAACATATATCTTCCCCTTAGATGAAAGTGTGCAACACAAGATAGCATTGAACTTATAGAGAAAAGCATTTCCAAAGGAAGACTGCCCGGGCGGGGAGGGGGGAAGGGTTGGGTGACAGGACATATTTAAGTTCTGTTCCTTTGTTTTACTGTAAAAGAAAACCTAATAAAAAGAGTTTTTAAAAAAATGTAATGAACACCAGAAAAATAACTTGATAGAGGAAATGGGGACCTCGACGCGTGGAGCACAGTGGGTACAGTGGATGTCACACTGGGGATGATGTGTTTAATTTTTAGGACCCCCCTCCAGCCCCCGATCGCGCTCTCGATACCCGACCCTCTCCCCGACTCACTTCACTGTTTTGCTCCCGCCTCTCATCCCGCCCTCCTCCCCTGATAGGTAATTTGCACTGAGCTTGCCTTGCCTTGTGCTTCGGCATTCCTCCCTGAACACGACTTTTTTCCTGGCATTGTAGGTGAGTGTAAGCCCTCCTGGGCTTTGATTACATCCAGTGTTTAATTTTTAAGACCCCCCTCATACCCCTGATCGCGCTCTCGATACCCGACCCTCTCCCTGACTCACTTCACTGTTTCCCTCCCTCCTCCCGCCTCCCATCCCACCCCCCTCCCCTGACTGGCTCAATCTCTGCTCTAAACACACCCTCCCAGGCCAGCCCTTTGCCCGCCAGCCCCGGCGGCTAAGAGCCCCAAGGCAAAGGGCGGCTCCTACAGCAGCGGCTCCAGACAGTGTCTGCAGATGTCAAGGGGGAGGCCGTGGCCAGCCGTCAACCAGCAGCGACCATCAAGGTAGGTGTGGTCTGGGTGGGGAGTAGAGCAATCACTGTACTCCAGAAGCCCTGCCACTCTACCTATCCTCAGAACTTGACACGCCAGGCTGTTAATTACTAACCAGCTTAACAACTAGATAGAACTGTAAATTTTAGCCTGCGCCACATAGGACAGAACTGTGAATATTAGTCTGCGCCGGATTGAAATAGAACTGTGAATATTGGTCTGCGCCACAGTGGATAGAGCTGTGAATATTAGCCTGCGCCGGATTGAAATAGAGCTGTGAATATTGTTCTGCGCCGCATTGGATAGAATTGTGAATATTAGCCTGGCCCGTTTGAAATAGAGCTGTGAATATTGGTCTGCGCAAAATTGGATAGAGCTGTGACTATTAGCCTGTGCCACAGTAGATGGACCTGTGAATATTAGCCTGCAACACATTAGATAGAACTGTGACTGTTAGCCTGCGCCAGATTGAAATAGAACTGTGACTTTTGGTCTGCGCCACATTGGATAGAACTGTGAATATTAGCCTGTGCCATATTGGATAGAACTGTGAATATCGGTCTGTGCCAAAGTGGATAGAGCTGTGAATATTAGCCTGCGCCAGATTGAAATACAACTGTGAATATTGGCCTTCACCACATTTGATAGAACTGTCAATATTAGCCTCCGACAGATTGAAATAGAACTGTGAATATTGGTCTGTGCCGCATTGGTTAGAGCTTTGAATATTAGCCTGCACCACATTGGATAGAACTGTGAATATTAGCCTGTGCCAGACTGAGATAGAACTGTGAACACTGGTCTGCGCCACATAGGATAGAACTGTGAATAATAGCCTGCGTTGCACTAGGAGAGAACAGTGAATACTAGTCTGCGCCAGTTTGAGATAGAACTGTGAATATTGGCCTGCACCAGATTGAAATAGAACTGTGAATATTAGTCGACGCCACAGTGGATGGAGCTGTGACTATTGCCTGCGTTGCACTTCGGAAAGAACTGTGAATATTGGCCTATGCCACACTGCGATAGAACTGTTGACATCGACGAAAATCCATCGACAACACAAAATGTTTTAAAACAGCTCTCACACTGTGAACCCCAGGCCTCTCTTCTACTATACAGGACTTCAAATCTAGGAGTATCCCCCATATCTGCCTATTATATTGTAAAAACCTATTGTATTTGAAACCTAGGCCTCTCTTCCACTATACAGGACTCTCAAAGCCGGGTGTGTCTCCTATACTCAAATTGTACTGTGAAACCTAGGCCTCACACCCACTACACAGGACTCTCAAATTTAGGTGTGTTTCCCCTACTCGTATTGTATTGTGAAACCTAGACCTCTCTCCCATTACACAGGACTCTCAAATCTAGGTGTTTCCGCATATCTGCCTACTACACTGTGAAACCTACTGTATTGTGAAACCTAGGCCTCTCTCCCACTATATAGGACTCTCAAAGCCAGGTGTCTCCTATGCCCAAATTGTACTGTGAAACCTAAGCCTCTCTCCCACTTTACAGGACTCTCAAATCTAGGTGTGTCTTCCCATACCCATGTTGTATTGTGAAGCCTAGGCCTCTCTCCCACTATACAGGACTCTCAAATCTAGATGTTTCCCCATATCTGCCTATTACACTGTGAAACCTACTGCATTGTGAAACCAAGGCCACTCTCCCACTAAACAGGACTCTCAAATCTAGGTGTTTCCCCATACCTGCCTACTACATTGTGAAACCTACTATATTGTGAAACCTAGGCCTGTCTCCCACTATACAGATCTATATTTGCGTATTGGGGTCTTGGAATATCAACGTAGAGAGCCCTGCGCCTGTGGAGGTGTTGCATGCCGGTGAAGGTACGGAGAGTACCCATTGCTCTGTGATAAGTGTACCAGACAAAAAGGAGAAAGACTCCTTCTTCACGTGTTATGCAGCACCACAATAATTCATGCACACATTGAATATGGTTTTCCTTAGTGCAACCTAATATTTATTAGGTAAGTTGTCACATTCCTCAGTAATGTGTTTTGATTAACCTTAGTGAGACACGTGTTTCGGCAACTTTTGTGCCTTTTTCAATCAGGCTGATAGATTTGGCAAAGACAATAGTATTGTACGAAAACAAATAATTGCACATTTTGGCAAAAACAAAATATTAGTCAGGAGAAATCATAGTGTGTAACATAAATAACATTAATCATTTTGGTGTACACAAACATAAAATCAGATTGAAAATGAGTATCAGATAATGATGGTTTGTGTCACAGAAAAATCGGGAGGGGGCTACGGGGGTGGAGATTTGAGGGATTTGTAGAAGGACAAACAAAATTCCGTCCAGAGAGAAAACAAATAAGGGAAAATAAAATGGTAAAAGTTAGTGTCGAAATAATTACATATTTATTCTAGTGTCTATTTGAAAAATAGTTATTTAGAGTCCTAAATGGCGGACTTACCCAGTCACGGTTTCATTTTGTATGTCTTTAGTGGTGCTGTTTACATACAGTCTACGGGTTAAATCCCAACTATTGGTGATAATGAGTTGTACCTGCTTAAGGCTTTTTAGCGGAGGGAACCAACTATCTTCTTCTTAGTTTTGTTCTTTACTCATTAATTCATTTGTTCCATTCAAATTTCAAAATACATGATCTTATATTATTTATATGCCTGTGCAACGTGGTCATCAAGCGATGTCAAGAAATTGACTTAGTCTTATACGGAGCGCACTGCTTACTATGCAGTTCGTGCTCCGTACCATATTTCACTTTCAAAAATGCGGTTTTGGAATCATTTGTTCAACATTCTCTATAATAGCAGTCCCATAACTATGTGGGCAGCGAGAAACTATCCCCTTATTTTGATCTGGTGTAATAAGCACTGGAAGCTTACCTGTGGGTTCATCTATCTGCCTCCTCGCGTCGGCATCGAACTGCCGCGAACGCGCATATTATTTTGTTGTGCTCGTTTCCTAGGTGACGTTAGTCCTGTTTCAGTCTCTACATCTCTCTATGTTTTGTGACTGCCATGTTTTAGGCTCACTATGTGAGTATCTCAAATATTAGCCGCGTCAATATCCCTGCTTCCACATTGTTTTAATAACGTAAAAGACATCCTGTATAAATTAAATGCCCTAAATTTTACGCTTATTACGTGCATACAATTTTATTGAACTTTGTTAATAATTTGTTTGTTCTAATGCCGATCCGGCAAGTCTATTTTCTATTTCTCCTCAAATATTAGCCGGGCCAATATCTCGGCACCCACATTGTTTTCAAACTGATTTTATGTTTTTGTACACCAAAATGATGAATGTTATTTATGTTACACACTATGATTTCTCCTGACTAATATTTTGTTTTTGCCAAAATGTGCAATTATTTGTTTTCTTATAATACTATTGTCTTTGTCAAATCTATCAGCCCTGATTGAAAATGGCATAAAAGTTGCCGAAACACGTGTCTCACTAAAGGCAATCAAAATAAATTACTAAAGAATGTGACAATTTACCTAATAAATATTAGGTTGCACTAAGGAAAACCATATTGATTGTGTGCATTAATTATTGTGGCGCTGCGTAACAAGTGAAGAAGGAGTCTTTCTCCTTTTTGTCTGGAACTACTCTCAAATCTAGGTGTGTCTCCCGTACCCATATTGTATTGTGAAACCTAGGCCTCTCTCCAACTATACAGGACTGTCAAATATAGGTGTGTTTTCCCGTACCCATATTGTATTGTGAAACCTAAGCCTCCCTCCAACTATATAGGACTCTCAAATCTATGTGTGTTCCTCATATCTGCCTAGTATACTGCGAAACCTACTGTATTGTGAAACTTAGGCCTCTCTCCCAATATACAGGACTCTCAAACCGAGGTAAGTCTCCCCGTACTGATATTGTACTATGAAACCTGGGCCTCTCACCCAATATACAGGACTCTCAAATCTAGGTGTGTTGCTCAGATCTGTCTACTATACTGTGAAACCTGTTATATGGTGAAACCTAGACCATATCTGCCTACTACATCTGCCCTGTCCGCACTGGGCAAAGATTGCTGCTGGTGAACAACATCGAAGCCTGCGGTACGTATACATTACACCACATCTGTGGACACAGGCCGCAGGCACGGCCAAACATCCATGCACCATAGAATTCAGCTATGGCTATGCTCTTCCGGTCTAGCTGCGCAAATAGCCGTGCAAACTGAAACACCTGACGTACCTCAACACCTCTGCCACTAGCATACAGCGACGGCCACCGAAAAAGAAACTCAGTATAGCTGGCCACACATCGATTCTTCAACAATAGCACTCTATCGCAAACCTCCAACAGTGCCCACCCACGTGCCCTTACCTCCTCCGGCTGCTTAGAGCCTAGCCAGCCACCTAAGTCTTAGACTGTCAAAAAATGCACACACGCATCAACTAATCTAAAATCTCTTAGAACCTCCAGCACATTGACTACCGTCACCAAGGGCATTCTAACCACAAATCACATTGAGGCCATACAAATGGGGAAAGAGCGCTATATAAATTACCTAATACAATACAATACAATGCAAATGTTCCAATAAATATGCTGGCAACGTATAAAAGGTGCTCACCTTTTAAACCCAGCAATCTGTAGTGAAATATTCCCTGGAAAACAAAATCCCACTAAGAGGTTTATCACGGCAGCTGCTGATGCGACCACAGTGAACATCTAGACAGATTCACAGTGAGCAGCGCTGGCAGGAATAGGAACATCTAGACAGATTCCCCGTGAGCAGCGCTATCAGGAACAGGAACATTTAGACAGATTCCCTGTGAGCAGCGCTGGCAGGAATAGGAACATCTAGACAGATTCCCCGTAGGCAGTGCTGGCAGGAATAGGAACATCTAGACAGATTCCCCGTAGGCAGTGCTGGCAGGAATAGGAACATCTAGACAGATTCACCGTGAGCAGCGCTTGCAGGAATAGGAACACCTAGACAGATTCACCTGGATTCACCATAAGCAGCGCTTGCAGGAATATGAACCCGGTGTCCATCTCGAAAATATGGTGCAGAGGGCCTGAGCCACAACAGACATAGTGAATAATCACATACTGCCGGATTCGTTTTAACTGAGAAAATGCCCTATTCTGAAAATGTGAAACTGTTTTGGAAGCAACATGAGCCATAAGTTATTAGCAATTATTGTTTCAATTTCCTATGTAACTCTGTTTTACCTTAACAATAGGGCGGCGACCACTATTATAGTATAGTTAAGGTGAGTGATATGAGCCATAGGAAATCCAAAGATTCTATTGCTTATAACCTTTGAATTGCATAATGGATTTGGCTGATATTTTCCAAACAAAACGTTTGCCAGGGCCGTCCCCAGACTGGAAATTATGTGCAAGATTTGTTAAAAAATGAACACGTTATTAAGAAAGAAAAAATATGCTGTTTTCAGCCTAATCCCATTCATTTCCCCATAGAGAAAAAGTGCACATTTTATCAAGCCAGGCGCAAAAACTGCCTAAGGCAATTGGACCAAATAAGAATCAACTTGGGCACGAAGAGTTGACTTAATTTCTGGTAACAGTTTGGGGTTATTCAGTTCAGTAGTTTTCAACATATTTGATGTCGAATGGGGTGCCCCCTTCTAAAAATATAGATATATTTCGCATGGTGCTTTGCAGCTAAGAGGGTTTTCAGAAATGAAAAGTCGCCATTTGTTTTTTTGTTCGATGAAAGCGATAACTGCAATAACATCGGGGAAATGCAAAAACAAAAAGTGCAAAAAAAGCTATTTGGAGAGGAAAGATGACATCATGTGAAGTTGGGAAGGTGGGGGTTGTCTGGGGAGCCAGTTACAGTTCAGACATTTTCGCATTATCAGGGGAATCCCGGGCAATCTCGCCATGATTTTCTGCAGTAATAACGTAAGACGCTGTCAGAATTGAAAATGTGTCACACGAAGCAAAGAGGAAAAAGGATTAATGGGAGGGGGCCAGGGATGTAAAAATCAACTGAGGTTTGTGGGGGGACCTAGGGAAAAGGAAGGAGGCACATGGGGAGCTCACTTTCTAGCATTATCGCAGTAATTGGCACAAGATTGCCTCTGTAATTATCGGGAGAATGGAAACTGAGGGGAAAAAATAAGTGACGGGACATCTGTTGTGATCACAACTACTATGCAGAGGGAAATGGGTCTTTGTGCCAGTGGCCCTGGTCAGTGGGCCCCAAAGACACCTATTGATGCAACATGTGTAGCGGCCACGGACGAAGGGCATGATGAGTGGTCTTGAAAAAAACCTAGTGTATTAAAATATACAGAGTGCTTGGCCGAAGTGAGTGCTCACTAGCCAGGGCCAAAGGTCCTGGCTAATGGGCCCCATGGAAACATATAGGTGGAACATGTATAGCCCAAAGCCAAAGGTCATGGCTAGTGGGCTCTAATGAAACCTATTGGTACAACATGTACATTGGTCATGGCTACAAGCCATGGCAAGTGGCCCTTGAATAAGCTATGGTATAACAAAACCCTTGAAATACATTGAAAAAACGTTAGTTAAGGGACAGTTAATGTGATCAGATTTAACGCAATAAAACCCTTGAAATTCAGCTGACGTGGGAAGTGACAATCATCTTAACTCTGCTTTCCCCCTGTTGAAAAGCCCAGGAGCACATACATAACAGATGGGATTCACAATGATAAACACAATTAGAGGCTGCCAAGATAGCTCAGTGGGTTGAGCACTTGCTGTTGCGATCTGTGTGTGATCTGCAGGTTGCCGGTTTGAATCCCAGCAAGGACAGCTCAGCCTCTTATCCTTCTGAGGTTGATAACTGAGTACCAACTCTGGTTGGGTGATATTGTATGTGCATGTGTTCTATGTAAAGCAATTAGGCGTATGCGCTATAAAAATAGCACATCATTAGAACCTAGGAGTCCTCAACGGGGGCAAGCTGGGTTAAGATGATCGTCACTGCCCACATCCGCTGAATTTCAAGGGTTTTGTTGCAATAAATCTGATGACCTTAACTAAAGTTTTTTCTATTACTATATATATAGTGAGAGAGAGGGGGAGAGTGAGATAGAGAGAGAGACAGACATACAGTAGATACTGGGAGAGAGCCATAGAGGACATACAGTAGAGAGAGAGAGAGAGAGAGAGAGAAACAGACAGAGAGACAGAGACATAGCTACATTTGTTACACACAGAAGATAGAGAGAAAGAGAGAGTGCGAGAGAGAGAGAGAGACGGAGAGCGATGCACTGTATAGATCTCAGTATCATAGAATAATATTATAAATGCAAAATGCACCCTGTGCAAAACCTCTCAGCGGAATGGTGCATATGAGATCCTTCTGCTGGGATGGGGCTACTCCACTCACTGGAGCAGTCCAGCATCTCCTTTTCAAACTGTAGGGCTTCTTGGCGGTGTCCTAAGGCAAATTATATTATAATAGAACGGAAAAAAGATTGAAGAACTGAACTCAATTAAATATCTGGGTGTTCAGTTCAATAACAGCTCAGTAGAGGCTCAAGCCCAAGACCTTTTGAAATCAAAAGTCAAGATCCTAGCAGCACTAAGGGCGCTTAATGGACAAGAAGTTTGATCGATTTTCCACAATAGCCCTAGTGAACTTCTATAGAAACAAGGTCATCCCCACCCTAACATATGGGGCAAAAGGCACGATTCACATGCCTATCAAACTATGGCCTACCCTAGAAGGTTCATTCTGGTGAAAGGTTTTAAACCTTCCAAATGCAGCAAGCACAATTAGGATCAAAAACGGGCTTGGTCTATCGTCTCTAACTGCAATCGTGGAATGGAACGCCCTGAGTCTCTACCGCAAAACAATCCCACCGTTCAGTGCGCCCATTTTTTAGATCATCTACGATGAAATCCAAAAAAAAGACCAACAATGTCCTGAACGACTGGGTGGAACAGAGGAAATCAATACTGGTGGAAATTTGCACATTGGAAGAAGATTTGGTAGTGAACCCATTGCGGGTCAAGAAAAAATTATTAGAACTGGATTGGATCCGTACATGTGAAGAGGCAAAGAAAAGCAGCCTAGCAAAAGATCTACCGGCAATTGACATAAGATTGAACCACCACAGAGGATACCTGACAAGATTTCCTGACAAATCTTTCAGAGACATCTTCCTTCGAATGAGGTTAAACTTAATCAAAACAAACGAAGTAAACAATATACAAGGAAGATCAACCTCAGGATCATGTCGATTCTGCCAACTGACTGATGAAACGGAGTCGATACAACATCTTCTGATGACTTTCCCTAAATGGGGTAACGCAAGATCTAAGTATCTGCCACCGTTAATACAGAACTTTTTGGTTATGGACAGAGAGACTTTTTGGAAGATCCTCATTTGTGGAGAAAAAATAAAGACCGTGATAGCAGCTGTCTCTATGATGAACTTAATACTACCAAATCTCGAAATTTTAAATCTTGAACAAGAACCTTGATCTCAAACAGAAGTTGAGTCTGGGCGTATCAGATCTTTTATCATCCTTTTACGGCTCTTTTGACTTTCAATTTGTTCCTCCCTTGACGTATACTTTACGAATTTACTTTTAAGTTTCCCTTCCTTTTCCTCTCTTCATTTTGGATATCCTTTTATTTTCCTGGGACTCATTACACAAGTGTTTCATTGTTTACCAACAAAAAGATATGGATGCAAGTCATTTTCAACCTTATTGATTGCTTTTTGTAAAAATTGATAAATTCAATCAAATCAAATAAAAGAATTAAAAAAAGTATAGTATATTATGCTAAGACATTTTGTGACATATATCAATTAAACCATAAGCGCAATAAAAATAAACATACTAGTATATTGCTATATTTTAGCACATTACTCCATACCAGAACAGTAAGTTACAGAAGAAT
Source organism: Ambystoma mexicanum (assembly GCF_040938575.1). Lineage (NCBI taxonomy): Eukaryota > Metazoa > Chordata > Amphibia > Caudata > Ambystomatidae > Ambystoma > Ambystoma mexicanum. The sequence continues at coordinate 598,847,147 of NC_090941.1, read as the reverse complement.
GTGAGAGAAAGGGAAAGAGAGATATGCAGACAAAAAGAGAGGGAGAAAGTGAGAGACAGTTGGAAGTGACAAAGACTGCACTACATTAAGAGAGGGCGAGGAGGTAGGGTACTCTATTGTGGCATCACAAAATGCACAAAATAAATTCCCGGGAATATAATGTAACCTAGCATCATGGACACAGAAAGTACAGTATGCAGAACAAAGTCCAGTGAGTTAAGGAGGGGAAGGCTTACCAGCTGGACATTACATCAGTTTCTCAGTTCAATCCCAAGCACCTTGTTCTTCCGTGCATCCATTGCCGGTGTGATAGGTGGATTTTTGGGGTACTTTGGCATCAAGCCACATTTGCGATTCGGGGGTGCCAGTGGCCTTACAAGCTCTTGGCACTCTAAGAATAGTTTTGATGGCCGGCGGCACATCATGAAGAAGTGCGTTGCTTGTGGTTTTACATCAGAATATTGTGTGGGCTTTTAAGCATAAACAATCCATGAGTTAGGCTGCAGAGAGAATTGTATTATAATTGAAGTATAGCAGATGGGGCCAGGGGTTGGTCTGAAGCAAGTCATGCCTGTTGAGTAGTTGTATTATGTGAATCTGGGACCTGAATTTACTGTGTATGTACAGTACTTTCCTGATTTGAGGAGATTGTTGGATCCCTTACATTTCATTGGTTCGGGGAGGCCCATTTGTTTCAGCCGTGGTGTGTTCAGGCAGTTTCTGTCTGTTATTGTCTTTTCTAGTCTTGTCTATTGCAAGGGAGTTAGCAATTGCATTGCACCCTTCTTGCCTGATGACGGATAGATGCACATCTGGTACGCCTAAAATAGGCTTGCTGTGATGGTAAAGGCTTGCATCTGGCATTTCTGAGACAGGATATGCTGCTGCACCCTTTCCTAGGGTCATGAAACAATGTGTAAGTAACTTTGTGTTTCGCAGATCTCAAAGCAGGAATCACAAAATGTATGCCTTGTGACTCAAGTCAGGGATGCAAGCTCTTTTTCCAATGTATGTCTTAAAATGTGGGGTGTGCAACCTGCGATTCTCCAGATGTTTTTGACTACAACTCCCTCCCATTATCACTCACGATTGACCATGCTTACCAGGGCTGCTTGGCGATGTAGCCAAAACCAACTGGATAGCAAAGTATGCAGATCCCTGATGTTAGTGTAGTGACCAGAAAGCCCCTTCTCAATGCGTTTTGGATGCTCTTAGGTTTGCAGTCCCATTCTGAATCGCACGCACACTACATGAAAATAAAGACCCATTTAGAAAAAAAACATGTAGTATATAATTGATCCATTTTAAATGTTGCATTTTATGTACATGTAAATGTCTTGGCTGTCACCCACCCCCGACTCCATCTGTGACCCCAGATGCTGGCAGCAACCAAATATCTATTAACGAGCCGATGAGCGCCCAGATGCCTCCGGGTTAGGCGCGCTATATAAATGGCAAAATAAATACAAAATGTGCAATCACAGTAACTTCGATGTTTTTGAGGCAGGGTAACAATCGCTTTCATGAAACACCATGGAACACCAAAGAGAAGCAGCCAGCACCAAAGTGGACGGGTAAAATCTATAGTGCCTTGTACACAATCAACCCGTACCCGGATCTCATTGAAATAAGGTACATTACTAATGTGACATGTACAAATGGTGCTTACAGCTACTGTATTTCCCTTCCATCAGCAGTACACTTGGTCTAAGTGACGGGGGGCTACAGAAAGACTTAAGGTGTAAAAGGGAAGAGGAATCAAGGTTTGGCTCTTTGTAGAAAGAAAATGCCCTATCGTGGTGAACACAAGAGCTGCATTACAGCTTTTGCATGTTACTGTGGAAGGAGTCGTAAAGGCCCTGCTCATCTTGTTTAGAGGCACATCGACCACAGGTATTGCTGGCAGTAGTTCTACCCGAAAAGCTTCTCTGCCCCTCCTTCCTTTCTTGTCATTCCACCTCCTTTAATCCAATCACAGGAAACAGCCGCCATATTTAGGGTTTGGTGTCAAGCATCTGGCAGTCGTGTTGGTGGTATCGCTATCACTAGTGCCAGCTCTGTGGTGTCTTCCACCCCCCCAGCCTGGGGCATAGAGAATGCTCTGGGAGTCCCACGTCACGGTGGTCACTTGCATCCAGTTTTATGGAATAATTTTTCCAGACCCCACCCCCTGCCATAGAGGAATGTGGGAGTGTAATTGTCTTCAGCGGTACAAAGCTGGCAGGTTGCATGTTACTGTGGAAGGAGTCGTAAAGGCCCTGCTCATCTTGTTTAGAGGCACATCGACCACAGGTATTGCTGGCAGTAGTTCTACCCGAAAAGCTTCTCTGCCCCTCCTTCCTTTCTTGTCATTCCACCTCCTTTAATCCAATCACAGGAAACAGCCGCCATATTTAGGGTTTGGTGTCAAGCATCTGGCAGTCGTGTTGGTGGTATCGCTATCACTAGTGCCAGCTCTGTGGTGTCTTCCACCCCCCCAGCCTGGGGCATAGAGAATGCTCTGGGAGTCCCACGTCACGGTGGTCACTTGCATCCAGTTTTATGGAATAATTTTTCCAGACCCCACCCCCTGCCATAGAGGAATGTGGGAGTGTAATTGTCTTCAGCGGTACAAAGCTGGCAGGTTGCAATCCTCACGCTGCCGGGCATGCATGGAATTCCATATGGCGGTGCAGACAACATTCCTGGTGGAATGGCTTTTACCGGGCAGAATGTTACTTCCGCCCTGTGAGAGCAGCCCAGTCTCTATTTTGTGCAGTGGAGATCTGTCCCAATTGCTGTTACAAACAGGTTTCTCAAATAAACGCAGGCGTCACATAGATGTCAAATCTCATTGTATTCTTGTGTGAGTTTCACAGCAGCTTCAGACATAAAATATGCAGGATGTCATGAAACACAATATTGTATAGACTTGTAGATGGCTCTTGGAGTATTGTTTAATTATATGCTTTGCTCTGTATTGTAGCAGACTTCGTTGCATAGGGTGTGCTCTACAGAAATGTATGTATTCAGCAATACTTGGTAAAGCATTGTTGCACCGTTTTAGCATGCACAACACTTACATATGCATATTTAACCGTTATTATTTAAAATTGGCAAGTGCATTGCAGATCCTAACATTGATTTCAGACCTTTCTCCCAAGCTATATTCTGAGTAAAGTTCAATGTATGAATCATTTTTCAAATCGCCTTTTGACATTTGCACCCTCAATTTGATTGATCTGTGAAAAAAGTGTCACCTCTTGCCCTTAGTCTGCTAAACTATCACAGCCCCATTCTCTCTGAGCCCCACGCGGTAGGACACCATGCAAAGCTATGGCTTCGTGGCGTCTCACATGTCTTCCCCATTATAGAAGGATGCCATCCGTGAACCACACCCTGTCTATGGTTCACAGTATTGTGATCGTCAGCTGGATTCCTATGTTCGGTGTTCTATTTGGAAAAAAAATAGGCACAGTCCAAAGAAGTCCATTGCAATGACAGACAAGAGGTTTATCATGGCAGCTGCTGATGCGACCACAGTGAACATCTAGACAGATTCACAGTGAGCAGAACTGGCAGGAATAGGAACATCTAGACAGATTCCCTGTGAGCAGCGCTGGCAGGAATAGGAACATCTAGACAGATTCCCTGTGAGCAGCGCTGGCAGGAATAGGAACATCTAGACAGATTCCCTGTGAGCAGCGCTGGCAGGAATAGGAAAATCTAGACAGATTCCCCGTAGGCAGTGCTGGCAGGAATAGGAACATCTAGACAGATTCACCGTGAGCAGCGCTTGCAGGAATAGGAACACCTAGACAGATTCACCTGGATTCACCATAAGCAGCGCTTGCAGGAATATGAACCCGGTGTCCATCTCGAAAATATGGTGCAGAGGGCCTGAGCCACAACAGACATAGTGAATAACCACATAATGCCGGATTCGTTTTAACTGAGAAAATGCCCTATTCTGAAAATGTGAAACTGTTTTGGAAGCAATTATTGACTCCTTTGGGGGCTGTTGTAGCTTTCCCTGTTTGCATTGTTATTCTATATTTCTATTCTTGTATGGGTTTTATCACTGAAATAAAGTGTTTCTGAATGACAAGCTGACTGGCTCACATATAGCGTGCGGGGGTGATCAACGGACAACATACCACTGCTTTCAACAATTGTGTTTAGAAGATTCGGAAAATGCTTCAATTCAAATTTTCCTTGAGACAATTTTACAGAAAGAAAACTGCAACACACTTGAAGGCCACAGAAATAAATTCCCAAAGCAGATTACTAGAGTTATAGCAAAAACGTCTGCAAAAGTTATTTCTATTCATATATCACTTTTTGACACATTGGAGCTTTGAGACTTTAAAAAACTTCAATAGTTTCTATAAATCAAATGGTTCCAGCACATGTCAGTAAATTAGGCACTTCCCAGTAACACACTCACAGGGTAATTCATAGAATTTCGCAGAAAAGTGTCGCAAGCGGCTGGCGCAGAGTGTCCGCGTGTGATTGTCTGCGCCAGGCACGTGCGCTAAAACCGATTTCCGCGCACAGCGTATTCATGGATTTTAGGCTCCCAAACCAGCCGTGGCGCAGAGTATCGCAGCGACCCTGCAGCAGCGCCGGTAACGCCCCCAAGAATGCCCTCGCGCAAGGAAAAGCCATCAAAATCGCTAAATCATCGCAAAGGGCTGCGCCAACCCTGGACCAGTTTACAGGGCTGCCAAACAAGGAACGCAAAGCGGGTAACGTGCATATCAGGGGTACGCGTGAAGTTATACACGCGATTAGCCAGGGTACGTGTATTACAGGGGTACGCGGGAAGTTTAACACGCGATTAGGCAGGGCACGTGTATCACAGGGGTACGCGGGAATTATCACACGCGATTTGGCTGGGTACGTGTATTACAGGGGTACACAGGAAGTTTCACACGCGATTCGGCTGGGTACGTGTATTACAGGGGTGCGCGGGAATTATCACACGCGATTTGGCTGGGTACGTGTATTACAGGGGTGCGTGGGAAGTCACACACGCGATTAGGCTGGGTGGCTCCTCACAGGTGTTCCCTGTACACCCTCCACGGCCCCTGCAGGCAGCACACACCACAGGGGACTACCCTGCACACCTGCTCATGTCACCCACCACCCCCACCCCCCAGCCACCAGGGGCACCCTCCACCAGGCCCCCACCCATGTCACCCACCACCCCCACCCCCCAGCCACCAGGGGCTCCCTCCACCAGGCCCCCACCCATGTCTCCCACCACCCCCACCCCCCAGCACTGTGGGGCAGCCTCCACCAGGCCCCCACTCATGTCTCCCACCACCCCCACCCCCCAGCAGTGCAGGGGCAGCCTCCACCAGGCCCCCACTCATGTCCCCCATCACCCCCACTACCCCGCCACCAGGGGCAGCCTCCACCAGGCCCCCACCCATGTCTCCCACCACCCCCACCCCCCAGCAGTGCAGGGGCAGCCTCCACCAGGCCCCCACCCATGTCTCCCACCACCCCCAACACCCAGCCACCAGGGGCAGCCTCCACCAGGCCCCCACCCATGTCTCCCACCACCCCCACCCCCCAGCAGTGCAGGGGCAGCCTCCACCAGGCCCCCACTCATGTCCCCCATCACCCCCACTCCCCCGCCACCAGGGGCAGCCTCCACCAGGCCCCCACCCATGTCTCCCACCACCCCCAACACCCAGCAGTGCAGGGGCAGCCTCCACCAGGCCCCCACTCATGTCCCCTATCACCCCCACTCCCCCGCCACCAGGGGCAGCCTCCACCAGGCCCCCACCCATGTCTCCCACCACCCCCAACACCCAGCCACCAGGGGCAGCCTCCACCAGGCCCCCACTCATGTCCCCTATCACCCCCACCCCCCAGCAGTGCAGGGGCAGCCTCCACCAGGCCCCCACTCATGTCCCCCATCACCCCCACCCCCCAGCAGTGCAGGGGCAGCCTCCACCAGGCCCCCACTCATGTCCCCCACCACCCCCACCCCCCAGCAGTGCAGGGGCAGCCTCCACCAGGCCCCCACTCATGTCCCCCATCACCCCCACTCCCCCGCCACCAGGGGCAGCCTCCACCAGGCCCCCACCCATGTCTCCCACCACCCCCAACACCCAGCCACCAGGGGCAGCCTCCACCAGGCCCCCACCCATGTCTCCCACCACCCCCACCCCCCAGCAGTGCAGGAGCAGCCTCCACCAGGCCCCCACTCATGTCCCCTATCACCCCCACCCCCCAGCAGTGCAGGGGCAGCCTCCACCAGGCCCCCACTCATGTCCCCCATCACCCCCACCCCCCAGCAGTGCAGGGGCAGCCTCCACCAGGCCCCCACTCATGTCTCCCACCACCCCCACCCCCCAGCAGTGCAGGGGCAGCCTCCACCAGGCCCCCACTCATGTCCCCCATCACCCCCACTCCCCCGCCACCAGGGGCAGCCTCCACCAGGCCCTCACCCATGTCTCCCACCACCCCCAACACCCAGCCACCAGGGGCAGCCTCCACCAGGCCCCCACCCATGTCTCCCACCACCCCCACCCCCCAGCAGTGCAGGGGAAGCCTCCACCAGGCCCCCACTCATGTCCCCTATCACCCCCACTCCCCCGCCACCAGGGGCAGCCTCCACCAGGCCCCCACCCATGTCTCCCACCACCCCCACCCCCCAGCCACCAGGGGCAGCCTCCACCAGGCCCCCACCCATGTCTCCCACCACCCCCACCCCCCAGCAGTGCAGGGGCAGCCTCCACCAGGCCCCCACTCATGTCCCCTATCACCCCCACTCCCCCGCCACCAGGGGCAGCCTCCACCAGGCCCCCACCCATGTCTCCCACCACCCCCACCCCCCAGCAGTGCAGGGGCAGCCTCCACCAGGCAACTACTCATGTCCCCTATCACCCCCACCCCCCAGCAGTGCAGGGGCACCCTCCACCAGGCCCCCACCAACCTGGATGACTCCGTGCCATCTTCCCCCGTTGGGCCCTGCGGGGTCCCAGCTGCCCCTTCTGCTGCCGAGGAGTCCAACTCCGACCTCCGCCTCTTGGACCTCCCCTCGCCAGCTGCGGCCTGGGAGGGGGCACCAGACTCCTCACTCCCCGACGAGATCACAACTTGGGAGGGGATCCGGGCCTTGCGTCTCCGGCTGGTGGTGCGACCCCTGCCGCTGTGCTCCACAGCACCTTCTCCGCCCTCTTCATCAGTTGACGCTGCAGACAGGGAGAAAGAAAACACAGGCATCAGGGCACTGTAAAATGGACTCATACACACATGACAGTTATACATGAGTGGCATTGGTAAACCTCACACATGGCATCACAATCCCCAACACACATGTCATTTCAACTTGCACACATGAGCCATACCACAGCCATAATGCAACAGCCAGCACCATCCATTCACATACAACAGCATGGGCAGCCAAAGGTCATCCACACATCACATGCAACATAGGGAGTACACTACACATGCACACACAACACCAAACCTGCATGCATGTGTACACCTCCGCCAACTGTCGCAGTGTCTCGATTGACATCCATGTCACACCTGACAATCATACCTCCACATCCTGTGCCATGCAAGGCCACACACACAAGCACCATCCATGTGTCACACATGAGACCCCTCGCATGTGTCACCCTCACAGCCCTGTACACACCCCCTACTTGGCCACATAAAAATACATGTTCAACCTGCACACTCCTGGCACACCACCACACGCACAGCTTACAATCAGAATGCATGTACACTTACCGCTCGACTCCAGACGAGTCTGCTTCTCAAGGACCTGGATGTGGAGCGCTGGGGATATGTGTTCCAGGACACTCATCTGATCTTCCGACAAGTGGCCCCGCCTGCCCCTTATCATCTGCTGCCATCATGAGGCGCCGGGCCTTGTTGAGGGTCCTGGACCTGAAGTCCTCCCAGCGCTTCCTGACACGTTCATAGTCGCGGACTGCCACCTCCTCCGCGTTGATGGCAGTCATGATGTCCATCCAGATCCGAGTCCGTCCTTCCTTGTCGGCGCGCAACCTTCCGAAGAGGGCATCATACTGCCCCAGGACATGCTCCACCAGGACACCAACTTCCCTGGCACTGAAGGTGGTGCCACTCTGCCTCCTTGGCCGGGGGTTGCCACTGGTGCCAGATGTTGTAGTGCCCGACATGGCAACCCCAGAGGCAGGAATGGGTGGGCAACTGGGTCCTGGGGCTGGGCTGTGGGGCGACGGAAAAGCAGTCGGGAGCCTTTGGTTCCAGCAGGGGTGGTCACAGCAACAGCACCCCCGGCTGATGTGCAGCCAGCAAATGGCAGGGCACGTGGGCTGCAGGCAGTCAGGCAGCAGCAGATGGCAGGTGGGAGCGTGCTCAGGGCTCTGGGGGGCAGTAATTTGGCCTCCTGGGCAGGAGCGTGGTCTTTCGTGTGTGTACGCGTGGACAGCTTGATACGGAGAGATTTTGCACGTGAAAATCCCACACGTCTGCGTGTAAATCGATGAAAGGCCCTTAGCGCGTAAACGCGTCACCAGCGTATGCGCGTCTATGAAGTCACGTGCACGCGTAGGAATAAGTTGCGTGACACGTCCGAGTCTCAAAGCGTGTTATTGGTGGAAATAGCCCTACACGCAGAAGTTACAAAGCGTGTAATTGGTGAAAATGGACCTACACGCAGAAGTGTCAAAGCGTGTAATTGGTGAAAATGGACCTACACGCAGAAGTGTCAAAGCGTGTAATTGTTGGGAATGGGCCTAGCACGTACACGCTGCGTAAGTGACGCTGTACGTGTGGGCCTGCATATAAGGTACGTGTAGAACACCAATTCCTTGTACGTGCTTTTCGTGGAGAGCGAGTGGGTGAATTCTGTACTTCTTGTCGTTTCACACGCGATTTACTTCACGGCGTTTCCAGTTCGTACTCCCTGTTACCTCTGACAGCTTTTTCTCTTTTTTCTCTTCTACTGGTTTACCTGGGCCTGTTCCCTCAAACAGTGTTCCCTTCTACTGTTGTCCTGTCTCCTCAGACAGAGTACATATCTTCTTTTGGCGGGGTGTTGCCAACCAAACGCGCTCATTTTTCATGCTCTTTTACCTGGCAGACGGTGAGTCACGCACGTATCTAACATCTGTGCTCGCCCCGTGTGTAGCCTACCCCTTCAGAGGTCATTCTAGGCTGCGTGTGACACGCATACGTTCATTCTTGTGTTACTGGGTGCCACAGCGTAGTGCAGGTTTTTCTTTCTGCACACGTGGTCTAGGAGGGGTTGCGTGCACGTCATCTCCCTTTTTTGGGCCTCCTGTGCATTGCGTGACCCGTCATCTTTCCCCAGGGGTTACATTCAGCCTTGCTGGAGCACTAGGGTACAATTACCATCTGGTACCCAACCCCTTTGACCCCCAATTGCCTAGGACAATAGTCTACAGCCACTCCCATACGCACATTAATATCAGTGCCATGGCTGGGAGGCGAGGATTCCGTAAAGGTGGCAAAGGTGGAAGAGCCACAAGTGGTGGCCGTGGTGGATCCGGTAGGGGACGTGGTCGTAACTGGCAGGGTGAGCCTGTCCCCCCATGTGTGGAGGACCAGTCAAGGGCACCCATAAGCCCCCTCCCCCCCTCCCGTTGAGGCTGATGTGGCTGACACCATCCATGCTCAGCCCTTGTTGGACCAGCCCATTGTGGCACCAGACCTGGCTGACTCCATGGCTGACTTCCAGGTCAGCAGGGCTACGACAGGTGCGCTGGTGCACGTTGATGCCATCATGCCACGTGGATCTGGGGCAGCAAGGTCATCTGCTGCCCCAAGTAGGCAGGGCGGAGAGGCTGCAGGGGCAGCTGCGGCTCCATCCACCCCAGCTCTCACACACCCAGCCAGGACAGTGTCGGTCCTAGTCCATCCTGCTGACATTCCCCCTGACACCATTACACTTGAGCCAATGCCTGCACCAACTCCCATGCTGAGTGTGCAATCCCACACACTTGATACAGAGCCCACCAGGGCTCCTGCCCCTAGTGTCCAGAGCGGCGCAGGACACTCAGGATCACCACCACCTTCCAAGCGGAAGAGGTAGAGTGCTCGTCCGGCACAGGCTGATGCCCCAGACACGGCTACACAGTCCGGCCCGTCGAGGAAGCCCAGCTTCACGGATGACGAACTGAATGCACTTGTCGAGTATGTGTCCGGACGTGATAACGAGATGGTCATTGTTGCAGGATCCAAGACCACACCTGCACAACGCCAGGCACACTGGCAGACCGTTGCGGACATCGTAAGTGTCCTTGGAATCGTGAGGCGCACAGCCAATGATTGCTATAAGCGCTGGAATGACCTAAAGCGCAGGGCAAAGAAGAAGCTGGCCTCAAGTCATGCCGCAACTCTAGTGACTGGAGGTGGGTCTCCAGTATTAGACATGGAACTCACTCCACATGAGTCAGTCGCTGGGACCTACGTCACGGAGGAACAGATCCAAGGCGTGGGAGATCTGCCTGATTACGAGGCATTGTCCGGTGAGTGCACATGCATGTGTGTGTCATCCATGTGCATGGTGTGTGTGTGAGGGCATCTGTTTGTGTGCCAGGTGAGAGTGTGTGCGCCTGAGCCGTATGGGTCAGCCATGTGCTTCATGCAATACATCCTGCGCAGCTGCATATGGCCATTGCAGTATCCCTTCTGCCAACAGTAGACATCTAGCCCAACAGCACCCCAGTTGCCCTTGAAGTGTCACCTTGCCACAAAATTGTTGCTTATTTTTCTATGTTCATTCAGACAGATTGTTTGCATTCCACCACTCATACTAGGCATTCCTCAGTCCTCTAGTCACATGTCTGGCATGGCTATGGTAAAGTGGAGTGACTTTGTTACCTGGATATCATATGTTCACACATGTCCCTGTGCAATTGGACCATATTGGACTGGCAGCTCCAGGTGAAAAATCAGACCTGTTTGAATTAGAAAAGCTATTGCATGCGGGAACTGGACTGAATGAATAAGTGCTGCCCTCCTCTCCATCTTCACTCAATAGCAATGGTACATGCCATCTGTGTGATGGCATGTGTGTGTCACCTGGCAATCACAGGCCAATGTGTGATGCCACTGCCAGGCAGCATGCAGAAAATGTGTTCTTCTTCCATCTTTGTGTCATGAGTGTGTGCCATTTGCTTGCCCTTCATACGCAGTGAGGGTGCATGCATGGGAGGGTCTTAGTCATGTGGGACATGTGTCAATCAAGTACTGGTTCTCTTGCTTCTCAGCCCTCATTGTGTGCCATGGTGCTAATGGCTGTTTCCATTTCTTTGTTATTATGTCTTTGCAGGGAAAGACGCACCTGATACTGCTGGGGTTGTGGAGATGGTGCAGAGCCAGGAGGGGTCCGAGGGCCGACCATCCACCAGTGAGGGACGTGGTGTGCTGGTGGGTGAGAACCCACAAGTGCTGCAGGTCGTGCTCTCAAGGGGTGTCTCTGGCTGCACCTCCCCCGAGCTGTACTCAGCTGTTGATTCGGATGATGAGACCTACGTGCCGTCGCAGGTGAGTGTTCCAGGGAGGGATTCTGTTCTGTCCCACCCACCTGCACCAGGGTCAGTACCCTCAATGGGGATGTCAGTGTTGGCAGCTAGGCCTTTGGTGGTTACGGATGCAGGGTCACACTCCGCGACATCTGATCCTGTTCCTGGGCCAGCAGATCAGAGGGGGAATGCAGTCCTGCAGCCTCAGGCAGTGCCGGCACAGCAAGGCGCAGTCCGCCTTGCCCCAGACAGGTGTGGTGCCCGCTGACGTGGTGGCCGTACGCCACCTGGCAATACCACATGGGAGCAATCCATTTACGGTATGGCTACCCAACAGGCAGCATCATCCGAGATGATGGCTCAGGCCATGGATAGGGTGGCCACTTCCATTGTCCCCCCTGAAAGGCTGATGGAGCGACTAGAGCAGGCAACCGACTCCATCTGCCAGTCACACAGGGAGGACATGTTGGCGTCCAACAGGGACAGGCGGGCGGCACTGGCGACTCTGCAGGAGGCCATCTCCATAGAGTCCCAGGGCCACAGGGAAGCCCTGAGGCAGGAGCTACATCAACTCAGGACGACTCTTGTTGAGCTTGAGGCTTCAACACACCAAAGGACAGAACATCAGCTGGAGCGTCTCACCCGTACGCTCTCAGCTGAGATGCAAGCAACGAGGGCGGAGGTCCGGGCATCCCGTGAGTTGTTGCATGGGGACCTCCGCACCCTCATCCTCCAGAACGAGACCTACCACACCCGCATGCTTGCAGCCATGGAGGAACAGAGTAGGGCCTTGCGTGGGCTGCCTCCCATAGTGCAACCACCTCCGGATGCAGCTGCACAGGGTGATAATAGCGACAGCAGTGATACTCCCACAATAGGGTAGCCGTGTGGGCCATGAGCCCATGGAGGTGTTTTTTTTTCCCAGGATCCACACAGGTGGGTTTTGGTGTGCACCTTGTCCTCGGACCTCCTGGGTGGCCTCCCCAACCCCCCCCGGGCCCATTAATGGCCATATTTTATTTTTTTTTATTTTTATTTTTATTTTTATTTTCATTTTTATTTTTATTTTTATATTTTTCCCAATTTCTTTGGGACAATTTGTTGGCTTCCGTGGTTCCTGTGGGCATACGCTATATTGTGGCTGGGCAGATGCAGGCTTGTTATGTATTAGGTTCAGATGCCTGGGTTTGAGTCACACACACCCCTCCTGCTTCCCGTTTCCATGGGCTTGCAAAGGGTGTGCCCAAGTGACATTGAAGTACATGGTGACATTGGACTCCCACTACATGTGTGGGTAGTCTAGTCAATACTGTGTATACATTCCTAGTGCATATTGCTGTTGTGCTGTACACTGCATGTTGCATTGATGTGTAACTCATCATCTGTGTCTGCCTCCCAATTTGCAGGTCCCTTCCTCATGTCTACACAAGGCCCTCTAGTCTGGAGATGGGGTCCTTGTTGGCAGCAGTGCACCTACAACTCTACATGGCGCCAACACTGTACAGTTGGAAGTGGTGGGAGTGCAGGCATTTCCAGGTGGTGAGACTACTGATTTATTACATTAGTGAAGTCATGTCAATGGTAGTACCTGCTCAAGTTTGTTGTTGGTCCTGCATTACAGTGAGCATTTCAGGTGTAGCAAGTTTCAATTGGGGACACTGTACATCGCGACACTTGTCATGTTGTGGGGATTACTTTGTTTACCTGCACATAGCATGACATGGCACGGTGTGTTGTGTGGCGGTGCTGGGGATGGGTTGGGTGACATGGCACTGTCCTCTTGTTGCATTTAGCAAGTGGGTATTCATTTTAGCTGCTTGAATGTGTTTGTTCACAAAACTGCATTGGTGGTGTGTGTGGGTAGGGATGCACACATTGTAACACTTCCAGGTGAACAATCTCAGGCTGATATGCTTTTCACGGTTGAATCTCCAGACATTCAGGATCAGTGTCAGGTTGAGTCATCATTGATTGTCAGATGGAATGTGCCAGGCCAGTGTGCAGTCCACAGGGGTGTGATTACTATGTGAAGTAATTAGCCACTAGCTGTGTACGGGCTGCCTCCCCCCGTGCCCTTTCCCCTCCCATGCGCAGCGGCTGTGCATGTGGTTGGGGATGTGGGGCCACCACCATGTCCACGGCCAGGCCCCGGCGTGTTGCAACGTTGTGCAGGACACATGCTGCCACTATGATCCTGCACACTACTGGGGGAGCGTATAACAGCTGCCCGCCAGAACGGTCAAGGGAGCGAAAGCGTGACTTTAGCACTCCGAATGTGCGCTCCACTATGCCCCGGGTTGTAATGTGGGCTGTGTTATATCTTACCTCGGGTGGCGTGGTGGGGTTCCGAATTGGCGTCATCATGTGGGGGCTGAGAGGGTAGGCACTGTCCCCTGTGGAGGTGGTGATTGGTATCATTGGTGGGGTTGTGACCTTGCTCAGTATCCAACATGCATGCATGTGCAGTGGCATACATACTCACCAAGCAGCCATGTATCGCCATGCCGCCCAGCTTCTAGGTCCCGGCATAGGGTGGACATTCGGTAAATGAAGCTGTCGTGGGTGGACCCGGGATAGTTGGCATATACTGAGGTGATGATTCCCTTGGCATTACATACTACCTGCACGTTGATGGAATGCCAGTGCTTGCGGTTCCTATAGATGTGCTCAGATGCCCTGGGGGGACGTAGAGCCACATGGGTGCAGTCGATGGCACCTAGCACTTTGGGGAATCGTGCCACACCGTAAAAATCCAGGGCGGTAGCATGCCTTTCTGCAGGTGTTCTGGGCAGGTATATGTGCCTGCGGACTGATGGGCGTGCAGTGATGATGTTCAAGACCTGGTGTAGGCAGCGTGACTGGGTGGCCTGTGACACCCCACCCACTATGGCACTTGTCCGCTGAAATGATCCAGTGGCTAAGAAGTGCAGTACATTGAGGACCTTCTCCAGGGGGCTGAGTGCTTGGGAGCACAGGGTGGGTGATGTGAGGTCATCCTCCCACTCACTCACCAGGTCCAGTATTATGTGTGGTGGAAACCTGTACCTTCCATACACCTGGTCATCAGGCATCCCGAAAAGGCTGGTTCTGGGTGTGAATATTCTGGCCCTGACTATCCTCCTCCTCCTCCTTTGGTAGCCCACTGCCACTGCTGCTAGGAACGGTATGTTCATCCTGGCGTCTGAGCTTGTTATTGTTAAAGTGCGCAAATTCATGCTTTGCGCGTGTTCTAGGCGAGCGTGTGACCCGCGCACACCTGGTTCCCAGTCCAATAGCGTGTGAAATTCCCACGCACCACGGGATACAGGTGTGCTGACGTACTTGCGTGTGTAAGTGCCCGCGCACCCCTGAAATACACGTACATAGGCCAATCGCGTGTACGCGCACTTTTGTCCAATTACACGCGATGACACTCTGACGTGCAGTATTTACACGTGTGCTCCGTCATCACGTGCTGAGTGGGGAACACCCGTGCGGGTCACGTCACATACGCGCTTACGCGCTGAGGGACTCTGGACCAATAGAATCGCGTATGCGTGCTGACGCGCTTACGCGCTAAGGGCCTTTCCTCGGATTTCACGCTGACGTGCCGGATTTTCACGTGCCAAATCACTCCGTATCAAGCTGGCCACGCGAACACACACGGAAGACCACGCTCCTGCCCAGAAGGCCGAGTTACTGCCCCCCAGTGCCCCGAGCAGCCTCCCACGTGCCATCTGCTGCTGCCTGCCTGCCTGCCTGCTGCCACCGTGCCCTGCCATTTGGTGCCTGCACATCAGCCATCTGCAGGGGTCCAGTTGCTGTGTCCACCCCTGCTGGAACTGAAGACTCCCGACTGGGATTACATCGCTCCACAGCCCAGCCCCAGGACCCAGTTGCCCACCCACACCTGCCTCTGGGGTTGCCATGTCGGGCACTTCCACATCTGGCACCAGTGGCAACCCCAGGCCAGAGGGGTAGAGGGGCACCAGCTTCACTGCCACCGAAGTTGGTGTCCTGGTGGAGCATGTCCTGGGGCAGTATGATGCCCTCTTTGGATCGTCCCGCGCCAGCAAGGAAGGACGGGAGAGGATCTGGGCCGACTGTGTGGTTGCCATCAACGCGGAGGGGGTGGCAACCCGCAACATCCAGAAGATCAAGAAGCGCTGGGAGGACTTGAGGTCCAGGACCCTTGTGAAGGTCCGGCGCCTCGTGGAGGGGGGCCGGGGCCGCATGAGTTCCATCCAGATGAGGGTCCTGGAACGCGTACGCCCAGCGCTCCACGCCCAGATCCTTGAGAGGGAGGCCCGTCTGGAGTTGAGCGGTAAGTGTCCAAGCATTACTGTGTGAGACAGGGCATGTTGCGGTGTGCTGGTTCTATGATACTTGCCTGTATGTGTGCCATAGGCCATGTATGCATGTATGTGTGCAGGGACATCATGGTAATGCATGTGCGACCAGTGATGTGTGACCCACATGGTTGTTGCATGTGTTCAAATGCCGCATGGGGAGCCCTATGTAGATTTTGAACATGAGAGCATGCCAGTCTCTGTACCTGGACATGGGTGGGGGTGAGGGATGGGTGCTGATGCCAGGTACATATATGGTAGCCATGTCTGTGTGCCTGACCTGCGTGTCTGTGACTTGTGCATGCCATGGATGCATGACACATGTGTGTGACAATGCACAGATTCAGTGAAGCAGCCAAATTACCCTTGTATCCGCTGTGTTTGGTGTGTTTGGGGCCAGATGGATGTGACTGAGGTGAAGTGTGTGCATGTGATAGGCATGAGCCATGATGCATGTGAGTTACATATCATTGAATGTTTCAAGAGTCCATTGGACATGCATGGAAATGTCCATGGCATGCACCATGCCTGTTACTGTGTGTGTTTTGCCTGGACTGACCCATGTGTTGTGGAGGGACATGATGGAAGTGTACTTTGACAGTGGTGCTCATCTGCTATTGCTTCCTGTCTAGGGGACCATTGTACAGTGCCCTGATGCTTGTGTTCTTTGTCTCCCTCTACGCAGCGGCTAGTGAAGAAGAGGGCGGAGACGGCGCTGTGGAGCAAGGCGGCGGGGATGCCCCCACGGCTGCAGCGGAAGGGGTGGGTGAGCCCCCACAGGGGCCTGCTACGGTGGGAGACGGTGAGGAGCCATCCAGGTTGGTGGTTTGCACAGAGGAGGAGGAGGCCGCCACTGGGGCACACATGGGGCCTGGTGGGGGCATCCCTGCTGGTGCAAGTGGTGCAGTCCAGGGCCAGGGGCAGGAGGCAGCACAGGTCACCGTGGAGGGGCCTGTGCATGTCGCTGTCCCTGACCCTGTGAGTGCACCACCATGCACCAGCAGGGATGCCCCGTCCCAGGCCCGTCCGCAGGTAGAGGGGATGTCCATGTCACCTGACTCCCCTCCACCTGCGGACGTGGGAACCCCTGGCCGTGTGGAGAAGGTCCTGATTGGGGTCGCGATGCGCACGGCTGTGATTCGTGATGCCGTGCGTGCTTCCCAGGAGGAGCACGCACGTCATCACGAAGTGCACCGTGCCGACGTGGCCCAATTTGGATAGGCCATGTTCGGGGGTTTCCTGCATGTGTTGGCCAATCTGGCGGCCCTCTCCTCCTCTGTGCAGGCTATACACCAGTCGTTCTCCTTGCCGTCTTCCGGCCCAGATGCCACCAGGGCCCCCTGTGGACCTGCCCCGACCAATGCAGCCAGCTCGGTGGGGATCCCATCCCTGCCACAGTTGGGAGTCGGAGGTCCAGCAGGGGTGGACAACACAGCAACTGGACCCCAGCAGATGGGAGATGCGACAGCATCATCGGGCAGGGCACGTGCACAACGGCGTCGGTGGTTTCCATCAGCCTGGATGCCGTCGTGCTGGCAGAGGCAGTGGCGTCGGAGGCAGCAGCGGGCTCGACGTGGGAGGCATCATGGCTCGGGGCCATCAAGATCAGAGGGGCAGGCATCGGCTGGAGGGCAGGGCAACCCTGGGATGGTGGTGTCTTCCGTGTGGGAGCAGTTGGTCCAGCGGATAGGTGCGGAGCGGCAGCGGGCGGAAGAGGAGCGGCTCACCATGGTCAGGGCGGAGTTCTCCATGCGTCGGGCGTTGAGGCGGGCTGAGTGCCTCGAGGAAGCTCGCAGGGAGTTTGAGCTGGACATGGGGTTATCCCTGCGAGACCTCGGGGCCAGGACAGAGTCCCGCCTCCAGGACATCGACATGGAGTTCGATGATGCCCTGGCCAGCAACATCACCGAGTGAGCCGCAGGACTTGCCCGCTGCCTTTGTATATAGTTATTTAGTTAGTTAGTGTTAGGTTTCCTTTATTAATTTTTATTTTTTTGGACCGCTCGGACAATGGCCACTTTTTTGTATATATTTTTTTCATTAGGTAGTAGTAGGTTTCATTTATGGTGTTGGGCTCATGGACCCTGGAATATTCGTGTATATAGTTTGCTTTTTGAAGAAAATTTTTTTTTATTAATTATTGTGTTCACCATGAGGAAATGGTTTTTCATTATTTTCCTTCCACATGATATTGCTTTGGACAACATTTGTTTTTGGATTACTTTTTTTTTTTTATTTTAACATTTGTTCTCGGACATGGACCATTTATTTTGTTATCCCCATTGTTGTATGTTTGATTTGTTTACTTATTTTTCATCTTTAATACATGTTTTTTTAACTTTCACTTGTGGTATTTTCTCATTGGTTTCATACATGTCATGATATGGGTTTTGACATTCACTTGCACCCATTGTGTATGTGTGTGTGACGGACATGTGTTCATTTACATACTTGCCATTGGGGTTGTATCATGTAATTGCATTCACTATGTGGGTGGATGCAATCCTTGCCTGGGTGTTTGTGCTGGGTATGCTGCCCATTACTGCCATGATTGAGTATCGTCAGGACCTGGGGGCACGGGGACATGTGTGGGTGCCTGGTGGAGGCTGCCCCTGCACTGCTGGGGGGTGGGGGTGGTGGGAGACATTGGTGAGGGCCTGGTGGAGGCTGCCCCTGGTGGCTGGGGGGTGGGGGTGGTGGGAGACATGAGTGGGGGCCTGGTGGAGGCTGCCCCTGGTGGCTGGGGGGTGGGGGTGGTGGGAGACATGAGTGGGGGCCTGGTGGAGGCTGCCCCTGGTGGCGGGGGGTGGGGGTGGTGGGAGACATGGGTGGGGGCCTGGTGGAGGCTGCCCCTGGTGGCGGGGGGGTGGGGGTGGTGGGAGACATGGGTGGGGGCCTGGTGGAGGCTGCCCCTGGTGGCGGGGGAGTGGGGGTGATGGGGGACATGAGTGGGGGCCTGGTGGAGGCTGCCCCTGCACTGCTGGGGGGTGGGGGTGGTGGGAGACATGGGTGGGGGCCTGGTGGAGGATGCCCCTGGTGGCGGGGGAGTGGGGGTGATAGGGGACATGAGTGGGGGCCTGGTGGAGGCTGCCCCTGCACTGCTGAGTGTTGGGGGTTGTGGGAGACATGGGTGGGGGCCTGGTGGAGGCTGCCCCTGGTGGCGGGGGAGTGGGGGTGATAGGGGACATGGGTGGGAGCCTGGTGGAGGCTGCCCCTGCACTGCTGGGGGGTGGGGGTGGTGGGAGACATGGGTGGGGGCCTGGTGGAGGCTGCCCCTGGTGGCGGGGGAGTGGGGGTGATAGGGGACATGAGTGGGGGCCTGGTGGAGGCTGCCCCTGCACTGCTGGGGGGTGGGGGTGGTGGGAGACATGGGTGGGGGCCTGGTGGAGGCTGCCCCTGGTGGCTGGGTGTTGGGGGTGGTGGGAGACATGAGTGGGGACCTGGTGGAGGGTGCACCTGGTGGCTGGGGGGTGGGGGTGGTGGGAGACATGGGTTGGACATGGGTGGGGGCCTGCTGGCAGGTGCCCCACAGTGCTGGGGGGTGGGGGTGGTGGGAGACATGGGTGGGGGCCTGGTGGAGGATGCCCCTGCACTGCTGGGGGGTGGGGGTGGTGGGTGACATGGGTGGGGGCCTGCTGGCAGGTGCCCCACAGTGCTGGGGGGTGGGGGTGGTGGGAGACATGGGTGGGGGCCTGGTGGAGGCTGCCCCTGGTGGCGGGGGAGTGGGGGTGATAGGGGACATGGGTGGGGGCCTGGTGGAGGCTGCCCCTGCACTGCTGGGGGATGGGGGTGGTGGGAGACATATGTGGGGGCCTGGTGGAGGGTGCCCCACAGTGCTGGGGGGTGGGGGTGGTGGGAGACATGGGTGGGGGCCTGGTGGAGGCTGCCCCTGGTGGCGGGGGAGTGGGGGTGATAGGGGACATGGGTGGGGGCCTGGTGGAGGCTGCCCCTGCACTGCTGGGGGGTGGGGGTGGTGGGAGACATGGGTGGGGGCCTGGTGGAGGCTGCCCCTGGTGGCGGGGGGGTGGGGGTGGTGGGAGACATGGGTGGGGGCCTGGTGGAGGCTGCCCCTGGTGGCGGGGGGGTGGGGGTGGTGGGAGACATGGGTGGGGGCCTGGTGGAGGCTGCCCCTGGTGGCGGGGGAGTGGGGGTGATGGGGGACATGAGTGGGGGCCTGGTGGAGGCTGCCCCTGCACTGCTGGGGGGTGGGGGTGGTGGGAGACATGGGTGGGGGCCTGGTGGAGGGTGCCCCTGGTGGCTGGGGGTGGGGGTGGTGGGCGACATGGGTGGGGGCCTGGTGGAGGGTGCCCCTGGTGGCTGGGGGGTGGGGGTGGTGGGAGACATGGGTGGGGGCCTGGTGGAGGGTGCCCCTGGTGGCTGGGGGGTGGGGGTGGTGGGTGACATGGGTGGCGGCCTGGTGGAGGGTGCCCCTGGTGGCTGGGGGGTGGGGGTGGTGGGTCACATGGGTGGGGGCCTGGTGGAGGGTGCCCCTGGTGGCTGGGGGGTGGGGGTGGTGGGTGACATGGGTGGGGGCCTGGTGGAGAGTGCCCCTGGTGGCTGGGGGGTGGGGGTGGTGGGTGACATGAGCAGGTGTGCAGGGTAGTCCCCTGTGGTGTGTGCTGCCTGCAGGGGCCGTGGAGGGTGTACAGGTAATACCTGGGAGCACACAGCCAAATCGCGTGTGGAACTTCCCGCGCACCCCTGCAATCCACGTACCCTGACTAATCGCGTGTGGAACTTCCCGCGCACCCCTGAAATCCACGTACCCGGCCAAATCGCGTGTGGAACTTCCCGCGCACCCCTGAAATCCATGTACCCGGCCAAGTCGCGTGTGTAACTTCCCGCGCACCCCTGAAATCCACGTACCCTTACAAATCGCGTGTGGTACTTCCTGCGCACCCCTGAAATCCACATACACGGCCAAATCGCGTGTGGAACTTCCCGCGCACCCCTGCAATCCACGTACCCTGACTAATCGCGTGTGGAACTTCCCGCGCACCCCTGAAATCCACGTACCCGGCCAAATCGCGTGTGGAACTTCCCGCGCACCCCTGAAATCCACGTACCCTGCCTAATCGTGTGTGGAACTTCCCGCGCACCCCTGAAATCCACGTACCCGGCCAAATCGCGTGTGGAACTTCCCGCGCACCCTTGAAATCCACGTACCCGGCCAAATCGCATGTGGAACTTCCCGCGCACCCCTGAAATCCACGTACCCTGCCTAATCGCGTGTGGAACTTCCCGCGCACCCCTGCAATCCACGTACCCTGACTAATCGCGTGTGGAACTTCCCGCGCACCCCTGAAATCCACGTACCCGGCCAAATCGCGTGTGGAACTTCCCGCGCACCCCTGAAATCCACGATCCCGGCCAAGTCACGTGTGTAACTTCCCGCGCACCCCTGAAATCCACGTACCCTGACAAATCGCGTGTGGTACTTCCCGCGCACCCCTGAAATCCACGTACACGGCCAAATCGCGTGTGGAACTTCCCGCACACCCCTGCAATCCACGTACCCTGACTAATCGCGTGTGGAACTTCCCGCGCACCCCTGAAATCCACGTACCCGGCCAAATTGCGTGTGGAACTTCCCGCGCACCCCTGAAATCCACGTACCCTGCCTAATCGTGTGTGGAACTTCCCGCGCACCCCTGAAATCCATGTACCCGGCCAAATCGCGTGTGGAACTTCCCACGCACCCCTGAAATCCACGTACCTGGCCAAATCGCGTGTGGAACTTCCCGCGCACCCCTGAAATCCATGTACCCTACCTAATCGCGTGTGGAACTTCCCGCGCACCCCTGAAATCCACGTACTCTGACAAATCGCGTGTGGTACTTCCCACGCACCCCTGTAATCCACGTACCCGGCCAATTCGCGTGTGAGACTTCCCGCGCACCCCGGTATACACGCACACGTTTTTTTTCTGTCAGCGCGTGTCTGTGTTTGTGGGTACCCCTTTGCACGTCATTTGTCCTGGAGGGCCACAGTATTGGGCATTCATCATGGCTGTATATAGGTGCTATTTGTTGGCGCACCTTTTGGCGCACATTTCTTACAGGCGCAGAGACGCTACCGCCTGCTTTCTTGTGGCGGTCGTGTTTGTGCCTGTGCGCTGGTTTGAGCGTGCGCTTTTTTGCCCTATTCTATTCCATGAATACGTGTTGTAGGCGAGCGTGTGGGCGTTCCGCGCACTTGTACCCTGTGCTTCCCCCGTGACGCCCACATTTTGGCAAGTTGTTCCCCATTCCGAGTGGTACACCCCGTGTTCCGCCTACTTTTGTTGCGTGCGCCGCGCTATGTGCGATTTTCGCTCTGGCCTGTGCGATTTTCGCTGTGACCTGGCGCACGCTGTTTGATGGCCTGTGCGCCAACGTGCGCCGCGCACTTTTTTATCGCACATCCGCTGGTTTTCTCGCGCACGGACTTCCAAGAATCGATGTGCGCTGCTTTTCGTGCGATTTTCGCACTTGCACTGCGATTTTCGCTATTCCACTGCGATTTGCACGTTTTTGCCCACTTGCGCCGCGCTAATTATTCCATGAATCGGCCTGTCAGTGTGTTCCATTTGTGCATGTTGGACGCGTTTCACCGGTTCACTTCGATTGCCAAATTCTGCCTTGGCTGAGTGGTTTAAGTCTCAATTGGTCACCACGAACGCGGATCATTCTTTGGAAATACAGATGTAGAAAACACCAGTCTCTTTGCTGTCCAAAATTTAAAAATGTCATTACGCATGTGTGTGCGTGTGTGTGTGTGTGTGTGTGTGTGTTAAAGGCCTGCTTTATTTAGAACATCCTTTATCGCCCTGCAATTTAAAATATACATACATTTAACACACATATATGGTTCTGTTTAAATGCCAGAATTCTATTTTCCTCTTATGACAACAGTTATTGAAGGACACATTTCGTGGCGGGTATTTTATTTAAAATCTGTTGGAACATCTTAGTGGCTAATAACAAATGTTATCATTACCCAATTTAATGGTACTTAATCGGTGAACCTTAGAAGGATGATAGGCTGAATCAGCCCTACCTTGGGATTCAACCTTGCGGTGTGCAGGTTGGGTAAATCTCTGATGCTAGTGCTTAACTCATGAGCTATCCACCCGGCTTCCTACCTACTCTCAGACTGCAGACTGAACTATGTTCATCATGCTATTTTCGTCATTACTCATAATACACATGAAATAGATGCATCCTTCACTTTCAATCGCCCATGCCTTAATTATTAATTCAACTACAGGCACTACGTATAGTAATGTATTTGGATTTGCTACATTTTATCAAATACACTTGTCCTATCTGTACTTAATTTGCACTTACATCATTTATAAGTAGCCTTACAATAGGATGTTAGAACATGTCACGTTTCTGTTATAATACAGGTCCTTAATGATGGTCTTCAAAGGAATAGTTGAATTGTGAATTCTGCTGTTATTAATCTATCTGGGTGTTAGTAATGCTTTAATGTGAATTATTAGTACCCGGCGGCGACATTCCATAGGATACACTTAACATGGATTGGCTCGTTTCCGAGCCATACCACAGTGTAATCCCGTGGACGCACTTACGTGCACCGCGCGCCGGGTACACTCTCTTTTTTTTTCTTCTTTTTTTTCTGGTGACCATGGAAAGGGAGAAGGGACCACACGTAGTCCCTTCTCCCTTTTCCAAGGTGGTCAGTTTCCTCCCATTCATTACTTTCAGCACTAAAATGTCTGAAATCACTTCTCAATAACAGAACTGAAAGAACCTACCTACCACTGTTCACCTCAAACATAAGAAATATCACCTGCAAGGTATCACAAGGATCATGTCTCTCCCCAATTAGTTTCAATATACACATGGCAATACTTGTGAAGCTTATTGAAAATTACATACTCACATGCTGCAACTACGCAGATGACACCCAGCTCATCTTTTAGATGATGACCAACAATGATCTTGACAACACTGTCAATGAAATCCTCATTGATATGAACACCTGTATAACTAACAACAACCTCAAACTAAAACCAACGAAAACAGAAATAATAACGACCCCACAAAATGACAACCTAATCCAGACATCACTCACCTGAACCCAAGGTATGCACATTTTTCGAGCTCGACATTTAAGTTAATAAAATCATTTGTTTTGAGCCTGGAATATCTTGCTGTGTCCTCCTTCATAATGCCTTCACAGGACACAAAACTTGGATTCATGAAATGGAAGTTCAGAAGGACACCACCACCAGCCCCATTCCCCAGGAGCAGGACATGAACGGCGGAGCCCTAAAGATGAGTTTATTAAATATGTTATTGACATTTCTGAAATCAGTTTGTCCTTTCAGACAAGCAAATGCTAACCCTTCTCCATAGCCTCCAGGAACAGCGGATACAATAAGGAGAATTATGTTGTGTATTGGTGTCTCGCTCTCTTTTTCTTTCGCTTTTTTATGAAAGGATGTATATCATTAGTGGTTGGAAAGGGAGGATGCAATGATACTGAAATAGCATCTGGTAGTGCATCCATGACCAGAAGCAAAAGGGACCCTGAGGACCAGGAGGTTCTTGTGGACAGTATTTCAGAGACAATTTATGGTACAATCACATGTGGGAGGTGGGAAGAGGGAAGTCAAACTACTCCTGTTATATTTGTTCTTTAATACCCCAAGCCACTTGCACACCCAGATGGTTTATTCCCAAACAAATGCCACCTCCACACAATGTTTAGTGCACCTGGCCATATGAAGGGCGCGTGGGTTTTTGCAGGTACCTAAGGTTCAAGCAACTTTGTTAGAAGCAGACAACAGTGAATGTTTTAAGAATAACAGGCAGGATGGGGTGCAGAGCAGGAGGACTGGTGGGGTTTTCGGTGGAAGTAGTAGCACATATCAATGAGGTATGGTATGCTGTGTGGGGACGATATATAGAACAACTGACCTGGATCAATCAGCATGAACGTCCCAATAAAGTACAGGTAGTTTGACAATTCTCCTAGTGTTTCGGAGGCAATGGCAGCGTGCCCGTTGGTACAAATGGACGATGCAATAGAACACCTGATATTCCAGACCTCAAAGGAGGAACTGCAATGCTCATGGAAAGGTTTTGGAACATGTGGGAGCTTTGTGTATGTCCAGCTCCTACCGTTCTCGAAGGGGGTCTGTTCCCCAACAACTTGCCAGATGCCCATTTCCACATAACAAATGTGCTCCCCAATCACAACTGTGCTCCCTACCTAACAGTGGACCCACCGATCAATGGGCCTCCACCACCATAAACGATCAAACAATTGTTCTCAAGATTCAACAGACAAGCTTAAGGCCATTCCCGAACATTGCCGGTTGTTCAGCAAGGCAGAGATATTTTGTACCTCCCTGCTTGTTCCAGGTATACAGACAACTGTAACCTCTAAGTGGTTACAATTTATTTACTGGAAGTTGATACAGATCGCAAATGACATAGAGCATGGCCTTAATGCGATCAGAGAGGAGTTGAGGGCCATCAGATTAATGAGACTGTAGAACCGCTACATACTCGATCTCCTCATGGCCATGGAGGGCAGAGTTTGTGTCAAACTAGGCAGTTCTTGTTGCCATTGGGGCTTCTACAAAGTCTATGTGCTGTAATGGAAAAGGAAGGTGGGGTGGTGGCGCACGATTGGCTAACTGCCATGTTTTCATGGGTTCCTACCTGGATGAGTATAGCCGTAAAAGTGCTAGTTCCAATCCTTGTTACATTGTTTCTCATATTGTTCTCTTGTCAGCTGTCCAAAGGAATGACTATGATGTGCCTAATTCTTCAAATGGGTGAGGCCACTCCCCTCTTGAAACATGTGCACACACAGACAGACAAATGGAATGGTGAGATTGAACACAGAATGGTCAGGATAGATCATCCGATTAGTCACCCAGGGATATTTTCCTATGCCCCACCCCATCTAGAGAACTATACAGAACATTGGATTGATCCTGCAGGAGACAGGGGGTACTGTTTCCTACAATGTACCCCAGATGAATATGCCATGA
The DNA here is from genome assembly GCF_040938575.1 of Ambystoma mexicanum. Lineage (NCBI taxonomy): Eukaryota > Metazoa > Chordata > Amphibia > Caudata > Ambystomatidae > Ambystoma > Ambystoma mexicanum. The sequence goes on along the minus strand of NC_090941.1, from coordinate 598,821,321 downwards.
GTGAAGAAAAATTGGTAATGAGTATAAAGTGTGGGTGTCCAAGGATGATTTTGACAGGGAGAGGGTGTCACAGTCAGTGAACCAGGGACACACATGCAGCCTCGCACCCGTGCTGCCATGGGGGCGCTATACCGAGGTGCTGCTCCAGTCATCTTTGGAAAACAAGGAAAGGCCTCTTGGACCTTGTCCTGGTGCCTTTGGCGCCAGGCTCATCAAGGGGTAAAAGTGGTGAGCATTGGACCATAAACAAGACTCTGGATAACTCAACATGGAGGGCACAGGGCCACAGCCACTTTTTTATCTGTCTGACCATGCAGACTAGTGTTTGGGTGTGGCTGGGGCTCCCGGGCATGGCTGGCTAAATAAGCCACGCCCCAGCTCAGAAACGTGCTTCGCGTTATTCTGCCTTCCAGCAGCGTAATGCTCATCATCACCTGCAACAAGAAAAGAAAGCATTAGTACTGGGCATAACCCACGCTGCCCGCCCGGCAATCCGAGCAACTTACCTGAAGACTCTTCACTTTCCGCCCGTGGAAGAATCCAAGCTACAGCTTCTCCCAGCATCCTGTGCAGCTCGCTTCATTGCATCTTTGTTTCAAACACCGGCACCGGCGCACATACCTACCAATCAGCCTAGGACACAAAATTAACCTGCAGGACACTCGCACGGGAGCCAACTCGGCGCTTGTGTTTCCGGAATAACGCCGGCCCCTGCAACACAAGAAAGGAACGTTAAATACACAAGAAAGAAACGTTAAACAACGAACATTAACAAACCACAACCTGGCATGAGGTCCAACGCCCAGGAAAAGGACGTAGTGCTAGAAGACTAAAACAAACACAGAAAAGGACATTAAAACAATAATGGAAAGCATTGAAGTGAGGCATGTAAGTCCTAGGAAGTCGCTGCCACAGCAGGCCTGGGCTAGACTCTACAGCCACACTGCCACATGAACCAGTGAAGCAACAAGGTTCAATTCACACGGGAGCACAGAGACCGCACGCCTGCTGAAAAAAAGCAAGACGGTGAGCTTGCCTACAAAAATCATAAGGTGAGCAAAGGGAATAATTAACACAGAAAACCTAGGGAACATAAGGCTCCTGGTGGGAGGGGGACAACTAAATACCTTTGGCAGCCCTAATTTATCGTGACTTCCACATCGCAGGAGCTGATTCTCCTCTGGAGAGCTGTCGGCTAGCAAGAAGCAGACACCCCACGAAGCAGACACCCACGACCACAGCACCCAACGCCCCCGTGGAGACAAGGTGAGCGTAACAGAGGGAAGCAGGCAGATTATTTAATGAATTAACTAAAGGGGGGAATGTTAGGATGCAAGTGCAATGTCCCAAATTTTCTCCATTTGCTTTTCCATTTCTGCACACGTGCTATTTGTAGTTAGCTTTAACACACTTTACAGGGTATTTCATGGTGAAAGGAGGAGCAGCAACAATATTGCTAATTATATTTAGAGTTTAGGCCCAGGATACTTTGGAGGCTTGTAGCTAGCATTAGTGAATTAAGTGTGCTTTTGTTTGTATTTAGGAGAACTTGGTTAGATGTTGATTTTTAGTAACATAAGGGCTGTCGGCCACTTCAGCAAGAGTACTGCCATTTTGAGTTAGGCCCCTTCAGAGGTTGCAGCTTCTGTTAGTTAGAGTATTAAATAAGATATTGGAGCTTCTGTTCTGTTCATTTAATAATGTAGAGGAGCAGATGTGTACATCCACAGGAGATCCCGCCCCAACCCCCCCTGTATTGGAGACATGAGACCGTGCCCTGTTTGACACCAACTGTTGTAACAATGCCGAATCGAGTATTTGGAAGGAGGTTTTCACTGAGACAACCGTATCGAATATACCCATGAGGTAATGACAGGCTCCAGGAGGACCTAATGAAAGCAATATGAGAAAGAGCTAAGAAAATGAACTGATGACATCATAAGAAAGTGTGCACGACATCCCAAGATATCGAATGAAGACAATGTATGAATCCTAGAGGACAAATGAAGAAGTAAAGAATTGGGTAAACTATCAAAGTGGAAAAGAAGAAGATTACTCGTTAACAAAGTGGTGCAGAAAATAGAAGTTTAATGAATGTACAGACACTGAAATGCAAGGTAGATCAAGTCCTCGTATAGGCTAGCTATAAGTAGTGAATAAAATGCAGGCGAAGCCACCATTGTATAGAAACTGGACATTGGTATCATGAAATAAATAAGCCTGAAGCCATGAAAGGGGAATGAAAAGCTGTGTTGCAGTAGAATAACAGGTTGCTGAGGCTGCATGGCGAGGTCTGTCTGGTCTGAAGTCAAGATCCTAGGAATCGAGGTCAGCTATCTACTCTGAAGAAGAACGAGTGTGCAGACGATGAATCCTCTCACGTTACGGTGCAAGAAAGAACACAAAGGATGCCATGTTTTAATTTGTCTCAAGCATTTAAAAGCTGCAGAATGAACCAAATCGTTGTCTCTTGTCACATGAGTCAAAGATAGAAATAGAGTTTGAACTTGGAGTTCCAGACACGATAGCGAGTGCCCTCACTCCTGTGCATTCCCAAAATGAGAATACTCTGCAAGGCCAAGTACAAAGACAATTTCATGGCAGAAGGCATGGCTGATGAGAGTTGCTAGACTAATTTGGTGGTGAGGTAGCTCCATGTCCTATCTCCCTACACCTGGGTTTTGCCTTGTGTGTTGCTAAATGAACCAAATGTTCCAGACACGGCACGAGCGTGCCAAACCAATTGTATTCGTCTTTATAACAAAGGACCTTATAGTTCAAGAAACCAATGACACACAGCGTAACTGATTTTTTGGAAATGGCACGTATGAAGAGATAGGCATAATATGTCCACCTAATAAAGGACAGCCAATAACAATCCTAGCTCCTATATGATTGTATATCTAGATGTTTCCCTTAACCAATCCTGACCCTTGATAGGTTTTTCAATATCGCCACATAGTATGACGTCACTCTGACGCATAATCAAGTATATGAATTGTGCTTTTTGTGGAAATCATTGAGAAACTGAGCGTACGTCCGTTGATGTTCGTTGTAACCTCCCTGTTTTAGATAATTGGTAATAAAAGAGTAATTTACCATCTTCTTGAGTTTGTCAGATTATTTACACTCAGAATTATTCTGGTGTAATCCAATCAAGCAACAGATGCATGTTCCAAGGGTTTTTATAATTACAAATCAGCAGGATCAAGTCAGAGCCCCTACAATGGATTTGAGAGACATTAGAATTAGGAAATTTGAGAGGCTCCACAAAAGTAAAGGCTTCTGAGACTAATACACTCAGAGAAGGTATTTGATGTAACATAGTTAGGAGCTCTGATCGATTGACCCACTTGTCTCTCTTTTGTTGACAGATTCTTTTAATAGTGAAGGCAGATGTATCCAATTCAATCTTTCCCCCTGCTGCACCGTATCAGCAGCCGATGTAGCAGGTGAGCATGAAGCTACACCTCACATTATTCCTTCAGGGGTTGAGCAGGCATTTCCCCTCCCTTGACCATGCCTACTCACAGTTGAAGTTTCCATTTCAGCCACTGAGTCAACAGCTGAGTCATTGCTATCAATTGACTTGTCGCTGGCCAATATCCAACTGGTTAACGTGCCAGGCCTTTTAGTCGATCTTCTTTTCTGACGGGCGCGCTTTTTCTGCGCTCTTTTGGATTTTTTGAATGACCAGGTCCAAAGGAACAGTGGCAACCTTTTTTGATGCAGAGATTTGTTTTAAATTAGCCGCCTTAGCTTGTCGTTTCTCTCTGTGTGTCAAATAAGTTGGTGAGTGCTCAGAGCCCTCTCCGCAGTCAACAGCCCTTTAGAGGAGCACAATCTCCTCCCACATTACTACTTTATCAGCCACAACCAGGAAGACACCTGCGTCTTTTGTGCTGTCAGTTATTTGTCCGCAATTCTGCTGTACTTTAGAGGGCAGGAGGGAGGGAGGTAAGGGGGGAGGAAGGGACCAAGGACTCACTCTTACGATAACATGACTCTCTACATTCGCCCCCATCTGATAGTCACTTATTTGGCCACATATTTTAAGTTGGATCTTCATTGCAAACTGCAGGGTTGATACACATGACTGAATCTCAGTAAGCTGTTTGACTTGAGCAGAATGAGTGGAGTAGGGGACAGAGACATCCAAATCAGGACACATGTTAGGAGAATTTGTTAGCCTGACATCAGAGTCCCGCTCCATTTCAATAGAATCTTTAGACAGAGCCAAAGGGTCCTCCAGGTTAGTGCAATTGGATTCTTTACTGGATTCTTCCAGTCGCAGATTGGGTGTTGTTGTCTGCATTCATCTTTAGGTCATCCCATATGGAGAAGACAGACGGTTTGGTTCCTTTCATGAGTTAAACAACCTGTTCACTGCTGGTAACCAACTTGAAGTGCTGCGTCTATGAACCCTGCATCAGATCATCAAGGGCACTGCAACAAACTGATGGACCACAACTCGAACCGCTGGAGAATTGCCCCAAATGCTGACCCTAACTAGTGGTTACAAACACCTCCAACAGAAATGACTCCCAATCCAACCCTGGTGAACCATCTGGACCACACAACCAAAATCCACATTCAAGTCACACCAAGCTCATGATTTCAATCAACTAGATGACAGCTCACTGCTTGAGCCAGCACGACTTGCCTCACCCGAACTTGGTTCAACCCACACCATTGGCCAGCTTGCAACTTGGTTTGGCGCTGCCAAACCGCCTAAGAACGGCAAAAAAGTAGTAATGACCCATAACTGCCCCCTGTTCATTGTTTTGCTCTAGAGACTGGTTTGGTCACTTTTGCACCTTTCCACTGAAAGACATACCCTTTTTGAATCTATGATGGTTGTTTATTGCCATTTCACCCCTGTTTTCAGTACTCAGGGTGCTGCATCTTTCTATCTTTTGCATATTCTGTGTTTTCTCTTACAGAGGTGGGTTTGTATGGAGTTTTTATAGTTATTTGTACTTTGATGTGTTTAATTGAAGTATATCTATTTTATAGAACCTTGATTGGACATTAGGTTTTATTTTAGACCGTTTTTTCTTTGCTGTTTGGGTTTCTACTGGATCACATTCACATCCCTACTGAGAGTATAGACTTCCGTTGCGCCACGTTACCACAAAAGATGAAGGAGATTTAGCTCTTGGCTGTGCCTGTTGTAGCTTTATGATTGGGACCCATGATGGTTTGTAGAACTGTGGGGGCTAAGTAGGTGGTTTAGCCACTACTCATCCTTATACTCCTGCAGAACAGAAGCATTTTGTCACAGTTAGTCTTTCAGCATCAAATTTACTTCCTCGCTTCTACAATTCAGGAACAAGCTCAAGACCCTCTTCTTCAAGGATTGGCTTCTCCCTAACACCTAGGTCTACACACCCTGCACTCACCACCCTAGCTGAGATTGGGTGATCTGAACCCCACTGTTTCCTCCCCTGGTTGCTTGTAGTTCCCTTGCTGACAAATTGCCTACCTTCCCTCTCCCCTGTTGTTAGCTCCCCACTTCCTTGTTTCTCTGCTCGTCTTGCCATGTTGTTCCTCTTATGCTTGTAAAGCATTCCATAGCCTCTTGAAACTCAGTCTGTGCTCAATAAATACCCTAATAAAATAATAATAATAATAATAACAAGATTAATAATTACCTGTGGTTGGCCCAGTAGTCCGTTGGATGCCATGTGGTTGAGCTATTGAGCTATTCTCTGTACACATGATTCTCCCACATGTTTGCAGGATACGGTGGGTGTGATATTGGTCTATATTTGGCAGAGTTGTCTATTATTCCTGCCTTGTTTTTTAAGAATGGTTTAATATAGGTGGATTTGTACGATGTTGGCACAATTTCAGACTTCAGTGATAGGTTCTTTAATAATTTTGTGTAGAGGGCTGCTGTTTTGTAGACAAGTAACTGTTTGTTGATATCTCATAGGCATGGGTCACTGGGGCATCCAGTCTTGTTGGTTTCTTTTGGTAGTATGTTGAAGGTTTCCTTGGTAATTGGTTAGGATTGGTTGAGAGTTGTGTTGGCTAGCGTGGCTCTTGTTTCTGGTAGGGTACTGTTTGAGGTCATGGCGGATGTGTCTTTGGCCTGTTGTATTGACTTTGTTTTCGATCTGAGATGGTCCACGATTTTGTCATATAACACTTGATATGGTATTATTGTTTTACTAGCAACCGCCATCAAGATATATATATACATATATATATATCAGTGAAAAAAACTTTGTTAAAGGGACGTTATGGTTAAGTTGCGCTACTAAAAACCTATGAAATTCAATGAAAAAACTTTGTTAAAGGGACGTTATGGTTCCAAGTAAAACCGAAAAACCCTTGAAATTTGCCAGTTATGGTAAGCTAAGCAACCATAACTCGCGCCACCACCATGCACTGCTAAGACTAACACCCAGGACATCAAAGATGACATCACAAATGTCATTGATGACCTAAAAACTGTGGGGGGGGGTGGAGTATGTTTGATTGTTATATCATAATATAGGAACATTTAACAAATTCAAAAAGCAGCACACAAACACATTATATATAGTAATACATAAGAAATGTAACCCATATATGTAACACACTAACCATTCATTTAAATACAATATGTTCTGAAATGGAATATACCACAAGACGATAAATTGGCTTCCAACATAATTACCTCACAGACACAACAGAACTGAGAACAAGACCAGACCCACTGAATACATAGGACTTATCTTACCAGAAATAGTAAGTGTACTTCATTTTACTCATATATTTATACACTTTCTGTATTTCTCACAGAAATGTCTAGTACTCTGGAATGGCTAGAGGACAATTTCCCACATGAAGAAATGTCACAAGTGAAACTAATGGTAAACACTTTATAATATAAACCCTTTATTTATTATTTTTTTTATATACATTTAACATATATATTATTTTTTTGTACTGAGCATACTAGAATAGAAAAAACTTCAGAAAACCCTGTTATGGATAACAGTCTTCACAATATAGAAGAAAAAATTGATGTATTGTTGGCTAATTTTAATAATTTAAAAACTTTTGTAGAAAATAATTTCAAACCAAAAACTTCGTACCATTGCTCCACATGTACTTGTCCCTCCTCACCATATCCCAGTCAATTATCCCCAAACCCTCGCCATAATCCAAAACGTTTTGATGAGATTTCCATCCCTTCTTCACCTATTACCAATCATGTTTAAACCCCAAATTCTTCTGTTTTTGTTTCTGTTTCTGCCTCACCTTCTCTGTCATAAATTATTTATATATGTTAAATAAAGTTTAATTTTTATATTGTATTGTGAATAGTTTCCGTTTTTTTTTTAAAACAATAAAAGTGTCCGCGGACAGTGCGAGTGTTCTGAAATGTTCGTACATAAACGAAAATGGAGGTGTCCTGAAGAACACCACACCTGTTCGTACTGTTCGCTAACAAGTTGAAACTGTTCTAAGAACACACGTGGTGTCCTGAAATGTTCATAAAGAAACAAAAATTAAAGTGTTCTAAAGAACACTATATCTGTCCGTAATGTTCGCTATCAACTTAAAACTGTCCTAAGAACACAATTGGTGTCATGAAATGTTCGTAAATAAACGAAAATGATGTGTCCTGAACAACAGTACAACTGTTCGTAGTGTTCGCTAGCAACATGAAACTGTACTAAGAACACACACGGTGTCCTGAATTGTTCGTAAACAAACAAAAATTAAAGTGTCCTAAAGAACACTATACCTGTCCGGTACTGTTCGCTAGCAAGTTCAAACTGTTCTAAGAACGCTATTGGTGTCCTGAAATGTTCGTACGTAAACAAAAATGGAGGTGTCCTAAAGAACACTATACCTGTTCCTAGTGTTCGCTACCCAATTGAAACTGTTCTAAGAACACAATTGGTGTTTGAAATGTTCGTACATAAACTAAATTACATGTGTCCTGAAGAACACTATATCTGTCCTTTCTGTTCGCTACCAAGTTTAAACTGTTCTAAGAACACACGCGGTGTCCTGAAATGTTGGTTTCACGTGTGACGCACTTTTAATTACTTCAGAACCCGAACAGTGTCCGTAGGACATCAATGCGCATGCGCTAACCAATCTCCGAGCACTTGGTGTCCTGCGGACAGGCGCTTCCTTCGCAGACTAGTTCGCGAATGGATCATATGACCGCGCCCACGCTCATCGTGTGTCCTGAAATGCGGACACTGTTCGTGTCCCCGAACAATTTAAAAGTACATTTTCAGTTAATCCATAATATTTTTCAATAAAATCTCACCATGGCACAAGTCCCACATAGCAATCTTGAGTTTCTATATACCTTTTGAAACTTTCCGATCCTTTTTTTGTGTTTGATCTGTCCGCGGACAGTGCGCATGTCCGCGGACCGCGCACAAGCACCCCTATAAAAGACCACACCCAAGAGCTTATTCCCATTGTGTTTCTGGCTATTCTTCAGAACACAGTGATTTTTGCTGCCACCTGCAGACTACACCATCATCGAGATGGCATCCTTGGCTGCTGAACTGCCACTTGGTGCTGCACCTGCTTCAGCACCACCCCCACCCACTCCACCACCACCACCTCCACAAGGGCCTGAAGAGGGGAACAGGAGTGAGGATGCGGAGGAGGAAGAAGAGGATGATGAGAATGAGGTAGAGGAAATCCCTACTACCCGCACTAGGCGTGAGTCTTGGGTGTGGCGGTTATTTACCATTCATGGGAATGGTCCTAAGGCTCGTGCGAACCGTGTTACCTGCAATGAGTGCAAAATGATACTCAGTCGCGGGAAGCACGGTAAGTACAGCTTTGGGACCACTACTATGAAGCGACACCTGAGGTCATTTCACTCTGGGGCTATTTGCAGGGCTGTACCTTGCGAAGAACGTAGCAGGTTGATTTTCTCTACTTCATCCTCTGTTTCTGATCCTGTCACCACAAGGACCACCTCTGTGGGACAGCGTCTTTCTCAAGCTGCCTCACAGGCCATACAGAATGCTGATGACCCTTACCTTTCGAGGGTCACAGTTGTATGTATGTACTGTGACACAGTACTCTGCAGGGGGGAGCGACTTCGGAGTGCTTTTGAGACTATTGTCTCAGAGCACGAGAAGACCTGCTCACTATCCAAATAAAACCCACTCTACATCTTCCTCTCTCAGCTCGCCCTTTCTTATCCCTGTGGTTGGTGTCCCCCCTTTACCCTCCTTTACCCTCCTCTCCTAGTGTGTCGTGTCTGAAAACCCCAAAAAAATACAAAATTACAAAAATCAAAAAAAAATAAGGCTCTTTTCAGAGCCGCCTTTCCCAGTTAAAAAATAGAAGTGAAAATAAATGAAGCAGGGCTCTTTGTATTTTTTAGAAGTCTGCAGACAGTTCGTGAACATTGAAAAAATTGGGTTGCTACTCCATCACAAACATTGTAATTTTCTCTGGAAATAAGTGGTGGCTCTGAAAAGAGCCTTTGGGTGATGTTTGTAAGTCAAAAATTGTAAATGCTTAACATCTACTTCAAAATCGTTGTTGTAATTCCAAAAAAGGTCGCAATGCATTTTGTACATTTCTCAGAAAAATCTGATTGCCAACAAAAGTAAGATGGTCTCCATCTCTGCAAAAAATGTATGTACTACAAAACATAATATTTTCATTGTGAAAAGGAGACATGCCAAAATCTCTTAGAAAGGCACAAACAGCCTTATTAACATTGCTCCTTGCTTTTTCCACTTGTGGACCAAATGAAGAAGAACAAAGCCACATTTGTCTCTGCGCAATCCGTGAAAATATCACTTGAGAATTAGGAAACATGTCCATAACCTTCCTAAGTCCTTCTTTCATAGCAAATTGCAAAAAAATTCCAGTCACATGTCCTAAACTGTTCCCTCCACAATGAATTACAATTATGTCTGGATGTTGCTCTGTCTCCAAAGTAGCACAGAGAGGTAGCAAGTCCAACCACTTCATTCCACATACTCCATGCCAGTGTACTTCCACATGTGGGAATCAAAGATCTACAGCTACTCCACAGCTTTCTGTATGCACCTTCAACCAATGTATCCACAGATCTACAGCTACTCCACAGCTTTCTGTATGCACCTTCAACCAATGTATCCACGAATCTCCTAAAATCCAAACAATCTGTTTTCTGAAACACACAGCCATAGCTATCTTTTGTTCTCTCAGCAAAAAGAGTATCTGAGAAAATCTCTCCTGGCACAACACACCTACTAAACTTTCCTGACCAATCCCTTTCAGTGCTTATTCTCATTTGCATGACTTCTGAACCCAAAAATCCCCGGATGTAACTCCCGATGTCCGCGAACTACCGCCATGTCCGTGGACATATCGTAAAATGAACAGCCCTTCTACCATTTCCACTACACTCTCTCTGACATTCCCTCATTGGATGTACCTCAAAAATCACATGACCATGCACCAATCACATTCAAGACCTCTACATCTAACTGCATCATCATAGATCAGCACTGCAAATGTACTCTGAATCTCTCTGAGTACAAGTGCAATATCATTGGCAAGCAGCATCTACCAGAAATACTGTACAAGTCTTCAAGATATCTACTTGCAGCTCCATGCATATCCATATGCATGAACACAAACTTCAGGTATGCATATTTTCTGTATAGTAGATGAACACATTTTCAAACAGACTTTTACCTTGTAAAATCTGTAAAATGAATTTACTGTACTTTTTTCAATTTCCTAAAATCAACTATCACGTATAAACCTTTATACTTTTTACTTTCTTTATACACACACACTCAAATCATGTTAAACTAACATTTTTTAAATGAAATATGTAGACTACATATATTCAAACAAAATTGCATGCAAACATAATCTATGTTTAAACCTTTATAAAAATACTTATACAATTTCATATTTTTTGTTTTTATTTATTTATTTACTTAATTACTTTAAATTAGACATGACATTGGGGCACTATTACCTAGAACAGTTTGCTTACAGAAATAGTGGTATTCACTAATATATTATAAATTTCACAAGACATAGTAAAGATATATTTTTTTGCTACAGTTAGTCATTCAATACAATTTGTTCATTAAGAACATATCATATGTACTGAACTGATGCAATGTATCTTATGTAAATAAATTAGTTTAATGGTTTTACAGAAGGCACTGAGGATTTCAATTAAAAAAATAAATATCTAAATTAAAAACAGTGCTATATACAAACAAAGTTACTAATTTGAAGCTTTTACAATTGCAGTGAAGACCAGTTTCCAGAAAAGAAGCAGCCGAATTCGAAGAAGAAAGAAAAACTAAGAAGTTATCTGTTAATTTTAAAAAAAGTAAGTAAAATATCACCATAATATTTGTATTATTAATCTAATATACTATAACATTAATACAAGCTATTTCGGTTTCTAAAAATAGAGATTTTGTACCATTTTGTCCAAAAATTTCCATGTCTTAAACAGCGATTTACATCCAGAATGGCACACAAATTTCTATTTTTGGACACACAAATTACCCAACTGAACCACTACAATTTTCATATTATAGAACAAACAACTGTTTTAATTGTATACATTAGATTTACTATTTGTACTTTTCCACACCACCAGCTTACTTTTTTTTTGTTATCTGAACCCCAGTTTAGTAACGCATAAATTCAAGAATACCTATCCCTACTAGTTTTAGTTCCCAATGCACAATCACACACCATTACATAATTCTTTATCATCTTACTCAAACACTCATGCACACAGCACACATACATTCCAGAACACCCCAACCCATATCTTCTTTATTTTTTTCAACAGACCTAAAGAATGCCTACCAAAAGTCAAGTCCGTAGAAAGCAACGCAAAAGTAGAGCAAATGAAAATAAAGGTGTCCAACATAAGCATCCATCTCTAGCAGAATTTGTAAAAAAAGTTGAAACGAAACAGCTAATACAATCATTTAGTGAAACACAAGAAGTTTCAAGTACAACAACTTCACTTCCTCTATCAAAATGTAAAACAAACCAAACAACAATTAACAGAAAATCAGCTATCAGTACAGATAAAACTACTTCTTCAAATTTTAATATAGTGCAAAGTAAGCATACCAAGAAAAGTATTTTAGCCAAAATATACTGTCACAAAGTCCTTCGAAATCTTATAAAAACAGGAGAGAAATCAGGTTCAAAGCTTAAAACCTATCGCAGGAAATTATTCTTAGAAGCATTGATGGACAGTGCAATTCTTCTCAAAAGAAATTTATTTATTTTACTGTTAAACAAAATGAAACCACTAACAAAACTAATAACTAAATTACAAAAAAGACTTCTCATTAAGTGAAATATCAACAGAAAGAACTTCTTAATTATCAGCGGAGGTGAATGGAATCACACTACAAGCACAGAACCATATTTTAATGAAGAAGCGTACAAACAAAAGCAAACGAATACAATTGCCATACATAGCAGTGGTCGAGGTTATGAAAAAGTGAATAATACCATAATGGAACAAGAAGTACTTCTTACAAAAATATGCCCTGAAAACTTAGAATTACCCCTCCATTCAACTGAATCAGAACGTCTAGTGTACAAATGGCCATGCACGTCAATGTGTAACATTCCCAAACAATGTTTAAAATCTTTACGCCAATTCCTCAATAAATATGTAAAAAGCAAAGACAAAATCAAAATTAAATTACTGCAAAATATAGATACCTGTCCAGTGCGCAAGTACACAGGACTACAAGGACATTCATTGGCCTGCATTACAGGACCTACTTGTAAAACCACTTTCCATGATATCAAAAGGATATCAACACATCATTCAACTATAAGAAATCTAGTCTATAAACTGTACTATGCTAAAAGTCCTGCTTTAGCACTAGCAAAGTTAAATAACATCCTTCTACATGGTACAGCAAAAGACCTACTTGAAGAAATTCACTATATCCAGAAAAAATATTTTGGAAGTGAAAGCCATTTACAGAATGAAATAGCTTTAAACCAATTAAGCAACAATTCTACACCTGGCAACCTTCTGCTAAACACATACAAAAAAGAAATACTAAAATGTAAAAGTACATCAGCTGAAGTACCAAACCATGTATGTATATGTTGCCGTATAATTTTTTATAAAAGTAACACAAAAACTGTGGATCTATCATACAAAATAGAAGACAATGAAGATTCTAAATGGTTTGAATTAGCTCTCTACCTTGTAGCAGAAAACAAATATGAAATAACTGAGCCCTTAATACTTTGCAGTTATTGCACTACAAAACTTGACAACAACCAAACTCCTTCACGTTCTATCACAAATAATTTGGAATTATACCCAGTACCAAAACCTCTACAACAACTTAATTTATATGAGAGCATCATAATTCAAACAGTGCACCCATTTCAAGCAATAATACGCCTTCAACCAAAAACAGCAAAATTACCTCCCTCTGAATTGGTAAAAGGCATTCCTGGAAAAGTAGTTTATTTACCATTAAATCTAAAAGAAAATGTGCATATTCTAGGAGTGCAACGTCCAATGCAGCAATCTTTAATTATATTAGTAAATGGAGTACCTACAAAAGACAAAAAAATATGGCAACAGCTGGTAGATTTATATAAGGTTAGACAAGCCTTCCAATATCTTAAAGAGAATAATGAATATTACAAAGAAATTAATATTGAAGAAAACTTGAAAGATACAACTGAAATAATTCAAGAAACACAAGAAGCTGGTCAATTTGAGCTACTAGATCCTGCTACAATATCAAATACTTTAGACCATTATACAATTCATCCTTTGCACTGTAATGACACCGTACAAGATGTACTGGAAACTTACCAAATGCGTCAAACAAAAGGATCGCCAATCAGTATATGGGAAAAAAGTATAGAAGCACGTGCTTTTCCTCTACTCTTTCCTACTGGCAAAGGAGGAAGGTATGATGATAGACCTATTCAAATATCAGCTTCAGAATACCGCTCAGTACGGATGTATTCTGAAGATCCCAGATTTAGACAAAATGTGGAATACATATTCCACCTACTCTTTGAAAGTGAACTAGCAACTTTATGTTACGGAGTTGCACACATATTAAAATCAGGATCACACTTTCAAAATATGACAGCTACACAATTATTAGAGAAAGTGCAACAAAAGGATGAGGTTTTACAATCAAATATTACAAATCTATTAGCAAATGTGCATGGTACTAAAGAGTACTGGTTTCGACATCATGGAGATGTACGTTGTATGATCAGAAACCTTGGTCCACCCACTTGGTTTGTTACATTAAGTTGTGCAGAATATGCATGGGAAGATTTACATGATTTCCTACGCATATCAAATAAAAACAAAACAAACATAGATATTCTAACACCTGGAGAACTTTGTTTTTTTCGATCCTGTTAATGTTTCAAGATATTTTCACCATCGCTTCATTGCTATGCTACATTTTATATGTAATAAAACTGTTCCTCCCCTTGGAGAAGTGCAACACTTCTTTTGGAGAAAAGAATACCAAGCCAGAGGATCACCACATATCCACATGCTTTTATGGATTAAAGATGCTCCTAAATTTGGTCAAGACAGTGATACCACTGTTTTAGAGTTTATTGAAAATATGTCACTTGTGAAATTCCATCAGAAGCCACAAATAGTGATCTTCGTGCACAAATTTTACAATTTCAAAGACACAAATGTGGAAAATATTGTCGTCGCAAATACAAAAACAAAGGCAAATACTACACCAAATGCCGATTTGGTTTCCCTAGACCAGTTACAAATACAGGTCAAGTAAACAACCTCAATGCTTCAGTTAGACATAGTGTTAAAGGTAAGTCACCTAAAAATACATATTACATAAAAAGAAAAGAAGATGAAAAATATATCAATGATTATAATGCAATCATTGCCCACTTATGGAATGCAAACATAGATGTGCAGTACATTGCAGACAATTCTACTGCATTTGCACGATATGTCACAGCATACTTAACTAAAGCATTAAAGACAGAGCTCCAAGACCTCTGGAATGACCTGTCATCAGATAAAACGGTATCTCAGAAATTATACAGCTTGGGCATAAAAATGCTCACCCATAGAGAATGTGGATCTTATGAAGCAGCTGATCGTTGAACTGGTACTTCATTGTATGGTAAATATGAAAATATAGTATAGCTAAGTCTTGGTCCAGCTAAATCTAGAAAAAGAGTTCTAAAATCATATGAGGATATAGAAACAATAGCCAAACATGATCCCAACAGCCAAGACATTTTAAAAAAAATTTTTATTTGACACAGACTACCCAAACAGAAGTAATACTTTGGAAAACATGTGTCTATACCAAATAGCCCAAAACTACACATACAAAAATAATATGAAACCTGATGAAAAAAAGGTAAATATAGAGTGACAGACTGTGAAGGCAGCTTAGTTAAACTCACTAAACCAAATTTAATTAATCATATCAAATTGTCATTGAAGACTCCTCAACATAAAGAAGTATATTACATGTCCCTGCTACAACTCTTCAAACCATTGAGAAAAGAAGAACAATTACTAGATAACTATGACTCATATGAGGATGCTTTCAAAGGAAATGAAAGCACTATAACTGATGTAAACTTTACACAGTGCAAAACAATGTTGCACAATGAACAGCAACATGAAGAAGAACTCCAGGCCCAACTAGATAAGGATACTCCTGACAGTAGTCAACCTTCTGTAACAGGAAGCCAAGAACCACTGGGAGAACCACTAATAACAAATGAGGCAGAATTAGCTATGATAGAAGTAGAAAACATCATGTGTCAGTATGAAGATAAGGAAGACTTAACTATACTACAATCAAAACTAAACAATGAGCAAAGTAGCATTTTTCAAGAAGTAACAAAACAAATTGCACATGGTGTAAAACATGAAAATAAAGAATGTTCCTGCCATAATTATAAACCTATACTTCTGTATATCAGTGGTGAAGCTGGTTCTGGCAAAACATTCCTCATCAAAATCATTAGTAAGTTCCTTCAACAATTGACAAACAACAAACTGTCAGCTGTTGTCACTGCCCCCACAGGTTTAGCTGCCTACAACATAGGTGGTGTTACATTACACCGATTACTACTATTACCAGTAGAACACCAGAACAAATTAGACTATTACAAACTTTCTGCAGAAGCTGCAATGGAATTACGCAGAGTATTGAAACAAATGAAAATGCTACTAATAGATGAAGTGAGCATGGTCTCCAACCTGATGTTAGCTTTGATTCACCTCAGATTACAAGAAGTACTCAAAACAGACTATGAAGAGCTCTTTGCAGAAAAACACATTATTTTTTTTGGAGATCTGCTTCAATTAACACCAGTAAAAGGTGAACCTATTTTTAAAACATTAGGGCACAAACTCTGCCGTAAAACTGTTGGCAGCATTGGAAATGTCCACCTTTGGCAACATTTCCAATACAGAGAATTAACAGAAAACATGCGCCAATCTGCAGATCTAACTTATGCCAACATTTTAAAAAGTTTGAGAGTTGGTATACTTTCTAAAGAAGCAGAAGCAACATTGAAAACCCGGCACATTAATGCACTTTATGGCGATAATGCATGTGCTACAGATGTTATGGAACAATTAGCCCACAAAAATGTCAATTGTATGGCCTTAATGCCAACTCTTGCAAGCTGTCTCAAATTCAATGAAATAATGTTAAGTAAAGAAGTGCAACCAATAATGGAAATTAGCGCCACAGACAAACTAGATGTACATGCTATGACACTACCCATGTGTGACCAAGCCACAACAAGACTAAATAATTTAGAAAAATCAATCTCAAACACAGCAGGCTTAGAAAAGATGTTAAAATTATCCTTAAATTGCAGAGTAATGCTTAAACGTAACCTTGACGTGGACCAAGGACTAGTTAATGGAGCACTGGGTACAGTTGTTGGCTTTCAAACATACCCACATGACAACAAAATTCAGTTTGTCAATATACTCTTTGACAAACTTTCAGAAGTAAAATGGATAGGACGCTCAACAGCTAGATTCCTTTTCTTCAAAGATATGTATGTACGCAGAGAACAATTTTCTCTAACTCTTGCATACGCAGTCACGATTCATAAATCACAAGGTCTTACCCTAGACAAAGCAATGATAGATATTTGTAACACAGTCTTTAAAGAAGGCATGAGCTACGTAGCACTATCACGCTTACATACACTTGACGGTCTATTTCTAATCAACTTTGATGCAAGTAAAGTAAACGCTGATATTCCTTGCATTTTAGAATATAATAGACTTCGCTCAATATACACCCCCCATCTAAACACATATTCTGTTCCACAAAAACTAAAATGTTGTAAAAGAAAACTAAATCAAACAGAAATGCAACAGGACGTCACTGCAAATCCTCCAATGAGAGTAAAAGAAACTAATACTTCATCAAGTACCACAAACAAACAAGAATCAATTAGAAAGTAAACCAGGTACTTCTTTAAAGAAGGAAGACAAACTCCAAAAAAGCAGTTAGATACAGAACTACCTGGACCATTTAAATTCTCAAATATAGTTGGTGTAAGTTGCTATGCAAATTTAGCAATGAATATTCTGTTTCAATTACCACCAATTGTTGACAACATTTACTTACACAGTACAGACCCATTGTGTTTGCAAATGTTAGTACTTCACAGAAATGCAGCAAACAATCCTGACAACACAGTGTTTTTGGAATAAGACGACAATTGGACTACTGTGTTGGAATTGTGAAATTCACTATAAACTCACAGGAAGATCCACAAGAATTTCTAATGTACTTACTACAAGTACTGGAAATCTTTCATACATGTGGAAATATACATGCACTCTCTGCAACTATGTGACACAAGAAGAAATCCCCAAAGAATGCTTCATATATATATATCAATACCAAATTTTGAATCCATTCCATTTCAGCAACTTGCACAAAATGCAAACCATGGTAGATTATGCTCTACCTGCAATTCAGATAATCGATCCACGTTAGTAATACAAACACATAGTAAATACGTAATACTAATGCTTCTACGTTACAATGCAGATGGTACCAAAAACAACTGCAAGCTGACTGGATTCACACATGGTCAAATATCACTTGGTAAGAAAACCTTCACAACAATAGGTATATTCTACCATGCAGGAGCCACAACCAATTCAGGGCACTACACTGCATATATAAAAAGGAAATGTGAATGGTTTGAATGAAATGATAGTACCATTACTCTAAAGCAGAGATTACCAGCAAATCTTACAAACGCTTATTTGATGTTCTTAAAACCAAAATTTGATAAATAAACTGTATTTAAACCTTTAAGTAAATTTGTGTTAAAAAAAATATAAACTGTTAGAATACTCCAAAAGCTATCTAACTGCTCAAAGATTCTACAACAACTAATCAGATAAATGAATACCACTAAATTAGACCAAAAAATACACAGTTAGAATACGCCAATTGGTATCTAACTGTCCCAAAATTATAAATTTGTGTTAAAATAATATAAACTGTTAGAATACTCCAAAAGCTATCTAACAGCTCAAAGATTCTACAACAACTAATCAGATAAATGAATACCACTAAATTAGGCCAAAAAATACACAGTTAGAATACGCCAATTGGTATCTAACTGTCCCAAAATTTAACAATATCCAAATAGATAAATCAAAACCACTAAAATATATTAAAAAAATAGACAGTTAGAATACGCCAATTGGTATCTAACTGCTCCAAAATTTTATAATATCAAAACAAATGAAGAATCTGTTACTGCTCCAAAAAATACAACAAAGCAAAGTATAAAGCATTAGCCAGAAACAACAAGTGAACACTGAAAACAAACAAACAAATAACCTGTAGCATAACAAAAAAAGGTTTTTTTTTAATCCAATATGGATTTTTTTTTCTCCCACAGACCCAATGATTTTAGCAACAAATACAGAAACTGAGCAAATTGCACAGTACTCTGATTTGTACTCTACTAAATATGAGGGTGGAAAAAAAAAAGTATATTGCTTATACAATGTAATAAGTCATTACAAAATACTAATACTAACATGCTATTTTCTTTTATCACAGAAATGAAGAAGAAAAACATGGACTCCCATTACTAGACCAAACAGTAAGTATACAATAATAAGGACAACCATAGCAGCATATCACATCCATAGTATCTAATACCTTTGTTCCTTATACATTTGTTTTTCACCCAAAGTTATAAGCAAATATGAATGTGATATGCTGCGGTGGTTGTTACCATGGCATACAGTCTCGGGTGCATGGCCAAATGGCCATGCACCCAAGACTCTATGGCCTGGCAACAACCACCGCAGCATATCACATCCATAGAGTCAAACATTTCAACTATGATCTATGGGAAACTTTTAATGTCCGCGAACAATGTGAGTGTTCTTAGAACACTTTGAACTTGCCAGCGAACAATACGGACACCGTTTTCAGGACACCCCCTATGAACATTTCAGAACAACGCGATAGTTCTTAGAACACTTTCAATTTAACAACGAACAATACGGACAGCGTCCTCAGGACACCCCCTACGAACATTCCAGGACACCGGGAGTGTTCTCAAAAACGTCTTCAGAACACCCCCATTTTGTTTATTTGCGAACATTTCAGGACACCGCAGGTGTTCTTAGAACACATTCAACTTGACAGAGAACACTACGGACAGCGTCCTCAGGACACCCCCTACGAACACTCCCCGGACACCGCAAGTGTTCTTAGAAGCGTCTTCAGAACACCACCATCTTGTTTATTTGCAAACATTTCAGGACACCGCGAGTGTTCTTAGGACACATTCAACTTGACAGAGAACAATACGGACAGCGTCCTCAGGACACCCCCTACGAACATTCCAGGACACCGGGAGTGTTCTTAGAAGCTTCTTCAGAACACCACCATCTTGTTTATTTGCGAACATTTCAGGACACCGCGAGTGTTCTTAGGACACATTCAACTTGACAGAGAACAATACGGACAGCGTCCTCAGGACACCCCCTACGAACACTCCCCGGACACCTCGAGTGTTCTTAGAAGCGTCTTCAGAACACCACCATCTTGTTTATTTGCGAACATTTCAGGACACCGCGAGTGTTCTTAGGACACATTCAACTTGACAGAGAACAATACGGACAGCGTCCTCAGGACACCCCCTACGAACACTCCCCGGACACCGCGAGTGTTCTTAGAAGCGTCTTTAGAACACCCCCATTTTGTTTATTTGCGAACATTTCAGGACACTGCGAGTGTTCTTAGGACACATTCAACTTGACAGAGAACAATACGGACAGCGTCCTCAGGACACCCCCTACGAACACTCCCCGGACACCGCAAGTGTTCTTAGAAGCGTCTTCAGAACACCACCATCTTGTTTATTTGCGAACATTTCAGGACACCGCGAGTGTTCTTAGGACACATTCAACTTGACAGTTGGACACCCCCTACGAACACTCCCCGGACACCGCAAGTGTTCTTAGAAGCGTCTTCAGAACACCCCCATTTTGTTTATTTGCGAACATTTCAGGACACCGCGAGTGTTCTTAGGACACATTCAACTTGACAGAGAACAATAAGGACCGCGTCCTCAGGACACCCCCTACGAACACTCCCCGGACACCGCAAGTGTTCTTAGAAGCGTCTTCAGAACACCCCCATTTTCTTTATTTGCGAACATTTCAGGATACCGCGGGTGTTCTTAGAACACATTCAACTTGACAGAGAACAATACGGACAGCGTCCTCAGGACACCCCCTACGAACATTTCAGGACACCGGGAGTGTTCTCAAAAACGTCTTCAGAACACCCCCATTTTGTTTATTTGCGAACATTTCAGGACACCGCGGGTGTTCTTAGAACACATTCAACTTGACAGAGAACAATACGGACAGCGTCCTCAGGACACCCCCTACGAACACTCCCCGGACACCGCAAGTGTTCTTAGAACAGTTTCACTTTGCTTGCGAACAAAACGGACACATATTGAGTCCTTAGAACACCCCCTAGTCAGTTTATTTAGAACATTTCAGAACACCCGTGATGTCCGCAAACAAATCGAACACATCCAAGATTGCGGGCGCTACCGAAAAATCTGACGCGCTTCACGCTCCGCGCCGTCCAATCAGCGAACACGTTGCATGTCCGCGAACATCACGCAAGACGATTGGCCAATCAGGACACTGTCCGCGGAGCGAACAGGGAAGTGTGTCCGCGAACCGAACACAGATATCACTAATTTTTTTTTACCTACTTTTTGGACATTTTAAAAAAAACTACTGGACGGATTTTCACCAAATTTGCAAAAGCATGCTTTCGGGACCAAGCCGCTGCTCCTGGTCCAAATTTGGATGAAATACGTCCAGCGGTTTGGGCTGTAGGCGCGTGGCCATGTAATATATATATATATATGTTACATGCTCCCCCTTGTGGAATCCTCACCAAACTATGCAAATAAAGTATATGGCCCACTCTGCATTTTTGGGCAAGTTTGGTGAGGTTTCTTCAAGGGGGGGGCAAAATTATAGGGGGGTCCCCAAACATTTGTTTTTTCCATAGACTGAATGGGGAAAAACTTTGCGCACGGCTAAAGCCCAAACGGATGGACGAATTTTAACCAAATTTGCGTCAGGAGCGGGGATTGGTCCCGAAAGCGTGCTTTTGTGTGTTTGGTGGAAATCCGAGCAGTACTTTTGTTGCAAAGAACTGAAATGTACGTCTAAACAAATTAGTGATATGTGGCTCTGCTCCATGGACCCATGTCCCTGTTCGGTCCGCGATCACAAGTCTCGTTGGCTTGCAGTATGCCGTGATGTCGGTGAACATTGAACGTGGCTGGTGGTTGGCTGGAGGGAAGCATGCTGTGCGTCAACATTTTTGGGAAACGCTGCCATGGTGTATCGAAGGACAGTGCGGCGGTGAAAGGGCCTGGCAAACATACTTAACACCATGTGGTGGTGGGAAGAAGGGATGGAAAGGGTGGGGGAGTGAGAAGTGGTTCATCTGAGGCATGTCATTATTAGGTGGAAGAAGATGGTGGTGTGCCTGCACTATCCGTGTGTAGTGCGCCAATTTTCAGGTCCCTCCACAGGTGGCTACTATGTGTGGTGAATGCAGGCAGCCTTCATTACGGCAGGATAGGTCGTGCGGCGACTTCTTTCCATGGTGACTGCTGGCAGCTCAATTGCAGAAGGGGAGTCCATTGCACATGACATGAACATTGTAACATATCGTCTAGTACGGTGTGCTGCATGCAGTAAGGCCGTAGCCCATTCGATGCATTGGTGGAGGCCTTGCACCGACAACTGTGGGCCTTGGTTGCAAGTAGCTTTGACATTGTTGCCTTGTGTGTGTTGTTCATCAGCAGTGCATACATTGTTGGTTCCATGGTGTGGTGATAGTTAGCACATCCTACAGTGTTTAGTCCATGGTTGCAGCTATTAGAGTAAACAGTCCTGCAGTGTGTGCACTTGGTACAGTGTTGAAGTACTGTGTGCATAGAAGTGGATAGGGTTGAACTGCATATTTTATTGGCTTGGGTAGTGCCCACTGCGCCAGAGCGAGGAGGTTAAAAAAAAAAACTAAAAAAAGTTGCCCATCCTGGCCCGCCCCCTTACGCCCCGCCCCCTTTTAGCCAGGGGGCGCGGTGGGCGAGGGGAGGGGTGCAAGTTCACCCATGGCGCTGCTGGCCTTAAGGCCGGCCCTGCCTGGGCGGAAGATTCATTATGAGCTCACTTTCTTTGCTTTGCAGCTCCAGCGGAGTCTGGGCTTCTCTCGATCCCCCAGTCGGAAGATTGGAAGATTTCTTTTTCCCACTCTATGTGGCGGAGGCCGCCGCAGCTACTTTCACCTCCCCAGGCCAGAGATTTATGCCGTTATCTTGCAGCAAAGGCTGTGCCGCACCTCCCTCCTCCAGGCAGGTGATTAGTATCTCAATGTAGCAGTCCTCACTGTGCCTCAGTCTCCCCCAGGCAGGAGAAGGACAACATCCTCTGCTGCAGAAGTCTGTGCCTCATCTCCCACTCAACCGTGACCTCCAGTCAGGATTACTGTTTTTTGTTCCTCCTTGCGGCACTGGTGAAGGCTGCACCGCCCGCTCTCCCACAGACGGGAGGTTATCTCTGCTGTGGCAGCAGTGGTCCTTGCTGGACTGTTTCTCTCACCCAGGCCGGAACCTTAATTATTTATTGATGTGGAGCGCCGCAGGCCGCTTCTTCACTCCCGCTGCTGTGGGAGCTTTTTACATGGATTGTTTCCATGATGGGCTGGAGGCCGAGCCACCTCTTTCCCTCCGGTGGGAGATGCTGCAACCTTAACCGGATGCAATGCGAGCCATGCATCCGGCTTACCCCTTCATGTGGGACAAGTGATGGTGGCCATGAAAGCCGGCGCTGAAGCGGGCCCCAGGGGGCCGAGTGCTGCGCCGCAGACAGCCCGAATCCCCCTTCGGGGTGCAGCCGATGCGTCATCTTTCTTCTTCCATTTTTGGTTTATTTCGCTGGATCTGAACTGGCAGCGGCGCATGAGGCCGGAGACCCGCATCACCAGTCGTTATGGGGTCTCCGGCACCCACGTGATCAGGATGCCCTGTGATGTAGGGTGGCCTGGTAGGCCCATTGTCTGCATGCCACTTGAGCGGCAATGTTCACTTGACACCAGTAGTGGTTTGCAACTGCCGAGCGGAAGCCTGCTTGGCAGCATGTGACCCTCAACATGTGACTCGGCACAGGGAAGCCAACATATGAATTTCCCGGGGGGGGCCAAATACAGGAAGTGACATCACTGGCAGTTATATGACCGCAAATTTGCATGTAGTCGCCAACTTGGTGCAGCGGCGCGCGGGGGGGCGGTTATTGGCGCATGCAGCGCACAACTGTGGAAACATTGGCTAGCATGCACTGCATATACTAAAGTCAAGAAAGAAGGAGATTTAAGCCTTCGAGTTGCATTGCAGTAAGACATCCCTGCCCCTACTCCACCGCTCTATAATCATCCAGCAACACAACTAGGATGGGAGAATGAAATGCTTGCTAAACAGAAGGTACAGCTGCAAGGTGGAGTACCACCACCACCACCAAAAAAAAAGTTCCCAATTCAAGGGAAACGAGAAGCAAAGACGTTTCCCGATTAAAAACTACCAAGCAAGACGTGTGCGGTGCCATAGTTCAGTAAAACATCAACAATTCAAACTTACAATAGTGCTTCTGTAGACTGACCAGCCACAAGGTAAGTTTGTTAAGATGTTACCTCTGGGTAACCAGATAGAGTTAGGGATGTAGCTTAATCTTAAACTTTTCAGTGGACACATCAGATGTGCTGCTGAAGTATAATGCAATCCTGGCTGAAGTATAATGCAATCCTGGCTGAAGTATAATGCAATCAAGTGTGGTTTCAGACTTGGGGGGGAAGAGTGTTAACTGCTTTTAACATTGTAGTTTACCAGAAATTCTGGTAAAGTAGTGTACAATGTTAAAAAGCAGTTACCCAGGCTCACCCTGCACCCAGGTGATGTTTGGGACTGATGGAAGCACTTGCGTCTAAATGTGTAGACACGAGTGCTGCGCGTCTGTTGTATCCATGGTTGTCTCCATGTT
Organism: Ambystoma mexicanum; assembly: GCF_040938575.1. Lineage (NCBI taxonomy): Eukaryota > Metazoa > Chordata > Amphibia > Caudata > Ambystomatidae > Ambystoma > Ambystoma mexicanum. Next base: position 598,796,696 of record NC_090941.1, on the reverse strand, counting down.
TTAAAAACTCCCACTTTCTGGGTTTTCAACATTCATTTGAAACACCCCTTATTCAAAAAATGAGGGAGTCAGTAAAAAAGCCAATGCTGAAAAGCCTATTTCGCACACGTTGTAAGACCCAAAGGGTAAGAGCGACTCTATAGCAGACCATGCCAATGTAGGATACTTCAGGATTACCTTCGGTCAAAATTCACCCACTGCACTGTTCCTAAATTCAGATTGCAGAGTAGTGTCCGACTGAACCTCAATCAGCTCTTCCTGGGCATCAAATGGATGATGCACCACCTCCTCTGCCAGAAAAGTCTGCATCACCCAGTCATTAATGACAGCATTTACTTCAGGGAAGTATTCATCAAAGCTGGACCTTAATGTTGCTAGGTGGCTTGCCCAGCTCCAACTGTTCTTTTGCAAAGGTCTAGCTTCCTCTTGAAGGCAAATACTTTTTTATTCATTCTTTCCTCTGTGTTCCCATGTCCGCAGGAATGCCCCCAAAGGTGGGATTGGGAGTTTCTGGGGTGGTGAGTTCTAGTGGTCTTAGTTTCCTTTATAAAATACACAAATCACATAGTATGTCAACCAGACAATGTATCATTGTGTACAGCTTAAAGGGGGCCACCTGACCCCAAGCAGCATACTAGGAGATGTATTTTGGAACAATCAACATTGTAAACACACCTCTAGTTTAGATTGTAAAGAGTGCAGACTTAAAACACTTGATCAGCATTCAGTGAGTAAAATAACCTTATAAAAATAAAATGCAGCTGTGCATAAAATTACAGAGAATTTTGGGATTATCAGGCACTGGCAAGCGGGCTCTGCTGTTGCTGTGGGAGAAGTGAGACTTGCAATGGCGACAAATTTAAGGTTAATAGCTGCCATTTATCACAAGATGGAAGGCCAGCATAGATCTTAACCACTGGACAGCTATAAACCCTTCTATGTCAGCAAGAGGCTGATGTAGAGGAACCAGTGATAGAAAGCAATGAGGTAATTATACTGTACCATATCCCGTGGGAGGTGATTCCCCCCCAAGACTCAGTGAAGGCCCCTCGTGTCAAAAGGTTGAAAAGTCCTGCCGTCTCAGTCCCCACAGTCCTAATTTCTCCCCGCTTATGAAAGGGGCCCCTAGGGGTCCCTCACGTCTATGGAAACAAGGCAAGTCACCACACACGATAGATACGCCAGACACCAGGTTGTATTCCTAAAGCTAGATTCTATTGCAAAGCAAATAGTCTCAGTTGGCCAACTCGGTCTCACACCCCGCGACGTGTATCTCTAGACCTTGAGGGACGCAAGAGAGCGAATTACGTACATCAGTTACATATATACAAAATGCATATCATAAAATCAGCTGTGACATGTTTAACACCCCCTTTATTGGGTTTCTTTGAACTCGGTGTGATGATGGACACTTTCGACAAATATGACACCTTCAAATATCTATTCTAGTAACAATATGCAATTTGCAAGTGCGGAGACATCTTTTACTTGTTGAACAGAACACAGTGCTTCTGTTCTTGGAAGCAAGCTACATACGGGGGAAGAGTCACATTCCAGACCTTGCTATCTATGAGGTGCTACTCGTGTCCTGGGAGCCGACACGCTCTACGGGGCTCGGTAAAGAGGGGCCGTAAGAAGAGCATAATTCAAGCCTTTAGCTGCTTTATTCTAACATATTTTACCATATGACGAGACTGGCTGGCAGCTGTGAAATGATTAAATGCCCTGCGGCTCTGCTTCAAGGCTACATTCGGGAGGGAGCCGGGCATTCCTTCCCGGCGCTGCCTACGTTGTTTTTCAACAAACTCTTATTAGCCTCGCGGCCCTGCGGCCTTGTCCTTTCACGTTCAGACAAAAATATTAACAGTCGAGCAGTGTAAGCAGAAAATGTGCTGCGAAGCAATTTGAACAGAAAGCAATGAGCAATTGTTAGAAAACAAAATGGCGATCCTTGTTACATCAAAATGGCCGTTCATTGGTAAACTCGGAAACCTGTATTTCTATCATATCATGCATGAGACGGTTGGCCCACGGCCACCAAAATACGTTTGCCGTCAATCATGAGAGGTATCCATTTTTCTAGACTGACACTTAGAGTGGAAGCAGTCTGCGGTACACAGCTTGTAATGCAAATCGCACATTTTAAGCGTCAGGACAAAAAACAGAGAACTGAATACATTGCTGAGGTAAATGAGTTCTGACTGGCAACACTGGTAATACCTTATAGATCCACATTATTGCACCGCCCAACTATGAGTTAGAGGGCAAAGGTGGAGGAAAATCCACCAGCAAGAAGCTGGAGGTATTTCCTCCAACATACCGCCCAAAATAGAACAATTTGGGATATTACCACCAGCAAAATGACTACCAGCAGTAATACCGCTGAAATCTACCATGGAGTCCTATGGACTCCAATTAATGGGGACTAACATTGCCTACCACCACTTGTAATCCGGCAGTAATACCGCCAGACCAAGTGGCAGTAATGGTAGTTTAGTTTGGTGGTATCTCGGCAGATTTACAGGCCACACAGAGACATCACCTCTCTCCATGTTGTCTTTTATTGTGAAGTGGATTACCAGGTTTCAGACCTGTAAGATACCCCTGACTCCTCAGGTGACTCAGACCCCCACCATTCCATCCTACATAAACTTGATGCCCCCAGGCTGTTCTTCTAGTCTACTTTTATTCTACCCATGTAGATCCGGGAACGTCATACTCCTGTTACTTTCATGGATTATTTTACTTCCTGTTCCTTAAAGCCAGGAGTCTTAAACATGTGGCTCTCCAGATGTTTTGGACTACGACTCCTATGATCCATTAACATTGACTATGCTGGCTGGGGCTGATGAGCCTGGAACTCCATACTGCCACACGCACCTTATCATTTGACTCTGGCTCTGAAATAGAGACTTTATGCCGGCCCTTTACCCACAAACACTGGTTGTTAATATTATACCTTGGAACTGCACGCGTTAATAGCACTAGTGCAAGAAACATTCAGGACGGGCGGTAAAAAGACTTCTGTGGGTCTTATGCGGCCTATGAGTTCACAGGGTTTGGTTGACCAGGGAATAGCACACGAGGCATGGAGTTGGGACAGGATGGCAGGTTAGCTGCTGGCAACCTTTCAGGTGGCAACCGTAAACCCATGAAGAGGGAGTGGAGATGTGCAGTGCTTCTTTGCCCCCCTGATTCTCTGATTTGTCAGAGCTACATTTTCAAAGCCTCTCTCTGAATGGAGCATGAGTGCATTCATCTCTCAGTTACTCACACAGTTATTGTTCTGTCTGAGTCTTTCATTTGTTATAAAACAGCACCCAAGGGTGGTGGCTCTCAGGGGGTAGGGAGCCTGGGACGCTCCTAGGACAATGAACTGGCAGCCAGGGGGTTTTAACAATGCGCTATTTTTGTAAACAAAATGAACCCCCAAAAAATCTTTTTTTTGTGCTGAACCAGTAAATCATCAAGAATCGATGACTGGGAGAGAGGCTTCAAGAGAGCGATTCCCCCTAATTTGTATGGTACAGTAGCACAGATAGGAGAAAGAGGTTGGTTGGCTCTCGACTTACATCTACCTGTTCAGTAGCACACCTGGGAGTGGGTAGTTGAACTGGCTTTGGGGTCCCCGTTTCTCTGTGATAGCATACTCTTGAGGGCATACTTTTTTAATGAATTGCAACTGCATGTGTATACCAAATGCTTAATTTATGAAACAGTAGTTGCCTGTGCCCAAATATGTTCTAGCACTTCTGTGACACTTGGGCAGTTCCACACCACTGCTGCCACCCAGGGTCGGACTGGGACAAGAAATAGGCCCGGTCACCCAAAATAAAGTGGCCCACCCCTCGCCTTAAAAAAGTGGCCCACCCCTTGCCTCACGACACTTGACCTCTGATGATATCACCAGAAGTGATGTAATTTGACCCCACACCAAAGTGACATCCCGGGAAGCGATGAAACACAACCTTTCACCCCTTGACAAAATAGGAAGTGGCATTAAATAGCATTGTTCCTGAGTAAACTACACTAGGAAAAATATGGTTATGATTTTGCTAAGGTGATATACATTTCATTCAAGAATGGATCACCATACGTATCATTAATATCTGTGTGTATAGATCCATATTGTCAAAATACTGTGACTCCAAGCAGACGTCCAAGGCCACATGATAATATGGTATTATATAGCACTTACCCTTAAGCTCTTTTTTATAGAACAAATATGCATACAATATCTCCCGGCCCGTGTTGGTACTTATAGCGACCCAAGAAGGATGAAAGGTTTTTGAAGAATAAAAAAAGAAAAAATAAATTTGAAAAAAATGAATTTTTCCGAATTTTTTTTTTCAAACCGGCCCAAGCATGGCCTGAAACCGGACCTTACTCCCCAGATCCTTTGTGTGGCCTCAGGCTCCATTAGGAGCCTATTCATGAAGACAAAAAAAGCACACACATTCTTTTGCCGCGATGACCATCATCAAGGCAAAAGAAGGTGTGCGCTATTTCTTTTGTCTTCATTAATAGGCTCCTAATGGAGCCTGAGACCTCACAAAGGCCCGGCCCCTGTCACACTAAGCATGTGTGGCAGGGGCCGTGGATCGGGCTGCTGCTTGTTAATGAAGCAACAGCCCGACCCTTTGGTCATTTATCTTCTTTTTTGTTTTTTTTTTCTTTTCAAACTGTGGATGTGCGCCCCCCCTGGGCATAAGGCTGCGGCCCACTAGACAGGCGCGCCCCACAGTTTGAATACCGCTGCGCCTAAACCCTCCCCTCCAGGACCATACACCAATATGAGTCCTAGAGGGGAGGGCTTAATCGCACATTTTCGCGATTATACCCGGCCGGAGAGAAGTGATGCAGTATCGATGGAAAGGGCCATCGATGCTGCATCACTTCTCTACGGCCAGGTGGGGGGGGCTCACCCCGACTTGATTTTGCTGGGGGGGCTCGGGCCCTGGAGCCCCCCCGTACTCGGCGCCCCTGACTCGCCACAAGCCCTGTGGCTCCTTCCTTCCTTCCTTCCTTCCTTCCTTCCTTCCTTCCTTCCTTCCTTCCTTCCTTCCTTCCTTCCTTCCTTCCTTCCTTCCTTCCTTCCTTCCTTCCTTCCTTCCTTCCTTCCTTCCTTCCTTCCTTCCTTCCTTCCTTCCTTCACAATGGGGGTCATTACAAGACGGTAAGGGGTTAATGGCGTGGGTGAAGGTGCTGGAGCCATCAACCACTTATCGCTGCATTACGAGGTCCTTGAGCAGGTCCCGTTAAGGGCGCATGGTTTTACCAGGTGCCCTTAGCGGGACCAGCTAAAGGACCAGTATGCTAACAACGGGCCCGTTATTAATGGGCCCATAGTTAGCATGGTCCCCATTCCCATTGACCCCTATGGGGGCTCGAATGGGAAGGGGGATGTGTTCCCTGAATGGGGAAATACCGGGTCCTCCAAGGTTGGAATGGCCCGGGACCCGGTATGCGGTATGGGGGTAGCCATGCCCCAAATAGCGGCATGGCTACCTCCAACCTTGTAATGACCCCAATTTCACCCTTGTAAGGATGTCGGAAAATCTGCACGAACAGGGTTTCAGGGACTTTTCCCACATATACACCATTCTGCATGGGATTCTCTGCACAGAACCTGAACCGTGGTTGAAAATCTTCTCCTTGTGTTGTCGTGGTCTGTGCTTTGAAGCTTCTCTCCCAGCAACAGTATTGTAAGTCCGGCCGGCAAGCAGGGATCCCTAAATACTTTGCCTAGGATCCAGCATGTGCTAAAATAGATGGAGTCCTTGAGGATCTGCTGTAACTGAGGCCACTATGTTTGTTCATGGTGGCTGCCATTACTGATCTCAGTTATGCGTGAGAAGCAGGTTCACCACATGAAGTGGTCTTGGCCACGAAAAGGTGGGGTACACCCGGATTTCCATGTCTTACACCACACCATGAAGTGACTCATTGGAATCCCTCAGGAATGCCACACTCCACAGAAGCAGTGGAGCTCTTCTCGTCACATTCTGCAGGCCTTACCAAAGGAAACTGTGCATGTGAGGACATTGGAGGCACAAAGTCACATTTTTAAGACAGATGGTGGTGAGAAAAAATATAAAAACTCACAAATCGAAGTCTCATGAACCTTTTCACCAGAGCCTTTACAAAGTCACAATGTGGACGTGGGATGATGGGGCGATCTCAACTGATAAGGCATCTGTGATGTTGCAAGCATGAACGGCGCATGCGCGAGCCTCGTTCTGGTCCGCGCATGCGCATTAAGAATAAAGAACGTCCGTGCGGGCAGTTGCCGCCGGGATGCCGAAAGGCACACACGCATGTCCCGCGTCTCCTTGTGTGGATGCGTGTGAGCGAGTGCGTGTGCAGGGCAACCGGAGGCACGGGCCTGCCCACCACATCTGTCGACGAAGCGGGATCCGAACGGAGCGTTCCGCTGACATAACGCTGCATGTAAACTGCAGCAACGTTATATCGGAGCATTCCCCGAATCCAACGCGAGCAAAGCAGATCGGTTTCTACGCGGGACAGGGGGCAGTAGCGGCCTGAAAAGGTTCTTGTGCGCTGCTCACGTTCCACAGAAACTACAGTGAACTAATTTTGGAATCCTGACAGTTGTCGACATCCAAGACGACTGTCCCTCAAGCTGTGGTAATTGGACGGGTCCACGGCCACGTTGATCCACACCACGCAGCGGCCTGAGGTACCTCGGCTGTCTGCACAAGTCAGGTTTGCGGCCTCTAAACCCTAAGGAGGTGCCAGTGCAACCTGTGAATATGGTGGAGAGTGACGAAGATGCAGGGACAGCGCAGGTGGCGGTAAGGAGGAGACAACAGGGATCGCTGTTACCCATGCAAGAATTCGACACGTCGGGTCCACCCTCAAAATTGGGCTGAAGATAGTTGCTGTGGATAAGAAAATTGGACATGTACTTCACCGCAACAGGACAAACTAATGATGACGCAAAAAGGTCAACTCTACTATACTCTGCGGGTATGGACGTCCTACGCATTTATGAGTCCCTTAACCTGCAAGTAGTCACCTATGATGCGGTCAAGACTGCCTTAAAGAATCATTTTATTCCGCTGTCCAACATGGACTATGAGAGGTTCCTGTTCAATAGTGAAAAACAGTGGGAAGAAGAGTCGCTTGATCAATTCTGCGCTCGCCTAAGAAAAATGGCCACGACGTGCAGATGGGACAATGAGGAGTCCATGATTAGAAACCAAGTCATCCAAGGCTGTGGCTCAGGCAAACTCTGCAGACAGGTGTTGTCAATGGTTTTGACCCATGTTGAATCAATAGACTGGGTAGATGTGGGGATGAGCTGTCGCCGCCCATTATTCTATCCCAGAACAAACTAAATCAATAGACTGGGTGGATGTGGGGATGAGCTATCGCCGCCCACATTCACGCCAGAATAGGAGAACTGCGCAGTTTGTGCGCACACCAAAATGGTCGCCTAACCTTCCACCCACCAGTGCGAGCGTGATGGGCCAGGGGTGCCATGAGTGGAATGTGTGCCAAAGGAAAAACAACAGTGCCTGTTAGCTTAAAATCCCTTTGAAATCACCTTGGTTTCTCTGAATGCAAGCTAAAAATGCCTATGTCAAACATTGCAGGATATTCAAAAATCTCACTGAACACCAGCAGACATTTGGCAGAATGAAGTTTTGTGTGCATACAAAATCTGGAAATAAAAAGAGCCCAAAACAATGTTCATAACAAAACTGGCTGAGCTGTGGAGGTCAGCAGCTTAAGTTAAACTGAACTGAAAACCACAAAAATCGAAATGTTGAAATTAAATGAGGGACCTACTTTCGAGTGTCACATAGTTTGTAACTGTTGAAATGTCATAGTTTTGAACTTAGAATCAGCACTCTAGCTGCATGTGTAAAAATTGTCAGTTTGATTTGAATGTAGAAAACTGGGAACAAAAAGTGACATTTAGCTGAAACCTGGCTTAATGAAACTGGATTCTGCCTGACAACTACCCCCGACAGGAGTTGAAGCTGGATCAACAGCTGTGTTCCCAGGCCTAGCTGCATCCTGCTTCCCCACCAAAAGGAATTAAACACCTCTCTGATTGAATTACCTGGGGACTGCAGGAAACTGAACAATGGATTCTGGCAAATGTTATATTGGGGGGCCGTAAAGTGGCTTCCTCTTGGGAGAAGTGGGAGGAGAAGTGCCTGTGAGAGCCATCTGAGCTTGGGGGAAGTGGATAAACCAGTTCTTCCACCATGTGATGTGGGAAGCCACACCCCTTTTTTTTGACCAGGGCATAAGTTAAAAAGATAGATAACTCATAGTGCGGACTGGTCAAAATTATATAAGTAATATCATTATTCTTGCGATTTTTCTGTGCACGTTTTAAGAGGCGTTAGGACCCTGTGGTGTATTCTGGGGCGTTGCTAGCGAAAAATAGGGTCTTACTCCAAATGTCTGCATGTTAAAAATCTGACACTTTATCATCTGAAACCCATATCCCTGGTGCACATTTGTGTAAAATCTGGAAAGGTTTAGAGGTCGTTATCTGGATGAAAAGGGGAGAATTCTGTCATCAGTGGACACGACATCGTACAAAGACAGGGATCGGATGATTTGGTGCTACAGAAAATATGTTTACTGGACCTATAATATGAGAAAAATGGTACATAGATAAATATGTATATGGATCAGAAACAGATTTGTGTGCAATTTGACAAGGGGAGGTTCCTCTGACCATCAAACCTACAGCATCACTCTGACAATCCATCTCTTTCCCCCATTCAAAGGAGAGAGGAGGAACTGGCCAATGACAAGTAGAGAGGGGCAGGCTCAGTTATGCCACACACACACCCATTTTCAAAATACATAAAAAGAGACTGCTGGGACAGGTAGAGAGATTCAATTCCATTTTCTGCGGGACGCTCTGCCGGGAGACTCCAGACTTCACATCCATCAATCTCCAAAGACCAGAACTTTACTTCAAAACTTAAAGCAAGGGCCTAAACCCACAAACTGAGAACTCTTCTCAGCAGGCCTCAGCATCCTCAAAATCATTTGCAAACTATTCCACAGCCGGGCGAGCTGTTTGAATTCTTTGCCAAGAACAATTGCCAGAGACCAGACCAGAGATCCAGAGAGACCCAGACCGGTGTGAGCAGAACCGGTGCCTGATTGACCCGCCGAGCAGAGAGAACCGAAGTCCAGTCCAGTTGACCAGATCCGTGACGAGGCCCATTCATTTCAAAATTAGGAGTGAGTATCCGCCAGAACTGTGCAGAACCCAATCTTTTAGTTAAAATAATCTAATTCAAGCTATTTTAACTTATTAGAACAGCCTCCTAGAAATCGTGTCATCTGTCATTTTTAAAGCTGCACAACTGTCACCTGTCAATTCTGCAGCTGCAAGCTGTCACCTGTCATTTTGAGTTTTACTTTAAATCCGAAAATCTACCTTTATTAAATCATCTAAGCCCTGAGGACCGAAGGGCTGTGGATCTTACTGTTTGCTGTGGCGAGTGGAAGGAGAAGGAGAAGAAGGTGTTGAGGTGCGTGTGCCTATACCTGTAACAGCAGCTGACCTGGTCACCTGACTTTGGTCACAAGGTATATAAGGCCGCCTCTTTCACCCTTGTGGCGCTAAGCCCTGAGGACCGAAGGGCTGTGGATCTTACTGTTTGCTGTGGCGAGTGGAAGGAGAAGGAGAAGAAGGTGTTGAGGTGCGTGTGCCTATACCTGTAACAGCAGCTGACCTGGTCACCTGACTTTGGTCACAAGGTATATAAGGCCGCCTCTTTCACCCTTGTGGCGCTAAGCCCTGAGGACCGAAGGGCTGTGGATCTTACTGTTTGCTGTTTGGCGAGCGGCGTACGGCGATATCGCACAGGTTAACTGCTACCCGAGAAATGGATCCATCAAATCTATATACGTCTAAGGTGCTACGAAGGACTAGAGCACAAGAAAGACAAACAGCAATGACTACCATGACCCAAGCAAACATTATCAGAAGCAACAAAAAAGTGAGTGAATACTTTTCTTGTGGGTCGCAATCTGGTAATACTGTCTTAACTGATGATAACGCTGCCACATAGTTGGAAGAGGTGTTTGAACCCGTGCAATCCACGGACGAGGTTGCACCCATTAAGCAGATCTCGCCATCGTCCCTGGCTCCTCCAGTGTTGGCTGAACTCAACTCACCCCCCCTATCCGCCCCATTTTTCCATGTGCATCAGGCGGAGGAAGAGGGGTGCATAGTTATAACATCCTCGAACGAAGCGAAGGGAGCAAAGAATAACCTTGATTTGTCGAGTAATACGAGCACATCTAACCTGGATGAGCCGACTAGCGGTGGTGCCATGCCGCCAGCGATGTGCACGTCGGCTGTCGCCGGTGCGGCTGGAGGCGTCCCGGTTGCAGAGGGGGCCGCGGCGGCCTGGTGGTCCAGTGCTGCGTCTGACTCTCCTGCCGCGGCGCTCGTTGATGACGCAGGTGGGCCGGACGGGGGGGCGTGGCCTTCAGCGGCAGCCAAGGTCTCGTGTGGGGAGGGTAATGTGGGCGTCCCGGGGCTGGTGTTGCGCCTCGTAGATCTGGCTGCCGCGGTGATTGACGCAGCAGCGTCTGCTCGCCCCGAGTTCCATACGGGGCTGTCCAGTGGAACAGACAGTGCTAGGTCTGCCATTAATAACGCTTTGAACGACAGCCCTTTTAAGGAGCCCAGTGGGAAGACCGTTTGGCATCAGAATTCGAGCCCGCTTACACCCCACGTTAAAGAAGCTGCCCCGTTGGGCAATGACAAAAGAAACTCACTAGAGGTTGTCTCGGCTGTGTTACAGAATCTGATTAACTTAAATAAATCTAGATCGTGTAATCGGCCATCTGTATCTACCCTAACAGCCGAAATATCTCCAAAAGCCCCTCAGAAAAGAACTTGTATGAATGTCACCGAATTAAATTGTGATATATGGGGACCGAGCAACTACAAAAGAAGCAAAGCATGCACTGCTGAATTGCCTGAGAGCTTTGTTCAATCTCAAGTTGGTAACGTTGTCGATTCCCAGAAAAGAATACCGATTCCACACACGAGCGGTCACTCTAATAACAAGAAATCCCAGCTCGGTGTAAGGGAAAGTTTAACTTGTGAAGAGACGTCTGATGATTCGGAAACGTCAGATTCCTCGATGGGAGACCGTCCCTTCCCAAAGATAAGGAGGAAATGGGCCGAAGGGAGGCGTTTTGTTCCTGAGACAGAGAGGAAGATAGCAGAAGATCGAACCGCTCCTTGTGTTCATGTGCCCTCTAGCGATCTCATGATGGCGCTTACATCGGCAATGGCAATCTCGATGGCACCCTTTACCAAGTTATACGAATCCTTAAGCGACAATGTCAAGGACGTCACTACGTTACTAGCCTTGTTGAATTCAAAACTGATCCATCTTGAATCAATGCAAGAGATGGAGAGTCATAAACAAGAAGATGTATCGCATCAAATTTTGGCTGGCATCACAGCTGTAAAAGAGGCAAAAAAGAATGACATGATTGATAAAAAATTATTCGCTGAGGTTGCAAAGGAAGCCTTGTCCTTGTTTCATAGATCACATGTTATCAAAAAAAGCGAAGACCGGCTGGGCGAAGAAAATCCAGAAGAGCCGGGAAGTAAAGCCCTGCCCACTAATGTGAATACATTTGCAAGTTCCTCACCGTTGGCTAAGATGTCGCCTCTATGTTCAGAACCAATCCACCAATTGAAGCAAGTCCTCCAGGATGACAAGGCAGTTGATGCCGTATCAAGTGAGGTGATTAACATCTCACATGAATCACTGAAGGACAGACCATATACGCTGGAAATGGAGGCGCAAAAACAAATGACTGTGAGTGAACCTCGGGATAAAAACGTTGGCCAAACATCTTCTCTTGATATTTCCTTTAACACAGCATTTCTGCAAACAAAAAATGCATTCAATCCAGCTTTAGGGGACGTGCAAATGGCCTCCGGCGCTTCTATAGTACAGAAAACTACAGAGTTGGCCCCCGAGCTGCAACTCGCAAAAGTGGCAACTCCAAAGCCTGTAGGCTTGTTTTCCATCTTCGGACGCTTAGACAACGAAGTGCATTCGCCTGTACATGCTGGCAGAAAGTCTTGTAACGTACAATTGAAAAAGCAAAAAAACATGCCTGCCAGAAAAAAATCGCAACTAAAAGGAGCTCGCAAATTTCTGCGGAACTTAAACATGTTCCAAATAGTTGACAAGGCCATTACTACCAGCTTGAAATTAGCGGACACTATTAAGGAGACTCAAAATGCTCAACACGAACTGGATGACTTAAAGTCCAAGGTGCCGCAGAGTCCGTCGAACGACGAGGATTTAGTCATACAAACAGAACTCTTGAACTTGTCAGTTTATGAAGATAACATTGATCCTGATGATGAGGTGAATAAAACTGCTGACGACATATGCGCCGTTCAAGAAGTGGTTACTTCTTTAGCTGGTAAAAACATAAGTAATAACTCTCAGAATCCAGCACAAGAAAACCAAAGCCGTCCTAAGTTGGCAGCACAGCAATGTGAAACTCCTTCAACTTGCCCCATTCGAGTAGCCAAAAATAGAATTTGCGAGATTATGCCACAGGGTAATGTGGAGCCTGACATAATCAGAGAGCAGAGGAGTCCAGTTTTCCTGACCTTGCATGCGAAAAGGGAAAGACAAAGGCTTCAAGGCCTACTTAAGTGTCAAAAATCTGATCTAACTGGGCCACTTGCCAAAAAAAAAGAATCCTGTTCAGTGGTGTCCCCCGTTTTTGACGCCATTACAGAGAAATCCCAGAAATTGGTCTTTTATAAGGCCTCCCCGGCGACACTAAATCTGAAAAATAAGACAGCACCGCATGCTCCTATACAAACAGAACCCTCACTGCTGATCAAATTAGTGCTTGAGCGTCTGGAGGGCGAGGATAAACTAATTTTGAACAGAACCAATGTGTTAAAACTGCTTCACTATGTACCTCGACTTCGCTCTTTGGAGTCGAAAGACTTGAAAATAATCGAATTTACGGAGGAACGTCGCACCGATAAGGTGATTCTACATGTAAATTCCAACTTAATCGCAAATGTAATCTTGGAGGCGAATGAAGAACTACTATCAATGGGTTTCGACACGTATAAAGCGAGAAACCCGGAACAACGAGAAAATGATATAGATGCGACGATAACTGAGCTTGGCGATATCCAGCTTCCTATGAAATGCACGTCTAAAGCTCACGAAGAGGTGAGAAAACCAGTTCAAGGAGAATTAAATCGGCAGGTCCATCCTGAACAGATCGATCTCTCTTGCACGGCCCAGTTTCCACCTCTTCCGTCCCAAGGCTTTATGGCGGCAGAAAAGAACCCGCAGAGTCGAATTGTCCCAATTGAGAGAATTAAAATTACCATTGAAAATGGGAGATGCCCAGGAAATGATGTGCCACCACAAACAAATAATCAAAGGGAACCCGAACGGGCGGAAGACTGGAAATGGATGGCTGTGGCCTTGAATGGTCAATCGATCAGCTAACGCCCAAATATTATTACCGAGCACGAATGTTCCTTTGCCTCATGGAACACACGCGGTTTTTTACATCTTCTAAACAACAATTGGGCACAAGACCTACAACTTATTTGTTTACAGGAAACCTGGATGTGCGAACTACCAATAGCTCCAGAGTATGAGTGTGCGCTAAATCCAGCGATTAAAGCCGAGAAGGGCCGTCCAGTTGCAGGCCTGTTAACAATGATCAAAAGATCATCGGGCTACCGACTGCACAACTCAGTCAATTACACAGCATTCATTCAAGTCTGCGAGATACGTAAAACTGCTGCTGCTGCCAATGCTTGTGACGTGATCTATATCATTAATGTATACTGGAACCACCAACGGACTTGTTCACTGCCATTCGTTGACCAAATTACTGCAATCCTTGATAAGTTGCTGGAATCAAGCAGCGGAAGCGCAGTGATAGTTTGTGGTGATCTAAATATCGATTTCTTCAAACCTCAGAATTCCTCTAAAAACCGTTTGGCAGAGATATGGAGAGAAGAGATGGAAGTGAGAGGGCTTGCGATGTTACACACGCAGGGAGACATTCCAGCTAAGTCCACATGGCAGCGCGATGGGCAAAGTTCCACTATCGATTACATGTTTGTATCCGATACGTTGCATAGAAAAATAAAAACTATGAAAATTCGCTCAATGCCCAACAGTGATCACGATATGCTGGAACTTAGATTCCTTGACACGAAAGGCCTGCAATGCAATAAGTGGAACTCCAAAGTATTGGTGGAATCCAATCGCCTTCGCTTAAAACTGAAAGAACAGGACGTGGTGAAGATAAGCCGCCAGTTTAAGGCAACGACGAAAGAGGTTGAATATACGCCAATTCTGTCTCAGTTCAAAAGCAAGAATCTTGGTCTCAAAAACCAGTCATTTGTGAAAAAAACATAGCTTTGAGCTTATGATAATGCAACGGAAAAGATCTATGAGAGCAGAGATTCGAAAAAACAATCAGGGCCCCAAGTCTGAAATAACTGCAAAAAACAAAGCGGTTAAACAAGCCTATAAAAACTGGCTTAAAAGTCATCGAGTTGTAATACAGCAAAACGACGCCGAAGCAATGATGAAGATTCTCAGGAATAAGAACAGTGGCGAGTTCTGGCGTACCATCAACTGCATGGAAACCTCGCAAATGGCTCTGCAAGCGTGCCCAGTATTAGAAAAGGAGTGGGTCAAGCACTTTACAGACCTATACTCCAAAGACGTTGTTCCAATTGTGCCAATCCCCAACATAACCTCATGGAACCTACACTTTACCAAGGATGAAATTCGAGAGATAATTGTGAGAGCTAAAAACTCTCGTGCGCCCGGTCCTGACGGGTTATCTAACTGTATGATCAAACAATTTCCGGACCTATGGACTGACATATGCTATGATCTATTTATGAGAATCAACCAACAAAAGCAAGTCCCAACCTCTTGGAAGACTGGCAATATTGTGCCGATCTTCAAGAAGGGGAATAGAGCATCACCAAAAAACTATCGCCCGGTGGCCTTGCTTGATGTGTTGGGTAAGATTTTTGCATCTCTCTTGCAAGTGCAACTGACTAACTGGGCCAAAACAGCGAAAAAAATAGATGAACGACAAGCGGGCTTTGTGAAATTTGTTGGATGCTCGCTAAACCTGCTGATTCTAAATCTGCTTAAAATGGAAGCCCTAAGAACGAACACGAGAGTGTATCTTGCCTTCGTCGACTTTTCTACGGCCTTCGATATGATCGATCGTGAACTGTTGTGGGAAAAACTAGAGTTGTGGGGTTGCCCGGTTGGCTTACTAGCGGCAATTAAAGATCTCCACACAAACACCTCAATTGCCATTCGGTTGGATCCTTCAGGAACGTTGTCCACCCAAATCAAGACACTGAAAGGAGTGAAGCAGGGTTGCCCACTAGCAGCTGCGATTTTCAGTCTATTCATCTCCGATATCGGTGAAGCGATTCAAACAGTGAGATCCTTTCCACCTAATCTCAATGGATCAAAGATAAACTGGCTGCTGTACGCAGATGATTTAGTAATCCTGGATTTAACACCTATTGGCTCCAACGCAAACTTGATGCTGTACAGAACTATGTTTGCCAGAATAATTTGAAGATCAATACATCTAAAACAGAAATATTGGTGTTCGAGAACTTGAAAACAAGTCACAACTCAAAAGGCCCAAAGTATGTATGGTCTCTAAATCAAGAGAAATTGCAGATATCAAAAAGTGTAAAATACATGACATGACACTTAATTCCAGTATCTGTGAGGAGCCTTGGGTGGCCGATTCAAAAAGGAAATGTGGCCAGTTGGTCTGTCAAGGTCTGGTAATTCACAAAAAATATGGGCAATTTTCAATGATACCATTACGCAACTTTTATGAACAAAAAGTAGTACCAATTCTGGTATATGGTGCAGAAAATGCCTTTGGTTGCCCATCAACACATTGGAGCTCACTAGAACATATGTTCTGGTCAAAGACCCTAAATCTACCACCTGGAATCGCAACTGCCTGTTTACGGTACGAATTAGCATTAATCTCCTCGCATGCGAGAATATGCTGGAATCAACTTGCACTATTTCGAAAAACGTGTGTAGAAGTGGGAATATTTCAATTCCAGATATTTCACAAGGCGGCATCAGGAAGTCCAGATATCCTTTCTCAATGGATAAAACGCTGTGAAGATCTTCTGGTAATCAACAACATCAGCTTGCAAATTCTCCATAGTAATCCTGCGGCCGCAAAAGTGCGACTATGGCGTGCTGACTGGATAAATACATGTCGTGAGCGATTGATGGCTAATGCGATGACAGACTCTCCTACGGAAGCAAGATGGTACAACATCTTGCAAAAATACTTGTCCCGCTTTCCAAACGCAAATGCAAGAAGTTTATTTTTACTGTTCCGGTTGAATGCATTAAGAACCAAAGATCGAACCAGTTATTGGGCGTGTAATGAGGGTCTATCCTCTACTTGTCGCTTTTGTAATAAGGAGCTAGAGTCCTTAAAACACTTAGTCCTCTTCTGCTCAGCTCTAAGAGACGCTAGATCAATACATCTGGGCCAATGGTCAGATGCTAATCGTTCTGCGTGCGCAGAAGAGTGGTGGCGGAAAATGTGGAATGGACTGGACATGAAACTAATCTTGCCCTTGACTTCCTTTTTGGCTATTGTCGTAGCGAAATTAAAAGAGAACGCAGGTCAATAATGAGCCTGAGAAAAAGGTTGAGAACTCTTAAAAACCATCTTCAATGGGAAATCTGGGTGACAATCTCTGTCCGAAGGTATGGGGAGAATGAAATCGATCCAGTCGGGGGCATTGATAAATGATGACGGAGTCGGTAAAACTCTTGTTTTGTGTAGATGTTTGTGCAATATTTTAAAGGTTTGTTTTAAACCAATAAAAATAAAAAAATTTTAAAAAATCATCCGTATCTCCGGAACGGTTTGTGCTAGGAACGAGATTTCACTCATTTAGGACCTATACTTTTTCCGTAATCGCGAGACACGCACTCACGAAATTTACCGCAATTTGCGATTTGGCCCGATTTCTTCATCTGTAGAAATCAGCAGCTTTTTGCTTCTCTTTGCTAAAATTCGTTTGCAATCTGCTAATCATTTATAGAGTATTGTTAAAGTGAGCCTGCACTAATATAAAGTAGCCCTCACCTACCCTGAACCTCTAGAGGGAATTAAAAGCAATTTAGCACCTTTTCACTTCCTTGCAAACCACATTAAAGTAATTTGCCTGTGTTTAAAACTCATCAATGTTTTCCCTAAGCTTGCTGGGGTAACTGGAACTGTGTATTGCATTATAAAGTGTGATTTGTTGGGATTCTTGAAGACTGTGTGCTCTCCTTCCATTTCTTGTATTGCATAGGGGGGGAGTGAATTGTCAAAAGAAAAAGTGATCATATTACCTTTTGCTAAAATCATAACAAGTTATTTCTGTACTGCATTTTATTCCACCTTGCGTTTCCTTGAACCATATAAAGCATTCTTTCCCACCTTATTCTTCTGTTCCCATTCATAAGTTACCTCTTGCTGAATACTGCTCATATTCACAAGTGTAATATCCATTATCAACTTATTTATAGAAGTGTGATATATATATATTGTTTAAATTTTCAAATCAACCTTTTAATTTGCAAAACAAACCTACTTCTTGGCTCAGTGGGGTCAGGGGGATTCTAAGAGGGGGGTGTTATGCAAGGGTTGTCATCCAGAGTACTGAACTGGATATCAAAATACATCAATAAGGGTTTTCCTCAGCATCCCAGACCAGGCATTGACTTAGCTGTAGTGTTGATTGAATATCGCTTACAGTGTTAAGGGAACCAGGGTGGACTCTGACACAGATCCTGGACAGCAGAAGAATATATGAACTGGCAGAGTCGAGGGGTGCCACAATGGACGCGGTGGTGCGTCCCAGCAGGTCGGAAGAGGCGTTTGCGGTAGGGAGGCAGTCCACATCAAAGAGTAAGTGGAGTCAGAAACGCCAAGAAGCAAGCCTGACGCATGGAGTGGCGCCCATTTGTCAGTATTGTGGATACGATTTGCCGCACTCCGAAGAATGTCCCGCCAAATACAGATCCTGTGGCAGATGCAACGGACTCGGACACTATGCCCGGATGTGCCGCGCTCCTGCGCCGGTGGCTACTCAAAGGGGTCCGGCCAGGTTGTTTGGCAGCGGGTCGAGGGGGCAAAAGAGCATTGCGACAGTGGAACAGGATATGCAGAGGCTGAACATGGCCGAGGAGGAAGAAGAGGAGGACGAGGTGTTCTTCATTTCGAGTATAGCCACAGGGAAAAGGAAAAAGAGGCAGCCCAAATGCATAGTGGACATCCACGGGGTCCCTACACAAGTGATGATTGACACAGGAGCCTCGGTATGTGTGCTGGCCTCTGATCACTACCAGTCGAACCCGGGACCACCACCGTTGGATGTCTCGAGGTCAAAGTTCTTCACATTCGGCGGCGACACACCACTCCCCATCAAGGGTGTCTTCGTGGCGCCTGTTTCAAAGGGCGGCGAGTCCATAAAAGCATGATTTTTCGTCACCGACGTGAGCCCCCACTCCCTGCTTAGCTGTGCAGCGTCGGAGGCACTGGACCTTGTGCATTTTGTGTTTGCAGTCTATCAAGTAGACATTGAGCAGCTACTAGCCAGATTCTCAGGCATTTCTGAAGGAGTGGGGAAGTTGAGAGCTCCTCCTGTGTGTCTACACATCGACGACACCATCAGGCCCACGGCTCTCAAACATCGAAGGATCCCGCTCCATCTCCGGGAGCAGGTGGAGGAAGAACCCCGCTCACTGGTCCGAATGGACATCATCGAACGGGTGGAAGGCCCAACGCCCTGGGTCTCACCCATAGTGGTGGCTCCCAAGCAAAAACAGCCGGGAGCGGTGCGCATCTGCTTTGATATGCGCCTCCCGAATGCGGCTATCAAAAGGGAGAGACACATTACGCCCACTCTCAATGATATTATAGGAGAACTGCAAGGGGCGAGAGTCTTTTCGAAGTTAGATTTGAGGGCGGGCTATCATCAGCTCGAGCTCCACCCGGACTCACGTTATATCACGACTTTCACGACGCATGATGGCCTCTATCAGTTTAAGCGCCTGAGCTTCGGCATTTCATCTGCTGCAGAAGTTTTTCAGAATACCATCAGGGGGGCGCTCGCAGGACTGAAAGGTGTTCTGAATATGAGCGATGACATTTTGGTGTTTGCAGACTCAGAGGCGGAGCACATGAAGAGACTGGAGTGCACGCTTAAGAGGCTAGAGGATTTGGGGCTTACCCTACACCGTGAAAAATGTGAGTTTTTCAAAGACAGAATTGGGTTCTTTGGCTTCATCTTTCATGCCAGCGGCGTGTCGCCCGATACTGCAAAGATCAAGGACATTCGGGAGGCCGCAGCACCCCAGTCCCCAACGGAGGTAAGGAGTTTCTTGGGGGTGGTAAACTACTGTGGGCACTTCATTAAGGGTTTGGCCTCCCTGTCGGAACCCCTCAGAGCGCTGACCAAGAACGATGCTGTCTGGGTGTGGGAAAGAAAAGAACAAGAGCATTTCAAGTCATCAAAAATGCCCTGTCTGACGGAGACACCATGGCGTACTTCGACCCCACCACTGAGTCCGAGATCGTTGTTGACGCAAGCCCGGTGGGCGTAGGCGCTGTGCTGATACAAGCAGACAAGAGAGGGGACATGCGACCCATTGCGTATGCGAGCAAGGCGCTCACAGACACAGAACAGCGCTACTCGCAAATAGAAAGAGAGGCCTTGGCCATACTGTGGGGCTGTCGCCATTTTCGCCTCTACATCCTGGGTAAGCCGGTCGTAGTCGTGACCGATCATAAGCCCCTGCTACCCATCCTGGCGGGTGTGTCATCAAGACCTCCACCCAGAATCGAACGATGGATGCTAGCCCTCATGGAATATGGGGTTCGACTGGTGTACAGACCAGGGACCAATAATCCAGCGGACTATCTGTCACGACACCCAAACCCAGAGAGCCTGGAAAAGACCAAGGAGGTGTCTGCTTGTAGAGGGCTGCTCTGTCAAGTCGTGGAAGGTGCATTGCCGGTGGCGCTGTCCAGACTCACCATAGCAATGGAATCGTCCAAAGATGAAGTGTTCCACATCATCAAGACAGCGTTAGAAGCGGCGACTGGAGAGAGGTGCTTCAGAACAATGCAAGGCTGCAGGCTGACGCCCAGAAAGACCTTCAGGCGCTGTGGAGGGTGAGGGATGAACTATCCATTTCCGATGACGGACTACTGCTGAGGGGGAGGCAAATTGTGATCCCGCAGGCCCTGACAAATCGTGTGTTGGAATTAGCTCACATAGGGCACCAAGGGGTGGCCAAGACCAAAGCCCGGCTTCGACCCAAGGTGTGGTTCCCTGACCTCCAGGGAATGGTCGAGCTGTTCATAAAAAGGTGTCTGCCGTGTCAGGCGGCGAATCCCGGGGATAAAGCTCCACCGATCAGCTCAATGGAACGGAGCGAAAAGCCCTGGGGAACCGTCCATGCGGATTTCGGATCGACGGGTCGGGGCATGTACTTTTTAGTGGTGGTAGACCAATGGTCCAGATATCCCGAGGTGGAGATTGTGGAGTCCACCGCCACCGAGTACACCACCAGGGCCCTGGACAAAATGTTTGCGACCCATGGATTCCCCAAAATACTGTGCTCAGACAATGGTCCCTGTTCACGGGCAGCCAGTTCGCACAGTATCTCAAAGTGAGTGGCAACCATCACCAGAGAATATCCCCGTTGTGGACGCGTGCGAACGGCAAAGCCGAAAGGCTCATGCTCACGCTAAACAAGGTGCTGAGAATATCCGCAAGCAGAGGAGAGGACCTCCCGAAGAAGGTTGTGGAATTCCTGCGAGAGTATCGGACCACGCAGCATCAATCGACAGGCGTAGCTCCTGCTGAGGCGCTATTCGGGCGCTGCCCTCGCAGCATGATACCGGAGATAGAAGGAAGAATACCCGGGGTCATTGACAATGAAAAAGTGAGGGAGGAGCGGGCAGCCCGCAATCAGAGAGAGAGTGAGAGGAGGGGTCTCCAAGACAAGTAAGTGGCTGTAGGTGATTCCGTGCTAGTGTGGAATCGTCACCCGGAAGGCAAACTGTCACTGCCTTACGAACCTTACCCGTGGACAGTCACGCACGTGAAAGGAACCATGGTCACGGCAGCATGCAACCATGGGACCGTCAACCGCAACAGGTCCTTTTTCAAAAAAGTGGACACATCAACGAGGGCCAGTGAACCGGACGAAAGCACCTCCTCCGAAGCGGTCCCCGAAGGTCAGGCGGAGGATGCCCAGAGGGAGGACATTCCACGTGCGGATGGTCCCAGCACGACTCCGCACAGCACCCCTCGGGTACCCTGTGCGAGGAAACCGCCTCGTTCTGGTCCGCGCATGTGCATTAAGAATAAAGAACGTCCGTGCGGGCAGTTGCCGCCGGGACGCCGAAAGGCACACACGTGTGTCCCGCATCTCCTTGTGTGGATGCGTGTGAGCGAGTGCGTGTGCGGGGCAACCCGAGGCACGGGCCTGCCCACCACAGCATCCATGTCACATGTTTACGTTTTTAATCATCACTGAGATATGTTTAAATGATTCAGCAAATAAGATCCTCCAGGGTCTACAATTATGCACACAGGATGTGATGACTCACACGCAGTAAATGAAGACCAGTCAAAGGAAGAAGGCGGGTGTAAACACAAGTGCTGGTCACGAACCAGACCTCCTCATTCTGGCGGCACACCATCGAAACACGTGCAGGATTCCAAGCTGAAATGGCGCCTGTTAGCAGACTGACTCATATCAACAAGCGACTTCTGTATGCCTGGATGTCAGACTGATAAGTCTCGGGGGTCCGCTCAATTGTTTACTGCAACTCTGGGGGTCTGCTTTCTAAGATTCTACATCAGGTAAAACTCGACAAAGCGTGTGTGTTTTTACTCGCCCTAGATATACAACCCTCGTGCACGTAAAGGGACTGCAACAAACCTAAAATAACAGCAGCACAATTGCAAGGAGGGGAGTAAATAACATGTGCAGGCATGATGGGCTTTTGCTTCTAGACACAGCTCTGGCAAGAGAAGTCATGCCTTCCTGCTAAAGCATTACGGAAGGGGAAATGTCTGACCTGGGGGTCACGTGAGTGATAAATCTGTCACGCAGTGTATGCGCTTAAAAGGAAGCATCTGTGCACTATTAGTTTGGCAGCTCTAACCTCAGCTGCAGTGAGTAAGTGTATTTGGAATCAGTTAGTGACCTCAGAACATAAGTCCCATTGGGCCAGGACTCAAAGAATTATATCACAGTAGCATGGACTGTGCAAAGTGGGCATGAGAACAGTTGGTACAAAATCAAGATCATAACGGAGGGGCTTATAAATTCCCTGGAAGAAGTGCTGGTAATTCCGGCAATCCCTTCCTTGGAGTCCTGGAATGGGAAATTACTGGTGTCCACCCGTAATATGCCGGTAATACCAGGTGATCGGGTGGCGGAAATGGTAAGGCAGTTTTGCGGTATTCCAGTGGAATTCCAGCGGAATTACCGGCGGGATCCCAGCAAAACTGTAATGAGGGCACAAGTGTTCAAATGATATTCGTTCTACATAATTGAGTTCATATTTATAGGGACACAGGGCAGTAGATGGAGCCAGTCACTCAGAACAGAAGGCTTTGCACAGACCTTTGCTGACATCGGACAAACAGAAGAACCATGCATGTTTGCACAAATCAGCATGTGCTCTATGGGGATCATTCTCAAAAACGATATTTTGCACAATAAATGATGGGCCCTATTCCCGAAGGCCATCTGAATGTGCACATCATAGATGCAAACATTGCGTTGGCAGTTCTCACACCCCACGCACATTTGTGCAAATAATGGGAGTTTTCTGCACCTGCCAGGGTCCTCTCCTCAAATTTAGAACCTGGGTGTGTTTTGAAATGCACAGAAAAGAAACACATGTCCCTGTGCCTGTTGGATCAGGTGCAGACGGATGCACAATGCATGACCATGCAATGCTGACTCTGTTACCGATTTTATTTTAAGCAGAACAGCCGTAGTATGAACCACTGCGGTCCCATTGATATTCCTATCCCTCAAAGCACCCGCGTGGATGCTGGGTGCCTTCAATACATTAGTGATGGGAGTATACTCATGACACTAATGTATGCAAGGGGCTGATCAGTGCGTCTCTTGCACTGCAGAATTGCCCACTGGAAATGCGCAGAGCACTTTTAAGAATAGGGTGGCCTGTGAAAAATATTAGGCATATAAAAATAGAGCATCCTTGATGACCCATTTTCTTGAGAATTTCCTCCAGTCTCCAATTCTAAAATGAAGCACATCTATTGCTGCACGCTCTACCTAAAGCAACACTTTATGACGGCAACATTATGATGCGTTAACATTTGTGGCAAAATGTTGTAGCAAAATATGTCCTCATTGATAATACAAGATCATACAAACTCTAGTGGATTTTCTCCTCGTGCGCGGAACCCAAAATAACCTTCAATGTCTATTTCCTATTACATATGACATTTAGGAAGAAATCCCTGCCACTGTGGCAAACTAGGATGCCGAAAAGGTGTTCCATTCAGTTGTGTGGCCTTTCCTTTTTTGAAACATAGATCGGGACTAGGGTTGCAATTTGTGGAATGGGTTAAACCGCAAAGAAACTGGAGCATGTGTGCTCAGTAACTGTACTATATCTAGAGCACTTATATTGACTATGGGAACTAGGCATGGATGCCCCTTAACTCCCCTGCCTTTCATGCTGGCTATTGAGCTCATAGCTTGCCACCTTAGAGAAAAGCATAATCACAGAGGTATCACATTGTGTGTCTCCATGTATTATTATGGCTATTTGCAGATGCTATTTTACTTTGTGTCAAACATCTAACAAAAGTCTAATACCTTTGGTGACTGATGTAAAGAAATATGGTAAATTAGCCAAACTGAAAATCATTACTGGGGAAAGTTCAAGATCGGAAAGTTCACGGATGCTTGAAAAGGAATCGGTGGTCGCACAGTGGTTCAAGTGGAGGTCCAACACAATACACAACATGAGAAGAAAGGTTTTGCCTAACACACTTATTGTATCAAACTATTTAGACACTTGGTGACAATTGAATACTAAGTAGATAAATAGATTTGTTATGCTGAAGGCTTGGATCTCAATAAGTAAGATGGTGACAGCTCCTAAACTACTATATATATTTCAAAAGGAGAAATTAATCCTCCTGTGCCTACTCCAATTGATTACAACACCTCATGATTTGCTTCATGGGGGCCTGCACAAAGTCTAGAATTGTGTATGAAGCACTGGTCCTTTGCAATGATTGGGAAGATTAGCAGTATCTGCTTTGGAATGGATTATTGGGCAGTACAAGGCCAATATGCCTTTTGAGTGTATTACGATAAGCATTCATAGCCACATGTAGTAATAGAAAGAGCCACTATACATCCTGCAAAATTGAGGTGATTGCGCTAGGGGCATTTATTTTATTTTTCATTGTATTGTTTAAAGTGTGGAACCAGCTCGAGAGCAGCAGAGCATTGTACAGAGTGTCGAAGCCGGCATTTGGTCTGGCATCCTTTAACAGTGGCTCAGTACAGTGGGGTCTGTGCATCGGTATGTGCATCTACTGGAATTAGTCCTTGGTCAGGTGTTGTTGAAAGAGCCATGTTTTGAGAGATTTGTGAAATTGGAGAATTGTGGGGTCATTCCGAGCCGACACTGGGATCGAGTTCCAGAGGGTGGGTGCATGACAAGAGAAGGATTGTTTGTGGGTCCTCTCTTTGCGAACAAGTTGTGATTCAAGCCGGTTTGTCGATCTGCTGTGCGAAGAACGTGTGCCACCAGATATGTGGAGCTTACCGCCAGGTATGCTTGTGTGATACTCGAGATTGCTTTGTAGATGATACATGCAGTCTTGAACAGTATCCTGGCTTGGAGTGGAAGCCAATGTAGTTCGCGTAGGAAAGGATTAATTTGGTCACATTTCTGTGCTCCCATAATAAGACGTGGTGCAGCGTGGTGGTCTGCTTTTAGGGATCCAAGTGAGGCTCTGGGAGCTCTGTCAGGAGAGCATTTCCGCCATCAATGTTCAAGACCACAAGGACCTGCACTAAAGTCTGAAAGCCTTGCGGAGGGATGAAGGGTTTGATTTTTCGAATGGGCAGAGATTCTGAGCCAGGCTTTTTGGGACTTCTTGGCTATGTGTTTCTGGAAGGAGAAATTGCTGTCAATGGTGAAGCATAAGGATTTTGCTGAGTCTGAGAGTGGTAGATCAAATCCTTCTAGGTGCATATCATTGAGCCATTGTTGGACAAGTTGTTTTTTAGCGGGCGGACCGATGAGGATGATTTCAGTCTTGGATGGGTTTAGTTTGAGGTAGGCAGTTGACAGCCAGGACTGGATGATGGCTAGGTAATCGCAGCGACGAATGATGTCCTTCATGCTATTTACTCTCATGTACAACTGAGTATTGTCTGTGTATTGGTAGATGGCTATATTGGGATCTTTGAGGAGAGTGCCCAGAGGCTCCATGTAAAGGTTACAAATGATTGGTGAGTGGATGGAGCCTTGGGGGACTCTGCAGGAGACCGTGAGTCAGTTATAATGCAACAAGTTCATCTGGACAGCCTGGTGTCTGCCTTAGAGGTAGGAGGTAAACTAATTCAGGACAGTGCCAGAGAATCCCATCCTGTCAGCAAGGAGGGAGAGAAGGATGCAGTGGTCTACAGTGTCAAATGCAGCTGAGAGGTCAAGGAGGTCAAGGAGAATGATGAGCCATGAGTTGCCCTTATCCATGATTTGGAGAGCATCACCCACCACCTGGATGGTGGCTGTCTTGATGCTACAGTTCGTGCGGAACCCTGACTGATAGTCATTTAGGAGGGGGAGCTCATCGATTCTGGTGAGCAGTTGTGTAGCAACTACTTTTTCCAAGATTTTGCCAATAAGTGGAAGGCATAATCGCAAGCATGCAAATCTGGGTACAATCCCAGCAACAACAGTTTTTAAAACATAGAGCGGTGCTCAAAAGTCAGATTGTTACACGCACTAATGACACATATCCCAATGCTACCAGCTGAACCCCTATGGTCACTGTAGCTAACTGCAGTCTAATCTACCAATATTAAAGCACATAGGGCCTCATTACGACTTTGGAGGTAGCCATGGCGCTATTGGCGCCATGGCTGCCTCCAAAACCGTGTCCGGGTACCCTGAATGGGGAAATACCGGGCTATTCCGAGTATGGAGGGCCCGGTATTTCCACATTCAGGGAACCTGGACCTTCCCCATTCCCATTCGAGCCCCCATAGGGCTCAATGGGAATGGGGAGGGAGCTAACAACGGGCCCATTACAAGAGGGCCCGTTGTTAGCTCCCTAATTCCCTCGCAGGACCCACTATGGATGTCTGGATAAACCAGACGTCCACATCGGGTCCTGCGAGGGAACCTCGTAATAGTGCGGAATGCATTTAACGGCGCCGGCACCATTACCGGCGCCATTAAACGCATTCCGCACAACTTGTAATGAGGCCCATAGTCTCTATTATATATAGGTGGATAGTGACTGTGTGATGGCACAACGAAAAACGGACACAAGACAGATTGTGGTCCTCATAAGGTTTGGATCTTACATATGAGGAGTGGAACGTCACCAGTGTGCAAATTAAATGAATCTCTTTTAAGTATACTCATTGACTTTTCCCCTTGGTTATGCATTCTAAGCTTTTCTAGCCATACAACTACACACCCCAGAGACGGCATGAATAAATCCCAGCTGTCCTGATGAATGTTCGCATCGTGCATCTCTTCAAGCCAAGTTTCTTCATTTGGCATGCTGCTGACTAAAGATACAGAGGTGTCGGGAGCAGGTGACTAACACAATGACATAATTGATGAGCAGATACCAGTAGAACCCACGTCAAGTTTGTAATATGCCAGAGATTCATGGGTGTAGCCTCTGTGGTGGCTAAAGGGTGACTGGCAAGATGTTTGCACAAGGGTCCTCCTCCAATGCATGATGCATGATGCATGATTGTGGCAATTGACTTATTGCAACATAATGGAGGCTACCTATGGAGAATTGCACCTTTTCATGCAGAACTAAAGATATCTGAGAGGATTAAAAAATATACCTTGCTGCAAGGGACACTCCAGATTTGGACATTACCTTAAGTTTTTCTGCAGTACAGTTGTGATATCTTTTACTAATCTAGATATACTGTAATGCCTGGATAGTTTGATTCTTCCAGTTGGACGGCATCCTGATAGGATTTGTGTGGGAAGAATTGCAATATTTTATGAATTGTTTATATTGATATGATGAACATTTTTCTGTAGATTGGTGCTTAAATCATTGATATGGTGTTGTGTTTATCAGTGTATAAAAGATAAAAAGGCAATTTAAAAAATAAAAAAAGTCTTCTGAAGCAGGAGATGCCGAGATCGCTGAGTGGATTGTCAACTGCCAAGCCAGTTTTGATGCTTTGAAGTGAGACTGAGCTGCACCCATGCATTAGTCCTAAGGAAGCCCTTCAATGACCAGCCATATGTGTCAGCGGTTGTAGTGGGAGGAGATCTCACCCAGAAATCTGACGATGGGTCCCATTGTCCCATAATGAACCTGATCCACAAGCTTCAGTTTAGGGAGGGAGTAGTATTAGTCAATGGCAAAGAGGGAGTTCTAAAAGCCCACTGGTCACTGAAGATACCTATCTGCACAATTTAAACATACTGCAACAGGTTCCACACAACTCCTTACACAGGGAAACCAGTTCCAGATGTGTTACAGGTGTGTCATAGAACTCCTGACCATCTTCTCGATACAAGGTTCTGGTTCTACCTGTTAACAGCCAAACTCATTCTCCTCCTCATAGCCATGATGGAGTCTCTTACCCCTGGGGCCTCTCACAACTTCAGTCTTTGCAAAGGCTTCTCAATCACCTCCTTCACACCTTGCCATGTCCTCACCACACCTCCCACCAATCTCACACAACCATTGCTGTGGGGTGTGTTTCATCCTCTCTCTCAATCTCTGGTTCTCCTTTTACCACCTTCAGGCCTTATTTTCTCCCTCGACTCCTCTGCTCCTACGTGTTCCTGTTCAATCTCAGTTATTGTTCCTTTCACTCTTCTATGTCTCCTTTCATCTACTCTCCTTAGATCTTTTTCCCTCCTTAAATTCCTCTGCTTCTCTACCAATTACATTGAGATGCTCCCCACCCCCTCTTCTAGCTCCTCTTCTTCATCCTCAACCTCTCCTCCACCTCTTCTGACCTTATATTTACCAGCCTCTTCTCCTTGCTCAACCTCCCCAACTCCATTATTTTTCACTGCTGCTCTAGGTTCTCTGATCTCAATACCTCTCCAAATACGCTCAGTCTTTCTTTACAAACCCCCACATTCATGCTTCTATCGGCCTCCCCTACATACGACCATATCCCATCGCTGTGGTTCTGGATCCTCATTAGCTCTTGCAGGTGTGTTTCTTTCACTCTAGAGGTGACATGGGCTGTATTTGAATATGCATTTCAGATCAGGTGTTACTAATATGGGAATGTAGGTCTCCTGCATCCTTCAGACCAAGGCAAGTTTATGCCAGATCGCCACCTTAGATTTAGTCAGCTTTTCACATAGGTGAGGAAGGTCCAGAGCTCCATGCTTGTCAAATGGACACAGCAGTTTTGTCATTGCCATGCGGGTAAGCTGGGCAAGCACTTTTAGAATAGTATAGTTACATGGCACTTAACACAGCATGCTCCTTCACTGCGAGGCCTGCTTTGTTATTGACATTGTGTGTGTGATACCACTAGATGCATTATTTAAAAGGACAACTTTCTTGCCAGTCTTTATGTGATGCTCTTCTGCCCCCTGACCAATGTATTGAGGGATAACTAGGGGATACTTCTCACACACTTTAAGGTTCAGCAAAGGGACACTCATCACACATGGCACACCTCTATATATTGTAAGTGACTTCAATTCAGCACTCCAACTAAGTCAATGCCTAGTCTGGGATGCCCAATGGAAGCCCTTATTTATATATTTTTATGACAAATTCATAAATCTGGATGATGAACCCTTATATAACGCCCCTCTCTTTGAATCCCCTGACCTCACTGAGCCAAGAAGTAGGTTTGTTTTGCAAATTAGAAGATTTATTTGAAAAATTAAACAACATATATATATATATCACACTTTTATGAATAAATTAATATTTGATAGCACTCTTATGAATATGACAGTGATTGACAGTGATTAACATTGAATAATATTACAGTAGCACAACTCTTTAATTACTTAGGAGTTGGTATAGAAAGGATAGGTAGCAGAGAATACTTTTATGGTTTCAAGGCAAAGCAATGATGGAAAGAATGCAGCACAGAAATAAACTGATATGGTTTCAACAAGAGATAATAAGATCACTTTTCCCCTTGTGGCAATTCACTCCCCCCCCCTTATGCAATATAAAGAGATGGAAAGGAGAGCACACAGTTCTCAGGAATACAATCAAAATGCAATTCAAATTCCAGTTCGGCCCTAGCAAGCTTAGAGCAACCGGTATGCTTTTAACTAGTCAAAAATACTTTTACATGTGATTTGAAATGAAGTGAAAAATATGCTAAAAATGATTTTAATTCCCTATAGGAGATTCAGGGTAGGTGATAGCTACTTTGAATTAGTTCAAGTCAACACTAGCAATGATTATCAGAGTGAAAACGAATTTCAGCAGTTGCAAGCAAGAAGCAGCTATTTTTTTTACAAGTGGTGAAATGGAGTCAAATTGCAATTCGCGGCACTTTTTCTGAGTGCATCGCTCGTGAAGTCTATATGGTTTGTTGGAAAGCTTAGGTTCTAAGCTTTAAAATGAAAGTTAGATCTCACTTCTAGGACATACGGTTCACAAGATACGGATGTTTTTGTAGAGGTAGATTTTCAGAGATAAAGTAAAGATTCAGATTGACAAATTACACTTTCACAGCTTTGAAATCACAGAATGGACACACGATTTCTATGCAGTTCTGGACAGGTGGATACTCACTCCTAATTTTGGACTGGAATAGGCCAGCAATGGTTCTGCTCACAGCGTGGGCTGTGGTCTGGGTCTGGCACTGTACAGCGGTCTGGGTTTGTCTGCTATTGGCACTGCACAGCGGTCTGGTCTGCTATCGGCACTGCACAGCGGTCTGGTCTGGGTCTGACGGGTTCTGGATGCAGCTCTGCCGTCTGGGTCTGGTTCTGGCACAGAGTTCTAGCCAGAAGCAGAAACAGCACAGCCCGGCTGTTTTATTCTGATGTGCCCCTTGGAAGTCTGGGGAAAAATCAGTCTGCAAGATTGGAAGGCCAGCTGAGAAGAGTTCAGCTTGCAGTAGGCCCTCTGCTTCAAAGTTCTGGAATCTGGAGTCTGGTTTTCTTGTGCAGAGCGTCCCGCCAATGTTCAGGTGATGAGTGAATCTGGAAGTCCTCCCACTAAGGCTTGCCATCCTTACTTATAGCAGAAATTGCATCACCAAAATGGGTGTGTGCGTGGGCATAACTAAGCCTGCACCCTCACAACTTATCATTGGCCAATTTCTCCTCTCTCCCTTGATTGGGGGTAGGAAATAGAGTGTCATTGTGATGAGGTATGTTTATGGGTCAGAGAATCCTCCCCTTGTCACTTTGCACACAAATCTATTTTTGATTCAAATGCATATATATCTATGTACAATTCTTCTAATATTATATGTCAAGTTAACAAATTTTCTGTAGCGCCAAACCATCCGATCCCTGTCTTTGTAAGATGTTGTGTCCACTTCTGACATAATTCTGCCCTTTTCATCCAGAACACAATATCTAAATTTTTCCGGAATTTACACAAATGTTCGCAAGGAATATGGGCATCAGATGATGAAGTGTCAGATTTTTAACATACAGACATTTGGAGTAATACCCTATTTTCCGCCACTACCCCCCAGAACATACCACAGAGTCCTAACACCTCTTAAAATGTGCACAGAAAAATCACAGGAATAATGATATTATTTATATATTTTGACAATTTTGTCCTATGAATTATCCATCTTTTTTAAAATTATTCTCTGGCCCAGATGGGTGTGGTTAAGTCCCAAAGCACATGGGGGAATTTCTGGTTTATCCACTTCCTCCAAGCTCAGCTGGCTCGCAGAGGCAGTACCCCTCCCAGTTCCTTCCAAGAGGAAGCCATTCACGACCTCCTGATTTAGCAATTGCTTTGAGCCAAGGGAAGTTCATTGTTCTGTTTCCCTGCAGACCCAGGTACCCCTCCCCTGATTCAATCAGAGAGGTGTAATCTCCTTTTGGTGGCGGCAGCAGAAGGCAGGCCAGGCCTGTGAATGCAGTTGCTGGACAAGTTTCAACTCCTCTCGGGGGTATTTGCCGGGCAGAATTCAATCCCTTTAAGCCAGGCTTCAGCCAAAGGTCACTTTTGTTCCAATTTTTCTTCATTCAAATCAAACTTACAATTTTTACACATGCAGATAGAACGCTGATTCTAAGTTCAAAACTATGACATTTAAACAGTTGCAACATATGTGACACTCAAAAGTAGGTCACTCATTTATTTTAAACATTTCAATTTTAGTGGCTTTAAATCCAATTTCACTTAAGCTGCTGACATCCACAGCTCAGCCAGTTTTGTTATGAACATTATTTTAGGCTCTTCATCTTTCCAGATTTTGTATGCACACAAGACTTCATTCTACCAGACGTCTGCTGGTGTTCAGTAAGATTTTTGAATATCTTGGATTGTTTGAAATAGGCATTTTGAGCTTGCATTCAGAGAAACAAAGGTGATTTCAAAGCGTTTTTTGAGCTAACAGGCACTGCTGTTTTTCCTTTGGCACCACGTTTCACTCATGACACTTCTGGCCCATCACGCTCGCAATGGTGGGTGGCAGGTCAGGCGACCATTTTAGTGTATGCAAAAACTGCGCGGTTTTCCTGGATTCTGGCGCAAATGTGGGCTTTTCGGCCATCTTGGATTTTCTAAGCCCACAGCACCAAATGTTGCAGCATAATAACTCGAACATGGGTCAATACACCTGCCAATATATATATGTGAGAGTGTGTGTGTGTGCATGTACATTTAAATGCATACATGATGCCTACGGATAATGCAGAGCTATGGCTGCTTTGTGATCTTGTAGTTAGTTCCAGTGGGAAGAGCAAAGGGGCACCACACTGCTTAAAAGGGGAGTCAGATATGCATGGCGTGTGGTTTTACATACAAGCAATACATTAGAATTGAGTGCATCTTAGATAATTGCCACCGTGTGGCAACATGCCTATTGGGACTGCATATTTCTGTCCTAGGTAAGCATGCCTTTGATTTGGTCTTCTGCTTTGTTCCTGGCCCTGTCTGTCATCTTGCCAGTAAGAAGCTCCCTCTGCAGTATGGAGATAATGTGATGGCTAGGTTCTAGCCATGGAATTGCCACCCTGCTAGACCCTCTGGGGGATACTGTGGCAGACTCGGGATACATGAACAATGACGTTGTGGAGTAAGGTTGACCAAGACTATAGATTTTAACTTTACTGCATGAGAGGGCTGCCATGTTTGGCGTTTACAGTCTGTTGTGAGATTGAGGACTCAGCCAATAATGGACGTGTTCATCATTCTTAGTATTCCACTTGTTTTTTGTGTGTTTTCCGAACATTCAGTCTTGTCACAGAAATGTATTCTCGTAGTCATTTGCTCTGGGATTCTGGAGTCACATTCTAAATATGCAGCAATTTCATTCAGTCATACTCTCTGGAAGTCTGGCTAATTCTCTCTGGGAAGCTGGACTCACGTTCCCAGGATGCAGCAGTTGTATAATCAGTATGTTGCTATGAGAGTCTGTACTCACTTTCCCATGGTGCATCATCTTCAGGACGAATGTTTCTTTTCCATCACTTTGGCAACCTAGATTCTGTATCACAGCATGCGTTTGTCCAGGACAAGCTTTTTTTCTTTCTGTGCACTTGGGTAACTTATTCTTCAGAACCCAGCATACAGTTGTTTACGGATAAATGTTTCTCTCAGCTTGTTCTAGGACTCAGAACATGAAGCATTGTAACATAATTGTGTTCTTTCAGTTGAGTCTGGAAACCTGGACTCAATATCACAAGGTGCAGCTTTTTCCAAGCAACTGCTTCTCCCAGTTAGCTCTGGAACCTTGAACTCGATATCTCAATGTGCAGCGATTTCCCCAGCAACTAGTTCTCTCATTTCGCCCTGGGAGCATGAACTCAGTACCACAATAAGCAGCAGTTTTTCAGCAAGTTGTTTCCTAGGCCATCCTATTTCTTCCATGTTGGAGTGTGGACCCTCTCTACTGGCTCCTGCTATCCAGCTTTTCTCCTTGGATATCCTCCTGTACTGCCCTCTAGTGGTCACGGAGTATCTTCCCTTCTCTCTAACTGGGAGTAGTGTCGACCAAAAAAAAAAAGATTAATAAAATTAAAAAAGGTGGCCTTAGTCTAAATCTATGCTTGCCCTCACTTTCCAAATACAACAATGTGTTAAGGATAATGTTCAAACAAAAGGGTGCATGAAAGTAAAGTCGGGTTGGCACTGGAGCTGTCCCACCGCTCCCTTCCCCAAGATGGAGTCACTTGAAAACTTCACAGTTCAAAAGGTTGTTACAGTTCATCACACAGGACCCAGATTCCTTCTTTCTTCTTTCTGTACTACAACTCCCACTATGCCATTCTCTCTGGGCAACAATTGGTTGTAGGCTTTACCAACTCTCTGTTAGTACACTTGTCTTTCCAAATCATCAATAGTTCACTACCAAAAATAGTTCTGCTTTTTAATGGGCCTCTCAGGGTTCCTTTCCCCAAGCTGTGGCCCCTCTGATCTCAATGGTTTCACTTCAAGTTCATAACACACAAACGTTCACGAAACACAAAATGCTTTTAACGTCCTCTATTCGCGACCACTCTGGTACTGGGTTCCCTTCTCTTCTGGCTTACGGTTGCTACAGCGCCTCTAGCACATGGGACTCTGCTTTTTCCCATGTCTCTGGCACCCTCTGTGCTTCCTTCGGGTTTCCCCTTGTGCCTCTTGCACGCTTTCAGTTTTGCATGTGGGCCACTTGCCCACTCTTTCAAATCACTATGCTTTCTGTCACCATCAAATAGCCTCCTTACTGAAACATTATTGGTTTCCTTTTTGCTGAGGCAATGCTTGTTTTTTTTAAAAAAAGAAAATTCTTTACCACATGGGTCCCAGAACCCTGTGACTTTCTCATAAATTCTGGTCCCAGCCTCCCTTTGGCTTCCTCATTAACTTTACTTCGGGTCCCAGACCCCTTTGACTTTCTCCTACAAGCCCCACAATGCCCTTCTCTCTATGGACAATAGTAGACTGTATTTATAACCAATTACTTGCTTTATTCGCTTTTTGTTTCCTGCCGTTTAAACAATCTTGCCTCTCCTCTCTCTTCCGCTCCAGCCACTTGCATGCTCCTGAGTTTCTCTCTGTCACACGAAACTCACCGGGTAGCATAGCGCTGGCGAACGGTTTCTCCAGAATGCTTTGGATCGAGATCAGGGTCTTTCCACCTGCCCGTCAGACCACCTTGGGACCGGCACACCTCCCAAGGAAACGAGCATTCACTGGGACTTGTGCAGCAGGCTACAGTTTGCTTCACTCCGGCCCTTTGGAGACACATCTCCCTAGCTACGCTGAAGCCCATCACACACACAGGGTCAGCCTCTGGATCACACAGGCTTATCCTTGTGCGGCTCGCTGCTCCTTGGCTTCTCTAGTGCAAAATGCCTCTCCATCTTGTTCTGCTCTGGCTTCAAACTCTGGCTTGGGACTGAGGAGCAATCCCCTGCTGGACTCAGCCAGGTAGCCTGCCTCCTGCTCTCCCAACTGCTTCTCCTTGTGCTCTCTCTACCGTCTCCTTTTGTACTAGGCTGGTGTGGTAATGGGCTTCTGGTGTGTCGTCAGGCCTGGGTCTGCCTGACCTTCAATCTTCTACTTAGCAAGACCTGCCTGTCATTTTTCCTCAGAGTCAAGTGGAGTAAGATGTGAATAGTCAGTGGAAAACGCCTGACCCTGCCTCTATTAATGGGACAACTTGATGTTAGTGGGTGGCAGTCTTCCCTCTGTTTCTTAACGTGTTTCCAGCAGGTAATCATCACTACCCCTGGTTGCCTCTTCTTCGTCCCAGTATTAATCAAAATTGGGGAGGGGGGATGGAATGGGATTGTATGTGTCCCATGAAAGCTGAAGAAGGGGTTTCAGAGGGATAATGGGGAGCGGGTAAGATGTGATGTGCTGGGAAATACCCCATTATGGCTGAGGGAGAGTGGGTTGGTATACAATTGCAAAAGGGAGAATACCATGTCTCGCACATGGCTATTCTCCTCCAAATCCCTTGTGACACTTCACTCAGGTTATCCTCCCTCGCTTGTCCACCCCCAGGTTCTGGATCCAACAGTGATGGCCATCCCCTGGACAACTGAGCAGAGGATCCCGGGGGCGTAGGTGGGAGAATATCGCCAGGTATCTCACAGCCTACATAAATTCCTTTCTACAACCTTTGGTCATTAAACTGTCTCCTTATGTGAGGGACACTAAAAACATTCTTCAACACATCTTGAATTGCCTAGCACAGGATATAGGTCTATTGGTTAACATGTGCTAACAACATATCGATCTACCACAAGAAACAGGTTTGATACCTAACAGATCAATTTTACTAGAAGACAAACAGCCTGCTGGTCGAGTTAGTCATACCTGTGATCAAGCACAAGTGAGATATATTACATCATATTCCTCAGGCAACATACAATATAAAGATATGGCATTTATTATACCCGGTCCATGCCCATGGCTGTGCAGAAAATCCTACCATTATATTCAGGATGCTTCTAAATTTGAGGTGTTACTTTTTGCCATAGTTATCATGACCCAAGTAAGATGATTAGCGACAACTCTTGGTTAGGAGCCCCCTGTTTGGGGTTCTTCGGTTGTGGGATTGTTAATGTTTGCTGAGGGTAGCAACTCACTGCACTTAGATGTAATAAGAAGACAGCCAATGTGGTGTACTTAGATATTTATGAGGGAAGCCGATGTGTCGCACTTACACAAATTGCAGAGCCAGCCAATGTGTAGCACCTTGAAGAATTGTAAGGTTAGCCTGCGTAATGCACTTAGGAGAATTATCTAGGATAGCCAATGTATTGCACTTAGAACTGTCATTCTATTGTACTGTGAAGAATTATAAAGTTAGTCTATGCATAATATCTTAGAAGCATTGTGAAGGTAGCATAGGTATTGCACTAAAAAAACACAGACTAGCCAATGTACTGACCACCCAATCTCCTGACCGTCGGCCGCATACCTGAAACCGTAAAGTATCCCAAGATCACGGATACTCCTGTCCCCTGCATACGTTAGCACTGAAAGTTCAGTCAAAAATAGGTAGAGGCTTTTAGTTATTCAAATATATACAAAATGTCCATTAATTCTTCAATATGTTGGTCGAAAGAAATTTTCAGTTCCACAGCAGTTCAATAGATAAACACATGTTTTTCTTTATGAGTAGTATCATCAGCACAACACGTTTCCGGATCCAGGCTCCATTTATCAGGTACAATTCAACATCTACAAAGTAACATGAAAATATGTCAACATAATATACAATAATGTTCGTCAGCAAATTATGTAATTTATACAGCCTGATTCATGGAATTATTTGCGCCGGAAACGCAGATTTTCATGCCTTTCTGCCTGAAAATCCCTGTTTGAAGTATGGGTATTTTCGGGCAGCGCAAATAATTCCATGATTCAGGCAGATAGTGTTTAGGACGTATCAGCAATTCTCATTATAGCCAGTCATGGAAAAACTAAGGTGATTCCAATTATAGTAGTGAATTGAGACAGTATGTTCTTAAGGCCTTTGGTTAGTGAGTCACCCTTGTGTAAAGAGAGTATATCTGGATACTGCGTCTGAACACTGTGGTGAGGAGAGCAATCTAGTACAGAAATCCATGGACCATAATATATTGTCCAATGTAAGTATAAATGCCACTGTGATCAAAGAAAAGAAGAACAACGAAGAATGAATATAATTGGAAAAATAATACAAAAAATATGTACCTGGAGCCGCCAGGAAGGCTGTTCCAATCAAAGTA
Organism: Ambystoma mexicanum; assembly: GCF_040938575.1. Taxonomy (NCBI): domain Eukaryota; kingdom Metazoa; phylum Chordata; class Amphibia; order Caudata; family Ambystomatidae; genus Ambystoma; species Ambystoma mexicanum. Next base: position 598,759,442 of record NC_090941.1, on the reverse strand, counting down.
ACTAACCATATGCTGAGAAATTATACATATAAAAATTAGAGGACTGTAATCCTACAGAGAGGTGTGGAATGGTATAGGTATACTTAAAGACTAAATACCTCAACATACTCAGCGCTGACAAAAAGCCGAAAATCTACAAGATTCTGGATGCCCGCTGCAAATAAAGATATTGCCTATATGTTAATCTATATGCTGCTAAGAAGTTTATAAATTCAAGATTATACATGTGCCCAAAGTCGCGGTCTTAATCGCTTTATATATTAGAAGTCAATTAGAGCCGGTCCGTGCAAATCAAGCACCCGACCCTAGTAGCAGCAAACGCTGGTTACCACTGTAACCAAGTGCGGTGTGTGGGACGTGCTTTCCTGTCAAACAGGAAGCTAACCGCTTATGGGTAATTTGGTCCTGTGTAGCATGTGAAATAGGAACACTCCTCAATAAAACTGTTAAAAAGGGCCATACTAAAATGTATGGTGATACCACCTTAAATGCACATCAATTTGCCCAATTATATATAACGGTTTGCAGACAGGCACAGATAATAATGTTGGCAATGATAGTAAAAAATGTCTGCCAGGCACCGCATTGCAATATGTCTTAAATCCATGTAGGACTACAGGGTTGATGGGAAATGTAGTCAAAGTACAAAAATAACCACGTGGAATAACGTGCACTGCATGGCACAAACCATGTTGGAAGATCAAATGTTAAGGCCACGCAAGAGAAAAAGATAAGTCCAAAGTAAGCAAATTGTGCAAAAATAGAAAATAGAAGCAGTAATAGAATGGAAAAAGTAACTAAGTAGGATAATGCGCACTCAGCCTCATGGCCCACCAACCATGCTGAAAGATAAAAAGTTAAGGTGACTAAAAAGAAAAAGACATGTTAAAAGTAACGATGTTGTGCAGAAATGAAAAGATAGTAGAGGAAAGTTGTAACGATACACCAAAAGTTAATGAGGATAGTGGTGTTATTCATACCATGGGACTTCCCCCTCCCAAAAAAGGGCACTCTTCTAATACTCTAACAATGTGACAGAAATCCCAAAGACTCTCGTGTGGGAGATGGAGATAGCTGGACCTATTATCTAAACAATTCACTTGATGGTCCCATTATATTCGAAACATTAGATATTTCCACTGAAGCAAATAGTAGCATATTATTCAGTAGGTTAAATGTACATGGTTTGGGTACCAGATCCTAACCAAAGTCTGTGTCTCACATCTCTTTCATCCATCAGAGATGTTATACATTTAAACATTCATCTATTCGAAGTATGAACTGCTGACGTGACTAAAGAACTCACCAAATTCCTCTAGAATGGCACATTAAAATGACAGGCTAGGATACAATGATCTAGGGAAGCGATATACTTGACTCAAGTACAGTCAACGTAAGTATTGAACATAATACATAAATCAGAATAAAACTTTTTTGGAAAAGGTCAAAGAGGAGTCAAGAATAGACATTGAAGTGTTTAAAGAAAGCAGTGTAAATTAAACTCCTCATTCAGCCCTTTAGTACGTACAGTGTCCAATAAGTGGATCCAATGCATTTCTCTCAGTAACAATTTCTTTGTTTTGTCCCCACCTCTCGCCGAGGTGCGGACCACATCCATGATGAAATATCTGATTTGGGCTAAATTGTGTCTATGTTCCAGAAAGTGTCTCGCTAATGGGGATTTAGAGTTGTGTGTGAGGATATTTTACTTATGTTCTAGCCACCTTTCTCTGGCAGAGCTACTTGTCTGACCCACATATAGTCTGCATGGACATTTGATTGCATATATAACTCTGGTGCTGTTCCAGGTAGCAAAATCCCTTAGTGCAATATTCTGGCCTCTGTGTGGGTGTTGTATAGTATTACCTTTGATCATATTATTGCAGTCACTACATCCCAAACATGGGACTGCGCCTTTCTTACTTGTCATCAGGGTTCTTTGGGTGTCCGGATAAGTCTTCTCGGCTCTCACTAATCTGCCTTTGAAGTTGCTGCCTCTTCTGTATGCCATCATAGGGGGCCATGGGAAAAGATTCTGTAATAGTGGGACATAGTGTAGATATTTCCAATTATTACAAATAATCCTACACACGTGAAAACTCTGTCTTGAAAATCTGAAACATACAGGAGGGGAATCCCTTTATCCTTTGGTGTTGGATGTAATAGGGATGTTCTGTCAACTATCACAGACTTCTGTTTGGCCTGCTCTACAATGTCAGATGGATACCCTCTTGACATACTTTTCTACTTTTGGTTGGTGTATTCACTTTCTAAATATTCAGTATTAGTAATAATTGAGGCAGGTGTGGTGGCCAGTTTAGCTCTTCTGGCACGAGCCACGGGGTTGGTAATTGCTGGGGTGGAAGGTGGTGGGATGGCAAGATAAGAGGCAAGTCTGATGGTCAATGGGTGTATCTGCTGTATTGGTATGCAATCCATTCCATGGTGGGCAGAAAGGTTGAGGGTGGTGGGAGGGGAAAGTTGAGCGGGTGGCTGGGTAGGGTAGTGGGGGTAGTTTGTAAATTGCATGCAATGTTCTCTGCTGGGGAGACAAGAGGTTGTGGGTGCGGCAGAGGGGAAGTGTTTGGTGTAGCAGGGCCGAACCGCATCAGTCAGAGGGGTCACCACTATCTCATTGCAGAAGCTGTTAGTCTCAGTAGTAGCGCATTTGGTGTTAGTATTGCAGAACGGGGCAGCATGAGGCAAAGGCACCACTGTCAATGTCATGCGGGCAGTACATTCAGCAGCATTATCACATTTGTCACTAGCAATCCAAAATGGGCCAACACGAGGTACAGAGGCCACTGGCGGTGTGGTGCGGGCATTACATTCAGAAGCAGTATCACATTCGTCAATAGCAATGCAAAACGGGCCAACAATGGGCATAGGGGGCCCTGGCAGTGTGATGCTGGCATTGCTTTCTTCAGGGGGTGACAGATTTGTTGATGGTAATGGGAGGCGGATCATCAAGGGGAGGATAGGGTCTGAGCGACTTAATGCCTGTGCTGTAGGCCTTATGTAGATAATAGATATCAGATGAGGTACAGTTTGGATCTGCGTCAGGCAGTGGTGGCAAGACTGTGGCAGAAAAAACCATAGGAGCATTGGACCTTGCAGCGGCTGTACAGCGCACTCTTTTATGTGGTAATGGGGCCAGAGGCATGTTTTTGCGTGTATCCCAGAGAGCGGGCTACACGGAGGGTGAACTCTGCTGGACAGAAACTCAATAGGGCATGGATTGGCCAAAGCTGTAGCCAAGCATGTAGTGACAGCGTTGGGCAGGACGAAGGCAGATTGTAGTGCCTCGCTTGGTGAGGATGAGATGGGCATGCTGTCTGCGTGCGGCTCTGAGTTAGAGGATGAGATATCACTGGTCCTTTCCGTTGGGTGCTTAGCACAACCCGGTGGTTGGGTGCTGGGTAGCCTGGGTTAGGACTGCCAAAGCGCTTCAAGTTTGGTGGTCTTAGGGTGGGTACCAGGGAATGGGGTCACCGGTGTAGCACTCCATTGTGGGGATGGCAGGAAGAAGGTCGGTTGTGGCAGGGGGTCGGAGAAGCAGCTAGTTGGGGATGTGGATCGAGTTACTGTGGATGCTCTAAGATCTCAGCAGGGTCAGCGGAGGCTGTGGAATGTTTGCGGCAGTCAGCAGCCTGCAGGAGGGCATCTCAGGGGCAGCAGGGAATGACAGGGGCCTTAGACCTGAGCCATGTATCTGAGTCTCTGCATTTGTTGGGATCTTTAACCAATCACAATGCTCAGTGAGGCCCAGTGCATCAGGAGCAATTTCAAAGAGGGCTGGCACGCATGATACGGTGGTGGCCTTCTTAGCAGTGTTTTTTAAACCACTCAAGGTCTTTGTTTAAGTAAAACCAATAGCTGGTGCCTGGATGTTGGGAGACAAATCCTGCTTGACCAAGAGCAGGGAAGGAAAGACAGGGGCCTTAACCCAGGCCTATTTTCTGGGCTCGGCTTTGGATGCCGGCTCAGCTGAGCCTCTGCACTGCTTGGATCTTTAGCCATTACAATGCTCCTTGAGGCCCAATGCAGCAGGAGCAATTTCAAGAGGGCTGGCAAGCATGGTACGGCGGTGGCCATCTTAGCAGTGATTTTTAAACAACTAAAGGTTGTTGTTGAAGCAAAATCACAAGCTGGTGCCTGGATGTTTGGAGGCACATCCTGCTCGACGAAGAGCAGGTAAGGAAAGACAGGGGCCTTAGACCTGGGCCTTGTATCTGGGCCTGGCTTCTCATGCTTGCTTAGATGAGCATCTGCATTTGCTGGGATATTTAGCCAATCACAATGCTTGGTGAGGCCCAGTGCATCAGGGGCAATTTCAAAGAGGGCTGGAAGGCATGATACGGTGACACCCATCTTAGCAGTGGTTTTTAAACCACTTGAGGTCGTTGTTAAAGTAAAATCAGAAGCTGGTGCCCAGATGTTTGGAGGCACATCCTGCTCGCCAAGAGTAGCGATGGAAAGACAGGGGCCCTAGACCCGGGTCTTGTGTCTATGATAAGGCAAGTATGGTATATGTTATTACTGGACTAGACTGACATTTTGGTGCAGCCTGTCTAGCCCTTTCTTACTCTAGCATGACTTTTAATGTACCCAAAGTTGCCTTTTTTTAAATTGTGGCATGACATTTTATTCTGGACCAAGTACACGTGTGTGGACTTGAACGGTGGGGGCAGGGAGGGTTCACCAAGAAATCTTGCGCAGGGGGCTTGCTGGGAGACCTGGTTTCAGCACTGATTGTCGGAGTCACTCTTTCGCTCTCCATACACCGCGATCTGTGGCTCAACAATCTGCCTTTACCTTGTTTGAAGTAATTAGAGTGGAGTGTGAACAGGGCTACTCCACCCGTATTTGCTCAGGATTTTGTCAAGTAGCCCCCTGTGGACCGTGGCAAGACAATCAGGAAGTGGGGATTGCAGGCTCTAACTATAAATACAAAACCACGTCCATTCTCCCTGCCATCACTTGGTCCCAGGAACTCTCCCGGTGAGCCTGCCCAAGCTCCTGCTTACACTCGACTGTCGCTATTTCACACATCGCTCACTGCACTTCTTTACCTCGAGGGGCGAGGCTTAGCCCTGGGGTGCACATGGAAGGGTTACCACCTACAGAAGCCTATAGCAAGCAGTAATGGCCTGGGCATATGATATGATATGGCATTTATAACGCGCCTATACAACAAGTGTTTCAAGGCGCGACGAGGCAAGGGAGGGGGAACAGAGGGAAGGCAGAGGCAACGATCCTACTAGGCCAGGTGTCATTCAGATCGCGCAAGTGCATGGGAAGGGGGAAGAGGAAAAGTGCGGGGGACAGGGGATGGGACAGTGCAGTACATGGGATAAAAGAATAATAAACAGTAGTAAAAAGTGTGGCCAGCTCGTGGCAAGTGCAAGGCCCTTGTTGTATGTAGACATGTACGGGAATTTGAAAAGCACAGACATCGCTCGCAAGCAACAGAGCCCTGCACTAAGGGGACACACTGAGGGGATTACAAGCATGTGAAATAGGAAAAATTTGTTAATGTTTTACTCCAAACTATTTTAATATTTTTTTTAGAAACATCTGCTACAGGAGAATTACTGTACCTTTATCTTCTCCTCCATCTAATAAACTTCAATACAAAAGTACCTACAGAAATAAGAGGGTTGTGAGGTGATAACAGAAGCAACCCAAACAGCAGTAATTTTAAGACTCCGATATAAAAGAATGTCCAATCAAGGTTTTATAAAAAGATCACACTTTAATTAAACAATAAAAATTGTGACAGGGTCAGAGACTGGGATATAACAAAGGGAGCAGGGACCCCTTCTGACCTGGGGCAGGGCGCTACCAGAGCGAAAGCTAAAGCCATCCCTGTCCCAAAGGTGGAAAGTGGGACTTGAAAGTACAATCACTGAAACCCCTTCATGTACCTGGAAGCATAATGTGCGAACTGTTTCTGTTTTTTATTTGGAGGTCGTTTTTGTCTTTTTCAGGACAGCAACTCCTATAATACACCTCATTGCAACCAAGATAACACAGACTGGGACCAGGGGAATGGAATTCAAAACAGAAATGGAATGAAATGGGGTTTTTCTTGCCAAACGGAGATGAGACACCCCCAAAACTCCACCTTCCAGCTGTGATGAATCCAATGGTGTCATCACTCCTTTCCTAGTGGTGACTTCTCCCCATGTAGCCAGGGGATGGCAGCCGCGACTGGATCCTGACCCTGGGGGCGTCTATATGAGCGAGGATCACATGGGGGGGGGGCAAACCACAAGGGAGTGTCATGACATCATCGGACGAGACATGGAGCCTCATTACGGGTCCGGCGGTAACCCTGCCGGTAGCACTGGCAGGTTGCCGCCAGACCCGTAATACTTTACCGGCACCTGACTTCCTGGTGCCACTGGGAGATTACAACTCCGGTGCTCCGGTGTTCCAGAAGTCAGGCACCGGAAAAATGTAAGTCCCCATTCTCATAGAGTCCCATAGGACTTTATGGGAGTGGGGGCACAGAAGTGCCAGCACCGCTGCTAACGGTGCAGGCACTTCCGTTATGTGTTTGCCTAGCACGGCCGCTGCTCCCGGCAGGGTCAGTCCTGGTGGGCACAGCGGCCATGGCAGGCAAACATGTAGTTTGCGGGTCCGGAAACAAGGGTGCCTGTGAGAGTGAAAAAGAGAATGTATTGTAGGAGGGTGTGCATAGAGTGACGGGTAGTGGGAGTAGTGGTGAGGATGGTGTGAAGCAGGAAGGAGGGGACGTGGTAAGAAGAGATAGGCAGAGAGAGTGGGATAGGATTAGGGGACAAATGTGCAGATAGGGGATTGTGTGTCGGGGAGGGAGGTCTGGAGAGGTGAGGAGAGAGGTGAGAAGGGTATGTGAAGAGAGGTGAAGAGAGGTGTGTACAGAGGTAAGGAGAGAGTTGAGAAGAGGGGTGTGGAGATAGGTGAGGAGAGGGATGAGGAGCAGGGAGAGGTAAGAGATGAGGAGAGTATGGATATCGGAAGGGACAGAAGGAGAGAGAGAGAGAGAGAGAGAGAGAGAGGAGAGAAAGAAGAGTGGAGGATTTGAAAGAAGGTAGAGCAGTGAGATGGAGAGTGGAGGGTGAGGTGGAAGGAGTAATGAGATGTGGGAAAGGAGAGAGAGGGAGCATGTGCATGACAGAACAGAGAAGGGGGGTGGTCTGGTACCCGCACTAGAAAATTGTAATTCCTATTTAGCAAATCTGGAGAGATTTGGCTTAGGGTCCCTTTAGAAGAGCCCTGAAGGGAACCAGATAGATGAGGCATTTGCCTTAAGACCCTCACCTGTAGCTGGCTTTTAGATAGTCGGAGTTATCGATCACTAGTTGTCAAAATTGGGTTTAGGGAAGCCTGTGTTAGGGAGGTTGGACCCTATGGAAGGTCGAAATAGGGAATCTTTTACAGGCATTTTTACCAATTTTACATTAAAACCATTGTACCTTCTTTTGGCGTATCAGAGGTATTGAACCCATTTGTCACAAAAGACAATCTATTAATTAAAACACTTGTGAAAAACTATCCCTGTAAAGAGAACACAGAAAATGCACATTTGTATAGTAAGGCATTCTAGGTAAATGAGCAGGAGTGTTCAGATAAGAAGTTGCAGCAATGTCACTGTTCAAAGGATATGTTCTTGACGACTTCGCTGAACAAGTGGGCTTGCACGTCACCATGATCTGAGACAGTGGACCGGGGGACAGATCCTCTTAACAGATTCTTGTCTTGAGAGGCTCAAAAGTGCCAAGGTAGGAGTCTTGGTGCTTTTCGGAAGTTGAACAGGTTCAAGAAGACTCGGGTCACTTTGATCCAGCAGCGAGTTGATGTTGAGATGACATTGAGACGGGGCACTCTGAGGTTTGAATTGGGGGTCGAGACAATTTGGTTCAATGGATTTAACAGGTTTAAGTCAGTGGTCGAGTAGGAACGAAATGATGGTTCTGCTGGGTCGAGTCTGCTTGTGACACAATGACTTCATGTGGTTTGAGTTGGTGGTCCTGTTGTAGCGAAGTGGTGCTCCAAGATGCAGCGAGTTGGTGGCCTACAAAGCAGTGAACTAGTGTCAATTTGAGGCGGCAAGGAGTGCTACTTGTGTGAGACTGTATTGAACCAGTTTGAAGATGCAGTCAGTGGTTCAAAGATGCAAAAAGACTGCCTGGAAGAGTGCCCTGAAACCGAGAATGCCGAGACGGAAAAAAGCAAGAGCAAGCAACCTTCCAACCAACCTCGGGCTTGTCTGTGGCTGGGAAACGATATTCCCACTGAGAAGCAAGAAGCAGAGACAGAGACAGACAGGCCCGAGAACCCAGACGGCAGTGTAAAGTTGAGTGTGATGCAAGCGGCAGAGAGAGCCGTCCCCGAGAACCCAGATGCAGGTGGAGAGCCAAAAAAGATGCAAGCAGCAGAGACAGCTGGGCCGAGAACCCAGACACATGTGGAAAGCTGAGCGAGAAGCAAGCTACCAGTGAGAATCCAGATGCCAGTGGGGAGTCGAGTGAGAAGCAAGTGGTAGAGAAGATGATGACTGCAGATGGCACCCAAATGTCACCAACTGGACAGGACGAAGCACCTCTCGCGAGTGCCACACACCAGAGAAACAGGTATGAGGGCAGAGAGATGTGTGCTGAAGTTTCGGGAGGTCACAGGAAGCCCTGAGCGAATGTAATGGGTTGATACACCTCAGTGGAGAAACCAAACCAAATAAAGCACACCCAGACTTGGTAAAGAGGGGAGCCAAGTCATTGTAATGGAAACAGGCAAATGTTAAATGTTTAACCCGCCACTAAGTATCTTTGTGAATATTGTATAAAGAAGTCCTGGCAGGAGATTATAAAGGGCAAAGTCAAGTTTGTTAATTAAGAATATAAAGTGAACTGTATGGAAAGTCCTGGCTGGAGAGCATACTAGGCAAAGTCAAGTTTGTGAATTAAGTGCATAAAGTGAACAATACAAGAAAAGCCCAGGCAAGAGAGTACCTGCCTCAATCCCTTCCTAACTAATAGTTCTCTTGACAGGGCTCCTTCTGTGTTTAAATGTACACAAATGTTAATGTTCGTATAAAATAGTGTATAAATAAATGTTCACCTGAAGCACTGAAAGGACATTCCTTATTTTCATACAAGTGTTTATTGTGATGGTGCAGGATTTCAACAAAGGTGCAAGGGGTGCGCTAAGTGGAGGGTGGACTCAGAAAATGTTGTTAAGCAGTTCTTGCCGGGCCATGCGCCCATCACTGGCCTCCATGCACTCGATGCACATGTGCATGGGCCCAGCTGACACATCAGCATCATCCTCTGGGGGAGGAATGTCCAGATCTGGGGGCACGGGTATGCCGCATCTGATGCAGATGTTATGCAACATTGCATAGGCCAGGACTATCTGTCTCACCTTGTCTGACCATCAGTGCACACACAGACCAGTGTAGGCATCATAATCAGGCTTTTCTGAGGCAGAAGTTGTGCTCTATGGTCACCCTAGTCTTCAAATGGACCCTGTTATATGCTACTTGCTGCTGCGTCTGGGGATTCCTAAGAGGGGTCATCAGCCACAGAAGGAGCTGGTATCCAGAGTAACATATACATCCAGAGTAACATATAAGCGAGAAAGACACAGGTGTGCTTTATGATGCTCGGAAGGGGTATTGCCTGTCATGGTGGCATTTCAATGGTCAGTTTGTGCATGCATGTCCCATTTCTCATTGTGCCACACTGTTTCACATTCCAGTCCTTGCATGCGTATTGTACTGCTCAGGGGGGGGGGGTGCAGTCTGACATGGCAATACTTGCACACAGCTCACGGCCAACACTCATTGCTTTTTGGTATCTGACTAAGAGGGCGTCATGCCATGGGGGGTGGTCTGGACCTGTCCATTGCTACCATGCTTGGTACCTGATTGGAGTCTGCGTTACATGTGCAGGTGGTCTGTGTGGTATCCATGATGGTGTGTGTTATTTCTGGTGAATGGAGTGCATGCCAGGTCTGATGGCAGGGTAGTGTCCCTCAGTAGTTGGTTAGCAGCGGTTGATCCCATGTATGGGGGTGTCATTGGGTGTCTCATCTTATGACATTGTTGTACGTGGGCTCTGTACCTAGTCTTAGCCTGAACCTCAGAGCTTACGCCATGTGTGGGTGGGCCTGGGCAGCCTGTTTTGGTTATGCGTGTGTCATTGGATAGGCACAGCTAATTGTGCATTACTGTACTGTGTTGTTTCCTGTGAATGTACATCAAACTTGGTCTTTGTTGTTGTTGCTTTAAATCACCTTCAGGCTTGCCCCGGGCTCTTGGGGTTGCCTCTGGACATACATTTGATGCCCCTAAGTGGCCATGTCAACCAACTCACTGCCATGCATGTTTGGAGGGGAGGTGTGGTGTTGCATTCTGGTTGTAGTGAATTGCGTGTGGTTGTCCTGTTGGTACTGAAATGGCCTGGTCAGTGACTGATGCATCCCCAGTCATGTGCTGCTCCTATGTGTTGTGGCTTGTCATTTGAGGGGTGCACATATGGGTCCTTCATGTACAGCGACCAACCGGACATGCATTTGTGACATTGTTGCTCCCCCCGTTTTCCCTGTCATCCATGCTGCAAGATAGGTGGCGCTCCATGTCTGCCGGCAGCGTGCTGTTCCGCAGCACCATTGTGTCATTTGTTGATCCTGGGAGCAAGGCACTGTAGTGGGCGATGGTAAGGTCAGCGTCACAGGTGACCTAGAGATATTCAGGGAATGGAATTGCTTTTGGTTTCGCGCCTTGAAACACTTGTGTATAGGTGCGTTACAAATGCCTTATCATATCTTATCATAGACCTTCTCTGTGGGGGGACACCAGCTCAGCATGCATGCAGTCCAATGCTGCCACCACATTGGGTATGCCTGCAATTGCATAAAAGCAGGCTTTGGTGGCATTCAGCTGTGCCTGGGTGGTAGGAACGGCAATGTGCTGGCCCACATGACACAGGAGTCCCTCCAGCACCTGCACCAGCACTCGGAGAAGGCAGGCTGCGAGAGATGCATGGAACGTTGCAGTGACCAGGAAGTACTGCATCAACACCAGCTTTACCAGGGGTGGTATAGCTGTCCTGATGCTGATCCTGCTCCCAAGTCCTCCTGGATGTGGGTGAGGATGTTGAGCATTGTCTCTCTGTTGAGGTGGTACAGGATGAGTATTTCCCTGTCTGTGATGGCCCAGAGTGTGGCCCTTGCACGGGGTATCACTGCACGCCTTGTGTGGCATCTCCTCCTCACCACCTGCATCCCCATCCTTCTCATCCTCCTCGTTCTCTCCATGGCCTGGTACTCCAGCCCTTGAAGCGTACATAGTCATGGAGCAGCTTGAGGTCAATGTAGGCAGCTTGATTGTGTTGGGAAGTGTTTTTGGGGATGGCGTGGCCCTTTTGGACTTTGCATGTGTGCAGTTGGTGCACCTGTGTGGATTGGGTTCACCTGTGGCCTGTTTACCATCATCTGTGTCCATTTACCGGCTGCTCTGAGGTGTATGTATCTCCACCCGGTATTTGCCGGTATTACTGGCAGATATGGACTCATAGTATGCCAGTAAAACAGTTGTGCCGGTAACACTGGTACCAGAGTCTGGACCACCTGGTAGTCTGTTGCTGGTATTACCGGTGAGGGTAATTCCAAAAGGTCCAGTCTGCAGCGCCGGTATTACTGGCAACAGTGTTTCCACCAACTTGTACTTGGCCGGAGCAAGAAAAAGTGCCAGTAAACAGAATTACTGGCACTTTTATTGTATACTGGCAATCTCATAATAAGCCCCACAGTTATGCCATGAGCACATTGGATGGGGAAATACATTCCACTAGGCCTAGACACTACACAGACCGATATTAGATGCATGCATGCTCTCAATTGTAACCCCAGATCTCTCTAATGCACAAAGTAACCATAAGTGGCATACCTGCGCTGCCTGCAATGTGCCACAGGGTCCTGTGAAAGCACAGTATGTATTGGTCTCCTGACCTTGGAGGGACCGGTAAGTCCCCATTGAAAAAACCATTCCCCATTCCCATTTCAGCCCCCATAGGGCTCAATGGGAATGGGGAAGTAGCTAATAACGGTACCGCAATTAGCGGTACTGTTATTAGCTCTAAAGTTCCTTAACCGGTCCCGTCCTTAACACCTGGTCAGACCAGGCGTTAAGGAAGGGACCCGCTAAGGGAACTCGGAATAGGGCGCAAAGGGATTACCGGCACCGGTGTCCTTACCGGTGCCAGTAATCCCTTTGCGCCCAACTCGTAATGAGGCCCAAGGAGTTGGGATAGGGAATACACCGCACTTAAACTAGACACTGGACAGATGCATAACGGTGATGCTGTTGCTCTCAAAAGTAACACAAGAAACAGTTCTCCGTAATGCACAAAACATCAGCATACCTGCATTCTCTGTGATGGGTCCAATGGCATGGTGAAAGCACTGTCCACCATGGTCTCCTCCTGCGTATAGGAAATGAAATGGGCCAAGGGCAAAAAGCACAGTTATGAAACCTGCAAATGTGAATGAGCCACGTGGCAGTGCACACTTATGATACAAGTTGATAGGATGGGGAAAACACTGCACTCTGCCCAAACACTGCACAGAAAGAAATAATGGCACTGATACTCCCAATAGTAACACAGCCGACTGTTCTCACTAAGGCACAAAGAATTCATAAGTGACATACCTGCACACCCTGCACTGCATATGTTGGTGTGGTGAAAGTGATGATCTCCTTTTGTGGCAAAGAAATCAAATGGGTCAAAGAAAAAGAGACACTTATGACACAAGCAAATGTGATGTGACAAAAATGCAACTCTGCCCAATCACTACACAGACATATATGAGTGACATTCCTGCTCACAATTCTAACCAAATAAAACAATTCACACTAATGCGCAAAGCAACCTTCACTGGCATACATGCAATGAGTGAAATGTGTTGGAGGGTAACGAAACAGCAATGGCGGCCTCTGCTTTTTTCCAGTGGCCAGGAAATGAAATGAGCCAAGAGTCAAAGGGGAAAATGAGACATGTAAAGTACACATGCAAGGGAGGAACATGTATGGCTTTATATCATTGCTCTATATCATACTTGTTGGCCTACGTTGATGTGGAAAGAGTGTTGGTACAGCAGTAGCTGTAATCTCTTAGTGAGGCTGGAATGGGCCTTCTTTGTAAATTCATCCGACTCGTACATCTCTGCACTGAAATTATGATTGCATACACAGAAACAATTTTATTGTTAATTACATAACACCTAATTATTTCGGGAATATGAGATATTTCTGCAGTATTTTTAATCGAAGCAGAATGAATGGATTTATTATAGTGGATTTTGCTGCAAATATGTGTGGGGTGGGTTTAGGTGAATAATTAATGTAAAGGAGTTAAGGGTGGGCCTGCGAATGTCTTCCCCCACATATATTTGTGGCAAAATCATCCAGGGAAAAAACAAATCAATGAATTCTACTTTGATCAAAAATACTCTACTAAATCACATAGAACCCAGTAGTTCATCTATCAATGCCATCGGGTTGAACATCACAGCCATTGCCAGATCAGGAGACTATCTTTTGTGTTTGGACATCCGATGATGATGCAAGATGGCATTTTACTACCATGAGCAAATACTTAATTTAAAGAAAATATGATTTTAGAATACACACTGCAATTGGCAAAATAAAAACACGTATATATAAAAAATGGTTCAGATTTGTATACATCATTCCAAAGTCCAAATCAGCATTACAAAAATTGGAGATACAAGTTAAATCACACTTGAAAAGAATTTTAAGTCACTTTTTTTAATGCGCTAAAAATACAGATGTGGGTGGAATCTTAGTCCATGGAACTATTTTAACCCATAAATGGATTAGAAAAATGCTAACTTTCCTTTAGTGCTTGAAGTTGTGGGAATAGCCTAGCGTGGATAGAAGTGAGTGCCCAAATGAATCCACAGTAATTATGGCTTTTTATAGTCGAGGGCAATTTTATACCTTATGTTCAGGCCATGTATATGGACAATGTGGGTCCTTTAGTTATTGTGTATTTAACTCGTCTGCATTTGACCTCCCAGAAACACGATCTGTCAAGATGACACCAGCTGTGAGTGGTGCAGAATTTGGAATGTCTTTAACCTATTATAAATAATGGACACACATGCTAACTAATGGACACACATGCTCAGTTGGATCAGGTTGCATGATGTCATAAAGATATCAAAGTGATGAAAAGGTGATATGCTGACTTCAAAGATTGGCACCACACTTTGGTAGTCCAACACCATGATGGGACACCCTGAGGAATTAGATCAGCAAGTGGTATTATAGCCAGTGGTCTTTGATGTAGCTATGCATTCTTTAAGCAGAGACAGGATGGGCTGTTTGTTATTCTTTTTGCAAATCAACCATCTGGCTTTGAGCAGCAGACACAACATGTCTCGAGTGTGGGCATGGGCACATAATAGCATGCCATTGAAGCTTATATACCTTTGAGAAGTAAACTGATGGTGAAAAGAGAATGGCTGTGCCATCTTGTGAGACTTGTTCCATACCTTGGATGGACATCCTTCTGAATTCCAGAAGCAAGCTCCATTGTTCACAGTGGTCTATAGATATAGGTATGCAACCGTTTGTCAGAGAGTGGATGGAGTGTTATTTTGTTTTTGTTTATTTTGACCATCTGGCTTTGACCAGCAAGGCACACCATGTGTATAGAGGCCTTGTGTGTGGGCGGGCAGATCATAGCATGTGATTGAATGTTGCATCCTTTTGAGAAGGTAATTGACATTACAAATAGGACTGTTTATCCATCTTCTAAGACTTGTTCTACAAGCTGTTGTGACATACTGATGAATTGTATTAGCAAGTGTAAGTGCATCTCATGTTCTCTTGATTCATTGATGCAACATGTAAGCTGTGGTTGGATGCTCTATTCATTTGTTTTATGTGTATGTTACTGTGCCTTTTCACAGCCTGACACACAATTTGTCAGGATGTCTAGTGATGTGGGTGGGCAAACTTTGGAATGTCTCTAAAGCCACCACAACTCTGATAAGCAAATAGATACAAGAGCACAATGTCCAGAAATAATTATTAGCAAATCTAGCTAAGATGGTGCAAAAAATGACGTGATGCCATCTATGAAGAGTTGCCACACAGCCCGGTGGGACACTGTGGCCAATTCTCAATTTCAAATGCAATACTAAGGTAAATACAAACACTATCTAATAACAGAAGATGAGAGTCAAAGGCATATATTTCAGGTTACTGAGCTTTGTGTTTGTCTAACCAGAAGCAGACACACTGGCACCCGATACATCCCGATAAAAGTGAGATATCTCACCAGAGCATCAGTTATTGAATTCATGAGATATTTCTAATCTGCTTGAAAGTCCCGGACATCGTGGTATAATATAGCCTATGGAAAAGTGGGCATGTGTTTGTTGTTTAGAGTTATTTCTGATTTGAACAGATTCCAAATGTTGAGATGATGATGCAGGATGATTCCCAATGTGTGTTCTCGACACAACACACAATGCTTTTAGCACACACACTGATGTGAAGCCTCCAAAACATCACATATTTACATTAATTTCTTACTATGGCATTTCCATTTATTTTTATTTAAAAAAAGACAGTTTTTCATTTTTAATATGTAGTGTGGTGTGTACTGTTAGGGAAATGTTTCATATCACATCCTGTCCACCCTCTCCACCCACACTCCTCCTCTTCCCTCTCCATCTGTGCTTGCTGAACCTCCTTTAGCCACCCTCCGACCATCCTTCTCGTCATTTCCTCTTTTCACCCCTGACGAGATTGCTAGACAAGTCCGAACTATGAAAGCCTCTTCAAAACAGGTTCATCCCTGTTCCTCTAAAACCATCAAGGACCACATTGACACCCTTGCTCTGGCCCTTGCTGATTTTTGAAACCACTCCTTTGCCTCTGGATCCTTCCCCTCCCCTCTGAAGCACTCCTTTATGCATCCTCTTCTCAAGAAACCCACAGCTGATCCTTCTTGTCCAGCTAACTATCGCCCAACTTCCATTACTCCCTTTCTTGGCAAACTCCTGGAAAAGTTGGCCATCTCTCAGCTTAACCTTCATTCCAATTCTGTTGGCTGTCTCCATGACCATCAGTCTGGCTTCAGAGCTGCCAGAAGCATGGAAACTGCTCTCCTGAACATCCAGTAAGATCTGCTCTCCAACCTTGACTCTAACATTCCCTCTGTCCTCATCCTCCTCGATCTCTCTTCTGCCTTCGACACGGTCAACCATACCATCCTGCTCAACCGTCTCCGTGAAAACCTGGGTATCACTGATCAGGCTCTGGCCTGGCTGACCTCTTTCCTCTCAGATCGACCCTCCCAGGTCAAACTTGGGTCCTTCCTTTCATCTATCTTCCTCTCTACCTGTGGTGTTTCCCAGGGGCCTAACCTCTTGCCCTGGCTTTTCAACCAATACCTGGCAACTCTCGCCCACTGCATTGCCATTTTCTGCTCAAATTTCCAGTGCTACGCTGACGACACTCAACACATTTTCAGGCTGCCCTCTGCCACCTCCTCTCCCTCTCTCATCTCTGATTGCCTAACTGCCATTCAAGATTGGTGCGCCATCACTGATCTTTGTCTGAATGCCAGCAAGACGGAGATCCTCCTCATTGGCACACCTTCACCATCCTTTCCCCTCACTCTCTGGCCGGCCTCCCTTGGCCCTCCTCCTACCCCCACCTTGCGGTCATCTTTGACTCCACCCTTTCCTTCTCCGCCCACATCTCTGAGGTCTCTAAAAAGTCAAACTTCCGACTGCACCTCCTCAGAGGTACTCTGCCTTTTCTCTCCTTCCCCGAGAAGCTCATGGTATCCCAAGCTCTGGTTCTCTTTAGCTTGGACTATTGTAACAGCCTCTTTCTAAATCTACCTGCCTCTACCCTCCGCCCTCTGCAACTAATCCAGAACAGGACTGCGAGACTTGTCCTTGGCCTCAAGCCCTGGGATCATATCTCTCCAGCTCTGAAATCTCTCCACTGGCTCCCAGTGGATGCAAGGATTAAATTCAAAACCCTCTGCATTGTCCACAAGGCTTTCTGGGGCCTGGGTCCAAAATACCTTCAGCTATCCCTCCGCAAATACCTCCCCTCTTGAGCTCTTCGCTCCTCTACCTCCAACTCCCTCAGGGTCAGTCATTTTTTTAAGAAACGAGCTGGGGGTAGATCTCTGTCTTTGGCTGGGGCCTCCCTCTGGAACAGCCTCCCTGCCACTCTAAAACTTGAGGAGAACCATCTCCGGTTCCGGAAGCACCTCAAGACCTTCCTCTTTTTTTCTGCCTTTGCTCCCCCTCTCCCCTGCTGATCTGTTCTATCTTGGCACTGTGCACCTGGCCACCCGCTGTCCTTTGGGCCCAGGTACCTGCTCAACCTGCCACCCTCCCGCACTGCCTCCGGGCCACCCCTTGCACTGGGGTCTGTATCTGTACCCATACAGCCCCCCCTTTTTGTTCCTGCACTTATCAGACCTACCCTGTCTGCTGCCTTAAACCTAGCACTTGCAAATTGCTGGCTGCATTACCACTGTTTGTTGCCTTTATCATGTATTTATTGTTATTTATCTGTTTCTCCTCTGCTTCGCACTTTCCACCTCTCCCCTCTTCCATGCACTTTTCCCCTCCCCCCTCTCCCATGCACTTGCACATTCTCAATGTCACTGGGCCTAGTAAGATCGCTGTTTTGTTCTCCCCTGTTCCCCTCCCTTGCCTTGTCGTGCTCTGAAACACTTGTGTACGAGCGCGATAGAAATACAATATCAATCAATCAATCAATCAATATGTATGCCAAATGCCCTTTACCTGTGAGATCTCCAGCACTTTGTGCTGGACTTCTGGATCTTTTTGTCTGCTCCCCTGAATAAGGAGAACCTTTTTGCCCTCATTCATTCTTTTTGCTCTGACCATGGGAACCCTGTTCATTGTGTTTGTACTTTGTACTTTGTTTTATGTAGCCAGGCTTTCCTCATAATGTCCTAAAGAACTTGTGAATTCTGCACAGATGGAACTTGTGGGACAGTCAGGTATAACTTGATGAACTTTGATTCCAAGTCTGATTGGTATGCCACAAAATGGTACCATCCATGTGGAGGATGTATAATGTTCAATTAAATAAAGAGATATACAATTGATGATAGTTGTAGCTAAATGGTCAAATATATTTGCTGTCTGACATTTTATTCAATCCATGCTAGACATCACTTTGAGGTCCCAGCAATAGCCTGATTGGCTATTTTGAGGGCATTGGGAAGGTGAGATGAGACTGCCATAGGCAGCTCTGAAAATATGACAATAAAGAAAGTGTTGGGCTAACAGGGTAACATGGCAAGTGTTTTTTTTGTTCAAAGCGTACCATTTTAATATTTGCTTGACTATTCAGTCTTAATTTTAGACTTTTCTGTTAATTGAAATCCACATTTTTGCCCCCAAAAAATCCACATTATGCACTTCTGAAACAGAAGCTTAAAAAAGTGACAATTTGACACTTAAAAGTGTATGCTACTATTTCCTTGAATACTGTATAGATTTGAATCCCACAATGAAATCATTTGGAATACCCAAAAATAGATCATACTATATAAAACAAATCCAGATGCATGTTTGTCCGCTTCACCTGTTATCACTGCTAGAGAGAGCTGTCGCATTACGCATACAACAATAAGTCTTCAAGTTCATCTTCCAGGCGAACAAAATGTGTATTTCAACAATGATAATAATAAGCTGCAGAAAAGGCCCAAGACAGGAATATCAATTTAGCAGCATACTTCAAGTTGCATACACTAAGAAAATATATACATTAAAAAAATATATACAGAAATTCATTTGACTAAGCATTATTACTCTAACAAAATAAATTAGTTATTTAATATTATGCAATTATTCATTGTAATATATCTTGGTATGTATTGGTATATCAATAATATTCTTCATTTATGTGTTAAACTTTTACTTCAATTTACTTTATTTTATGATCTCATGTCTACTTTGAATCATGCTGAAGATGAATTGTATTACTCTTGCATCCCTCAACATTATATATTTGAGTCTAAAACCTGTAAGTGGAATCCAAGACAATGAGGAGCAGATGCATCAATTGGCAATATGTACTATGTTGAAATTGCAATGGGTTTGGTGAGATTTTGTTTGAGGCTACTACTTCTCTATGTAAAAGGAGCAAGATCCTTTACACATTGATTTCTTTATTAACATAAATATGTTAAAATACACCACATAATATATTTACATTCTGAAAATGTCTTCCTTTACGCACATTAGCCCGTGTACACAGGCTTTTCTACTAGTTAGAAATGATTGGACATTGACTAGTAGTTATGCTAATTCCAGGTATATTCATATTAGAGTTGAGGGTGGATGGATGTATATATGTCAAGTGTAAGTGCCATCCCATGGAAAAGAATACCTCCAGTTGGTCGGGTGAAAGTAGAGAAATCTTTGAAAAATATTTTTAATGATGTAATACTATACACACACTCATGAGTGGGGCTGCATGGATGGACACTGTCCCAACATTCATGTATCAATGCCATCACCATATGAAGAACTGAAGGGGTAAGACATGCTGCCCAAAATTCCCTCTACAAAGTAATGCGTTGTTGTGGTGGATCTACTTCCGATAGATAGGCCCTGAATGTTTAATTCTCCTGACAACACGTGTTTCAAATAATGTATGCATCAGTTTGCAACAATGGCATTGGCGCTGAGTGGAGACATTGTCCATTCTTTTGGCTTAGGTCCAGGAAATCCCTCTTCCATGTCACTGATTTGAACCAGAAGTTCCTGACTTTGTCTTGATTCCATGTATTCATTGGTGTACTCTTGTTAAAAAAGAAATTAGTGCAGATCATCCTTTGTAAATGTGAAGAGGCTTAGTAGATATAAAATGTATCAGTGATGACGACTGACAGAACGGATCTATTTGAAAAGTATAGTGAAAGAATGTATTAGCTAAAAAGTATAGATAAAACATGTATTATATTATCAAAGGCTATTATAAAATTACAAGTCGAGAGGGATTTGTGGAGAAAAAGCATAAAACATCATGATTTCATGCATTACTTTTTAATAAAGCACGGTTAATCTCATATTTTGAAAAACAGATTAACAGTGAGTGTTGAGTGAAATTCTGACAGAACAGTGGAAAATGCTTTTATTGTTGATAACTATTGAGAGAACAATCTATTGATGCATACATGCATTCCTCCGAAAAATACACGTTGCATCTGATGTAGAGGATGATCAAGTACATTATAGTTTCAAAAAGATGTAGAATGTGATTTGATAAAGCAAACTTTTTTAAAACAATGAACAAACAATGAGGCATACATATGGATGATAAAACAAACATGAAGAAAGGCTATGTTGAAATGTATTGCAGGTGAGAGTGTCTTCCAAATTTCCATGTAGACACACGTGTTTATGTAAATGTGTACAGGTTACTATTTGCTCTGGCAGTCACAGGCATCATCAGTTGTTGTGTATGCTATGGTTTGTGCTGCCAGAGCATTCAAAAATATATTGCACATGTCTGACTTTACGTTACCACTAGATTGCCAGAAAACACACACAAATAAATCACAATCAAGTGCATAGCGAGTGTATTGATGTTTCATCCAGAAAAAGTGTGGGCTTGACCATTCCTTTAACCCTATTTTGTAATTAAGACCTTGATAGTGTTATGTCACTAAATCTCAAGTAAAACATAGGTTTAAGCACTGTTATGGGATTGAATTTCACATCACTAAATTGACTCATAATTTCATTGACATATTTCTCTTCATTCATAATCAAAGAACATCCCTAGGTATTGGCATGGTTTATTACTAAAATATATTCCCATTTGCTAGCTTACATATCTTTGCATTTGTTTTGTCATGTGGCGCTATCAGATTTTTGATTAATAAGAATCTGACAAATATATCTGGTTAGCCACTGATTAAATAATGCAATGCACATCATGCAATCATTATGGGATGGTTTAGCTTCAATCCACTTTTTGACATATGAGAAGGATCAATAGTCCACAATTTAGTATCAGAAGTGTAACTAACGCCATGCATTGCTTCTGATTCTATGTAATTCATACCCTGCAACACTTGCATGACATAAAAATGAATGCCATTCTCTCTTCTGAAAAACTACAGACCATTAGGGTATTTCTTCGCAGTTAGGAAATCATTTTTCCATTATCCGTTCATGAACGAACTTATGACTGAAAAGAAAGCTTACCAAAAGTATTTTTGCAGCAGAGCCCAGCAATGAATTATCGCTTTTTTCAAAAGAGACAAGTTATATTTAGACTGGGATTTGCTAAAATATTTACCACCAGAGTCTTACTTATTGCTCGATTTCAGTATTGTGGGTACCATCCCCCAATCCAGGTTTGGTCCCCACCACCTATTTACTGACGCTCTCAGGTCTCATACCTTCTCCTCAGTCTGTTTTTCTTGGATCGGACGTAACCAAGCCTGTTTCTTTTTACAAAATAAAACCCCTCTATGTTGCACTGGCACCCCTTCCGCATTGCATGATCAATTTATGAGATCGAATGGTGTGGCTGTTGGTTTGACCCTCTCCCCTTGATATTCATTACTATTACATTATTATGTTATTTTATACCTAATTTTATGTTAATTGTCATTTGTAAAGTGCTAAACATTCTTTGGTAGGGCTGAAAACAACTTCAGTATGTCTTGAAATGCATTCCTACACGGGTTCTGGTGTAAGATATTTTCCTTGTCACTTTCTGATAATACCGGTATATAGAATTGTGAGTTCTTCAGCTATTCATCAGAAGACTTAGTACTGCACTAAACACACAATTCCATATATTTTATATCAAGATTTCTCAGCTCAAACAACAATATGATGGACATTCATTCTATTTGCATTGACTATAGACAGGAACAATGTCATATTCAAAGTCATATTTCCAAATCAATCAGCAAAACATAAATTCAACTGTGCATGTAATTAGAGAAAAGAAAGCATAACATGCAATTTCAAACTGAGAGTTTTCTTTGGGTTTTAAGAAAACCTAATCAGCACTCATTGATAATTTGTTTGCCATGGAGTGACATCGTTTGCTATTTCCCCCTTGTTTACTATTCGTAGAGTGGGGAAGAAATTAGGACAGACGCTAGCAAACACCTTAGTTGGTTTATAAAAGCAAATACATTTTAGTAACAGCCTCAACCCTCATTGCCCCTTTTCCCCTTAACTAAGGTCAGGTTAGTCTGAGGTTAGAGATAATGGACTCTTGCATAGCAGGATTATTCCCATAATCGAATTTGATTCAGCCAACTTCCTTGGTCTCCGGGTACCATGGAGGAAGAGGGAGTTGCCTTTTAGGTCAGTTTTACCTGGCCAAATCTCCCCTTCCAAGAAATTCCAATTGTTTTGATTTCTATTGATACTCACTTTAACTTCACTTGATACGCCTTGCGACCCCCAGCTTCTCTGGCCTGTCTGCAGTTTCAGTGCCTGTCTCTGCACCAACTTACAGCAGCCTCACATCTTTACGGCTCAGGATCCCAGCTTGCTCTGTTTTGTCATGCTGTCAGGTACACAGATAATAGCTCCACTCACTGAAGCCTTGAAGGCCCAGTGAGGCTTGGCAAAATGCCTTTATGCTCGGACAGCAGACCTACAAATGATACCCTGGCTCTCACACTAGAGGATCAATTTCCAAATTAAAAAAAAATGCAGCCCCAGGTCTTTACTTGAAAACGGAGTTTGTTAAATCTCAGCCCATTTTAACATCTCCGTCTGGCACAAGCACATAGCATTCTTCTCATTCAGCAAGAAGCCCTGCTGAAAACCACATGGGAGAATCCCACGCAAAAAGTCTGCAAAAAATACCTGCAAAAAAAGAAGTCCTGCCACCCAGCTCACAGTCCATTATATTCCTGTCTCAGAACCCACCCCAACACATATAGATTATGCACCTTTCTATCCACCTCTCTGGCCATGTCACTTACTTCTCTCCAGCCCCTTGTGCCACTCCCCACATACACATGACAGGGCCTTTAGAGGTATTCCAGAGCCTTCTAGCACCCATTTCACCCGCTCTGGCTTTTTGGCAAACTGCATGCCCCTTCAACTGCCTCATTCAGAGCTCAGAAGAAAATGAAACATTCCATCCTCTTCCTGTGCATCTGACTGAACAATACCCATGTTTATTTCCAAAGTCTGTCATCTTGTTACAATGCTCAAAGCAGGCTGTTCACCCTTTAATTTTTTGTTTTTTCTGATTTTGTTTTCTGAATCTAACCCTCACAAAGATGTTTTAACCAAGCAAAGCTGTCCATGCACATGCTGTAATGTTAATATGTTAATGCCGGCAGAACCCCTACATTCAAAATCACCCCCTTTCAATTTCGATTGCTACAACTACTCCCCTTGCTTTACCCTCAATGCTACACATTAGTACTTAAAATACTAAATCACCCACACAGCACGTGACGCAATGCTAGCATCAGTTGAAACTGGTGGCACACCATTTCTGTTGAAATTAGTGGCACTGTTGAAATTAGAGGCACTGTTGAAATTTGTGACAATGTTGAAATTAGTGTAAACCCTTTTCGCTTTCATCTCCTTTCATTTTCTATTTTACTGCTTTTATTTTCTGAATCTAACCCTCACAAACAAAACTGTTTTAAGCAAGCAATTACATGGGACAGAGAGGCAGAGAGCCCTTTATTATGCTTGTCAAAGGGGGCGAAGGAGAGTTGAAGAGCGAGATGTGTAGAGGAAGCCTCAGAGGCCTACATGTTCTGGTGTAGGGATAAGAAATAAGTGGACTAGGCTATGGGGGAGCCTAGAGACATTTCAAGAGGCATGTGCCTTTGTGAAGCTCATGTGTCACTTTTTTACATGTTAGGCTGAGTGACTGCCACTTCATTAACCCTACCAGTTTCTAGAAGACCATGGACGTTTGGAAATATACCCTTTTAGTTTGGGCTATTAGGTGGCATGTCAGTGCTACATATAAGCCAAACTATTGTGATACAGTACAGCTAGGTAAGAGATGGCATACGAGGGGGACACAGCTTGTAGTTGTTGTTTGGTTATTTACCCACTCATTGACTGCACATGGCCATGCTAATTCCTATGGCCATCCCCTCCCACTACCTGCTATCCCTGCCCAAAACACACTCTCTGGGAACTCGTTGTGCTCACTCTGTCAAGCAGTAAGATCAAACTTTAGCCTGCCAAAGTTATTTCTGAGCAGTATGCTGAGAGTTAAAGGCTTAATTGCAACAGTAAAATGGCTAATTGTGTACTAAACATGTCTTAACCAAGTGTGCCTGTAGCCACTTGATTATTATCTGTTCCTTACACTGAAGCCCTGGTAGTTTAGTTTAGTTTAGTTTGTTTATTTGTAGAGCGCAGATCCAGCCCGGAGGCATCGGGGTGCTATTCTAACATGTTACACAGGCAAAATAATACAAGCATCTAGCATACAGTAATAAGACACAAAGAATACAGAAATGTACAGTTATGCAGCTGGCATACTATCTGTCATAAACCTTTGGAATAAAATTGAACTGCACAGTGGATACAGAAATGTACAAATATAGAATAGTCAACTTTACAAGATAATAAGCAAGGTATATAAAATGTGCAATGCTGATCGCCACCAATAAGTCTAGTTATTGTGCAACCGGATTGAGTTTCTTGCTCATGGAGCCAGACTTTAACCTTCTTTCGGCATAGAGGTGAGGATGGTTCCTCTCTTAATGATACAGGGAGTGCGTTCCATTTCTTTGCAGCGAGGACTGTGAAACTGACCCCGCCTGCACGTTGTTGTTCAATATGTGGAATGGAAACACAGTGCAACTGATCTGTGCTGGTGGGTCGTGTTGAGGAGTGACGAGAGATAGTATTGGTCAGGTAGGTGGGCGCTTGGTTGGCAAGGCACTTGTGGGTGAGGGAGAGAGTTTTCAGGTCAATTCTTTGCTTAATATTAACCCATTTTATTGTGTGTCTCTCTGCAGTAATGTGTTGTTTCCTGGGAATGTTGCAGGCTGATCTGATCATTACCTTGCATAAATTGAATTTTGTTCATTTTTTGTTGAGATGTGCCCAGGTATAGTGCATTACAATAGTCGAGCTTTGATAAAACTAACGCTCTCGCTATTGAGATGCAATTAGTTGTAGTCAGATATGGGCGGCAGGCCGTAATAAGCTTACAGGTATATGCTGTAGATGAAGCCAATGCACTAGTTTGTTTCATTAATGAGAGAGCAGAGTCAATGTTGATTCCTAATGTTTTCACCACATTGGCTACTTTGATAATATTGCCATTGATGATAAATGAGGTGAATAGGGCACCTAATTTGTTTAGTTTGACTGTTGAGACGCGAATCCCTGCTGCAGCTCACAGACTTTGATTTTGGACATTTTGCAGAGTTTGGATTATCACTTGGAACTCAAACACCAACAAGGCTGCACGAGCCTGTCCACGTTGTTTGGCACGTTGTATTGGGAAGTGCCTACTTAAACGTGCTTGCGTGCGCATCGTGCGCATGCACCCAAGCAAAGTACCGAAAGTACCGCTTAGCCGCTTTCCCGCGCTTGGCGTGGCATTCGGGCTGATAGTGGTGCGAGCAGTGTTTGCTAGGTTTGGTGATTATTTTTGTGAGATATCGTGGCCATAGTGAATGATGACCATGCTCACTTCAGGAATGCCTGCAATGAGCTCATTGGCAATGGTGTTTGATTCATCAGGGGGCATGGTGACTCCGGACCAAGTAAGGAAAAGAACATGGTCGGCGCCTACCCCGGCTGTTAGAATAAGTAAAACACGTGTAAAACACATTGGGCCTCATTACGACCCTGGCGGAGTGGGTTTACGCCAGCGTTATTCGCGGCGGACCCGTCCGCCCTACTACGAGATTCCGTAGCGCCATGGAGCGTTTTCCGCCTGGTTTTTCCGGGCGGAGAAATCCATGGCGCTACGGGACCTTGTCGTTAATTACGCCACCGTATTTTGAGGTGGCGTAATTAACGCCTTCCCCACTCCCATTATACCCTATGGGGCAAAAATGGGAATGGGGAAGGGTAAAATGGGGGATGGGGATTTACCGCCCCGCCAAGGTCGGAATGGGGCGGAAAATTCGCCAACCCCCATGGCGCTATCGGCAGCTTTCCGCCGTGCTCCAAGGTGCATTTTGCACCGCGATTTCCGCCAGGGTCGTAATGAGGGCCATTGTGTATACTGGGACGCATGTTGACATACGTTCCTTTTACCAGGAAATATCCCAGACTTCAACGTCAGTTACGGCAATAAGGATGCCAACATTATTGACTTCTTTGCGTACGGCAAAATCAACTTCCAGGGGTAAAGGTTGTATGGAGTTAGCAGCGCCGGCTCAACCGATGGTCAGTTCATCTTCCTCACGAGTAAGTGAGACGTTAGCCCCTGCCCCAAAATGTGCATTTGAACCCAATTTTTCTCTCTCTGATAGTGTCTTATTATGTAACGTAAGGACTGCTCCGGAAGTTGTAAATGTACAAGATTAGTCTAGTAAGGGAATGGAGGATCCTGCTGTTATTTATGTTGACCTAAATGATTCAGTTTTTTCCTCTAATACGTTGCAATATAATTTGTCTACGACACCAAATCTATACTTAAGCACTATGATCTCTTCTGAGGGAGTGTCCTTTGCAGCTCCTACCCCACGTAAACCCTTACAGACAACACTAACTAAAGAATCTGTGCAAGGTGAACCTACTAATGGTTTAATTGAGATAGCTCTAGAGGCATTGAACCTGGCAATTCATTCTATGGTGAAATTGTTTGAGTCATTGGATCTGAAGCTCTCTCTACAAAATGAACAAATTGCACAGATCTTAGTTTGGCAACAAAATACTGCCAAAGATTTGAAATCCGGGTTGGAGCTGCAGTCTAAGACAATTGAGCCTATAAAAACTAGAAACGTAGCCTCTCAAGCATCAAGTCAAACTTGGGAAGGTGACACAAATGAAAAATTAAGTTCAGTTCTCCCTTACTTTGAACAAATCATAATGAACATAACTGATGGTATCCCAAAAATGGCTGAGCAAAAGGAAAAGTGTGATACTTTCGTTTCTGTGAATCCCCCCATAGTTAAACCTTTGTATTTACTTTTTACAGGTGTCAATCCTCATTTAGAATCAGTCAAAACACAAAAGAAAGTAACATTTGTATTGGAAAAAAAATCCCAAAACATAAAAAATAATAAATCTACTGCCGCATCTCAAACCAAACAATTTATTAACAATTTTCCTTGTCCAGTAGCTTTAAAAAAATCCCAAGCAATTATGAAGAAATACCAACAATAAGCACTCCAAAGAAAGTCTAGCGTTAAGCCCACAAAGGTGGATTTGAATCCATTACATGAACCACTTGTTGACTTAATAGAAGCAGCTTCCATACTTAATTCACCTGCTGAAGGTAGTAAAACACTTCTGATGAAATATATGGATCAAAAAATCCTGTGGTGCTGATGGGCGAAGCCACCTACACTAATTCTGACCAACATAGAAGAGAAATTCGTTGAGCAGTTGATGATTACATGGCCACACAAAGCTCACAGCTACAACCGATAAACCATGAAAGCAAACAGTGTGTGCAAACTAGCGTTAATGTGATCTCGGATAAAACATTTCATATGGAGAGAGAAAAAGAAAATTCTCCGAAAGAAACAAGAGCTCAACTTTCTCAACCTGTCACTCGGCCAACAAATGTAAGTAAAGCAAAAGAAGTAGCAGTTACTGACACATCCAAAGCGGACCCCTTTTCAGATCTGCAAATTCAACAACTAATAACAACAACTATATTGCAGGTTCTAAAGAGCAATGTAGTGCCTATCCCTCCAATGACAATAGAGTTGCCACCAGCAACTAAAATAAACAAAGAAAAAAACTCTAAAGTGAAACAGCCAGCGATGCATTGTTTAATAATTAAGTGTTGTCCCCTACCTGCCGCCCAATACACCCTGAACCGGAAATCAATTATGGACATTTTTTCAGAAATCCCGGCGTTAGATGACATAAATTCCATTGACATTGATCAAGTGGAATTCTTGCCAGATGGAATTAGAACTTCTGTCAGGCTGTGGATTAAATCAAGAGTAATCTTGAACATGATATGGGCAGTGAAGGACCAAATAAATGATTTGGGCTTTCTTTTGATGGAAGATACATCGAACTCACTAGATTCAGGGATTTCCCCAGGAAATACACGGAATAACCCTGTAAAGTGTATTCCAACTCACAGCCCTATCTTAAACAACATATGCTCTTGTAACCAGAAATTGGGTCAGAAGTAGCTAACTCAACAAAGGTCTGAGTCATTCTCCTTTATTAGCTGGAACTCGCAAGGATATGGACATCTGCTAAATAATCCAATCGAGCTAATTATGCATGATATAATCATGCTACAAGAAACATGGCTCACAGCTCTACCAGCATGGAATAATTTTGATCTCTATTTAGTCCCAGCGATTAGGGCGATTCGAGGCAGGCCGATGTCAGGGCTACTCCTTGCAATAAAGCAAAGTTCATTCATGAAATCTGAATTTTGGGCCTCCCCGAATCCGTTCATGCAGATGATTAAGTTACTTCACAATGAGGAAAAGATTGCTATAATAAATATTTATTGGAACCGGGATGGGATTATATTTATGCTGACAGCTGGTTTATGTCACAAATTACCTTTTTTAAGGTAATCTCAACAACGCTGAGTGACCATAGCATGTTATCAATGAAGTGGTGTTCCCAAAGGTGTCTGAGAAAATGTTGTCCTGCCACTATCCAATCCTCTATTAGTGTAAACACAGCCCGCAACAGATTGTGGTGGACGGATACCTCCCTAAAGTATTTTAGTGATTATTTTCTCTCACAAACTTCAAGAGCAAATACTCAGTGGGCTCCGACAACAATAACTTATGCTGACACCATGCAGTTATTTCAACCCAATTCTAGATGGCAGAAAACGAAGCAGAAGCCTACCTTCCATATTTATAACAGCAAAGTTAAATTAAAGAAAACACAAACATGTCAAGAAAAGCGCCAAGCACTAAAACTTTCCCTTGATCAGAGAATTGCTGCTTTAAGAAATATCAAAACTAAGTATAAAAACCGGTTGAGAGCTAGAAAAGCAAAAATCTATCACAATGATGGTGTGAGTATGTTGCGTTGTTTATCTCAAAAGAATATGTCACAGACCTGGTCAATCATTAATCATTCTGTTGCGGGCAATCACGTTGCTATCCAGTCAAATTGTATTAATGAGCAAACTTGGGTTGATTATTTTACAAAAATGTACACGCAACCCGAAGCTGAAGTTGGTCATTTTTGCCTCATTGCTTTGGGGAAATGTTATCTAGAATTTGATAGAGATGACATTCTTTATTTTAGAAATAAGTGTAGCAGTTCCTGTGCACCGGGCCCGGATGGGCTTACAAATTAAGCATTGAAAAAACATCCTGAACAGTGGGCTGACATACTATTTGCATTGTTTCAAAATGTAAATCAATCACAAGCCATACCAGAGACGTGGAAATGTTCAATTACCATTCCAATATATAAAAAGGGGGATCGTACAAATCCAGTAAACTATCGACCAATTTCTTTACTGGATGCCCCAAGTAAGATCTTTGCTCGCATTATTCTTTCTGACTTTAATAATTGGTCAGTAAGGCTCTGCCAACGAGATCCTTTTCAATCAGGCTTCGTAGCAGGGCTTGGAACAACTCCGAATATGCTGACCATAAACTTGTTAAAGTCACAAAGCATCATAGATAGTCAACCTTTGTATATGGCTTACGTGGATTTTAAAATGGCCTTTGATTCCATAGATCAGCAACTTCTATGTGCGAAACTTGTTCAATATGGTTGTCCCTCTTCGTTAGTTGCTTTAATTCAACATCTTCATTTAGATACCTATATGCAAGTACGTTTAAACACTGAAGGCCTGTTATCTGCCTCTATTAAAACAAATAGGGCTCTAAAACAAGGCTGCATTTTGGCATCCACGTTGTTCATCTTTTTTATTTTAGACATGGGTCAATCATTTTTATCTGTGTCAGCTGATGCTCCAAAAATTGGCAACCAACGCATACCTTGGTTATTATATGCAGATGATTTGGTCCTTATGTCACAAACTCTGGTTGGACAACAAAACCTAATCACCGCTTTAGCTGAATACACTGATCTGAATAATCTAACAGTGAACCAAGAAAAGACGCAGATTATGATATGTAAATCAAAAACTAAAAGCTGCTTTAACAAGTATAAGTGGTACTTGCAACATTCTCAACTACAAATTGTATCAGAATACAAATATTTGGGGATGTGGGTCCAAGACACTTAGAGAAATGCAAAACATCTAAACTATCTTGACTGTAAATTATCAACACTAATATCACAAGCAAAAATCTTGATTTACAAATATGGTAAATTCTCGAATGAACATATAATGATCTTTTACGAACAAAAAGTTATTCCAGTTCTGGTATATGGCATGGAAATCTTGGCCTGTAAACAACAACCAGTATGGCACATTTTAGAAGCTTGCTTCTGGAAAAGGGTACTGCATTTACCAATGTCAACATCTATGCCAATCTTGCGTTTTGAATTGGGGTTGATTCCATTGTCAATATGTGTGTTGTGGAAGAAATGTAGTTTTTTTTCAAAAATGTTTATTGGGACTGCATTTGAACAATATTTTAGGTGTAGTGGCTGATTACACGGTCAGGTCATCTCATCCATTTACTTCGAATTGGAGACGGGAAGTTCTAAATGCCTTGTCCGATGCAGGAGTTACTCTACAGGTTTTATTAGAGAATCCAACACAAGCTAAATTGAAGCTATATCAATATAGCTGGATTATGAATAGGGAGAAATGCTTATTATATAAGGATTTTTTGTCAGCTCTGTTTGGTTTTAAGAGATTTCGCTATATGTCAGACTATTTGGCAAAATGTCCTTCAGCATATATAAGAGGGAAATATTTGAGATGCAGACTAAATTTGTGGCCTACAAATGACATCATGGCGAGGAGGTGTTAGATATCTATAGAACTAAACTATTGTCGCTTTTGTAAAAATTTGGCACAAAGAGAGACCCTAGAACACATCATAGTTTCTTGTCCTGAATTAGCTGTCCAAAGGAACATTTTCTTTGCTAAACAGCTTTGCATATTTAAACCATTTGGTCTAGATGAAATTTGGCAGCACATTTTTTCTAGCACAAAATTTGCCGTGAGAAAAGCGATAGTGCACTTTTTAGATTCTGTACACCTTGCTATCACTAAGTAATGGTTGAGATTTTTGAAATATTTGTATAATGTGCTAGAAACTTTGAATGAAATCTGATTATATGTATGTGAAAACATTTTTAATGTTTTAACGTATGTGAATATTTTATGTGAAGTTTATTTGTTTTTAAACAATTTTGTAAAATCAAATTTGAAAGGTTGATGAAATTAACCAAACAAATTAAACAAAAAAAAAAAAAAAGACTGTTGAACCTAAGAGAAGCAGCTCAGTCTTCTCGTCGTTAAGGCAGAGCCCATGCTTACCAATCCAGGTTTTTATAATACTGTAAATGTTGTTGAGGGTCTTACTATCTACAATGTGATCACCAGTTATAGGGATGAGTATCTGGGTATCATCCGCATAGTTGGTGTACATGACCCCCATATAGTCTAGTTTATCAAAAAGAGGCTTAGTGAACACATTGTAGAGAGTAGAGGACACACAAGATCCCTGAGGAACACCACAGGTGACTGGAGTGGGTGAGGTAGAAGCTGAAGGTGCAAAGACCCTCATGGATCTGTTGTTGAGGAAGGACTCAATTCAAGCATTTGCTTGGTCTGAGAAGTGCGCAGCAGATGAAATGTGTTCGCATAGAATTGTATGGTTCACCAAGTCAAATGCCGCTAAAAGGTCAAGTAACTGGCGCAAGTCTAATTTACCCTTGCGTTTTAAAGTCTGAATTTGATTCTTTAGGTCGATGAGCGCTGTTTCTGTCCCATGTCTAGGTCTGAATCCTGATTGTCTCAGATCTAGCAGATTGTTAGATTCGAGGTATTGCTGTATCTGCAGATAAGCTGCTTGGTCCAGAATTTTTAACAGGAAAGGCACCGTTGTGATAGGTCTGTAGTTTGAGGGGTTATTAGGGTCAAGTGAAGGTTTTTTTAGTAGTGGGAGTACCCAGGCATCTTTCAAATTATTAGGTACAATGCTAGATTTTAATAAGGCATTAATGAAAGAGGTAATACAGGGGGCAAGTTTATTAGCAGATTCCTTAACAAGCGGGGCTGGACAGGTGTCTCCCTGACAATTAGATGGTTTGAGATTCAAAATGAAGGTTTCCACCTCTTTGATGGAGAGGGGTGTTACATTGAATTGGGGCAAAATGTTTTTTGATTGGGGGAGGGTTTTGAATAGGAACAGTATCGGTGTGAGTGGCATGAAAGGGAGGCGTCAGTTTAAACATTTCTGCTTTCTGAAGATTACATTATTAATCTGGCTTTTAGTAGAGGGAATTGGCAGGTGAATACAACATCTGAAATATGTGGCTAATGCCCCGACCCTCCTGGTCTTCCTAACATGAAGCTGTTCAAACTGGGGTCCCCAAAGTGTTCCCTACTGATTCTCCCCTCTGGCTCCTAGGGTAGTGAAAACATTCTATATTGCCCTGCGTGCGATCTAGCAGTCGCTTGCCTGCAGTAGGAAAGCAGTTGCAAACACTCTTCCAAACAAGCTGCTGGCTAATGATCCCTTCAGTGAGCCTTTAGATGGGGCAATTCTGTAAATGGTTCTGACTGTCCTGGTTTTGTATGGGCATTGTAATTTGCTAAATGTCTACTTTTGTTGTGCTACACTCTGATTGCCGTTTAAACAATAGGGCGCTTAACAAATTTGCTAAAAATGAAAACTAATGTGGACAAAAATACATCCAGCCTTGGAGCAGAAAGAGGTTACGCTGCTTTATGCCCGCGCCAATGCAAATCTTTCATCACCATCTCTTCTCGAAACACTGAGTACACACATTTCTCGGAACTTATTTTTATACACTTAATTTCCCTTTTTGCAATTCCACACACTAGCATGTGACATATCTGTATATATTCATTACACATGGTGAATCATAAAGCAGAGACTGGTAAAAAGGTGTTATTTTAAGCACAAGAAATGCAAAGCAAAACCTTAATAAATGTCTATATCAACTAAGCCTGTGAAAATGTGCTCAGATGCTTAAATTGTCCACCTCCCGGATTCACCAACCCATTGCCTCTAAAATACCAAGGGGGGACAGCGTCCACTCTCTGAAAATAGTGGGTGGACGCCGTCCATCCGCCTGTAGACTCGACCTGAGCCCTGATGTGCTGTTTGACCAGTTAGTGCAATGGTGAATGCCGTGATCAAATAAGCGCAGTTGTAACGTGAAATAACATTGTCGAAGTGGTTCATTAACCCTATTAAGAGTATAGACTGCATGTATTTATTTTCTTTGTATGGGCTGTACCATCATAAGTTGCCTAAAGCGCGTAAGTGACAAAGGGAGTTACTGTGAGGTCTGTAAACATACAGTGCAATACACAATAAGGCGCAGGCATAGAGATAACTCCAGTAGTAATGATATACCTTCACTTCGATATGGTGGTGATCAGCACTCTACCCACCGACACCTAGCACGGGGCTAGGAGTAAGTCGTCACAAGTAGAGCAAAGCATTAATGAGGATGACAGCGAACTGCAGCATAACGTTAGGGCGCTGAGTTGACCTTAGCAATCAAGCTAGCATAGACAGCGGGAAGGGGGTGTATCAAATGCAATGCAGGCAGACATATATCTGTTGCGAACCAGGGTTACTAGTAACCATAGTATGGAGCTACAGGCCAATAGGCACAAGTTGAGAGTGCCAAAGGGTGTACTAGCGATTAGTAATCGTGATGATCACTAGAATGTATGCATGAAAGTTTCACCAGATATATGCTGATTGGCCGTGGCTTAGGATGAAGGATCTGTCGGGGGTAGATTCTTGGATGTGCTGAGAGTTCGATCGATCGTAGACTGGGGAGTTCATTGTGGGACACGTGATACAGTTATACCAGGACTAAGGGGCCAGGAGCAGCTCGCAGTGCGGCACGCTCGGTCAGCTCAGCCAGGAGCCTTTTTTCATGTGCCTTCTTTCGTGGGCCGCCGCTCACCTGCCAGCGAGACACGATTGTTCAATAAAGCGAGAATCAACCAATCCGGACGTTTCTTAGGCCAGCACTGGGTGAAGGAGGTAGAATATAGCAAGGCGTCCATTTTATAAGGGAGTGAGTCTCGTGGCTAATAATGGAGGATGCAGAAAAGCAAACAGATGGGGGTGAAATCCTTCGTTGTTGAGGGTGGTTAAGATGAGCCTTCGTAGCTTTCCAGTCGCAGATTCAGGAAATGAAATTTACACGGCTGAGTGGAACGCACCCAAAAGGTGCTCTAGGGCGAATAGAAAATAATCCCAAAGCTTACCTTTGCATGCAGGCAGGGTAAAGGTAGTTGGTACCGCTCCTGCAGCACAGGGGAATGCGGCCAGAGCTCCTGCTCTGGTGAAGGTGTTCTGCAGCTGAGGGGCCCAGTAAAACATGTATTGAGAAAAATATGCACAGGTAAACACATGTATTGAGAAAGCCAGCAGTTGGGGCCTATGCATAGGTATCATATTCCAAGCACTGCTCATATGTCCAGGTAATCACATCATTTTCCATCTTGTGGCAAGGTAGTACCATATTATCAGGGCTTAGCAAATACCTATCACATACTTAAACAAAAGCCCAAACTGTTGCCTTTGCCAATGCTTGTTTCTTTAGGGCAGTGTTCCTCAGGGTTAAGGAGTGAGATTTGAGAGGGTGATCTGTCTGTGTTGGATGGAGAGCCTAACACATGGAGCTGCAAGTATCTGTTGGCTTGGACACAGCCAGGGAGACACCCTGCATGTGCCCAGGGTAGAGGACACTCGTCTAAAAGCATCATGGCCAATTCCACGCATGTGCGCGCGCGCGCGCACGCACGCACGCACGCATGCACGCGCACACACACACACACACACACACACACATTAAAGTAACTTGGTAAATAAAAAATACATTTATCAGATGGGGCATTTCTGCTATCAGACAGCCTTTGTACACATTTGACTTTTGTGTGAGCTTGATACCCCTCCATTCCCCTACAAATTTCCTCATCAGATAGTTCTGCGTATTTATTGTCAAGAGACTTTGGAGCTGTGAAGGTAAAGCTCAGCCTCCTATGAGCCTCTATTGCCAGAGAAACATTGCATTTGCATGAATAGGTGATCCTTATGTTTCTTGTTCGTTTTAAGTGCATCTGCTTCTCTTTGACAGGCTTTACTACTAGGTTCTGGTAATAACCACTTACTTTTCTATTGGTGTTTATGTTATTGTCCACGTGTGCATTAACACAGTCCACAAGCTTTTAATAGTGTGTGCTATCTATATAAATGAATGTAGAGCTGAGTCCTGGGAATCATAGCAAATTTTACTGCGTGCAATTCCATCCCTTTCATCTGGCTAATTTAACCCATGTGTTAATTAAACCAATTTGTGGGTCTGTAATTTTATTTACTTATTTTACTGTTTAAAGGTGTACCTACATCGAGTGTGGCTGACTGACATGTAAAATAACTCTCTATCAAACGCAGTCTGGTGACAGGGCGGAGTAAAGTGGGGAAGGAGGGCCCATGCACTTTGTTGGGCCTAGGTCAGCAGAGTGTCTTAATACGCCATTGCCCACGGGCACTATTTGCAGTGCAGAAAACCCCCCAAGCTTCCACAGGTTTGTCTCCTTTTTGGAAGAGAGCCCAGAGATGTCCTGGACATGCTCCAGGAAACCTTGGAAGAACAAGAGCAGGCCCCCATTCCCATCTCGCAAAACCGCCACCAGAATGCGAGCACATATGAAATTGTTTCGAGATTTTAGTTTGTACTCATATGGAAAAGGCCCAGATCCAACAAAAGGCCACTTATGACAAAAAAAGTAAATTTAAGAGCCTCCATATGACAGAAAGTACTGGTCCTCTTACCCACCTCAGACCAAAAGAGATCTTAGAGCCTTTCTCGGGTTAACAGGTTATTACCGTAGGTTTATCCCGAACTGGTCAGACAAAATGGCTAGACTGACAGATAAATGTAAGAATGCAGAACCACAGAAAATTCATTGGAATGATGAGGATGAGACATGTTATAACACCCTGAAACAGACTCTATGCTAGATACCAATCCTGAAGGTAGTCGACTTCTCCAAAGAGTTTGTCTTACAGACGGATGCCTCCCTTACAGGGTTAGGAGCCATCCTGTCCCAGGTTTGTGATGGATTAGAACACCCCATACTATTCACCAGTCGCAAGCTGTTCCCACGTGAAAACAATGACTCTGTGTTGGAACTAGAGGCCCTGGCCATCAAGTGGGCTATCAGCCATCTTCGGTACTACCTATTGGGATGATAATTCACGCTTGTTACTTACCACTCACCTCTAGTTTGGATTAGCAAAAGCAAAGACCCAAACCATTGGGTCATGCAATGGTTTCTAGACATACAACCCTATTATTTCACTGTGGAACACAGAAAAGGAAAGGACCAGGGAAATGTATATTTTCTTTCCAGGTTCCCCTGTGAAACAAATGTGGCTACATCGCATCAAGGAAGGGTATGTGAGAAACCTGAAGGTATCTCTCTAGCTAGTCCCTGGGGATCTGTCATTTAGGTGGCCAGGATACAGCCATTGCTATTGGATCCAGCTCCTGGGGGTGGACCAGTGAGGGAGCATCACCTGGATGGGGGATCGTCGGGGAGTGGAAGTGGGACACTCATGGGAGGGACACACTATCCCCCTTCTTCCAACATCTTTTCCCATCCTACCACGTAGAACATTCAGAAACACTGGCCCTCTGTTTTCACACAAACACTTTTGCATATCATGAAAGATAACAGACTAACACCAGAGCCATTTACCTGACATGTCCCAATACAAGGGTCAGGCAGAGTCAGGCAATTGACCAGAATCACACACTGCTGATGGCCCTTTCCCTTCTCCACAGGGATAAAAGGTGGAGCACGAGAGCACAGGACAATCAAGGCAGACCCCATGACAAGAGAGCTATCCCAACACAGCAGTTTAAGAGGAGAAATGCGTCGAGAACCGAAGGGGCGGCAAGGAGAGAAGTGACCTTGCCCTTTCAGACCCAGACCCATGAAGCCTCTGCAGAAGGAAACATAAGACTGTGAACTAGCCCAAGTATGTTGCAGCAGATGTCAACGGTACAAGGAGCATGCCTACGCTGATAAGCAGGACAGAGGGAGATGCCTGCTACCATGGTACCGTCCTTGATTCCAGATACAAGTAAAGCCAAGTGGTTCATCACAGCCAGTGAGTCAAGAGGAGAACCGATAAGAAACCAAACTGTGTTGAATAAAAGTCGCAAAGTGCCAAATGATGAAAAGTACAAAGAATTGTGAACCTTGAGGGAAAGCGAGCTGCAGAGGGGGTCCAGGCCCACATGGGTGCTCACTCGAGATACTGTGGTAATCTCGTGTTGTTGAACTACCGATACCAGAAGGCCGTAGGAGAGCCGCATAGAGGCCCTGGGAGAGCCACAAGGAAAAGTTCAAAGTGGTCACACAGGGGTCTAGCAAAACCCCCTGTACAGTCGAAATATCTTTGATCCGCACATAATTCTAAAAGTAAGGGAGGTGAATCATAGTGAAAGAATTGTGTAAAAGGAAAGAATTGGCAAGTGTGAATCCGACTTAGTCTGAAGTCCCAATGAACAGTCTGTTGATGAAAGTGAACCCGTCAGAGGGGTGTCCACAGTGAACTGTTTACAAAGACATAAAAATTTGTGAATGTCACAGATGAAATTGTTCTGAAAAACCATAGTGAACTCGACAAAGGGAGGCTGAGATTCATGTGGGGTCTGTGCCCGGAAGAGGGGGACCCAGGCGTGAAGTCATCACCCAGTGTGCACTTGGAACAGAACTTCTTTTGTTTGTTATTTTTGAAACCCATCAGATCCTCGGAGGAAAGAGAATTAAGCACCAAAGGTCCTGATACATGAAGTGGAACTGTCGTCATGTGCTGGGAAAGCTCGAGAGTGTGCTTAGGAGTCACACATTGTCCCATGCTCAAAACGTGGGGCTGGGAGAACCCCGGCTACACATCCCGACTTATCATTTGTGAACACTTCTTTCATTGTCAACCCTATCCCACACTCTTTTATATTTAGCGTAGGGATTGACAATAGTTTTTTTCTAGTATAGGCCCTTTTATTTGACACAACGCCACTAGGACTGCCTTATTATTATTTGATGGTCGTAGCTTGCTCCCATCTTAGATTTAGGTTTAGAGTAGGAATTTTTCCAACCTACCTATACAGTTTTATAAACACCCTTAAACCGTGATCACTTGTGTTTATCTATTCTTGATCCCATCCCTTCCTTACACTTCTCTCTACCTCTTCTGAATGGAGGTGTAACACCTTTACGATGGATTATTTTGTGCCCTTTATTTCGGAAGTTATTTCGTCTGCCTTTGGTAATAGCAGGACAGGAGGAGACATCAGGCCCAAGAGACATCTCCATGTTTATAACGAGGACCTGGCTAATAGGAATAAATGTATGAGAGCCTCTATTAGTGTACTTAAGGCTAGGATGTCAGACTGTGGTTGATTAAAAGTGCCCGACAAACTTATAGGAATTGGCGTGGTACCTACCAAGTCAAAGTGGTGCAAAATAACACAGAAGCCATCTCGCAGTCATTATGAAATAAAAACACACTTTTTTTGGAAGAGAATTAATGAACTTGACAAGGTCCATGTAACTCAGCAGATTAATGCAGTTTCTGAGAACTAATGGGTTTCTCATTTTACTTCTCTATATTCCACTCACGAGGAAAGGCACAATTGTAACATCAGATTTGGTCTGAGAGAGGAGGAAACTGCTATAAAAATCAGGTATAGTAATGTTTATGATGCCATAACTAAGATTAGTTCTTCCCATGATGTGGTCCAAATAAACTCTCTTACTTGTTATTTAATGGCAAACCATCAGCATGGGCGTCGGCCCTGTCAACTCTCTTCCAAAGTGTAGTTAACACTCTATCCTTTCTGATGTATTGGTCATTGGCGTATCTTGTGCCCATATATAAAAAGGGAATTAGATCTGACCCAACCAACTACCTACCTATTGCCATAATTGAAGCTGACAGTAAAGTCTTTGCTAGTATACTACTCTAGCATCTTGTGCTGTGGGAGAAAGTGAGCGGACGTATCAAGAAATGGCAGATAGGTTTTAGGAAACATATGGGCACTTAATTGAATGGCCTCATGTTAAGATGTATTCAGGATCTTAAATGGGTGGGGAAAGTTGATTCAATCTATTTTGCCTCACTCGACTTTTCAGCAGCCTTTG
Organism: Ambystoma mexicanum; assembly: GCF_040938575.1. Classification (NCBI taxonomy): domain Eukaryota; kingdom Metazoa; phylum Chordata; class Amphibia; order Caudata; family Ambystomatidae; genus Ambystoma; species Ambystoma mexicanum. The sequence goes on along the minus strand of NC_090941.1, from coordinate 598,719,904 downwards.
AGGATGTGGACCACAATATTCTATGCACCAAGCTTAATGACTGGGGTATCCCGAATGGTCTATTGAGGCTAATTATAGGGCAACACAAGAATTCTAAAATCTTAATTCACCTGGATCAGACAAGGTCCTTGTCTCGCCAAATTCTGAATTTTCGTGGAGTAAGGCAGGGATGCGTATTGGCACCCTGCCTGTTTAATCTGTACATGGCAGACATTGGCGACTAGATCAAGCCGGTTGCACTAGTTACCACAAAATTGCATAACATGAGACAATTGTGACTAGGATGCGCCAATGACTTTTTGAATTTTGATCAAACACCTATCGGACTGCAATGTTTAATAGATGGCTTCTCTACATTCGTGCAAGGTCACTACCTTACTTTTAATCTAACTAAGACTAAGGTTATAGAATATTCTCATTGGAGAAGGGATTCATCCTTTTGCTGGCATGTGGTAAACGGTCCCGTGGAGAGGGTTGATGCCTTGATTTACTTGGGCTTCCTGATCACCTCAAAACTCTGTAAGTCGAAATTGTGTAGCTGGTTGAAATTTCGAGAAGTTGCTCTGGCCAATGAAATGTGCACCTTTTATGCTCAGTTTGGTAGGTTTTCATTGTTGTCATGTATTCACTACTACGATGATGAAGTGGTGCCCAAGATAGAAATATACCCTTTATCAGTCCTGGAATTCATCTCATCTCTCTCTCTCGTCTCTTATTTGGAAAACAGCAATGCGTATTCAGGGCTCTGTTCTCCTTCAAGCCATACGATTTGAACTGGGCCTGGTCTCTTTGGAAGCTGAAGTCAAGGCTTTAAATCATTTGTTTGTGCACTGTCTGGCGGGTATGAGATCGACATTTTTTAAAAGGTTTCCTGTATTATTTTCATTGGGCGATGAAGAAGTGGTTTGGAACTGTTGTTTGGTGGGAAGGACTACCTCCACAGTGGTGGTTGTTACAAGCTTTCTCAAATCCCTGAGAGTAGAGAGCATATATGATCCTTTGCAGTTTTATTTACTTAGACCTAGTCAGTGTTAATGAGTTTTCTAAGCTTGTTTGTGGCTGATTTTTATTTGTTTCTGAATTCGGCTTTTCATCTTTTCTTTTTCTTTTCTCTTTTCTATGTTGAATTGTATTTTTGTAATTATGAATTGTTTTACATTGTTAAAGGTTATTTTTTTTGACCTAATAAAAATATTCACTTGTGTGAGTGAAGGAGTAGACATATCTTCCAGGGTCCTTTGCTGGATGTTCTCATTCTTGGCTGAGTGGTCCCAGCAGGTGGTGCATTCTGAGATCTAACCCATTAGATGTGGGGTGCCACAAGGCAAACTAGTGCCTCTTAATGTATTTAACATATGTATCCTACTTCCATTTAAAGTGATCCAGTGGTCTAACATCTTGTGTCATTCATATGCAGATTATGTAAAGCTCTTCATTAACATGCCAAATCTACAGGAACAACTTTCCCATGTCGGGAACATTTTGGACACTGTACAAACTGTGATGGCCAATACTGGCTGCAACTGAATCATAGAAAAATTGGATTGTGGACCTGGCTCAAACAAATTACCCACAGCAAACCTCTTCCCCTATCCCTCCCTTACTTCCTTGGTATTAATATGCCTAGCACCACTCCAAATTAAACTCTTGATTTATTAGTGGATTCAAGCATGTGCTTCTCCACTCCGATTTTTAAAGTAAAAACGAACTGTTTCTTCCAGCTCAAACAACTCAGATTTCTCATTCTCGTCAAATGAGTAAAGCTCATAGCTACCGTTGTAGCATCCCTTATGAATGCTGACCTTGATTACTGAAATTCCTTGGGCACTGGACTACCGGAATCCCTAGCACATATTTAAACATCACTGAATGGTCAAGTAAGAAAACTCTAAGTCCATAAAAGAGAATGAGTGTCGGCATCCTGGAAATCTCTTCACTCACTTGTCGTCAATCAGGCAATCATAGGATTCTGTGGTGGGTCGGAAGAAGGAGACAGACATGTTGAGGACATTCTGTACTCTCTTTAACAAAAAGTATATGAACAATGTCTATCTCTCCCTATTGCTAAAGGGAATACCCTACCTATCTAAAGGAACTAAAGGTGCTCGGCAGATGTCAGGAAGTCCAAAGTAAATATCTCCTATGCCCAAACTAACTCTGGCCCTGCCACTAAATATAACTAAAGTAAATAGGCCAAGAGTATGTCTCTTCTTCCGCTGGTCTCCTCTTCTCTTTGGATAGTCTTTTTATATACAGGTTTCTTTTTGGCTCACATAGTTCTTAGCGAAATCTCCTTTGATAGTCTCTATTATCAACTCTTTTAGTTCTTCAACATGACTCTTGGGTCTTGTACTTTCTGTGGTCCAATCTTTGGAGTCCTTTTCTTTCCGGTTTTAGCATAATCTCCTTTTAATAGTCTCTTTTATCAACTCTTGTATTTCTTCAAAATGACTCTTGAGTCTCGTGCTTTCTCTGGTCCTATCTTCGGAGTACTTTTCCTTCCAGAATTTCCTCACACTCTTGGCATCACATATATGTTCTTCCCAGTCTATTTGCTCAGGCATTCCTAAATTATGTTTGCCTCAATACCCTTTTAGGCTTTCTTTGCCAAGGATTCTCTCTCTGAGGCTGTCTAATCTTTTATCCTGTTCTCTGGCAAGCTTTATCTCGTCTTTCTCGTTATGTGTTTCTGGGTTGTACTTTCTCCATTGTTCAACTCTAAAGATATAAGGTGGTTGCCCTTCGTCCCAGGGTTTTAGTTTCCAGTCTCTGTTGGCTCCCCACCTGGGTTGGTTAAATCTCTCTTTTATATATTCCTCACATCCCTTGTAAACTGCTTTCTTCAGTGCTATCTCGTCCTTTGGGCCTGGGAGAAGTTTCTCTCTTCAAGTTACACTTGTCTTCCCAGACCGGGTTATTTGTTATTTGCTTTCTCTGGTTTTTTCAGTTCCAATCATTCAATTTTGTATTTACTTTCTCATCCTTAGGACTGGGGTGAGTTTCTTCACACAAATAATGATTCCCTGATGGTCTCCCGCTGTTCCCGATTCCCCCAGTACCTCTCGTTGTGCAGGGAAAGGTTGTAGGGCTCAGCTCTCACTTGGATACTGCTTCTCGCTCTTCTCGCTGATCGGATTCCCATTCTCGGTTACTTGTCGAGTTCCTGCCTTCAACAGACGCTTGTGATCAGAAGCTATTTATGCTTCCTGTCTCGGTAGTCTCTGCTCTGTTCCACAGGCATCCTGCTCACCGCTCTGCAAGCATGGTCATGCCACTACAAGGTACTTCTTCCCTCTTTTCCTTTTTGTTCCTTTTTGTGCTGCCTTCTTTGTGGTTGTATTCCCCAGGCCTCCGGCATCTCCAACTGTGTTTTTATGGCTCGTCGAAAGTCGCGGTTACACAACCTGCCTTGATTCCACATTCACAAGGCGTGATGATGTCCCCTGAGCTTAGCACTCTCCTTCTCTACTTCTGCTTCACTTGTCCCAGTTAAATACACACCTCTGGTTAAAAATACATGTTCCTTTCTTTTTACTTATATGTTTCTTTTTACTTTGTCTTCAGCCAAACATAAAGTTGCCATATTACTCTTCATAGAAGATAGTCCCATGTATGTGGATATGGTAGTTGACTAAGGGAGTTCCACACAGGAATGGGAGTCCTTTTCCCCAAAGCGGGACTCTCTCCCGGTGAGGTCCCACTTGCCCTGACTCCTAGTTTGGGTCTAGCGGAGCGGGCACACCTCCCTACCCTCAAAGGGGGAGTCTCCCCCTTGGGGAGAAGGGATGAACACCTGCGATTCTTCACAATTCTCTTCAAAGTTCTGTGCTTGTTTCAGAAATGCCTTGATAGAACTGCCCAATCTACTTGATTTACAAAATCCTAAAATGCTGCCCTCTCAGAGTGCCGATATTTGCCGGTGCCGGACTACTTGCAGTAGTCAGGTTTAAGTGGTCGACATGTTATGGAAGATGCTGTTTTCTGTGTTATTTCCAAAACAGAGGATTGCCCGGTCTCACAGCTTAGACAGGAACCCAGTCATCAGCACAATTCTGCTTCCAAACAATAGTCAAGTATAGGTGCAGCCTCTTTCTCCTCTGTTGGATGACCAGCATCAAGAAGTTATTTACCTCACAGCATGTTGTATAACAATGATGCCACTCACTCACTCACTCACTCACTCACTCACTCACTCACTCACTCACTCACTCACTCACTCACTCACTCACTCACTCACTCACTCACTCACTCACTCACTCACTCATTCACTCACTCATCTGAGTAACACCAAGTGAAATACAATCATGGAGCATGTTATAAGGCGTTACAATTAACACAAGGAATTCTGATTAACGTAGATTATTTAGGCTCTCAATAAGGATGGGGCATTTGAAGTGTCCCTGAAACTGTACAACAGCCTCTGTACGTTCTGCTCTTCTTCCTGGGTTAGTCCCCCGCTAATTTTTAACAGTCAAATGTAACTTGAACTGCAAATAATTTAAATAAAGCTACCTGGACTTTTATTACAAAGGGGATGACCAGTGGTCTGTGCCAATCTACCATCATGCCTCTATATTGGGACAAGTGGTGAAGGACCCTCAAGCAATAGGAAAAACAAGTAAGAAGCGCTGTTGGAGAGAGAGCAGCCAATGGCACCAGGTGTCCCCCAAAGAAGCACCCATCCTCTATTTAGTTCAACAGGGGAAAGATAATGGGGGGAGGAACTGGAGTCAGTGCAGCCCAAGGGAAGGGATCCCCACTGGCCAGCACAGTTCAAGGACCAACACAGCCCACTATATGCCTGAACGTTCTCAGGTCATTGCAGTCCAAGGATAAGGTCCCACATAAAAAGTGCAGCATAAGGTATAGCAGGCCGGTATTTGACAGTATATATAGATCCCAGAATCTCTGCAGTGGAAAAGCTGCAGGCCCCAAGGAACTGCTATATTTGGGCTATTAGGCTGACAGACTCCGCCAGAGCACATGGCAATGGGAACAATTAGTGCCCCATCCAATGCCAAGTGCTGAGCCACTATGTCCAGGTGCACTTATTCCCGCTAGTTGTATAATATTACCATAGGATAATTACTGAGGTGCTGGTAGCACAAGGGATGATAATGAGGGGCTTACTATTAGCATAATCAAAGTGGCTGTTAGGGAGAATTCTCATTTTATGGCAAATTTCCCTGACCTAGTGAGTCCCGCAGCAGCTTTGCTGGATTTCTGGAGTTTATTTTTTTCACTTGGTTTTCACTTGGCAAGAGTGTGAGCTTTTCCCCCCACTCTTACCCAGGTTTTGCCATGTGTCTTTTACCTGTTTTTGTGATTGTGGACTCTGGAGTACACCACTTCAGTAGTCCCCCTCTTTTGTGGGTTACACAGCACCGTGCAGTGACACAGGGTTGCCTTTTACTACAGTCCCCCAGAAAAGGGTAAAGTTGCCATTAACTTTACTTAGTCATTTAACCACAGATCCAGTACACCCCATCTGACATGGAGTACTGGAAAGGGTTACTCCTTAGCCCTTTTTATCTGTACCTCCTAGAGCATTGTTTCGCTCTTTTAACATTTAGACTTGGCTGTGGCAGTGGTATTTACCCTAACTTTTCTACCGCAATTATATTATATAAACGTGGTATTGTTTTAGGCTATTATATTATCCTCGAACATAAACCCACTTGACCAAATACTTTTTCTTTTGGCTCTGGTCGGGTTTATTCGCCATTTCTTTTTGTTAAAGTCCTTTTTGTGTTTTACTTTGCGCCGCAAACCAGGTTTGCCTCCTTTGTTCACTGTCTTTTGGCGGGCTTCTGCCAAGAAGCCCTCCTCCGGGTGCCCAGGTGTCTAGGTGGGCTGAATGTGAGGGAGGGGTGTAATCACCCCCTGCACAGGATATCCTAGGAAACCCAAGTCGCACTTTGCCATGATTGGCTGAGGTGGTTGTCCAGGCTGGAAAACTTTAACAGCCAGGCTGTGTGAATGGGGGATTTTCGCATAAAAGGTAGGTCTCTTGGGCTAGAAGTCAGAGTTGCCACTGGAACTACAAGGAACCGAAGAGAAGCGGAGAAGGAGACGGCTGCTGCAACTACCCCGGCCCGGTGAAGCCCTGCTGCAGTCCTGAGCTATCTACCCTTCGACGACCAGAGAAGATCCAGTCCGGAGTCTTCTTCCCTTGAGCCTGGTGGGGATGATCAGCTCATCTTCCACAGCCAGAAGATCCTCTTCTTGGTCGAAATCGCTGCACACTGCTCTAGTGGTCCGGATAGCCACCTGAAGAGCATCTCCTGTTTTTTAAGGAGCGCACCTTTTATTCACCGTCGCTGCCGCCGGCCTCATCCCTGTATGGTGCAGACCCCTCCAGATGTCGTCCTTCGCACCAAAGCTGCAGGAATTGTGGGTCTGCAGGAAACCAACAGGAACAACTGCCGTGGCACCAGCTTCTTCATTGAATACGGTACTGTGTTCTGCTTGAGGAATTAAGGTGAATCCCTTTTCTTCGCCTTCAAGTCTTGTCCTCGTCTTCCCTCCTTCTTATAACTTTTGTTTCCTCTGTTGACAATATCTAAGTACTCCTGGCAACGTTGAATCTTGAACTGTCAGAATGTGTGATCCTCGACAACAGCAACCCGGTTCCAGTTGACACTGGCTCCGGCTTGTTGACTCTTGAATTCCTGTCAACTAGTGTTCTCTGTTTCTGTCTGCCTTGACAAAAGTATTGCCTATGATTTTTGCCCCCAACTCTCTCTGGTTAACTCAGGTGCTAAGTGTGTTTTTGCCCCGGTAACATTTCTTGCCGCGGATACGCGTTTCTTTAGCTAGACCGCACTGTCATTACTGTCAAAAAGTGATCGCAAGTGTATTCTCGGTAACGTCTTTTGTTTCACAACACTGGTCCGTTAAAACATAGGGTATTTACCTTGAGTTAGAGTGTACCCAAGTGAATTGGTTGGTTGTAGTGTATTTTACGCCTCCTTTGTTCACTGTCTTTTGGCGGGCTTCTGCCAAGAAGCCCTCCTCCGGGTGCCCAGGTGTCTAGGTGGGCTGAATGTGAGGGAGGGGTGTAATCACCCCCTGCACAGGATATCCTAGGAAACCCAAGTCGCACTTTGCCATGATTGGCTTAGGTGGTTGTCCGGGCTGGAAAACTTTAACAGCCAGGCTGTGTGAATGGGGGATTTTCGCATAAAAGGTAGGTCTCTTGGGCTAGAAGTCAGAGTTGCCACTGGAACTACAAGGAACCGAAGAGAAGCGGAGAAGGAGACGGCTGCTGCAACTACCCCGTCCCGGTGAAGCCCTGCTGCAGTCCTGAGCTATCTACCCTTCAACGACCAGAGAAGATCCAGTCCGGAGTCTTCTTCCCTTGAGCCTGGTGGGGATGATCAGCTCATCTTCCACAGCCAGAAGATCCTCTTCTTGGTCGAAATCGCTGCACACTGCTCTAGTGGTCCGGATAGCCACCTGAAGAGCATCTCCTGTTTTTTAAGGAGCGCACCTTTTATTCACCGTCGCTGCCGCCGGCCTCATCCCTGTATGGTGCAGACCCCTCCAGATGTCGTCCTTCGCACCAAAGCTGCAGGAATTGTGGGTCTGCAGGAAACCAACAGGAACAACTGCCGTGGCACCAGCTTCTTCATTGAATAAGGTATTGTGTTCTGCTTGAGGAATTAAGGTGAATCCCTTTTCTTCGCCTTCAAGTCTTGTCCTCGTCTTCCCTCCTTCTTATAACTTTTGTTTCCTCTGTTGACAATATCTAAGTACTCCTGGCAACGTTGAATCTTGAACTGTCAGAATGTGTGATCCTCGACAACAGCAACCCGGTTCCACTTGACACTGGCTCCGGCTTGTTGACTCTTGAATTCCTGTCAACTAGTGTTCTCTGTTTCTGTCTGCCTTGACAAAAGTATTGCCTATGATTTTTGCCCCCAACTCTCTCTGGTTAACTCAGGTGCTAAGTGTGTTTTTGCCCCGGTAACATTTCTTGCCGCGGATACGCGTTTCTTTAGCTAGACCGCACTGTCATTACTGTCAAAAAGTGATCGCAAGTGTATTCTCGGTAACGTCTTTTGTTTCACAACACTGGTCCGTTAAAACATAGGGTACTTACCTTGAGTTAGAGTGTACCCAAGTGAATTGGTTGGTTGTAGTGTATTTTACGTGTGATTTTGAATTAATAGAAGTGTTGTGTTTATAACAAATGGTTTGAAAATAAATGTACTTATATTTTTTTACCTGAAACCTTGAGTCAGTGTTTGCTTGAGTCACAGTAATTGTGGTCCCTTTGTGTAATCTCTGCTACTGCTCATTTATTCTTGAGATAAGCCTGGCTGCTCTGCTACTGCTACCAATTTAACATAGTAGTACAGGCTTGTACCAAAGGTAAAATGTGCATTGCCACCTGTAGTCTTAATTGTGTGTAGTGGTCCCTAAGAGCACTGCACAGGATTCTGCCTAACACTGGTTTACAGCGGTGGGATTTGGAAGTAGAGTGATTACACTTAGAGTGCTGCTATTGCTTGGGTTCAACTAACCACAAGGCTAACACCACTAATTCTATTTAACTGAGAAATCATGTCAAATATGGAAAGCTACACTCAAGAGGGTCTCTTAAACTACACTGCTGAGGTTTTGAGAACCATGTGTAGGGAGAGGAGTCTCTCTGGTAAAGGAAAGTAATCCGAATTGGTTGCAAAAATAATAGGAAATCAAAGTCTGGAGAGTGGGTCAGAAGGGCCTACCCCTCCAGCAAATGTAGATACTGATGTGTCTGATTCTGTGAGTGTTACTTTAGAAGAAGTAGATGAGTCCTTGTTAGGAAACCCTACAACTCCTTTGCCTGCTCAGAAAGCACAACCTCTGTCCACAGCGACCCCCACAGGTCCTACACTTACACCTGAGTTTATTGCACTTGAGAACATGGGACTTGAATTGGAAGTGAAACGTATTGATGCACCAACTGCCATGAAACATCAAGAGTTAAGGCTCAGAGAAATGGAGCTGAATCATGAAGTAGAAATGAAGAAATTGTCTTTAGAAAATGCTTCTCTCCCAGAGTCTTCTAGGTCTTCCAGCCCTAAGAGACCCCGTATGCCAAAGGAAACGATTGGTATGTATGAGACTAAACTTGATGTTTTGGATTGGTTAGCAATGTTTGAGTACAATCATGGGATTCAAGGTATCTCAGGGAATCAGCTGATTCCCTGGCTTTTCTCTAGGCCCCCTGTTGCAAGTGATGCTGTAATGGAGTTGGGGGAGGAGGATAAACAGGATTATGAGTGTGTGAATCTAGCATTAATAGCTAGGTTTGGGAAGACTCCTTCCCAGTATCTTAAGAGGTTTAGAACCCTCAAAAAGCATGATGGTACACCTTGGGCTACTTGGGTGTGTGAATGTTTGAAAAACTTAGATGGTTGGATTAAGGGTTACAAAGTGAACACTTATGAAGGTTTGAGGAATCTTGTGATGTTAGAGTCTATTTTTGATGTCTGCTCTCCTGAGCTTAGACAGCACTTGGCTGATTCAAAGGAGATAGATCCTAAGAAGCTAGCTAAGGCTGCTGACTTGTGGGTTGCCAACAGTGCTACTCCCAAGGATTCTGAGGCTACTCAGAAAAAGGACGAGGGGAAGCAGCCCAAGAAAGACAACAAAGAGAATTCCAATAACTCCAGTCCAAAAGAGGGCCACAAACATAACCAGGGTAAGCCACCAGGGAAACCGAATCAGGCTAGTGTACCATCTGGTCCCAAACCAGATGGAGGTCAGAACAAGCCCCCATTTCAGAGAGCATTTGGGAAATGCTTTGTTTGTGGGTTAACTGACCATGTGAAAGGAGATCCCAGATGTAAGGGTAAACCTTCAGGGGTCCACACTGTCTCCTTAGCCTTCTCCCAGGTGGATGAAGTACCTATAGCCAGTGGAAACTTTCGTTACTAGCTGATGAGCCCATGAGAGTCTCAGCTAGTGTTTCTTTAGTGTCCTTGGGTCTTTGGGAACAACAGAACTTAGATGTCTATAACTCAATCCCAGATAATACTAAAGAGTATTACAAAGATAGTGTTCTTGTGAATGGCCAGGAAACCCCTCCATCAGAGACACTGGAGCCAGCATAACTGTGGTTGATGAATGTTTTTTCATGGTGGAGGATGTTGCTAAGACATCTAAACACCTAACCAAGATAGCTGGAGGACCTGTGCAAATGGTTCCCCAGTTACCAGCTCTTGTCCAGTGTAATGACATGACTGTCAGAATACCTGCAAGTGTGCACAATAACGTACCTGGGAGGGTCCTGCTGGGTAATAACCTTAAATCTTTTGGAGTTGTATCTAGTACCCCCAGGTCCCCCAGAAGAAGGAAGCAGGAGCTCCCTAGGTCTGCAAGGGAGAGAAACTTGAGAGGCTCTCCTGGGGACTTGATAGAGGAAACTATCACCCCAAGTCCACAGGACTTACTTACTGCTATTGCAGGACAGAAAGAGACAATGGGGAAACCCAAGTCTGCCAGCTAGAAACCAGCAAGCACCCCTGTGCCAAGAAGGGCATCTCAAAGACTGTTCAAAGTCACATCTGTGACTCCGCCACCAGCTGAGGCTGAGTGTGTGGTTCAACCCAGTATGGTTCAGCTACATACTGAGGAATCGGATCTAGAAGAAGATCTTACTCTGGTAGGAGATCTTGACTCTGTTTACCATCCTGGGCTGCAGTCTTTACTGGCAGAAGATGGACCCAACAGGGCAGATGTCAGCAAAGGACAAATAGAGTGTCCTACCCTGGAAGGTCTTCACCTACAGGCAGCTTCTCAGCTCAATGGGACTGAGCCTGGGAAGATGGCTTCTTCTACAGTGAACCAACTGAGTCAGCCCCTGTAGACTGCAAGAAACGTGTAGTACCTCTAGTGAACCGACTCCAGTTTCTGCCGTTAGCCCACGAGATACCTTTGGCTGGTCACTTAAGTTTTAAGAAGACCAAGGAAAGTCTCTCTCTTTACTTCTACTGGCCTAAAATGGGTTCAGAAGCAGACAAATTCTGCAGGAGCTGCCACACTTGCCAAACCTCTGGCAAGAGTGGAGCCAAGAATGTGGGACCCTTGGTGCCTCTCCCAGTGGTGGGAGTTCCTTTTGAGAGGGTTGAGATTGACATTGTTGGTCCTCTTGACCATCCCACATCTTCAGGCAACAGGTTTACCGTGGTTGTAGTGGATCATGTCACTAGATTTCCTGAAGCCATACCTATGAGGACTGTTACGGCTCCAGCTGTGGCTAAGGCCCGACTTGGTATTTTTACCAGAGTAGGTTTCCCTAAGGAGGTGATATCTGACAGGGGATCAAATTTTATGTCCCACTACATGCAAGTCATGTGGAAAACCTACAAGTTCTCAACTGCCTACCATCCTCAAACCAATGGGTTGGTGGAGAGGTTTAATAGAACTATGAAGGGCATGATAGGTGCTTTAGAAGAGCCCCTTAGAAGAAAGTGGGACCTTCTACTGCCATGCCTTCTCTTTGCATATAGAGAAGTCCCTCAGGAGGGAATAGGATTCAGTCCCTTCAAACTTCTCTATGGCCATCCAGTCAGAGGTCCATTGGCCCTGATTAAGGAGGGATTAGAGAGTGCTCCTTCCACCAAGCCAGTCAGAGTGACTGACTATGTGATAGGTCTCCGGAGGAGAATGTCACACATGATGGCAGAGGCAAGTGATAACTTGAAGGCTGGTCAAGCACTGGACAAACATTGGCATGACCAGAAGGCTAACATGGTTGAGTTCTCTCAAGACCAGCTTGTTCTTGTTATGGTCCCCACAAGGCAGAGGGCCTTGCAGGACAAATGGATAGGACCCTTCAAAGTTGTGGGTAAACTTGGAAAGGTGAACTATATGGTGGACTTAGGCAATCCTAAGGAGACTCCCAGAGTCTTTCACACCAACCGTTTGAAGGCTTATGTCTCTAGACCTGATTTAGGAGCTCTGCTTCTAGCTTCAACTCAGGAGGAGGAGGAGAGTGAACCTCTTCCTGACCTCTTCAGAGGCTTTCCTTTAGATGAGCAAGTGGAAGGAGTTAATCTCTCTTCCAGTCTCACATCTGACCAGCAAGATGAGTGCAAGTTACTGTTGAATCAGTTTGCCTCCCTGTTCTCACTTTCATCAGGTTTGACCCCTTGGGGCCAGCATGATATACTCACTGGTGACTATTTGTCTGTCAACAGCAGGGGGTACAGAATGTCAGACAATGTAAGAACCCATATAAGGAATGAGGTCAACAAGATGCTTGATCAGGGGTTATAGAGCCCTCTACTAGCCCATGGTCTAGCCCAGTTGTGCTTGTACCAAAGGCAGGATCCAAAGAGTTGAGATTCTGCGTGGACTATAGAGCTGTAAATGCAGTCACAAAGACTGATGCCCATCCTTTGCCTAGGAAAGATGAGCTGGTGGACAAACTTGGTGCAGCCAAGTACCTCAGCACATTTGACCTAACATCAGGCTATTGTCAAATAGCCCTGACAGACCATGCCAAGGAGAAAACTGCATTCTCCACCCCAGCTGGCCTCTACCAATTCAAGGTAATGCCTTTTGGACTAAAGAATGCACCTGCTACATTTCAGAGGATGGTCAATCAAGTTCTGAATGGGACGGAGGACTTGGATGACATTGGAGTGTTCAGCCCTACATGGAAAGAACATATTGAACACCTAGGATATGTATTGCAGGCTCTGGAACAGGCCCATCTGACCATAAAGGCAAGTAAATGTCACATTGGTCAGAGTACAGTGGTCTACCTTGGACATGAGGTAGGAGGAGGTGAAATAAGGCCATTGCCTAGCAAAGTACAAGCTATACAAAATGGGGTCACCCCTACTACTCGAACCCAAGTGAGAGCCTTCTTAGGTCTCACTGGGTATTACAGGAACTTCATAGAGAACTATGGGACCATAGCTTCTCCCTTGAATGCCATCTCCTCCCCCAAATTTCCTAAAATGGTCAGGTGGAATGAGGAGTGCAATCAAGCCTTTGAAGGTCTGAAGAAAGCCCTTTGTCAAGCACCAGTTCTAAGAGTTCCTGACTATCACCCACCCTTCATTGTACAAACTGATGCTTCTAATGTAGGTATAGGTGCAGTCCTTAGTCAACTGGATGAGAAAGGTAGGGAACACCCCATTTGTTTAATCAGCAGGAAGTTAAAGGATCCTGAGACAAGGTGGGCAACAATAGAACGTGAATGTTTTGCTATTGTGTGGTCACTGAAGAGTTTTAGACCATACTTGTATGGATCTACCTTCATCATTCAGACTGACCACAAAGCCTTGAGACGGCTGATGCAAATGAAAGGGGACAACCCAAAATTACTCAGATGGTCAATCTGCCTGCAAGGATTTGATTTTTCCATTGAGCACAGCGCAGGAAGTCACCACCAAAATGCTGATGGTCTCTCTAGGATGTTTTTAACCGACTAGAGGTATGGGAACCATCCAGGAGTGGATTAAATCCTCCTGTCCCTTAGTCTGGGGGGGGCGAGTGTTAGGGAGAATTCTCATTTTATGGCTAATTCCCCTCACCTAGTGAGTCCTCCAGCAGATTTGCTGGATTTCTGGAGTTTATTTTTTCACTTGGTAAGAATGTGAGCTTTTCCCCCACTCTTACCCATGTTTTGCCATGTGTCTTTTACCTGTTTTTCTGATTGTGGACTCTGGAGTACACCACTTCAGTAGTCCCCCTCTTTTGTGTGTTACACAGCACCTTCCGTGCAGTGACACAGGATTGTCTTTTAGACTTCCAACCAACTCCATTTCTGAGGCTGACTGCAGTCCCCCAGAAAAGGGTAAAGTTGCCATTAACTTTACTTAGTCATTTAACCACAAATCCAGTAGACACCATTTTACATGGAGTACTGGAAAGGGTTACTCCTTAGCCCTTTTTATCTGTACGTCCTAGAGCATTGTTTCGCTCTTTTAACATTTAGACTTGGCTGATGGCAGTGGGATCTACCCTAACTTTTCTACCGCGATTATATTATATAAACGTGGTATTGTTTTAGGCTATTATATTAGCCTAGAAAATAAACCCGCTTGACCAAATACTTTTTCTTTTGGCTCCGGTCGGGTTTATTCGCCATTTCTTTTTGTTAAAGTCCTTCTTGTGTTTTACTTTGCGCCGCAAACCAGGTTTGCCTCCTTTGTTCACTGTCTTTTGACGGGCTTCTGCCAAGAAGCCCTCCTCCAGGCGCCTGGGTGTCTAGGTGTGCTGAATGTGAGGGAGGGGTGTAGTCACCCTCTGCACTTTGCCATGATTGGCTGAGGTGGTTCTCCGGGCTGGACAACCCTCCTGCTGTGTGATTGACAGCCAGACTGTGTCAATGGGGGATTTTTGCATTAAAAAGGCAGGTCTCTTGGGCTAGAAGTCAGAGTCGCCACTGGAACTACAAGGAACCGAAGAGAAGCGGAGAAGAAGACAGCTGCTGCAAATACTCCGTCCCGGTGAAGCCCTGCTGCAGTCCTGAGCTATCTACCCTTCGACGACCAGAGAAGATCCAGACCAGAGTCTTCTTCCCTTGAGCCTGGTGGGGATAACCAGCTCCTCTTCCACAGCCAGAGGATCCTCTTCTTGCTTGGTCGAAATTGCTGCACACTGCTGTAGTGGTCCGGATAGCCATCTGAAGAGCCTCTCCTGTTTTTAAAGAGCTCACCTTTTATTCACCATCGCTGCTGCCGGCCTCATCCCTGTGTGGTGCAGATCCCTCCAGACGTCCTCCTTCGCACCGAAGCTCCAGGAACCGTGGGTCTGCAGGAAACCAACAGGAACAACTGCCGTGGCACCGGCTTCTTCATTGAATAAGGTACTGTGTTCTGCTTGAGGAATTAGGGTGAATCCCTTTTCTTCGCCTTCAAGGCTTGTCCTTGTCTTCCCTCCTTCTTATAACTTTTGCTTCCTCTGTTGACAATATCTAAGTACTCCTGGCAATGTTGAATCTTGAACTATCTGACTGTGTGATCCTCGAGAACAGGAACCCGGTTCCACTTGACACTGGCTCCGGCCTATTGACTCTTGAATTCCTGTCAACTAGTTTTCTCTGATTCTGTCTGCCTTGACAAAAGTATTGCCTATGATTTTTGCCCCCAACTCTCTGGTTAACTCAGGTGCTAAGTGTGTTTTTGCCCGGTAACATTTCTTGCCGCGGATACGCGTTTCATTAGTAAGACCGAACTGTCATTACGGTCAAAAAGTGATCGCAAAGTGTATTCCCGGTAAGGTCTTTTGTTTCACAACACCGGTCCGTTAAAACATGGGGTACTTACCTTGAGTTAGAGTGTACCCAAGTGAATTGGTTGGTTGTAGTGTATTTTACATGTGATTTTGAATTAATAGAAGTGTTGTGTTTATAACAAACGGTTTAAAAATAAATGTACTTATATTTTTTTACCTGAAACCTTCAGTCAGTGTTTGCTTGAGTCACAGTAATTGTGGTCCCTTTGTGTAATCTCTGCTACTGCTCATATACTCTTGAGATAAGCCTGGCTGCTCTGCTAATGCTACCACTTTAACATAGTAGTACAGGCTTGAACCAAAGGTAAAACTTGTATTGCCACCTGTAGTCTTAATTGTGTGTAGTGGTCCCTAAGGGCACTGCACAGGATTCTGCCTAACAGTGGCCCAAAGGTCATACCTATTTCATGGGGCTGTGAGCGGTGTATGCTGTTGGTTGCTGTTCTACAAGTATGCAGCTGGCCAAGCACAACAATGAGGCACTTCTGACCGGCCATGCGTTGGTGTTTCTGCACTCCTATATCACTTAAGAAGTGTTTGTGCTAGGAGTGTGCAGGCTGGGCAGGGGAGTGGCTGGGTGCCCCTTGGAGTCTAGTCTGCTACTCAGAATGCTGATGGGCCAGAACTTCACTGCTGCCACCAAATGGGTGCTCCTACACTTCCTAGAGATGATGCTAAGTGTACCTTGGCGTGACCATTCGCTCTAAAAGGTCTATGTCATCTCCAACCAACGAACTGAGATTTGGAGCTACCGCAGCGGCAGCACAACTTTCGGCACTTGATAAAAAATGTGTTCGCTTTTCCATGATACTGGCTCTTAAGCTGTGTAATCAAGTGATTGTCCCGAAATTGATCTATGGGGCAGAGGTTAGGGAGGCCAACCTGTATAGGGCCTAAGAGGAGACTTTGTGTGGAAACAATTCTTAAATCTCTCAGGTGGTATTACCTTTCCCCGAGTAAAACACATTGTGGGCATTACTTCACTCAAAACGAAGGTGGATTGGAGAAGAATACTTCTTCTGCTCTCTATCCTGTTTCTGCCAGCATTCACCCTTTTTACTGAACTTAACTCACTGTTCAAGAAAGATAATTGTTGGCTCTTAGATCTTGGGTGAATGCGATTTTGGTTGTGCTGGCAGAAAAGTCTATTCCTTTGGAAGATCTTGACCGTAATCCTGGTAAAGTCAAGAAGCTTTAATTTGAAGATGATTGGATTAGAAATAGAGACAGCCTCTGCTCACACAAAGTGTTTGATCATTTTACTGTGGATATCAAACCACTGAATGTCCCGCAGAATTACCTAACTAAACATGCTTCACAATCCCTTAGAAACTTTTGGCTGCGTTTTAAATAGAACTTTTTTCCCACTAATGATGTTGTCAGTGGTTGGGCAGGGTTGCCCTTGACTAACCGCCTGTGCCGTTGATGTAAACTAAGCGGTGAAACTCGCAAGCATCTTATTGTTGATTGTTCAGTTCTATCTGTCCTCCACTTTTATCCTGGGATCTTTTAAATAACTCAAATGATAGGCTGCTAATTAATGCAATGGATTTAATGAAATTGCTTTTCCTGTTATATGAAATTGCTTTGTTTTAACTCTGTTTTTTTTCTCTATGAATTGTTGAATCACGTGTTAATGTATGTTGCTATACTGTTTGATGTATATATGTGTAATGTCTTATGTATAAATGAATTCACACAATAAATAAATAAAAAGAAAAGAAAAAATAATAATACTGTTCCTGCATGAGGAGAAAAAGAGAAGATGAAGGTCTTGGTTTGATGGCTTCAGCTCTGATGATGTGTGCTTCCCCAGGAGACAGGAAAACAAAGGTCAGAACTCTTTGGTAAGTGTAACTTTTTTCTGGAGCTTGTGTTCTACATTCAACAGTCACTCTACTCCAGACAACATCAAGGCCCTCAAAAAGCCGTGGGAAAGGGAAATACTTGAGACATTGGAACCTCAAGCTCCGATGTAAGGTCCTGTTTTGGGGGATTGAACCCTAAAATCCAGTGTGAGCTCAATACACATTGAATTCTTGCACCACAGTTGGCTGTTTGTGTGGCACTGGTCTGGACAAAGCTGGTGTGAACAATGGGGAGGAAACCACTGACTCTGGCTTCCTTACAGTATTTTAATCAGAGTAGAACATGTGGGACTGGTGTGTTTGGAGGCATCCCTTGCATGCATGATTATGCCTCATGTTTCGATTGTATCGTTAGACATCTAGAGCTGTATAGTGAGGATAGTGTCTGAAGCTGGTCTCATCATACTGTCCACCCCATGATATGGTTAGGTATGAGGTTGTTGTCTTGTGTGGTGAGTGAGGCTGCATGTTTAAAGTTGTTGCCACCAAGGGACAGGTAAGGATGACATGGTTAAAATTCTTAGATACTAGATTTGTACATACCCTGATATATATTGATTGGGTATGGTGTAAAGGTAATATACAAGAAAGATAAGCGTACATATTGGGTTCTGGTATAGTTTTAGTTAAGGCCATATTTATTAATATCTGTAGATTATGGATCCATGGTTTCAAGTTATATGTTTGGACATTTATTGGAAAGTACCTTTTACTTTTTGGAAATTCTCATTGTCAGTAAAAACAAACGACTGGCCTAATCATGTGAGTAAACAAAAACAAATGGCCCAGATATGTGATACCATTAGTGATCTTATCTATGACACTTGTGATGTCATCTTTCATATCCTGGGTGTTAGTCTTAGCAGTGCACAGTGGTGGCACGAGTTATGGTTGCTTAGCTTACCATACCTGGTGAATTTCTGACGTTTTTCGGTTTTACTTGTAATCATAATATCCCTTTAACAAAGTTTTTCATTACATTTCATAGGGTTCTATTAGTGCGACTTAACCATAACGGCCCATTAACAAACTTTTTTCAGTGAATTTCACAAGTTTTTACCAGTGCACGCTAATATCCTACAACTTACTAATATCATACTTATCCCAATATAGCAACATGTTTGTCCAATTTACACAGTTTAACCATACAACTCTGCCATTCCCCACCTTCTAGCATCATTTTTAACACTTCTAGACACTTTTTGCAACTTTTTCCACTGTTTTTGTGTTTACAGATGTCCGCAAACGTCTGGCGTCATCGCAGACTTTCCAGACAGTGTCACGTGACTACACGCACGCACACGGAATAATGACGTATCTGCGAACGCGTCTGCACTTCCCTAATGGGTCCTTGCTTCGCGGACAGTTCGGAACTGCTTTTTCTGCTGATCTAGGAACCTTCAAGCTCAAAATGTACCCTTGCACAGCTCCTACACTTATTCTTACTCATTATCCAATAACAATATAGCACAGAGCACATACTTGGAAGAATATTAGCAAAACTGCTATTTATCTTATAAATGGCATCAGCTATTGCATCCCTCGTCCCCAAGAGCCACCACCACCACCACCACCAGCTGGAGGACCTACACAATGAAAGAAGCACAGTACTTCCAAAGACAGTGAAGAGGACTAAGAAGATGAGGTAGAGGAAGTGCCTACCTCTAACACTCAGAGAGAATCATGGGTGTAGCAGTTCTTTACCATGTTGGGAATGTACCAAATGCTAAAGTTACCAAAGTGAAATGCACTGAGTGCACAGTCGCAGACTACCTGGACAGTACTCCCACAGGACCAGCCCCATGCGCCGCCACACCAAATCCAACCACTGCAATGCTCTCAGAAAGATTGTTCCTTTCTTAACAAGTAGTAGGCCATCTTCCTCCACCTCGTCTTCCTCAGCCAATACTGTAACCACACAGCCTACTTCTGTGGGACACAAAATCCCACCACTTACCTTGCAAGCGATAAAAGAGGCTGTTGATCCATATCTTTCGAAGACAAGAGTACTCTGTATGTACTGCAACACACCACTCTACAGGGGGGAGCAATTTCAAAGTGCTTTTGAAGCTGTCATTAAGGAGCATGAGAAACACTGCCCCCTAAATTAGATGTAACAAATGGGCAACATCTTCTCCTGTCCACCTGCCCCTCCATATTAGTGGTTGGTGCTCATTTCCCTCCCCACCATACTTTCTGACCTCTCCTGCAAAATAAAAAATAAAAAGTTCCTTTAGGAACCACCTTCCACAGTTAAAAAATAGAACTAAAAGAAATCATCTTATAGACTCCATCTACTTTATATTTCTCAATAAAGTAGATAGACTCAATAAGATTCTCCAACATTTCAATTAGCA
Organism: Ambystoma mexicanum; assembly: GCF_040938575.1. Classification (NCBI taxonomy): domain Eukaryota; kingdom Metazoa; phylum Chordata; class Amphibia; order Caudata; family Ambystomatidae; genus Ambystoma; species Ambystoma mexicanum. Next base: position 598,700,433 of record NC_090941.1, on the reverse strand, counting down.
TTTTGTGTTATGCTAATGGCAACAATGTTGCATTCATCCCCCCTTCCAGAGGCTGAAATTGGGGACAACGGCTCGGCAGCCCAACTTATCAGCACAAGTGAAGCGAGGACAGATAACAAGGGCTCTGCGCTGTTATTCCCCGTTTCAGCCCCTGCAACAGGGGATGAAGGCCATTAGCACCCTGGATTGCCAAAGCGGTAACCTGGGGTGCTAAATAAAAAGGATGTTCCTTCCTACAGCAGGAAGCGCACGGCGTCCCGCTGTAGGAAGGAAAATCCTTTTCCAAGGTGGCCACCATGGAAAGAGAAGGTGAGGCTCCGTATGGAGCCCCTCTTCCCTTTCCATGGCAGTCTATAGGAGGCGAAGAGAATGAGCGAATGCAGCAGCAGCATCAGCCGCCACTGCAATAAGGTAAGTAGGGGAAGTGGGGAGTGAAAAAATGAATAAAAAATGAGATGGATGGTGCAAGGAAGATGGCAGCGGGAGAGACGGCCGTCAGGTGGCTTGGAATGCAGGCTTGTACCAGTGATTCAAGCCCACATTCATAGTCACCTGATTGGCTGGCTCCCCCGCCCAGGGTGGTAATTGACAACTTTATGCTAGAGAAAAATATAAAAGGACAGAAACAATTTTCTGTCCCAAATACGTTTCTCTAGCATTCAATAAGGACCATAGCCAATGGACCTTTATCCATTGTCTCCACAGTCACCTTTCCAGGCCATGGATCATTAAAAGACCTGCATGGCCTGGGTGCACCATCGCACAGGGCAGCCCTTCTACCCTTTTTAATTTTATATATGTAACACTCCCTCAAGCCTGCTTTCAAACTGTAGAGGAAGAGTCAAAAGGCCCTACCAGAAGCTCCGCCCCCATGTTGCCTATATGTTGGGAACTGGAAATTGCGACATGTGCAGTACCAGTGAGGAAGCCTGTACCACAAAGAATTCTGGAAACAAGGTACTCATTGAGAAAACCCTATATGCATTCATGAAGATGTGATGGTCTTCTGGACAGAGTCCCAGAGGAGGTGTGGAAATGAGCAAGAAAGAAGATTGGTGACGTCATGCGAAGCAGAGATGACACACCCTGAAAAGACACACAAGACAAAAGAACATAGACATTCTATAAGATCTGAAGAGGAGTTGTCAAAGATGAGCAACATGTTGGGCTCGAAATAAAGATGCTCATGCAAAGAAACGCTGAAGAAAATGCACATTCATTTTACACTTGTACAGATGCAGTAGCACAAGTAGACAAAGTAATCTTGAGGATGGCTACCTAGTGAATAGATTGCGGCGATGTGCCAATGTATATACATAGGAATGTATAGAATCTGAATGTTCCACGATGCACTTTAGCAAAGCTTGAACCCTGTGAATGGAAAGGGTTTTAGTGTGGCGCAGTTGCAAAATAGTTAATGGCGAAGGAGAATCCAAGAAAAGCTGGCTGCCCCAAAACCAAGAGTCAAGGCCACCGTGTGCCTGGTTGTCTGTCAAGTAGCTACATGAATGTGAGAAATAAACAAACTTCTGTTTGAGGTGGAATGAAAAAACACGGAAGGCATCAAGAGTTCATCATTTAATAGTATCATATGCAGCAAAGAGCTCAAAAACGTGGACTCCAGTCACATGGTCAGATTGAAATAGACTTTGGGTCGAGCTACACCAAAACCAGAAGATTAAACCATGCCACACTCCCTTTTATTCTCAGGCACAAGGATCTTTTGCAAGGCCAAGTTCAAAGCCTTAATTGAATGGCAGACCACAAGAGTGATGATAGATGTCAGGGTAATTGGGTGGGAAGCCATGGGAAAGACCAGCCCAAAGGCACCTGGGGTACCAGCCTGCGTGCTGTTAGTGTGTGGAATATTCCAGAAGGGTGAAAGCGTGCCATCCAATTATAGAGGGCTATGTAACAGAGAGCCCTATAGTTTGTGTAACCAATCGATTGTCATGTATTTTGTGACGATGAAGATGCCTTGCACTAGTGGAGGGCTTAGTTGTCCACCTGATGTTAGAGAACCAAACACCACCCCCGTCACTATGGAATGTATACTTGATGTTCCCTGTAAGCCTATCCCATCCCCAAGTAGGTTTTTGTTGTTTTCCATGTAGTGTGATGTCAATGATGAAGAGTTTTGACTATAAAAGTTGTGTTTTTGTACGAAATTCATCAAGATCGTGCTTTGCGATGTCCGTTGATGTCCGTTGTAACTCCATGTTTTAGATCATTGCAAATAAAAGAGTACTAAGTTTTGCCAACTTCCTGAGTCTGTTTGATTATTGATGTATGAGTAAGTTCTGCATCCCCATCCACCTTTAAGTATTACTGCCTCGTCTTAAAGGACCTAGGTCTGTGGGTTTAGGTAGTAGCAGTGGTAGGATGGTTAAAGATTCATCGACCCAGTATGCTTTTAAGGATCTCGGAATATCAGACGTCCTCCACCATTTAGCTGGAGGACCGCAAGGCTTCCTGTGGATAGCAGCCGAAAATAAGTTCTTGCAAGACACAACGAGATAGGTGGAAAAGGTCCCTCTTTCACAGAATTCCCCTCCCGATTTCTACAGGCAGCTGAGCGGACCGAAGGCTACGGTGGCCGGTTGACGAGGAGACGATCTTGAGGGTCAGGAGCTGAAAAGCAAATGGTGAGTAGATTGAGAAAAGTGGCAAAACATGATGTTTGCATATTAAGTGGGAAAGTGATAATGGGAAGAGAGTAACAGAGGGTTGTTGGGGTATTTAGTTAATGCTGAAGAGTGTCAAGTAGAGGAATGTATTTAGGATGAGGAGCGTCATAGATTAAGCCCATACATCCTATGTCCAAGGGACGTCTAGAAGAAGTTATTTCAAAATCCAAGGGGATATACCTAGGCTACGAGCGAACAAGGTTCGCTAAGGGAAATAACTTAAACTCTGATCGGAGTAATTTTAGGGGTGAGGATAAGCAGAGAGGAGCGCTAAGAAGAGATATATGTTGGGGCTGGCCAGTTTGTCTGTTTGTATATTGTATGTGTTGTATGTATTAAGGAAATTATGAAATGTTGAAGAGCAAACAATAATAGATTGTGGCAAAAGGCTGAAAATAGATTATTTATTTATTTAGTTGACTAATGGTGTGATTGAATAGGTATATTGTAGTAAAGTGAGACATAGAGGTTTGGAGCGGTGATGATTGGTGCATGCTCATATTATATTATTTTTCTGAAGGCATTTTCTGTTTAAAATATAGGTAAGTATTGACAGTTGATTGTGACTTGTCATAATGGAGGAGGTTACTCCATTCAACAGCTGCCAAAACACGTACCCAAGCTTAAGCAATATAGTGTAGAATGGGTTAAGGGCACGGCAGATAAAATGTTCATGACATGGCCACAAGGGGGATCACTGTCAAAAGCAGTTTTGTAACACATGACCACACACGGGAAAAAATTGGAAAAAATGTTAGGTAGCCTAGAGCTTACAAAAATGTATTGGGTGGAATGGGAAGACCGCCCCCTGAAGATTGGATGCTTAACCAATGTAAAGAGGGGGTGTTGTGTCTTCTGCTCCCCCTACCGCACCTGAAGTAAATGGCGATAGTGCGAAAGATGAAGAATTGTATCCATTAAGAGAGCTTAAGGCAGCAACAGGATACAGTAATCTGATACATGAGCCACATGCGTATAGCAGTGACAAGAGTCCAGAAAGAACAAAAAATTTGATCTCTAAAGTCTCACAGGACAAAGAGAAAAGTTAACGACTAAGTATGATTCTAGATATAGTGCGAAAAATTAAGAGATGGAAGGGAGAAAAAGATAAAGCTGACGAGATAGCGCTCATACAGAACGAATGGATGGGTGGTCAGATATTGCTCAAACTTGATGGGAAGAGCATCAAGGAAGTACGGCAAGGGCAAGATCAAGACGAGCAAGATAAAAAAAGACAGGGAACGTCAGAAACATTTGAAAGAAGATGTGTATAAAAGAAAGAGTAGACAAAGACGGGAACCAATGTATCAGGAAGAACAGTTAAGAAAAAAGGAGGGAGCAGAAGAGCAAAGAGAATATGACAATAGGCAGAGAGCAATCGAATATTGAGATGCTAGAAAACAAAAGATATGAAGAAGTAAAACAGAAATTGAGATATAAAAGAACGCAAAGACGCAGAGACGAAGAGGTGCGTAGGGTAAATGAGAAAAGAGAAACAAAATGACAGGAAGAAGAAAGGGTTAGGGAAGAAGCAACAGAATGAAGAGAAGTTGATGAGGAAAGGGAACGAAAGAGAAGACAGAGGGCACGTGACATTAATCGCATTGAGAGAGAGCTAATGTCCATCTGTATGTAAGTCCAGTAGTATTATGGAAGGACATAGAGGAGTTCCTCCCATCACAAGAACCAATACCAGGATCCTCTAGAGTAAATCTAGAGGAGAATTATGAGATAGAAAGTATTGGGGACAGAATCGAGAAGGCTTATCAAGAGATGAGGACAAAAAGTGAAATGAGAAATAAAGGGAAAGACAATCGAACTGAAATTGGCCAGTCACAAGGCAAGGAGGGAGGCCTGTTTAGCCTCGAGCATAGATCCCTGTCTTTGGACAGGTTGACTCTAAACAGAGACGAGAAGGATGACAGTCATACCAGTTGGGGACAAGATATGTCAGACGAAGACAGGGAAACTTTTCCGTGGGGAGGAGGGTGTTGGTGCGTGTGGTCCCGAGGGGTCTTTTCAGACTGATAAAGTGAGGTGGTCAGATTTTGACCTGCCTAAAGAAAGAATGCCCAAGCCTATGGCGTGGCCAGAGCGACCTAAAAGATGACCTCTTAGTGAGAGGGGGGAATCGCCACCCTATGTGAGCAGACTAGGGTCATTTCCAGGAAGAAGGCAATCAGGAACCATTGTCCCTACTATGGATAGGCAGACGATGGGAGACAATTGTAATTTTTGGATTTCACAACCACAGTATAACCTGTGGCCCCAGATGGATAAGGACAATTTAAGATGTAAATTGCCCATTTTAACAGCGAGGCAGGGAAATTAGAACAAATGACAGGAGGAAACACGTAAGCTTTAGGAGACATTATGGGTCTTCTAGCTGCTATCCTTGGGGAAAGGGCTGACGACATTTGGATGAGAGCAGGATACTTAAGTGCCACAGCACAGAACACAGTGCATGATGGAGCACAGTTTAATAATTGCAGAGAGGCATTCTAGAAAGCGCTTAGAGTACAGTATCCTGATATGTCATGTATGGGTGCAATTATGGCATGTAAGATGCAGGAAGGCGAAGATAAACTTGCTTACATTCAAAATTTTCAGGAACAGTGGTTTTTGGAAACTCGTGAGACTTGGGGTTAAACGATACCTGTATTCCATCATATTTTGTGTCAGGGATTGCCAGATCAGGTACAGAGACAGCTTAAGAAACTGGTGGGTATGGAAGCAAAGCCATGGCCAGAAATACAGCTGACCATTGTGCATTATTGCCGATTGTTGCAAGAGAAAAACCGAAAGAGAGAAGATGCTAGGAAGCTTGAGGAAGCTAAACTAGTACAGAAAAACCTGTCAAAATGTGCTATAGAATGGGCAATGTTGACTAGCACAGATGGGCTAGGGTCACAGCAGGCAGCAGGTATGTCACTGGTGAATAACCAACGGCAGTTGGATCAAGAAGGAAACAGATTTATGCCGAGAGGTAGGGGAGATTTCTGCGGCAGAGGAGGCTTTCAGAATAAACAGAGAAACTTTCAGAATAACCAAGGTGGTTTTCAGAATATGCAGAATGATAATCAAGGTATGCAGGGAGGGCAAATTAAAAGACCCCCTCCTGCATGTTGGAAATGTGGAATGATAGGATACATTGCGCGATCATGTGGGAGCCAAGGGTATGTACAGAATGGGCAATTCTCAAGAAGGAGGACAGTTTATCCTCTAGCATATAGCCCCCAAAGCAGGAACGGGTTTGCCCAAGATCAGACAGTGTATCATGCACAAGCACCAAGAGCACAACAGGCTTTGCAACCACAGCAAGCACCATTGAATCTGCTGCAAGGACAGTAACAACACTCACCCATGCAAATACAGCAGATCGCAAATACAGGACAGCTACTGACTCCTAAAGTAGGGGGTGTCACCATTGATGGTGGGAATCCTTTCACAGGTATGGGAATAAATATGTACCCACAATAGGACAGCTCACAGGGTGACTTGATGTGTTCAGTACTATCAGTGATACCACATCCTCAAGAGGAATCAAGGGTTGACGTTACCATAGGAGGCAAATCATTTTCTTTTTTAGTAGACAGTGGGGCAACTCGCTCATGTATACAAGAGGGAACATTTTCATTATCAGGAAATACCATGAATGCTCAAGGGTTCTCTGGAGCTACAAGTAGAGTTCCTTGCACTGAGAAGTTGCCAGTCTATATAGGAGAATGTGATATGTATGTCCCGTTGTATTCAAGACAGACCAGTTAATATACTGGGCCGAGATTTAATGACGAAGCTAAATATGACGATTTCCTTCACTGATGAAAGCATAGCATGTTCAACTCCAGGAATACATTATTTAAACGTGAGCAAACTTATCATGGCATTTACTGAGCAAATAGCCCTGCGAGGAACGCCGCTAGAGCCTGAAGTTTTTCATTATGGGGACGCATTTTGTTAACGTGGTTGCCTGGTTTAGTGGGCAAAATTATGAGAATACTTGATGAATTTCATTCCAGGCCACAAATACCTATGAACGAAGAGGGGGGACAGGTTTTTCCCTTGGAATTATAAGCAGCCATAGTGCAAGGGGAGTTGGCCCTGCTCGAAGCATTTGATGATGAGGGCAGGCCATGGTGAATAGTGATTGCTATTGGGGAAGGATATAGATTGACTGATGTCACTGACAAGGACATTTTTAAAGATGACCCGTCAGATGACAAAGTAGTGTTTGAAATGAGCATTACTTATTGGATCAGAGCAGAAAGATGAGAGGTTCCACAGAAGATGTTGATAGTGCGGCAGCCTCCCGCATTATTGGTTGAGGATATGGAGAAAGTACCAATTTTCTTATGGACTACGGGCCCTTATGACGTAGGCCTGTTAAAAGGGATGGGAGAAGCTAAAATTAAGTTGAAACCAGGAGAAATTTTACCTCGAGCAAGGCAATATCCGATGTCTCCAGAGGCACATGAGGGTATATTGAAGACTATGGGCCTCATTAGGAGGCTGGCGGCTGCTGAATGAACGGTGCCGGTACGGGTCCAGCACCATTCATTCCGGGCTGCCAGATTATGAGGTCTGCAGCGGGTCCCGCTTTTCACGCCTGGTCAGACCTGGTCAGACCAGACGTGAAAAGCGGGACCCGCTAGCAGGCCAGGATGCTAACAACAGGCCCGTCATTAAAGGGCCCATTGTTAGCATCCTCCCATTCCCATTGAGCCCTATGGGGGCTCAAATGGGAATGGGGATGTACCGGGTCCGGGTCCCGCAAAAGGGATTTACGGAGCCCTCCAAGGTCGGAATGGCCCGGTAAGTCCCCTTTTGCGGGACCCAGATCCGAGTTTGGAGGCAGCCATGGCTGCCTCCAAACTCGTAATGAGGCCCAATATCGGCTATGATGGAACAAGGTATTTAGTGATGTCAGAATCACCATGTTATACTGCGGTGTATCCGATTAAGAAATCAAAGGGTGGGTCATGGCATTTAATTCAGGGTATGAGACCGATTAACCGGATTGTAGAGGCAAAGTATCCTCTAGTTCCGAATTCTGCAATGATTTTGTACAGCATTCCCCCGGAAGTGCAATATTTTACGGTGATTGACTTGAAAAATGAGTTTTGTCATTCCGGTTGCATAAAGATTCCCAAGATCTTACGTCATTTACATTCCGTCAGACTAAGCTGAAAAGTGCACGTTTGCCCCAGGGGTACTGTGAGTCTCCATCAATTTCAATAGGGTTCTGCAGATGGACATAAGCAATATTGATTTGCCAAGTGTTGTGCTGCAGTATGTAGATGATATTCAATTCAGCTAATGATTATTTTAGCAGACAAAGGATATAAGGTGGATAAAGAGAAATTGCAGTACTGTCAGGAAGAGGTGTTGTACACAGGACAGTAATCTCACAAGAAGGAAAAAAGTTACACCTGAAAGAGCTGAGGCAATGTTGAAAACATCAAAACCACATACGATAAAGCAAATGCACAGTTTTTAGGACTATGTAATTATGTTAGAGCATGGGTATTTGGTTATAGTTCATACACAAGACCCTTGTTGCAGGCCCTGAAAAAGGCACAGGTGAATAAGGAAAAAATGAAATGGACTGAGGAAATGGAGGAAGGGTTTGATGAACTAAAAAAGGCAATTTGCACAGCTCCATTTTTAGAAATTCCCAATTATTTGGAGGAGTTCTTTTTATTCTCGTACACAAATGGGACAGTCATAACAGCAGTAATCACACAGAGAACTACATTGGGGTACAAACCCTTAGCATATTACAGTGGGATTCTGGACCCAGTTATGAGGGGTCACTTCCCTTGCGAACAATCGTTGGCAGCAGCCGCGTTCGCTATCGAGAAATCTGCAAGCATAGTGATGGGGTGTTCCATGACATTATTTGTCGAGCATGCTTTGTTTGCTGTTTTGGAGAAATCTAACAGAACACTAACGTCTCAAAGAACTTCTACTTATGAGGTGGTCATATCGAATCCATCGATCAAAATATTCAGGTGTAAAATGGTGAATCCTGCCACGTTTGTAGCCAAACCATTGGCAGTGGATGAGCAAGTGCATGATTGCTCAAACTATGAGGAGTTCTATAACAAAATCCCGAGAGGGAAGGCAAATGCTCTAGCAGCTGGACAGGTTCTCTTTATTGATGGTTCTTCGAAGATCAATCAAACTGATGGAGAAAGGCATTCAGGCTCAGCTGTGGTAAGACACAGAGCCAATGGGGAATTTGAAGTGGTAGCAAGTGTGAGACTACAGTCTAATTTTTCAGCACAGGCTGCAGAATTGGTGGCACTTATTGTCGCGCTTGAGAATCACACAGGGCACGAAGTGACAGTGTACTGTCATTCCGCCTACGTGATGTCAATCGTGCACGCCAAGTTAGCATGTTGGAAAAGGAGGGGCTACCTCCGAGCCAATGGCACTCCAGTGCAACACGCTGCATTATTGGACAGGCTTATTAACGCACTACAACTCCTGGTAGCCATCGAATAGTTAAGTGCTCAGCACACACTAAGAGAACTGACTTTATTTCACCCAGAAAAAAAGCCATAGACGAAGAGGCCAAAGGAGTTGCTTTTTCTTCTGATGTTTTTAGTTTTGATATTCCTGATGTGAAAGAGAAAATGGTTGTAATAATGGTTGTGAATGAAAGCTTTAATCATTTGTCACAAACCCAATTAATGGAAGTTCAAGGTGGAGCTCCACAGGAAGAGAAAGAACTGTGGACGCGGAGGGGGTGTTTTTTATCCCCTTCCAAAGCACTGTGGTGACAAGACAGCACTGGTAAACCTGTGATGCCTGTAGTCTTATTAAGGGTGGCATTAGAACATCTACACTACCCTGCCAAAGGTTTACTGCTGGGCACAAGCTGCGAACAGTCAGAGGAGTAATTCCTCAACCAACTGGTCCTTTTCAGCATTTACATATCGATTATGTTGATATGCTGCAGATTTGTAGTGGATATAGGTATATGATAGTGGTAGTGTGCCTGTTTTCGTGATGGATTGAAGCTGGTCCTTGCACACATCCTGATGCCACTTGTGCTGCAAAGTTCTTAGTCCAAGAAGTATTTCCTAGATGGGGAGTATGTGAGGTGTTGAGATCAGATAATTGGCCCCATTTTGTGAATGAGGTACTTGAACAGGTTAGCTTATTGCTAAGCATTAAACACCCATTTTCTTCTGCTTATCACCAACAAGTAGGTGGGATATGTGATAGACTGCTCAAGGAGAGAACAGGAAAGTTGAAACTGACCCTGAAGAAGGGGTGGCAGCATTGAGAAATCAGCCCGGCTCTGACCACCACCTAACACCCACGAATTAGTCACAGGGAGGTGAATGAGAATGCCTCTGACTCCTCCTTCGAGGACTATGAGTGATGCCCAGACAATTGCAGAATTGTTAGGAAATGAGGTATGTGAGTACTTAACATGTATGACCGCTAATATCTCTGTTATTTCAAATCAAGTCAAGTGTACGGGGAGTAGGTCTCAGAACACAGATGAAGACCATACAGCAACTGGACCTGAGAGACTATGTGTACCTAAATTATTTGCTGGAGATAAGGTTCTAATAAGGAATTTCACAAGGAAGTGGCATGAGCCCAGATTTAGCGGCCCTTTCATTGTGGAGGACATTACTCCGTCAGCAGTCAAGGTCCTAGGGAGACAAGCTAACATTAACACTTATGTGTTTATTCAAGATCCTATAATCGTCCATCAATCAGCCGATTACTTGTGGAAATCATAGAGCAAATTCAACAACTACTGGAGCATCTAACGAGATTGCCTGAATAAAACGAGTTTTTCCTCCCTTAAAAGTAATTACAGGCAATCATGTGGTCTGTTGAGCATATTGAAGTTCCAGAAAGTGAGCAGAGTCAACAATGTGTGGAGAGACATTGATGGTGGAGCCTAATGTATTGGTGCATAATCTATGCCTGTTCAGCATTCATTATCGTTTTTCTGGTTCTATTGATCCACACTGTTTATTTGAATGGTTCCAGAAGGGAAATAGTTCCGTTAATCCTTCCCTTTCCAGTTACTTTTGCAGAACTACACACTGTAAGAAGGCCAAGGCCTTATGTGATTGTTCCTAATACAGTAGCTCATGTGAAGGTAGCGAATTCTCTGACAAGTGTTCCTATGATTCCCCCTGTAGGAAGGATGGCTACTGATGTGTTTCATGAGTTGCTAGCACGTACACCACTTGCAAGGAAGAGGCCTAAGAGAAGTGCAAGGGAGGATGATTATGAATTAAATGATTACTTAGACAGCACAGCACATTTGGAGAACAACATGTGGTATCAGCACATGAAAGAAGAGGGAAAAAGACCTTCTAGGGAGGATTGCTATATATGTGCACTTCTGCCTTATGCTATGGGAAAATCTAAGATATTCATAGCTATTGAAATAGATGTTCAAACAGCTCATTGCATGACTTACCTTGCAGTCTGTCATACAGGAGTTCAGTTCCAGGGTTGAACGGCATCTTTGGCATGGGTGACAGAATGGTCATCCCCAGATGAAGATGATATGTTAAAGACTTAAAGACAAGAGAAAGAGCACACACCACAAATGATGTGATAAGAAATGAACAACCTGGCATGAAGGGAGCTGGAATCAGATGGGAGATAAACAGAAAGCTCAACTGCCAAGGAAAGACTGATGAGGAAGTTCGAAGCTGCAAGGAAAGAGGCCAGATGCGAATCTGGGGAACAGCACTTTCTCCAGACGGCTGGGAAGAAGGCATAGTCATATGCAGAGCTGTGTCAGTAACTGATCATCACAAGCCAGTTACTGAACAAGTGGAAAATGGATGCAAACCTCTCGGGCCGAGACTTGAAAAGCTTCTGACGTGGGTCAAAGACAAAGGAGGCCCATTGCAGATAGTGCCTTTGGCCAGTGCAGAACTATTGTTTCAGAAATAATGGCACAAGAAAAGTCAGAGAGAATCAACAGTGCGGTCGAATTTTTGATGAAGCAGGAATGGAAGATGGGACAGTAGTGATAATGGATCACTATTGAGCTTGTGGATCCAGAGCATACATGAAGCTACCCAGTGACTGGGGATGACTATGTTCCATCGTGATAATTCATGTTCCAGCATTGGTGATTCCAAAGAGTGATCTGAACATTGGCAAGTTCCCAAAAGAAGATGCTCACCTGAGGAAAAAGAACTCTGGAGTCGAATGATGAGAGAAAATGATTTCTCAGACAAATCGATAGAAGCCTTTGATGTCATTCCATATGAACACAGATTGTTCAGCAATACTTCTTCAGTGTTTACTATTATCTTTATGCCTGCGATCCAGACAATGGTGAATACCAAATGGTTACAGATAACCAGATGGGACCTTCTACACACTATCAACACCACCATAAAGGGATTTGATGCTATCAAGAAGGAGCTAAGAGTCACACGACTGATGACTCTATAGAACAGCTATGTCTTGGATATGATTACAGCTATGGATGGAGGTGTTTGTGCCAATATTGGAGAATCATGTTGCACATTCAGACCTTCTCACAATGACGAGAATGGCACCTTGACAGAGGCCATAATGATGCTGACAAACCTAAACGTCAAGATGGAACATGAAGTGGAAGACATTGCTGATGACAGCTGGTTCGTGTCGATTTTCTCATGGGTTCCACAATGGATGGCAAACATTTTCAAGTTCCTTGGAGCCCTGTTGGTGATGATCATGTTTGGGTTCTGTGTGATCAGGATAATAATCACACAATGCTAGAAGACTGCGCAGAAAGCAGTAGAAATGAAGCTTGTGATTGATGTCGAATAAGGATTCGAACCTAAAGAGCTAACAGATGAAGAAATCAGAGACTAAGTGAAAGCCAGTATTAATGCAACTGAGGGAACAAAGTTCCTGTATCCGAAAGAACCACAAGAAGTATGTGGGAAAATGGATTTCTGCAGTCCCAATGGACAATTCAGTCTTATTACCTGGAGTGTTGATGAGCATGTGAACTCAGCAGGGTGCCTGAAAGGAGTCATAAAGATATGGACTCCAAAGAGGCGTGAAGATTGATGAGAGAGTGGTCGATGAATCGCCCAGAGGTGCAGTGTAAAGGAAGAGTCAAAAGCCCCTACCAGAAGCTCCACCCCCATGTTGCCTATATTTTGGGAACCGGAAATTGCAACACGTGCAGTACCAGTGAGGATGCCTGTACCACAAAGAATTCTGGCAACAAGGTACCCATTGAAAAAACCCTATATGCATTCACGAAGATATGATGGTCTTCTGCACAGAGTCCTGGAACAAATGTGAAAATGAGCAAGAAAGAAGATCTGTGATGTCATGCGAAGCAGAGCTGACACACCCTGAAAAGACCGACAAGACAAAAGAACATTGACATTGTATAAAATTTCAAAGTGTCAAAGATGAGCAACATTTAGAGCTCGAAATAAAGATGCTCATGCAAAAAAACGCTGAAGAAAATGCAAAGCATTTTACACTTGTACAGATGCAGTAACGCAAGTAGAAAAAGTAATCTTGAGGCTGGCTACATAGTGAATAGAGTGTGGCGATGCGCCAATGTATGTACATAGGAATGTATAGAACCTGGATGTTCCATGATGCACTTTAGCAAAGCGTGATCCCCGTGAATGGAAAGGGTTTTAGTGTGGCGCAGTTGGAAAATAGCTAATTGTGAAGGAGAATCCAAGAAAGTCGAGGCCACTGTGAGCCTGGTTGTCTATCAAGTAGCTACATGAACATGAGAAAGAAACAAACTTTTGTTTGAGGTAGAATAAAAAAAAACACTGAAGGTGTCAAGAGTTCATCATTTAATAGTATTATATGCAGCAAAGAGCTCGAAAATGTGGACTCCAGTCACATGGTCAGACTGAAATTGACTTTGGGTCGAGCTACACCAAAACCAGAAGATAAAACCATGCCACACTCCCTTTTATTCTCAGGCACAGAGAGCTTCTGCAAGGCCAAGTTCAAAGCCTTAAATGAATAGCAGACAGAAAAAGTGATGATAGATGTCAGGCTAATTACGTGGGAAGCCATGGTCAAGACCAGCCCACAGGCACCTGGGGTACCAGCCTGCATGCTGCTAGCGTGTGGAATATTACAGAAGGGTGCAAGCGTGCCAACCAATTAAAGAGGGCCATGTAACAGAGAGCCCTATAGTTTGTGTAACCAATGGATCGTCATGTATTTTGTGATGATCAAGATGACTTGCATTAGAAGAGGGCTTAGTTGTCCACCTGATGTTAGAGACCCAATCACAACCCCCATCAGTATGGAACGTATACTTAGATGTTCCCTGTAAGCCTATCACATCCCCAAGTAGGTTTTTGTAGTTTGCCATGTAGTGTGACGTCAATGATGACGTGTTTTGACTATAAAAGTTGTGTTTTTTATTAAATTCATCGAGATCATGCTTTGCGATGTCCGGTGATGACCGTTGTAACTCCCTGTTTTAGATAATTGCAAATAAAACAGTAGTTCCTGAGTCAGTTTGATTATTGATGTATTAGTAAGTTCTGCATCCCCATCCATCTAAAACCCCTTACCCATCCAACCAACATTTCCATGACCCGCTTTCCCCACAGGGGTTGTGATGTCCTGTGTGTCCAACTAACGCAGGCCCCAAAACCCTTGAGGTGACATGTGGTTCATGCTGCCTCACTGCTGGAAACTACGGTGGCGCTCAAGCTTGTGTCACTGGGTTACTTAGGTTTGGAACATGTTATCCTCTTCCCCCTCCTAAGCTATGTGGGTCCCATCGTGCTCTGTTGGACAGACCATGCTGCTATGCCTTTCTTATCATCACACTCTCTGACAACCCACCAGGGTCAGAAAAAAACCTAATGTTAGCATGCTGCTCCTTCAACGTCTTTCCAGTGGAGGCATTGGATAACAGTTCATCCAACTTGCTCACCCATTACACACATCACATCACTTGGAAACCTTTTGCCACATTTCTAAGGAGTTGGATGATAGTTTTTGCTCTTGAAAAATTAGGCTTCACCAGAACCAAACTGCACCGGAATCAGACTATCTGCCTGCTTGTATACTCAAGCGCTCTCTATAAACAAATGGTCCATTAGAGCTTTTGAGAAATTGTTGCAGAAGGTCCACCAACCAGAAGACCCACTATCCCTCAAGTTCTTAAGTTCCAAATGGCAGACCCCAATATTTGAAGTCAAGGCTGCATATTACCCCACCTCCATTGTGGAAGCCTCTAACAAGAGCAAACCTCTTTTTGCAGCTGTCAAACACTGGTTTGAAGCCCACACCAGAGGTAGAGGTATACCAGATCCCAGGAGAAGTGTGAGGCTATCAATAATTTCTTTACAATCAAGACTGATACCATCTGACTCCTAATCAAGGGATCCAAATCCTCTGACCCCCCCTCTCTATAACCTGCCATGGACATTTCAACTCCTCTCTCGCCCGAGGACCACTCTCACATGCTTGCAAACTTAAAGCCACCTCGTATGCCTCACTGCCACCATCCTTACAAAATGCACTGGTCCTGCTCTTGCTGCTCTTCTTAGGATAGTCAAAACCTCCCTCAGAATGTTCGGTACATTTCACGATGCCCTTAAAACAAGGCTTAAATGGCCATTCGTGAAAAAAGCATGCTTGATGTAGAAGACATAGCAACAATTGGTTGATCACACGCCTCCCCTTTATCAACAAGTCATCAAGAAGGTTGTTGCTAATCAAATGCAGCAGTGAAACAACCACCATCCAGTTGATCAATGACAACCTTCAGATTATCGACAAAGGAGACTTTTGCCTGCTAGTCCTCCTGCTCTTTTCAGTTACGTTCAAAACAGTCAACCACCACACATGACTCACCGTCAATGCACACAAAATGGGCTTTTCTGGGATGGTTGTGAAATGGTTAACATCCTACCTATCCGGCAGACACCAGGCTGTCCAGATTGACTCCTTAAGGTCCAAATGCCCTCTCCTACCCCTCACCTGTGGAGTACCTCACATTATCAGTCATTCCCTTGTCAATGTTAACCTCTATCTCGAACCATTGTAGCTAAGTGGAGCTTCTAATGACTGATGTGAGAAACATCTCAGAAAACCCTCATGATCAGAACAAAAAAGCATCCTTGCTCCAGCTCCTTTGTCCCACATCCAGAAAGCACTGCAACCAACATATCATGCCTGATCCTTTAGGCACAGCCCTATCGCTTGAAGAGCCAATCCCTCCTTGCAGTGCCCACAGTAAATGCTAACCCTTATCCTGCCTCTACACAACACCTTTTCAAAGATGTGGCTAACAGTGAAGGGGCAAGATATTGGACTTTACACCACTTCAAAACATTCACCCAATGTCAATCATATGCCTTTAGGCTGTTTGGGCACTTGAAATGGAGAAGTGTCTCTGCCACCCGATCAGACAAACTTCAGGGCAGTTACCTACCCCTCTAAACTTGCAGACTGACCATTGGATTATTTGCACCCCCGAAACAGGACTGGCTTGTAGAGGGTAAAGACATCTCAGTATCACCATACCACCTGATGCTAGAGGTCCCAGAGAGCGGGAAACCATTCCATTTGAGGTCAATATGAAACTACTTAAGAGGCAAACAGATCTACCCTGGGGGTTCCAAACCTTTGGCAGATCTCCAAGAAGATTCTATCTACTGGGACAACTACTGAGATCTCAGGAAGCCTTTGCTGAATCTGTATGCCTCAACGTTCTCCATCCCCAGATGTGAACTGCCTCCAGGAACCTTAGATGTATCTCTGCCCAGGACCCTATCCCTCAGTCCAAGGAGAGCAAGGATCTAGACCCCCTGCCGGTTGATGTATTTATAATGTGCTAAATATGGAAAAGCCCATAGGCATGGTACAACAAAAAAAACTGAAATCATAGCTGAGAAAGGATTGGATTTAGTAACTGAAAGAAAGAGTTTAGCCGAATAAGACTGTTTTCAGAGTCTGCTTGAATCTATCTAGAGAGGAACGTACTCTCAGATCTTGCAGAAGGGCATTCCAGAATCTTGGGGTAGCATATGGAAAGGATACCTTAGTCACAAGTGAGAGTTTCGATTTAGGAACTTGCAGAAGGCTGGAGTTGTTTGATCTGAGAGTTCTCCGATTACAAAGCCATGAGAGACTGCTTGATACGTAACTTGATATATGCAATTACTGTGGAATCGTCCCTTCTGCCCAACACTGCCTGGATCCTTACTATCTAAAAGACCTCCCTTAGAGCTCTGCCAATTTCAGATAATTCCCTACAATTATAGGACCTGTTTTGGTATTCTTGGCTCCATTTCTATTGAACTGATCTGGACCCCAAAGTGGCTCCCCAATACAGACCACTGTGATCTGTAGTAAGAATGTTTTTTTACGGCGATTCTATGCTAATCCCTTTCCTTAGATTCCCTGTGTTTAACCACCATCCCAGCTCTGTTCTATGTTCCTGAGGCACAGGATTCAATTACTTGTAAGCCTGGGAAACAGGGAGCCAGTGATTGTGGAGATGAGAAACCAGAAACCAAAGCTGAAGACATGCCTAGGCAACCAGGAGTGTACAAGAGGCCATGTGAAACTGAATCACTAGGATATCTCATGCCAGAGCCCATTCCTTTCCCAGAATTTTGGACAGTGTCCCCTGTAGCCATATGGCCCTTTCCAGAGGGAGAAAGACATGACCCCGCCTGGTGCAGAACTGTGCCGCTATGACAGCCAAGTTCTGAGAGGGAACTAGTTGAGATGTCTTCCAGTTCAAAAGGTGAGCTTGTGCAGTCTCCCTTTGGGCTGCATTGATCAACTAATCGCCTAGGTAGGAGAGTCTGTGTATCCCTTGCAGATGGAGATGAGCAACCAACAGAGCTAACAGCTTTGTGAAGACACTGGGTGCTGGAAGGGAAGGACCTGGAATTGATAATGTCTCCGTTCTCAACACATCTGAGTAACTTCTGCTCTGATGGTCTGTTATCCACATTATGGTAGGCATCCTGCAGGTCTAGTGACACAAGACAATCCCCTTTCTCAACCATGGAATAATCTCTTGCAAGGTTTCCATTTTGAGTCTTGCCCCTTTCACATTTGCATTCAGGGCTTTCAGATCCAAAATCAACCTGAATGTCCCTGATGGTTTTGGGAAAAAGAAGACTAAAGAGTAGAATCCTCGACCCTGCTGATACCAAGAGAATCTCACAATAACCTTTTTTTTCTAGCAGTTCTAGGATGACTTTGGAAATGGCTTACCCCTTGGTTTTGCTTCTTGCCATCAGAGACATGGTCATGTTCAATTGCACTGGGGGGACAAAAATGTTATCCGATACCCACCAAACTGTCTGAATTGTCTAGGTGTCTGCAAACCACATTTGCCATGTTTTGAAAAGGGCCTTAATCTTCCACCCACTAGCCTTCTGTAGTTGTCAGAACATCTGAATTTGAACAGGTGACTTCAGCATCTGTGCCCTGCGTCAGAACCTCTACAACCTGCGGAAATGCTTTGCCCTCCTACCTGATGCCTGAACCTGACTCCTGGATCCTGATGACCTATGACTTGATGCTGTAGGTACTCTTCCTTATTTTATCCGCATACTTGTCTGCCAAGAGCACTTTATGGGCCTTGTTTTCTAAGGATCCCCAGAATAATGTGTTTCCCTTGTAAGGAAGGCTGTAGCCTTCTGTGATTTTTCCGGTCTCTTGGGTCGATATGTCACCTGGCTGAAATGCCTGCCCCCATTGCCATTGGGAAGCTATGGCAATGGGGGCAGGACCCATAATAAGCTAGGTCAAAAAAAGATTTCTACTTGTTTCTGTATGTCTGCCAGGATTGGAAAGCAGTCTGTGTCATCCTCCATGGCCTTATGGAGCTTCTTGGAACTACACAAGACAGTTTCACCTGTTTAGGATCCATACGTGTTTGCGCTAAGGACCAGATGAGAACCCATATGGACTTTGCTCAGTGCCATATTCGATTTTCTGCACACTGAATCCCTCACTGCTGCCTCCTTTGCCATCATGCCGTCATGGAGGACCTGCAAAGTAAAACAATGGGCAGAATGTCCCCAATTTCTACAGCTTCTGGAAGAAACATTTCTGTGCTCATCAAGTGGCATAGCTTGGCCATGCAACGGGGCAATGAAATGTGCTCAGGATCCTTTGATTCTATAAGGATGTTATCATTAATGTCTGAGATCAAGGGGAGACCCGTCTTGGGAGTATGATTTTAGAGTCTCAAGAACGTCTTTGAATTGTGTTCTCCAAGAACTGATAATGTCTGTAACCTAGGCTAGTATAGCTTCCACCTCTTCCCTATGCAGGTACTTGCCCATGGCCAGTCTAGCCACTTAATAACACTTATTGGGCCTCATTATGACCCTGGCGGAACGGGTTAAACGGCGCCGTAAAAGGCTGCGGCGCCGTTCAACTCGTTCCGCCACATTACGAGGTCCCCTCGCGGGACACGTTAAGCACGCCTGGGAAAACCAGGCCTGCATACCGGGTCCCGCGAGGGGAAGAGGGAGCAAACAACGGGCCATCTCGTAATGGCCCATTGTTTACTCCCTCTCCCATTCCCATTCAGCCCTATGGGGATGAACCGTGTCCGTGTCCTCGAGTGAGGAATTACCGGGCCATCCGAACTCAGAATGGTCCGGTAAGTCCTCATTCCGAGGACACGGACACGGATGCGGTTTTGCAGGCAGCCATGCCGCCAATAGCGGCATGGCTACCGGCATACCTCGTAATGAGGCCCATTGTTTGATTTATCACAGCTTCCTAGTACAAAATGCCAAAATACAGGAAGAAATTATAGCTAGACTAGCTGCACCAAAATATGTCAGTTTAGTCATAGACTATCACTTACCAGGCTAGCTTTATCATAGATGGCCAGTACAGAATGCCATGCCACATCAAGAAATTATAGATAGACTGGCTGCACCAGCATATGCCAGGCAAGCAACTTAAAATTCTGTACTTTGCCTGCTTTACCATGGATTCCCTGTAAAAAATGCCATGCCACAGTATGACATTATCGGAAGATGGGCTGCACAGAGATATGCCAGCCTAGCCACTTAAAAACCCAGATCATGCTTGCTTTATCATAGGTATCCATTAGAAAATGCCATGCTATAGTATTCTGACCCTTTCCATCCCTACCAAACTCCGTGCCCCAGCCCAGCACAAACAAAAGTGCACATTTTCACAAAATTCACTCGCTCATTCACACACATCATTCACTCACTCATTCACTCACTCATTCACTCATTTACTCATGCATCCAAGCACCAGACACTCGCTCATTCGCATGCACATCCCACCATCCATATATCACACACTGACTCCTTTATAAATGCACACATAACATACATTGAAATTCATCTTACCTTCAACCCCAGTTTGGACTCTGCTCCTTGCTGCCGGCACCTCACATGAAAGCCCTCTGACACTCATGCCACACGAACAGAAAGCAGGAAGCAAAGAGCGCATCCTGGTTCCTGTACATATGTGCAGAAGCTGGAGCACTCCAAATTGAGTGCCCAAGGCCATATGAATGTGCGGGGAGGAGCAGGAGCACTCCCTACGCACATTAATAGGTGTGGATCAACACCTCATCACCCATTATTGACGAGCCACCCTGCATGATAACTTTTATTTCCTTCGGAGATCAGGAGAATTTTAATTCCAGCTTCTTTTTTTCAGTCTATCTCTTCCTCTGTCACCTCTTATCTGCACTGGAGGACTCTGAATCTGAGTCCTCCACATGCTCTCTTGTTTCTTTTCCTTTGTCCATCCTTCTGAGATTGTGTGCAAATGAGCAGAAGGGGTTTGTATTTCAGCAGAAAACCCCCAAACTGGCTTTTACTATGTCTGCCAGAATCTGCTATTATCCAGTGCATGCAGATTGCTGTTTGCTGGAGATGTTGCAACCCAGTAACCATAGCAGCCAATTTGCGGCACCATTTCCTCACATCATGGAGGCCATGTGGCGCCAACCAGTGCACCGCACAATGCCAACATGATGGCCCTGCCAGACAACCAGGCCACAGGGTAACATATTCTTCCTTACCATCATCCCCAGGCATGGATTTCAAAACTGTTGCAGGGCTTGCTGAAGAGCATTGCTCCTGTGGCCCGCATCATATGGACCCCTCGCCCGCAGGGGGCCTGAGAGCATAACTGCACAGTCTGCAGATTCGTGCTCAGTTGAGCCCCTTGCCCAATAGGGGGTCCAGGAGCTTGCTCCTTCCTACGCGCTACTCTGCCCTGTTGGAAGAGGGTTCAGTGAGGTCCACTTTGTTTCTCCCTAAAACTCTGTTCCTGAGAGGTGTTCACCATGGTTGCTGTAATAGAGTTGGTTCTCAAAATGGTAAGTACTGGGACGAGAAAGAGGGATGTGGAGGTAATGCACGAGAGTGCAAAACAGTTTCCTTGATAATCATTCCTGTTGCATATAAAAACTGTCCCGTGTCAATAAGAAGAGCTAATCAAAAAGGGAGGAAGGAAAGTAAGGAATACAGGAGAATGGGTAATTAGGGTAAAGCCAGGTTCAAGATGAAGAGAGAAAGAGAGAAAAAAAAAGAAAAACAAAGGTTTCCCCCATTTGGTCCATACAATGTTGCTGGTTCCTTCAAGGTCCATGTTCGGTCAATTTGGTAGAATCTGGAACGAAAAGGAGGACTTTCATTAAGTTTGATATTACGCAGGTTAGTATGAAGTCTTCACCCATACAGATTGTCCTCCACCAGTCCTCCATGAAATAAGACTCTTTTGTCAGTATGATCATGCCCAGATAGTTGCTTCTTTGGGCCGTAAGGCCTGAGCAGTTTGTGACCAAATGTTTCAGAGATTCTTGTTGGTCTTTACCATTGCAGAATCTGCAGGTGATATCCACTTCTGTTGTGGTAAATATTTCCAAAGATTCCCGCATAAGTAGCATGTTCAGATGGAATTTCAAAAAGACATTCCGATGTTGCATGCTCGGAAATTTTGTTGTATACTTTGGAGGATGGTTGAATGGTCTTTGTTCGAAACAGAAGTTATGCTGCAGCTTATGTTTGCGCTTTGCGTGTTCTGTTCCAATCCTCCTGTCACAGCTTAATTATCAAATACAGATCTGGGGTATCAGGCATGATGCATTTTCTATATAAGGCCAGGGTTTTTCATACTACCATTCCATGAATGGAGATCAAGGCCATTTCATGCCTAATAGCTGTTATTGGGGTTCTTCTTGGTAACCCTAGAGCCCGCCAACAGAACAAGCCTTCCAGTATGTTCCACATTTTCCAAGGGAATGATAGCAATGCTTCCGCTCCATATGTAATTATTGGCACAACTTTCGTCTTATAGAAGTCCAGAATCATCCGGAATGTGAACTTGCCATATTTCTTTTGGATTATTGCGGCCTGAGATGCTAATACTTTAACACGTGTCCTCAGTTTCAGCTGCCTGGGCTTGTCCTCGATACTTGAGCTTATGGAGACTCCCAAGTAGACCATTTCCTTTACCAAAGGGAGTTCAACTTAAAGGATAGTTCCGGGACTTTTTTTTTATTGTCCCTACGGTTCGGCCATGTGTTTTTAAGCATAAATCGGTAGATCGTGGAAAACTTTCCTATGGACCATACCCGACTTTTCGTCCATTAACGCACTCGAAATCAGCCGCCATTTTCTGATAATCCTATCACTTGCCGCATCGCCCTGGCTCACCTGCTTTTGCGGCACTAAATCAAATCCCCCGCCCCTGAGCCTGACATCAGCAGACGCGTACCGCCCATTTCCCAACGCCAAAGCACGTTTCGTGTCAACAATCGCTGCGCCTCAGCTAATGAAGTGTCGCCATGGAAATGGCAGGACGCCTCTTTCCTCAATAAGTATAAACACACCGTTTCACAACACACAGCAGCAGATTTTCGATTCCATTACTCTCGCTGTGTTACTTTGAGTATTCTGTGACTCGTTTCTGTGCTCTGGTCAGCTACCTTCGCCGCTTCTAGGCCTTGTGAACACCTGTACCATCTCTGTAAATTATTTTACTTTCTTTACCACACAATGGCTACAATAATGCCGTATATGTACGAGCCCGAGTACACCGAGGAAGAACTACTGGAAAGGCAAGCACGCGAAAACGATGGGGATTCGGACGGCAGTTGGGAGGACCAGTCAACGGATGAAGAGCCTGGACCATGTCGCATGGACGGCGTCTCCAGCTGGTGCACATGCAATCGGTGCGAGCTAATGCCAACTGAGGAGGAGAACTGCTGCTGCCGTGAAAATTCCGGGTGCTTGGCCTACATTTCGGATGGCGAGCCAAGTCCGCAATGCATCACCGAGCTGCCAGAGTTCAGGGAAGCCTGCCTCTCACGGACCGTGTTGAGGATGATGATGGTGCTTATGCACGAACTTCGCGGCACTGTTCGTCCGCGTAATCCGAGTAACGAGTAAGTATACTCTAGTTGTGATGTCAGTGATGCCACTACTATTTCATGGTCGTCTCCCACATATAAAATTACATCTACATATCATTCGAACGCATGTATATTGGTTCCATATTGTGCATTTTCTAGATAGAATTTTTTTCAAAGCAGAATGACATTTTTTACCTGAATCGACAGTGATAAGAAAGTTTTGTCATTTTAATACAGTTTGCATCTTTCATTTTCACAGGTGGTACAGGCTGGTGGCCTATCGTTGCTTCACTTGGTGGCTTCACGGGAGGCTCGGACACCGCGTTCGGAGTGTAATACCTGCCTGTGCGGTACTTGCCATTAGACAACATTTCCCCAGCGACAGTGGACAATACCGCGGATTTTCCCTGGATGTGCTGCAACCGGAACTTTACAATGTGTAATGTTTATTATTTATGTTCTATTGAAATTAAGATCTAAAATAAAACCCAACATATATTTTAACAATGGTTGTTTTGATTTTTTAAATGAATCTAGTGTGTCTCCATTGAATAGTCTTCCTGTGCCTTGTCTTGTCACACCACATGTCTCCGGCCAGCATCCTCCCTCACGCTGGCCGCCCACCTTCAATCCACATAACCGTTGAACCCATATGCAGCAGACATACATATGTTATTTTGCGGGTTGGCATCAAGCCTCCCGGCCTTGCCTCCTCCCCCAAAAATACTTACCACACCACTTTGTTCAAGCGTTGGCAATAAAAGGCCGTTGGATTTTATTGATACAAAACATGGTTATAGGTAAATAATCAATATGGTTGATCATAATAAATCATCCTTTTGGGCACCGGGTACAGAGATGACCCCCTCTGGCCCGTGCTGCCTTGCCACCACAGGCCAGCCTGCTGCTGACTAACTGCCTAGGCATCCAGGGTCTCCAGGGTGAACTGCACCCATATATTCTCCTGGGATGGTGAGGTATTTATAAACTCACCCCCCTGCCTTCCATGTACTAGATCCTGCAGCCTGCCTCTTACATGCAGTTAGATGGCCTCTCCTTGGTGAGGCCCTGCGGCAAACGAGTCTTGTCTGCACGACCACCGCCCCAATCCACCCCCCCGCCCTATCAAAGGCAGTTCGCATCGGGGTACTTGTGCTGGCAAGTGGAGCTGTCAGGGAGCGATAAAGGCCAAGAGGTGCCAAAGACCATGTACACTTCAAAGTGGTCTATAGAGCATGGGTTGTTGTTCCCATGTCTACCTCCAGACCCCGTGTCTCCTGCCAAGCATCCCCCCTCACGCTGGACGCCCCCCTGCAATCCACATAAGTGTGTCTCCATTCACGAGTCTTCCTGTGTCTTGTCTGCACGACCACCGCCCCAATCCACCCCCCCGCCCTATCAAAGGCAGTTCGCACCGGGGTACTTGTGCTGGCAAGTGGAGCTGTCAGGGAGCGATAAAGGCCAAGAGGTGCCAAAGACCATGTACACTTCAAAGTGGTCTATAGAGCATGGGTTGTTGTTCCCATGTCTACCTCCAGACCCCGTGTCTCCTGCCAAGCATCCCCCCTCACGCTGGACGCCCCCCTGCAAACCGCATAATGCCACGACATATACACGTCATTCATTCACAAACACACCCCTGTTTCGAATTCTTTATAACCCACTTCATATTTCTAATGAGAAATTCTTTGCGCTTTGCTAGTCAACCCGTGAAGGTGCTGGTTATCTGCTTTTCGTCTCTGTGAACTTCCGTGACCACTTCGAGGAAACTCGTCAGTTTGCAACCTGTGAACTGCTCCCTGTTCTACGACAAGAAACTACTCTGATCCCTGCATCTAACTGTTTGTTCGTCAAGGTAAGGCCATGTACCATAATCATTTTGCGTCCAATTTCTTTTCGTTCAAGACAGTACATGCAATGAACTAGTCACATGTTCTGAGTTTACATTGGTATTCATAGAGAATTGTTGATCTTTACTTTTCAGAACTTTCCACAATGCCTGCCTGTTCCATTGGCGGTTGCCCTTCGAAGACCCATAATAAATCTGAAGGTACTATAATGCATGTTTTCCCTAAGACAATAGATCAGATAAGAGAATGGGTCCGATATTGCGGATATCCACCGTCTGAGCTTGAAAGTAGAGTCCTAGAAGTCTTTGCGGACAAGAGGGGTGATCGATAACGCATCTGCAGCAGGCACTTTAGCTCAGACATGTACTCCACATCATTGCTAATAAAGAAGAACACACCGCGAGCGAGGCGAAAATTGCTCTCAACCGCTATTCCCACTCTATTCGTCCACATCCCTCCACTGGTGAGTCAAGTTTATGTATTTATCTCTCGGCCTTGCGGTAGTGTGTAGCATTAGCTAACAATAATTTCCCCATTTATGTATCCACTCAATATGAAGGCGGAAGATTCTCCATCCGTGTCGTTATTGCAGTCATCAGCCACTTCAAGCGCCTATCGGGTAATCTTACTTGGCTATTCTGCCACTGACTTGTTTTAGGCATGTAAATCAATAGTTTTAATTTATCGTGTAATTATTTTACCTAATGGTACACCCTTGTACTCGTCCTCTAGTCTTTGTTTTCAGTTATAATTATTGTTATCCAAAATAATGCAAGTACTGTCTTTCAGGGAGATGCTGAGGAGTCCAACGTATTGACGACAACCGTTGATGTCACTCAGATGCTCGAGGTACGTTTCCAGACAGTTCCATCGATGGAGATCATCAGATCTTGCATTCTTGTAGCGTGATTGTTACACACAATGTTTCTTTCGTTTTTAGCCACTGATATGTCCTTCTGTCGTCGCCCTCCTATGTGTCTTCTTTTTTCAATATTGTGTTCATTACTAATGAAAGTCCTATGTTTCAGGGAGTCGATGGAGCATTAGTCCAAGAAGAAGGGGGAGCATGCAGTTACGGGTCGGCGCAACAGCTTGCAGAAGTGTGCACCGCAGTTACATCGTCCCTTGATGTTCTTATGCATTTCGAGGTATGGATACTGACAGTTCGATCAAGCGAAATCATATGACGTGATTACATCCGCTATACTTCCTTCTTTATTAACGCAAGTACTATGTTTCAGGGAGATGACGGAGCTTCTTCTACAAGAACATCACCCCTAGTAGTTGATGCAGATCTCTGGGTGGTGACACTTCCAACGATCGAGCAAATCGAATCATATTTACATATCCATTATTTATTTTAGACAACTGATCATTTGTGCAGGTCTATTTAGATGAGCTGTTGACGCCTGCACAAAGTTTATGTTCTTTTTAACAAAATAGAAAGCCATACTAATGCAATTAATCTGTTTCAGGGAGTTACTGAAGCATCATCTTCAATAATATCATCAATGGAAGTCTATGAGGAGCCCGAGGTATGGATCTTGACAGTTCCATCTAACTAGATCAACTATGCGTGAATAATTGTCATTTGAATGTTCTACACAAAGCGTTCATTTGTGTTTTGCTATTGAGATGTACGTGGGTATTGGTCCCCAAGTACATTTTGTGTTTTCAATATTATTATACATACTAATGAAAGTTCTATGTTTCAGGGAGTCGATGGAGCGTCAGTGCGTGATGGATGTGCTTATCATGAAAATATAGTCGTTGCAGCGCAAGAGGAAGTGGAGACATGCACACACGAGTCGGAGAAACAGCGTCCGGATGTTGAAGTTCGAGGCAAGAAAGTTTCAAAGAAAAGAAAGCAAAAGAAGGTTAGTGTCCTGGTCACTATAATATGTTGTTTTTCACTGTTATTAGTTCAATACTGTAAGTTGTGTTTAAACTGAACATCCCTTTTCCAATCTGTCCTCTAGTTGCGAGTGGGTGTACGAACTAGATCTACACAGACAGTGAAGCGAACGAGAGATGTTGCTTGTCAAACCTTTTGGCAGGGACTTGAGACTGGAGATGCATCGTGCCAATGGGAAGAATATGAAGTGATTGACAACGGAGCTATACCACCACCAGCCATTGATAGTGAATGTCCTCCTGGTAGTTCGGATGCAGTCGGAGATCAATTCACAGAATCCACACCCGCAAAAACTAAGACCGCGAGAAAGTTGAAGAAATTGTTTTATTCACCCATCGCCGGAGAAGGAACAGATGTTGCAATGGAAGAGAATGAAGTGGACGACAATGAAACACCATCAATATCACTGAACATAGCGGAAGACGATATCAGAGATTCTACCTTTCATGTGAGTGACATGTCCTCAACGTTACAGGCCGAACCAGCTGGGATGCAGAGTGACAGTATAAGGAAAGAGGCCAAATTCATTGTATTCGATAGTTGTTTGATTGATATTATTATTCGGATGAAATGTGGGCATTCGGTTGGTGGGGAAGTATGTGGGGAGCCATTGATTAATGTGACTCGTGCAATTCGAGGCACTAACCTTAAAATACATGCCACCTGTACAAAATATCATCCTTTATCATGGTCTGCACAACCCATGCTGGGGCAACTGCCAGCAGGCAATCTACTTTGTGCAGCGGCTGCACTTTTTAGTGGTTCAAGTTTTAAAAAGTTAGAGTCTTTCTTTCAGTTTGTGGGAATCCATTTCATTGCGAAAACTCAGTTCTACAAATACCAAACCGATTATCTATTTCCAGCCATTAGCGAAGCTTGGAGAATGGAAAAAATGTCTATTGATAGTACATTCGCGGGCAAACGGTTCAGGCTAGCCGGTGATGGACAGTGCGACAGCCCAGGATTTTCAGCCAAGTACTGCACCTACCACTTTCAGGACATGGAAAGTAAGAAAATTGTGAGTTCGGTGGTCGTGCAGGTGTCACAAAGTACATCCTCAGTGGCCATGGAGAAAGTTGGCTTTGTAGCATCATTGCAAGAACTACAATCGCGGGGAATGGTGATCGACCTGATAGCCACGGACAGACACGTTTCAATTGGCAAGACAATGAGAGAAGAGTACAAAAATATAAATCACCAATTTGACGTTTGGCACCTTGCAAAAACAATCGATAAAAAAATGTCTGCTGCAGGTAAAAAAAAAGAAACGCAAGGTATTTCACAGTGGTCCAAGTCAATCAGCAACCATCTTTGGTGGAGCTCAAAAACATGTGGAGGGTCGTTGGAAATTCTACTGGAAAAATGGCGGTCAGTAATGCTACACTGCACAAACGTTCACCGTTGGAACACAAACCAACATTTCCACAATTGTGAACATGGCCATTTGTCCACAGAGGAGGCACGGAAGAAGAAGTGGTTGATTCCTTCATCACCCACTCACAAAGCCATTGAAAAGATTGTATTTGATAAAACTATAACAAGAGATTGGAGGGGACTCACGGAATTCTGCCACACAGGAGATTTGGAGGTGTTCCACAATATGTGCCTAATGTACAGGCCAAAACGATTGCATTTTGGCATGGAGGGCATGATAAATCGGACTCTTCTAGCGGTCTTGGCACATAACCATAATGTTGGACGTCAACAAAGTAGGACGACCGGAACTTTAGGGACGCTTCGCTACAATAAGGCCTTCACTAAAAGAAGTAAACAATGGGTGATCAAACCAGTGTTTGAGGATATGCAATATGAGTTTATTGAGAGACTTATTGTTGACGTCCTAGATAGGCACATAAATGGAGTTGTGAACGAACCTGTGCAGGGGACAACTGCATTGCCACCCAACATTGCCTCTGTTCCATGTCCACCTAAAGAAGAGCTCATTGAGAAATACACATCACGGTTTAAATGATTGTAATTTGATTGTCTGTTCTCTCGAGTCTCCTCATGTCGCAGGCCCATTGAATATGTGTATCTATGTAATGTGTAAATTAAAGTGATTGCTCAGTGTACATGCAATGTGTCCATCCAACCTTGTTCATCTGCGCATAAAATTAAACCAAACAGTATTATAAATCATTTTTCAAAAAATATAGAATGTCTCCATATTTATGGTTCTCTGGGGCTGCAAAGCACGCAGACAAAATGCAAAAATGGAGTGTAAATTTCAAGTCCTGTGAGATGGCCTTACACTGAATGTTGCTAAATAGGAATGTGCGCTCGTTCAAAGTGAAGGTCAGCTGCTTTGATTTTTTGCTCGGGTGCCGGAATGGCCCACGACTCAGTATAAGGTTGTATTGTTATTTGACCTTGACAGGCCGGGACCATCCCGAAAGACTTCTTTTTGGGGGTGTGGGGCAATAACGTAAGAAACGATAATGAAGCCATTTCATGTTCGTTCATTAGAAGAAATAACATCGGCATAGAAGGAGTGGTATTTCGGGGCTGCCCTACGCACAGACACAATGGAACATGCAAATATAATGTAAGTAACTCTTTAGATGAGTTTATACCGCAATTTAATTACTATACAGTAGCTTTAAAGACGGGTTAAGTTGTACTTGTTCGTTCTATGTGGCATATTGTTTTGTACCGCCACTATCTTGAGGAGAACCATCTCCTTTTACGGAAGCACCTCAAAACCTTCCTCTTTGCTTCTGCTTTCTCTCTCCCTCTCCCCTGCTACAACTGGTCCACTGTCTGCAACCTCAGTCCTGGGCCCTTCCACTCTCCACCTGCACTGCCTCCCTGTCAACCCCTGCACTGGGGGACTGTCTCAGTATCCTACAGCCACCCCTTGATGTATAATACCCAGTTGCACTGTCCTAGCTATGAAATAATTTCCCGACCTAATAAATAAAATGAATAATTTTAATAAAGATCTGATGGTGAGACTAATTTCATTTTTTATGTTTTTCAAACAGGTACATCATGCATTACTGCATGTGTCACGAGTACCAGACACCGGCGGATGGCTTTTTCAACCGCCAGTTGCTTCTCCGCGTGAACAACGTTAGCACCCTGACCATTTTATGGGACGATCGCCAAGTACAAGTATGCCCTTACGCGGTACTAACGGCTAGATGCAACATACAGACCGTTGTGGTGGCCTAGTGCCTCGTTGTTGGAACAGCCATGCGATTATCAGTGCGACCGAAGAGCTTATTTTATCGTAAACCAACACCCTGTGTACTGCACATGAACATCGCTTGCCTCAAGACGAACTATTTTGGATCGAGAGCAAAGAAAAATGCAAATCGCAGAATATTCTCTAAACATTTGATGTCGAATAAATGTACTTTGCCAAATGTACAATCTTGCCGTTTGCTTTTAAACCACAGTTTCATATTCCGAATTGTGGCGCTTGTATTGTGAGATGATCTAAGACCCTGTGTACAGCAAAGGAACATCGCGTGCCTCAAAACGAACTTTTTGGAACGTGAGCAAATAAAAATGAAAATCGCTGAATATTCTCAAAACATTTGATGTCAAATAAATGTACTTTACCAAATTTACAATCTTGAAGTTTAATTTAAAAGTACAGTTTCATATTCCCGATTGTGGCGCGCTGTGTTGTGTGAGCTCATCTGTGTTAATTTCCGGGTTCTGTGTGGAGTCGCGTAGAAGACGCCTGGGCGCGTTTGCCTACGCAGCTCAGTCACGTCACGGATAGAGGCGGGGAATATGAATGTTTTGATAAAGTCTGTTTCAGGGGCGGGGGATTTGATTTAGTGCCGCAAAAGCAGGTGAGCCAGGGCAATGCGGCAAGTGATAGGATTATCAGAAAATGGCGGCTGATTTCGAGTGCGTTAATGGACGAAAAGTCGGGTATGGTCCATAGGAAAGTTTTCTACGATCTACCGATTTATGCTTAAAAACACATGGCCGAACCGTAGGGACAATAAAAAAAAAGTCCCGGAACTATCCTTTAATTCAAGGACCATCTAAAAGGCTTCTTAGATATGCCCCTCATTTTTCTCAGAACCATGATTTTTGTTTTCCACTCAGGTAATTTTTGATGTAAGCCAATCAATGTCATGTCCAAATCATCGGCATAGAGGGACCATGCTAAGGAAAGCCCATTGATTTGAGGTGGAAATGCCAAGGCTTCATTTAGATCTTCATATAAGTCAGAGAGAAAAAGGTTAAACAACATTGGAGCTAAGGGGCTGCCTTGTTTTACCCCTCTCTGAGTAGGAATTTCTCTTGATAGCATTCTATCAGCATTCAATCTTACCTGGACTTTGGTGTTTGTGTAAAGAACCTTGATTGCTCCCAATAAGTGTTTAGGGCAGTTCCAATTTGCCATCTTTTCCCATAAAAGTTGCCTCTCAACACTGTTGAATGCCTTTTTAAGGTCTATGAAGGCCACATATATTTCAGTATCATTTCTGATTGCCTTCCTTTTTAGGAGGTTGATCAAGAACAGATTAAGATCTGTTCCTACTCCCTTGGTGAAGCCTGGTTGTCGAGGATTTCTATTTCCCCTCTTGGTGATCCATACCTGCAGGTGTTTCAATAATATGGCTACAAAAGATTTCCCAACACGTGCAGCAGAGCGATCGGTCGATAGTTGTTTGGGTCTGTTCTGTTTCCTTTGCTGTAGATCAGTACTATGATTGCTTTTTTCCAAGTTTCTGCTATCTCTCCCCTCTTTAGAACATCCTCAAAGAGTTGCGAGATGAACAGTGTCCATGCTGCAGGGTGATTTGATAGTTCTGTATGTCACGCCGTCTGGGCCTGGAGCAGTTTCTCAGTTTGCTTGTTATTTTGGATCATCCAAATTGGCCTCGTCAAAGGGGATAATCCAGTTTCTGCCTTCCGGGCAGATGCAGTCTTGTTCCATTGGCTTCCTGGATCCCAATAAGTACTGATAGAAAAGTTCTCAGTTCTCTTCCATCACTGCATTTGTCAAGATTGCATCCTGGGGTGTCGATGTTTTGTTGATTAGTTGCTGCATGACCCTGAGGTTTCTTGATGTCATTTCTTTTAACACTGTCTCTGCTTCTGCCTGGTTTTGTTCTGCTTTGTGGGCAATTAACCCATTTTAGTACGTTTGTTTTCTTTTTTCAGTGCTTTCATATTTTGATCTGTGTTTGAGGATCTGATTTTCCGCAGGTCCGATCTTAGAGCGGCTTCATATTCTGCTATGGCATCATCCTGTATATATTTGTGGATGATTCGTATTTTGCCTGGGGCGTTGGATAGAACCTTAAAGTCAAGCAGAACTGGGAGGTAATTGACTCCAGCTCCTTGCTCACTCTGTAGGATTTAACCAGAACTAATTTTGTCAACATCCTTGGGTCTGATTAGGATCTGGTTTCTGCCTTCCGATATCATTATGTCCCTATGATCGAATTTATTTGAGCTCTGGATCAAGTATGTGTGCATTGTTAATCTCAAAGGGAAATTATCGCTGTTTGTTGTTTTTGTCCCTTCCAGCTGTTTTACCTGATTTCTAGTGTCCTGACAGGCAAAGAAGTAGTTGAAGGTCTTAAAATGTGTCCAATTTGACCAGGTAGTTCTCTATGGGATATCCCGTTTTGTTTGGCCGTTCAGCATTTAGAGGTTCCTGGGTTCCATGGCCATTGTCCATGCAGCGGCTCTAGCCTCAGCTTTGGCAGGGTAATGTACTCGTCCAGACTGTCAGTATTTGTTTCGGTGAAACTCGTAAGTTGCATGGCATCCAGGTTCCAGTACAAATTGAGTATAAGGATGCGTTGCCGTGATGTTTTAGAATTTTTCAGAATTGATAACAGGTACCCTTGTATGAAGCGATTTGGATTCCAGGATGAAATAATCCCTATTCCAATTCCTGATTTAATGAGGGTGAGGAGGCCTGATGAAGGTTGCTCTTTTTCTCCTTTACATGCAGGATTTAGATGGGCACTATAACCATGCACAATTACGGGGATGGTTAACCAGGTCGCCTGAAAACAGAGAATTTGATACGTTTTTAGATTCATATTGATGGTGTTGAATAAGTGTCTGAATCCTCTTGTGTTCTACGAGATCAGTGTTAGTTGATTTATCTTATTTGGGCTGGTAATCTATTTGTCATTTCCTTCAAGTTGTTTCTCTCAGCGCAACATATTTTTAAAAGTCACAAATGTGTAAAACTCCTGTCTGTTTACATTAAAGGTGCAGCAGTTACGGCATCTTTAGAAAATACAATGTAAAAAATAATTAAGGATTTTAGAAATGCACCAACCTAATTCACACATTTTATAATCATCGAGAAAAAATATCCACAGAAACAATAGAACTAAATGCACAGCAACTCGAGTATTTCAGAGCCGGAAAAAAAGCAAAGCCTTATGAAAGCATAAGCTATCCTCACAAAAGACAAAGTGCCTCATTACGACCCTGGCGGAATGGGTTTAAAGGCGCCACTAAAGATCCCGGCGCCGTTAAACGCATTCCACCCTATTATGAGGTCCCCTTGCGGGACACGCTCAGGACGTCTGCTCAGACCAGACGTCCTTTGCGTGTCCTGGGAGGGGACCAGCATGTTAACAACGGGCCCGTCATTAACAGGCCTGTTGTTAACATGCTCCGCATTCCCATTGAGCCCTATGTGGGCTCAAATGGGAAGTGGGATAGTCCGGGTCCGGGTTCCCTGAATGGGGAAATACCGGGCCCGGACCCGAGTTTGGAGGCAGCCAGGTGAGGCCCAAAGAATCAGAGAAAATGCATTCAGAACACTTTACAAACAGACGGCTAAATAAACAGACATCAGAAAGCATACACCTCAGCAGGCCAAGAAGTAGATGAAGAAACAGGAAGAATAGGAATGGACAGCTCAACAACCCTACTATACATGATGCTGTGTTGCACACCAGCACACTTCGCTGCAAGGTCAAAGGGACATTCCTGACTAAAATTGGGAAACATACACACGACTACAGAGCAGGGGGGATACAAATATACACAGAATACGGCACGCTGTGTCAGTACAAACATGAGTGACGGAAGACTGAGTCAGTCTAGAAAGTACTGAAAGAAAATACCTGAGCTGCCAAATGCTCCATTTCAAAAATAATATTCAGCAAACACACCCATACATAGACAACATAGATGCACTAGAGGTAAACACTATGCAGACATCATGGCAAGCATCTCACCAAATTACAGGGGAGTGTGGGAGCCCCTCTACTGAGAACAAACATTGGTCAAATACCCTGTTCTATGGAATTTCTTCCAGTCAGGAGGGTCTACAACCACGTTTTAGCACAAAACACCTTTCACAGAGGAGAATTATCCATTTGAATATCTGTCTTTGTCCCACCCACAAGGGCAGTGCAGCACCGAAATGCTAGGCAATTATCCTCTGAACAAAAGGATACCTCACAAATATCAGGCTCAAAAACTTACAACTGATAATTAGCTTCTCTGTACTATCAGAAGCAACGGCCACACCAATCCCAGAAACAACTGAGCATGAAACAACTATAACAACCCCCAGAGCAACATCCAGTCCACACCAAGCACCATCCCATCGCCTGCAGATCGAAATCCGTTCCTGATGTATATGTCTTCAACAAGCAACAACTTCGCCGCACCAGCAACTGCACAAATGTTTTCATAGTCACATTCTCCACAACCATCCCAAAAAAAGATGCCACGTAGGTAGTGAGACTGACAGGTAACGTTTAGCATTACAAATAAAAAAAAGCATTCCTGAAATGTTTCTCATTGTTCAACCTTAAAAAATATGCAGCACTTATTTCAATCGCAAATATTATAGTATCGAATCTGTACCACAACCAGCAGAAACGCGGCATATAAACGCAGGGGATTCCATCACGGGGATTTCGGAGACAGCACGAGCAACTCGCTCTTGTATCTCGTTGTCCAGTTTGTCACTCATCAAAACACGTTCAACGCTCCCAGTAAGTGCTTCAGTACTTTAGTTTGCAGGCACAAAAAAGAGTCAGTAGGGGGCCTCAGTGTCACACTCATTCATTTAAATTATGTACAGCAAACGCGCCAATTACGTGGGTTCATGTGTTACACAGATGTGGGCTGTGAAAATAACATGAAAAACATTGTTTAACAATAAAAGCATCACAAACAAGAAGCATGTTCTTTTTAATGCAGCCGTTCCCCTATTGTTTAAATGTCTGATGTCGAGTACGTGCATTGCACTGTCCCCCTGAACCCGTCAGTACGGAAGCCATAACGCATTGAAATATATGTGGACAAATATCTATGATGCACTTTGGGGCCCTACTAAGCAAGCTCCAGCTCATGAAATGGGTGGGCCAAAAGCTTAGGGTGACACATCGTGAGTAAATAAAGAGCAACATATGATTTAGTCATGAAATCCACCTTGAGCCAAAGGAGCTATGACCGCGATAGCTGACCTCTAGAGAACCCAGAACATGACACCCTGACATAAAACGGCACAGCAAGTACTGGTTCTGGATGGAGCCGGAAAAAGCCAGCCTTTCGCAGAGGAAGGTACTCTAGACAGTTCATAAGCGAACAACCTTTATCCACAACTATTTTATTTATTTATTGAATTTTATATATTTTTATCGCGCCAAAGCCCGCAGGCATTTAGGCGCAAATTAACACACAAATACAGACAAATGAACACAGGACATAAACATACGCATAAAATGCCACTTTAAACTAAAGCAGTATAAAGGGCAGAAACAGAATCATTTACTTTCTACAGTCCTTACATTTCATCCAACACAATCCTAATCTTAGGATGCGGAAGACGGTTCCGTAGGGACTTCCAGTGACTCAGGGAAGCAGGAAGGTTACTAAGACCACTACCCACAATGTCACAATCAACCATGTCTTCAGAAGTCCAGCCTTTAACTTGGACCCTGTGTAAGAATCTCAAGTCCTGCATCATGATACAACCAGACCCCATTCTTGCATGTAACCAGTGGAAGAACTTATTCTTTAAGGATTGCATTGGTCAGTCTTATTGACATTGGTTAAAACAAAATTCCTTGGGTCCATGGCACCACTTCTTAGTTTGGGATCCGATATCTAAGGCATAGTCTGCTTCTTAGAATGTAGGTTCTTCTTTATTGGGAGCCCATATCACCAAAGTTCTCCACGCTCCTGTTTCTTATAGATAACGGTTTCCGGGCACTCAAGGAATTTGATAAAACTGTAGTGGCAGCATCCTTTAAGACAACCAACTGTGTAGAAACTTCATTACTTACCCCAACTGGGGGACCTACAGCAGCCCCATAAGTTTGACATGCCATATTTGTCGTGGAAAGGCAAATCTGACTAGCATCAGTTTGACACTGGCCATCCAGTCTAACCAAT
Source organism: Ambystoma mexicanum (assembly GCF_040938575.1). Classification (NCBI taxonomy): domain Eukaryota; kingdom Metazoa; phylum Chordata; class Amphibia; order Caudata; family Ambystomatidae; genus Ambystoma; species Ambystoma mexicanum. The sequence goes on along the minus strand of NC_090941.1, from coordinate 598,664,241 downwards.
AATGATTGTGAATAGTTATCTCAAGAGTTTTAAACCAACAACCAAAATGATTACTGTTTTGGTATCAGTTGAGATCAGAAATAATGTTCTCCTTGATACGTTGCCAGTTTTCTTTGTGACTACCAGCACTGATCAACTTGTTATCTGTCTGAGGAGCCTGTAAACCAACCTATAAACTTAAAATGTCCAAAGATTTCCTGAAGATTCTTTCAATGAAGTCGCATCATCTTTATAATAAGGAACAGTTTCCGATTCACAGTTGGTCTTAGACATGACCGGAGATGACCCCATGTCCATATCTGAAACAGTAGATTTAGTTTTATCTTTCTCTAGGCGGTGCCTACTCATTGCACTTTTTGTGAGAACTAAGGACAACTAACTTGGGATCCCATTTGGGATCACAATCCCACTTCCACTTATAGTGATAATATCTGGAGGAACCAGACCCCCAGATCCTGCATTAACAGTGGTTTTGTAGGGGCTGTGTGGGTGTCTTTATCTCAATAGTCTTCCCTTGAGATGGACTAGTATGCAAGTCAGACTTTGTTAGATATTCAGATATCCCCGTAGTAGTATGCCCTCTAGTGCCGGATATAGTGAATCAGAAAAGAAGGAGGAAAAAAGAAAAACACACTCCACCTGCAGTGCTACGACTCTGCTGGTTCGGTAAATCTCACCAAGTGCAGGGCGAGGTGAGCCGGAAAGCGGTGCAACTCGAAAGGCAGGTACAGGCCCCGAAAACAAAATCTAAGCATGCGCTGCAGCCCGCATCCGACTCCAAAAAAAGGCTAATAGCCCAACAGCCTCAAAGAACAGCGCCCCCACACCGACGACACACCAGTTAAGAACACCACCGGTTAAGAACACCACAACTTCGGAGGCAGTGCTAGACGAAAAGACCCTACAACGAGTCCCTCAGCAGGTCAAGCCAGACCAGTGTCCCGGCTGCCTCCGACATGGGTTGACACTGGATGGCAAATGCAGAACGGCACCAAAGTTAGACAAAATTACAGAACTGCGAATGGTAAACGTACCAAACGTCTTTCTATAATGCATACAGCATATCCCAATACAAAGGGCATTGCAGGGCAGTTTGGCCACCCACAAGAAAAAAAGAAAATGATGGACACTAAATAATGAAAATGCTACTTAAGAACACATATTATTTAACACATTCTTCATAGGGACAGCAGTGCACCCAAGGCAACTACAGAAAACATATGACTGGAGCGATTTCAAATCACATAGCTGGCAGTGCGTTTTGGAATCTTAATATTCCAAACAAGGCAAGCATTATTAACGTAATGCAAAGCAATGAGAATGTGGGCATATTGAGGAAGACTAGGACCGACCACCCTGCACAGAGAAAACACAAACGTCATAAGCCTCATTACAACCCATTTGCAGTATGTTATGATACATGTACCGTGCACCACTACCATTTGCATGGTCTCCAGGCACTCATGTGGCTCTGTAAGAAAGTGGGTGGGTGGCGTCTGTGTGTGTTGGCTTTCTGAGTGTGCTTTGATTGTGTGCTCTGGGGTTATTGTGTCTGGAGGGGAAACACCCAGGATTTGGATGGTTTGTTTTTTGCAGCAGTTTGTTCTTGTGGCGGATGTCTGGCTTGTCTGTTTGTGTGTAGCAAGGCTGGCCCATATAGCCGTGTGTGGTATATGGGAGGTATGAGGGGGAGGAGCAAAGAGCAGGTATGGTTAGCAGTTTGTAGTGTGTGGTTGTTTTGTTGTTGGTTCCAGGATCTGTACTCTCCCATAATTGCCCTGGGTTTGGATATGAGTTGTGGGAGGTGCACGTTTTTACCCTTGTCTCTGTGAATTAAATAGTCATGTTTTCAGTCATTTTCTGAAGGTTCTGTGATCTTCGGTCATTATAACTTCCTTCGGTATTGAGTTCCATAGATTAGATGAAAGCAAAACAGATACCACACCCAACGGCAACAAACACCATGAGTAAACAGTACAGTATGCTGAGTGATTTTGAATGCATTGCATTTGCAATAAAGATAACAAAAGCCTAGCAAACAACATGATATTAAATCACATACTGTAAACATACTCCAGGTGCCCATAGCGTCTGCAGTCAGTACACTGCTTCTCTGGACCAAATTCTCTCCTCTCTCACCCCTGGACCTCCTAGACTCACCTCCCTCAAACCTACCTCCTACTCTGAAGTTATCATCCCAGCCTCCATCATTAAATAATTGAAAGGACCAAAACTCAACACACTAGTCAGCATCATGAGTCGGGGTCCCAAGTGTAGCATCGAATCAGCCACCATCCACGTGGTGGACAATGCCCTCCAAATCATGGATAAGGCTGACTCATTCGTCCTTGTTCTCCTTGATCTCTCTGGTGCATTGGACGCTGTCGATTACTGCATCCTCCTTACCTTCTTTGCTGACAGGATGTGATTCACTGGAACTATCTTAAATTGGTGTATCTCCTAGCTCTTGGGTAGACACTCGACAATCCAGATAAACATGTTGCACTCTTACCAAATCCCAGTCTCCTGGTGAGTCGCTGAAGGCTTCACTGATCCTATTTAACCTTTACATGGAGCCTCTTGGCACCCTTCTCAAACATTCTGATATAGCCATTCACCAACACATGGACTATACTCAGTTATACATGGCAGTAAAAAGCCCACAGGACATCAGTCATCTACGCAATTACCTTGCCATCCTCCAGTCCTGGATGTCTACTGCTTAACTCAAACACTTTAACGCTCCACGGCCAAATTCGTTCTCATTGGTCCTCACATCAAACAACAACTAGTCCAACAATGGCTCAATGATATGCGCCTAAAAGGATTTGATCCGCAACTCTTGAATTCAGCAGAACCCTAAGGCTTCACCATCGAAAACAGCCTGTCCTTCCAGAAAGACAAAGCTAAAAAAGCCCAAACTGCCTAGCCCCAAATCCCACCCTTGAAAAAATCAATCCCTTCATCCTGTTGCCAGATCATAGTGCAGGGTGTTGTGGTCTGGCACTTTGATGGGGGAGCTATAAGTGATTTCAATCCGGCACACACCCAAGTCATGCCCAGCATGCAGTGTTGAAACCGTTATTTATTTTTACCTATAAATTCAATATTCTGAACGATATACCACTCGTATCACACCCTTCTCCTGGAACCCCCCCCTCGGTCACACTGAACCCGGAAAGGCCTTCTCGCACCACAGCGCTTCACTGGGTTGCAAGAATAAGTTTGAAGATTTAGGCCTTACAGAAAGTCAATAGTTCTCTACTGCTTGCAAGAGTCTTGGAATCTGGATCTGGTAGGATGTCAAAGCTGGATGTAGGATGCTGGATTAGAGTGCTTCGCCGGAATGAGGAAAGTGAGTGGATCTGTGAGTCCCTATATGTTGTCAGCTGTCTCTATTTATCCTTTCAAATGACATCACAAAATGGGTGTATGGGCCGGCTTAGCTAAGCATGCCCCTGTGAGCTGGGATTTGATCAAAAATTCATCTCCGCCTTGCATTTGAGTGATTGGATCAAGGCCGGATGATGTCACATTTTATGGTTTGCTTTGCAGTTCTCAGAGACCTCCCTTTAGGTACTGGTCTCAAAATCGGATTTTATACTAAATACACATTTCTACATTGGTCACATTTACACAATCACACACAAAGATGCAATATTTTATGTAGTAGCTGTTCATCAAAATCTCACAGCTGTAGGATCTTGTTTAAACTTTCTACAGAATTTTGTCCTTTTTGCTATGAACACAATTTCCAAATTTTATGCAAATTTCCAGAAATGTGTGTGTTTAACATAGGGGTGTTTGTGTATATTTTCACAATTATAGTATTCATACATTTCACATAAAACCACATATATTGCCATCCCTGTCCAGAACATGCTGCGCGGTTATGCCGCCTCTTAAAACGTGCAGTCAAAAATTAGACTAACAGATATGTATATGTCTTGGTATATATTTCACCATTTTGAATCACAAGTTATGAGTCTTTAAAACTTGCTCTTTGTTCATGCTATACAGCAAATGGTACGCCCCTTTTTCTCTCCCTTTAGTCCAGGAGCATCCCCCTCCTGGTTTGTTCCTTCCAGGAGCCATTTACGACCCTCTCACACCTCCGTTTCCTGGGCTGAAGGGCCTGCTATTGTTCATCCTCTTTCTGTAGACAAGAGTCTGGGCTAACCCACGATTAGCATCTCCCCGCGAGTTTCAGCTGAGAGGATATCGCTCCCCCTGGGAGAAACCTGTTTGTCTACTTCCAAAGGGTTGCAGCTCAGCCAAGCTAATTTATTCTTTATTAAAAATCCAGGAAAACCAAACTTGTTGCATCAAACATAAATACATTACTTTCTTAGCTTTAACTCTGTGGGATAAAAAGCAACTGAGATCTGTATTGTTTTTAGCCACAATCCTTTTTATGTTTGCTGATCCGGCAGACTTTTTAGTTTAGATCACTTCAAAGTTTCATCAGTAACTCATCTGACAGCTGTCATTCAGGTAGCCCAGGGTACAGCACCCAGATTCTGACAGGGGCTGTCAGTTTACAGACAATCCAATTTTTCTGAAGAAATGTTTAGCTTTTCACATTAGGACTTTGTATGTTCGCAATGCTTCATAACATTACATGCATTTTAGCGCCAAGCAAGATTTTGAATGTTGAGAAGTGTTGTGTTATAGGCATTTTGGAATTTTTAGCACCAAAGCAAATGTCATTTGTAGGTACATGTTGGAGTTGTATTTACAAAGCGCTGCTTCTCTCTCTGCACTCTGTTTGCTTGTCATGGAGCCGACTGGCACATTTTCTGCAGTGTGTGCTCTATTCTACCACACATGCACCATGGTGGACAGGTTGTGCATCCATCTTTTTGTGTGCTTGAGAACGTGGTTTTTGTAGATTTTTGGCATGAACAAGAGTTTTGCCACCATTGTTGCCGTTCCTTGCACCATACTATCAGGGTGATGCCGCATAGCATAGTGGAGTGGGTCAATACATCCCACAGAGCCCCCCCTCCTGACTTAGTTTTGACCTCCCGTCAAGAGGAAGTTGGGAGATTGGGATGTTCTTTTTTTGTCCGTGTGGAGAATTTCAGTTGCTTCTCCCCTCAGTGCTGGAGCGACACGCTCTCCTCGACATGTCTGGTCGGGAGTATTGCTGGTTCTGGTTGGGAGTATGGCACGACACTCCGGGCTCCTTGGGTCTTTCCTTCCGGTCCCCGAGTGGTCCTCCTTGGTAATTCTTGGGATGATTCTTACTCCAATTCTAGAAAATAGAACATAGCATGGTTATGGGAATTTTCCCACTACTGTGTCCACACGTCATCTGGGGATGTCAGCAGCGGGAAAGACACTTACATTGGTTACACTTGGCAATATTCGCCATCTATGTTTACTAATGGTCTTAACACTCTTCTCGCACATAAACGGTGAACATTTAATAATACTTTTATGTCTCCAGATTTTCCCCCTCTTGGTTTCCGTTTGGCACCTCTATTTGCCGCAAAGTATGCCTGGGATGGCAACTCTTCAGCTGGTTTATGTGGACCCACTTGTCTTCCCCTTCTGCCAAACTGCCCTTGGGGATGCGGATTCAGTAGGTGACTGGTGAAATTCTGTCCACAATTTCAAAAGGACCCCGCCAAGTTGGGAGGAATTTGCACTCCTTGGCTTGGTTCCTTTGGAAATTGTACAAGTAGGCCAGGTCTCCTACTTGATATTCTTTCTTAGTTGTCTTAAGATCATAGTGGGTCTTCATACTGTCTGCAGATCTTTCTAGATTCCGCTGAGCATTGGCAAATGCATGTTGAAGGTGTTTTCTCAGATTCTCAACATACTCATGAGTTTATCAAGGTCTGCTCTTGGGCTCTGTAGAGCAGATGCTGGGGTAACACCCTCATTCGTCCAGTCATCAGCTCAAATGGAGACATTTTATTTTGCTGAATAAGGGGTAGATCGGATGCCATCAGGACAAGGGGTAGTCGGATGTCCCAACTTGGCCCAGAATCTGCCACAAACTTTTTTAATATGCTCACAATAGTTTTACTGTACCTCTCAACTCCACCACTAGAGGACCGCCGGTAGGCAATGTGTAGTTTCCTTTTGACCCCAAGTATCTCCCACATCTTTGTCATCACTTCACTGGTGAAGTGGCTACCTTGGTCTGACTCAATCCTTTGGGGTAGTCCAAAACGTGAGAAGATGTGATTGATCATCAGGGCAGCTGCTGCTTCTGCCTTGCAATTTGGGGCCGGGAGACATTCCACCAATTTAGTGAACAAGCCTGTTACGGTCAACATGTACTTGTTCCCCCTAGAGGAGCGAATCATGGGCCCGATAAAATCAACTTGAAAATCTGACCAAGGCATTGTCATCCCCCTCTTTTGGAGGGGAGCACGGTGTGTGAGTGATGATGGCTGAAATTGTGCACTCACAAGACATCCCTTCTAATATTGGTCGAGGTCCTGCCCCATGTGTGGCCAGTATGCAACCTCTCACAAGATTTCTAATGTCATATGAAACCCCCGATGATGGGCTGTGACCGCATCATGGGCATGACTTAGCATCAGGCTTCGGAATGAGGTAGGGACCACCCACTGGTCATGGCCAGATATGGATCTCCTCACCAACAAACCGTCTTGGATTTGGAAAATTTTTGGACATTTCATCAACACTCTGAGGTCCCCTTTCCCAATGTAATCGGTATTCGTCAGGGGAAAGTTCTCAGGGTCCTCAAGGTGTTGATAAAACTTACCAATTATTGGATCCCCTTTTTGAGCCATAATCAAATCAGCATCTGGGGTCTCCTTACTCCATTGTGCAGTTGAAAGTTCATTGTGAGCATTTGTCTGGGACCTAGTGATAGCAGTGACCTGGATTTCACCCAACAGGGACTCGATCTCAAGTAGATCCCCTTGGATGGCTCCAGGTTTGGCCAGCTGATCAGCTAGGTCATTTCCAGTTTTGTCTGATCCCTCTACTTTAGAATGACCCTTGATCTTTTTCCAGTAGATGGTCATCCCATTCGAGGTGACCAGATCATCAATATTTTGTATTAATTTTCTGTGTTTTAATGGTTTGTTATTAGCACATAGCATGCATCTGGTTTTCAGTTAACCAGGTGCTCCACAAACCCGTTCTGTACATAATCTGAATCAGTGATTATGACCAGTTTGTGGAGTGGGTGTTGGACAGCAGTGAGGATGGCTTGATGCATAGCCATCAGCTCTGCCACTTGATTACTTCGGAGACCGATTTTGTACCCAGCGGAGGGTTCTGGGGCATCATTCACCCATGCATTCCCTACGCCGGCCACAAGTTCCTTTTCTGCATTGTTGTCAACATGGTAGGAGGACCCATCCACATAGACAGTGGGCATTACCTCACACTGGTCTTCTTCATAGACTTTGTGTGGGGAATTAAGGTATGCCTCCATGTTGTCCTTGATTTTAAGACTTTTGTACTAGAGACAGTTTTCTCTGGCACAATCATGCAAGTCAGCCAGACCTTGCGCGAGGGGACTCTTCTTGTTTTGGCCATATCTGACCTCCACAGGAAAGCCTTGCATTGACAGAATCCAGGAAGTAATTCAGGAATTACTCACATTTCCGTCCCAAATTCTGTCACTTTGAGGATATTGCAGAGGCTGGTGTGGAGTCTCCACTATGATGTGTTCCCCCTGGATAAACGGGCAGTAATTCTTCAATGCCCACACCGTTGCCAGGAGTGCCTTCTCACAATCGTTGAATTTTTCTTCCACAGAGGATAAAGTCTTACTCACATAGGAGATTACTTTATTGACCTTGTCATGCTTTTGATATAATACTGCAGTCAAGCATGTATTTGAGAACCCTGTCTCCAAGAAGAGCTCCTTGTTTTTGACAGGGTAAGCTAGGCAAGGCGCTTGTGAGGGGCTTCTTTTGAGTTGTCTTACTGCCTCGGCTTGTTCTGGACCCCACTCCCACTTGACCCCCCTTCAACAGAGGGATCATGGGTCTCGTGATCTCTGCGTAATCCTCAATGAACTTTCTGCTGTAATTAGTCAGTCCAAGGAGGCTCCTTAGTGCCCGCAGAGTTGTGGGGTCTTTTATTTTCTGGAGTGCTTCTACTTCCTTTTCCTTGGAGCAGAGACCCTCAGGAGGGTTTATAGTCATAAAATCGAATGCAAAAATGTCGAAAGTCAAACAATCGAAAAAAAAATTCAAATTTCTTTTTTAATACGTTTTTTATTCGAAATGGGGGGGTTCCGGTTCCTGGGTTTCCAGAGGCTTTTCACAAGTGGGGAAGGAAGCTTCTTCTAAGGCTTTACACCCCCCTTCCCCTTGTGCCTCCTCCCTGGGAACCGTTGGGTTGTCGGGGTTCTCTCTCCGTCATTGCTCTGGAGAACCAGACCCTTGATTTGAGGCATTCTGAGTCAACATGCTCATCTGAGGGTTCTGTTGTGCCCTCAGCATACGGCCCAGATCCTGTGCCAAGTTCTGGACCTGGCGCTCCAGTTGGCACACCTGCTCTGGCTGGTTCGGGGTCCTCTGGTCTACCCTTGGTTGATCACGGGAAGGGTAACTGTCCCTCCTTCCATAATACCCTTGGTTGGGATAGTTTTGGTACCCCTCCACCCTTGGTATCCCCTCTCCCGGATTGGTCTGTCTGGGCTCAGGAAAGTGGGGAAAGAAGGAAGGGTTGTTTTGGGGGTTGGTGTTCGGCGGGTACCGGGGAAAGAAATTCATCCTTGCATTTGGGGAATTACTGCCCTCCTGTGGAAAGGGAGGAGGGAAGTTTCCTGGATTGGTGGCTGCCTGGTTGGATTCCCCCCTCTGGTCTGGGGGAGTCCACACATAGCCAAGGGTGGGTCTGTTGCCCTTGTAACGGGGGCTGATGTAGTCAGGGGAGTTAGGGGTCCCATTTGTGGGGTTGCCTCCCTGAGACCCTGTTTGGGATTGGCCTGAGGGCCTTCTGGGTCTTTGATTTGTGGGATTTTGCACAGGAATGTTTTTAGGCCCCCCATCTCTAGATCTAAAATGGGGGCAACCTTCAACTTCGCCACCTTAGCTGCAGAAGGGGTGTTGGTTGGTTTTGGGCTTTTATTTGCGCTTTTATTTTGTACTGGCTTCTGCACTTCGTAGACACGAGTTGCTTGTTCAATGACCCAGTTTAGTGATCTTTTCTCATGGAAGTCCCTCACCAGCTGGGTCATAATGTATTAGGGAGGGCATGAAAGAAGGTATTGATAAATTCCCTACTGTCTGTGCGCATCCTCCTGGTGGTCTGCGCAAAGGCACATTTCAGCTCTTGGACAAATTCTTGTGGGTCCTGTTCTTCCCCACATTGCAGATTGTAGGCCGCCTTGCGGGCCTCTTGAGGGTTTTTGTGTATTGAGAAGTGCTTTAAGATGGCCACCCTATAGGTGGACCATCTTGAATGGTTCTGATCCTCCACCCCCGCAAAGAAGCTGGAGTATTCAGGTGAAAATATCCACTTGACATACTGAATACAGCTTTGGCTGTCCTTCAGGTAGAAAGTCTCCATCATTTGCTCAAACAATTCGAGGTGCTCCCAAACTGAATATTTGGCATTTTTATGGTAGGGTGTTATGACGCTCCTAATAGCCTTGATTTGCTTCAGGGGATCTTTCAGTAGGGCCCTCTTGATTTTTTTGGCCTTTTTAGTTTTGGTCACCCTGGTCCACTCATCCTCTGACTCAGAGGCACTGCTACCAGAGGTGGCTGTCTGATCTTCTAGGCTCTCCCTGATTCTGCAGGCTTGGGAATGGCAGATGTGGGGGCCCAGTCTCTTGAAACCTGTTGCGCTCAGAAGAGTCTTCTGACTCTCCCTTGCTCCCAGGAATGGCTGAGTACCGCCCCACTGTCCTAGCTGGGAAAAGGTTTTTAATATGCTCTTCGTGGGCCTAGTCTCATGGAATTCCCCACCAAATTTGACTGACTGATCTCTTGGTAGGTTATATCTTTGAGGATCCAGTTATCTGATTCTCCCCTCACTGGATTCTCCCTGATCAGAGAGGCTGGCCCTAATATTTGGGAACCTGTACATAGATGCCCGCCCATCCATTTCTGGGAGGCACTGATCTGTCAGTCCCATATCTCCCATTGTGTTGAAGCCTACCATCCCTGTGGCCCTTGGTTCATATGAGCCAGTGACATGAGGCTGGCAGAGGCTGTGGAACTGAAGGGATTAAAGTCCCTGATGCCAGGGGTACTGAGGTTTTGCTCAGGGGTTTCTCTTTCCCATCTTACCTGATCTCTTTCAGCCCCTATCCCCTCATGACATGCCAAAATCTGACCCTTTTGTTCCTCTATTAAGGCCTTACAGGTCTCTATGATTTGTTCTTGCATGGCTATTTGTTTGTGGAGCCTGTCATTTTTGCCACAGAGAGCCTCATTGTCTCTCTGTGCTTCCTGCCTGCATTGGGAGTATTGGTCCAATTTTTGCTGCAGGAGACTCACCTCCTGAGTTTGGTCCTTACTGGTATGATTGTTCTTTGCCAAAGCATCCTCCACCCACCTGGTGTGCTCTAACAGCTTTTCATAATCAGTTTTGATTTCTCCAAACTCCTGAAGTGCCAGCTTACTTTCCTCCAACTTTGTTTTTAAATGGCTGACTTCCTGGCCTAAGGCGTCCTTCTCCTGACTTAGAGTGCCCCTCTGTGCAGCCACGTTGTCCCTCTGATTTTTAAGTGCCCCACCTTTCTGGCACTCCTCATCAAACTCTGTTTAGGATTCTAGGTCTTTGATAATCAATTTATTATTTTCCTCTTTTAATTGGTCTACCTGGTCTTGTAAGACGTCCACCTGTTCTATGCAGACTCTTTTAAAAGTTAATTGTTGCGCCAGCTTTTGTTGACTCTGTTTTAAAGAGTCGAGCCTTTCCTGACACTCTTGTTGCAGTGTCAGTATCTGGGTGTCTTGTTCTGCATTCTTTTGCAGTAAGAGAGACAGATCTTCTTGGAGTTTGGTGGCATACTGCCTAGCCTCTGTTTCGGATTCTTGGCTACCCTGGAGCCTTTGCTCTGCAGAGTCCAGATTGCTCTGGATTCTCTGCAGTGCTTCCCCTTGCTTCTTTGTGAAATCTACATGGCCTGCGTACTTTTCCTGTATGACTCCTATGTGGAGGTACAAGTAGGCTGCTATTTTGACAATTTTGCATTGCTCCTCTTTTGTTTTAGGGGTCACATACAATTCACTAAGTGCTTGATGTAATGGCCCCTTGTCCTGCCAGATATCAAGATTGATTTCAGTGATTTGCTGTTTTATTCCCTGCAGCAATACCTGTTCGTCCTGTTCTGGCCATTCACCCCTTAAAAACAATTTGTGCAGTAGGTGTTCCCTAGCAATATTAATTTTCACTGGGGTCGCCATTCCGGAAATATTAATTTCCATCTGACTTTCTCAGGGTTCTTTTACTTTTGCAAACAGGCCCATTTCCTTTGAGTATTTCTTTTGAGGGGTGCTTTTTTTCAGTGTAGCACAGTATGGTAACCCAAAAAGGTGTATGTACTCCGTTGGATAGCACGCTGTGTTAGACTGACACGAGTGATATGTCAAATGCAGGATCCCGCAACGAGCCCACAAGCTGTAAGTGATTTGAATCCGGCACACACTCAAGTCAAGCCCAGCATGCAGTGCGCAATTGAAACCCTTATTTATTTTTATCTATAAGTTCAATATTCTGAATAATATACCACTCGTATCACACCCTTCTCCTGGAACCCCCCACCCCCCGGTCACATTGAACCAGGAATCAGGCTAGTTTGCTAAGGTAAATATTTATTTACGTATTTAAAATTTAATCACAATATCTTTTAATAGGTAAACAACAATCATCAATGGGGTGACAGAATACTGAATGATATCTTTAATACACTATGAATCAAGTAATGAGCACAAAAACAACTGCAGTACAGAAAAGAATACTTTTGTGTTGGTTTGGAATAGATAGCACTTTGGTTAGAGGTTCTCCCTGCAACACCCCTCAACCCACCAATAGGCAATGTAAAGAGATGGGAGGAGAGAGCATGTCTTCAGGAATAGCACAAATCAAACAGAATGTCACTCCCACCTTCCCCTTCAAACACAAGAGAAAAACGGAATTGACTTTTCAGCTGTCAGCATGGCTTTGAATTGTCTTTGGTACTGACTGAGCAAAAACACCAAATGTGGTCAAAAATACTTAAATTGTCATAAATTCTTATGAGAGCCGCTTTAAACAGTTGCAAACATGCACAATCAATGATTTAGCCAGAAGAAAACATTTGAAATCTCAAAGTCCAAGTTGGAATTAAATTAAAGCTGTTTCACACGTGTAACAATTCTCAGAATGTAAAATTGCGGCAAACTTTTTCTTACGCAATATTCGCTATGATGGGAGAATCGCACTGTCTTTGGATAGCTACGGATGTTAGGTACAAGTAGGAGTTGAAATTTCGTTTCTATCATAAAAACTGAGGGAGTTATATCGGTTTTAGTAAAGGTTGTTTTTGTAAAATGGGCGTGACAATATAAAGCAGAAATGCACTTTTGAAAATGACAGATGGGTTGATAACAATAGATTATGACTATGAAAAAGCGAATGCCACAGATGGATCTTACAGTCACGTGATCAGCGTAACCCGCCAGTTGTGGATACTCTACTTCTTCAGATGAGAAAAGAGTCAGATAGTTCTAGCAACACTCTGGTTCTGAATAAAAATGGGATGGGTTTGAGATTCGGATAACACAATGCAAATCTAATATGGGTCACAGTTCTTCCTATTAATACTCACAGGATAAGTATTAAATTGGACCGTCAGTTCTGGTCATGGATTAGATCTGGTCTAGGAAGAACATCACATCAGTCACGGGATCGGGTCAGCTAGGCCGGTCACCAGAATTTGCACAGGATCTGTCCTTCTTATTTGTGGATGTTTCAATCAGCTGGATAGCGAGTTCCTCAGGCAAGCCTAGTGGTAGCAAGCCAGATAATTTCAGGATCTTAGTTCAAAAGGCCTTCTCACACCATAGTGCTTCACTGGGTTGCAAGAATAAATTTGAAGATTTAGGCCTTGCATAAAGTCAATAGTTCTCTACTTCTTGCAAGAGTCTTGGCATCTGGATCTGGTAGGATGTTAAAGCTGGATTTAGAATGCTGGATCAGAATGCTTCGCCGGAATCAGGAAAGTGAGTGGATCTGTGAGTCCCTATGTGTTGTCAGCTGTCTCTATTTATCCTTTCAAATGATATCACAAAATGGGTGTATTGGCCGGCTTAGCTAAGCCTGCCCCTGTGAGCTGTGATTGGATCAGAAATTCATCTCCGCCTTGCATTTAAGTGATTGGATCAAGGCCGGATGATATCACATTTTATGGTTTGCTTTGCAGTTCTCAGAGACCTACCTTTAGCTACTTGTCTCAAAATCAGATTTTATACTAAATACACATTTCTACATTGGTCACTTTTACACAATCACACACACAGATGCCATATTTTATGCAGTAGCTGTTCATCAAAATCTTGCAGCTGTAGGATCTTGTTTCAACTTTCTACAGAATTTTGTTCTTTTTGCTATGAACACAATTTCCAAACTTTATGCAAATTTCCACAAATGTGTATGTTTAACATAGAGGTGTGTGTGTAAATTTTCACAACTCTAGGATTCATACATTTCACATAAAACCACATATATTGCCAATCTTGTCCAGAACATGCTACACGGTTCTGCCGCCTCTTAAAACGTGCAGCCAAAAATTAAACTAACAGATGTGTCCTTGGTATATTTTTCACCATTTTGAATCACAAGTTATGAGTCTTTAAAAATTGTTCTTTGTTCATGCTTAACAGCAAATGGTGCGCCCTTTTTTCTCTCCCTTTAGTCCAGGAGCATCCCCCTCCTGGTTTGTTCCTTCCAGGAGCCATTTATGACCCTCTCACACCTACATTTCCTGGGCTGAACGGCCTGCTATTGTTCATCCTCTTTCTGTAGACAAGAGTCTGGGCTGACCCACAATCAGAACCTCCCCGTGAGGTTCAGCTGAGAGGATATCCCTCCCCATGGGAGAAACCTGTTTGTCCACTTCCAAAGGGTTGCAGCTCAGCCAAGCTAATTTATTCTTAATTAAAAATATAGGAAAAACCAAACTTGTTTCATCAAACATAAATACATTACTTTCTTAGCTTTAACTCTGTGGGATAAAAAGCAACCGAGATCTGTATTCTTTTTAGCCACAATCCTTTTTATGTTTGCTGATCCAGCAGACATTTTAGTTTAGATCACTTTAAAGTTTCATCAGTAACTCATCTGACAGCTGTTATTCAGGTAGCCCAGGGTACTGCACCCAGATTCTGACAGGGGCTGTCAGTTTACAGACAATCCCGTTTTTCTGAAGAAATGTTTTGCTCTTCACATTAGGACTTTGTATGTTCGCAATGCTTAATAAGATTACTTGAATTTAAGCGCCAAGCTAGATTTTGAATGTTGAGAAGTGTTGTGTATTAGGCATTTTGGAGTTTTTATCACCAAAGCAAATGTCATTTGTAGGCACATTTTGGAGTTTTATTTACAAAGCGCTGCTTCTCTCTCTGCACTCTGTTTGCTGGTCATGGAGCCCACTGGCACATTTTCTGCAGCGTGTGCTCTATTCTACCACAAATGCACCATGGGAGGCAGGTTGTGCATCCATCTTTTTGTGTGCTTGAGAACGTGTTTGTAGGTTTTTTTGTAGGTTTCTGGCGCGCACAAGAATTTTGCTGCCATTGTTGCCATTCCTTTCACCATACTATCAGGGTGATGCCGCATAGCATAGTGGAGTGGGTCAATACATCCCACAGAACACCATCCTGATGGGGTTACCGGCCGCTCACTTGGCTCCCCTAAAAGCAGCCCACCACCCCCACAGCATGCCTTATGATCGATGCATGGCAATTTGACCGAATCACTACAGTCCTAAGTGAAATACACCTGTTTCCTCTCCAGGACTGGATACTGTTCCAGACTGCATGTAGCATCTACAAAGCAGTCATGAGTAGCATACCATAGTACCTGGCGGCTAAACTCCACATATCTGGTGGCACACACTACTCAATTTAATTGACCAACCGGCTCAAATCACAATTAGCTCACAAAGAGAGGCCCCACAAACAATCAGTCTCTTGTCACACACCCACCCTCTGGAACTCGATGACAGTGTCGACTTGGAATCCTGACACAATTCTTTATTCCTGCAAAGCTTTCAAAACATGGCTTTTCAACTATACCTGACAAATAAGTAATCTAGATGGATTCACAGGTTGTTTAACAGAGCACAACTCACAATACTGCACACCTGTTGAAAGATGTCAGTCCAAATGCTGACTATCCTTACCTTGTACAGCGCGCCCCTTAACTAGGTCAGCGCTTTAAACAATAAGCTAAATAAATCACATGCCTTAATAGGTCAACAGCAGCACACAGTGATGTTTTTTGTTTATAACACTTTATTTTTCAATTGTTTAGTGTTACATAAAATAAAATGAACATTGTTAAATCCAGTAGGCATAAAAGTCAGCTAGGAAACAGTGCATTCTCAATCAATCGTAGCATTCTCGGGAGGATAACTCAGCGGCAATGTGCTTGCCTTGGAAGCAGGACGAAAAAGAGCAGCACAGGTTCGATCCCCGGGTCCGCGCTTAGAAACCTCTGGGTATTAAGCGCGTTATAAATAACCTATCATATCATATCCCCAACAAGTAACACAGGAAAAGAAATATCTGTCCACATCACCCATATGTGATGTAGCATACATTCCCATCGCCTCATCTCTTTGTGCTATTTTCAATCATAAATTAAACACAACTGCTGTAGGTGCGGAAACAAACAGCAACAACGGTGAGACGCAGAGCGTGACAAGTTTAGACAATAAATCCTAGTCAGCATCATGTAAACCAAAAAGAATCAATTATTGTTTCTGCTGGGTGTCTGCAACACTAATGAGGTTCGATCTGAAGGAGGACCAGTAATCCAGTGGACGGTATGTAGGCACTACAAGTTCTCTATATGTATCTTCCTGCTCATTGCACCAGGCAAGGTCCTTGAAACAAATATCTGGAACCGGGATTAGATGTGACCACCACCCCCAGGCCACATGGAATTTAACCGTTAGCAGAGTGATGCCTAGCAATCTGCAGTCACACTTCAAGGAGTTACCAGTAGGACCTTGAAGAAACATCTCGGGGCTAAACTGGATGTTACTGCCCGGAGTGATCTCTGGATTTTTACCCAGTACAAAGCCACCGCTGGACACCTCCAGGCCATATGTAGGAAGTCTGCATCATGCGTGTTGAAACGTGGGCATGCCCCCAGGGAAGTTGGATCTAATGTTTTATTTTAATTATGGGTATTGTAGGAACACACTCGAAACAGAGCCATTTATGTTTATACTTAATGGACACCCTCCTGATCTGTGAGCATATATAACTTAAGTCTCCATATTCAATTGAATGCCTCATAAATCATTCCCACTTCCTCTTGACTTGCATGGATTTGCCCCATTTTCCATCCCTGAACCATACAGTATAACTTAGATACAGTGTGCTTTGTCTAGTCATTGGTTACCAAGAACTGTAGCATGTCAGAGGGTTGCAGTAATTGTGGGAATGTGTCTAATGAAGTGCTGACCTCACCTTTAAACCGGTGATAAATCATTTGCAGATTGAGAGTTGTGCCCCCCAGGGTTTTAAAGGTATCAAACCAAATAAGCTCCCCTCTTTGAACTAATCACTGACTGTTTCAATACCAGTTGCAGCCAGCTCCCTGCAGAGAGCTGGCTAAACAGTACTAACAAGACTTCCAATTTTGTCAAAACACATGTCAATCGGAATAGGCCAGGAAGGTCGTACTTCACGTGAATCAAATGAACAACAGCCAGAGCGGCATGAACCATATTTATTTTTTCATGTATAGGTCGTTGTCTTTTACATAGTTCCACAGTGAGCCTATGTGGCGTATAGCTCTCTCCATGGCAACATGTATACAGGGCCTCGCTGTTCCAGTACTTAATATAGGTCATTTAGGCAATCCGGTAATACATTTCAAAGCCCAGGCCCGCCAATCCCCCTTCTTCATAAGGAAGCATAAGGTCATGCCTGGCTACTCTCGGATGTCTACCTGCCCAAACAAACTTAATTAGCATAGTGCATATCCTATTGAATTATGTCTGAAGCGTTCAGATCGGGACGTTAAGGAAAATATACAAAAATATGGGGAGGACAACCATTTTGAGAATTGATAAACAGGCCATGAGGGAGAGATGAAGGTTGCTCCAGCAATCCTGCTTGGTTTTCACAGAGATTACCACTGCAAGGTAGTTATCAGTGAACAGTCTCTGCATATCTGTAGATACAAACACTCCCAAGTATCTAAAACCATTAGGACACCATCTGAACCCCTAAGCAGTTTGGCATTGAGTCTATTGAGTGTATTGGAAGTAAGCAGGAGCAGGTAATACTTTGCCCAGTTAATCTTGAGGTGAGAAAATTTCTCCAAATTCTGACAGTCCAGACAATGGGGTCAATGTTGTTTTTATAGTGAGACCAAACTCTCTGTATAGTAAGAAAGGCCTCTATGAATATGTTCCATACGCAATGCAAAGGTCAGAGGCTCGATGGCTATGGCAAATAACATGGGCTCCCTCTATGTAGTTCAAAGGGAGCCGTTGATCAGCAGTTTAGCCACAGGTTTGATAAACAGCAACCTAATTCGTGATATGAGATAGGCCCCCATTCCCATATGCCGTACGGCAGTGAACAAGAATGACCAGCTCAAGGAATCAAATGCCTCCTCAGTGTCTGGTAGCTTAGCCACCACTTGGGATTCCGGGTCTATCAATGAATGAACTGCAAAGAGGCAACACAGGTTAAATTGAGTGGACCTACCTGGGATAAAGCCACATTGATCAGGTAGGGCGAGTTTCCACATCATAGGAGACAGCCTGTTGGCCAACCATTTGTGAAATTGTATTGTCAATATTCAACAGGGAGAGGAGTATGTATGAAGTGCACAGGAGAGTATCCTTTCCCGGTTTAGGAATTAGCGTGATGATAGCTTATTTTACTGTGGGCGGTAGCAATTGTTTGACTTGGGTCTCTTGGTAAACTTCTACAAGGAGCAGGGCTAAATTCCTTATAGTATTCAATAGTGATAACATCAGGGCCTGGGACTTTTCCTTTTGGGAGATCCGCAATAGCTCTTAGGACCTCCTCAGCCATGATAGGGGCATTTAAAGGGGCACAATGTCCATCACCAATGCAAGCCCACTCAATGTCCTTGAGATACAACTCCAATCTCTCACTAGAGAGTTCTTCAGGTTTATTGTCTAAGGTAGAGTATTATCTTTGAAAATACAGATCCCCCGCAAATATACCTTATATGTTTTTAATAGCGTAACAGTATCATATACTGATCCCCTACTATATTCATAAATTGTGTCATGTCTTCATGGAGTTCAGCTCTAAATACCACACCCTGTAACCAGTAAGGCTTCCGTTTCCAATTTCTTCTGAACCGACGTATGTCAGGAAGGGCCAGCACCAGTGTAACTGGGGAGTAATCGGAAAGCGTGTGAGATAAAATATCACAATTTATCACCTAGACACAGAATTGACAAGATACAAGCCACCTATCTATAAAAGAGTACAATTCGTGTACTCACACTGCAACTCTTGGAAACTCCTCCAAACATCAAGCAACAAATATTTGGTACAAAAGGCCGACAATGCCCTAGCCGCACAACCCAATGGTCTGACTCCGTCCGTGGTCTGATCCAGGGATAGATCTGTCTCCATATTCATATAACCTGCAAGAATCACAGTATAGATTAGCAATTCATGTGATTTCATAGAGATGTTGCGAAAGAACCGGGTGACATCTGTGTTAGGGGGCGTATAGATTTATCATCACTATTCGATGACCTGAAATGCATTGTGCCAGAATAACATATCCCACTTCAGGTTCTACTAATATTTTATGTTAAAATCCAAAATAGATTTAAAATCCAAATGGATCAAATTAGAAACAGGGGAGACCTAGCCATCCTCCTCCTCCCGGCTCTCTCAGCGGCATTTGACTTAGTGAACCACAACATCCTCTGCCAACACCTAGCCCGGGCAGCCCACTTCTACAATGATGCCATACACTGGATTGAATCATTCCTCTCCAGCCGCTCCATGAGAGTCTTCTCTTTGGCCGCTTCAGCGCCTCCAACCCCTGTCACTTGCAGAGTCCCACACGGGTCTTTCATCGCCCCAACACTGTACAATGTAATCACAAAACCTCTCTTCGACCTCCTTGACAAATTGGGTGTCACGCATACTAACTACGCTAATGACACCCAAATACTACTGCCAATCATGACACAGACTCCAAGTCCCTGAATGCTATCTACCTCACCATCCAAGACTGGATGGCGCAACACAAACTCTGACTTAATGACGATAAAGCAGAGATTCACATTGTGGGTAGTTCTTCAAGGCTAAAGAACCTACCGCCAGCATACAAATCCTTTGACATTGACAGCAATAGTATCACGGTAGCCTAAGAAGTAAAAACACTTGGGGTGTACCTGGACTCATCTCCCTCTCTAACCCGACAAGTTAATGCCATCACCTCAGTGTCAGCCTATACTGCCAAAGTTATCACTGCATGCAGACTCTTCCTAACTTTGGATAACTGCATCACACTTGCTAGAGCACTCATCCTCTCTAGGATTGATTACTGCAATGCCATCTTCGCAGGATTCACTGCGAAGAACATTAGGAAACTCCAGACAGTTCAGAATAATGCAATTAGAGTGGCTCTTAATATCCCTAAAATAGACCACATTACCACAACCAGATGAAACATCAACTTGCTACCAGTGAGAGACTATTAAAAATACTGTCCTTAACACACAAACGTCTGTCCAACACTGCCCCGCTATACCTGCCTATTCAAATTTCTAAAGCACAATCCACCAGACCAACCTGCTCTTATTATGCCGGCCAACTGACAACCTAGAGATTTAAACAACAAAAATCAGGAGATTCCAGCTTTCAATTATTGGAATGCTATGCCCTTGGAGCTAAGAACAGACCAATCACTTTGGTCCTTCCGTAGAAGACTCAAAACTTGGCTCATCAACCAAGACATTGAGAAGTGAATCCAAACCTATCAGTGAGCATTAGGGACGCCCCTAAGAATACGCTCATACTATGTATATAAGTAAAGCACACTCAAGCTGTCGTAACGCATGTACGTATCTTCTGTATCTTGACTAAGAATGTAAAAATGCCATGTAACTGACTAAGTATGCAATGTAACCATCTTTGTAAGCTTAAGCGCTCAGATCCCTAGGGGTTAGGTGCGCTATATGAATATAAAAATAAATAAATACATGTTGCCGAAAGCCCAAGGAATTTTGCAAAATTATTGGGACCCCCACGTCAGTAGGTTGAATATGAGGAGTACCATTTCGTGTGAGTTTGGAACTTACAAAATTTGGTATGCCCCATCTGCGTAAGGCGAGTCTCTTGCAACATTATAATGTAGCATTTGTGTCTCTTCAAATAGACAATACCTTTATGCTGTTTTTAGCCACTTCATTGGGGGCCATGGTAACAGACTATACAATCTCCATGTCCACGCGAATACCACAGGTACCACAACACCTCATTTGCACTGAGATAAAACCGCCCCTATACCCCTTGAACACACATCCACTGTGACAGTCGTTTCATGAGATGGATCAAACTAAAATAAAGTAGGAGCATTTGCCAACTCCACTTTCAACTTTCTGAAAATCACCTCCTCTCCTCTCCTTCTACCCCACACAAACCCCCTTCTCTCCTTCAGCAAATCTCTCAACACCATAAATTTAGAAGAAAAATACTCCACAAGTTTGGAATAAAATTCCCCCTTCGCACCCCCCAAGAATGACCGTAACTCATCCCTGTTTGAGGGGGACTCGATTTGAAAAATAGCATCCACCATTTCCAGGCGGGTCTTAACACCCCTATTCATCAGCCTATGGCCTAAAAATGTTACTTGGTGAACTTTGTAATGGCATTTCTCTTTCTTTATGGTCAGGCCTGATGTCTCAAGCCTCCTTAGAACTTTCCTCACTCTGGTATCGTGTTCCATCTCACTCTTTGCCCCCACCAAAATATCATCCTGGAAACATCGGACAACCTGTATGCCCTCTAATAGATCTTCCATGATCTTTTGAAAAACGGAAGCTGCAGAAGCCAACCCAAAAGGTAATCTCTTGTACTGAAATGCACCCAAAGGTGTAATGAATGCTGTGAGTACCCTGGATGACTCATGAAGGTCCACCTGGTGGTAAGCAGAAGATAGATCAAGCGAGCAGTACCATTCAGCCTCCTCCATGGTGGACAGCATTTTCCCAACTGTGGGTAAAGGGTATCTGTTCACTGCAATATGTTTATTTAAATCTGGCAAATCTACACATAACCTGATCCTTCCATCAGGATGTTGTGTCACCACTATTGGAGATAGCCACGCACTACTTTGTATGGGTTCAATTACCACCTGTTCACATAAATTACGCAGCTCCATCCTAAACTTCTCTCTCACGCTCAAAGGAAGGTTCCTCACTTTTTGTACGCTAAGGCTTGCATTCTCCAACAATTGAATTCTATGTGTATACCCCCTCAACATCCCTATACCTTTGCAGAACACTATACTTAACCATCCACCAACCTCCTCACAACATTTCTCTGAAACATTCTTCCCCACAGTGCGTACTTGTAACTCTTTACCCAGGTGTAAATGCAAACCCAGCTTTCCCAGATGCTTACAACCCAAAAGGCAATCACCGTTGGCAGCCACGTACACTTTGGCGTGAATGTGTTTTTGTCCATGTGCAACGTCACACCACACAAAACCCTGCATATCAAACTTCCCTTCACTGTACGCTCTGGGTTAAATGTCAGTATTATGCAATATGTGTTTTTTTTCACCCCAAATTTCGCTATATTTTACCTCAGAAATTATTGTGTATGGTAAACCAGAATCTGCCAAAGCTTTGATAACATTTCCCGTCACCTCAATGTCTACCTCTGGAGGACAGTATTCGCCATCTCATCATCACCAACCTTTTTGATTGATATTTTATTTTTATCGCGCTCGTACACAAGTCTTTCACCACAATGTGAACTACTTTGTTTGACCAGTCTTGTTTCTCCTCAACAACACATTTTACTCCTATTTCGTCCACTGTAGTACCATAGTTGACTTTGCAGAATCTCACCAAATGACCCACTTTGCCACATTTTCTACATCTCCATCTCATTGCTGGCACTCCCTAGGATGAATTCAATTTCTTTCAAATCCACGCAGAGGACAATGCTCTTTGCGTACCCTTTGCTGGGAATTAGTATTGTAACCCCGATCTTGTTGGCCTTTTTCACTGCACACACTTTTGGAATCCTCAACAGACACTTTCCCCTCTGCTCCATGACGTTTTACCACCTGAACCCTTTCCTTACCATTTTTCAAAAATGTACTGGTTAATTCCATGCTCTTAGCAATAGACAAAGCATCCTGCAAAGGTGGGTTTTTTACTTCCCACAACGTTTCCTGTATTTTAGAGCTAGATGTGTGCATCATTAATTGATCCCAAATATATTCATCCTCCCTTCCTGTGAATTCGCAAGATGATAATAACCCTCTTAAATCAGAAACAAAATTTACCACAGTTTCACCAACCCTGTTTGCTAGAGAAAGATGTTTATCTTTCAAATACCACATTTACTTGTTTAGAATATTGCACGTCCAATTTTCTCATAGCTTTGCCTTATAGCCCACCCCCCCGCCCCCGTTCTCCCTCAGTAGATTTGCCAAATGACATCTGGTAATTTTTTTTATCACTCTCGCAACCTCAGCCCCCACACAACACATTAAAGTAGAATATTTCCTCTCACCTGAAAACCTTTCAAAACCAGATACTACTAAATAACATTTAAAGCGGTCTTACTAATGCTCCCATGCGATGGAAACTTCCCCAGAGCTGCCAAAAATGTGGGGGGTGGATCCAAATTTTGCATATTGATGACAGTGAAAATGTAAAAGTATCCCCATACAATATATACACTTTCAATTGCCCCACAAGGTTGACCACAACTGTATGTCTCTGCAGGAGGGACCTCACACTGCCATAACCCTGAAAGTGTCTCAATGTTATAAAATTAAAACTTCAAGGTGAACTGAGCATAACAAATTTAAGAAATGTTAATCCAATATAGTTGGCCAGAGATGTATCACCAGCTGTGATACATAAATCACTTGAATCTTTTTCCCCAAGCTTGCCCACGACTTTTTGTTCTATGTGCAGGAGTGACCTCCCACTGCACTGAAACCAAAAGGTGTCCCAATGCTCTCAAACACGTCCACAACAATAAGAGCAAATAAATATTGCAACCAGTGTTGTCCCAATTATGGCCTGAAGATGGTGGTGTTTCAACACAAATGAATGTATTGGTGAACGCAATCCCGGTTCTCCAAGGCGGCACCGCCCATCTGCATACATATTTCCTTAAAACCTAATAGCTTCCGTAGTGCCGATTACAAGGAAGTTCCTTCTCCTGCAGCAACCCCTTGAGGGATTCTCTGGCACCAGTACCAGGAATGTTTAGTAGCCCTCCCTCTCCCACTGTGCTGGCACAATAGCTCTAATTATCCACCTCACTGGCTGAAGCACCCCGGTGAGAAAGCGCAGGCTGGGGGTTGGAGGTTTTCCAATATCCCAAACCCTGAAATGGGCCCTGACCATATGGACAATGTGAACCCTCCCAAGCACTCCACAACACCTCAGGCCCAGTTTGCCTAAATACACACATATGGTTCCAACCCAAATCCAAGTGCGGGTATGGAACGGCGAATTATATGAGAAGAGGGTCTGAAGAGACTCTCACAACGCGTGAAGTTATCTTGGACCTTTCCTCCTTTTACCACAGGTGAAGTCTTCCATAGTTCACCTAACCTTCCAGCCGAATGTAGGGGTATCTTATTGGAATCCTATCCTTGTAACCAATACATGTAGTGATAATAAACGTGTCCGCCAATATATAGGAGTTGTATAGAAGTTAATTGACACCAAAAATCCAAATCATGCAAAACCAGCTCCCATAGCCCCACCAAGAAGCACAAAGAACATAAATAAAGACAACATGTTACCTCTGCTAATGCCCTTTCTAGATACAAAACAGGACCCGTCAACTCTGATTCTCCAATACAATGAAATCATGCTAGAAGCTGTTAAACAAGTTGCCCCCCTAAAAAATAAAAAAAGCTAAACGACCAGCACACATCAATCCTTGGTTCACCCCAGAACTCAGAATAATGCGTGCCACAAAAAGATCAGCAGAAAATAGGTGGCGCAAATCGCCATCACCAACTAACAAAAGCCTTTATCAGCTAGCTGCTAACAATTACAAAAAAGGAATTCTCTCAGCCAAAAGTGAGGTCTATAACCAGAGAATATCCAATGCTCAGTCCAACACTAGAGAGCTATTCACAATTGTCAGCGAATTAGAATATCCAGCACCCACACCGGATCACACGGATAGAACAAAAGAAAGCTAATCTGTGCCTTAACCAAATACAATCAACCTCAGTGTGCTCAACAGAGACCAACAAATTCTCATTCTCATCACTTTCCACTCTTGATATCATCAATGTCATCAATAGTCTAAAACCATCCAGATGCAAAGGTGACATCAGCCCAGCAACCTTGGTAAAAGAATTTGCACCCTTTAGCACCAGCCTTATCAACAACTCATTCGCGTCCAATACAGTACTGAGTGACCTAAAAACAGCGTGGGTTCTACCCCTTCTCAAAAAACCTACACTAGACCCAAATATTCCCACCAACATTTGCCCTATCATTACAGTACCGTTTTTGCTAAAAATGATTGATCGTGCAGACTTTCTGCAGATCCAAAAGCACTTGGAAGGCAATAACCTCCTGGGCCTAAGACAACCAGGCTTCACACCTGGTCACAGCACTGAGACTGCACGATTAGACTTGAAAACACAAATGGACCAATACAAAGACAAAGGGGAACTGTGCATTCTCCTACTCCGAGACCCATCTGCAGCCTTGGATCTGGTCAATCATGATATTCTATGCCAACACCTTGAAACCCCCTCCCAATTCTAGGCAGACTCCATTAAATGGATCAAGTCTTTCCTTACTAATCGCACAATGAGGGTCTTATCAGACACATCATCAGCTCCACCTGTCCCTGTGACCTGTGGTGTTCCACAAGGTTCCTGTGTGTCACCTACTCTACACAACGCCTTTATAAAACTCCTTTTTGATGAATTAGACAATATGGGTATCACATATACAAATTATGTGGATAATACACAAATACTAATACCCATCACCGGACGCTATGACACTGATTAAAAAAACCTAAACAAAATATACCTAGTTATCCAGACCTGGATGGCGCTCAATGAACTATGTCTTAACGATGACAAAACTGAGCTTATGCTTATTGGCAACAAAACTAAACTTAACAATTTTCCCTTGTCTTACAAATCTTTCAACGTAGATGGTAATACCATAAAAGTTGCGAATGAAATAAAAACACTAGGGGTTTATATCGACTCCTCACTCACCTTTAAATAGACAGGTGAATGCGATTTTCTCGTCAGCACCCTACACAGCCAAGCTGATAAGAGCCAGTAGACCCTTCCTCTCATTGGATAA
Organism: Ambystoma mexicanum; assembly: GCF_040938575.1. Taxonomy (NCBI): domain Eukaryota; kingdom Metazoa; phylum Chordata; class Amphibia; order Caudata; family Ambystomatidae; genus Ambystoma; species Ambystoma mexicanum. The sequence goes on along the minus strand of NC_090941.1, from coordinate 598,638,515 downwards.
CTATATCATACTGGCCAGAGCCTTAATATTATCCAGGGTAGACGACTGTAACTCTCTATTTGCAGGAACTAGCACAAGAAATATAAAAAAAAAACTACAAGTTGTTCAAAATAACGCCATCAGAGCTGCTTTAAACATTCCCAGACACAAACACATTTCTTCCATTAGGAGAAAGATACAATGGCTCCCTGTCCAGGAGAGAATCAATTTCAAAATCCTTATGCTGACCCACAAATGCTTGACAAATAAGGCTCCACAATACCTTAGCAACCTCATCCATAAAGCGCACTCTAACAGACCAACCCTAACACAATACACCAACCTCCTTATCACCCCCAAGTATAGAAGACAGAAATCAGTAGGAACTCGTTTCCCTACCTTAGCAGCTAAATTGTGGAATGCCCTCCCCATTCACCTCAGAAACGACATGTCCTTCTGGTCCTTCAGAAACAATCTAAAAACCCTACTCATCAGGACAGACCTTCCCTCAACAAACACATAGACATTAGACTAGAGCCTGTGCTACTTGTACAAAAAATGTATTTAACTGCTCCCTGTATTATGTTTTATTGTATGTAAACTGTAATCATGTAACTATGACGTAACTCACTTATGTAACCACATTCCTAAGTTTGTATCAGCGCCTATTTGCCTTTGGGCTCAGAGCGCTTTATAAGTGAATGAATAAATTAATAAATAAATGAAATAAGGGAGCCCAATACAAGCCTGTCTGCTGAGGGAGGACGAACGGTTATAACTGTAACAGTTAACTGCGCACAATGGTATTCCATAATTGAACACAGGATGCCATGGCACGCACACTTAGAAGAAGGAACCATGTATAGATATGACAGATATCCTTCTCCATCACAAACCTTTTTCAATTGAGCAAGTGAGGCGGTGTTATGATTGAAGGAGAGGGGGACTTCCACGGCACAAAAGAAATCCTAGAGGTCTCTCACTGTCCCCAGAGACCTGGGGAAAGGCTTGAAAATGCAGTGTCTCTGGATGACACTGAGTAGGGCATAGCAGCGAGTATCATCGAGGCTTACTTGTGGCTTTATGGAGGGTGGCATCGCAGGAGGTTGCCATGAGGGGCCTGGAGACTGATTACTTTGTGTTATGCAATCTGCGAACCTCCACTATCATTTTTATGATGTTTGGAATGGCACTGTGCATGTGGGAAACCGTTAGTAGCGTAAGCTGGGAACTGAAACACATACCATGCTGCCATTTTCTCCCGGGCACTTCTCTGCCATGTGATTGCCTGCTTAAGAGTTCGGGGCATGGGATGGGTTTAGGAAATCTATGAATATCTACTTTTAATATATCTTTAAGGAAAGAGGGAGACATGCAGGTTAGTGACCAAATATTGACCAAATGTACCTGTAATGTTTGACGGACTGCTTGAGGCATTGCAGATCCTTTGACTGCAGTCACTTGCTCCAGAGTTGGTTGCTTGTTATGCTTTGAGAACTTTACCCTTTGGTGCAGCACATCTGAGCGCTCTGATATAGCTTTGAGGATGACGTGGTGCAGTATTGGGGGACATTACCCCTAATGTGCTTGCCTCTCCTAGGAGCAAAACAGGTTTGGCCCTTGAAGTTGACAGGTTGGTTGTTTTTGTGTGATTTTGTCTTCTGTCATTCCTGCTATTGCCTCTACCATCTTGTTTCAGAGACTAATATGTAGTGCACCCCTGGTGAGGGCACAATACACCCTCTCTGTGATCACGCTTCATTGCTATAAGACCTGTGCAGTGGTGGGGGATGCAGGATGCATGCCCAGTAAGATAGCATAACTTAACATATGTTTTGATACTTCAAGGGGTCACCTCACACGTGACCAAATGACAGGTTTCCCTAGTGTGTGGTGTCACACGCCCAAGCGATGCTCTCACGTCTGGTTATAGTTTATGGCTGTGGAAACCTATATCTTTCGCCTTTATGTGTGTATCAGGGTGTGGTCCAGACTTGAGCCGACTAGTCCAAAAACATTGACTATCAAGCACAAAAGAACACACCAATCACGAAAACAGACACGGCCAACCTTTCAGTCTTTAGCGAAACAAAATAAAATATACAATTATACTTTTCTTAAAATACCACTGGATTGCACTTTGCGAGACACACGATAAAAACAAAGGAAATACCATTGTTTTATATGCAGGGACATCACACTTCACCGTGTACAGCTAATGAAGAAAGTAATATCAGCAGGTGCCCATGACCTACTGCTAACAGACCCCCATTTATAACCTCTAGCATCTCTCGTGGAGAATGAAAAGATCAAAGTAGATGCTAAAGGCCTGCGCAGTAATTCAAAGCGTTGCTGAATTTGTAGTGTAAAAAAATTGCTCTAAGCTTGATCAAACGCAAAAGTGGAAATGCACCAATTCACATAAAAAGCTGCTTATCACAAAATGAAAGGGGACGACACAAGCTCGTGATTGGACCAAGAACCTGTGAGATGGGATCTTGTTTGCTTACTAAATAGTTCTCTAGTAGGGCACAACTTTCATAAACAATTGCCAGATAACATCCACAACCACTGGACAGGGTGACCCGAGAGGAGATTTACAGACTCACTGTGACAAAACTATGTACTGACCCTAATAAGTGCTGGTGGAACAGGGGTAGTCCATGCGCAACGCGCAAACATGTACCGCAACTTGGCTAAGAGGTGTTTCAGTCATACCGGTTAAACGGACAAAAGTAGATTGTGTACATGCATCCTTTACCTTATTTTAGTAATGTGGCTCCAACACAGGCTATGTACCCTTTAATTATTTCACATACATGCAATATGTTCATGAGTGGCCATGGTGAAAGAGTGAGGGGCAGAGGGCGAGAGAGACGGGGGTCACTATCACTCTAAGAGGGATATCACTCAAGGATTCCTGTGACTGGGGAGACATGTTTTGACACTAATGATATCACATATTAGTATTATAAGTGAGGAAAGCCTTGTAGAAGGGAAGCAGCTCTTAAGATGAACATGTTCACATTGGAATAGAGCATGAACTGTTGTATACACGAAGAGACAAACTGAAGCAGCAGTCCACAAATTGGTTGAAATGCTACACAAGATCGAATGTCCGTTGGCAGATGTTAAGGATTTTAGAAAATAAAGACATTCAGACATGCTGGGCCCTAGTAAATAATCAATAGACTGAGACCTATACTGATCAGTTAAATCCTATCATGCTGTATGTCCGGGAGGCCTTCATTGAGTCTTCGTATGAAGATCCAAGTAGGGACTAATGAAATAATACTAGGGAGGATTTATCAGTTTGGACTAATACATCTACAGTCATTGAGATAATAAATCAAATCAGTTCACTGAAGACCTCCCGAGCATGCAGCCGATGGTTTGTGTAATCTGTACTGTGGGCATAGGCATAGATCTTGCATACTTTGTTCAATTTGATTTCAAAACCAGGCCTACCTACTTCTTGGCATAACGGGCCACATTACAAATATGGCGGTGTGGGAAAAACAGTGGTAATACAGTGATTACCACTGCATTACCGCTGCATTACCGCACTGCCGTACTACAACTTTGCAGGTGAGGCGGAGGAAAAACCTCCAGCGAAAGTAATTCCGCCACCTTACTGCCAAAAATCAGAAAAATCGGCAGAATTATTGCCGGTGGTAATTCCGACGAAATCCCCATGGACTCCATAAATGGTGATTAACACCACCATACCCCCACCTGTAATCCAGTCATAATTCTGCATTCCTAAGTGGCAGTAACAGTAATTCCGTTTGGTGGTATTCCGGCCGATTTCTCATGGGAATACCACCAAATTAGTGATAAGGTCCAATAGCCTTATTCCTATCTATAAACAGGGATACAAACAAGATCTGAGAAATCACAGGCTTATTGCTCTTTTAGATGCGTCTAGCAAGATCTTCACCAAGGTGCTCCTCTCTGACCATACTATTTTGTCAAATGACAATAAAATACTATTTACTTTCAAACAGGTGAAAGTGGGAGACCCCCAATAATGCTGGTAAGTTACCCAACAGAGTCAATAAAAGTACATCCCAGGAGGGAATGAGACCAATACCAAGTGAGAGTGATATTAAAGGCTTTTATCTCAAATTAGGGCAAGCAGAATCTACTCTGCTCACCCCGAGAGCACTCTGCAGAAAACATGTTACATTTTGGTTATATTCACAGAAAACGTCACCACTGTGGGAAGGCCTAGGGGGCACAAGAGAAATTGGGATTGGGCACTAAGGGTAGGCACCCATAGGTGCTATAGGGTCGGAGACGACTGATTGGTCCGAGGGCACGTGATGAGGCGACGTGGTGTCCGGGGTCAATCGGTCAGCTGGGCTCATCAGCCTGGTATTCCATGTCGACTCTTTATGTATCCTTTGACATCCTAGCTATGCAACATTTGCCCTTGCGGCCACACACTCTCATTCATTCAGAACTCTGATCTGTTTGTCCGGTGGGAAAACCTGTATCTTAACACTTGTGAAAACAGGTTTCTAAGGGAGGTTATTTATTACTAGTCATGAAGTAAGCGTCTCCTACTAAATGTAGTGCTCCCCTTGTACATATCATTATAGGCATACATTTCATTGTGGGGGTTCAGTGATCGAATGTCCAAACATCACTTACTCTCTATTAATCACTTTTGACACCTAAATGAATTTGGAGGGAATCAAGGCCCCTTTGTAGTCTGGTTCCATATCATACAATAGCTCAGGGTCTTCCAGAACACAATTTTACATGCAGCTTTTAGCACGTGGCTGGTTGTTTTGCACTTAAATCACACTGGTTTAGGACATAATTTATCCTTCATTTAACTACGCACTCTCATCATAACAAAAAGGGAAACAAAGAATTCATCAAAAAGTAATCAGGAAATAAAACATATCTTTGACTTGAAATTCACTTATTCATAAACGTGCATGTCACAGCTCGGGGTGTGTCTTTAACTGGGAGCGCGGCTGGCTAGGAGTGATTAACTTCATTGTATTTACATTCAACATTGTAAGAAGTGAGGTAGCGCGGTGCTGATGTGTGCAGATTTATATTTGGTTAAACATTGTAGTGTTACAAACTATTGCTATGAGCATTTCAGATCCATAGGTTGACATGCATTGTGCTTTCATCATAGCAGGTTAGCATAGTAACCTCTAATTACACACGTGTATGTATTTATATTATTCACTCATAGGCCTCCTTAGCCTACTATTAGGTTTTTACGATTTTGCCTAGGAAGAAAAGTGTACTTATTTTTATCCATATCAAAGAGAAAATAGGCTCACAGGTTTACGGGTCTTCCTACTGATGGCCCTGCCCTAGAGGGCACTGGGATTATGTTTTTATGGCCAGGGTCTGTGGGGTGTGGGGCAGGTTTACAGAAACAGATAGCTTTTGCTCTGGCCCCTGCTCTGGGTTGCCACTGGGTCAGTGAAGGGAGACGGAAAGCAGAAGATACAGTGTGGATTTTGTTGCATTCTCACAGCCAGCCTTCTCATGGGAACCGAGCAGTTGTGGAGACGGCACAGGGAAGGAGGTGGGGGGAAGGAACTCACTCGCTGTGCGCACCTGACGGGGAGAGCTGCAGCTTGAGTGAAACCTCCAGGGCTATTTAACTTTGCAAAATGGAGTCGGTGATTTGCAAGATGGAGTCTTCTTCACCTCTGGTTTGACACTGTTATAAGGGGTGCATGCAAGGGGGTCACAGCTCCTAGAGGTATTCCCACATGAAAGGGTTCACAGTTCCTAAAGGTATTCCCGCACGAGTGCTCCGGGGCCGGGGCCCTGGACCAAAAGCAGCCGTGGCTGGGCCCACCCAGGAAGTGTAGGAATAGGGGAGGGGGGTTCAAAAAGGCCCCCTCCTTCCACTCATTCCCCCCTTTCGTTACTTAAGTAACGAATACTGTAACTGTCCCAATCTCTTCCGCTCTTCCTCTTCCGCTACTGCTTCATCCCACGCGGGTGTCCCCTTTATTGGCATCCATGCCCTGCAGACTGCTCTGAGACTGTGTCCATTTCTAGCGTATTCATCAGGGGTGCAGCTCATATAGATACACCCTCCATCACCTTCCAGGTCCACCCATGCTTCCTTGTACCATTGTAATTCTCTGGGTTCCTTTATGGTTGTGTGATATAGATTATCTACTATATGCCCTGTGTTGTATATGGCAGTCATCCAATATTTGGGCTCTGCACTATCTCCTGTTTGTACCTCCACCTCGTGTTTAATTTGTGCCACACCATTTGCACGTCCCATTGTTACCATCATCAGTGCACCATTTGGTACTGCATTTGCGCAGCATCGGAGTCCCAATTGACAAAAAATGAGGAGTAAAAAGACGATGAGTGTGGTACGAGGAGCTTTACCGTCATTCCGAGCCAGGAGGGTACCCATGAAAAAAGATTGTCGAACCAGGTGCTGGGCTGTGCCCCTCGTTCGTCCTTCATCCGCTCGCCAAGGTCGTGCACTGCTGCTATAACATGTGAGAGGGAACCATGCTCAGCATCTGCAGAAGGTACAAATGTGCAACATGCGCACCCGATTTTTTGGCAAACACCTCCATCGATTGCTGTTAGTAGATCCAGTAGGTATCGATTCTGCATTGTCATTAATCGCAAGGCTCTAAGTTCTACTTTCATGACATTGAATCCTTCTTCAGTGTCGTTGGCCAATTGGATGAGCTCCCATCTTGTGATTTGGAGCGACTTGGCATTTGCTCTCGCCTGGATGCTGGAAATGAGGGACGCGAAAAATGTCTCCACGGAGCTAAATAATCAGCATTGATACGGTTTTTGGGCCAAAAGTTTGGAGGACTTGGCTGAAATGTAGTTTGAGGATCGATTCTTCCTTTGGAGTGGATTCCGTACACCTTCCTTGTCTATGGCATACACAGGACCCGTTTCAAGTGGCGTTGGGGATGGTTTCTCTTGGATTGCTGCATGTTTGCTTCCTCCATGGATGTGGTTCTCAGGGATCGCCATTAGCGCAGAATGCAGCGTCGCCACGAAGCACGTGTTTTTCCATGATTGCGGGAGATGTAGGTATGCCATGTTGCCGCAAACCCAATATGTGTCCATCATTGCCGCTGTTCCCTTTTTCATGTCTGGTATTATGAGAGTCTTGCTGCAGTTTTTGTTTTCCTCCATGTCCTTTTTCCCTTCCCCACAGAAGCACAGTCCATACGAAATGTTTTTCTGCAGCTTGAAGGGTTTCTCGATGACAGTGACCCACGTGAGTTTGCTTATGTGTTCAGTCCATATGGGAGCGCATGTTTTCTGTACCCAAGAGAGTTTCTCTTCAGACAGTCCTCGCAACGCTTCTTCTTTGCACAATATTTCTTCCTTCTGCCATTTGTTGTCCGCGTGCAATGTTCCCTTTATTACCAGGAAAGGCTCTTTTACACAAATCACTCCTTGCGGCCGGGAGTAGCATGTCCGCTCGTTCTGCAAAAGTTTGAATTAAACTGTGTGTGCTTGAACAATATTTTTAATTCGGCACAGCGCAAGATGTAGGAGACATTGGGCCTCTGCAAATGGAACTTCTTGTGGCAGTAGTACCTTGGGAGTGGCTGAGGCATGGGGTATAAGGGAGCAGACATAGCAGCTCTTATTAGTTGTCTGTTTTGCCATGTTGCTCATTCTGCATACCACTTATTTGTTTGGTGGGGGTGCTGGGGATCATCAACTGTGTCTAAGCCGAATTTATAATGCTCTTCCCAACTTTCTCGTTGTGTTTCCCTCTTCTTTCTCCTGGGCCTGTCTGCCTCTTTCCCCTGGTCTTGCCTGTCACCCACCTTGCCATCCCATTGATTGTATAAATTGTAGTAGGTGCTTGTCATGTGTTCACTCCTAGAACCCCCTTCTCTAGTGGTTGGGCCATTAGACATTGCCATTTATGAAACTGGCACAGTTGTTGGGTAATGGTGATTCTGCACCCACGTGAGTTCTGAAGGGGTTCTGTCATTCATTGTGTACACACTAAAGTGGGAATCATTTATTTGTGGAGACTGTAGGGTGTCTTGCATTGTTGTAGTAGAGGGAACACCTGTGGTATTTTTATGCTCATCCTCGGGAATCCCGTGGCCCCAGATTAACTTGCCGCCATCCCAAATTAGATGGGTCCCTTCTTGATCTTTTCTATGCCACACCCCCCTGGCCAACATCAATTGAAATATATACAATTATACAATATAGAAACAGGCCAAACAATGTTGAAAAGAATACTACTGCACACACAAACAGCACGTATTCATATGAGTAACTAGGATACACATCTCTCCTCTGTCTACTCCTATCTACACTATCACTTGCTGCAGCGGGGGCCTCGTCCATGCCCATTGAGGCTCATAGAAAACGAAATATGAACAATTGTTAATCATGCATATTATTTGTGTGTGTTTTTTACAATCATTATGTTGTACATTTTAAATTATCTTTTCCGGGTCACTATTATTTTTCTTTATCATTCATATTTAAGTTTCATTATCATCCTTGTATATACACATTTTTTGTTCTTCCGCATCCTTACGTTTCCCTGCCCCAAACCTCAAGTCTGGGGGAAGGGAACCGAGGGAGGCAGAATACCGTCCATTCAATGCATTGCTAGGGAGTAAAAAATGTTATTTCTCATGCGCATGTTTCAACTGGAGGAATAAATAGAAAGAGAAAGTGAGAAAGAGAGAAAATAAACAATTCATTTTTATCTCGCTCTATCCTACGAACATCCAAACATTATTATACTGTAAAACTATTTACACGTTTTACCAGTCCTGAGTGTTCTTGTGCTTTATATGGCACCTGTACCTGTATACCTATACTCTTATTTTCTACATTTGCGTACTACCCTCGTCCTCACCTTCTTCGGGGTCTGTGCCATTTACGCTCCCATGGGCTCTACACACATCTGTCAAATGCACCCAGTACCTTAGTCCCTGCACCTTCACCGCCGGGGGCATGCAATGGATCACCTTATATGGACCATGAAATCTTGGCCCATTGCATCTCCGCACAACACTTCTCACTTATACCATGTCACCTGTCATCAACTGGCAGTCTGGGCTTTCTGTAGCTCGGGTTACTGTGTCAATAGAGTTGTCCTGTGTAAATGGGGGTGCTATTTGCTTTGCTATGGCTCGTGCTGCTCTTGTTAAATTTCTGAGATACTCATGGAAATCTTCCCCCAAAACAGTGGCGCTTTGATGTGCATCTACGCAAGGGTGAGTGGGCTGTGTGCATTCTCCTACCTGTCACTATTTCATGCAGTGACAGGTGGTGGTCCTTGCTGGGTTGGTTTCTCATTTCAAAAAGCACCAGGGTAAGCAATGCACCCAGTTCTTTTTGAGTGTGTGGCACAGTTTCGGCAATCTACTGTTGAGCAATCCGTTCATCTTCTCCACAACGCCCTTCAATTGTGGGTTAAGCCCACATTGCAGTAATATGCTTAAACATGTCATTCACAAAGTGCGTTTGTTGTCAGAACATATGACATCACAGATGCCCCAGCGGGGAAACACCTCTCTCACAAAAAATTTGGCGGCACACAGCACATCTGGGTGAGTGCAGGGGCCTGCTTCCACCCACCGGGAAAAGGGGCACACAACAATGATCAAATATCTAGCCCTGTTACACTGCTATCCCATGTCTGCATAGTCTATATGCAGTTCTCTAAAGGGCCCTTCTGGTTTTGGTAACGTTCCTATGAGGGTCCGTAATGTCATACCGGAGTTGAATGTTTGGCAGGTGATACACTCTATTATTAGCTTCATGACATGTTCCTGTATTCCGGGGGCAAACCAATTTACCTATATATCTGCAATGATGTGTTGCTTTGCATTATGAGCCGGGTAATGTAACTGTTTAAAGGCTACCTCTAGCAATTTTGCTGGCATCACTACCTTGCCAGTATTATTTTGTCTCCATAGTAAATCAGTGGGCGATTGGCTGCACACCCTTTTTACCCACGTCTCCTCTTCACTAGGTGCATCGTGTTGGAGCTTGATTATCTGAGAAACTGGTAATGAATTAAAGCCGTCTGGTTGTGTTTCCTCTACTGTCTTCTGGAGTATGTACTCACCTGCTGGGGCTTTTGGTAAATAGGATGCTTCTTTTGCAGCAGCATCCACTGCCGCATTTCCCAATGAGATGATGTTATCACATTGGGTATGGGCCTGGCATTTCACAACTGCTACGAGCGTAGGTTCTTTCAATGCATCACTCAACTATCCTAACAGTGCTGCATGCTGTACTAGGGACCTGTCTGCCCTTCGAAATCCCCTCTTTCACCACCTCGCTAGTCCTCCATGCACGGTTATCACCATATATGCTGAATCTGTATAGATGGTGACTACACACCCCTTTGCGGTGTGAAGTCCCTCTATGAGTGCTACTAATTCTGCTGCTTGGGCCGAGAAGTGTGGTGGTGACCTCTTTTGAACAATTATTTCAAATTCCCCGTCCTCCATCCGAACTACTGCTGCTCATACATGCTTTTCTCCCATCTCGCAATCTATGGAGACAGACCTGTCTACAAAGTAGATTTCCCCCTCTAATAGTGCATTTTCATGTGCTTTGGGTGTGTCATCATCCTCTCCTGTGTACGTGGCGCAGTCATGCTGTTGCATATCCTCTACTGTGCATGCCTCTGTTATGAATGTGGCTGGATTTACACTTTTACACCGCACAATGTGAATGTTAACACTAGAAATATTCAACTCATACACTGTGGCCCTCTGGGTGGTTAATGTGCTTTTTGATCTTTCTAGGATGGCAAACAGGGAGTGTTCTACGTACAACATGACAGAGCATCCCATCACAATCGTGGAGCTTTTTTCTATCGTGAACGCGGCGGCTGTGAGAGCCTGTTCACACGTGAAATGTCCCTGCATTACTGTATCGAGTGTTCCACTGTAAAATGCCAAGGGCTTGTGGCCCAGGGATGTCTGCTGTGTCAGTACGGCTGTCATGAGTGTGCCATTGCAATGTGAGAATTGATAAAATTCCTGCTCATATTTGGGGGTCGCAAGAACTGGAGCAGTAGATATCAGTTCCTTAAGTGTGCCAAAGGCTGTGTGCATTTCCTGTGTCCATTGTAAATTGGTGTTTTCCCACTGTGCTTCCTTGAGTGCTTGTAGCAGGGGTATGGTGTATGATGCATAGACCAATATCCAGGCTCGGCAGTAGTTACACATGCCGAGGAACTTTTTCATCACTTTAACTGTATTGGGCTCTTTCACTGCTCTTACTGCTGCTGCTCTCTATTCGGAAATAAATTGGCCTAAATATAGTACCTCTGTGAAGCAGTATTGCAGCTGTTGTCTGTCTCCCTTGTACCCTTTCTGTGCAATATGTGTTAACAGGGTGAGGGAGCCCTCTCTGCATTCTTTTTCACTTCTCCCGCAGACTAACAAATCATCTGCGTACTGAGTTATGGGACCCGTGGTGTGTATGTTCCCAAGGTCTTCATGCAATATTCTATTGAAAATGCTAGGACTTTCACAGTACCCTTGGGGCAGTCTGTAGTGCTCATATCTTTTCCTCCCCAGCGTGAATGCTGTTAGGTACCATGAACCTTGATCGAGTGGGATTGAGAAGAAAGTGTTTTTTAGGTCCACTACCATGAAATGAGTGGCTTCTGTTGGAATTCTACATAAGATTGAGGCAGGATTTGGGACAAAAGGGGACTCCGTCTGTACTACGTCATTAAGTGGGCGTAGGTCCTGGATCATCCTCCACGCTCCTCCCTTCACTTTCTTGATTGAGTAAATGCAAGTGCTGCAGGGTGAATTAGAAGGGACAATTATGCCCTGCATTATCAATGCATAGATTGTGTCTTTTATTCCTTCCTTAGCTTCCCTGGAAATGCAGTATTGCTTCACCCGGGGTAGAATGGCTCTGGGTTTGAGCTTGATCTTTACTTCGTGTAGTAACCCTACATCGTGTGGGCCTGTGGTCCACAGCTGCTGTGGCACTTGGGACATGTCTTCCTCAAAGTATGCTGGTGGAGCTTTGATCACTGCCACGAGGGGTAGCGCTACCTCTCTCCTTTGGATCATGACATCACAGGGGATTGCGATTTCCATCACTGTTTCCCCATCATCTTCTGTATCACAAAAAAGTTCCTATCTGTCAGGTCTCGCAGGGCCCTATTGGCGTCGATGCACCACACTGTTCTCCACTGGCATCCCTGCATATCCATTGCTATTACTGTTATTCTTTGGGCTGACACCTGTACTGCGTGTATACCCAGGGACACGATGGACCCTGGCACTATTTCTGGGTCTGCTATTGGGTGTAAAATGAACTTTGAGTGCACCCTCCATTTTTCATTTTTCAATTCTGGCACTACTCGCGCTAGTATTCTCAAACCTTGTATAAACATGTTGGGATTTACAGGTATGCCGCATGTTTGTGGAAGATCTTCCTGGGTGTGTATCACTAACATGGCACGGATCGCGCATATGCCTGGTGTGGAGCACAATATTCCTCTGTCAGTAAAAGAGATTGTCATGTTGAGCTTGCTAAGAAGATCCCTTCCCAGCAAGTTGATGGGTGATTCCTCGTAGTACAGCAGGGGGTCACGCACAGTTTTCCCTCCTACTGTTATGTCTAGCTCTTCAGTGTATGGAACCTCGACCACCGCCCCAGAGAACCCCTGCATTTCCAAAGTCCGATTAGAAAGCGGGAACTTGCCTTCTTTGATGCATGATTTTTACGCTCCTGAATCCACCATAAAAATGAGTTGTTTGTTTGCTATCGCCGCCCCCACCAGTGGTTCCTCTGCTGCATTGAGGGTCATTGACAGTATTGGACACGCAAGTGTTCTCTGTGTGCTGTCCTATGTTGAATGCCATGGAAGTTCGTCAACATCAAAAACATTTCCTGTTACCATTGTTGTCCCTCTGCATGGTGCCATTGGTGCCCCGTTTGCCGTAGTAGCATAAGTGTTATTGCGCATGGAGGCGGTATTGTCATGACACTGGGGGTGTGAAGACATGTCTCGCGGGGGCATTGGCTGCTCGTTCATGTATCTTGGGTCGGCATGGCCGCCTCATCTATTTCCGCCCATGGGTAGCCCATAGGGGCTTCCCGGGTGGAGTTGTCCGATCTGGTGTTCATTTGGATATGAATTATTGGGTCTGCTTCGACATTCTCTCATAAAACGACCCCACCTCCCGCAATTCCAGCATTGCCCTTGCACTCCCCCTCTGGGCTCTCCATACCCTGCACCCCCTCCTCTTGATACCCTGAATCGTCCTCTATTGCCCTGCCCCCCTCTCAATAGCCATTGTGGTGCCTCATACTGATTTTCCCCTGGCCATTGGTCCTGACCGTTACCTGTCCAGTTTGCCACCATCTGCATTGGTATTCCCATCTGTCCGTCTTCCTCCTCCCGCTCCCTTCCTGCCGTGCTGGTAGCTGCCACTGCACAGTAGTTTACTTTGCACTAATTTAGCTTCGTCTGCCAACCGCTGCTGAGCTATCTCCTTTTCCTTCTCTTTGATCATCTTGCAGTGGTGCACTATGATGCTTTGAAATTCAGGCCACCCCTTGGGTTCTATCCCAGCTATTTTATCAAGGGCCTTCTGCACTTCCTTGGGGAGCCCCCTTTTTATAATGAGGTAAAACAGGGATGTTGATTGGTCCCAGGCCGTACCCGTTTCCGCTCTCCACATGTCCTGAACCCGGAGTATGAAGGACATCGCATCTTCCTCATCATTCGCAATTGGCGGTCACAATCTAACGTTATTCCTGGGAACCCCGCCTTCGCCCAGACCCTGTTGGCTTGGTCTCCCACTGCAGATACCAGCAGACTTTTAACATCCCCCACCGCCAAGGGCACTGCTTCTGTGTGTTTTTCAACTGCTTGTATCCACTTGCTGGTGCCTCCTGACAGTGGGGGTAGCTGTTTGAGTAAGTTGGCTATGTCCATTTGAGCCCATGGTATGTAATTTGGCCTTCCCGCCCCCCTGTGTATTAGTGGCAGCTGCAAATTTCCCCCCCCCTTTTTAGTACTCACCTTCTTCCCTTTCTTCCCGATCACAGCCATGCGCCCTGTTCTGTTTCTTAGCATCCCCCTCCATTCTTCCATAGGAGACAACCCCTCTCCAATCGAGGCCCCACCAGTGGCTATTCCCAGCCTTCTCCTCTCTTCCTCTATCTCCCGTTCACTGTCAGCTGTGTTGATTTCTCTGATTCGCGTGGGGGTCATTTATTCTGAATAGGATCTCTCCCTTCTTCCATCCATCTTCCCCTGCCCCTATACTCGGCTGGGGTGTCTCATCACGTTCTACTCGGGGGGTGGGTGACCTCCCTCCTTCTCCCATGGCCCTTAGGCGGGACAACTCAGTTCGAGCCATTGTCAGTTGTGAGTCTAAATCCAGTGCAAGTTTTTTCAATATCGATTGTAGGGGTGTCCAGTGGTCTTATTACGCCTTGGCTCTCATACTGTGGTGGTGCTGTGATGGATGGCTTAAGTATAGGGGGTGCTGTGGGTTGTGCTACGCATACAGGTTCCTTCCGCAGGTACTGGCTTTGATAATAAAGGATAAACACGTGTGACCTCTATTGTTTTCTCATCTTGTGTGGTTGGCCCTTTACTGCCAGTTGTCGTCAGGGGAGATGCGTTGTTTTCACTACCTTTCTCTGAGGGAACTTCTTCAAATAGGTGCCAAAAGTCCAATATCTCTCTCCTGTTCCGCAACTGCTTCCCCTTATATTTAATGGACAGGCAGGTGGCAACCATGCTTAATACCGCCTTATCAAAGGACCAACCCTCCGGCCATACTTGGGGTAATCCTTCTCCCTTCAACTCCACGACCCATTGGTCATGGTATTTATTAATCTTCTCTGCATACCATGGTAAAGTTTTACAAATATCGGCAAGGGGCGTTTCTGCACCCATTATACTTAACAATCAGTACACCTTAACTGACGCTTCTTATCTATACTTGTCCACTTCTCATATGACCAATTCAATGTACTTTGTAATCCTTCTCAAACAAAACAAACTGTTCACTT
Source organism: Ambystoma mexicanum (assembly GCF_040938575.1). Taxonomy (NCBI): domain Eukaryota; kingdom Metazoa; phylum Chordata; class Amphibia; order Caudata; family Ambystomatidae; genus Ambystoma; species Ambystoma mexicanum. Next base: position 598,623,497 of record NC_090941.1, on the reverse strand, counting down.
ACTTTTCAATGTGCCTCATTACGAGTCAGGCGTTAAGGGGTTAACGGCGCCGTAAACGGCGCCGACCCTTAACGCCTGATTACAAGGTCCCTTAGCGCCATGGTGAATTTAACGCCTGCTTTTTGCAGGCGTTAAAATCCCTGGCGCTAAGGGACCATGGTGCTAATTACGCCACCGTAATTTACGGTGGCGTAATTAGCGCCTTCCCCACTCCCATTATGCCCTATGGGGCAAAAATGGAAATGGGGAAGGGTAAAATGGGAAATGGGGATTTACCGCCCCACTCACCTTGGAATGGGGCGGTAAATCCGCCATCCACCATGGTGTAAACCTAGTTTACACCATGGTGGTAAGGGTACGACCCAGGCGATAATTTACCGCCTGGTTCGTAATGTGTCTTGAAACTGCATTAACATGCATGCAACTCTTTTTATATAATGTCAAATTTGTTCATTAATATTCCCGCACAAAAACACTCTTTTCCACACAAACTTGGACGGTTAACAATTCACATAAACAACAAAAAACATAAACCACATAGATTATATTTCACCGTCCCTAATACCCCTTTCACTCTTGCCCAGTTCTCCATCCCTATTCTCTTCTCTCCCTTCACCTTGCTCTAGTTCACCCACTTGAGAGAGAGAGCGAGATAGATAAGATAAAGTTGGAAAAAGCGTTTCTAAATACTATTCCGGGTCTCCTCTTGGGACCCCTACATTATCTTCCTTTACCTCAATTCCCCATACTCATATATCCTGTACTAGTCGAGATAGCACTGCGCGGCGCCGCCTTCCACCCCCCACCGGAGATAGAATCCCTGTCAACCTCTTTTCACCTTCTACCTTGTCACTGTCCTAATGGCCATATGCGATAGAATGAGAATAGAGTGGAATACAGAAAAGACCCAGGCCCCCAGGACCTTGCCCCCCTGTGCTGCAGATCAGATCTCCACACCTTTTCCACCAAAATTATATCATTTATCCCAAGACCTCCTAATCTGACTCCCACCCGTACTTTCAATATCACCCGCACTTGATACTCACGTGTCCGTCTTGATCCGAGACCCTCTGGACCCGATCAGTCAATGTGCCGCTCCTTGCTCAAAGACCACGCCAAGCTCTGGCGAGTGGTACGATGGGTTTTGTGAAGGGGGATCCCGCACCCTTTCGCCCTACTGCGTGTGCACGTCTAGGTGTACCGGTTGCCGTTGGCGGGTAGCTTTTGAGGGAGCGCGCTCTGGGTCAAAGCAGGGGGGCGTCTCGTGCCAGAAGGACGGGAAAGAATGCTATCGTGCCGGGCTCACCAATGAAAGTGAGAGACCCCCAATAATGCTGATAAGTTACCCAACAGAGTCAATAAAAGTACATCCCAGGAGGGAATGAGACCAAGACCAAGTGAGAGTGATTTAAAGGCTTTTATCTAAAATGAGGGCAAGCAGAATCTTCTCTACTCACGCCGAGAGCGCTCTGCAGAAAGCATGTTACACTTTGGTTATATTCACAGAAAACATCACCACTGTGGGAAGGCCTAGGGGGCACAAGAGAAATTGGGATTGGGCACTAAGGGCAGGCACCTATAGGTGCTATAGGGTCAGAGACGACTGATAGGTCTGAGGGCACGTGATGAGGCGACGTGGTGTCCAGGGTCAGTTGGTCAGCTGGGCTCATCAGCCTGGTATTCCATGTCGACTCTTTATGTATCCTTTGACATCCTAGCTATGTAACATTTGCCCTTCGGCCACACACTCTCATTCATTCAGACCTCTGATCTGTTTGTCCGGTGGGAAAGCCTGTATCTTAACACTTGTGAAAACAGGTTTCTAAGGAAGGTTATTTATTACTAGTCATGAAGTAAGCGTCTCCCACTAAATGTAGTGCTCCCCTTGTTCAAACACTTCTAAATATACTGGCTAGGGGGTAGAGCTCATGGGCTCATTGTATGCTCCGAGGTGTCCACTTGATAACAACAAAGGGAATTTAGAATAGATGGCTGAGATGACTAGGTCACAAAAGGTACATATCATTATAGGCATACATTTCATTGTGGGGGTTTAGTGATCGAATGTCCAAACATCACTAATTCTCTGTTAATCTCTGTTGACACCCAAATGAACTTGGAGGGAATCAACACCCCTTTGTAGTCTGGTTCCATATCATACAATAGCTCAGGGTCTTCCAGAACACAATTTTACATGCAGCTTTTAGCACGTGGCTGGTTGTTTTGCACTTAAATCACACTGGTTTAGGACATGCTTTATCCTTCATTTAACTAGGCACTCCCATCATAACAAAAAGGGAAACAAAGAATTCAACAAAGAGTAATCAGGAAATAAAACATATCTTTGACTCGAAATTCACTTATTCATAAACGTGCAGGTCACAGCTCGGGGTCTATGGGTGTGCCTTTAACTTGGAGCGCGGCTAGCTAGGAGTGATTAACTCCACTATACATGTATTTACATTCAACATTGTAAGAAGTGAGGTAGCACGGTGCTGGTGTGTAGAGATTTATATTTGGTTAAACATTGTAGTGTTACAAACTATTGCTATGAGCATTTCAAAACCATAGGTTGACATGCATCGTGCTTTCGTCATAGTAGGTTAGCATAGGAACTTCTAATTACACACGTGTATGTATTTATATTGTTCACTCATAGGCCTCTTTAGCCTACTATTAGGTTTGTACGATTTTGCCTAGGAAGAAAAGTGTGCTTATTTTTATCCATATCAAAGGGAAAATAGGCTCACAGGCTTAAGGGTCCTCCTACTGATCGCCCTGCCCTAGAGGGCACTGGGATTATGTTTTTATGGCCAGGGTCTGTGGGGTGTGGGGCAGGTTTATAGAGACAGATAGCTTTTGCTCTGGGCTGCATCTGGGTCAGTGAAGGGAGACGGAAGGCAGAAGATACAGTGTGGATATGTTGCATTCTCGCAGCCAGCCTTCTCATGGGAACCGAGCAGTTGTGGAGACGGCACAGGGGAGGAAGTGGGGGGAGGAACTTGCTCGCTGTGCGCGCCTGACGGGGAGAGCTGCAGCTTGAGTGAAACCTCCAGGGCTATTTAACTTCGCAAAATGGAGTCAGTGATTTGCAAGATGGAGTCTTATCCACCTCTGGTTTTACACTGTTATAAGGGGTGCATGCAAGGGGGTCACAGCTCCTAAAGGTATTCCCGCACAAAAGGGTTCACATTTCCTAAAGGTATTCCCGCACGAGTGCTCTGGGGCCGGGGCCCTGGACCCAAAGCAGCCATGGCTGGGCCCACCCAGGAAGTGTAGGAATAGGGGAGAGGGGGTTCAAAAAGGCCCCCTCCTTCCACTCACAGGGTTGCGGCAGGAATGTCTGCAATACACAACTACTTGATTCTAAAGTTCTTGGCACAGCTGAAAATAATACACTTTATAAAATAATGTATGTAAAGGCCTGGTTAGATCCTAGGGGTCTCTGACAAGATCGCTAGATACTAACCTTTAACTAAAATATTTCTGCGTGTTAGACATAGTTCTATTTAATGTACACATGGTAGATCTCGACCATTTGTTGGAATCTTCTAGAATTTTACCTCCTAAACTGTCCCAAAACACTGACAGATGATGGCCCCTTCAGATGACTTATTCGACATCACTTCGGCAGCCTTTTCAATCCAAAAATGTAAACATAGCTAAAATCAAAATAATGTGTTTTGGAATTAAACAAAAAAAGAGTAATTTTACCTGGATACTGGGTCTTCATGAGATATAGGCCGTAATGGGTTTTTGTTATTTAGACCTTCATTTCGATGATAAATTGAACTGGAAGAAATATTGCATCTAATAGAGCACTCCAGTTAATGGATGTTTTACAAGGTTTTAGCAAAAACTTTGGAACAGACTACCTTATTTCCATAGTCATGGGGCCTCATACTAGCTTGGCGGTCCGGAAATAAAGGTGCTGATAGCAACGTACCGACACCCTTTCCGGACCAAACTAAGAGTCTGCTGGTAGGGGCACAGAACTCTTGACAGGTCTGACTTGTTGGGAGTTGAGGCCTCTATCGGCAGGCTTTTCACTGAAGCACTGGTATCATTACTAACGGACTCCATGGGAATGGGAAATGACTGTTCTGCCGCCGCCTATAATATCCCGATAACACTGGGATGTCAGGTTGCAGAAACAGTGTTGCAGGGTTGGCGGCAATCCACCGGCTATTGGCGGGTTGTACCGCCAACATCGTAATGAGGTCCACGGTCTACATTCAAAAAAATCATCCCCTTTTTTTATGAGGTATAAGGTTTGGTAGAGTAGGTACAGAGTCTGGCTTGATAAACTGGAGCGTCACTTTTGGCATTCTGTTCTGGGGTTATTGAAAGGATCCCTGATTCAATTACTCAGAGTAGAATTAGGTGCACACTTTGGAAAATGTAGGATCATATAAGTTCATTGAATAAGAGTTTTGTTGGATATTGTGCAAATCCAAGATAGAATAACTATATATTTTTCTCAGACTAAACAAAGCACAATCGTGTCCTAAGATCTGGTCATTTTAATATTTAAACTCCATGGTGATGGTAGGGCATCGCCACCCATTATCTGTGCACACACAGTTAGGTCAGCACCCTGTTTACTAGCCACAGTTCGGGAAGCAGTGTTAGTGCCCTGACTGTGTGATTGACACACTTTCTGTTTGCCCAGGTACAAACCAGATCACTGGCTCAGTAATTTAAAATCAAGAACTTTGATTGGGAGCTCAGTCATGTCATGGAGGCTAGTAACTATTTCCAGATGATGGATCATTCTGCAAACTGTGAAGAAGTGCATGCTACAATCTCTTATTTACCTGATTCTGAGTCTTTGGATAAGTGACACATTGCAGAACTGAAAACTAAGATAAGGAACTAGGATAGGAATACTAATCATGCAGAACTGAAAACTAAGATAAGGAACTAGGATAGGAATACTAATCATGTATGCTTGCAGTCTAAAAACCTTTCCTCTGAATATCTGAAGGTCTACCCCAGGGAATTAGAATCTCAACCATACCATTGCCTCTTCCCTAACCCAGTGATGCATTGTACATTTGTTATGAATCTAAAGATGTTAGACTCATGGGGAGTCCTGGGGGCTGGTAAGGCAATTAATTGTGTAGCAAGAACTTGTAGACTTTGTCTGAAGGACAACATAGAAACTGTGAAGCAATTCAAGATTGAAGGCCATGTGTTGTCTATAGCCAGATTTTAGATTTTGGAGTTCAAGTTCATTGGTCGACCTCGAAGCATTCTGGTTTTGTTACCTGGATGGATCTGAGATGTCGTAGTTATTGGCCATAATTGAGTTCTGGGCTCGATGTCAACACACAATGATCATAAATATATTACTATTTGGATTTTAATGTAAATTATTTAATGCTTTTAATTATTTATTTTAAATGTATTGTATGCATTTTGTATGCTGGATATTATCTAAGTTTTATTACAGAAACCATGGCATACTTAGATATACATTTTTATGTTCTGAGTTCTGAAGTGCTCGGGGGTTAGCATACTACATCCTTGGTGCATCAGTGAAGAGTGAGCCATAAGAGCTACTTGTTGAAAATGCAGTATTTTCAGGCTTTTAGAAAATTTGAGGCAGTCCAGTTGCCACTTCAGAGCCAAGCTGAATGTTATACAAAGTTCAGAACCTTTGATTGCAAGTCTTTTCCTACCAGTCTTTTTTAAGCAGAAAGGTGGAAGCAAAGGTTTCTCTTGGGTTGCTGTTTGAGATGTATTTGATTCTTGGCCTGCTATTGGGTCCGTTGACAACTTTGTTTTGTTTTGCTTGTGATGCAGAAAACTTTACAGAGGATGTGTTTGTGGATTTGAAACTAATGGAGTGCAAGGTGGACATTTGTAATATGGTTCTACTCTACAGAGTTGTTGGTCAGCAGCAGGTTTATGAATATATGTGTATATACACTCATAGGCTAGCTCAATAACTTGAAATTGTACTGCAGGAGGCAAAAATAAAAAGCAACAAATATGCAAACAATTTCAGGGTTAATAGATGATTTAAAAAAGCCTGTGGCATCATTTGTATCAAAAATGCTATTTGCTATTATAAGCGTACTAAAGATGTCCTTAAATTATCATAAATTATCATAAATACTTATCTCACACAAAATCCCACACAATCGCCTCTCGCACAGCAAACCGCATGTACTTCACCACACTGCAACAACACACACAACACATATGCCGCACCAACAGCACTCGAGGACTGACATCAACCAGATACTCGCACCAAAGCTCAGCACACAGTGATAACCGAACTGAAGCTGCCAACAGGACACCACTTATCTCGCTATCCTACTCCCTCTTCGTCCTACTAACCCAACCCGCCTTCTCGTTTGCAGATCTGCCAGAGCGCCTGGGGACCAATTCCGATTGGTGACGGTGCGCGGTACAAATACCTTTAACATTTAACATAAATAGGTCATATGTATAAACAATGCTGGATAGTTTCCTTACAGTTTTTACACATGGGACAGTTTTCAGTGTTTCTTTTATCCCATTTGGCCATCAAACCTGCAGTGTTAAAAGAAGAAATCTAAAATTGTCCTAAACTTGGGCTAGTTAAAAAATGACGCTAGGACTATTCCTCATGAATTGATTTAATTTGGCCAAAATATTGTATCAAAATCTCACTGTCTGCCTTCCATAGAAATGGGAGCCATAAGTCAATTAATAATGCTTTTATAAAACCTAACCATTTCCAATTGGGTCTTTCCAGTTGGTTATTCTGTTCTTTAACTACTCTTTTATGAAAATGTAGTCAATGATATGATTTATTTGTATTTTATTTATTTATTACGTGCCGTAGCCTGTGAACATAAGGGCACACATATACACATAAGACAACAACAGTCACAGGACATCAGGGGGCGGGTGAGATGAAGCGGTCAGAATTATTCGAAGAGGAATGATTTCAGTTTTTTTTTTAAAGTTCTAATGTTCGTGTCCTATCACATGGTTACAGGGAGGCCATTCCAAATTTTGTCCAAGCAGCTTGCAAAGGACCTACCAAGTCCTTTTGATCTTTTGAAAGGGGGGCGAGAAATAAGCTTGGTGTTTGTTGATCTAAGAGATGGCAAGGGTTCATACCACAAAGTGGTTGATCTCAGGTAGCTTGGGGATTTCCCATTAAGGCACTTGTGTAGTAGACTGCCTGCTTTAAATTGAAACCTAACAGTGATGGGGAGCCAATGTAGGAGCTGCTGGTAGGTCGGGATGTGGCACTTTATCTGGACTTTTTAGACAATCCAGACAGCATCATTCTGGACGATTTGTAGTCTCTGGATACTTTTCTTACCAGCACCCACCAATAGTGCACTACAGTAATCTATTCTAGATAGAATAGTAGCACGGGCAATTGTGGCCGAGTTGTCCTCAGTAAGATACGGGCAAATCTTCCTTAGCAATTTCCGATGATATGCATAGTTTTTTTAACTAGGCTCATGTGGGATTCTGTGCTCAGGGCACAGTCGGTTTGCATGCCGAGTGTTTTGATTTTTTTTGTTACTTGGATGTTACAATCCTGGATGGAGAAAGACTGGTAACAACTGGTAAGTTTGGCCCTTGCTTGGGAAGAGCCAAAGATGAGTAGCACAGTTTTGCCCTTGTTGAGGCACATCCAGGAATCCACTAGATTGTAGATGTTTTGAAGATTTAGGCTGTCAGTTACATAGTCCCTAGAGATCTCCATGACCAACTGAGTGTCAGCTGCGTAGTTGGTCCAAAACACACCAGAGTCCTCTAAGAGGCTGCATATGGATATGATATATAGGTTGAACAATATAGGGGCCATACACGCTCCTTGCGGCACCCCAGAGGTGGAGAGAGTGGGGTCCGCTGTTGCACCTCCAAGCAGACACTTGATTGTCTCCCAGTCAGAAAGGAGTGGATCCACCTGCATGTCATTTCAGAGCAATAGCAAGTGTTCTTTAAAGTATGCAAAAGTCGCTCATGGTCTAGTAAATAAAACGTGGGTGATAAGTCTTATAGGACTAATAGGCCACAATGCTCAGTATGTGGGTTTGGAGATCAATAACGCCGTCTCTGTGCTATGAGCAGAGTGGAAACTGGATTGTCTCGGGTGTAGTGTATTGATAAATTCAATGTAGATCTGGATCTGGCAAGTGGCTTCTTTGTCTTAGACCTTCAAGAAGAAATTGCAGTTGGTAATGGGCCTTAGGTCTGCTACATAATTGGGGTCCTGTCCTGTTTTTTTTAAAAGGGGTGTGGTTGGTGAAATTTTTGATGCGATTTAGAACTGTGTTCGTGTGAAAGTAAGCACTGATAAATCTTGCGAGGAATGGAGAGAAAATGCCCTTATTATCGAAGATCATTTTCAGGGGGGATCACATTGTCTGGCCCAGCCCACGGGCGCATAGTGCTCATGTCAGACAGCAATTTGAGGCTGGTCACTTGGGAAAGCTGAGGTAGTGCAATCTTCCGTTAGAGGCAGTGGTCGACGTGAGCAGGAGCGGTCGGGAGCGGTGATCCTCTACTTCTTTTAATTAAGTATTACCGTTCCTATACTTTTATTTTAAAAAGAAACCATTCCGGAGTGGTTTCGTTTTAAAATAAAAGTGTAGGAAGAAGTAGAAAATTGCACTTTCAGTGCACTGTACTGGATGTTCCCTTAAGCAGCAGGCACATGTGTTTTGGGGTTTGTATTGTGCATGGGCGGGGGCGTGGCAAGGGGATTTGTGGGGAGGGGTGCAGACCAGTAGGGAACATAGTTCCACTACTTCTTTTTGTACACTTCGACCACTGATTAGAGGTGGGATATGGGGGGAGGGAGGGCTGATCTGAGAAGACAGTCTCGTTTTGTTTAAGCGCATAGCGATCTGGTCTTGGATTTTGTCACTTGCTTTAAGTATTTTTTCTTGAAAAGCGGATTGTATTCTGGTGCAATCTGCGTTAGAGGGAGTGAATGGCATTAGTTGGGCTTTGGGTTTTTCAAGAAGTTTTAGTACTTCAAACAGTTTGTTTGGTTTGTTATTGGCCTCTGAGAATTGTTGTTTATAGAAGCTCTTGTTCGACTCAGTGATCATTTCCTTGCTGGATTTCTCAAGGGTATTCCATGCATTCCTATTGTCAGACGATGGACATTTAAGCCAATACCTCTCTGCTCTTCTTTTCTTGGTTTTCAAATGCATGATATGATATGTCATTATATATCATATGACACGCCTGTACACAATTGTTTCAAGCCGTGACAAGACAAGTGGGCAGGGGGGGACAGAGGGAGGCTAAAACTAATGATCTTACTAGGTGTTCTGTCATTCAGGGTATTACCCAAATTGTTCGTTTACAATTGTTCGAATGAACAATTCACCGAATTTAAAGGATCACAATTGACCTTTTCACAATTGACTGAATATATATATATATATATATATATATATATATATATATATATATATATATATATATATATATATATGGGTTTGGTAATATATATGTATATATATGGGTTTTGGGGGGTTAGGCATTGGGTGGGGGGTTGTGGGGGGTTTCCCCCCACATATATGGTACAATTGACCTTCACAATTCGGTTAATTGTGAAAAGGTCAATTGTCATTCGAGCAGTTGTAAAACGAACAATTCGTATACAACCGTCATTCAGATCGTGCAAGTGCAAACAAAGCAAAGTGTAGGGGGGAGGAAGAAGGGTGAAGTGCTAGGGTGAGGGAAGGGGGAAGTGCCATCAGGTCAGTATTGCTCTGAGGATGAGCAGGCAGGGAAGCGCAGCTCTGGGTAAGTGCAAGGAGGCAGGGGACTGTAGGTTTACAGTTACAGTGCCACAGTGCACAGAAGGCCCGGAGACAGTGCAGGTGAGGCTGGTCATGGAGGAGCCTGGTAACCAGTGAGACTCTGGGGGTAGCCAGGCAACCAGTCAGTGCAGCGGACAGGAGGGTCAGCAGGGGAGAGAGAAAGAGAAAGTGGAGGCCAAAATCAAGGTCTTGAGCTGCTTCCGGAATTTCAGGTGCTCCTGCTCAAGTTTGCGAGGGGCAGGGAGGCCATTCCAGAGTGAGGCACCTGCAGAGGGGAGAGATCTACTCCCACTCTCTGCCTGGAGAAGTGTCTGACCCTCAGAGAGTTGGAGTTGGCTGAGCAAAGCGCCCGAGAAGGAAGGTGTTTTGGAAGAGAATGTTGGATGTACTGCAGGCCCCGGCCCCAGAAAGCCTTGTGGACGATGCAGAGGGTCTTGGACTTTATCCTTGTTGTCATCGGAAGCCAGTGGAGGGATTTTAGGGCTGGAGAGATACGTTTCCTGGGCTTGGGGCCAAGAACAAGTGTTGCAGTCCTGTTCTAGATTAGTTGCAGAGGGTGGAGAGTAGAGGATGGGAGATTGAGAAAGAGACTGTTACAGTAGTCCAGCCTAGAGAGAACCAGGGCTCTGGGGACGGTGAGCTTCTTGGGGAAAGTGATAAAAGAAAAAATACTTCTGAGGAGCAGGAGCTGGTATTGGACCTTCTTGGCAAGGTCCGTGATGTGAGGAGAGAAGGAGAGAGTATAGCTGAAGATGACACCAACGTTTTTTGCTTCACAGGAAGGCGGAGGAAGAGGGCCCAAGGAGAGTGGCAAGAATAAAAGCGCGAGCAGGGGTCCCAATGAGAAGGATCTCAGTCTTACTGGCATTAAGGCAGAGATCATTAGAGACACACTAATCCTCAATAGCGGATAGATAGTCAGGAATGAGCGAGAGAGGAGAGGAAGCTGAGGGCAGTTTGAAAGAGAGCTGAGTGTCATCCGCATAAGACTGAAAGTGAGTGGAGAAGGTAGAGATCAGGAGGGCCAAAGGGGCCATTTAGACATTGAAGAACCAGGGAGAGAGGTGAAAGCCCTTGGGAACACCATATGATGAGAGAGAGGTCGTGGAGAGAAAGGACCCAGTTGGACCTAGAAGGGTCGGTCCAGGAGGAATGAGGTCAACCACTCCAGAGCCTGATCCGTGATGACCAGGTTCTCATGGAGTTGATTGATCAGGATGGCGTGATTGACCATGTCAAAAGCAGAGGAAAGGTCAAGAAGGATGAGGACACAAGGATGGCTTGAATCAAGATTAGTGAGCAGATCTTCATGGGTGGTCAGGAGAGCAGTTTCTGTGCTTCTGGCTGAAATTCATCTCTTATGTGGATTCTGAGCCAAAAAAGTAAAACCCGAAACCAGACCTTATATTTCATAGGGAAAATGTACATTTCTAAGTAAAACTGATTTTTGTGTACATCTATATATATAAAACAGATAGGTATGTTTCCGTACTCAGCTGATGCAATTTATCATTGCTTGGTTACCCACATCAAAAACAGCTATCATTTCAACATACGGATGCAATGTATCGGTGTTAGGTTGCTCTCTGCTGTCCAAATTGCAAAGTGCACTCACTTCAACAACAGCTACCATTTCAACAAACAAAATGAGCCCGATTTTACGCGGTCACCGTTATCTTCCACTATCGCAAATATTCAGAAATTACTTCTTTCCACCCCACTTCTCTTCACACAGGGCATATCAGTTTCAGTGTCAATGAACAGTTAAGGACCGGCTCAATGTTTCTGTCTCTAAAGATCAAAACGATGTAGTACGAATGCTTCCTCACAAGCTAAAACTGAAAGTTGGTGCAGTAATTATGCTACTAAGCAATCTTATGGCATCATGGAAACTCCACAATGGAACAAGGTTCACAATTGCCTGTCAACAAAGACACATCATAGAGGCCCGTACGATCGATGACACACATCAAAGAGGCCTGTCTGATCGATGAAACTTAGATGCTGTTCTTATACCACAAATACCTCTCGTTCCATCTGATACGTTTAGCCTTTTCAATGACCATTAATAAGTCACATGGACCTACGCCCCCTTCCTGGAAGAGATCAGAGGTAATTCTGATATTTAAGACGGGGGACAGAAGTGACCCTATGAATTGCCGACCGATATTGTCCTTCAACATATGCTAGAATGGTGTATGTTGTTATGCCAGTAATAGCTAGTTGATTTTTAATTCTTCTCACAGATCTGCTTCAAGCCCCCAAGTTTTAATTACATGCATATTATCCTGTTTTTTTGTGTGTACTGTTTTGTTTTTATGTATGCTCAGATTATTTTGGAAATAATTTATTATTGGTTAACCTTGATACTAATGGAAATACTTGATGTTTACTAGATGATGATGATATGTTTGTGATTGAATGAGGGGGTTGATATTTCTACAAGTATAACTCAGCAAAAGTGTTTATGTTAATAATATGTAGTTGCAAGCTTTTTGTTCATTGGTAAGCGGGCACTTTAATACTTACATGAAGGTCACTGGTGTCAGTTAGTGTGAAGACTTCAGAGTACATGGTTGATGTGTTTGTGTGTGTAGTACGCACATACTCAGAATTGCTCTTATTTGTAATGATTTCTTATTACGTTGTGTTTGGTAAGCTTGTATTTTGTATTAATTTGCAATTCATTTTATGCTATTCTTAGGGTTGGGTCCGTTTTCGGAAGTAGGTCTTCGAATTGATTTGAAGGTGTCTGCAAATAAAAGCTAGAATTTGGGTGGGTGAGTAATAGTGCATGCATGGATATAATATTGCATTTGTGTAGCTGGACTTGTTTCGACTGAATCAATAATAGTTCAACCTATGTTCTATGGGTTGTATTCTGTTTAGATGGAGACATTCACTTATGTTCCATTGTAGGCATATTGGGTGGGGAACTGCTGTTGATTCTCATTGTGTGTGTTGTATAATCGGTTATTATTTTATTCGACAGTTATTCAGATGTACCGGAATGGTAAACACACATCTGTAATTTCTTTGATAGGACGTTTGTTAGCCCATCAGAGGCAAATATACTGTACTAAATGTGGTGGAATTTATTTTACACGGGATGGCAAGGGATAGCGAAACCTGGCAAATAACTTGGAAAAGTTACTGTTAGTCTTTTATCTTTTCCCCTGTACCATTAAAGCAACGAGATTAGTTGCAGGTAAATGATTTAATTTGATAAACAAACGCTAAGGGCACACATGCTTTGCCTCATAATATAATTTCTAAGGCACTGTTTTAGTATTAAGAAGTGTAGCACACATTTTAATAAAGACATCTGTGGATTTTCATTCTGCAGTTCTCTAACAAATATAATATAATAAATACAAGGCCATTTCCAAAATGGTGCTAGTAGAGCTGGCATTCAAACTTAGCTCTCACTACTGCTTCTTATATAGAGTGCTATGTCATATCCACTTGCCAACACAACATGTGAGAGAAGTACGCAGAAGTGTAGATGTGCTATAACACATCCCATATGTGACCATGACCTCGGACTGGCGTGCAGATTCTGTCTGGCGACATACCATTAATAGAGTGCCGAGTCATAACGAATACCAGGAATGTGAAAAAAGAGTAAGTCAAGCAGCGGTCAATGGATGAAGCAGCAGGTCTTGTAATAAGGCAAATGTAGCATTGTGTGTCATTTGATATCACAGATGTCAATGTTGAGTACTTCTTCTGAAACATATGGAAATATGATGTTGCAAATAAAGAAAATTACATTTCTTTTGGAGACTTGTCTTCATTACATGTATAGCTTTGACACCCAAACTTAATGTCAAAGCAGCACAATTCGTTTTTCCATGAAAAGAACAATATATATTTTTTTCAAAGCATAATGCTTTAACTCCATCAGTAGCCATTTGGGAAAATAATTGCTTCTAGACTTACATGAAAACAAGAGTGAAACACCAAATAATAGAACAAAGGAGGCAACTTTTTTTTTAACTGCTGCACCCTTAACCTACCTATAGGCTGATGGGTGGCCTGTTGACTTCTAAATCATGCTCAATCGTTTGGTTGTTTTACTGCTGTCTGTATGTTTTAAACAGCAGAAGCAACACATAAACTATGTTTTTGGGGATACGGTTGATTTAAAAAAGAACAATAATGGACAATCTTAAACAAGTGGTGATGCAGATATGTAGAATGTAGATTCAATTTGTAGAGACAATTTAAAATAAGGATACCGACATTTACTGCTAAAAAGGGAGTGCACACATCAGTGCACAAGCATAAGAGGTTTAAGGTTGACAAACCCATAACCCATAATGCAGCAACACACATGCATCAGGAGGGAGAAAAGGGAGCTAAGGAAGTTTAATTTGGGAGCCTTGCTGCTGTAGTTCTCGGAGAGGAAAATATGTTAGGCAGAATCATATGCAGTACCGTTTGGGAACACCACACACAATTAAGACTACAAGTGACAGTACAAATTAATCTTTGGTACAAGCCTGTACTACACAGTAAAGTGATAGCGATGGCTGAGCAGCCGGACTTATTTCAAGAGTAAAGTGAGCAGTATCAATAGTTACACAAAGGACAGCAATTTACTACGGTTCAAGCAAACACTGACTCAAGGTTTCTGAGTAAAAGAATATACATTTATTTACACGCCATTTATAAAACACTCACTAAGTAAAAACAGTTGAAAAAGCACACTCTTAATACACTACACCGCACCCAATTGATTCTGGACAAGTTAAAGGCATGGTCCAGTAAAAATTTGTATTGTCCCTACGGGTCGGCCATGTTTTTTTAAGCCTAAGTGGCTCGATTTTAGAAAACTTTCCTATAGACCTTACCCGAGTTTTCGTCCATTAAACGCACACGAAAACAGGCACCAGGGACCCGCCATTTTGTGATAATCCTATCACTTGCCGCATCGCCCTGGCAGACCTGCTTCTGCGGCACTAAATCAAATCCCACGCCCCTGAGCCTGACATTATCAAAACATTCATATTCCCCGTCTCTCTCCATGATGTTACTGTGCTGCATAGGCAAACGCGCCCAGGCGTCTTCTACGTGACTCCACACAGAACCCGGAAACCAACACAGACCATCTCACAACAAAGCGCGCCACAATTCGGAATATGAAACTGTACTTTAAAATCAAACAGCAACACGGTACATTTATTTGACATTAAATGTTTAGAGAATATTCAGCAATTGCCACATGAACTCCGAAAGCCATTTATTTTCTTTTATCTGTATCCGCAAATCCGTGTAAGTTTATATTGAGTCACGCGCTGTTCCTTTACGGTACACAGGGTGTTGGTTTTCGTTAAAAGAAGCACTTTGGAAGCATGGTGAACCGCAAGGCTGTTCCATCAACTAGGCACTAGTCCATCGTAAAGGTTGATATATTGCTTCTAGCCACTAGTACAGCGTAAGGGCATGTGGGCCCTTGGCGATCGTCCCATAAAATTGTCAGTGTGCTCCAGTTGTTCACACGAAGCTGCAGGTGTCTATTGAAGAATCCGTCTGCCGGTGTCTCAAACCGATGACAGTAGCAGAACGGGATCAAATACCTGTTATGAAAACAAAAAAATTATTTTATTTAATACGGCCGATCAGAAACTATTTGCTTGCAAGGATAGTTCAATGGAGTATGTTCGGCTCTGAAATCAATGCGAAAAGTAACGAAATAAATTGAGGCCAACACACAATGAGAAATGACAGTTAGTCTACATGCATGTGGAATGATATGATATATGATATGGCATTTGTAACGCGCCTATACACAAGTGTTTCAAGGCGCGACGAGGCAGGGGGGGAACAAGGGCAGACAGACAACGATCCTACTAGGCCAGGTATCTTTCAGATCGCGCAAGGGGAAGGGGTGAGGGGGGGTAAAAGTGCTGTACATGGTTAGTAGAATACAAGATAAATAATAGGGCCAGCTGGTGGCAAGTGCAAGGTAAATGCCGGGAGAAGGGGCTGAAGGATACAGAGACAGTCCCGTAGTGCAGGTAGGCAGTGCAGGGAAAAGTGGCTGGGCCAAGGACCGAGATCGGTGAGACCTGTGGACCTGCATGCCCATGTGTCCACTACGAACATGTTTTCCTTGCTTTTCCTAGCTCTTCATTCATTCATTTATTTATGCATCCATTCATTAATTCTTCATTCCAGTATAAAAGCGTATAAAGATTTACTCACATTATATTTGAAATTTCCATTGAGTCTCTGCCTAATGCAGTCTGTAAATCCGACCGTGCTCTTGACAACGATTTTTCGTATACTGAACTAAAATGAAACTCGGTCTAGTTTCTGAATTTTCTGCCTTATCGTCTCTTACGTTATTGCGCACCCCCTTCAAATGAAGTTCTTTCGGGATGGTCCCTGTCTCAAGGTCAAAAAACAATAGACCCTTATACTTCCAATGCGACTTGTGGGCCTCTTCTGGTCGCGAGCTGATAATCAAAGCCGCTGTCCTTCGCATTCTTTATTTGCAACATCCCGTAGTAAAGGCATCTGAGGGAATTTGAAGTTTAGAATCCCTCTATGTAGTGCGCCACAATGTGCAAATGCGAACTGCCTTCTCTCCCAAATGCCACGGCCCGCTTGGCGTGTTCTAAGGCCCCCAATTTTGTCCCTGTTGTCTGCGAGCTTTGCAGCCCCAAAGAATCATAACTATGGAGACATTTAATTTTTGGCAGAAGGTCAGGGAAAGTATAAAGTACCACAGGAGTTGAGTTAAAAGTGAGATTTATTGTTTGTTTGTTTGTTTTATTATTTGCAATACGCAAGCCTCCCCTCCGTTAACAGTGCGCAACAGTGCGCAGCATGTACATTTACATGAGATGAGACATGAGAAAAATATATACATACACATATATGAGGTGAATAGAGAGAATTCAAAGATGACACCTAGCTTGTTCGCCACCCATGATGGTGAAGGTAGGGGTTAGGGTTACAGGTACACTGTACAATAACATTTATTTACAAAAAGACAATCATATTGCAATTATTTAAACTGGGATTTGTACTTCACAACCAGCTGTGCTTCTGGTGGACATGGCACAGTTGCAATGTTCGGTGGCAATGGATCACTGCTCTGCACAGAAACGTTCAAAATTCCATATCTGTGCTTCTCTAACACAGCAACAATAAGGCCTTTCACAAAGTCGAACTGCATTTCATCATAGACTGGTTTGATCACCCATTGCTTACTTTGTTTTGAAAACACCTTAGTGTAGCGAGGCATCCTTACTTTACCCCTAGTCCTAGATTGTTCACGTCCGACATTGCTGTTATGGGCCAAGACCGCTAGTAGAGTGTGATGTTTCATGCCCCGAAAGCTAAAATGCAAGCGCTTTGGCCTGTACTTTAGGCACATATTGTGGAACACCTCCAAATCTCCTGTGTGACAGAATTCTGTCAGTCCTCTCAAATCTGTTGATAGAGTTTTGTCGAAAACAATCTTCTCAATGGCTTTGTCTGTCAGTGAAGATGGAATCAACCACTTCTTCTTCCTTGCTTCCACTGGGGACAAAGGGTCATGTTCACATTGGTGGAAATGTAGGTTTTCTGACCAGCGGTGAACGTTGGTACAGTGGTGCATCAGTGACCGCCATTATTCAAGGAGTATTTCCACTGACCCTTCACAAGTTTTTGAGCTCCACCAAAGATGGTTGGTGATAGACTGGGACCACTGCAAAATACTTTCAAAACCTTTTTTTTTCCTGCAGCCGAGATTTTCTTACCGATTGATTTAGCAAGATGCCATACGTCAAATTGATGATTAATAAGCGGGAACTGCTCTCTCATTGTCTTGGCAATTGAAACGTGTCTGTCCGTGGCTATGAGGTCGATGTGCATTCCCCTTGATTGTAGATATTCCACTGATTTTATAAATTCTAGTTTCTCCATGGCCACTGAGGATGTACATTGTGTTACCTGCACGACCACCAAACTCACAATTTTCTTACTATCCATGTCCTGAAAGTGGTAGGTGCAGTACTTGGCAGAAAATCCAGGGCTGTCACACTGTCCATCGCCGGCTAGCCTGAAACGTTTCCCTCCGAATGTACTTGCTAGAGACAATTGTTCAATTTTCCAAGCATCACTAATGGCCGGAAACAGATAATCACGTTGGTATATGTAGTACTGCGATTTAGAAATGAAATGGAGCCCCACAAACTGAAAGAAAGACTCTAACTTTCTAAAACTGGAGCCACTAAAAAGTGATGCAGCTGCACACAGTAGATTGCCTGCTGGCATTTTCCCCAGCATCGTTTGTGCATACCATGAGAACCTATGATTTAATCGACAGGCGGCATTTATTTTGACGTTTCTGCCTTTTATTTGACGGGTTACATTAATCAATGGCTTCCCACATACTTTCCCTCTAACTGAATGCCCACATTTCAGCATACTTATAATTTCCATCAAACAACTGTCGAATACAATGTATTTGCTCTCTTTCATTAGACTGTCATCCTGCGTCAACGTTTCGCCTGTGACGTTGCGGAGATGTCAACACATTGGAAAGTAATATCGCTGCTATCAAGTTCTGATGCGTCTATGGATGCTGCGGCTGGTTCATTCTCTGTCATTTCGACATCTGCTACTTCAACATTAATGGGAGAACACAACAATGTCGACATGTTTTTGGGTGGCAATTTTTGGGCGGGTGTAGATTGTGTGAATTGATCTGCAACTACTTCAGAGCTATCTTCAATACATTCAATATCATCTTCTTGTGGTAGTGCGGTCGCACTGTAGCAATGGTCCAATGCAACTTTGCTGTATTCTCCAAACACAGTTAATTCATGTTCTGGCCATTGGACATGAGCATCTCGAGCCTGAACACGCCTCGCCTCAATTAATAGTTCCTCCATAGTGTACATGGTCTGGCAAGCAACATCTCTTATTCGCTTCACTGTCTGTGTATGTATAGTTCTGACAATCACGGGTAACTAGAGGAGAGATTGGAAAAGGGATGTTCAGTTTAAACAAAAGATAAAGTGTAGTCCAATTGACTGGAAAAAAACATAAAATAGTCCCCAGCACAAACATTTTTTAAAGTTATGAACTGTTTGTAACTAACCTTTTTTTGTTTTTTTTGTTTGCAACTTTTTTGACTCGACCTTCAACATCTGCACGCTGTAGCTCTGATTCGTTTTCGCATGTCCTCCCTTCCTCTTGCGCTGCAACGACTATATTTTCTGTATCCGCATAGACAGCACAGAATGAGGCTCTATCGTCTCCCTGAAACATAGTACTTTCATTACTATGTATCAAAATATTGTTAGCATAAAACACACGTGAGGACGAACACACAGGTACATCTCAATAGCCAAACACGATTTAAACATTGTGTGCAACAATCAAACGACAAGTATTCGACCAGTGATGATCTATTTGGATGGAACTGTCAGTATCCATACCTCTGGCTCTGCATGGACTGCCATGAATGGTTGTATTGGAGAGGAGGCATCAGCATCTCCCCGAAACACAGTACTTGCATTAGTATGGTTTTCAATATTGGAAACATAACACACACTTGGGGTCGACGGCACAGGTACATATAAAGAGATAACCACAAATGATGCATTGTCTAAAACAATCAAGGAAAATATAAATATGCAGATTTCATCGACTTATTTCTCCGATTCCTTTACATCTGCATCATCAAAATGGGATGTTGTGATTGCAGTGGAAGCTCCGTCGTCTCCCTGAAACACAGTACTTTCATTAGTATGGTTTGCAATATTGGAAACATAACACACACTTGGGGTCGAACGCACAGGTACATATAAAGAGATAACCACAAATGATACATTGTCTAAAAGAATCAAGGAAAATCTAAATATGATCACATTTCATCGAGTTATTTCTCCGATTTATTTACATCTGCATCATCTAAATGGGATGTTGTGATTGTAGTGGAAGCTCCGTCGTCTCCCTGAAACACAGCACTTGCGTTAATAGGGAAGAAAGTATAGCAAATGGAATCACGTTATATGATCACGCATGATGGAGCTGTCAGTATCCATACCTCGTGCTGCTGAAGAATATCTATGGATGTTGCAAATGTAGTGCGCACTTCCGAAAGCTGTTGCGCCGATTTGTATACGCATGGTCCTGCTTCCACTTCCCCTGGAATTACTTGAATGTCAGGCTCCGCATCAAGTGCAGGGGTTGACGCTCCATCAACTGCCTGAAACATAGTACTTGCATTAGTGAGGATAACAATAGTGAAAACATAACACACACCTGGGGTCGACAGCACAGGTACATATCAACGGCTAACCACGAATGAAACATTGTGTAGAACAATCAAACGACAAGAATTCCAGCTCTGATGATGACGCTCGATGGAGCTGTCAGTATCAATACCTCCTGCTGGTGAAGAACATCTAGAAATGTTGTAGATGTGGCGGACGCTTCAGCATCTCCCTGAAAGACAGTACTTGCATTAGTATTTAGTATGGATAACACTAATTATAACTGAAAACAAACACCAGTGGACGATAACTAAGGTGTATATCAATTGGAAAGCACTAACCAAACATTCAGTAAAATAATAAAACAATAGAATAAAACTATTACTTGACATGCATAAAACAAGTCTGCAGCGGATTAGCCTAGTAAGATTACCTGATACGCGCTAGAAGTGGTTGTTAACTGCGACCACGTCAAGGATGTAGAATGTTCTTGCTTCAGATTCAAGGGATAGTCAAGAAGTTGTAAAGGTAAATTAATGATTGATAACGAAATTCCAATATTAAAAATAGCCATGTAAGGCGACAGAATACTTGAAAAATGCTCAATACAGCACAGTTCCCTGTTCCCATATATATATACATTTCGTTAGTGGGTTATGAAATCGAAAAAGAATATATTGATAAATGTCATTATTCAAAAAGCTATACACTCATATCAATATCGAAATTATTACAAGGGATAGAACACCTACAATATCAATTAATCCATTTGGCTACCTACACACTACCACAAGGCCTAAAGCTAAATCCGGACACTTGACTCACCGGTGGCGGAATGTGGACGAATAGAATGGGAATAGCGTTTTCGAGCAATTTCCGTGTCATTCGCCGTTTATTCTTCTTTGTTACCCAAGATGTTGTGTACATGTCCAAGGAAAAGTGCCGGCTGCAGATGCGGTATCGATCACCCCTCTTGTCCTGTAAGACTTGTTGGATTCTACTTTCCAGCTCATCCAGTGGATATCCGCAATGTCTGACCCATTCTCTTATTCGATCAACAGTTTTCGGGAATACATGCATTGTAGTGCCTTCAGATTTCGCATGGGTCTTCGAAGGGCAACCGCTAATCGAACAGGCAGGCATTGTTGATAAATCTGAAAAGTAAATATCGACATTATTATACAATCTTCATGAATAAAGATTTGATACAAAAGTAAATGAATCACACAATGATCAATGCAAGGTTTGTTTTGGTTGCCTGAACTATACCAGTTCATTATGTGCGGCTTAGAATTTGCATAAGTTGCAGAAATGTATAAATGATGTGACTAAAATCTGAACATGCGACTCGTCCCTTGGATGTTCTGTCTTGCACGAGAAGGAAACATGCTTACATTATAGACTGGACCCCCGAAGGATGCAATTCGATGACAATAGACAAAGATGAAAATAAATAGATCTATTGATAGCATAGCAATGGAAACTCAAGTCAATAGCAATGAGACCAATGAACATAGCACTATCGTGTACTCTACTCGCAAATAGATAGAAATTTAAAAATCTGCGAAATATGACTAGGATACATGGCCTTACCTTGACCAACAAACAGTTGGATTCAGCAAGCAGAGCAGTATGTTGCAGGAGAATTGGTGGGTGGCCACAGGTAGCACACTGATGGGTTTGCACTAAGCGGTCACAGAAGTTCACGGATAGCACGACGACGAGCAGATTAGCGTAGATCTCAGTGGTTGCCAGGTAGCACGTTCAGGAGTTGACTTGCAAAGCACAAAGATATTCTGATGAGACATATCAAGTGGTTTATAAAGTATTAGAAACAGGGGTGTGTTTGTGAATGAATGACATATGTATGTCGTGGTTTTAGGGGGGCGGCCTGCTTCAAGGGGAGGCCTGGCTGGAGACACGGGGTCTGAGGAGGCCGTGTGACTGATATCCCCTTGGCGTGGGATACCTTTTGAAGTGTACATGTAGTTTGGCACCTTGGCCTTTCGCGCCCCTGACAGCGCGCATCCACTGGTGCAAACTGCCTTTGATAGAGGGTGGGTGGCATGGAGGGGCCTGGGGCGTGCAGATAAGGCACAGGAAGACTGCTGAATGGAGACACAATTATGTGGATTGCAGGGGGGCGGCCTGCTTCAAGGGGAGGCCTGGCTGGAGACACGGGGCCTGAGGAGGCCATGTGACCGATGGCCCCTTGGCGTGGGATACGTTTTGAAGTGTACATGTAGTTTGGCACCTTGGCCTTTCGCGCCCCTGACAGCGCGCATCCACTGGCGCGAACCGCCTTTGATAGAGGGTGGGTGGGATGGAGGGGCCTGGGGCGTGCAGATAAGGCAAAGGAAGACTGCTGAATGGAGACACACTTATGTGGATTGCAGGGGGGCAGCCTGCTTCAAGGGGAGGCCTGGCTGGAGATACGGGGTCTGAGGAGACCATGTGACCGATGGCCCCTTGGCGTGGGATACGTTTTGAAGTGTACATGTAGTTTGGCACCTTGGCCTTTCGCGCCCCTGACAGCGCGCATCCACTGGCGCGAACCGCCTTTGATAGAGGGTGGGTGGGATGGAGGGGCCTGGGGCGTGCAGATAAGGCACAGGAAGACTGCTGAATGGAGACACAATTATGTGGATTGCAGGGGGGCGGCCTGCTTCAAGGGGAGGCCTGGCTGGAGACACGGGGCCTGAGGAGGCCATGTGACCGATGGCCCCTTGGCGTGGGATACCTTTTGAAGTGTACATGTAGTTTGGCACCTTGGCCTTTCGCGCCCCAGACAGCCCCACATGCCAGCGCTCATCCACGGGTGCGAACTGCCTTTGATAGTATATCGTTGCTTATCAATAACAAATGCCACATACCGGAGATTCTTGTGAGCACAGACCCACACTTCAACCGGTGTATTATAGTGGTCAAGACCCTTAACCTAAGGCCTGTATAATCCAATGGTAATTGTTAGTATAGATATATGTGGGACTTTTATAGAGACATAACCTACTGAAAGACTTTGAACAAGTGTTATTTAGTGCATGCATTATCGAGAATATGTTATGTTAGCTTACATAGATAGTGACCACCCTGCTTCACAGCAACCAGACCTTCACCCATTCGGAGCACAGATGTCTGACGTCCATCCTTGAATGGAGACACACTTGATTCATTTAAAAAATCAAAACAACCGTTGTTAAAATATATGTGGTGTTTTATTTTGTATCTTATTTTCATGACACAAAAATACAAGACTTTAAAGATTATACAGGTCAGGTTGCAGCACAGCGAGAGAAAATCCCCTGTACTGACCGCTGTCACTCGGGAACGTTTCTCTTATGGCACGAACGGCACAGGCGGGTATCACTCTTCGAACGCGGTGTCCAAGCCTCCCGTGGAGCCACCATGTAAAGGAATGATAGGCCACCAGCCTGTACCACCTGTGAAAAAGGAATGAAACAAACTGTTTTTAAATGACCAAGATAAGTTTAATAAACGTTTGTTGTCAATGACAATTCTTGTAACTAATGGCATTCTGCACGGACAAATGCTATCTAGACAATGCACACTATTGAACGACTTTCATGCGTTACTATGATATGAATATATAATTTTGGATATAGTAGAAGAACATGAAATAGGAGTGGCATGACAAGCAGAGTATACTTACTCGTTACTCGGATTACGAGGACGAACAGTTGCGCGAAGTTCGTGCATAAGCACCATCATTATTCTCAACACGGCCCGTGTGAGGCAGGCTGCCCTGAAGTCTGGCAGCTCGGTGATGCATTGCGGTCGTGGCTCGCCTTCCGAAATGTAGGCCAGGCATCCCGAGTTTTCTCGCAGCAGCAGTTCTCGTCCTCGGTTGGCATTAGCTCGCACCGATTGCATGTGCACCAGGTGGAGACGCCATCCATGCGACTAGGCCCAGGCTCTTCATCTGTTCAATCGTCCTCCCAACTGCCGTCTGAATCCCCATCGTTTTCGCGTGCTTCCCTTTCCAGTAGTTCCTCCTCGGTATACTCGGGCTCGTACATTTAGGGCATTATTGTAGCCATTGTGTGGTAAACAAAGTAAAATAATTTACAGAGATGGTACAGGTGTTCACATGGGCTACAAGCGGCGAAGTTAGCTGACCAGAGCACAGAAACGAGTCACAGAATACTCAAAGTAACATAGAGAGAGGAATGGAATCGAAAATCTGCTGATGTGTGTTGGGAAATGGTCTGTTTATACTTATTGAGGAAAGAGGCGTCCTGCCATTTCCATGGCGACACGTCATTAGCTGAGGCGCAGCGATTGTTGACATGAGACGTGCTTTGGCGTTGGGAAATGGGCGGTACGAGTCTGCTGATGACAGGCTCAGGGGCGGGGGATTTGATTTAGTGCCGGAGAAGCAGGTCAGCCAGGGCGATGCGGCAAGTGATAGGATTATCACAAAATGGCGGCTCCCTGGTGCCTGTTTTCGCTTGCGTTTAATGGACGAAAACTCAGGTAAGGTCCATAGGAAAGTTTTCTAAAATCGAGCCACTTAGGCTTAAAAAAACATGGCCGACACGTAGGGACAATAAAAATTTTTACTGGACCATGCCTTTAAGCTCAAAATGAAGCACTCCAGCAATTAAAAAGGGAGGGAAAGACAAAGACAAAGTTAGACAAAGGTTAAGCAGCACCAACAAGTAAGTAAGCAGGGCAATCTAGAAAAAGTGACTACAGTGAGGAAATTACAGCAAGAGGCCTGGGCCAAAGTCACTGGACCAGAGTCTTTGCAGAGGATCACACAGTTCAGAGTAGTTTGCTGGTAAGTCTTTGCCAAGAGTTCAGAACGAAGTTGATCGGGCGAAAAGTTACTTCACTTTAAAGAATAGAGAAGGACAAGCCCTCAGATTGGCGAAAGATTTCACACACTTTCACTGCGGCTGTATGAAACGAACAAGCGGGTTAGCACAGTACCTTAAAAGCAGAAGAATGCTGTAGCTGAGGCAGACGTTCCTGGCAGAACTGCAGGCTCACTGTTCCTGAAGCGACTGTGGGACTGACGCGAAGGAGGAACACTGGATGGTCCTGCACTGCTCAGGGAAGAAACCAGCAGCGGAGCAAAACGACGAATAAAAGGTGCGGTCCTTAAAACCCAAGCAGGGTCCGTTCCTCCTGGCTATCCGGTTCACTGTAGCTCTGCACAGTAAATTCGACCAGAGGAGGTAGGCCTGGCTTGAAGTTTGGTGAACTGGTTGGTCCCACCAGCTCAAGGGGAGAAGATTCCTTGCAGATCTTCCCTGTCATCGAAGTTTGGAGATTCGGACCTGCAGCAGCGCTTCACCGGGAGGTTTAGTCGAGTTAGGGGTCTTCTTCTTCCAGCTTCTCTTCGGTTTTCTCGTTCCAGTGGCGACTCTGACTTCCAAGCCCAAGAGACCTGCTTTTTATGCAGTTTTCTTCCATTCACACAGCCTGGCTGTCAATCACACAGCAGGTTGGCTGTCCCGCTGGGACAGTCACCACAGCCAATCATACTAGAGTGCTACATGGGTCTCCAAGGAGACCCTGTGCAGGGAGTCTCAAACCCCTCCCTCACATCCTGTCCCCCTCAGATATTCAGGCGCCTAAGGAGGGCTTCTGGGCAGAAGCCCGCCAAAGGATGGCGAACAAAGGAACCAAACCTGGTTTGGCGCACAGAGTAAGGCACGAGAAAGACCTTTACAAAAATAGATGGCGAATAAACCCAGCTGGAACCGAAATAAAATAAAAGGGGTCCAGTGGGTTTATGGTTTGAGGCTACTAACTTAGCCTAAAACAGTACCAGGGCTATCTAAAATAGGGTAGATACGACTGCCACCAGCCAAATCTTAAAGAAAGGGGAACGAAACAATGTTCCATGAAAGACAGACAAAAAGGGATAACTATTAACCCTTTCCAGTACTCTATGTAAAATAGCTTGCACTGGGTCTGTGATTTAAAAAGACTAATAAAGTCAATGGCAACTTTACATGTTTCTGGGAGACAGCAGTCAGTCCCAGAAAAATGTCGTTTAAGTGGGAAGTCTGAAAAAGACAACCCTGTGTCACTGCTCTGAAGATGCTGTGTAACACAAAGTAAAAAGATGATGCCTATGGAGTAGATGAAGCTCCACAGTCCAAGAACACATAAAAATGGAAAACTCATAGCCAAAAACACATGTAAGAGTGGGAAAAAAGGCTCACACTCTTACCAGGTGAATAAAATAAATCCTACAAATCCAGCAAAGCTGCTGAGGGACTCAGTAGGGAAGGGAAATTAGCCATTCTGGAGAAATCTCTATAACACAATACAATTGGAACTTGAGTGACAACTAACGTTCTAATGAAAGATTTGTGAACTGCAATGACAATTATAGAAATTCCTTAGTTAAACAACGATCAACTTCTTGAATACAAAACAGTATTTTCCTAATTATTCAATTGGCCCATGTCTTTTCCAAAAATGAAGTATGAATTTGACAATGTGTTATGAAGAGTCAGGATATGTGCACACGCTGTTTTTATCATGTTAATTATATTCGAGCGATCCTATCTAATTTGCACTATACAACATTGATTAGCACAGACTATTCATTATCAGTCCAATACATTAGGGTAATGTGGGGTAAAATAAGCAGCACGCCTTAAACATTATCGCTTTTTTTCCCAATTGCACATTCTTTCAGCAAACTTATTTAGAGCTTCATTGACATTGACAATGCAAGTCATAAAACAATGATCACGTGATTAATTGAGCAAGTTCAAATAGGCTGCTACCAATAAAATTCATGAGGGTTGGGACAACAATGAGATACTGCATTTCAATATAGAAACGGAATATCAGCTGGGGTGTTGAGCTATGGAACTATTTACAGAAAACCCAAATTCACAAAAAAAGTACGAGATCAGCGCAAAGTGTTAGCGGCAGTGCTAGGAATGCACTGTGCAAAACTATAGCGTGGCGAACTGATTCACAAAACAAAAATCCAGCACAAAACCAAACGGCGCAAAGGAAAAACTGTAGCACCATACACGCCCACAACACTCCCCCAGGCCAGCCCAGCGCTGCACTGTGGGCGCACATTGCACTGTGACTGAAGGTGCTAAACACGAAATTGCGGCAAGTGAGTGGTGCAATCACACAGAATGCCTCCATGAGAAACTGATCACCCCCCCAACCTGCAGGCAAAGCGGTCTGTGAGTGGCCCTATTATGCAAGGGCGTGTTAGGACTGATGCCCGACAGAGACAGGAAAGGTTTGCAGGTACCAGACGTTTATTGAGACAAAGACCCCCTGCAGGAGCTCATGGATGGCAGCGCTTCAGTTCACCTTGCGCAGCTCCCTTCTAACAGCTCTTCTGTGCTGCTCTAGAATCCAGGGGGGAACAGTCAACATAATAACATCACAACAGGGCTCACCATAGAAACATGAAATACACGTGAAATACTAACTGCCAAGTGTGAGTCACCCCAACATGAAGCACCATGAAGTGAAAGCCAATTACATCACAAATTGCCCAATCAACATTACTGATGCTAGCACTGTCTGTGCATCATCTGGCTCTGATGCAACATCTCTTGCACTGAAGGATGTTGTTAGCCTGCATCTGTTGGCAGACATATATGGCTACAGTATCCACAAGGAGCAAACATAGGAAGGGCACATTGATGATGGGCCGGTAGTTGATGAGGCACTTGGGGTCCAGTCATGGATGATTGCAAGCATTTTCTGATCTTGAGTGTCAATTTGAAGGTGCTGTGACAGAAGGAGCAGTGGTAATTGCTAGCTAAGGATGCCTGCTGCAGGTTGAAGGGTTTGGCATATGGAGGAAGGGAGGAGGTTCAATATGTACAATGTCCCCTTCAGTGAACATAGGCATGCAAAGTGAATGACTCAAAAGTTCCCAAGTCAGTCATCTTTGAGTAAGATGGGATATGGGCAGTGCAGTCAGTTGTGCTGTTGCTGACCTATGTGGATCCAGAACAGCTACTACATAACAATACAATCCAGGGTGTTGGACTCCTCCATGGACCAAAGTATCAATGTGTTGTGCAGACACTTTATGCAATGCCTCGTTGCCCCAAGAGGACTCTGCCTTTGCTTCTCTCCTGGCCTATGGTGTTCAACCATTATATTACATTGGCACTGTAATAAGTTCTCTGTGTGTAGCACACACTTACCCAAGCTGGCTCTCCATTCGTGTGGTGCGGAACACTTCCTAAGTCACTCCTTCTCTACTGATGCTTTGATTTAGAGGTTGAGGCCTGTAGTGTACCAGGATGTGGGACGTCAACACTACACAGTGTTGTGGCACATGTGCATGGTGGTTGAAGTCAGCAAAACCATTGTACATTGTTTGAATGAGTGAATTGCAGTCATCATACGTTCACTAGCATTGGCCCATATGAAGAGTAGGTTGCTGAGGTCTACTGTGGCATCTAACACTGGGGAGCGATTTAATGACTTGATGGCCTCTTTGCTGCCTTAATGATGCATGTGCTTTACTGGGGTGGTGTGGCTAATGTGAGAGTCACACGTCAGATTCACAAACAAGTACAGTGTGATTGTTCACCAATGACATAAGTGCATAGGGAGTTCATGATGAGGAAGAGGATAGGGTCATTTATGTATGCTGGCTCTATTGTGTGGCATGTTTGATCCAGAGTGTTCACAATGCATTGGAAACCTTTCTTCAGCCAATTCTTTCTAGGATTGACAGAATTATTGACTACACTGAGGAAGGCAGTGTTGGGGTGATTAAGAGACATCACAGTGAGCAAGTCCATGAAGTCTTCAATGAACATAGACTGTCCTTGGTTGTGAGTGACATCATGTTCAAGCTGACTGTGTCTGTTAAAAGCAAGAAGTGGCTGGAGAGCTCTAACCAAGAGCCGCTGATGTTGACGTCCATTATGTGCATGTGCATGAACAATAGAGAATGATGGCGATGCCTCACACTACCTTCTATGGACGGTCTCTTCATAATAAGCTGTAGGCATTGTGGATAAGGATATCAAGCCTGCGGGTGTAGGTGGGTGACATGCAGGTCTCAGTCATGAAGAAGATATAAAGGTTGGCTGTGAGGTTCATCTTGGCAATATATGATGTATTTAGGTTGTTGGGTGAATGTAGGAAAGCATCACTCCTCTTATAGCGGGGGCAGTTGCAGTGCTGATGGTGCCTATCGTCACATGAGTAGCATCAATGGCGTATCCATTATGTTGCCTGTGAGCAGCAGTGTCAACAATGAATGGAGTTGATGTGTCTGGGCTGGAGTGAGAGAGAGGAGTATTTAAATCATTACACTAAGCACACCTGATGTCACGAGCAGGGCATCTAGTTTTGGTACCTCCTGCTCCAATCTTGTCCACACAGGAACTATCCTCTAGTGTGGCTGTTCTACTATTTAGACATCTGGAAGAGGGGTGGCAGTGGCCGTAGATGAAAAAGCAGAGCAAGGGATAGGGCTGAGCAACAGGATGGAGCTGTGGTCAGATCACTTACAACCACTTCCACCAGCTGTCCACTTGTGCAAAGGCCCGTGGCTTCCACAATGACAGAAATCACTCCTTCAAGGTGTACATAGCAATGAACTTGGAAAACATTATTACCAACATGCATCCATAATGAAACACAATTCTCCCATCCCAAGTAAATACATCAGATCTGCCTTCCAAACCTTGGTCCCCTCATATTTGGATGTGGTCTTTGCTCCTCTCGTAGCTCTTCTAGACACCACACTAACACAACTGAAAGATGTCATGCATGTTGCAGCATTATTAATTAAATGACTTCTGAGTGTAACACAGCTAAACAACTGTCATTGAACACCTTTGGCTCCCAGCTCAAAAACACGTCACCTTAAAAATAGAATGCACCATCTGCAAGGCTGTCTTCCCCACGACAGTATGTACCCTTGCATGTAACCCATTTAATTCTTGGGATGGATGGGACTCATGGGAACATGGGCACTTGTACTCCAATTCACAGACACATGTCTGTCCATGTTGCTATGAACAGCCAGGGCAGACAGGGAGAACTGTATACAATACACTTGTATTTGCCAACAGTCCCCACTGGATGGCAGACCTGTAGCCCATCTATCACATGTACACTAAATGTCACCATGTTCCATGATACACTGCAAATGTGTTGTGTTTCTTCAGCTCAATGACAAAAGCATGGGCACAGCAAATAGAAATGACATGTATTGCTGATATTAGTATCTCAAACAACAGGTGGGCATCCATGCAATGATTTGACTTGTGTGCTAACTCACACTTCTATCACATTCACTTCCTACAGCCCCCCCATGACCACCATACCTCACATGCAGGCATGGTGCAGCACCAAATAAATGCAGTCTAAGCAGATGATGAGATAACGGGCCTGATTCATGCACGTGTTTTATAATTCTGCAATCCATTAGGAAAACGTTCCATGAATCAGCCCCGTTGGCTGTCCTTCCACACTTCACTTGTGGGAGAATTACATAATCTAATGTGCAAATCAGTGAAGAACAGGACATGGACACAGGGGTTGTCAATAATGGCATAAACACACGCCTTTGATATTTGGCAGACTTTGCATCCGCTACTTGACCAGATTTATGTAAGCCTAGTGTGGCCCCACTAGGCCTATGTGTTCATCCCCTTTGTTGCAATGTGCCAAGGAGCCACTATGCAACACACGTGTTGGACACCTCCCTGCTAGTGATAAACATCATCTCTCTCTCCCCATTCATGCCACCTTGCCCATGACATAGTGAAAATACAGGACCTGGTTGCCTTTGTGTACCTACCAGTAGTTCTCAAGTGTATCAAGTGTATCTCAAGGGGTCTCAAGTGTATCATAAAAAGGAAGAAAAGAGAACAGAGGAAACAGTATTCAATAAACACAACAACGTAGTTTTTTTGAAAATGCAATTAAACAAGTGTTCCAAAAGCCAAACTAAAGTAGAGATTGTTTGAAAAAATGCAGATTTTAGTCCAAAACAAACATACATTTGCTCAACATTTTTTGAGAACTAGGTATACAACTTTCTCTAGTCATTTCACTATTTTGCTTTTTCTCTTAGCACTTGCACTTGTTTAATTGCATTTTCAAAATAACTACGTTGTTGTGTTTACTGAATACTGTTTTATAACTTTTGTTATTTTAAGGTTGATTAATTTCAACTAAATCAATATATATAAAAAAAAATACTATTTTCTTTTCTTTCTTTTTATGATACACTTCTATGCATTGAAATTTAAATTCTCAAAAATAAAAATCTCATTTTTGATGTAACCAATGTTTATATTCAGATCCTTAATGGGAAAATTGGGTAGTGATACCTGTTTTTTGGATACACGCACTTGAATAAGGAAAATTTGATTCCAAAATAATTAACTAGCAGCTTTGGGACTATTTGTATTTTATTGAGGTATCAAAAAATGGCAGCTACGAGAGTTGACTTACCTGCTATGTCCTGCCTCCAAGGCTGCCCCCATCTTCTTCTAGCTTCAGATCCTTTTATCATCCCAGTGCTTCTTGCCATTGCCCACAGTACGGACTGTCACCCCTCCATATTGATGGCAGCTGTAATTTTGTCCCAGATCTTTCCATGGGCAGAGGTAATAAACTGTCAGCACTGAAGAGGCATTCATACTGCCCCAGCAACTTGTCACCCTGGATTCCGACTTCAGTGGCAGAGAAGTTGACAGCCCTCAGCTTTACCACCTTAGCGGGGTCTGATGATATCTGATTATATAGCAGCCATTGCAAAGGTGAGGCTGATAGGTGTAAGAATGGGTCCTGAGAGTACCTGTACTGAGGATCTGCGATGGTCCAGATGAGGCAGATGAGGTGGGCAGGGGAGTAGATCTAGGGGGAGCAGGAGGTGATAGGCTGTGGTTGTCAAACATTCACTCTAGGACAGTGCAAGTGGTCCAACACCAATGACAGGCTGTCAGGCAGAAGGTGTTGTCATA
Organism: Ambystoma mexicanum; assembly: GCF_040938575.1. Taxonomy (NCBI): domain Eukaryota; kingdom Metazoa; phylum Chordata; class Amphibia; order Caudata; family Ambystomatidae; genus Ambystoma; species Ambystoma mexicanum. The sequence continues at coordinate 598,591,511 of NC_090941.1, read as the reverse complement.
AAGAGTAGGCAGAGAATACAGGCAGAGGCAAGTGACGAAGCAAGGCAGGAGGACCAGCAAGTTATAAGGGGCAATAGGGAGCACTATGAGAAAGCAGATCGAAGAAAGTAGAGGAAGTACTCTCAATGCATAAGTTCCACTGATGCGGTTTATTATACGGTCACACCCAAGTCAGAGGGCTCCTTCCCCCACAATGAATGTGACGCAGAATAAAATAACGTTTTGGATTTTTTTATGAAGTGTTCACTATGGTAAGGCCTCCAACCCATCTCGCACACAACCTCAACAAATACCCGGTGCCACAATGGATAGGAAGCAGGCCGGTGTGTATTAAGATTATTTATTCATTTATTTATTTAGGCAAATATCACACATAGGTTACATCAGCCACCAATTTTGTGGCAACGCAGAAACAAAACAACTTCCGGAAAGGCACTGACATAAAGGCATATGTTGTCACAATCAATTTCTTTAAATCACCCACCAAAACAGAAGAAATTCAAGACACCCAATGATAGCAGATTAGTTAAGCTTTCTCCCAGCAACCCTCACCTCCCACACATCAATTAGGCTTAACTCTTTTGAATGGAAGGCAGTGGCAGTGGCAGGGAGTGGGAACACAATGGGAACATCGGATTGGGGGTATGAATCACAGAAACAATATGACAGGAAGAAAGGTAATGGGAATATTCATTTTTCATAGCACAATGGGAAAATAGGTTTTTAATTATTCGTCACATCTGCGATGGGAAAGCATAGAAAGAAATGGGAAATTCGTTTTTTTCTACACCTAACAATAACACACAGGGTTTTAGGATTATGATTAGAATAGAATGGGAACATTATTTGTTGGGTTGGAATCACAGATGCAATGTTAGACAGAAATGCAAAGGGGGAATTCATTTTTCAGAGCACACTGGGAACACAGGGGCAATTTCGTTTTGCAGAGCACAATGGGAACACAGGGACAATTCTGTTTAGCAGGGCACAGTGGGAACACAGGGACCATTTCATTTTTACACCCTACACACATGTGGAACAGGACTGTGGAGTTAATTCTTTTGGCAAATCTTTAGGATTATACCTTCTATCAACACACTGGGAAAAGATTGTTGGTTTAGAATGCCAACAATACAGACCCTGTGAATGCAATAGGAGAATTAATTGATTTACTTTGAAAAACATGGCAAGGATCTACATGGGGAAACAGGATTTTTCAATGGGGAATTAACTAACACAATGCTGAAAACATATAGGGCATACACAATCTATGGCTTGGGGTATTTCTACTCAAAGCAGAGGTCTGGACTGGGCCTCGAGGAGCATTAGAACACACCGCTGGGACAGCATGGGGTCAGTCAAGGATTTCCTCTGTGTCCTCCAAGGGTCCCAATCAGTCTCTATGTCTGTTGGCTCCTGTCTGCACTGCAAGATTAGGCCTCTCTTTGCTGTGATATTTCTCACCAGATTTTGGCAGCGTGTCACCTCATGGAATTAGTGGGAGAAGTCTAGCTCTGAGGCAAGCTGGCTTAATTATAGGGCAAATGACATCACAGACTTATCATAATTCCCATGAAAGGGATTGGCTAGCCTCCACTAACCCACTCCCACCTGTGTGCTGATAGGACAAGGGGATGGGGGAGTGGTTTGGGAGAGCTAGGGGAGGAGAAACCTTCATCATCTCACTTTGACAGGTGGGCTCGGCATGTTTCGGGGACATAGAAAACTCACTACAATGCAAGTACCCTTAATCTTTCAAAACTTTACATATATGAATACATTTTTGAGAATTATATTTTAATCTGAATCAGATGAGACTAGTCAGGAGTCTGTAGGTCATTCCTGTGCAGAGATAAAGTTTTTCTTCATTTACTCAGGAACCATATCAGTTAAAAATATGCCGTTTTACCGGCATCATATTAATCAAAATTGGCATGCGTTATCAACTTTTTGCATCTCTGGTAAACATAAGGAGTCCCAAATCACATTTTCATAAATAACTTTAGTTGTGTTTATCCCACAAAAATCATTTTAGCACGGTTAGAAGGGGTTAACTGTCACCTTTCATTAAAACCTGGCATGACTGTTGTGCATAACATGCATTTCTCCCATTTTAAGCAATGTACAGTTTCACTCCTCCTCTGCTGGGCCCCCACCCTCCTTGAGCACATGACATCAGCAGAGGGATCTACCTCTTCAAGGGCTAATCGTGAAGCTAATGCATTTTGTATGGGACCTGTGACCTGGAGGTCACCAGTGTTGCAGAGCAGACTTTCTCTATCTGTTCTTCTACAGCATTTCTGGTCTCAAAGGTATTTAAGATTGTATTTTTAAGGAAAGGCACTGATGTTTGAAGACAACAAGTCCTAAATACCCAGGGCAACGGAGGGGCTCTGGAGTCCAGTTTCATGTCTTCAAAAAATGGTCCGCAGCAGAAGGCCTTTCAAGCTCACACCCAATTACTTTAAATGACATCTTACACGGCACGCAATTTCACAATATTTGCACATTATTTCAGAATGGTACATGTACATGAGAACACCATGCCGAAGCTTGCAAGTCTGGTGGGCATTTTGCCGACCATATTATTAGTCTAGAGAGAAAAACAAAATTAATTTCTTTTGTTTATTATGCATAAAAAAATGCTTGGTTTCACTGCAGCTTTTGGGATCTATCTGACATTTTATTTAAGATGCTGTCCACTCCAGTTTCATGAGGTATCAGTGCAGCTTTCCATTGATTTATCAAAACATTATTTCCACGTGTCTTTCGCTTCCTTCATGAAAGGCAGTTTGCATATTTAGCATCTTCAGATTTTTAGGCCTACTTTCTTTCCTTTTTACTTGTGTTCCATAGGCCTTATGTTGGACATTATTTTTGCGCTTGCCTTTTATTTTCTGGCATCCAGGGGCTATTTCACCCCACACCACAAGGCATGCTATTAGCACTACCCATGCATAATGTTCATGCGTCCGGATATGAAAAGGGGGTGAATACGCAGAATGCATTTCTGTTGTGCAATTGCAGGAGATGCAAACATGGATTAGGTCTGCTTGATTCCGTTGCATGTGCTAAAAGGATTGTGCAAAGCACCATTAGTCAATGGGAACAGCTACGGAAATAGAAGGGGCCACCAAAAGAGGAGGTTCCACCCAGGAAAATAATTTTTTGGGACGAGGAGCTGGTCATCCTCACAGACTTTGTAGATGAGCATCAAGAACACCTCTATACTTGAGCTGGGAGTACCCTCTCAGTTACATGATGCCAGCACCTATGTCAGGAGGTGACTTTTAAATGAAAGTGAAAAGTGGAACATCCTTCTGCCAAGGGGGTAGCTAAGTGAATGTGAGATCTAACTAGAAAAACAAAAGACATTTCAGGGAAGAATGTAAGTTCATCCCAGTCACCAGGTGGAGAATTACCCCCCAGATAGAGGAACTGACCTAAATTGAAGAGGTGGTCAGTGGCCTCATTTTGATTGTGCAAGTCATGGGAGTTGGAGGCATGGACACATAGATGGCCACATCTGGTGGGTTACATGTGTACATTAAAGCTTTGTTGTTGCCCACACATTAAATGGGCCTCATTATGAATTTGTTAGGGCAGTAAAGCATTGGTGTTAATATCCTTACTGACACTTTTTTGCCAGTAACGGAAGTATTGCTGTTTTAACTGCACCACCGAATTCCAAGTTTGGAGAAAAAGTGGAGGATTCACCTCCATCTGGAAGTGAATCCTCCACTTTTCCTTCAAAAAATCCATGGATTTACTGTGACAGAATCACTGCTCAGGGTAAATCTGCAAAAATCCCCATGGCGTTCTCTGGACTCCAGAAATGGGGAATTAGAACACCCTACCACCACTCATAATCCTGTGGCAAGCCCATGGGACTGAGTGAAGGTAATGGACTCCTCTTTCTGGGATACACCTTACTGCTGTCCATGTTTTAGTTATGTCTTGAGTGGCTATATCAGCTACTGGGTGCGGAGGGTGGTTCAAGAGATGGTTCACATGTCATCTGGAGTCCTGTGCTCACCCACAATCCCGAGGTGGCAGTATCTGAAACACCAGTCATCAGGCCCTGACCCTACTGTGAGTGGCAACCATAGACTGATAAGTGATATCTATTGTGACAATGTCCAGCTTTGACTCAAAAAAGACATGTAGTGGATGCGTAAGATGATAGGTATGGCCACCAGTGAGCTTATATTCTGTATGAAGGAGAAGTTGGCAACAAGGATATAAGTCACACATGCCCTAGCATGCATTTAGGGGTTGTAAGGCATGACAGCTGACCTTCAGTGGTAGTATGTTGGTAGAGACCATATGCATATATGTCACCAACTTCAAGTCTCATACTTCAAGAGGCTGTTGCTTAAACAGACGTAATACACTTGTTAGTCAGCATGGTGATAGTCAAGTCTACTAGCTGCCTTTATTTTATTTTAATTTAGCATTTATGTAACACCCAGAGGGTATCACAGCGGTTGTACAGGTGAGCAAAAAGACATAGGGGATTCAACAATTGAGAGGTAAAAGGTTAGTCATATTTGTCGCACAGCCAAGTTTGAACAAGTTTCTTGAAGGCAGTATAGGAACATTACTTTCTATTGAAAGGGGGCAGTGAGTTCCAAAGGGTGGTGGCTGTGACACTGAAACTGACACTGCCTGCGTTGGCATGTTTGAATCAAGGACTGACAAGAGAGAGTTCTCTAGAAAAACAGAGCAAGCAAGTCTGCTGTCTCTTGGCATGCTGTTGGTCAGGTAGAGGGGGGTTCCTTTATGAATGCAGCAGTGAGCGATGGTCAGAGTCGTGAGGTCAATGTGGGCTTTGACAGGGAGCCAATGGGCCTTACACTGAGTCTCTGTCATGTGGTTGGAGCGAAGCAACCCTAGTGCAGCATGCAAGGTTTTACTTTGGGTGAGTTGGAGCTTGGCCAGGGCGGTGGCCAACATGCCCTTAAGGAGAGCATTGCAGTAGTCCAATTTGCTGAGCATAGTAGCTCTGGCAAGTGTTAGGCAGTTTCTTGGAGAGAGGAATTGTGTGCACAGAGGGATTAGCTTGGAGTTGTAGGCTGTATATGATGCAAGGATGTTAATGTGTTTAGTCATGGAAAGATCAGCGTCCAAGTCCTTGATTCAGGCCCCCTAACATGTGCGCATGAGGATGTCCTGAGTACTGCTCAATGTGTGGATGTGCAGCACAATTGCTCCATTCATTTGAGAGTGTATAACATGATGGCCAGCACATGCACTCACAGCCCCAATGAATTATTTACCATTGGAGATGTGCATCATCACATTGGGTTAAGGGCTACAAGGGCTTTGTTGTTCATCCAGCGTCAGATTGGAATTTGTTCATCCTGATGTTTGCACACACATTGAATTGGGGTCAGGGTAGCCACAGTCCAGAATTGCTACTGAGTAGCTGTACATGCATGCCTAACATGCATGTGTGGAGCACATGTGCCCTGTCACGTGACCAAGCCTGGCAGATTAAATTGACAGGGCCTTGCAGGCCAACCAGTATACACTGCTTCTCATGGTATTGTCTTCTAAAGGGCTACTCATGGACTGTCAGGTTAAAGGCTGCACATTGTGGACAGGGAGTCTTCTAACCTCTGCTTGTGGGTGTGGGTGATTGCACAGTGTGCTTCTTGTAAGGCCGCCAAATTACCGGGCTGTGAAAGGGGAGTTTGGTCTATACTGAGGCAGGGCAAGGCAATGGAATTCAGACTGGGTGAACATAGAGTGAGAAGGTGGAAATGAGGCATCATGCATGCTGTGCCAGTGGTATTGTGACCAGTGTCCTTGGCATGTGTGCATTAGATTTGTTTGGCAGAAACTTGTACCAGATACCATATGTCCACTGAATTTTATAGGTATGGCTCCGTGACACGGGCCTTGCATGGCATAAACAGTAGGAGGCAATTTTGAGTGTTTATAGTCATTGCATGTTTTTAGTGTGATGATAGCATGATATTCATGGCAGCCATGTCCATGGCCAACACATAGATGTGATGGTGTGCATGACATTTGCTTGCTAGGAGCATTTCATGCAACATGTTTGGTTGCTTTTCCAACATGTGATATGCTCTGTGTGGAGGTCAAATGGCATGGTTTTAGGGGGCCATTAACCTGTTAGGATGTATGTGATGCTGTGTTATTGTGTTGCATTGTAGCAACATTGTAGCCTATGTGCATAAATGCTGAGGTGTATGATAGTTGTTGTTTGTTGTTTTTCAGGTGAGGATTCCCAAGAGGAAGATCATGCTCCACCATCTTCCAGCACAGGCCATGTAGCAATATCTGGTGACCATCCCCAATGTATGCAGGCAATAAATAACTCTTTCTTCTCAGAGAATGTATCTATTAATGTGGATGAGATATTTGCTGAACGTATGCATGGCCAGAGCTCACCAGCAAACATGAGGAGGAGATTCTTCTACTCATAGCAAATACTTGATCAGAGAGACAGACCCAGGCCAGCTTGCCCGACACTGGGGCATTCAGGGCAAGGCACAAATGTGGCTTGCTCTGCTGTGTTCACAGTTGCAGTGGCTGCATCTGGGTCAGCACCATTGCCACCATCAGTGGAGTTCTCAGTGATGGGTGGCCCCGGTAGATCAGACATGATATCATCCAAAGACTGTTGGCTCATTATGACAGATTTGGCAATTTTCATCATAGCTGTTTGGGCATCAAACACATGAGGACTGGGAGGAGGAGTTGCTGCATTCAAGCAGCAGACAGGGAAAGATCCTAAAGGAATTGCCTGGGAATATTACCCAGATGGGCCATGCAAGAGTATCAGCCATTGGAGCGCCATGCAAGGAGTTGTGTGCATTCAGGGAGGACATGCACCTGGAAACGGTGACATTGAGAGAAAACCTCCACCAGGACATGGTGCATTGAGGGGAAGATGCTCCTGGACATGGTGACATTGAAGGAGAACATGCACCAGGACATGGTTGCCATTGGTGGGTACTTGCATGCTTCTCTGTTACACAATGCTGCAGCAATGGATTATCAGACTTTTTACACTACATGGTTTCAGTTGTTTCCCAGTACAGAATGCCCCAGAGAAGAGTGGGGCTTAGTGACGAGAGCCATTGGACCTTATCTGGACTGGTTTACATGTGGAATGAATGCTATTAGTGGGGCCCCGCCCTGTTGTAGTGTTTAGCTTGAAGGTGGTGTTTGGGATGTCTAGTGGTGTGATGTATTTTGTTGGCAGTACAGTTCTTCTTTAGTGATGTGGTGTGCATTTGTCAGTTGCGCAATATTTGATAATGCAGTTGTTATAGTCCTTCTAATAAATGTGATGTTCCATGGCACCGGCCTGACTGTGATCAGTCACTTGCAGGCGTAGGTGCCCACATCCTGCCACAGAGAGTGGACTGCAAGACCACTCAAAAGGGTGCACATGTTGTCCTTTTGCAACATCTGTGTAGGTTATTGACTCTCACATTCATGAATAAAGTGTTCTGCCAGTTTAATTTGATGTTATGTAGACTCTTTTCAATTTTATCGAGCTGTTTGCTGGTATTTTGGTGGGTGAGTCCTTCAAGTGCTGGTTGCATTGTCTCAACCCCTGATGTATGTAGGCCTCTGAGGTATGAGCATGCATGTTGTTGTTTTTGGTAGGGATTTGGATTATGTGCAAATGGCACAGCATGTAGTCCATATGTTGTGAATGGATAGTCATGTTGTGTGTCATGGATTATGGGTGTCCTGTGTGTGTTTGTGTATTATGGAGGAATGTAGAGGCAAATGAGTTTGCAGTGTATTATTTCTGTCATTGTGCACACACTCTGTTCCACTCCTTGATACGCATTCTCAGGGTATTAGGTTGGGAAAACCGGTTTTGCCCTCTTTCATCATTGAAACACGACAGGGATTGAGGTTTAGAGTGTGTTCACAGCAGGTGTGTGGTTCATGCAAATGATGTTTGGACCACATCATTGTGGGTTGCCGCTCCGTATGTCCTTTGACCTGCCAAGGCTATTGGGAGGGGCACATGCATTTGGCCGCTCTCCCTCCTGCATCTACACATGTGTATACCACTATGTGTTGCTATGTTGTGCAGAACACAGCATGCCAGTAGGATGTTTGCATACCACTGGTGGTGTCTATAGAAAAACACAGACCAAGTGATGAAGGCAGTGAAACGTTATTTGAGCACTCCATAGATGTGCTCAACCATGCTCTAGTGGTAATATGTGCAGCATTGTAGCGGCCATTCATTTGGGTTAGATGGATTCCTGAACAGTGTCAGAAGGGATAGTGAGAGCGTCTATGCACTGTACCCTCTAAAAGGATACATGGTAAATATTAGCTAGCTTGGTTCCCTTGGTTGGTGGGTGTTTTGCATGTATTTGTTTGAGTGTGCTTGGAAGTGTGCGACCTGTCATACTCATCAAGGAGCCACATGTTGCCAAAGGTTACAGATGTCAGAGCATGACGGATAGGTGAATGGTGGAGGATGTAGCTACTGTAGGTGCATCTACGAAAATTGGCAATCACGTGCATTATGTGGCCATTGCATATCATATGACCTGCACATTGAGGGAATGCCAATTTGTACAATTCCTTTCTATGTTCTGTGTTTCTTTGGGGGGGTGGGGTTGCAGTACAACATGCATGCAGTCAATGGCTCTGAGGACTTGAAGGAACTGTGCCATGACATTGAACTGCTGGGCTAGTCTTTGCCTTGCCTGCAGAGTGCAGGGCATACGGCAATATGGCTATGCAGACGTATAATGATGCACTGAAGCACATGATGCAAACAGTGGATTTGTGTGGGCTAGGTTATGCCCCTTACAATGACTATGGTCCACTGGAATTAACCAGTGGCCAAAAAGTGAAGGGATGTTAACACCTTCACATGCAGAGTGTGGGGTTTAATGACAGCTTAAATGATATAACTGAAAGTCCGGGTTAGGCCTCTGATTTGACGTGCATTGTTCTAATGGGAAAAGACACAGTGAAATATACATACCAGCCCAAACCTTAACACAGCAAAAGGGCCTGGTGTATTATGAAAATATGTGTCTTGCTGAAAACAACACAAAGGTGTACGCAAAGATGGGAAAGGCACAGTACAGTGTTGATTGAGAGATAGAAGGAGCATTTTCCATTGAAAATGCCACACATCAAAAATGCGGTGCACTATGACAACTCAGAGCACAAAGTGGGCCTCACTTGTGAAACACAAAACTGTTAGAATCTTGCATTTCAGGTGACTAAGAGACACCTTTCAGTACAAAAAACGGACATTATGTAAATGCATTTGTGAGTGATCAAAACCAAAGGCAGCCTTTCTACTTTTAGTTTGCCACATTGATAAAAAAAGGTCTTGCGGAAAGAAGCAATCACCATATTAGTAGAAACAGCATTGTACCCTAACAGAAAGATGCAAACTGCTTAAATAAGAAAGATGCAGCATTGAGAAAAGAATACATGTGAATCACCTTAAACACAGACACATGTTTCTTGTTTTTGTGCAGATTCGCAAGGGCCTGCCTGGCTCCTTATCTAAATGGGAAATCTCTGTGAAGCTGATGAACACCAAGAATTCACGACAGTGACAGATCAACACAGACCCAGTCCTGGTTGGGTGAAAATGCTTGAAAATATAAAGTCTTAGATCAAAAGTTTTGTCAATTTAAGATTACAGGGCCAAAATGGGAGATGCCAGCAGGCCTCCTCATGTCAGAGGCCATCTAGTGCATGATAACAGTCTTCTCAGCCCATCAATTCTCCACAAGAGTCATTGATCAGTTTATTGAAGGCTGAACCAACAATGAAGCCACAGAGCTTGGGGGAGCATTTCAAGAGAAATTAAACCTATATGGAGAAATGGGAATTAAGATATGCATACAGGTTGAAGAGTTCCTATTAGTTTAAATGGACTATTATAACTGGTGATTTTCTCAGCAACCATAAGTCACACCAAGTTCATTCCGGTGTCATGTTAAAGCACATTTTAAGGCAGCAGTATTGATATAATTGATATAATTGTCATTCATGTGTGATTTTGGGAATTTCAGTTCCCACCTAAAATGTGTTTTCAGCTTCCCCAGAAATGGATCTGGAGATTAGCGATCTCATGGCTTGTTAAATTAGATAGCTGAATATTTCATAGTCATAACTATTATACTGTTTGTGTAAATGGAAAATAACCATAGCACACCTGAGCATTCCGAAATAAAAATTACTTCTACTGATCCATCATGAGGAGGAGACTTTTAATATTTATATAACATGGCCGTAATGTCAAGTTCTGCTGCATTGGACTTTTTGGAGGATAAACAGGACATGAACAAAATGTGACTCTCAAAGGGGATTTGCAATATTTCTGTTCTGGGCTACTGAACTAATCTTTAGAGAGGGGTTGGACTTTGAGGGGGTGGAGAGAAATGTTACTTTCCAATCCTTGTTGCGAGATCATACGTTAGCACCTCTTAATATTACGTTTCCATGGGAGTGTCCTTGAGTCTTAAAAGGGCTTGCACTATGGAAAAGGGAACACTGGACAGAACTGGGGAGATCAGGAAAGACACAGAAGGAGAAAAAGAAGAGCTACCTAAAACCATCTTGGGTGGCAAGGCCTTCACATTGAGAGGCCTTAAACTTTGACTGGGAGAGAGAAACGGGGAAACCAACAGCTGACTAGGCCCTGATCCTTAAGGAGAAGCCGGATCATGGAGGAAAGCTGGTGATGATCTTTGACTGAAGTGACCAGACCCTGAGCTGTCCAAAGAGGAGCCTGGCTGTCTACCTAGGCGCCCAAAAACAGAGGTCCCATATAAGTAGAACAGATCCATTTAAAACCAAGTGTGTGGGGAATCTGCCTGCCTTAATGTCTTCCCTTCATAGTGGGTGGGGGGCGGATTGTGTAGACCCTTAGCATATTTGACTGTATATTAATGTAATGAACTCCCAAATAGATTGAGGAGGGGGGAGGTTGGAAGAGTTCTGAACTTCCACCTTCTCTCCTAGCGGGAATAATGTTATAGTAACATGAAGTAATTGCGGTGTCCTGGCCACAAAAAATGAAATGTGTAATTATTTGTATTCCCAAGCCTTGCATTTAAGATAAAAAGGTCCTTGTCCCTAAAATGAAATTTCCAACTGATACCACTTCCCAAAAGCTTGACTTTCAATTAAATGTGTCCTTGCCGCAAAAACAAAATTGATGATTTTCACCATTCCCAAACTTTTGTTTAAAACCAAAAGGTGTTTGTTCCATTCACAAACCTTGCATTAAAAACCAAAAAGTGTTTTGCCACAAAACGAAATTCCCAATCTTCACCGCTCCTTAAAGCTTGTATTTAAACAAAGGGGTGTCCATGGCCCCAAACAAAATTCCTAAACTCTCCCCATTCCCAAAACCTGGCATTTAAACAGAGGGCTGCTGCATACCACTGATGCTTGGGTTTTTGGTGGTGGGGGGAGATATGCTTTGCAAAGTAAGACCTCATGTATCCAGCACTGAACGTGTGATGTGTAACTTGTTTTAAAATCAAACCTGTGTTTACTTTTAACCTACATTTTGGCTAAGTAATATTTGACTGTGCATTACGAAAAAGAAGGTAATTGTGTGTTGAAGCTTTGTTTTATGCCACAAAGAAGGTGGCGTGTGTAACATAAACAGACCCTCATTGAACCTAAACTATAAATAAATATATTTTCTGCCTAAAGCCCTGCCTGGTTCTTGGCTCATTGGTAGCACATGGGGAGGGATCTACGTGGCTCTATATGAGTCATAGATAGGGTGCGTTGAATGCTAAATACATTATCTATTGTTGTCTCATTTAAAGGGACAGTCCAGTAAAAAAAAATATTTAAAAAATAGATAGGCAACATTAAAAAAATAATACTAGCACTTTTTTTTTAAACATCCTATGTAAAAGTTTGAGCTATTCAAGCTCAAAATTCGCAAAAGCAAGCACATGGGCGCATCCATTTTGTGAAATGGATGCCCGCATGTGCTGGCTTTTGCTTTTGCGGCACTAATGAAGGAAAAGCCAGCCAGCTGTAGTAAACAAAAGCTACCGCTGGGTGGCTTTTCCTTCATTGGTGCTGTACGCGGAGGACGGGAACCGGAGACCAGAGCAGGAAAGCTGCAGCTGAATCTCGGTAAGTGCTATTTATTTTTTAAAAAAATAAGCACTAGCTGCGTTTTTTTTCTAAGTTTTCCGGGCTGGAGGAGCCCGGAAAACTTAGAAATAAAACCGCAGCTTTAAAAGCGTTGTATTTATGTTTGCGGTCGCTTTTGAAGCGACCGCAAACATAAATACAACGTTGTGTTTGAAAACGCTGCGGTTTTTCTTTCCAAGTTTCTCAGGCTCCTCCGGCTCGGATGAGCCTGAGAAACTCGGAAAGAAAAACCGCAGTGTTTTCAAACACAACCACGTTGTGTTTCTGCCTGCTGTGGCTATCACTTTGGGTCTCCGGTGCTCCCCCATGGGAGCACCGGAGACCCAAAGTGAAAGCCAAGGCAGGCAGAAACACAACACGGTTGTGTTTCTACCTAAATCTGCTTTCCTATTTGGGGCACTCAGGCTCCCCACGGGGGGCCCGAGAGCCCCAAATGGGAAGGCAGATTTAGGCAGAAACACTGCAGCATTTAGCATTTCCCATTTGGGGCTCTCGGGCCCCCCGTGGGGATCCCGAGAGCCCCAAATGGGAAATCAGATTTAGGCAGTAACACTGCAGCATTTAGCATTTCCCATTTGGGGCTCTCGGGCCCCCCCGTGGGGGGCCCGAGAGCCCCAAATGGGAAATCAGCTGTTGGCAGAAGCACCGCGGCATGTAAACACAACCGTGTTGTGTTTCTGCCTGGCTTGGCTTTCACTTTGGGTCTCCGGTGCTCCCACAGGGGAGAACAGGAGACCGAAAGTGAAAGCCAAGGCAGGCAGAAACACAACACGGTTGTGTTTGAAAACGCTGCGGTTTTTCTTTCCGAGTTTCTCAGGCTTATCCGAGCCGGAGGAGCCTGAGAAACTTGGAAAGAAAACCCGCAGCATTTTCAAACACAACGTTGTATTTATGTTTGCGGTCGCTTCAAAAGCGACCGCAAACATAAATACAACGTTTTTAAAGCTGCGGTTTGATTTCTAAGTTTTCCGGGCTCTTTAAAAAAATAAATAGCACTTACCGAGATTCAGCTGCAGCTTTCCTGCTTTGGTCTCCGGTCCCCGTCCTCCGCGTACAGCACCAATGAAGGAAAAGCCACCCAGTGGTAGTTTTTTTTTACTACAGCTGGCTGGCTTTTCCTTCATTAGTGCCGCAAAAGCAAAAGCCAGCACAGGCGGGCATCCATTTCACAAAATGGATGCGCCCATGTGCTTGCTTTTGCGAATTTTGAGCTTGAATAGCTCAAAATTTTACATAGGAGGTTTAAAAAAACAAAGTGCTAGTATTATTTTTTTAATGTTGCCTATCTATTTTTAAAATCAATTTTTTTACTGGACTATCCCATTAATTGGGAAGAAGGAACCCCCTGTGTTGAGCGTGGTTTCCCAATATATCGTTAAAGGAGGTACAGCATGCAAACACATGGTGCTTGGTGTCAAGTCAGCCTCCCACTCACTGACCATGTCCAGGACTACTTTTAGGGGAAATCTGTAGCTGCCTTAGACCTCCTAATCTGCCATTCTAAAAATGGTGTGCGGTTGTGGAAGACCATGGGCCTGCCCATCATTGCCGTTGCATTTTGTCGAAGCACAAATGTGAGCAATGCCTAGTCAGCCATTCTCGCTGAGTTTCACTATGCTTGCACAGCGCTTTTATACTTTGCCCCTGCTCCGAATAAGCAGTGTGTTTGAGGGCGTTTGGGGTTTGTGTGAGAGTGCTATATTTTTGTCAATTAGGTTTGTTTTGCACTTTGATCTGTCTTTTGAAATTTGGCTGTTGCCTCCCGGCCCACGCCCATTTCACTGCCCTTTATTGCGATATAATGAAGCTTCATGCATATTTCGCCCCACTCTCGCTCTTGTGTTGACCTTTCCTTGCGCTAATGGGGCGCTAACGCTGTGGGGCACAATGTGCTTGGGCAATGGCGAAAAGGGGAACTGTGTCAGTGAAAAGTGCCTTTTCTGAATCACATTCGGACTGCGCAAAGGGCACTTTTTGGGCACAAAATCACTTTGCGGCGCTACATGCTTTGTGAATAAGACCCTAGGTTTTTCACACTAGGCCAATTTTTGCCCTAGTAGTGCTAATTTCACTTGCACCAGTGAAAAGATTCTCTAATACCTACCCCAAGGCCCTGATTCACAAAGCGTTTTTCAATAGGATGCACCCATTTAAATATGCTTTGTGAATCAGCCCTTCATTTATTCTGCTGGGTCTTACTCTGTACGCTTCCTTTACTGATCCCACAGTGTCCTCTCTGTTCACTTATCCTCCATGCTTAGAGCAATTTTTTCCTTTCTAGGACAGAAGTGGTTCCGTTTTAATATCTATATTAGCAGCGATAAGAGGACAAATGCATTTTTTGGGGTAGATATTGAAGACATAAGATTATTGGCTTTTCTAGAAAAGATCTCATAGAAAATTAATTAATGGAATGTGGCATTCTCAATACACGTACGCTCAAAGGCAACTGCCTTTGTTGTTGCTTGCTATGCTTGCTATCCTTGTGAGAGATTATTTGTAAACCTTTGTAAGAGCTATATCCTACCTGGTAGTCTGATAATTTTCTTGAAAGGTGTTTCATATCTATCAGTTGTATGCATGAAATGATAGGAACATTGTTGTTAGACATTCAAATTTCACAGAAAAAAGGGAACATATAAAAACCAAATACTTTGAAAACCAAAGATAGATTATTTAAAACTTTATTGTTTCGTAAGTGTGCCTTATTAAAACATTGTTGACTCAAAGTGCAGTTTTTAAGGTAGTAACCTGCAAAGGGCCACTTCGTCTATAAAAAGCAGATTATTAGGGAACGAAAGACACACAAAGGTGAAATTAAGTTAAAAAAAATCTAAACTACTATTAGGATTGTTGGCGGTAAGCAGTACAGCTTTACTTATGTAATTCTGGTTCTCAAGTCATAATTGGATGCCCACAATGCATAATTTACAAAAAAGTGCAATTTGTGAATATTCGTCAAGACACTTTTCCTGTATACACATCTGGAGACGTTAAAATGACATTTTCAAATGTTATGCATTTACAAAAAATCTGCTGGATGTGTGCGCAGTCTAGCACAGGGTTGTTCAACTCCAGGCCTCGAGGACCTGATCAATGCCGGATTTTCAGGTTAGCCCTCATTAATATTCATGAGATACGTTTGCATACAATGATTTTAAATGTATACACATTTTCCTCATGAATATTAATGAGGGATATCCTGAAAAAGAATCAGGATTCCACCCCTCGAGGCCCGAATTTGGACAACACTGGTCTAGCACAATGTTAGCTCATCCCTTATCCAGTAAGTCATACTCAGCCATTGAGGATCCGCGCATCCACAGTTTACTTGAACCAGCTCGGTTCACTGAAGTGAATAGTGATGTCTAAAATGGACCAGTTGATCCATTGCATGTTTTGCACAGGAGTATCTCTAATAACTGTATGCTGTGCTGCTGCGAAGTGCATTTATACTGTTCTGAGATCAGCATGAGTGCAATCCTTATTATTTATATTTTTCATCAATATATAAAACAAGAGCTATTGAACAAGAACTGTATGATATCATTTGATTGGTAATCTGTACACTCTGCTTACCAATGCTTATTACAGTATACAAACATATGCTCCATTGAGCTCCATGTTAACGTCATTGCGTATTTCATTTGAATAAGCTTTGCTGCAACACATACTATGTTTACATTCCCTTGTGCATCACTTAAATTAATTAATAACTAATTAATTTATTAGTCTTTTGCAACACGCTTAATACCAGAGACAAGTCTCTGAGTGCAGTTCCGGGATTGCTTCCAAGACAACATTTTATGATGACTTGAGTATTGACAAACTGATTTCAAGGTAGTGAAAACAAGCGTTTTAAACTTAGAAGTATTTTAACAACTCCAGTACTGTACGTTTTGAAGAGCGAATGCATTCCTGTGCAGGAGACAGGCTTGCACAAGAAATCGATGAGATTTTCCATTAATCACTTGTACCAAGTACAGTTATGGCCTAAAGTAAAACAGTCGGTACCTTAATTAACTTGGGATGTTGATTCTCTTGTATTTACTTGTCTGCCATATAGGATAGGTGTAACTTCATTAGTTTCTATTAGTTGGCCTAATCCCTCCCCTCTCCTCTTCCCAGCCCCTCTTACCCCGAGCCCCCTCTCACTGAAGAGGTTGCCAAGTCATATTGCGAAACATTTACAGTGAACGCTAAGGTATGGGATCACGCAAAGTTTATGGTTGAGCACTTATACGGCAGCGCAATGGAACACCCTAGGTAGTAAATTCCATGTGCACGTGCCTAGTTTTCCGTAATCCCACCCTATGAACAATAAGGGAATCATGCAAACGCGCAAAGTCACGTTTGTAAAATAAATTTCTGAAATATGAAATGTGCAAAATGTGAAGCAGTGCTGGCATTTGGTACACACCGGTTTAGCAAAGTGTTCACTTTGTGTGGCAACTTGAGAGTGGAAATGTGGTATTACAGAAAATGTGCATCAGTGGAAGGGCAATTAGCATTAATGCAACTAATGCCCTAGTGCAAAAACATATTGTTCCAGTGCATGCTTGCACCAGGACAAAGCAATAGAACTAGGACAAGCATTGCCCTAGTGAAACAAATCAGTGAAAGAATATTTGTTTGTACTAGGGACATTTGTGACCGTAAAATGTTTCTGTAATTACAAATCTTTGCATTACACTCTGTTACCATTGGGCCTACATGATATGATATGATATGGCATTTATAACGCGCCTATACACAACGGTTTCAAGGCGCGAATCACAACGATGCTGCTCACCTTAAGTCTAGAACCATTTCTTTCTTAGAAGCCGATCTTGAGATTCGTTTCCGATTTAAATACACCATTCAATGAACATTTAGCTCAATTATTTGACCACATTTGCTGTAACATTGTCCTCGTTTCTGAGAAATACATTGAAAACTGGCGATCTTTGTCAACATTTGCTACTGCTGTATTTAGCTGGGCAGGCTCAGTCAGTGCCTATTAATATTAAATGCAGGACCCAAATCAGCAATAGAGGAGATGGCTGTTCTTTGACCTCTTATCATAGACAGCTATGATTCTTGTTTGAATACATCACTTTTCATATCACACCCA
Organism: Ambystoma mexicanum; assembly: GCF_040938575.1. Classification (NCBI taxonomy): domain Eukaryota; kingdom Metazoa; phylum Chordata; class Amphibia; order Caudata; family Ambystomatidae; genus Ambystoma; species Ambystoma mexicanum. The sequence goes on along the minus strand of NC_090941.1, from coordinate 598,574,233 downwards.
TTGCCTATATCAATATATATGGACGTATTGGCCAATGTTTTCCATTCCACAACTCTTCTGCAACTTCAACAAACTTGTTGTAACAGTGGCATAGCCCAAAATGTGGGTCCCCCCTGTGAGCCACGCTGAGGGCGTCCACCAAGCTCCTGAACAATGCAGAGGTTGCGCCTCACTCTGGAGGGCCTGATCCACCATGCACATGCAATCGGTTGGGAAGGGGGCAGCTCCCCCTAGGCACTTTAAAGTAAGGTGAGATGCATTCGAGGCACTGTAATGAACCAGGGGTCACGGCGGTCAGTGAAAGGGGCACTTTCCTATCCAGCAGAACCCCATGCTAACACATATATTCATATGGTGTGGCCCAAGGTGCGGGCGCACCGCTATTTTATGTGGATATTAATATTCCTAGGTAGAAGAGAAGGCTTGCGCAGTAAGAACGGTAATGGTGGCGTTACATGCACTAGGCCCAAATACATGCAGCCACAGAAATCTCCAGTCATGCCTAAACTCCCATGAGGACAGTTTGCCCCCTTAGATGCCAAAATGTTTGTTCATTGGTCTTGAAAGTGTTGCAAAGATGTGTCTTTCACCCAAGAGGAATGTGCCCTACAGGGCCACAATCAGAGGCTGGCGCCTGGTGTGCATGTTATCTTACTTTGGCCAATGCATGACACGGCCCATTCCAGAGTGACCATGAGTTATAGCCCATATAACTGACTAAACCCTAAGATCCCCGAATTCCATCACCCCAGGTGCCTCTTGACCACCAACCCCAAATGTAAGTCCTGAAATGTTCAAAGAGGATGGACAGAGTGTATCGTTGAACCAACAATCATGTGATTTGTTTTGGGAGGTGCTGGAAGGGATAAATTATAGCTCAACACGAGGGCAGAGACCTTGGAGCCGGATGGTGCGGAGGCAGTGAGTGAAATGTGTGTGTGAAGGTTACAGTGCCCGGGAACCTCTTGTGTGCCTGTCTTAAGGTCTGCCAAAGGCACAGTGAGTGATAAGCTGTATAGTAGGAGTATCATTCATTTTTTTTCTGACCTTCGACCTGAGAAGAAGATGAGCCCTGTAGCGCTCGTATGATGGAAACTGGACGGACTGGGCTGGGACAAATAAACTGTCATCCCATATGGATACGCTAGCACCTCTATAGGGTCCATCCAATCAGCCGCGTGGGTTGCCACTATATGTATTGCATCATTTGTGATGATGTTGTGCTTTAAATATTTCTGCTTGTACCTCTTTTTGGCAGAACGTTCTTGGCAGCAGAGTCCTTTGCTGTTGCTCTCATTTGTGAATGAGATTATCCTTATAAGATCGACTTTGGCTTTTCTTCCTTAGCTGGTTGTATTCTTTCTGGCATGAGTGTTCAGGGGCTTACTTTCAAAAATCCATGATGATTATGCCGCTGCAGATGCATGCTGTGCACTGCACTAAGGAAAAGATGTAAGTATGTTTTTTAATCAAAGCTTAAATTTTCCAGCTAGCTTAGAAACAAGGGGGCAGTGCCTGGCATCTGGCACCCAAATGTACCAGTCACCAGTATAGGCTGGTGAGTTTTTTAATTGCAGGGGCATACATATTTGCCACAAATGTGCAGTAGTGACCACACTTAGCCCTGGAGACAAAGCCAACAAATGGCGATTCAGGGATTCACCCCTGAGAATTTTTTTTTAACAATGAGTAAACATTGTGCATTTTCACGCTAGCTGTGTCCCATATATTTCCATGGTGGCTGCACCAATATATGACAGTATTCCCATATAAGAATATACACATTTTAGTTTCGTGCAGCAGGTCAGTAATGATACTGTAAGAACACCTGTTCAAGCTGGCTTTGCCAATATACACCAGTACCCCCACATTAGACCATACTCTTGTTAGCTTTATGTTTAAAAATGCCATGGCACAATAAGAACACATGTCCAAACTGGCTGTACCAATGTAGGCCAGTATAGATAGGTAATACCACTTAACATGCTTGATTTATCATATATGCTCATTAAAAAATGCCATGCCACAGCAAGATATTATAGCTAGACTGGCTGCAACAAAATTGTAGTCAAGTAAAGTAATAACATTTATCATGCTTGTTTATCATAGCGTCCCAGTGAAAAAACTGTTATACAACATTTTAAAATGGATAGACTGGCTACACCAAAATGCCAGTCTAACCCATTACACTTCTCATGCTTGCTTTGTCATAGATAGATGCCCAGTAAGAAAGTCATAGCACAATAAGACATGGCTAGACTGGCTGCATCAAAATGCCAGTCTTGCCACGTAATAACACTTATGATTCTTGCTTTATCATGAATGCCAAATAAAATATGTCATGCCCCAATAACAAATGATTTCATTTGTTGTACCAAAATGCCACTCTAGCCACATGATAATACTTATGATGCTTACTTTATCACGAATGCCCAAAAAATGTCATGCCACAGTAAGTAAAAAATGGCTAGACTGATTGCACCAAAATGCCAGTCTTGAAATGTAATAACACTTTTTATGCTTGCTTTATCATCGATGCCGAGTAAAATGTGTCATTCCCCAATACGAAATGGATACATTGGCTGCACTAAACTGCTGCTCTAGCCACATAGTAACACCTATGATGCTGGCTTTACCATGGAAGCCAAGGACAGCATTTCATGACACAGAAGGAAACAGCTAGACAGGCTGCACAAAAATGCCACTCTAGCCATCTAATAGCACTTATCATGTTTGCTTTGTCAGAGATGCCCGGTAAAACAACCTGTATACATAATCACATTCAAATAAAATGCCACTTATGAATGCCTAATCCCTTTTGGCTGCATTTTTGTACTAAGTACATGGCTTCCGCCATTTGTTTCTCTTACCTTGTCTTTAACCCAGGAAAAATAAAAATGCAATTCCAAAATTCTTCCCTTTTGGATTCCTGCTTGTTTGTGAAGCCTAAAAAACATTGCAGTTTGTATGTGAACCAGACAATCCTTCATGTGCTTTAGTCACCCTCTTGTAAATGGCCTCCCAATCATCCACACCAACCAAAATAAGGGAGAAAACCAAGGTGCATGAAGAAACCAGCTTTATGTACTTCATTCATCTTGTACACAGTCCATAGACATCCTCAATTACTTCCTTGTAACCAATGGGTTATAAACTTAACTTATTACATCGTCATATTTATAGAAAACACAATATTTGCAAACTACCATTGGTTGTTAAAATAATTTACCTATATTGTTATACACATTACTTTTTCTAATGGGATAATCATTATCTTTGAGCTTACTCAGGTTCCCTCCTACTATGCAAGATATCATGTCTCGGGCATCATAGGACTGTGTTCTAATTGGTTGGCACTACATCATGCTGACATTGTTATAAAACTGGTGCCTGTTGCAGATGTGGCCTTGGATGTTACACTTATCCACAAGAGTCCTATTAAGTTTTGTGGGAAAGCAGCGATGGAAATATTGCCCTGGCCAAAATAAATATCAAAATTACCCCATTCTCATCTTTCCACGCCAGGCCAAAATCTCCCAAACAGTTTGCTCAACCTTGGACAGCTTGTCTGTACTCCCTTTTGATACACACTGCTGCTTGGAGGTGTTTGATCTAATTGGGTCATGACGTGCACAGCTTATTCATTGTAGAGTGACGCCAGTGCATGAGACCTTCTGCCTCCAATGTATTCAATCAGTTAATGTGTTCTTTGTGCGTGTGTTGAACTACTTTCACCATTGGAGGCACTGTGGGTATATCTCGCTAGTGTGTTATTGCTAACGTTACTGTGTGTACCTGGTGATTGTAACTTGTATATTTCTGTCTGCTAGCAACAAAACAAACTTAGTTTTGCTTACCTAAACTGGAACCATGAGAAAGGCCTATTCGTGCAGTTTCAGCTATTCTCCCTATCTCTCAGCCTTGGCACATTCAGTCACCTGGACACCATCATGGATCAACACAAATCCCTATTAAGCTATGAAATGGAGGATGGTCTGACTAGTCCTAGTATATGTAGGTCAACATCAAGTGGCATCTCATCTACAGAACTCTCCAGTGATTGTCACTACAATGAAGCCGTGTCTATAGGTTTCTCAAAAGACACAATTGTGTGTTGCCGGACACAACAGCTGAACCATCCCCATTCCCCCTGACCTCTAAGGCCGTCCATGCATCTATGCTCTCTATGCTTATTGTGCCAGTGGCACCATTCACCAGCTGAGCCTTTTTGCTCCCTGAAAGCCCTTTCACCATCACCACAAACAGCACAGATTGTTGATTTTACTGAGGTGACGTGTGGCTATACTGCTATTTGGGTAGTGACAGAGGGAGCAAATGATTTGTCATGCTGACATTTATTTCCTGTATTGCAAGTGACCATTAGTTGGGGAATATTACCCTAATGGCACGGGAGAATGCCATGGAAATATATCCGCTCTGGCACCACTCAACCCTCTTTTAGGTGAATGACTGGGCATTCAGCAGGATGCAGAAAAAGGGCAAGTCCAGTGAGTGCCCCCAGAATTGAAGCCACAGGGACAGTACTCACATAACCAAATTTTGTAGGAGTATCTCTCCAATTATTTGAAAGGGTGACATTGAGTTGCTGAAGTTGCTTAGTTGCATCATGTCTGCAGATTTGGAAATGGAGTGAACATGTTTAGAAAGGGGTTAAGGAGTTAATTCATGTTAAAATGGCTATTACAGACCAGAATCAAATTAATGGACTAAATATTGGCCTGTAATAGCAAAGGGTAATTAGTGATAAGTTGTGAAACTGTTACACACCCATCTGATTGCAGAAAGACAAAGAATTAACTTCCCCCTGTTCTGACTGTACATATTTTCAGTTTGCATTCACAGCATGCAACATACTGCCAGCTAGGAATGGGCCATTTACATTATTCAGTGATCTGTCATGGATGGAAGAAGAAAAGACTCTGGGGGTAATTCATAGAATTCAGCGCAGAAGTAGCGCACGCAGGCAGTGCAGAGAGGGAGCATGCATTCTGGCGCACCGCGTATTCCACGGATTTCCCAAGCCATTTGCAGCCGTGGTGCAGCGAACATCCCGCAGCGCCAGTTACGCTGCCAAGAACGCCCCTTGCGCAAGGAAAAGCCATAGAAATCTCCAATATGGCGCAAAGGGCTGTGCCAACCCTGGACCAGTTTACAGGTCCCCTACACTGTAACCGTGTGAAGAACTACACATATGATGCTCGCGGCAGACAAAACGTGTGAAAATTTACTTGTGCACCCCCTTGATAACGCGTACCCTGCTCGCGGCAGCCAAAAGATGTGAAAATCTCGCTGCACACCCCCTTCAATATGCATACCCCACTCGCAGCAGCCAAAACGTGTGAAAATCAACTCCTGCACCCCTTCAATACATGAACTCCGCCTGCGCCAGCCAAATTGCATGGAAAAAGTCCCCCCTGTGGTGTGGGATGTGGGTCATGGTCAGGGTTGATGGGCTGGCTGCGGGGCATGCCCAAGGGTGTATGGTGGTCCCCCGTGGTGTAGGCTGCCTGCAGGGCATGGTCAGGGGTGATGGGCTGCCTGCGGGTCATGGTCAGGGTGGATGGGTTGCCTGTGGGGCATGCCCAGGGGTGTATGGGGGTCCCCCATGGTGTGGGCTGCCTGCAGGGCATGGTCATGGTGGATGGGCAGCCTGCAGGGCATGGTCAGGGTGGATGGGCTGCCTGTGGGGCATGGTCAGGGTGGATGGGCTGCCTGTGGGGCATGGCCAGGGGTATATGGTGGTCCTCCATGGTGTGGGCTGCCTGCAGGGCATGGTCAGGATGGATGGGCTGCCTGCGTGTCATGGTCAGGGGTGAAGTGGGGGGGCCTGTCTTGTGGGCTGCCTGCAGGGGGTGAATGTGGCTCCACACCACATTGGTGCACGAATCTGGGGGTATGCGCGTGAGCTGTCCACACGATTTCGCTGGTGGGAGCGGGATACATGTATTCCGGGGTACGTGAGTGAGCTTTACACACGATTTTGCTGGCGGCAGCGGGGTACGTGTATTCTGGGGTACGTGAGTGAGCTGTCCATGCGATTTCGCTAGCACGAGCAGAGTACGTGTATTCTGGGGTACGCGAGTGAGCTGTCAACGCGATTTTGCTGGCGGGAGCAGGGTACGTGTATTCCAGGGTACGTGAGTGAGCTGTCCATGTGATTTGGCTGGCGTGAGCGGGGTACATGTATTCCGGGGTACGCGAATGAGCTGTCCACACGATTTTGCTGGCGGGAGTGGGGTACATGTATTCCGGGGTACGCGAGTGAGCTTTACACACGATTTCGCTGCCGGCTGCGGGGTACGTGTATTCCAGGGTATGCGAGTGAGCTGTCCATGCGATTCTGATGGTAGGAGCGGGGTATGTGTATTCCGGGGTACGTGAGTGAGCTGTCCATGCAATTTCACAGGCGGGAGCGTGGTAAGTGTATTCCAGGGTATGGAAGTGAGCTTTACACGCGAATTGGCAGTGCGGCCCCTCCTGGGTGTGACCTCCCCCACCCCTGACCATGCTCCGCAGGCACCCCACACCACAGGGGGGACCCCTGCAAACTCTGACCATGCCCTGCAGGCAGGCCACATGGCACCATGCACTTGTGAGCCTCAACACCAGCCCCCCTCACCAGTGACGGGCACCTGCCAGCAGGCCCTGACACATGTACCTCCATCCCACTCCCATTGACGGGCACCTGCCAGCAGGCCCGACTCATGTCCCACTCACCAGTGAGGGCACCTGCCAGTAGGCCCCGACACATGTCCCTCCAAACACCACGTCATACCAATACAGACCCATAGCCCTAATGCCAACCCAAATCCCACCCCTCCAACCCCCAGTACAAACACCCTACGATCCACTGCACCCACTCCCTAGTAAATTACCCATGCCATGAGAGTCTGAAAAGAACCAGCATGTCCATGAATAAATGTCCTACAGAACCACAGAGTGGCACCACATGACTGAGCCAATGCTCATAGAGACATGCATGAAATCAATCATAGTAGACCACACCAATAATGAAGATTTATGAAATGTTTTAAAAAGAAAACAAAATGGCAAAATGAAAACCACACATGCAAATTATGAAATAATGAATCAATATGAAAGAGAAAGTAAAATCCAAGGAAAAATGAAAAGTGGTCCATCACCAAAATCCATATAATTATTCCAAAATTGAAAAGCATAAAAAACCATTACTCCATGTGATGATGTAAAAAACAAAGTATGTACATGTCCGGAAATATTGAAATGAAAGTCTGAAGGGTCCATGATCCCAAAGCAAAAGGAAACCTACTAAAAACCCTCTCTAAAATACAACTATATACAAAAAGTGGAGCAAAGTCTGTGGACTCCAAATCATAAAAAAACAAATCAAACCTAAACCTAAATAACTATGTGGCTAGTCCGATGGCTCACTCTTTGATGTCCCGGGCCAGGGCCTCATCGAACTCCATGTCGATGTTCCGGAGGTGGGCCTGTTTCCTGGCCTCGAGGTCTCGCAGGGATGCAGCCATGGCATCCTCCAACTCCCTGAAAATTGCCTCGAGGCACTCAGCCCACCTCAAAGCCCGGTGGATGGAGTTCTCCGCCCTGACCATTGTGAGCCATGCCCTCTCCACCCGCCACTGCTCTGCATCTATTTGCGGGCCCAACCGCTGTCACACAGAAGACACTCCCAATCCTGGGACCTCCTGCTCGCCGGCCAATGCCTGCCCCCGGGATGTTGATGGCCCGAGCCATGTTGGCTCCCACGCTGAGCCTGCTGCTGCCTCAATCCAACTGCCTCTGGCACCACGATGGCCTCCAGGCTGATGGAATCCTCTAGTGCCGCTGTGCACATGCCCTGCTTGTTGATGCCTGCACGTCCTCCATCTGCTGGCATTCAGTTGGTGGGGTGGCCACCCCTGCTGGACCTCCGACTCCCGACTGTGGCAGGGATGCGTCCTCCACCAGCCTTGCCGCTGGCTCAGGGGCAGCTCCACAGGGGGCCCAGGTGACACTTGGGTGGGAAGATGGCACAGAGGGTGACTGGTGCATAGGGGGTTCAGTTGAGGAGGGGGGTTGCAAGAAGATCCAGCATATGGAGGAACCCAGTGCCGATGACCTGTCCTAGTAGTGTGACACAGCCAAACAGGTATTCAAATTGATGTGCATTGTCCTCACGAGAACCCTGCACATCATCCCGAATACCACTTTGGTGAGACGCCACACCAGCTAGGACAGGCTCAATCCAGTCACGGATTGCCATGTCCACAGGGAGAGGAAGGCCAGTTGTTGTTTGTGCATCCCCTCCCTGAAAACGGGTCTGGACGCAGGCATCCCTTCTGTTGTGGTATGATGCAGTCACATGATTGGGGACAGGATTACACACAGGCTCCTCTGTGGCAGCCTGTGCTGCCTCCTGTCCCTGCCCCTGGACTGCACCACTAGCACCAGTGGACACCCCCCTTCCAAGCCCCATGTGTGGGGCTTCCATGGCCTCCTCCTCAACCAAACCCCCCACCAACCTGGATTACTCCGTGATAATTTCCTCCATAGGCCCCTGTGGGGGCTCAGCTGCCCCTACTGCTGCCGAGGAGTCCACCTCCAACCTCCGCCTCTTGGACCTTCCCTTGGCAGCTGCGGCCATGGACGTGGCACCAGACTCCTCACTCCCAGAAGATATCAGTACATAGGAGGGGAGCTGGACCTTGCATCTCCGGCTGCGGTGGGATCCATGCGGCTGTGCTCCATCTCCGCCCGCTTCATCAGTCGACGCTGCAGACAGGGAGAGATTGAACAGAGGCATCATGGCACTGTGAAATGGTCTGATACATACATAACAGTTGCACATGAGTGGCAGTGTCAAACTTCACAGATGGCATCACACTCCCCAACACTCATATCATTTGAACCCACACACATGCACCAATAAACTGGTATCGTGCAACAGGCATCAGCATCCATAAACACGTAACTGCATGAACAACCAAAGGTTGGCATGATGTCACAAGCAACATGGGGTGTGCCGATCACACGTCACCAAACAGACATGCATCTGTACATCTCCACCACCTGTCACAGTGCAATCATCGGGAACTAAGTCACATCTGCCAATCGGGTACCCACATGTCTGGGTCACATGCATCCATGGCGTATCACGTGCTGTGCACGTACATGAGGGTGGAACCAGCATCCATGTGTCACACCCCAATCTTGGCATAGTACATACACAGAAATACTAACATGTGTGCATCTCCACATGCAGTTGGGCATCATGCATTGGAACAGATACATCATTGATGTGCATCACATATGACTGCACTCACATGCAGCACAGGCATGTCCCTGCACACATACATCCATACATGGGCCATGTCAGACATATGTCCAAGCTGCACACTCGTGCCACATCTCAACATGCACTGTGTAGAATGGGATAGCCCAGACACTCACCACTCAACTCCAGACGGGACTGCCTCTTCAGGACCTGGTGGTGAAGCACTGGGTCGATGCGTTCCACGACCCTCATCTGGTCAATGGAAAGTTGGACCCGGCGCCCCCCGGCATCCCGACCTGAGGGTCCTGGATCTGAAGTCCTCCCAGCGATTCTGGACATGTTTCAAGTCACGGGTTGCCACCCCCTCCGCGTTGATGGCAACCACGATGTCCGACCAGGTCCTCTTCTGTCCTTCCTTGTCGGCACAGGGTCACCTGAAGAGGGCATCATAATGCCCCAGGACTTGCTCCACCAGGATACCAACTTCTCTGGCTGAGAAGCTGACAGCCCTCTTCCTCTCCAGCTGGTGTGGGTGGGCAACTGGGTCCTGGAGCGATGGAACACCATTCAGGAGTCTTCTGTTCCAGTAGGGGTGGTCACAGCAACTGGATCCCTGCAGATGGCTGATGTGCAGGCACCAAATAGCAGGGCACGTGGCCAGCAGGCAGGCAGGCAGCAGCAGATAGCTCGTGGGAGGCGGCTTGGGGCTCTGGGGGGCAGGAAAATGGCTTTCTGGGCAGGAGCGTGGTCTTCCGTGTGTTGTCGCGTGTCCAGCTTGATGCAGAGTGAATACACATGTGAAAAAACAGCACGTCAGCGTGTAATTCGAGGAAAGGGCCTTAGCGCGTAAGCGCGTAAGTGACGTGACGCACTTGGGCATTTCCCTAGGCATGGGTGCATAGTGAATCCGCACATGCAAAAACTGGACTTCTGCGTGTGAATGCGTGTAATTCCAGGAAAGGGCCTAAGCGCGTAAGTGACGTGACGCATGCAGGCTTTTCCCTCGGCACAGGTTAAAGGTGAGCGCGGCCCAGCAGTTCGCTGTACGTGCTTTTCGTGGAGACCGACGCGTGTGTTGCTACTTCTTGTTGTTTCATGCGCCATCACTTCACAGCTGATCGAGGACGTACCTCTTCTTTTGGCGGGGGTTTTGCCTACGCATGTTTTTCTTTCCCACGCTAGTCAGACAGTGGCCCTCATTACGACCCTGGCGGAAAGTGACTGACCGGACCGCCACAGCGTAAATAGCGTTTCCGCCATTGCACGAAGGAGCAAAGTGCGGCCCATTCCGACCCATCGGGCACGAGCACCACGGCATGGCGGAAGTGCAAAGTCCGCGATGGCGGAAATGACCCCAAAACGGCCCACACCGCCGCCGTACGGCGCCCTAGGTGCAATACCGCCACCCATCACAGCGGACACCGCAGTGTGCGCCTACCGGAAAGTACGGTGACCGGAAATATACGGAAACGGAAGTAAAAACATGGGCCCGGAACGGGAAACATCCCGCCGTACACCTATAAAACCACTAAAACCACACAACCACCAAAAACACTACCCTGAGACACACCCCAACCCGTCATCCACCCTAGCGAAACCAAGAAAAATGGGAAAAGTAGCGAAGAAAGCGTGCGACCGCAAGCGGCAGGTCCACTTCTCCCGTGAGGAACTCACCGTGCTAACAGAGACCCTCCAGGAGAATGCAGCCGTCGTCTTCTCCACGCAAATGACCAGGACGGCACTTGCAAACAAGAAGGCCATATGGGCTCTGGTGGCACAGCGGGTAAGTGCGGTGGGGACCGCACCCCGCAACCCACAGCAATGCAGAAAGCGATGGGACGACCTGCGGATACGCGTCCGCAGCATACTCTCTGCCAACCGCAACATTGCCACAGCCACCGGGGGAGGTCCTGAATCACCCATCAAGTTGACCCCCTGGGAAGAAATCTGTGCCTCCACCATCGGAATGGAGAGCATAGAGGGAGTCGGAGGGATGGAGAAAGGAGTGCAGACATCCGAAGATTCAGGTAGGTGGGCCAGATAAAACAATGCCAAATCCACAAAGTCCATTCATGTGAAGTACCATGTGTCCACATAGTGCAACAGAAACACATGTCCAGGAGAACGTCCACACACATCGGCCTGATAGCGCACGTTAAAACCCACAATAAATACATAATTAATTAAAAACCCCTAAAACACGCACTACACGTGCAGCAGGCACACCCTAACTGCAGGCTGCCAAACAACTGCACCCTCACTCCACACACAAATGAAAGCACCTCCAAGGCCCCGACCCAAATCACCCTCAGGTACCACCCCAATGCATGTGATACAATGCCATTCCAATTCCCACAGACCCATCAATAACCCTCGCCCTCCTTTACTCCACCACAGGGTCCGATCCAAACGACGAGCATCAGGACACCCCTACCAGCACACCTGCAAAGAGGGCCAAGACCAATGGCCAAAGACCCTCCACCTCAGCTGCACGCATCAAGACACGGCAGCAGCACAAATCAGGTGGCAGCACAGAGGAGGGAACATCAACAGGCACCCCAGCAGCCAGCATGCCCACAACACCACCACCACAGGTCCCCCCAACGGATGCCACAGAAGGCACTGCCTCTGGTGGCAGCAGCACCATAGGTGACACCCCATTGATGGCAGCATGCTCCGACACAGAAGACGGGGATGTCGAAGTCAGATCCATCCATGACCTGTCCCAATCCCCCTGTCTGTCCCATCCCGTACAACATGAGGATACCACGCAGGGGCACCCACAAGACGACGACTGGCCATCCCCCACAAGCCCTGTGGCAAGGCAACATGAGGTCAACAGCCCCTCTGTGACACCCCCGCAAATGGCCATGGCCCAGCAGAGGCAACAGTCCCTCGACCAGTTAATCGTGCAACAGCAGCAACTGGCCACGCTCCTCAAGGACCATGCCGATGAATGTGGGGGCACTAAGGCAGACATAGAAACATCAACTGAGACACTTAGGGCAGAAATGGAGAGAGGTACAGAGACACTAAGGGCACAAATGGAGAGAAGCACCGAGAGCCTGAGGGGGGAACTGCATGCGACGTCCAAAGACGTATGTGCCGAACTTGCCGCAGTGCGCCGTGTGCTCACTGAGCTCTCGCAAACCCTTAGGGACATGCATGGACGTGAGCAGGCAGAGACATCATCCGTTGCAAGTTCCGTCCAGGGCAGCCCCCAACGTAGATCTGGGAGGAACCTGCGCTCCACAGGCAGGGGTGCCCCTGATACCCGCAGAGGGGGCTTGCAATAGCGACTGCCCACTGACAATGAGCATCTTTGGACACTGGTGTTCGGGGGGGAGGTAGGAGGGTGGAGGGGGTGTGTTGGGCTCACTTGGGTGGCGGGTCGATAGGGTGTTCAACATGATATCACATATGCCATAAACAGTGCACGATCAACCAATGAGATGTGTGGACATTGATCTTTGTGTACTAGGCCATCATAGGCGTACAGTCCATATTGTGCATGTCCCAGACACACACAGTGCCACGAGTCCCGTGTCCATGTATCAGCCACCAGGCGTGAGTGCTAGAAGCATGCATCAATGAGATGCTGACGAATGTCACGGCCCTCCGGTGCCTCGCAGACTCCTTGAGGTGCTGCCACATCCCCACCCTCATCATGACCATCATCAGGTGCTTGCAGTTCTGCGTCAGGGGGCATGGGCACATTTCTACGTACGCACATGTTGTGGAGCATGACACATGCCATCACCATCTTTGCAACCTTCTCATGGCGGTACAGGAGTGCCCCGCCAGACCTGCTGAGGCAGCGGAAACGACCCTTCAGTAGGCCGAATGCCTGTTCAATGACTACACGGGTACGTGAGTGGGCATGGTTGTAGTCCTCCTCATGCTGGTCCCGTGGGTTCCGGACTGGTGTGAGGAGCCATCTCTTCAGTGGATATCCAGCATCACCTGTATGTGGACGATAAACGTATGATGTGGAATGCCATTGCTACGTACGCACCCCCCCCCTTCCTGCCAGGTCATTGCCGAATCACATACCCCACATTATCATGCATGTAATGAGACTCACCGAGTAGCCAGGATCTGTTCCCTGCGTGTCGCTCCATGTAGCGTGGTATTGTAGAGTTCCTCAAGACCATAGAATCATGGGTTGATCCAGGGAATCGGGCACAACAATGTGTAATGATCCTGTTGGAGTCACACACCATTTGTACATTCAGGGAATGAAATTGTTTTCGGTTGCGGTACTGGGCCTCCATGGCATGTGGGACGACCAATTCCACATGGGTGCAGTCGATGGCACCAATGCAACCCGGTATGCCGGCAAGTGCATGGAATCCCACTTTTGTGTTGGTAATTTCCTGCTCCGAGCGTGGTAGAGAGGTGTAGTCGTCTGCGTGCTGCAGGAGGGCATCGAGCACTTGCAATAGTGTCCGTGAGAACAGTGGCTGAGAAATGCCATGCAACTGTCCGACTGTGTGCTGGTAGGTGCCTGTGGCCAGGAAGTGGAGTACAGACACCACCTTCAGTAGGGGTGGGATGGCGGTTGGGCTATCTATCATGCTGACAAGGTCAGCCTGTGTCATGTCCACAATGGCGGCTATGGTGTCCCGGTCCAGACGGTAGAGGGTGTGGATCTGCTCATCAGTGAGGTTGAACGGATGTGCTCGGAGGCGTGGGATTGCGGGCTGCCTGCGTGGTGGTAGTGGCTGTGCTGGCGGCCCTTGCTGGCCCTGCCTTGCCCTCCTCCTCCTCCTGCGTCTCCACCGTGCGGCCGGTTGTAGTTGGTGTTCGTCTTCTTCTTGGAGTTGGAGTACTTGCAGTGCTATCAGGTCCCCCAGGGCCAACATCGCGAGTCCTGCCGGTAGCATTTCGGAGTGGGTGTGGTTGTGGGAGGAGACTGGGTGTGCAATTTATGTGTTTTCAGGCTGTATGGCCTCCACCTGTGGTGATTCATTCCACCTGTGCAAACTGCTCTCCCCTTTGGCCGAGCACGTCCCGCACACAACGCTGCAATTCGAGGAATGGCATCTTGCTATTGCAATCATGTATTTGTACCCGATGGCCGTGTAACATTGGTTGATATGTTCATTCTGCTGTGGTCCCATTGTTTCACATACTATCTGTGCAGTCGCGAACAGACTTGTGAAGGGTCAGTGGTACGTAGTACTCGAGTAACGGTGGGCCCTCATGCATCACTGTACCGAGTTGCAACGACGGGCGGGGCGTCCCATTTGTGGGTGAAGGCAGTTGCCATTTTCACACACAGCCGCACTAGATGGATTAATTAGTGATTTCAAACGGCCACAGATGCCTCTTCGACGTGATGTTGCAAATGAGGAATTCGAAGGGCGGCGCTTTCGGTTTTCAGCTAGCGGCGAGGAAATGCCCACAGGTCTGACTGCAAATATAACGTTCTATTGTTCAATGTCCTTGAGACAGGGGCCATGGCGTGGATGCAATGATTGATATGAATGGTTTGGGATGCGCAATAGCGACGTGGGCGATGAGGCCGGACGTTCCCAAATACATGTTACTTCACTACACTGGAATTACGGGCTGGGGCACTGTGGATTTTGCAGGCTGCATAACGCACAGACTCAATGGATATTTCTAATGTTATGTGAGTAAATATTCAGGCGTTTTAATCCCGGGATGAGGGAATGATGAATGGATGCATGGGCAGGTGATTTGATACAGAGTTTGCCATGTACAGGGCTTCTTGGAATCTATCCGCCTCCCCTGCGCTATGTGATGCAGGGCTGCCATAGTGGGACCATCGTCTATCTGGCCTTGTTGAGCCCTCCCTGTCTCGACGCGCCCTCAGACACTTGTGTCCATGCACTTTACCAATCCCATCTGATGGATTCTGTTTTAACAGACGCATGCACAGGTACACTCGTTTGTGATGGTGTTTACACCTCGATATAGATAGTTATGAGTCGCAAGTGGTTTTTGGGTGGTGATGATCCTTTGGAGTGGGCTAGCATGCATATGGCTGTGGATTTAGTGTGATCATTGAAGTGAGTTGTTCGAATGTAGTTCTGATGGCCATTCTATTCTTTTTCTTTTCTTTTGGTTGACAGGTATCTCCTCCCCTTTTGCCACTGCCATCTGTATGCCACTCCTGCAGATGGCTTTTACTCCCGACACCTGCTGCTTCGTGTTAATCAGTGGAGCAGCATTACGATCTTATGGGACGATCGCCAATGGGCCACATGCCCTTACGCAGTACTGGTGGCTCGGAGCAACATTTCGGCCTTTCAGCTGGACTAGTGCCTCCCCATTGGGACGGCCCTGCGGTTCTGTGCGCTTCCATGTTGCCTTTTCGTACGTGAATGTGGCTCTGTGTACCATGATGGAACAGGGCGTCACACAAGTAGTGGCTGGTCATTTCTTGCGGATGCAGCCCACAATGGTGAAATGTGTTTTGGAGTTCATGGCCTAATGGCTGTATGGGCTTGGTGATTTTGTTGTGCATTAAATTTCTATTCTGATTTGGCCCGTGTAGCGTTCTTCTTTGCAAGTGATGTGGCATATTCCTATTTGGGGAGCGATGTATTGGGAGGAGATCTGCATTGGGTTCCAGCTTCGGAGTTTAGTTGCGTGGTACTGTACTGGGCGCGTTTGCCTACGAAGCCCAGTGAGGTCAGGGATGGGGGCTGCCAATATGACTGTTTGAATGTTGTCATGCTCAGGGGCGGGGGATTGGGTTTTGTGTAACAGATGCCGGTCAGCCAGGTGGACTGGTGGAATGATGTGATTTTCGGAATATTGCTGGTCACAGGTGCCTGTGTTTGCGTGCGTTTCGGGGGGGGGGGGACTGTGGTCGTGTCCATTGGATTGGCTTCTGTATTCGTGCCATCTGTGCCCTGCAGCTCCCATTGGCCCCTCTTGTGTTTCTTTTGTTCGTTGGCATGCATGGGTGACTTGTACATTTCACTGGTTGCATTGTGACTTCATTGCACCTACGGTGAGTTGTACTTTGTGGGCAGGGAGCGGTGTACAGGCACTCAGTGGGGCCGTTTACGGTTGATTCGCGATGCCGTACTTCTCACCATGGCGGAATGGTACATTCCGCCATGCTTGATGGCGTTAGGTACATGTCCGCTAGGGTCGGAATTAGCGTACCCTTGCACCATGGTGGTGTTTACGGTTTGGCATGGCGCGCGCGCGCGTGCTTGGTGCAGTTAGCGTTGGCGTTCACTACGGTGTCGCTAATGGCTTCGTACTTTGCGGTGACGGGTCATAGTCGCACCGAGCGCTATTCGATGGCGGTATTGCATTTCCGCCATCGTTTTCCGAATTCCGCCAGGGTCGTAATGAGGGCCAGTGAGTCACGCATGCTATTTTTCCCACTGCGGGTCCCCCTCTGTATCACTTACCTGGTCATTAGGTCATAGTAGCCTATGTGTCCCACGCATATGCATTTTTTGTGTCCCTGGTTGTCACTGTGTACTGCAGGAGGTTAATTCTACACACGTGGGCTACCGGGGTTGTGGGCACAATTTTATTGCAGATTTTGGGTGCCTGAACATTGCATGACCCATCATTTGCTCACTGGGGTCACATACAGCCTTGCAGGCGCACAGGGGTGCTGTTTACATCTAGTACCCCACCCCCTTCACCCCAATTGCCCAGGACAATTGTCGTGTACACCTCCCATTGGGACTACTACATCTGTGCCATGGTTGGTAGGCCATGAAAGGTGAGGGACGCCTCAGTAGGGTGTCCTCCATATGGTGGGCGTGGTCAGGGACGTGGCCGGGGTGACCAGGGAGTAGGGGGAGTCCAGGATGCCCAGGGTGGCTGCAGAGGGGGAAGAGGCAGGGGTGCGCCACTTCGGCAGGATGTTCTGCCACGTGTTGGTGCAGTCATGCCATCACCCACTGTGGCTCCGGGAGATGCAGCTCTTGTATCTGACACTGGTGCCCATGTGACCCAGCAGTCAATTTCATCTACTGCCATGGGCCCAACGGTAGTGGTAGCTGCAGGCAAAGCTGTGGCGACCATAACCCAGGCTCAGTGTCGGCCAGCACATGATGCGTTGGCACCTGAGGATTCCCAGGCAGAATTCCAGGTGGTCAGGAGGCACAAGCAAAGTGCGCGCAGGGCTGCTCTGACCGAGGCACATGTCCCTGGGGCAGTGTTGTCATCTGCTGCCCAGAGCAGCAGGATTTTGGCAACTGCATGGGCAGATGCACCCAACACCACCCCGACTGTGAGTCTGCTAGCCAGGACAGTCCTGGTCACAGACCTTGGCACAGCGGCTGTTGCTACGCTGGGTCTAGTCAAGAGCACCCAGCAGCCACTGATGCAAGTCAGGGCTTCTGTCCTATTTCCAGATGCCACTCCCTTGGTCTAGTCCACCAGCGCCACTGCCCCTACTGATCAAGGTGGCATTTGCCAGCCAGGGTCTGGACCACCGCCCAAGAGGAGGAAGGTTGCTCCTGCACAAGAGGCTGGGACCCCCGACACGGCTCCGGCCTCTGGCACTTCGAGGAAGAAGCCTTTCGCCAAGCAGGAACTGGAATTCCTTTTGGGTTACGTGTCGGAACACGAACGTGATATGCTAGTGGGCCCAAATAGTCACACTACGCTTGCCCAGCATTGAGACCACTGGAAGCATGTTGTGGAGGGTGTTAGTGCATTCGGACATGAGGTGCGCACAGCTCAGGGCTGCAAAAAGCATTGGGATATTGGGATGACCTCTGACGCTGTAATAAGCTAAAGCGTGCCTCCAATTATGCCATGACTCTGGTGACTGGCAGTGGGCCAGCACCTGAGGAGGAAGAACTCACTCTGCAGGAGGTGATCGCTGCAGAGTTCATCACGGCAGAATTTGTCGAAGGAGTGGGAGAGATGCTGGATTATGATGCCCCATCCAGTGAGTGTTGTTGCGTGTTTGTCCAGCCCATGTGTGGTTTGCTTGTGTGATGTGTTGTGCTTGACTGCCACTACATGCTATGTGTACATGGTTCTGATGTGCGAGTGATGCAATGCCTCACTATTGCGTGCCTGTTGTGATGCATGTTGGACATGTCGAGCAGACGGGGACTGTCCTCATCCTCACTGCACCCTACTCATGCCCTACTGGCTGCCCCTCCGGTCCATGTTCCAGCTCACTGACCCTTCTGCATGTAGCATGAGGTGTCTTTCCACTCAGCACTCGGACTATGTCATCGTATGACTGACGTGCATGTGTGTTCAGCCTGCATGCGGGTACTCCACACGGGCATGCTTCCTTGCCCCCCTACCCCTCTGCACCTCAGTTTCACCATGGCACTGGTGGGTAACATGTTGGACTACTGCAATGGCCTGTTCCATGCTTCTGTGTACCTGCACACTTCCCCCTGCCAACCTGCCAGACACATACTATGGGGTACATCCTTTGTCCTTGATGCATGGTGTCTCACTCGGACTGTGCAGATGGCAGATGCTCCCCGGGGACATGAGGCCCATTCATGCTCCATGTGCATTCCATGCATGCCCCTATGTGTCATTGGCAGGATGATCATTGTAGTACGTGTCCAGGATGACATACGTATCATGGCATTTGGTCATCCATTCCATGCTCACTGTGGCTCAGTCCTGCATCACACACATGTTTAGAGTGTCATTGTCTGTGTGGGGCCCAGGCCTACCCCTTTTGCAGGACCCCTGACTCTGTTCAACTGGTGTAGTGCCTTCTGCACAAATGGGTGTACTACTGAGGGTTCATCATGTGTCCTGCTTACTGTCCCATTCTCATCTGCTGTGGTGTCAGGTGACTTAGATGATGAAATTGACGCTAGCCAACACTATCTTCCAAAACACAGTTCTCTGGTCAACCTTTCATTGCCATGCAATGCCTCCCTGCATGTTCAGTAAGGGGGAGGGGGGTTGCCTGTAGCCATGCAACCCATTGCATGCACATTGCACATGATGGCTGAACTTGCCCTTACACTGCCTTCATGTTTAGTGATTGACATCATAACGTACTTGTTGATGTAGATAGTTGGTAACATACACTTGTTCTGCACTGCACCCACCCACTTCTGAGTCATGTTACACCGTTCTACATGCCTACTCACTGGTGCAATGCCAAAGTGACCTGGCATGTATGTTCAGATTGTCATCCCTTGACCTGTTATGAAACGCACAGGTGAATCCTGTGACACATGTACTCTATATTGGAACACCCTAGCGGGTGTTTAGCAAACTTAATTGGTCAATCTGCAATCTATACTAACTGGTATAGGCTGCAGGATGATCATAGCCTGCCAATCGGGTTGTAATGACTGTGGAGCTGCCTGCACGTGTGTATGTGTACACTTTCACATACATCAAAGCAAGCAGCGTTGTAGCTGCTCTTGCTTTGGTGTATAGGATGCTTTTCATATTCACCATATGGGTGTATATGAACTCGGGTTTATTTGAACACTTTCACATATACATATGCAAGCAGCTTCAACGTTGTGTAGTGCAACATTGCAGCTACTTACTTATGTGTGTGTGAAAGTGTTAATTTACACATGTATTCTCTGCAGCTTTCTTGTTGAATGACTAATATGCTGTAGTTAACGTAAATGCTGCTGAGATTTCAGCATTGCGCCCGTTATGTTCAACTGGCACAATCCTAAAGGTGCACTGTCGTGCAGTACGTGTACGCCCAGGCCCACTTAGCAAATCGGGTGGAGCTTGGGCGTGATCATTTGACACACTGAATAATTCTTTTTGGCATATTCAATGCACAATGTGCGGATTCAGGCCCTGAGGGGTGTTCTGGAGGCTTCATGGACTGTCAGCTCGGACCATACTGGACGTTATAGTCCGTCATGCCTCGTTGCAGGCCCTCGCTTTGCTCGGGACATTCACTATGTCTACATGGCCCATGACACCCGGTACGGGCTGAGCTGCAGATGGATGAAGCTATATTGGAGATGATGATTTAGTGATGCATGTTTACATGAATATTACGTGTGTCCTGGTGGGTTTTGATTCACTTGCAGCTGTGGCCATTTGGCTGTTCAGACATGCTTATGGTACGTGCCATCTTGTTGTTGCGATCTGTCATTTCTGCCTGTGATATGTGCCTGACAGAGGTGGTATGTGATGGAGGTGATGTACTACATTCAGTACATGTGTAGGCTTCGCAATTTACACGCATCCATTTATGCTTTCGGGATACCATTGCATATCAATAACACTGGATGCATGCTGGAATTTCAGTTGTGTGTGGCATGTCTGCTTCATGTGTTGGCTGTCGATGTGATGTCTATGTGTGTGTGGGTTATGTGATTCTGACATGTGTACTCATGTTTGTTTTTTTCACGTTACAGGTGATGACACAATGGAGCCAGACGATGGTGATGTCATTTCAGACGCAGGGCTGCTATTACATCAGCAACATGGTACAAGTGGGGGTTGTGGGGTGGTAGACCACGAGAACCCACTTGTGCTCCAGAACATTGTGTCCAGAGCTGGCAATCAGTCTAGCTCTGATGATCACTCTGAGCACAATGTTGAGTTGGATGTGCGTCTTGTCCATTAGTCGCCGGTGAGTGATCCTGATGTGGACGATCTTCTGTCCATGACACCTGCACTGAGGGGCCAGACAGTGTTGGAACCTCCGCCTGTGGTGGTTTGAGACGCACTGTCACATTCCACACCAGTTGCTGATGTGCCTGGGGCATCATGTTAACGGAGGGATGTAGTCCTGCAGCCACGGGCAGTAGCAATCCAGTGAGGACCACGGCTCCTTGGGTCCCGCAGGTGTCATGTTCGGCAACGCGGTGACCGTGCACCACCGGGGTATACTGAGTGGGAGCAATCCATGTATACCAGTTCACAGCAACAGGGGGCAGCTATTGATAAGATCGCTCAGAGCATGGAACATGTGGCCCAATCCGTGCTCCCCCCTGCTAAGCAGGCGGAGCGCCATCAGCAGGCAGCGCGGTCCACGGGCTGCTCACTCAGGCTGGGCATGGCGGCCTCAGACAGGGCACGCCGGGCTGAAATGTCATCTCTGCATCAAGCACTTGCTGCTCACACAGAGGAACACATGCAGGCCCTCAGGGATGACCATCAATCCCTCAGATCTACTCTGGGTGTGCTCAACATGTCCCAGAGGCAGCGGTCAGTGGAGAGGTTGGAGCAGCTTGAGAACACCATCTCGGCTGAGCTACGTGCATGCCGGGAGGGGCTCCAGATGTCATATGAGCCCATGCAGCCAGAACTCTGTGTTACACATGCTACCTTGCAAGAGGAAGTATGCGTATCACGTGAGGTGCTGCATGCTGAGCTACGTGCCATTGCCACACAGGACCGGGCTTACCAGTCCCGCAGGCTTGCTGCCGTCGAGAGGCAAGCTGTGCATAGGCGTGGTCAGGGAACTGTGCCACGTCCACCTTCTGATTTCCATCCAGAGGGTGAGCAGGACGCCGACTTATCTCCCACACAGGTCGGGCCATGCAGGCGTTGAGCCCATGGAGGTTTTTTTTCATCTCAACATCATCGCATGTGGGTGTTGAGGTGCAACCTTTACCTCCCCCCTCCTGGGTGCCCCCCCCTGCACCACTGGGTCGTATGTGGCCATTTTTATTTTTTTTAAATAATATTGTTTGTCTATTGTGCATTCATGTGACAGTGTGGTGCTTTGTGGCTTTTGAAAGCATCCACTGTCTGTTCCAGCTGGGCCCATTCAAGCTTTGTTAGGCAGAATTATATGCAGTACCTTTTGGGAAAACTACACACAATTAAGACTACAAGTGACAGTACAATTTCACCTTTGGTACAAGCCTGTACTACACAGTTATAGTGGTAGCAGTAGCGGAGCAGCTAGACTTATCTCAAGAGTAAGTAAGCAGTACCAATAGTTACACAAAGGACAGCAATTACTATGATTCAGGCAAACACTGACAAGCCCTCGGATTGGAGAAAGATTTCAAACACTTTCACCATAGTTGAATGAAACGGACAACCGGATTTGCACAGTACCTTAAAACGGAGGGGGAGCTGTAGCTGAGGCGGACGTTTCTGGTGGTTCCTGCACACTCACGGTTCCTGAAGCGACTGTCGGACTGATAAAAAGTAGGAAGACTGGAGGGTCCTGCGCCACACAGGGAAGAAACCGTCAGCAGAGCAAAACAAGCCTGGCTGTCAATCACACAGCAGGGTGGCTGGCCTGGCAAGGCCAGTCCCCTTAGCCAATCAGACAAGAGTGCGACTTGGGTTACCAAGGGAACCCATTGCTGGGGCGAAGATCCCTCCCTCACATCCGGCCTACCTAGACTATCAGGCGCCTTAAGGAGGGCTTCTGTGCAGAAGCCCGTAAAAAGACAGCGAACAAAGGAGTCATCCCCGGTTTGGCACGCAGAGAAAAACACGAGAAAGTCTTTAACAAAAAGAAATGGCGAATAAACCCAGCCGGAACAAAAATAAAATGTATTTGGTCAAGCGGGTTTATGTTCGAGGCTTATATAATAGCCTGGAACAATACCACGGTTATATAATATAATTGCGGTAGAAAGGTTGGGTAGTTACCACTGCCACCAGCCAAGTCTTAATGTTAAGGGAGCGAGACAAGGCTCCAAGTGGTACAGACAAAAAGGGATAAGAGTTAACCCTTTCCAATACTCCATGTAAGATGGGGTGTACTGGGTCTGTGGTTTAAAGTGACTATATAATGTTAATGGCAACTTTACCTGTTTCTGGGGGACAGTAGTCAGCCCCAGAAAAATGGAGTCAGAGGGAAGTCTCAAAGACAACCCTTTGTCACTGCACTGAAGGTGCTGTGTAACACACACAAAAAGTGGTGCACATAGAGTAGGTGAGGCTCTAGTGCCCAAGATCACACAAAACGTGAAAACACACACAGCAAAACACATGTAAGAGTGGGAAAAAGGCTCACACTCTTACCAGGTGAAAGAAAGAAATCCTAGAAATCCAGAAAAGCTGCTGGGGGACTCTTTAGGTAAGGGAAATGAGCCATGTATGAGAATTCTACCTAACAAGCTTGTCTCGTGTATGTGTTTGTGGCTTGGGGTCCAGACACATATGCCACTCCTGCTTCCCCTGGGCTTGCAAGGATGGTTCGGTGTGACAGCAATTTACACAAGAGCATTGGACTTTTGTCATATCTTTGGCCAGTCTGCTGCTGTATTACTTGTGTTTACACCCCTAGTGGGGATTATTGATGTTTTCTCCTCGACATGTCTGCAATCAATTTTGGTGAGTACATTTTTGAACTGTGCATTTATTGAAGTTGATTGTGATGTTTTTTCATTTCTTGCCTGTATATGTGCTTGATGCACTTCATGCTGTAGACAGCAGCCTGCACCCTTTAGCTGTCGAAGACACACTGATGGTGGGAGGGGGCCGGGTGGTGACAATGTCAAGTTGGTACGTGTTAAGTTCAGCCCCTGGGTATTGTGGCAAAGGAGGAAGCATTAGGAATGTGACCCAAGAACCACAACTCACGGTCCAGTCCTCACCTGAGATGTCCGTCTAGACTACTTCTCCGCTCTGTTCCATTTGGATGACACGTTGTATCTGTCTTCCCTCTTGGACTTCGCGGCTGCGTGACAGCGCAGTTTTCCTATTGGACTACAGCTCTTTTACTCATTTTTCACACTCTGGTGCCTTTTGTCCCTGTTTTTCTTCCTGCTACTGTCCTTGTTGCAGATCTGTCTGCATGTCTCTCGGGCAGTTATTTCCACATACTCTTACGCTGCCTCAGTTTGCCTCGATACACTTCTGTACCACAGCATCTCTCTCTCTCGCTCCTCCTATGTTTCATCTATTACATCCATACCTTTATGTTGACTTTGGCCTTTTACCAATGCTATTCAAGTGTTTTGGCTCTTACTTGCTGTCAGCTGTTTCCGGCTAGCTCGCATTCACTGTGCCTTTCCAGACTTGTGCTGTATCTGCCTTTCTTTGTTCACGCTATCAAGGATTGATTGGGTTTCAGCTCAACCATCCAGTTGTGCCAGCCTCCTTGGTTATTTCTACTCAAGTTTCAGCTCTACCCATCAGTTGTGGCATCCTCATTGATTAGTGTCTACTGAAATTCCTACCCATCCTGTTGAACCATTGTACAACTGTGCAACCTTGGAAGTTTTTCTATCATTCAGCTTGGACATGTACTTGGCCATATTCTCCGACTTCAAGTCATCTACTGGAGACTCTTCCAGGGTTTTTTGGTGCCTAGAGGATTTTTCCCTGGTTTGAGGGTTTTCATCCTTGGAGTTCTCTGTGATTTGGTATTTTTACCAGTCAAGATGGCCTCTGATGGAGCTGGACCCTATTTACACAAAAGGAAGAACAAGGAAACCAAGGGGAAGGGGGATCCTGGAGCAAGGTGGACTAGAAGGAAGAAGCCGACGGACCTCAAAGACAGTTCTTCTGAAGGTCAAGGTGATGAGGAAATGAGGGAGGGGCTTTTGTTGTGGGACAGTATGTTTGGGCTACAGTGATTGGGCACTCTCTGACATTGTCAATGTGGGGTACTATGTACATGATGTGTTCTGCTGGTCAATGGCTGTTCCTGTGTTGGGTTTACTTTTCAAGTGTCAGGGGATTGGTGTGGTTTGACACACTGGGGTGTGCACGTGGGCAATGTTCACATGTGATGTGTACAGGACACTGGGGGTCCCTTCATTTCACATGCATGTATTGAGTGCATGTCCCTACTGACACACACACTTACACAATGCACCACCACACATACAACCACCCATCCATGCCCAGACATGCACACAGATTGCCTTCTCTGCCATTCTGTGTCTCTGCAGCGCATGACCACTTACCATTTTGGAATCGTGTACATGCGTCACTGGGTAATTTTTGTTGCTTGTCCTTTTTTATATGATTCTCAAGGTGTATCCCCAACACAATGGCCGCTCACTGTGCTGTGTGCTGAGCGGTGTGTTGCAGGGGACACACACAACACACGGTTTTGGGATTTGGGTTTTGGGATTTGGATTGGCCAATGTGCATTCCAACAGGTATTCTGTCTTTTGTTGATGGTACCACTGGTGGCATGCAATTGTGTATGACTTTGTATGTGTGGGAGGTTGTTGGTCAGTCATTTCATCTGATTCCATGTGTGATTGTCTCAGGCCTCTTTCCATTCATCATGTGACACTTTGTATCTAATTTGTCATGTGTTGTGCTTTTGGTTTGCTCTTTTGCTGTTGCATGCCATGTTATGGTGTAGCCGAAGAGGGTGTTGGGGGTTGGGAGGGTTTGGGTGATATACCAGTGATTTTCATGGCCTGTTTTGCAGGGGGATGGTGTGATATTCACCTTGCATGTGTTTCTTCTGGTCACACCGGATTGGTTATGTTTAAGTAGCTAAGGATGCACACAATGTAGCACTTCTTTGGAAACATTCTCAAGGTGGTATGGTTGTGACAGTTGACTGTCTCTTTGTCATCATTGATTGACACCTGGTATGTGCCAGGCCTGTGTGCACTCCGTAGGGGTGGGAGTTTAGGTGGAAAACGTGGCCACAAGCTGGGTCTGGGCTGCCTCACCACGTGCCCTTTCCCCTCCCATGAGCAGCGCCTGTGGTTGGGGATGTGGGGGCACCACCATGTCCACCAGTACGCACCTCCGTGTTGCAACATTGGGCAGGACACATGCTGCCACAACGATCCTGCACACTACTGGGGGTGCATATAGTAGCTGCCCGCCAGAGCGATCAACGGAGCGGAAGAGTGACTTGAGCACTCCAAATGTGCGCTCGACTATGCCCCTGGTTGCAATATGGGCTGCGTTGTATCTTACCTGAGGTGGTGTGGTGGGGTTCCGTATTGGCATCATCATGTGGGTGCTCAGAGGGTAGGCACTGTCCCCTGGGTAGATGATGATGGTTGTCATTAGTTGGGTTTGTGTATTTGGCTGTGTGTGACAGACATTTGTATTCACCAATGAGCCATGTGTTGCCATGCTTCCCAGCTTCCAGGTCCCGGCTCAGGGCAGACATTCTGTATATGAAACTGTCATGATATGATATGATATGATATGGTATTTGTAACGCGCCTATACACAAGTGTTTCAAGGCGTCATGGGTGGAGCCAGGGTAGTTTGCATAGACAGAGGTGATGATTCCACGGGCATCGCATACAACCTGTACGTTGATGGAATGCCAGTGCTTGCTGTTGCGGTAGATGTTCTCAGTGGCCCTAGGTGGACATAGGGCCACATGGGTTCAATCAATGGCACCGAGCACTCTGGGGAAGTGTGCCACCCTGTAAAACTCCTGGACCATGGCTTGCAGGTGTTCTGGGCATGTATATGCGCCTGCGGACTGAGGGGAGCGCAGTCATGATTGCCAACACCTGATGTAGGCAGCGTGACTACGTGGGCTGTGAGACACCCCCAACTATGGCAGTTGTCCACTGAAATGACCCAGTGGCCAAAAAATGCAGGTCATTGAACACCTTTTCCAAGAGGCTCAGTTCTTAGGAGCACAAGGTGGGTGATGTGAGCTCATCCTCCCACTCAATGACCAGGTCTAGTATGATATGAGATGGAAACCTATACCTGCCATAGACCTCATCATCAGGCATCCCTAAAAGGCTGGTCCTGGGCAAAAAAATGCGGGGCCTGGCTATTCTCCTCCTGCCGTGTTCCACAATCACTGCTGCGAGAAATGGGACATTCATCGTAGCTGTATATATGTGTTTGTTGTTTGCATGCACTTTAATAATGTGCGGGATGCTTCCGCCTGCCTTCGTGTGGTGGACATGTTTATGCCTGTGCGTGTCTTTTGGTGTGCGCGGGTTCGATTCCATGAATATGTGTTGTTCGTGCGCGTGTGGGCGTTCCATGTATTTACCAGCACTACTTCCCCAGTTACGCCCTCATTTTCACGTGTTGTTCCCCATTCAGTGTGTTTTTTGGTGTGTGCGCTACATGTTTTGCACTTTCGCTTTGTGCGTTGCACACAGAGTTCGGGATGTCGCAGTGACGTGTGCGCCTGTTTGCGCCACGCGAGGTTTCGGCGCAGCTCCCTAGAAAAACACATCCACAGACTCCCATGAATTGCTTGCGTGCGATTCGCACACGTGCACTGGATTTTTCTCGCTTGCGCCACCGATTTTGGTGCACAATTATTCCATGAATCGGCCTGACTGGGTGTCTGACATAGTGCTAAAATGCATCAAACCACCACCCTATTCAATGTCAATATTATATGAGCAGAACGAAGTAGAAGACAAAAATGCAAGACTATGGAGATGTGAGGTGATATTATACAACTCATATGCTAGTAAGACTGCTTGAACATGATCATGGTTATTTCTGAGAAAGCGCTAGATTGTCAGTGATGTTCTGGGCCTAATGTTGTGTTGTGTAAATGATCAAATATTTGTAATTTTGGAAAGCACACATAAGCAGTTAATGCGGTAGAAGATGAAAATTCACAGCAGAAAATGATTTGCGATTGAAACATGTATGATTCAGGCTGTTTGACCCTTATGTAGCAGTGACCGGTTTACCCCCAAAAAGTGCCCATTGTGCAGTTCTCAAGTAGAATTGAAAACATTACAAGGGTTATGCAGTCTGGAAGGTGGTTATCGGTGTTTTACTGTGGCTGTAAAATAGCAGGAAAGGACTCAAGAACAGAATGTTAATAACACAAATGCAATGTCATATATAGCTAGTCAGTCACCTCTACCTCAGTTAATTACTAGAGGTATGGCAGAATAGCTGCAACATTTCCTTTGGAGACAGTACAGACTGGGGGTGGTATGATGACTGGCTAGTGGTCAGAGAAATGCAGTCGATGCCCTCTGGCCTATAGACTTTCCGTTCATTCCAGTCCCGTGCATGGTGTTGCATTATATTGCATTATATGGCACCATACAGATGTGGTACTGAACCTAGTTATAGACATTCCCAGGCGCACAGTTATATGCAAAGACTGCAGGTGGTGAGATGATGAAATTTATTATCATGCAGTATGACAAACGTCAGAAACGTCCACACTTTGGGCTTTCTTTCTGGAGCAAGAACATATGCTTCCTTTGCTCTTCTGGCTGTGTGGGCGCTGATGGTAGTGGTGCAGTTGGTGCTCTGCCTCCACATGCTGATGCTTTGCACTTTCAGATTTGACAAAGTGTATGAAAGCATCTGCACAAAGTTAGAAGAATAGCGTTGTTCTTCCTTTTTTGAGTTACCTTTTCCTCCCCGTTCTCCTCTATATCACTGGTTTATAAATCATGTTTTTCACCCTTTATTTTGGTCATCATAATAATTAACAACATCTTCCGACTCACCATCATTGGATGAGTGCGGTCATGGAGGAGACCCCCACATCCTTCACCTCTGCACTTGTTTCTTCTGACTCATCAGAAGATACAATCTGCAACTTCTCATTCCCTTCTGCCCTCTCTTTCCCTTCTGCCCCAGGGATAGTGGACTGAACATGTCTCCATGCCCCCCTCTCCCATGGCTCTTTTAGGTTGCTCTGGACATGTTTCCACTCGCAATGGTTACTTCTAAGTAGCCACAAGGAAAGGAAATACAATGTTGCAGAATCAGACACACAATGCGCTCTCTTCCTTAAAAATATATTCTAAGACTTTTTCCCTCAAAAATAGCAAGCAACAAGTCTTTGCTCTGGCCACAAATAGATGCTGTACTGATTTACAGCCACTACAAGTAATCTACTGAATGAAATCACCTCCTATCTCCACAGAATAATAAGAGGTTTCCTATGCAATCAACAATTTTACTATTGTGACCTTCCCTTCGTTATCTAATGCAACATGACTCTTGGTGCCACGGTCTCCCTCTTTCTACAATCAGGTTTGGCACATCAAGTGATCCTTCGTGAAATCAGGTCAAAATCGGGTTCATTACCATCTGCACACCTCAATCCCTCCCTACATCACACTTGAATGGTGGCTAATTAAAAGGGAATAGGACTATTACAAAAAATTCCGGAACAGGTACAAATCAATCTTACTAACATTGGATTTCCACTAGGACTGAATAGAGATTGTCTTGCTCATTTTGATTTTACCTCAGCTAGAAAAACAAACTCCTTTTTCTGTTATCATGTGTATGCAGTTCATTTCAGTGCACCATTAACATCAAAACCGAGGAAAAAAGTGTTCTTCCAGCTTCTACTGTTCAGTGACCCTGATATGCATTTCTCTGACACATTTATCAGTCTCAATTTCGGAAAGAAATTGCCAGTCTCCTACTCTACATTTCTCAAATAGACACCTGGTGTATCAACCTATGATTGATATGCTAGGAAACCTAGCCAGAAATGCGCTTGCACTTTGGTTTATTTAAACCAAATCGATATAAGGCAAGGTCTATATGGCTTAGACCAACTGAAATGCTGCAGTGGCAGTGGAAATGGTGACTTCCCTATGGCTCCTTAAAGAAACAAAGTTACATTTAAATTGTTATCCACTGCTTGCGGCGCTTTCCGCTTGATTTTAGAGTGTATGCCAATAAGAAACGTTATACAATATGTTTTCAGAAATACTGCCTATGTGGCACTATTTATTTACTTATTAGTGATTGATATTGTAAGACAATATTAGTTAAACATAGAATTCAGAATTAAAAAAAAAAAAAAACTTGTGGCATGGTTAATTGAGATCGACAGAGTCACTGGTCACTATTTGTAGGGCAGAAAAGTATATAAATTAGCAAAAATTGGCAAATTCTGAAAGTGCTACTAGTCAACTGCTTATTGCCGACACGTGTTTCAACCTGCTACAGTCGTCATCAGGGCTAAGCACTAGATCTAAGCATCATTTAAAGATGTTACTATTGTAGTAATCCAATACAATCACAGAAAGATGTTCTGTTTGAGCACAAAAATACGAGGACATAAGAAATAAATGAAGGGAAAGATGGTATCAAAGAAGGGGGAGAAGGGGAAGGAGGAGAGGGGAAGAGAAAACATATAATAGATTAGACTGTTGTCAAATGAGTACTGAGTTTCGTTATGAAGGCATCAGAGAATACACTAATCAATTACGAACGTGCATGTTTAGCAATGTTGATAATAGAGCAGTTTTTGCTCCTATGGGTAAATTTGAGAATTACTATTTCTACACGTCAGAGAACATGGCGGCTACAGTGCATAACTGCAAACAAAGGTGCGATTTGAATGTCTTTTTTTTTTCATACTAAAACAGGGCAATGGGGCAGCCGAGATATGCTACATAACATCAGGGTGTAGCTGCGTCATGGCTTACCTTGCTAAATGTAAAGTCATGAGCAAATAAGTGCTCCAGGGTGCAGTCTCAGCGTTCCACGTGGTAAACAAAGGGACGTTTCTGCTGAAAGGTTCTACAGAGTTTCAGGCCGTTTTACGTTCTGTTTTACTCAAAATTCTAGCAGATTCTGTTACAGTCTCCTAATCAGGAAATTAATACAAACGGTATATTACCTACGTATATTTGCCGAGAATCTTGTTATGATGTAGAATCTGTATTTGTATATGTTCTATTGTTGCCTTAGCACCTACGTCATGTATGGTTCTGGAATGTTTATTCCAGAACCATACATGAAGCTGCCTGGCTATTGAAGGTTGGTCTCTCGGGAACTTCCTTCCAATAAACTCACAAAATCAAACTTATTATATCGTGAGCTTCTTCTTTACAAATCTATAAATGTTTCATGCTCCATTATCTGGAAATAAATACTCTCCATTACAACATTAGTAACAAGAAAATAATTATGTTTTGGTTTTTGTAAAAACTCACAATAAGTTTTGTTTGCTTTAGTTATACCTAAATATAAGTGTTAAGCACAAAGTAGTAGGTTTGATGTTAGGGTATACAATTTGCATAACGTCATATAAACGGCTTCTTACCTGACTCTGTTTGTAATAGATACGTGTTGGTGCTAACTCCTTTCAATGCAGAGGAAGATTAAACTGCTTCAAAGGCAGGCTGAGCGAACTCCCGAAGGCTTTGTGCTCAGGATAAAGTAAACAAGCTGTTATGTAGTTTCACCAATAACGATGTGACACTACTAATGAGTTTCATAGGTTTATTATAAGGAAGTCCCTCACAGCATATCTTATTCAAACTGCATCTTCTTCTTGTGTGGTTCTCAATCTCAATCTAGATTCTAGAACCACACAAGATGAACACTCTAATAGAATATGGAACATGCACAGTGTCACTTCTACATTATAACATCTCCTCCTCCACATTGTTTCTGAAGATTGTGACTATGAACTATATACACTATAACTATGTATACGTTTACACTCAACACATGGCTTACAACTTTACACTCTGATAGTATACATGTAAAGGATACACATGATGTTTCTTTGGTGATTCTCGGATGGCAGATATGAATACGGTACCATTGTGTACATTTGACAGACTCAATAATAATAAAAATCCTTCTTGAAACTGTGCACAATTCTTCTAGGTCTCATAGAATTTGTAATGTTGCTCTGATGAGTGGTCTTCCTCGCTTGGTCAACATCACTTGAATTTGCAGAACACTCAGCTTTATCACTAGGCATCATGCATCCATCCTTCCCTGTTCCTTGTGAGAAGTATCTATTGTCACTGTTCTCAGGTCGACCTTTTATTCTGGTTAATATGACATCATCACATGACCACCTGTTGCCATCCTCTAGAGTCACTGACTTCTTTGAGCATTTGACCACTCTCTGTGGGGAACGATACTTGGATTCTCCTTTACGAACTTTCTTGGGTTCTCTTACTCTGACCCAATCCCCACTCTCAATTTTGCTCTCCTTTACATGCTTGTGATTGTCATAATGTTTTTTATATTATTCTTGTTTCTTCTTTATTTTCTTTACAATCTCCTCCATATCAATGTTCTTACTTCTCTTGAGAGTCATCCATGCAGGTCTCAGTCTGTTTGTGGCAATTCTTCTTCTCATCAGTGTGAAAGGTTCCATTTCTGTCATTGAGTGTGTAGTAACCTTGTATGTATTCAATGCCTCTTTAAGCGTTTCTTTCCACGGGAGATTATTTACAATGGCCAATTGTATTGTATCTTTTATAAAGCGATTCATTCTTTCTACTAGTCCTTTTCCTATAGGGTGATATAAAGCTGTCGTGGTGTGCTTGATTGCTCTCTTCTCTAGGAACTCTTGGATTTCCTGTGACATAAATTGGGCACCATTATCTGATATTAATTCTTGTGGTTCACCCTCTCTGCTGAATATTTCTTCTAGAAATGTTTTTACTTTCCTGGCTGAAACAGATTCTTCAATGATCCCACACTCCACCCACTTGGATGTATAGTCAACTAATGCTATGAAATAAATATTTTGTGGTTCTAGTGTCTCATACGGACCTGCTATGTCAATAGCCAATTTTGTCCAAACTGCATCAGGTATTGGTACTGGTTGTAGTGGTGTTGTCCTAGTCATCTTTCCTTTATCACTCACTGCACACGCAGAACAATCTTTGACCATGGCTTCCAAATCTCCCCACATGTTGGGCCACCAGTATGCTTCTCTCACTCTTCTCTTTGTTAGACTTCTCCCTACATGTCCTTCATGTGCAATCTCCATTATTCTCTCTCTCAAGGCTAGAGGCGGAATAATGCGATCTCCCCTGTAGATGCATGTCTCATCAAATGAAATTTCATCTTTAATCTTCTCCCAAGTTCCTATGTCTCTATTGACCTCTTTCCAGTCACTCACCACTGCTCTCCTCAACTGTTCTTGTTCTGGATCTTTCTTCATAGCTTCAATCCATTCCTCTCTATTGAAACTAGAATGTACTTGCGCAATGACGCACTCAGTGTTTTGTTCCTCCATTGCCTCATCATTCCCACTGGAATCTTCTCCTTCACAGATAAAAGGCAAGCGGGAAAAACAATCTGCCACCACATTTGTTCTCCCTGGAATATACTTTATGATTACGTTGTACTGCATAATGATCAGGATCCACCTTCTAATGCGTGGGGATGTCAAATGTGGGTTTTTTGGATTCATGACATGTATTAGTGGCTTGTGATCTGTCTTGAGTTCAATGGGAATTCCCCAAATAAGTCCTTTGAAATGTTCAGGGATCCATTTCACCGCTAGGGCCTCTTTTTCAATAGCTGAATAATTCCTTTCCGCTCCTTTCAAGGTTCTAGAAGCGAAAGCTATTGGAACCACTGATCCATTTTGCCCTTGTTCCAAAACACCTCCTAAACCTATGTTACTTGCATCCACGGATATCATGGTCTTGGCACTACAATCAAACATCTTCAGAACAGGCGCTTTATTAATTAACATTTTGATTGTCTCCAGTTCCTTTTTGCACTCATCGGACCATTCAAATTTAGTACCTTTATTCATCAAGTTTCTCATTTGACTTGTCCTGTCAGCATAATGATCCACAAATTTCGAATAATATTCTGTCAGGCCTAATAAGCTCTGAAGTTGATCTTTGTTCACAGGATTTGGTAATTTGAGAATGGTGTTCACCAAAGTTTCCATAGGCTTTATTCCCTCCGCATTTATGCAGTGTCCTAGGTATGTCACTTCCTTTTTGTTTATTTTACACTTTTCAATCTTAAGAGTAAGACCTTTTTGTTGTATGACCTGCAACACTCCTAACAGTTTAGCATCGTGATCCTCTTCAGTCATGGCAGACACCAATATGTCGTCCTGAAAATAATACACACCTCATAGACCCTTGAATAGATATTGCATCAGTCTCTGGAATACAGCAGCTGCCGACACTGAACCAAACAGCATTCTTTTATACCTAAATGCACCCAGGGGTTTTATGAACAATGTGAGGTGTCTAGACTCTTCTTCCAGGACCACCTGATGATAAGCAGAGGATAAGTTCAACGTAGTGAAAAATTTTGCAGGCTCCATGGTAGTGAGCATTTCTCCAATGTTAGGCAGGGGATGGCGATCCACCCATATGCTGTTATTGAGGTCCCTCAAATCAACGGACATCCTGATTGACCCCTAATTTCTATAATTCCTTTTGTAGTGCTTCTCGGGTGCCAATGGGAATATTCCTTACTTTGTGAACCACTGGCTTTGTCCCTCTCTTAAGAATTATGCAATGTTTGAAACCTTTGAGAACCCCAATATTGTCATTGAATACCTTCGGAAAACTCTTGGCTAAATTCACAGCATTTTCACAGCTCTTGTCTGTCACACACAATATGGGTACGTCCTCACCTGGATGTATCTTGATCTTCAACGATGCCTGTTCCCACCAACCTACAATTGAAAAACCATCTTGGGCCACATGCAATCTGCAATATGTCTTTCTCCCTTCAAAGTCCAAATGTACCCAAGTATAGCCCACATTGTTGATCGGTGTTTTACCATAGCCACTCGCTCTAACTTTGGTCATATGTAAATCTTCCATATTCTTCTTTAACACATTGAGATACGTCTCCATGTCCACCATCGTATAGGGAGACCCTGTATGAACCATAACTTGTAAGGTAATGCCATTTATAGCCATAGGCACCCATGGGCCAACACAACTTTCTGGCCACCACATCATCCGAACCACCTACTTCTTCTAGTGCTCTCACGCTATTCGAATCACCTCTTCCAAATTGAGTGTTATACTTTGCCGTGTTGTAACGTGAATTGAATCTACCCCTTCCTCTGGAAGCGCGGCGGACTTTGCCAAAGTGTCCTACCTGTCCACATTTGTAACACTCAGCCCTATTTGCCGGGTAATCCTTCTCTGGATTGGTATGCTTATACCATCCACATTTGCCGCATTTGTTTTGTGATCTATGCAATGTTTCCTTGTTTTGTCTGGAGTTCATGTCAAAATCCGACTTTACTATTCTCTTCAAAATTGCAACTAATGCCTCTTCATCTCTGTTGGATCCCTCCATTTCTTGGACTGACTTTATGTCAACATACTCTGGTTTATTCTGAACCTCTTTCATGCACTTTCACCAAGTTCAATTGACTTGGCTATATCCAGCGCTTGTTCTAGCGTCGGATTCTTTGCTTGCCATAGTCTTTGCTGGATCTGGGGATCAACTACATGCAGGACAATCTGGTCCCTCAAATATTCTTCCACAATTCCTGTAAATTCACATGTAGATATCAGACCTCTCAACGCTGCAACATATGTATCTACCGATTCATTCTTGCCTTGCTTCCTGGAAAAGAATCTGTACCTCTCAAGTACAATGTTTGTTTTGTTCCCAAAATGTATGCTCAACATAGATAAAGCTGTCTCATATTTCCTAGTACTGCTAGCGGAATCACTTGTCCCTTCCTCCGCATCATTAGGATATGGCAAAGTTCTGAATATCCTCAAAGCTTCTGCCCCCACACAATTGAGTAAAGTCGCCTCCTTTAAATCATCATTAAACTTAGCCCCTCCAATTGCCCTTAAATAGACTTGAAAGTTATCCAGCCACTGCTCCCATTTGCATACAGGACTCCCCGGCAGTGCAAGAAACTTTACAGGGGCCACAACGTTCTGCATGGCCATAGCAGCCTTTTCGTTGCGTGGTGAGATGTGTGTCTATTGATACAGTAATCTGTCTTTATTAAATGATATGCGTGTCTGACTTCAGTTTCTCATTCAGTTTAACCGATGCACATCATCCGCAGTCTGGCTTTTATGGTCTAAACACACTCCTCACGTGTTCACAGCGCGGCGTGTCAATTTTCGCCGTAACTGCTAGCTTTCTGCAGTGTTTGCAGTGTCTGTAATGTACTTCATGCGTCGATTCGTAACACAACGCTTTTAATATATGCCGTTACTATGGCACCAAAGTCACACAAGATGGCGGCACACAGCGCACGTACCAAGGTCCTTTCCTCTGTAGTGAGCGGTCTGCGTACGCGATGACGCGCCGATTCACTGCGCGTTCTCTGCAGCTCCTGTAAACATCAGCTCGTGCACCGTTTCAAACAATGCCGGTCTCCTTCAGGTGACAGCTCGCGCACAACATTTAAACAATGCCGTCTCCCTCTCTATTCCCTCCGGTGAGCGTTACTCATTCACCACAGTATATATCAAAGTCTGACCTCGTCCTCTCTGAGGCGCCGTCCCCATGGGCTCAGCTGTCTTGACTGGCATTGCAACCCCAAACTTCACACTATCTTCTCCAGTAGTGTACGTTGCAGCTCGCATCAACGCCCACCAACACACATCCAGGGACTTCCTTAAGCAGCAGCTCCTTGTCGCCAATTGTTATGTAGTTTCACCAATAACGATGTGACACTACTAATGAGTTTCATAGGTTTATTATAAGGAAGTCCCTCACAGCATATCTTATTCAAACTGCATCTTCTTCTTGTGTGGTTCTCAATCTCAATCTAGATTCTAGAACCACACAAGATGAACACTCTAATAGAATATGGAAGATGCATTATGTCACTTCTACATTATAACACAAGCGTGGTGAAATTTCTATCGTACCTCATCTGAAAAATAAAGACAAAAGTGTTTGTTTGAAAGTGAAACTTAGCCTGTCTCGACTCAGGTGCGTAAGTTTGCAACTAGTTAGCATGATATTATATAAAACGGTGCCGTGTGTACTTACATGGAAAGATGATAATGCAAGGAATAGTCCACACAGTGAAAAAAGAGGCGGATACCTGGAAGAATCCTAATGTTTCCGCTTTTTGTAAGGTCACGTGATCAATCATGTGATGCTGGATGGTTGCCATGGAAACATGGAGAACACTCATTATGTTACAAAACGAAGTCAATCTATGGATGTTTAACCCTTTTATGGCATGATTGTTTTAAAAATATCCACGCAAGATCAGTTTATATATGAGGTCTGTTTAATCAACAATTAATAAATTCACACACAGCACATATCAGACTTATCAAGCAATATTTAAAAACTGAAAATGTGGCACGAGTTGCCACTGAACATGTTTTGGTCCAGCCTTGTATTTATCCATTAAAATGATGAACAATCATGCCATAAAAGGGTTGAACATCCATAGATTGACTTCGTTTTGTAACATAATGAGTGGTCTCCACGTTTTCATGACACCCATCCAAAACCACATGATTGATCATGTGACCTTATAAAATGCTTATAATATGTTACCATCTTTCCCTTCATTTATTTCTTCTTAAGTCCTCGTGTTTTTGTGCTCAAACAGAACATCTTATTTCTGTGATTGCATTGGATTACTACATTAATGACATCTTTAAATGATGCTTATGTCTACTGCTTAGCTCTGATGACGACGGTAGCAGGTTGAAACACGTGTCGGCACTAAGCAGTAATTCACATAGCTCTAACTTGTTGACTAGTAGACTTTCAAAATTTGCCAATTTTTGCTACACTTATATACTTTTCTGCCATACAAATAGTGACCAGTGACTCTGTTGATCTCAATTGACCATGCTACAAGTTTTTTCAAAAGTTTTTTCTGAATTCTATGTTTAACATATGGTGTCTTAGAATAGCAATCACTACTAAATAGTGCCACATAGGCAGTATTTTTGAAAACATATTGTATAACATTTCTTATTGGCATACACTTTAAACTCAAGTGGAAAGTGCAGCAAGCAGTGGATAACAATTCAAATTTAACTCTGGTGTATCAACCTAGTCAGCTTTTCTCAAAGATAAATAAATATGGCTATTTATTGGGTGACAGCGTTGTTGCAATCATTAAGGTACGTAAGAAAATGCAGGCTATCCATCAGCATGTACCAACATGGAACTCACATTTCTCAAGCAAATAACTTGGGCGTAAACTGTTTCCTGGCTAATTCCAGCCATCACACTAATTTCCTCAAAGCTAGCCACTGCAAAGAGCCACACCATACCTACTAAAAAGAAAATCCACACTAGACACACACCTATTATTCAGGCTCACATTATGTTGAACCGAAAAAGAACTAAACATTAACTTAACAACCTGTAGTTGCACACAAAGAGATTGTTACCAGCAACCCACCCTACTTATGCTCACCTCTCCCAAATGACAATCCTAACCATCCAGCGACTTTTTGACCACTTGAGCCTGCCTAACCAAAACACCCACTCCAGTTTGGAAGCCAATAACCTCAAATTCACCCTAATTAATGGCAGTTCAACTGTTCTCTTTACTACCAAATTCATTCAATGCTGTTCTTTTTCAATTTGACAGTCCCAAGCATCATCAAAACTTTATTTTCAGACAGAATGGCCACCTGTGAAGGTACCATCTTTCGACAAGTATTAAAGATAGCTCATAGAAAATAATGTAAAAATTACACTCCGGTTGCAACTTCATCCTATTCCAGTTCATTTCCAACAACGTGTACCTATCCAATTCTATCTTTCCTTTAAATAACTCTGGTTGAAGATTTGCCTCGACCCCAAATCCTAATTTTCCATAGTTCTTGTCTACCACCCGCAAAGTCACAATAACAACTTTCTGTACGACTGGCCAGACTTCATGTCAGCACTCTGCAGGTATCATAAAAATGTTGTCATCGTTTGTGACATTTACCTAGAAGCCATCCTAACAAATCTGCCTGAGACTTCCTATCAAACAAAGAACATTTTGGAATCCCTGCAACAATATAACTTTCATTTCCTTAACCTCATTCTAACCTATTGTATGACCATGCCTACACCATGAGTGTAGACATAAATATGCATATGTCAATATTGGTTGTTAGATGAGGTCAACTGCATGTCACATGATATGATATGATAGGTTATTTATAATGCGCTTAATACCCAGAAGTTTCTAAGCGCGGCCCCAGGGATTGATCTTGTGTTGCACCGTGTTGTCTTGCTTCCAAGACGAGCATGTTGCCGCTAAGCTATCCTCCCAAAACAAGGTCTGGAAGGAGTGCCAGAAGGAGAGTCCAGTAGGGAATACGCCCCAAATCAGGCCCCCAAGTGGCAAGAACAGGAGCAAGGGGAGCAAATCATGACACTTAACAAACCTCCCCCTTTTTACTAACGTTTATATTTATTATAGCTTTACATTTAAGCAATAACAAGAGCAAAGCACGCAAAATGAGAAACTCAATTTCAACAGTAAAACACACAACTTTATTAGCATCACAATGTACATATGGGGCTTCACAGGTATTCCTCTTTATCATACGGGGGACAAGTTACAATCTGCGCTGTGTACAAATGGCCCTAACATCAACACGCAATATAATAAATGAGCATATTGCACTTCAGATAATACCCATAGAACCCATACCTCCCATTACTCTGGCAACAAATTACGACACTGCAACACAACTCCCTCCCAAACTGGGGCACACCCCCAACTATCATGTTTCCTTACCATCCTTCAGAAGATCCACTATATATTTGTTGAGGAGGTGACCACTTCATATCTGTGCAGGCAGATGCATTCCCCCAAACAGACAATCTTACTATATATAATATTTGCCAACCCACACCACCCTCTATATTTGATGAACCACTCTGTATACCCGAGTGAGCATGTCCTTGACTTCAGCTTACACACCTTCATATATTCCTGGGCTGGCTCAGCCCCAATGATCCTATTTTCGAGAGTATCAACAGGATAAATCTAAGACCATGCGTGTCCTGGACATAACTACAGCTCTATACGGCTTCCAGTCAAACTTCGGTAGGGAAGAAATATATTTTTAGAACACCAAGTCTACAGTGTTACAGCCTATATTTAGTCATTCTTGATAGTGAGCTCAAAACACTCTCAAACCTTATCCACAACTTTATCAGAAACCTTAGGTATCACCTTCAATAACTCCTCTGCTCCCTTTGCATCCCAGAAAATGTATTATTTCTCTTTCCAAGTTACTCACAGTTTGGCCGGTCGCAATAATCTGCCTTTAGTTCCTCGTGCAAGGAAGGCTTTCTTGAGGGAGTTTAGTCTCCTCCTTCTTTTCTCGGTTGCTGCCACTTAGTCTGGGATGAACAGAATCTTATGTTGGTGCTCCAGAGTTGCCTTCGCTTGTGCAGCATTCTGAATTCTGTCTCTGTCTCTGGCATCAGAAACTTTGATAATGGCCCCAACACAGGATCTTGCTGCTTGTCCAAGGGCCCACATCTTAATCCTATAGCACTTCACCACGTACATGGGATCCTCCTCTACTTCCAAGGTCAATAAATCTGGAAGCCAATCAGTGGCAATGGCAACTTGAGCCTTTCCTTCCACCCCAGGGGGGAGGCCTATGACTGAGATTTGTTTAACTCTTACTGCATTTTCCTGGTATTCCAGTCTATTTTCCAAGGCCTTATTACCTACAATCATTGATTCCATTGCTTTTCCCAAGTTTTGCACTGCCGGGAGTGCCTGTGAGCTATGCAGATCTAAGTCTGTGGTTCTTTGCTCTAAGGTTGCTGTCCTGTATTCAAATTTGGCAATTTTCACTGACAGCTAATCACATTTACCTTCCAAATGAGTCATCTATTTTTCTATGCGCCCCAGAGCAGCCAACACTGGATCTCCCACAGGAGAGGAAGACCTCATCATGACTGGAGCGACATTGTTTACTTGCCATAGAACGTTGTGCAAAGAAATCAGGGTCCACAGATTTGTCTTTTTTCTTGCTCTTTCCAGGTGCCATTATTGGGTTTAGATTCTCACTGTGGAAAAGGGGATTCCACACCTCCCTAATACAACAGGCCATAAGTACAGGTCAGAACATGTTTCTCTGACCCTCTTTAAGATGCAAGACCTGGCCAGATACACTGGTGGTCTTCTCTGCCTGCTTCTTTCGCCTCCACTTCTTCCGTGCACAGCAGTGGGAATTTGTCCCTGTCAATGCCTCAGGCTTCCCCACTGTGACGGGTATGAGTCAATGTTCACAGAGTAACACCAACCAAGGTTGACGCAAACACAGGCATCACACTGGGAGGTGAGTGGCACACCGATCAGGGCTTCAACTAGAAGTGGATTGGGGTTGGCTCCTTGCTGCCTCAGCCCATGTGTGAGCCACCACGCTGTTGGGATCTCTGGTGGTGCCTCAGTGCCTACAGAGTCTTCATCCTGTAGGGCTTCCAGTGCCCAGTGGCTCCAGGTGGGTAGGACCAGGCCAATCAGGCTCCCTCAGTCCTCACCAGGTGCCACCCCATGACAGGCCTCAAAGTTGTTTGTGGCATTCCTCTTTGTTCGTGCACCATTGTACACCCCTGTCATCACCTCCTGACATCAGCAGAGAGTTCCAGTGATGCATGCCCTTAATTTGGTCAGTGTTGTTTTGCTACTGGTGAGCCAGGGTGTGAAAACAGGGTGGGCCCCACAGAGTCACTCAGTTTACGACTGCCATGTTCGTCGGCCAAGCCACCCCCCCAAAAGTCCCTTTTGAGGATAAAATGATCAAGAATGTGTCAGTCTAACTAATTCAGAAATATACCAAGTAAACCAAACTACCACATGACCAACAATCTGGATTCTACAGCCACTTCAGTTGACATCTTAGAGAGCCTACTCCAAAAATGACACAACAAGCCGTGATAAGCGTTGGCATGTCAGCAGCCTACAACATTGTTGACCATGATATCCTTCTCCATCGACGGCAAGAAAATGTCAATATAGGGTATTGTAATAAAGGTGCATAAGCAGTGGTAATTATAACTGGGGATTTATTGTAGGCAGCAAGGGGTAAATAAGTTTATCTATATCGAGCCCCTGCCAGGCTTCGCCTTTCTCTCTCACTCTCCAACTGCCACTGCTCCATGCACTCCTCCTTCCTCGAGTGCTTCAGCCAGATCATTACGTAGGACAGGTCACATACTACAGGTATCAATCACTAAGAGTGTTTTGCATAAGTCTGAACAAAAAACACACTTACCAATTGAGACTCTGACAATTCCTATCTGGGATCAGGCTGCTATGCTGCAGCCTCCCTCAAGGATCAGAAATATCCTAATATCCCCTGTTTAATCGCTAGATAAAACCTCTGACATCCCTCCTAATCTGCTTCCATTGTCCCTGTCAAATCTTTAAATCTATCTGCCACACTCATCCAGGTGGCAAATAACCTAAAGATCATGTTGAAATCTTATCTATACCTAAAACCCCAAGGCAGTGAGTTCAGTATAACGGCTAACATCCACCTTTCTAAAATATCACTCCCACTTTGGATTTCCCTCAAAACGTAGGAACCTGTTGAGGCGTAGATACTGATACTGTCACGGCTGGTCTATTGCATCAGGCTTCTCAACTTTGTTTCAGTGACCTTATATAAACGCAATCTTTCTTACACTTATTCGTTACTTAGTGTAATTCATTGTCTTTGTCTTTCTTCTTTTATTTTCTGTGAAACATAATGTAATGGATATGTTTTTGAATATGTTTTATGCAGCAATAAATATGTTCTATGCAGCTTGTTGGCCTCTGAGGGGGTAATTCATAGAATTCAGCGCACAAGTGGCGCACGCGGCTGGCGCACAGTGTGCGCCTTGCGAATCCCTGCGCCAGCCGCGTGGGCCAAAACCCATTTCCGCGCACAGCGTATTCATGGATTCCAGCTACCAAAACCAGCCGTGGCGCACAGTGGTGCAGCGACCCTGCAGCAGCGCCCGTTACGCCCCCAAGAACGCCTCTCGGGCAGGGAAAAGCCATCAAAATCCCCAATCCAGCGCAAAGGGCTGCGCTAACCCTGTACCAGCACGGCAAGCGGGCTACGTGTATCACTGGGGTGCGCGGGAAGTACCTCACGTCATTTCAGCTGGGTACGTGCATTTCAGGGGTGCGCGGGAAGTTTCACACGCGATTTCAGCAGGATACGTGTATTCCAGGGGTGCGCGGGAAGTCCCACACGCGATTTCAGCAGGGTACATGTATTACAGGGGTGTGCTTGAAGTTCCACATGCGATTCCATCAGGGTACGTGTACATCAGGGGTGCGTGGGAATTTTCACATGTGAATTCAGCAGGGTATGTGTATATCAGGGGTACGTGGGAAGTTCCACACACGAATGTCCTGGCTACGTGTATTTCGGGGTGCGCGGGAAGTTTCACACGCGACATCAGCAGGGTACTTGTATTCCAGGGGTGCGCGGGAAGTTCCACACGCGAATGTCCAGGCTACGTGTATTTCGGGGTGCGCGGGAAGTTTCACACGCGACATCAGCAGGGTACGTGTATTCCAGGGGTGCGCAGGAAGTTCCACACGCGATTTCAGCAGGATACGTGTATTACAGGGGTGCGCTTGAAGTTCCACACGCGATTCCATCAGGTTACGTGTGCATCAGGGGTGCACGGGAATTTTCACACGTGAATTCAGTCGGGTACGTGTATATCAGGGGTGCGCGGGAAGTTCCACACGCGAATGTCCTGGCCATGTGTATTTCGGGGTGCGCGGGAAGTTTCACACATGATATCAGCAGGGTACGTGTATTCCAGGGGTGCGTGGAAAGTTCCAGAAGCGAATGTCCGGGCTACGTGTATTTCGGGGTGCGCGGGATGGTTCACACGCGACATCAGCAGGGTACGTGTATTCCAGGGGTGCGCGGGAAGTTCCACACATGAATGTCCAGGCTACGTGTATTTCAGGGTGCGTGGGAAGTTTCACACGCGATATCAGCAGGGTACGTGTATTCCAGGGGTGCGTGGGAAGTCCCACACGCGATTTCAGCAGGGTACGTGTATTACAGGGGTGCGCTTGAAGTTCCACACGCGATTCCATCAGGGTACGTGTACATCAGGGGTGTGCGGGAATTTTCACATGTGAATTCAGCAGGGTACGTGTATATCAGGGGTGCGCGGGAAGTTCCACACGCGAATGTCCTGGCCACGTGTATTTCGGGGTGCGCGGGAAGTTTCACACGCGATATCAGCAGGGTACGTGTATTCCAGGGGTGCACGGGAAGTTCCACATGTGAATGTCCAGGCTACGTGTATTTCGGGGTGCGCGGGAAGTTTCACACGCGATTCCATCAGGGTACGTGTATTACAGGGGTGCGCGGGGAGCACCACACGTGAATTGCACGTGTGGGTCCTCCCAGGTGTTCCCTCTACACCCTCCACAGTCCCTGCAGGTGGCTCACACCACAGGGGCCTACCCTGCACATGTCCTGCAGGCACCCCATCAACCATGGCCATGCCCCCCAGCCAACCCACATGTCAATTTACACTACTGCCCACCAAGGCATGTCCCGCTGCACCCCCAGCCACCAGGGGCACCCTCCACCAGGCCCCCACCCATGTCTCCCACCACCCACACCCCCAGCAGTGCAGGGGCACCCTCCACCAGGCCCCCACCCATGTCCAACTCATGTCCCCACCACCCCCACCCCCAGCACTGTGGGGCACCTGCCAGCAGGCCCCCACCCATGTCTCCCACCACCCCCACCCCCCAGCAGTGCAGGGGCACCCTCCATCAGGCCCCCGCCCATGTCTCCCACCACCCCCACCCCCCAGCACTGTCGGGCACCTGCCAGCAGGCCCCAACTCATGTTCCCCAGCCAACATGTCATCACAAT
This sequence comes from Ambystoma mexicanum, assembly GCF_040938575.1. Classification (NCBI taxonomy): domain Eukaryota; kingdom Metazoa; phylum Chordata; class Amphibia; order Caudata; family Ambystomatidae; genus Ambystoma; species Ambystoma mexicanum. Next base: position 598,529,587 of record NC_090941.1, on the reverse strand, counting down.
CTAGATCCCTGGTCCCTATGGTCAGCCTCCAAATGCAAAACACCCACCCGAGTATTGCATCCACCCACTCAGAAATGGCAATTACATGACAGAACACCAATTGCAAGTTTCAAAACAAACACATGTCCCTCACATACACCCAATGGGTGTCAGTGAATCTCAAAACCTATATCATGATATGCATGAAACCAATGAGATGATACTACACATTGAAGTTCGATAAAAAAATATGTATTAAAGGAAACATAAATAGATCCAAAAATAAAGAAACAGAAATGGGAATGTACAAAAATGAAAAGAAGCATGTCCGTGAAAAAAAGCAAAACCAAAAATCATAATCCAAAGTAATGGTGTCCAAAGTCACTGTCCACAAAAGAAAATCCAATGGGAAATAATAATTGAAAGCCATTGCTCCATGGGTAAATTGTGAAAGAAAAATAAAATCCAACAGTGAACTATGTACAGACAAACAAGCCAGGGTCCATTATCCCAACAAAAGAAATGAAACCTATCTAACAACACTAACTAATAAAATAAACTATATACAAAAAAGTGGCCAATGTCCAAAAGGTCCAAAATAAATCAAAAAACAAAGGAAACCTAACACTACCTACATAACTATGTACAAGGGCAGCAGGATAGTCTGACGGCTCACTTTTGGATGTCCCGGGCCAGGACATCATCAAACTCCTGCTCAATGTCCCGGAGGCGGTCCTCCTCCATGGCCCGAGGGTCCGCAGGGCCGTCGACGTTTCCACCTCCAACCCCCTGCGGATTGCCTCGGGGCACTCGGCCCGCATCAGGCCCCTCCGCATGGAGTTCTCCACCCTGGCCATTGTGAGCCGTGCCTCTTCCGCCCGCTGCTGCTCCGCATCTATGGCGTGGCCCAACCGCTTCCACACAGAAGACACTCCCTGTCCTGGGTCCTCCTGCCCTCCGGCCGATGCCTGCCCCTCCGATGTTGAAGGCCCCGAGCCTTCATGGCTCCCACCACGTTGCTGCTGCTGCTGTGCCTCTGCCCGTGCACTGCCTCCTGCTGCCTGCACATCCTCCGCCGGCTGGGGTGCAGTCGTTGATGTGGCCACCCCTGCTGGACGTCCGACTCCCGACTGTGGCAGGGATGCCTCCTCCACCAGCCTGGCCGCACCGTCAGAGGCAGCTCCACAGGGCACCCAGGTGACTGATGGGTGGGAAGATGGCACAGAGGATGACTGGCGCGTAGGGCGTTCAGTTGAGGAGGGGGTCGTAGCAAGCCCCATCAAACGGAGGAATCCGGCCTGGGTGACCTGTCCCAGCAGGCTGACGTGGTCAACGAGCCATTCGAGATGACGTGCAGTCTCCTCATGAAAAGACTGCAGGTCACCTCGCATGGCCCGTTGACGCAACGCCACACCAGTCAGGACAGGCTCAACCTGGACCCGGATAGCCACGTCCGCACGCAGAGGAAGGCCAGTTGTCGTTTGCTCATCCCCTGCCTGAAAACGGGTCTGGACGTAGGCATCCCTGCTGGTGCAAAATGATGCAGGGACAGGATCAGGGACAGGATTGCACACAGGCACCTCTGCGGCAGCTTGTGCTGCCTCCTGTCCCTGGTCCTGCACTGCACCACTAGCACCAGTGGGAGCCCCACCTCCAGACCCCGTCTCTGTTGCTTGCACGGCCTCCTCCTCCACCAAACCCCCCACCAACTTGGATGACTCTGTGCCATCTTCCCCCGTTGGGCCCTGTGGGGTCCCAGCTGCCCCTTCTTCTGCCGAGGAGTCCAACTCCAACCTCCGCCTCTTGGACCTCCCACCGGCAGCTGCGGCCTGGGATGCGGCACTGGACTCCTCACTCCCCGACGAGATGACAACATGGGAGGGGAGCCGGGCCTTGCGTCTCCGGCTGGGACGTAATGAGGGAAACACCCGCGCGCGTCACGTCACAGACGCGCTCACGCGCTAAGGGCCTTTGGTCCAATGAAATCGCATATGCGTGCTGACGTGCATACGCGCTAAGGGCCTTTCCTCGAATTGCACGCAGACATGCAGGATTTTCACGTGCCAATTCACTCCGTATCAAGCTGGCCACGCGTAAGCACACGGAAGACCACGCTCCTGCCCAGAAGGTCGAATCACTGCCCCCCAGAGCCCCGAGCACGCTCCCACCTGCCATCTGCTGCTGCCTGACTGCCTGCTGCCCACGTGCCCTGCCATTTGCTGCCTGCACATCAGCCAGGGGTGCTGTTGCTGTGACCACCCCTGCTGGAACCGAAGACTCCCGACTGGGATTCCATCGCTCCACAGCCCAGCCCCAGGACCCAGTTGCCCACCCACTCCTGCCTCTGGGGTTGTCATATCGGGCACTGCAACATCTGGCACCACTGACAACCCCCGGCCAGAGAGGCAGAGGGGCACCAGCTTCAGTGCCACCGAAGTTGGTGTCCTGGTGGAGCAAGTCCTGGGGCAGTATGATGCCCTCTTCGGAAGTTCCCGCGCCGACAAGGAAGGACGGACTCGGATCTGGACTGACTGCCATCAACGCGGAGGGGGTGGCAGTCCGCGACTTCCAACATGTCAAGAAGCGCTGGGAGGACTTCAGGTCCAGGACCCTGAACAAGGCGCGGCGCCTCTTGAAGGCAGCGGATGCCAAGGGGCGCCGGGGCCACTTGTTGGAAGATCAGATGAGGGTCCTGGAACGCATATCCCCAGCGCTCCATGTCCAGGTCCTTGAGAGGCAGATCCGTCTGGAGTCGAGCAGTAAGTGTACATGCATCCTGATTGTGAGCTGTGCGTGTGGTGATGTTTCAGTAGTGTGCAGGTTGCACATCTGTTTGTATGGGGTCGAGTATGGGTGGGGGTGTACAGGGCCGTGGGGCTAACACATGCAAGGGCTGTAATGTGTGAGACATGGATGGTGCATGTGTGTGTAGGCTTGCATGCCAAATGCAGTTGTGTGGACACACATGTTTGGATGAATGTGTATGTAAGTAGACATGTCCGTGATGTCACGCATGTATGTTGTTTTCAGCTGCATGTATCAGCACTGTGTACATGTGCATTTGTGTGTATTTGACAAGGGTGCAACAGTGATGCAACATGGATGCATGTGACAGCGGGATGTGGAAGCCTGATTGGCAGATGTGACATGGATGCCCATCTGAACACTGTGACACTTGGCAGAGGTGTACACATGCATGCAAGTGTGGTGGTGTGTGTACATGTGTGGTGCACTTCCTGTGTTGCATGTGATGTCTGGCTCAGCTTTGCCTGCTCATGCTGTTGTATGTGTATGGATGGTGCTGGCAGTTGCGATATGGCTGTGGTATGGCTCATGTGTGCGAGTTGAAATGACATGTGTGTTGAGGATTGTGATGGCATGTCTGAGGTTTGCCAATGCCACTCATGTACAACTGTCATGTGTGTATGTGTCCATTGTACAGTGCCCTGATGCCTGTGTTTTATTTCTCCCTGTCTGCAGCGTCAACTGATGAAGAGGGCGGAGAATGTGCTGTGGAGCACAGCGGCGGGGATCCCACCGCCAGCCGGATACGCAAGGCCCGGCTCCCCTCCCATGCTGTCATCTTGTCGGGGAGTGAGGAGTACGGTGCCGCGTCCCAGGCCGCAGCTGCCGGGGGGAGGTCGAAGAGGCGGAGGTTGGAGTTGGACTCCTCGGCAGCAGAAGGGGCAGCTGGGACCCCACAGGGCCCAACGGGGGAAGATGGCACGGAGTCATCCAGGTTGGTGGGGGGTTTGGTGGAGGAGGAGGCCGTGCAAGCAACAGAAACGGGGTCTGGAGGTGGGGATCCCACTGGTGCTAGTGGTGCAGTGCAGGACCAGGGACAGGAGGCAGCACAAGCCGCCGCAGAGGTGCCTGTGTGCAATCCTGTCCCTGCATCATCTTGCACCAGCAGGGATGCCTACGTCCAGACCCGTTTTCAGGCAGGGGATGAGCAAACGACAACTGGCCTTCCTCTGCCTGCGGACGTGGCTATCCGGGTCTGGGTTGAGCCTATCCTGACTGGTGTGGCGTTGCGTCAATGGGCCATGCGAGGTGACCTGCAGTCTTTTCATGAGGAGACTGCACGTCATCTCGAATGGCTCGTTGACCACGTCAGCCTGCTGGGACAGGTCACCCAGGCCGGATTGCTCTGTTTGATGGGGCTTGCTACGACCCCCTCCTCAACTGAACCCCCTACGCGCCAGTCGTCCTCCGTGCCATCTTCCCACCCATCAGTCACATGGGTGCCCTGTGGAGCTGCCTCTGACGGTGCAGCCAGGCTGGTGGAGGAGGCATCCCTGCCACAGTCGGGAGTCGGACGTCCAGCAGGGGTGGCCACATCAACGACTGCACCCCAGCCGGCGGATGATGTGCAGGCAGCAGGAGGCAGTGCACGGGCAGAGGCACAGCAGCAGCAGCAACGTGGTGGGAGCCATGAAGGCTCGGGGCCTTCAACATCGGAGGGGCAGGCATCGGCTGGAGGGCAGGAGGACCCAGGACAGGGAGTGTCTTCCATGTGGCAGCGGTTGGGCCACGCCTTAGATGCGGAGCGGCAGCGGGCAGAAGAGGCACGGCTCACAATCGTCAGGGCGGAGAACTCCATGCGGAGGGCCCTGAGGCGGGCCGAGTGCCTCGAGGCAATCCGCAGGGGGTTGGAGGTGGACACGTCGAGGGCCCTGCTGACCCTCAGGGCCATGGAGGAGGACCGCCTCCGGGACATTGAGCAGGAGTTCGATGATGCCCTGGCCCGGGACATCCAAAAGTGAGCCGTCAGACTAGCCCGCTGCCCTTGTACATAGTTATGTAGGTTGTGTTAGGTTTCCTTTGTTTTTTGATTTATTTTGGACCTTTTGGACATTGGCCACTTTTTTGTATATAGTTTATTTTATTAGTTAGTGTTGTTAGATAGGTTTCATTTCTTTTGTTGGGATAATGGATCCTGGCTTGTTCGTCTGTACATAGTTCACTGTTGGATTTTATTTTTCTTTCACAATTTACCCATGGAGCAATGGCTTTCAATTATTATTTCCCATTGGATTTTCTTTTGTGGACAGTGACTTTGGACACCATTACTTTGGATTATGATTTTTGGTTTTGCTTTTTTTCACGGACATGCTTCTTTTCATTTTTGTACATTCCCATTTCTGTTTCTTTATTTTTTAATCTATTTATGTTTCCTTTAATACATATTTTTTTTATCAAACTTCAATGTGTAGTATCATCTCATTGGTTTCATGCATATCATGATATGGGTTTTGAGATTCACTGACACCCATTGGATGTATGTGAGGGACATGTGTTTGTTTTGAAACTTGCAATTGGTGTTCTGTCATGTAATTGCCATTTCTGAGTGGGTGGATGCAATACTCGGGTGGGTGTTTTGCATTTGGAGGCTGACCATAGGGACCAGGGATCTAGATTGTGATGACATGTTGGCTGGGGAACATGAGTTGGGGCCTGCTGGCAGGTGCCCGACAGTGCTGGGGGGTGGGGGTGGTGGGAGACATGGGTGGGGGCCTGATGGAGGGTGCCCCTGCACTGCTGGGGGGTGGGGGTGGTGGGAGACATGGGTGGGGGCCTGCTGGCAGGTGCCCCACAGTGCTGGGGGGTGGGAGTGGTGGGGAACATGAGTTGGACATGGGTGGGGGCCTTCTGGCAGGTGCCCCACAGTGCTGGGGGGTGGGGGTGGTGGGGACATGAGTTGGACATGGGTGGGGGCCTGCTGGCAGGTGCCCCACAGTGCTGGGGGTGGGGTTGGTGGGGAACATGAGTTGGACATGGGTGGGGGCCTGCTGGCAGGTGTCCCGCAGTGCTGGGGGGTGGGGGTGGTGGGGACATGAGTTGGACATGGTTGGGGGCCTGGTGGAGGGTGCCCCAGCACTGCTGGGGGGTGGGGGTGGTGGGAGACATGGGTGGGGGCCTGGTGGAAGGTGCCCCTGCACTGCTGGGGGGTGTGGGTGGTGGGAGACATGGGTGGGGCCTGGTGGAGGGTGCCCCTGCACTGCTGGGGGGTGGGGGTGGTGGGAGACATGGGTGTGGGCCTGCTGGCAGGTGCCCCACAGTGCTGGGGGGTGGGGGTGGTGGGGAACATGAGTTGGACATGGGTGGGGGCCTGGTGAAGGGTGCCCCTGCACAGCTGGGGGGTGGGGGTGGTGGGAGACATGGGTGGGGGCCTGGTGGAGGGTGCCCCTGCACTGCTGGGGGTGGGGGTGGTGGGAGACATGGGTGGGGGCCTGCTGGCAGGTGCCCCACAGTGCTGGGGGGTGGGGGTGGTGGGGAACATGAGTTGGGCATGGGTGGGGGCCTGCTGGCAGGTGCCCCACAGTGCTGGGGGGTGGGGGTGGTGGGGACATGAGTTGGACATGGGTGGGGGCCTGCTGGCAGGTGCCCCACAGTGCTGGGGGGTGGGGGTGGTGGGGAACATGAGTTGGACATGGGTGGGGGCCTGCTGGCAGGTGCCCCACAGTGCTGGGGGGTGGGGGTGGTGGGGACATGAGTTGGACATGGGTGGGGGCCTGGTGGAGGGTGCCCCTGCACTGCTGGGGGGTGGAGGTGGGGGTGGTGGGAGACATGGGTGGGGGCCTGGTGGAGGGTGCCCCTGCACTGCTGGGGGTGGGGGTGGTGGGAGACATGGGTGGGGGCCTGGTGGAGGGTGCCACTGCAGTGCTGGGGCTTGGGGGTGGTGGGAGACATGGGTGTGGGCCTGCTGGCAGGTGCCCCACAGTGCTGGGGGGCGGGGATGGTGGGGAACATGAGTTGGACATGGGTGGGGGCCTGGTGGAGGGTGCCCCTGCACTGCTGAGGGGTGGGGGTGGTGGGAGACATGGGTGGGGGCCTGCTGGCAGGTGCCCCACAGTGCTGGGGGGTGGGGGTGGTAGGGAACATGAGTTGGACATGGGTGGGGGCCTGGTGGAGGGTGCCCCTGCACTGCTGGGGGATGGGGGTGGTGGGAGACATGGGTGGGGGCCTGCTGGCAGGTGCCCCACAGTGCTGGTGGGTGGGGTGGTGGGGAACATGAGTTGGACATGGGTGGGGGCCTGCTGGCAGGTGCCCCACAGTGCTGGGGGGTGGGGGTGGTGGGGACATGAGTTGGACATGGGTGGGGGTCTGCTGGCAGGTGCCCCACAGTGCTGGGGGGTGGGGGTGGTGGGGAACATGAGTTGGACATGGGTGGGGGCCTGCTGGCAGGTGCCCCACAGTGTTGGGGGGTGGGGTGGTGGGGACATGAGTTGGACATGGGTGGGGGCCTGCTGGCAGGTGCCCCACAGTGCTGGGGGGTGGGGGTGGTGGGGAACATGAGTTGGACATGGGTGGGGGCCTGCTGGCAGGTGCCCCACAGTGCTGGGGGGTGGGGGAGGGTGGGAGACATGGGTGTGGGCCTGCTGGCAGGTGCCCCACAGTGCTGGGGGATGGGGGTGGTGGGGAACATGAGTTGGACATGAATGGGGGCCTGGTGGAGGGTTCCGCTGCACTGCTGGGGGGGGGGTGGCAGACATGGGTGGGGGCCTGCTGGCAGGTGCCCCACACTGCTGGGGGGTGGGGTGGTGGGAGACATGGGTGGGGGCCTGGTGGAGATTGCCCCTGCACTGCTGGGGGGTGGGGTTGGTGGGGACATGAGTTGGACATGGGTGGGGGCCTGCTGGCAGGTGCCCCACAGTGCTGGGGGGTGGGGGTGGTGGGGAACATGAGTTGGACATGGGTGGGGGCCTGGTGGAGGGTGCCCCTGGTGGCTGGGGGGTGGGGGTGGTGGGAGACATGGGTGGGGGCCTGGTGGAGGGTGCCCCTGCACTGCTGGGGGGTGGGGTGGTGGGGACATTAGTTGGACATGGGTGGGGGCCTGGTGGAGGCTGCCCCTGCACTGCTGGGGGGTGGGGGTGGTGGGGACATGAGTTGGGCATGGGTGGGGGCCTGGTGGAGGGTGCCCCTGCACTGCTGGGGGGTGGGGGTGGTGGGAGACATGGGTGGGGGCCTGGTGGAGGGTGCCCCTGGTGGCTCGGAGTGCAGGGGGACATGCGTTGGTGGGCAGTAGTGCAAGTTGACATGTGGGTTGGCTGGGGGGCATGGCCATGGTGGATGGGGTGCCTGCCGGACATGTGCAGGGTAGGCCCCTGTGGTGTGAGCCACCTGCAGGGGCCGTGGAGGGTGTAGAGGGAACACCTGGGAGGACCCACACTTGCGATTCACGTGTGGTGCTCCCCGCGCACCACTGTAATACACGTACCCTGATGGAATCGCGTGTGAAACTTCCCGCGCACCCCGAAATACACGTAGCCTGGACATTCGCGTGTGGAACTTCCCGCGCACCCCTGTAATACACGTACCCTGATGGAATCGCGTGTGATACTTTCCGCGCACCCCTGATATGCACGTACCCCGCTCAATCGCGTGTGTAACTTCCCGCGCAACCCCTAATACACGTACCCCGCTCAGTCGCGTGTGTAACTTCCCGCGCACCCCCGAAATACACGTACCCCGCTCAATCGCGTGTGTAACTTCCCGCGCAACCCCGAAATACACGTACCCTGCTCAATCGCGTGTGTAACTTCCCGCGCAACCCCGAAATACACGTACCCTGCTCAATCGCGTGTGTAACTTCCCGCGCACCCCCGAAATACACGTGCCCCGCTCAATCGCATGTGAAACTTCCCGCGCACCCCCGAAATACACGTGCCCCGCTCAATCGCATGTGAAACTTCCCGCGCACCTCAGAAATACACGTACCGCGCTCAATCGCGTGTGTAACTTCCCGCGCACCCCCGAAATACACGTACCCCGCTCAATCGCGTGTGTAACTTCCCGCGCAACCCCTAATACACGTACCCCGCTCAGTCGCGTGTGTAACTTCCTGCGCACCCCCAAAATACACGTACCGCGCTCAATCGCGTGTGTAACTTCCCGCGCACCCCCGAAATACACGTACCCCGCTCAATCGCGTGTGTAACTTCCCGCGCAACCCCGAAATACACGTACCCTGCTCAATCGCGTGTGTAACTTCCCGCGCACCCCCGAAATACACGTGCCCCGCTCAATCGCATGTGAAACTTCCCGCGCACCTCAGAAATACACGTACCCCGCCCAATCGCGTGTGTAACTTCCCGTGCACCCCCGAAATACACGTGCCCCGCTCGCACAGGCCCAATTGCTGTATGTTGCCACTTTTGTAATGCGCAGGGACGCTATCGCCTGCCTTCGTGTGGCGGACGTGTTTCGGCTTGTGCGTGTCTTTGGCTGTGCGTGGCTTTGCCCTATTCGATTCCATGAATACGTGTGGTTCAAGTGCGTGTGGGCGTTCCGTCTGCTTTCCTGCAGTACATCCCCAGTTACGCCCTTATTTTCGCGTGTTGTTCCCCATTCCGCACGTTACGCCCCGTGTTCCGCCCACTTTCTGGTGTATGCGCCGAGGTTGTGCGCTTTTACTGTGCGCGTCACGCACGCCTTTCGGGATGTTGCAGTGACGTGTGAGCCATGCACGGGTTTGGCGCACATCCCGAGGAAAACACGCGCAGGGACTTACATGAATCGCTTGCGCAAAGATTTTCGGCGCACGTTTGTTCCATGAATCGGCCCCTGAATGTTTTTATGCTATTGTTGTTTTTCTAACACGGGCCCTTTCTATTCTTTCTGCAACAGTTGCAGACAACCATCCTCTGAAAGCCTTGTTATGTGTTTTACAAATAATTTTCATATAAGAACATTAATTCTCATATATTAAATTTCATATAAGAACAAGGAATACATCTATACGTTGAAACAAATGTGTCCTCGGTTGGATAAAATGCTAAAATTATGTGAAGCATAACAGTGCTACCTCAAAAGGGTGTGTTGATAAGGGAGGGGTAACCAGTTTCCTCTGTGGTTTAAAGTATCTGACGTAACTTCCCCATTCGAGATTGGTTCCCCTAAAACAAAACATTTGCAATAGCATGCAGGTCACTGCACCCAGGTTGTTTTATAAATAAGCTGCAACTCATGCAGAACTAGTCTTCCAAGTTGATCTACAAGGTGAAAAGATGAGACCACATCTCCTGAGCCTGCAGTCTCTTAAATGGCTCACTGTGGAACAAAGGATATCCCACAAGATTATGAACTTGACCCCCAAAACCTTGCGCAACACATGCACAGACTAGGTGTATGAACTCTGTATGGAAAGACGCCAGATCCTGGAATAACCTCATGTCCTGCCAAATGAAGCAGCAGAATTGCAAACAGTTTAAAACATAAACAATTATGGCTATTGAAGATACCCAAATTTGCTAAAAGACATGTCACACTCCTCTTGCAAAATAGACTATGAAACGGTGTACATTTGCACAAACACTTTCATGGTTTCCTGCTCTAGTTTATCTGCGTTTCTCTGTACAATATCCATGAACGCCACCTCAATGCGAGTCATGATGGTTATAATGCCCTCCTTGTTCTCCCTCTTTACTGCTCCCCCCCTACCAACCGTGTGCACTTTGAAATGGCAATTTAGCGTGCCACAAAACTTCAATAAAATAAACAAATTAAGATAAGTATTTTGTCTGGCCACAGCACTCGGCCCATTGACACGCAGCCAGTGAATGCAATATGCGCCTACTTTCAAAGACTCATAAGACTTTTGTTATGCAACCTGTAAATTAGTTTGCCATCTGTGTGTGGCACACAAAGACGGCAGGACAATTTACAGCCACTGAATGTAATCTTTTGTCTGATAAAAAAAATAATTCTGTGATGCTCTTCTCTTCACTGACAATGAATCTCAAGGGCGTTTAGGCCCTGTGGTCTAGTATTAGCACTGGTAGTCACTACATGATGTGTGTGTGTTGCACATTGATTTACAGCAGTTGAATAGAATATCCTCCTACCTACAAAGAATCATAAGACTTTTCCTTCATAAATATTTTCCTATGCAAACAATAAACATTTTGTCTAGGCACTAAAAGATGACAGACTCAGTTACAGACACTGAACGCATTATCCTACCTCCAAATAATGACAGACCTTTTTCTACATAAGCAGCACATTTTCCCCTGACAGAAAAAGATGGCAGAATGATTTGAAGCCAATGTATATGATCTCCTGCTTGCCTCAAAACAATTCTGTGATGCGCATTAGAGTGACAACAAATGTCGCATTCGTTTTTGCCATGTGATCAATGTGGTCTAATGACTTTAGAAGCCGGTAGATAGTAGCATGTGTGTTGCACACTGATTTACATATAGTTTCCTCCAACCTCCAATGAATTATAAGATTTTTCTTACTCAGGTGATAAGTGTTTTCAGTAACAGATTCTGAATGCACTCTGTGACCTAAACAAAATGAGACTTTTTCCACATAAGCAACGAGTATTTTCTGTGCCACAAAAAGATGGCAAGCTGATTTACAGCCTCTGAATATGATCTACTCCTACCGTCAAAACATTTGTACAGTTTTTATACACAAGCAAAACATAGTTTTTTCTGGCAACAAAAAGATGAGACACACTCCTGTCTGCATACAAACAATACGTTGATGCTCCTGTCCACACTCTAATAACACATTGCCATGCAAGGTGGTGACTGGAATTGAGTACGAGTACTTACAATGAAATGGCTTATCCTATTAATGTTTTACCTCTACCTCAATTATGTCCTACTTTAATGTTCTTTCTCTCCGTCAACTGCAGTGTCTTTTAATTCCCTACCTATCTCTATACTCAATCCTTTACACTTTCTTCCTCTATCTGAACTAAAGCGTATTCCCCAACAGCTCTAGTAATCTCAAACCTCTACCTCCACTTTACAAGATGTATCCCAAAATAAATCACTTATGCCCTATTTATACTAATTTAGATGTAACAACCTGAAACATTTTGCCTACATGACTTGTAATGTTTGTAATAACCCGATTAGCAAAACAAAGCACCCAATATCGAGGTGTTTTGAGTTATCTGCACAAGATTGCCTTGGCCTACTCTGGGGTTCCATTCAGGTCACAAAGCTGGCCCCTGTAACATTGCAAGCTAGCGTGCAATGGACTTTTCATCGCCATTTCTCAGAGGGTGTGTGAATGATGTTCACTAAATAACCATGCATGTGTGTTGGGCAAAAGCAGATGAGGTATCATTTTATTTTATGACCCATTCCTGTGATAATTAGTTCCTAAAAATGTGTATCCTTCATAACCGAATTACCATATTCTTGGAGGAAATAGAGCCAAGATGAATAATTCGATATATAAAAAATAAACATACTGAAATTCATCAATGCAATTATTACCAACTCTAGTTCATTCAGCACAGCCACCTCACTCAGGAATGGAATGGACAAAGGAAAAGACCCATAAATATTACATCTACAGCGCAATATAAAGTAAATGCATACATGCAATTGATTTACAGACTGACCATATTACTGCCAAACTCATAAGTCGTTCCCTCAACTTTGGGTGAATATGTCAATTTCCAATTCACTTTAAGGTGAATATGATTATTTGCAAACCCAGTGATTTACCTTGTTCCGATAAGTCTGATATAGAACGTTCATAAACAGGGATGCAGTCCTTCATTAATGTTATGGGTGTGTGCCAAAAGAGTTTTCATTGCATTTATATATGTATATATTGCATTTATTTATATATACAGGGAAGAACAACGCTCTTGTGATAAAAAAGAATGAACAATAGATACAATCTCAGATTTTAGGGGAAACTGTGAGCTTCTTACCATGGGGTGACTTTCAGTGACATTCTGACCAGGTTTTGGAGGGGAGTAAATGGAACAGTTACTGCAGACTATACATAGGTGGGCACACATAGATTACGGACAATCAACATTAAAAATGTTTTTGTGTTGGGAGCTGATTTGGCCTGCCGTGTAAGGGATGTGACCATGATAGATAAAGTGTTAGACTGGAGGCAGAAAAATTGAGGGAGAGAGGCAGGTTAGAGACGAGGGAACACTTTTGCTTGAAGGCAGGTGATAGGTAGGTAACGATATATCTATTTATGAATGCACATATTGGATTTACCCAAGTGTGACTTAGCTTGGAATCAACAAAGTGTTGCCCATAGGGAATGCACCAATGTGGTTACACCTAAGGAGGCAAGGGCAGCAGGGGAGATTGGATGAAGTGGGGGAGCAGAGGAGGGTGGAACTACAAAGGGATGGAATTAAGGTGGTTGTGAGTGGGTGGATCTATCACTAATTGGAAAGCTTAGGGTCTTCAGGTCCTTCCTGCCTGAAGTGTAGGATTGGAGTGTGAATGTCTTCTCTGTACTTGTAACTTGTTTCAGATGCAGGGTGAATAGCAGGACAATGCCTTTATTTGCTTCATTCCCTCTTTGGGCTCTCTTACCTCAGCAAAGCAATACTGTGGCTTAGGGTGGTGTGCTGGCCTCTCGAGATGGTGAGTTTCTCACCAGGTGTGGTGGTGTTTTTTGCTGTGCTTCTATCTGACACAAAATTAACTTGTGTCTACCACCTCTCTTGTTAGGTACATTACTTTGTGCCCTAAAGAATGATACACCTTCTGGGCTGGCTCCATGTTCAGAACCAAAATATACAATCACTAGCTGTTCCCCGCGTAACATATGCCATTCTCATGTATCTGAAAGGTCAATATTGGTCGGTAGTTCATAGGGTCACTTCTGACCCCCTTCCTAAATATCGGAAATTACCACTGATTGCTTCCAGGAAGGGAGCGTAGGTCTCTGTGACTTATTAATGGTCATTAAAAAGGCTAAACTTATAGGAAACGTTCTTCTTTTGAATTTGAAAGATATTTTTGTATCAGATGGAATGAGAGGTATGCGTGGTATAAGAACATTAGCTATGTTTAATCAATCGATTATACAAGCCTCTTTGATGTGTTTTTGCAGATGCGTAATTGTCAACCTTGTTCCATTGCAGAGTCCCTGTGATGGCATAAGATTGCGTAGTAGCAGAATTACAGCACCTACTTTCATTGTTAGCTCGTGAAGAGGCATGCATCCTACAGCGTTTCACTCTTTAGAGAGTGAAACGCTAAGCCAGTAATTAACTGTTCATTGATACTGGAACCGCAAAACCCTGTGCGAAGAGAAGTGGGGGTGGACAGAAGTAACTTGAAATTATTTCTTTCCACACACACTATTCTTACTGTAGTCAATAAATAAGAAATATTTGGAAATATATGGTGGAATATAATCACTTTAATGTTTTATTTAGAATTGAACATTCATTTTATGTGGCTTTCATAGTAAATACATTGGGCCATTTTAAGCGGCATGGCTACCCCCAAACTCGGGTCCAGGTCTGGGTCCTGAGAAATGGGATTTACCGGGCCATTCTGACATTTGCGGGCCCAGTAAATCCCATTCTCGGGACCGGGACCCGGTACATCCCCATTCCCACTTGAGCCCCCATAGTGCTCAATGGGAATGGGGAGGATGCTAATAACGGGCCCGTTAATGACGGGTCTGTTGTTAGCATCCTGGTCTGCTTTCGGGTGCCGGTAAGCACGTCTGGCCAGACTACACGTGCAGTCTGGCACCCGCGAGCAGAACTCATAATGAGGCGGTAGAGTGATAACGGCACCGGCAGCTCTACCGGCACCGTTATCACTCTACCACCTGGGTCGTAATGAGGCCATTGTGTATTTGTTCAGACATATTATTATTTGTTCCAAAATGATTAAAACAATATCTGCACTCTTAATCTTTAAAAAATGTACACAGAGGTGCAGTTTGCCATTTGGACAGCATGGGGCAACCTAACACTGATATTCATTTTTCAAAAATGTATACAGAGGTGCAATTTCATCAGCTGGGTATGGAAACATACCTAAGCATTATATATATATATATATATATATATATATATATATATATATATATATATATATATATATATATATATATATATATATATATTACATGGCCACGGTAGTGGCCGTGTAGTTATGGTTAAGTTGCTGTTTCCATAGGAAAAGCACTTTTTGGGCGGCTTATAACTTTGCTCTCCCTGGACGGATCCTCACCATACTTTGCAAAAAAAGTAGTTGGGTCACTCTGAATATTGTTGCAAAGTTTGGTGAGGATTCGTCCAGGGGGGGAAAAGTTATAGGGGGGGTCCCAACACTTTTTTTTTCCCATAGACTGAATGGGAAAAAACTTTGCGCACGGCTACAGCCCGAACCGCTGGACGGATTTACACCAAATTTGCGGCAGGAGCGGCGGCCTGGTCCCAAAAGCGTGCTTCTGTAAATTTGGTGTAAATCTGTCCAGTAGTTTTTTTAAAAATGACCAAAATGTAAGGCAAAAAAATTAGTGATATCTGCGTTCGCTTCACGGACGGACTTCCCTGTTCGCTCCGCGGACAGCACCCCGATTGGCCCACGGGCTTGCATCATGTCCGCGGACATGTGACATGTTCGCTGATTGGACGGCGAGGGGCGTGGAGCGCGTCAGATTTTCTGTGGCGCCCGCCATCTTGTATTCGCAGTCGACCGCGTACAGCGCAGTGAAACGTGGATAAAAAATTGTATTTAGTGCCGTGTGTTGGTGTGTAAGAGTGTTTGGGGAGGGGTGGGGAGTATGAGATAGGTTCAATGTTTTGTTTTTTTATGTGCTAGACCTTTTTGTTGCATTCGATTTGTCCGCGGAGAACACGGCTGTTCTGACATTTTCTAAATAAACTAAATGGTGGGGTGTTTAGACATAGCTCTCAACCATTTTTGTTTTACAGGCGGGTGAAATCACCCGATTTTGTTTTTTGCGGATGAGACGCCCATTGGAACAAGATGGTGGTGTTCTGAAGACGCTTCTAAGAACACTCCCGGTGTCCTGGAATGTTCGTAGGGGGTGTCCTTAGGACGCTGTCCGTATTGTTAGTTGTTAAGTTGAAAGTGTTGTAAGAACTATCGCGTTGTTCTGAAATGTTCGTAGGGGGTGTCCTGAAAACGGTGTCCGTATTGTTCGCTGGCAAGTTCAAAGTGTTCTAAGAACACTCACATTGTTCGCGGACATTAAAAGTTTCCCATAGATCATAGTTGAAATGTTTGACTCTATGGATGTGATATGCTGCGGCGGTTGTTGCCAGGGCATAGAGTCTTGGGTGCATGGCCATTTGGCCATGCACCCAAGACTCTATGCCCTGGCAACAACCACCGCAGCATATCACATTCATATTTGCTTATAACTTTGGGTGAAAAACAAATGTATAAGGAACAAAGGTATTAGATACTATGGATGTGATATGCTGCTATGGTTGTCCTTATTATTGTATACTTACTGTTTGGTCTAGTAATGGGAGTCCATGTTTTTCTTCTTCATTTCTGTGATAAAAGAAAATAGCATGTTAGTATTAGTATTTTGTAATGACTTATTACATTGTATAAGCAATATACTTTTATTTTTTTTCGACCCTCATATTTAGTAGAGTACAAATCAGAGTACTGTGCAATTTGCTCAGTTTCTGTATTTGTTGCTAAAATCATTGGGTCTGTGGGAGAAAAAAAAATCCATGTTGGATTAAAAAAAAACCCTTTTTCAGTTATGCTACAGTTTATTTGTTTGTTTGTTTTCAGTGTTCACTTGTTGTTTCTGGCTAATGCTTTATACTTTGCTTTGTTGTATTTTTTTGGAGCAGTAACAGATTCTCATTTGTTTTGATATTATAAAATTTTGGAGCAGTTAGATACCAATTGGCATATTCTAACTGTCTATTTTTTTTAATATATTTTAGTGGTTTTCATTTACCTATTTGGATATTGCTAAATTTTGGGACAGTTAGATACCAATTGGCGTATTCTAACTGTGTATTTTTTGGCCTAATTTAGTGGTATTCATTTATCTGATTAGTTGTTGTAGAATCTTTGAGCTGTTAGATAGCTTTTGGAGTATTCTAACAGTTTATATTATTTTAACACACATTTATAATTTTGGGACAGTTAGATACCAATTGGCGTATTCTAACTGTGTATTTTTTGGTCTAATTTAGTGGTATTCATTTATCTGAGTAGTTGTTGTAGAATCTTTGAGCAGTTAGATAGCTTTTGGAGTATTCTAACAGTTTATATTATTGTAACACAAATTTACTTAAAGGTTTAAATACAGTTTATTTATCAAATTTTGATTTTAAGAACATCAAATAAGCGTTTGTAAGATTTGCTGGTAATCTCTGCTTTAGAGTAATGGTACTATCATTACATTCAAACCATCCACATTTCTTTTTTATGTATGCAGTGTAGTGCCCTGAATTGGTTGTGGCTCCTGCGTGGTAGATTATACCTATTGTTGTGAAGGTTTTCTTACCAAGTGATATTTGACCATGTGTGAATCCAGTCAGCTTGCAGTTGTTTTTGGTACCATTTGCATTGTTACGTAGAAGCATTAGTATTACGTATTTACTATGTGTTTGTATTACTAACGTGGAGCGATTATCTGAATTGCAGGTAGAGCATAATCTACCATGGTTTGCATTTTGTACAAGTTGCTGAAATGGAATGGATTCACAATTTGGTATTGATATATATATGAAGCGTTCATTGGGGATTTCTTCTTGTATCACATTGTTGCAGAGAGTGCATGTATGTTTCCACATGTATGAAATCTGAAAGATTTCATTTATAGGTATGTTTTTGTTTTCCAGTACTTGTAGTGAGTACATTAGAAATTCTTGTGGATCTTCCTGTGAGTTTATAGTGAATTTCACCATTCCAGCACAGTAGTCCAATTGTCGTCTTATTCCAAAAACACTATATGTGTTGTCAGGATTGTTTGCTGCATTTCTGTGAAGTACTAACATTTGCAAACACAATGGGTCTGTACTGTGTGAGTAAATGTTGTCAACAATTGGTGGTAATTGAAATAGAATATTCATTGCTACATTTGCATAGTAACTTACACCAACTATATTTGAGAATTTAAATGGTCCAGGTAGTTCTGTATCTAACTGCTTTTTTTGGAGTTTGTCTTCCTTCTTTAAAGAAGTACCTGGTTTACTTTCTCTAATTGATTCTTTTTTGTTTGTGGTACTTGATGAAGTATTAGTTTCTTTTACTCTCTTTGGAGGATTTGCAGTGACGTCCTGTTGCATTTCTGTTTGATTTAGTTTTCTTTTACAACGTTTTAGTTTTTGTGGAACAGAATATGTGTTTAGATGGGGAGTGTATAGTGAGCGAAGTCTATTATATTCTAAAATGCAAGGAATATCAGCGTTTACTTTACTTGCATCAAAGTTGATTAGAAATAGACCGTCAAGTGTACGTAAGCGTGATAGTGCTACGTAGCTCATGCCTTCTTTAAAGACTGTGTTACCAATATCTATCATTGCTTTGTCTAGGGTAAGACCTTGTGATTTATGAATTGTGACTGCGTATGCAAGAGTTAGAGAAAATTGTTCTCTGCGTACATACATATCTTTGAAGAGAAGGAATCTAGCTGTTGAGCGTCCTATCCGTTTTACTTCTGAAAGTTTGTCAAAGAGTATATTGACAAACTGAATTTTGTTGTCAAGTGGGTATGTTTGAAAGCCAACAACTGTACCCAGTGCTCCATTAACTAGTCCTTGGTCCACGTCAAGGTTACGTTTAAGCATTACTCTGCGATTTAAGGATAATTTTAACATCTTTTCTAAGCCTGCTGTGTTTGAGATTGATTTTTCTAAATTATTTAGTCTTGTTGTGGCTTGGTCACACATGGGTAGTGTCATACCATGTACATCTAGTTTGTCTGTGGCGCTAATTTCCATTATTGGTTGCATTTCTTTACTTAGCATGATTTCATTGAATTTGAAACAGCTTGCAAGAGTTGGCATTAAGGCCATACAATTGACATTTTTGTGGGCTAATTGTTCCATAACATCTGTAGCACATGCATTATCGCCATAAAGTGCATTAATGTGCCGGGTTTTCAATGTTGCTTCTGCTTCTTTAGAAAGTATACCAACTCTCAAACTTTTTAAAATGTTGGCGTAAGTTAGATCTGCAGATTGGCGCATGTTTTCTGTTAATTCTCTGTATTGGAAATGTTGCCAAAGGTTGACATTTCCAATGCTGCCAACAGTTTTATGGCAGAGTTTGTGCCCTAATGTTTTAAAAATAGGTTCACCTTTTACTGGTGTTAACTGAAGCAGATCTCCAAAAACAATAATGTGTTTTCCTGCAAAGAGCTCTTCATAGTCTGTTTTGAGTACTTCTTGTAATCTGAGGTGAATCAAAGCTAACATCAGGTTGGAGACCATGCTCACTTCATCTATTAGTAGCATTTTCATCTGTTTCAATACTCTGCGTAATTCCATTGCAGCTTCTGCAGAAAGTTTGTAATAGTCTAATTTGTTCTGGTGTTCTACTGGTAATAGTAGTAATCGGTGTAATGTAACACCACCTATGTTGTAGGCAGCTAAACCTGTGGGGGGAGTGACAACAGCTGACAGTTTGTTGTTTGTCAATTGTTGAAGGAACTTACTAATGATTTTGATTAGGAATGTTTTGCCAGAACCAGCTTCACCACTGACGTACAGTAGTATAGGTTTATAATTATGGCAGGAACATTCTTTATTTTCATGTTTTACACCATGTGCAATTTGTTTTGTTACTTCTTGAAAAATGCTACTTTGCTCATTGTTTAGTTTTGATTGTAGTATAGTTAAGTCTTCCTTATCTTCATACTGACACATGATGTTTTCTACTTCTATCATAGCTAATTCTGCCTCATTTGTTATTAGTGGTTCTCCCAGTGGTTCTTGGCTTCCTGTTACAGAAGGTTGACTACTGTCAGGAGTATCCTTATCTAGTTGAGCTTGGAGTTCTTCATGTTGCTGTTCATTGTGCAACATTGTTTTGTACTGTGTAAAGTTTACATCAGTTATAGTGCTTTCATTTGCTTTGAAAGCATCCTCATATGAGTCATAGTTATCTAGTAATTGTTCTTCTTTTCTCCATGGTTTGAAGAGTTGTAGCAGGGACATGTAATATACTTCTTTATGTTGAGGAGTCTTCAATGACAATTTGATATGATTAATTAAATTTGGTTTAGTGAGTTTAACTAAGCTGCCTTCACAGTCTGTCACTCTATATTTACCCTTTTTCATCAGGTTTCATATTATTTTTGTATGTGTAGTTTTGGGCTATTTGGTATAGACACATGTTTTCCAAAGTATTACTTCTGTTTGGGTAGTATGTGTCCAATAAATTGTTTTTTAAAATGTCTTGGCTGTTGGGATCATGTTTGGCTATTGTTTCTATATCTTCATATGATTTTCGAACTCTTTTTCTAGATTTAGCTGGACCAAGACTTAGCCATACTATATTTTCAGATTTACCATACAATGAAGTACCAGTTAAACGATCAGCTGCTTCATAAGATCCACATTCTCTATGGGTGAGCATTTTTATGCCCAAGCTGTATAATTTCTGAGATACTGTTTTATCTGATGAAAGGTCATTCCAGAGGTCTTAGAGCTCTGTCTTTTCTGCTTTAGTTAAGTATGCTGTGACATATCGTGCAACTGCAGTAGAATTGTCTGCAATGTACTGCACATCTATGTTTGCATTCCATAAGTGGGCAATGATTGCATTATAATCATTGATATATTTTTCTTCTTCTTTTCTTTTTATGTAATATGTATTTTTAGGTGACTTTCATTTAACAGTATGTCTAATTGAAGACATGAGGTTGTTTACTTGACCTGTATTTGTAACTGGTCTAGGGAAACCAAATCGGCATTTGGTGTAGTATTTGCCTTTGTTTTTGTATTTGCGACGACAATATTTTCCACATTTGTGTCTTTGAAATTGTAAAATCTGTGCACAAAGATCACTATTTGTGGCTTCTGATGGAATTTCACAAGTGACATATTTTTCAATAAACTGTAAAACAGTGGCATCACTGTCTTGACCAAATTTAGGAGCATCTTTAATCCATAAAAGCATGTGGATATGTGGTGCTCCTCTGGCTTGGTATTCCTTTCTCCAAAAGAAGTGTTGCACTTCTCCAAGGGGAGGAACAGTTTTATTACAAATAAAATGTAGCATAGCAATGAAGCGATGGTGAAAATATCTTGAAACATTAACAGGATCCAAAGAACAAAGTTCTCCAGGTGTTAGAATATCTATGTTTGTTTTGTTTTTATTTGATATGCGTAGGAAATCATGTAAATCTTCCCATGCATATTCTGCACAACTTAATGTGACAAACCAAGTGGGTGGGCCAAGGTTTCTGATCATACAACGTACATCTCCATGACGTCGAAACCAGTACTCTTTAGTACCACGCATATTTGCTAATAGATTTGTAATATTTGATTGTAAAACCTCATCCTTTTGTTGCACTTTCTCTAATAATTGTGTAGCTGTCATATTTTGAAAGTGTGATCCTGATTTTCATATGTGTGCAACTCCGTAACATAAAGTTGCTAGTTCACTTTCAAAGAGTAGGTGGAATATGTATACCACATTTTGTCTAAATCTGGGATCTTCAGAATACATCCGTAATGAGCGGTATTCTGAAGCTGATATTTGAATAGGTCTATCATCATACCTTCCTCCTTTGCCAGTTGGAAAGAGTAGAGGAAAAGGACGTGCTTCTATACTTTTTTCCCATATACTGATTGGCGGTCCTTTTGTTTGACCCATTTGGTAAGTTTCCAGTACATCTTGTACGGTGTCATTACAGTGCAAAGGATGAATTGTATACTGGTCTAAAGTATTTGATATTGTAGCAGGATCTAGTAGCTCAAATTGACCAGCTTCTTGTGTTTCTTGAATTATTTCAGTTGTATCTTTCAAGTTTTCTTCAATATTAATTTCTTTGTAATATTCATTATTCTCTTTAAGATATTGGAAGGTTTGTCTAACTTTATATAAATCTACCAGCTGTTGCCATATTTTTTTGTCTTTTGTAGGTACTCCATTTACTAATATAATTAAAGATTGCTGCATTGGACGTTGCACTCCTAGAGTATGTACATTTTCTTTTAGATTTAATGGTAAATAAACTACTTTTCCACGAATGCCTTTTACCAATTCAGAGGGAGGTAATTTTGCTGTTTTTGGTTGAAGGCGTATTATTGCTTGAAATGGGTGTACTGTTTGAATTATGATGCTCTCATATAAATTAAGTTGTTGTAGAGGTTTTGGTACTTGGTATAATTCCAAACTATTTGTGATAGAACGTGAAGGAGTTTGGTTGTTGTCAAGTTTTGTAGTGCAATAACTGCAAAGTATTAAGGGATCAGTTATTTCATATTTGTTTTCTGCTAGAAGGTAGAGAGCTAATTCAAACCATTTAGAATCTTCATTGTCTTCTATTTTGTATGATAGGTCCACAGTTTTTGTGTTACTTTTATAAAAAATTCTACGGCAACATACACATACATGGTTTGGTACTTCAGCTGATGTACTTTTAAATTTTAGTATTTCTTTTTTGTATGTGTTTAGCAAAAGGTTGCCATGTGTAGAATTATTGCTTAATTGGTTTAAAGCTATTTCATTCTGTAAATGGCTTTCACTACCAAAATATTTTTTCTAGATATAGTGAATTTCTTCAAGTAGGTCTTTTGCTGTACCATGTAGAAGGATGTTATTTAACTTTGCTAGTGCTAAAGCAGGACTTTTAGCATAGTACAGTTTATAGACTAGATTTCTTATAGTTGAATGATGTGTTGATATCCTTTTGATATCATGGAAAGTGGTTTTACAAGTAGGTCCTGTAATGCAGGCCAATGAATGTCCTTGTAGTCCTGTGTACTTGCGCACTGGACAGGTATCTATATTTTGCAGTAATTTAATTTTGATTTTGTCTTTGCCTTTTTACATATTTATTGAGGAATTGGTGTAAAGATTTGAAACATTGTTTGGGAATGTTACACATTGACGTGCATGGCCATTTGTACACTAGACGTTCTGATTCAGTTGAATGGAGGGGTAATTCTAAGTTTTCAGGGCATATTTTTGTAAGGAGTACTTCTTGTTCCATTATGGTATTATTCACTTTTTCATAACCTCGACCACTGCTATTTATGGCAATTGTATTCGTTTGCTTTTGTTTGTACGCTTCTTCATTAAAATATGGTTCTGTGCTCGTAGTGTGATTCCATTCACCTCCGCAGATACTTAAGAAGTTCTTTCTGTTGACATTTCGCTTATTGAGAAGTCTTTTTTGTAATTTAGTTATTAGTTTTGTTATTGGTTTCATTTTGTTTAACAGTAAAATAAATACATTTCTTTTGAGAAGAATTGCACTGTCCATCAATGCTTCTAAGATTAATTTCCTACGATAGGTTTTAAGCTTTGAACCTGATTTCTCTCCTGTTTTTATAAGATTTTGAAGGACTTTGTGACAGTATATTTTGGCTAAAATACTTTTCTTGGTATGCTTACTTTGCACTATATTAAAATTTGAAGAAGTAGTTTTATCTGTACTGATAGCTGATTTTCTGTTAATTGTTTTTTGGTTTGTTTTACATTTTGATAGAGGAAGCGAAGTTGTTGTACTTAAAACTTCTTGTGTTTCACTAAATGATTGTATTAGCTGTTTTGTTTCAACTTTTTTTACAAATTCTGCTAGAGATGGATGCTTATGCTGGACACCTTTATTTTCATTTGCTCTAATTTTGCGTTGCTTTCTACGGAGTTGTCTTTTGGTAGGCATTCTTTAGGGTCTGTTGAAAAAAATAAAGAAGATATGGGTTGGGGTGTTCTGGAATGTATGTGTGCTGTGTGCATGAGTGTTTGAGTAAGATGATAAAGATGTATGTAATGGTGTGTGATTGTGCATTGGGAACTAAAACTAGTAGGGATAGGTATTCTTGGATTTATGTGTCACTAAACTGGGGTTCAGATGACAAAAAAAAAGTAAGCTAGTTGTGTGGAAAAGTACAAATAGTAAATGTAATGTATACAATTAAAACAGTTGTTTGTTCTATAATATGAAAATTGTAGTGGTTCAGTTGGCTAATTTGTGTGTCCAAAAATAGAAATTTGTGGGCCATTCTGGTTGTAAATCACTGTTTACGACATGGCAATTTTTGGACACAATGGTACAAAATCTCTATTTTAAGAAACCAAAATAGCTGGTATTAATGTTATAGTATATTTGATTAATAATATAAATAATATGGTGATATTTTACTTACTTTTTTTTTAAAATTAACAGGTAACTTCTTAGTTTTTCTTTCTTCTTCGAATTCGGCTGCTTCTTTTCAGGAAACTGGTCTTCACTGCAACTGTAAAAGCTTCAAATTAGTAACTTTGTTTGTATATAGCACTGTTTTTAATTTAGATATTGATTTTTAAATTGAAATCCTCAGTGCCTTCTGTAAAACCATTAAACTAATTTATTTAAATAAGATACATTGCATCAGTTCAGTACATATGATATGTTCTTAATGAACAAATTGTATTGAATGACTAACTGTAGCAAAAATAAAATATCTTTACTATGTCTTGTGAAATTTATAATATATTAGTGAATACCACTATTTCTGTAAGTAAACTGTTCTAGGTAATAGCGCCTCAATGTCATGTCTAATTTAAAGTAATTAAGTAAATAAATAAATAAAAACAAAAAATATGAAATTGTATAAGTATTTTTTATAAAGGTTTAAACGTAGATTGTGTTTGCATGCAATTTTGTTTGAATATATGTAGTCTATATATTTCATTTAAAAAATGTTAGTTTAACATGATTTGAGTGTGTGTGTATAAAGAAAGTAAAAAGTATAAAGGTGTATAAGTGGTAGTTGATTTTAGGAAATTGAAAAAAGTACAGTAAATTCATTTTACAGATTTTACAAGGTAAAAGTCTGTTTGAAAATGTGTTCATCTACTATAGCTCTCAACTCACACGCTTTTGGCGGGTGCCACATGCCTTGTAAAGGGCAGACTCACCCGCCAAGCCTCCTGCACGCCCATTCATTCCAATGGGCGTCTCACCCGCTAAAAACAAAATCGGGTGATTTCACCCGCCTGCAAAACAAAAATGGTTGAGAGCTATGTCATCTACTATACAGAAAATATGCATACCTGAAGTTTGTGTTCATGCATATGGATATGCATGGAGCTGCAAGTAGAAATCTTGAAGACTTGTACAGTATTTGTGGTAGATGCTGCTTGCCAATGATATGACACTTGTACTCAGAGAGATTCAGAGTACATTTGCAGGGCTGATCTATGATGATGCAGTTAGATGTAGAGGTCTTGAATGTGATTGGTGCATGGTCATGTGATTTTTGAGGTACATCCAATGAGGGAATGGCAGAGAGAGTGTAGTGGAAATGGTAGAAGGGCTGTTCATGTTACGATATGTCTGCGGACATGGCGGTAGTTCCCGGACATCGGGAGTTACATCCGGGGATTTTTGGGTTCAGAAGTCATGCAAATGAGAATAAGCACTGAAAGGGATTGGTCAGGAAAGTTTGGTGGGTGTGTTGTGCCAGGAGAGATTTTCTGAGATACTCTTTTTGCTGAGAGAACAAAAGATAGCTATGGCTGTGTGTTTCAGAATACAGATTGTTTGGATTTTAGGAGATTTGTGGATACATTGGTTGAAGGTGCATGCAGAAAGCTGTGGAGTAGCTGTAGATCTTGGATTCCCACATGTGGAAGTACACTGGCATGGAGTACGTGGAATGAAGTGGTTGGATTTGCTACCTCTCTGTGCTACTTTGGAGACAGAGCAACATCCAGACATAATTGTAATTCATTGTGGAGGGAACAGTTTAGGGCATGTGACTGGAATTTTTTTGCAATTTGCTATGAAAGAAGGACTGAGGAAGGTTATGGACATGTTTCCTAATTCTCAAGTGATATTTTCACGGATTGCGCAGAGACAAATGTGGCTTCGTTCTTCTTCATTTGGTCCACAAATGGAAAAAGCAAGGCGCAATGTTAATAAGGCTGTTTGTGGCTTTCTAAGAGATTTTGGCATGTCTTCTTTTCACAATGAAAATTTTATGTTTTGTAGTACATACATTTTTCGCAGAGATGGAGTCCATCTTACTTATGCTGGCAATCAGATTTTTCTGAGAAATGTACAAAATGCATTGCGACCTTTTTTGGAATTACAACAACGATTTTGAAGTAGATGTTAAGCATTTACAATTTTTGACTTACCAACACCACCCAAAGGCTCTTTTCAGAGCCACCACTTCTTTCCAGAGAAAATTACAATGTTTGTGATGGAGTAGTAACCCAATTTTTTGAATGTTCGTGAACTGTTCGCAGACTTCTAAAAAATACAAAGAGCCCTGCTTCATTTATTTTCACTTCTATTTTTTAACTGGGAAAGGCGGCTCTGAAAAGAGCCTTATTTTTTTTTGATTTTTGTAATTTTGTATTTTTTTTGGTTTTTCAGACACGACACACTAGGAGAGGAGGGTAAAGGAGGGTAAAGGGGGGGGACACCAACCACAGGGATAAGAAAGGGCGAGCTGAGAGAGAAAGATGTAGAGTGGGTTTTATTTGGGTAGTGAGCAGGTCTTCTCATGCTCTGAGACTATAGTCTCAAAAGCACTCCGAAGTCGCTCCCCCCTGCAGAGTACTGTGTCACAGTACATACATACAACTGTGACCCTCGAAAGGTAAGGGTCATCAGCATTCTGTATGGCCTGTGAGGCAGCTTGAGAAAGACGCTGTCCCACAGAGGTGGTCCTTGTGGTGACAGGATCAGAAACAGAGGATGAAGTAGAGGAAATCAACCTGCTACGTTCTTCGCAAGGTACAACCCTGCGAATAGCCCCAGAGTGAAATGACCTCAGGTGTCGCTTCATAGTAGTGGTCCCAAAGCTGTTTTTACCGTGCTTCCCGCGACTGAGTATCATTTTGCACTCATTGCAGGTAACATGGTTCGCACGAGCCTTAGGACCATTCCCATGTATGGTAAATAAGCGCCACACCCAAGACTCACGCCTAGTGCGGGTAGTAGGGATTTCCTCTACCTCATTCTCATCATCCTCTTCTTCCTCATCTGCATCCTCAGTCCTGTTCCCCTCTTCAGGCCCTTGGGGAGGTGGTGGTGGTGGAGGGGGTGGTGGTGCAGCACCAAGTGGCAGTTCAGCAGCCAAGGATGCCATGTCGATGATGGCGTAGTCTGCAGGTGGCAGCAAAAATCACTGTGTTATGAAGAATAGCCAGAAACACAATGGGAATAAGCTCTTGGGCGTGGTCTTTTATAGGGGTGCTTGTGCGCGGTCCGCGGACATGCGCACTGTGCGCGGACAGATCGAACACAAAAAAAGGATCGGAAAGTTTCAAAAGGTATATAGAAACTCAAGATTGCTATGTGGGACTTGTGGCATGGTGAGATTTTATTGAAAAATATTATGGATTAACTGAAAATGTACTTTTAAATTGTTCGGGGACACGAACAGTGTCCGCATTTCAGGACACACGATGAGCGTGGGCGCGGTCATATGATCTGTTTGCGAACTAGTCTGCGAAGGAAGCGCCTGTCCGCAGGACATCAATGCGCATGCGCTAACCAATCTCCGTGCACTTGGTGTCCTGGGTGTTAGTCTTAGCAGTGCACGGTGGCACGGTGGCGGCGCGAGTTATGGTTGCTTAGCTTACCATAACTGCCGAATTTCAAGGGTTTTTCGGTTTTACTTGGAACCATAACGTCCCTTTAACAAAGTTTTTTCACTGAATTTCATAGGTTTTTAGTAGCGCAACTTAACCATAACGTCCCTTTAACAAAGTTTTTTTCACTGAATATATATATATATATATATATATTTGGCCTGCTGTGTAAGGGATGTGACCTTGATATATATATATATGTATATATATATATATATATATATGGCATATGATTTGTCTGTTCTGCTGATTGCGCAGTTCTGTGCATAGTCTGTCTGCATGCGTGCTGTGGCTGGTGTGCCTGGTATGTCTGTGTGAAATGCTCCTGGAATGTAAGTACGTGAGCTGGGTGAGTGCTCTATCTGTGAATGCTGGCAGGGTGTGGATGGGCCTCTCAGTGTCTGCATTCATAGTGTGGCTTTTGTGTCTGTGTCTGAGAATAATGGTCCTGTAGAATGTTAGGATGTGGGCTGTGTGAGTGCACTATGTGTAACATTTGGAGTGAAAATCGGCAAGGTGTGAATGGATTTGTGGGTTTTCCCCTTGTTACTTATATGTCACCTGCAAGTGCACCAATAAATGTACCTGAACACACAAGACAAATTCAAAATCACTTTGAAACTTTGAACTGACTTTATAATGAGAGCCTGGAACAGACTCTGAGGGGCTAATCACAAGTTTGGTGGCATACTGTAAAAGTGGCTGTAAAGGAACTACTGCCACTTTTACCATTGCGCTAAATAGGGATTTGGCACTAATTCCACGGCCAGAATTAGACCCGGCATAATTACCGCCAGCGGAATTACTGCCAACATTGTTCGGAATTAGAGCCAGCGCTAATTCCTCCAGCAGAATTACTGCCAAGATTCAAAATGGTATTTCTGTCATATTTCAAATTGAAATACCCAGGTGAATGCATAAAGGTGATGGAAATTAAGTCACAGGTGCACACAATTCACTCAGGAGGAGTACATAAGGCCTACACCTGACCATCACACAGTGCTGTGCATGGTTTCCTCGTTCCACCCACGACACCATGATTCTGCACAATAGCACCCTGCCAGCATTCATGGAGAGGCCTAGAGGCCAACACACATGGATTCCGGGTGAGTACAAGTGCTATCATGCAGTGCAATCTCACAGCGCAAGAACAATGCTATGTGAAGGGGGATGTGGAGGGTGGATATCACTAGCAAAGATCAATGGATGACCAGTCAAGAGCCTGTACATGCAGGACCTGCCCTCTCACCCCGTGCATGACTTCCACCAACCCACAGGACTATGCCCAGTGGTACAATGCTGTAGAATACAAGCAATGTTAACTGCCCCAACAACTCAGCATACCCAAAAATGGAAATTCAGGAACCACAATGCATTGGGTACACATTCTTACACAGCCAAAGGAACCGTTCAACACTGCCCAATGACAATGGGACACTGCCAGACAGTGATGGCATCCATACTGCAAACCATGTATGTGTGTCCATAACAGCGGGAATGCAGAGACACCACAAACAAGCACAAAAAGATCACCCAGCTGGGCACATGCTTGATAGAACAGAGCAGCATCAACAAAGGCAACATGTACATTGGAAATCCCATCACAGGCAAGGTCTGGCAAACTGGTCTGTCAGTGTGTGCACATTGTACCTCAAAGTGACAATGCATATGTACCCTCGCCCCCACTGTAGTAAATCACACTGCATGCAATTACAGGGCATGAAAAGAATTTTGTACAAATGCACCATGACTTCACCAAGAGAGTAACCACTCACAATCCTTGTAACATGCCACACATCCTCAATGAACAGGGACTGATACCTGTCTCCAATGCTGTTGCAGGTGACTCTGATTACCCACAGCTTCCATGGCTGATGGCGCCTGTGAGGCAACTATGTATGCCACAAGAGGTGGGTTACAATCAGGCATATGTCAGGACCAGGCTCAGCAATGAGCGTACATTTGGCCTGCTGTGGCACATTTCAAGTGCCTGAACCGTACCAGAGGGATCCTCATGTACAGGCCTGATAAGCTTGCTCAGATATTTGTGGCCTGGGCCATGCTGCACAACATTTTCCTAGGCGTAATGTCCCCCTAACCCCTGATCTGGACATGCCTCCCCCAGCATATGCTGAAGTACTGTCTGCTGATGTACTTCTACCATACAGTGAGCATGAGTAAGCCAGGGACAGACACCTTGTGCATCAGGAACTCAATGAACATTACTAGCTACTGTCACAAAAAAAACATTGTTCTTGCATTTCTCAAAGTTAACTATTTTTTATTGTGAACTGTCATGCACACCCCACCCATCTCCCCATCCCCAACACACCGTCCCCAACATCCCTCCCCATACACCTCACTTGTGCCTAGGAAAATAGTGTCATATTGGGCCTCATTACGACCCTGGCGGACAGATGTGCCTGTAATAAAAGCACGGTTGCCGCCAGCATCGTTTTTTTTCCCGGCGCCCTGGAATGGGCAATTACCAGGGCATTACACCCCGGCAGACCTGGTAATTGCACATTCCAGGGCGCCGGAAAAAAATCTTCCCCATTCCCATTTGAGCCCCATAGGATTAAATGGGAATGGGGAAGCCGCATGCACCGGCACCATTCATGAATGGTGCCGGTGCATGCGGCATGCTGTGCTCGCGGGTGCCGCTCTGCCCGCCAGGTATGACCTGGCGGGCAGAAAGGCACCCACAAGTACAACTCGTAGTTTGCCGGTCCGGGAATTACGGTACACGCAAGCTTACCGATACCGTAGTTCCCGGACCGGAAAACTTGTAATGAGGCCCATTGTGTCATATTATGTCACTTCCGTGGCCTCTTGCCCTTGCCAGTCTGCTCAGACACTGGTGGGGTCAAATTGCGCAATGAGCACCACCTTGTGGTCCCAGGCGATGACGGAGGTGGAGGGTTCAGATTCCTGGCCCTGGATGTGTTGCAATGTGAAAAGCATGCATGAATGCAGAGACTCGGCAAAGGCGGACATGCTCTCGGTATGCTCACTCATCTTCTGCCCAACAAAAGTGATGGCAGCACGCAACATGGATAGCAGCCGGCACTGGCGGTCCAGGGACCTGCACAAAAAAATAAAGGTGTTTCCAGTTTCCAATCCCTTGTTCCTCTGGTATATATCAAACAGACAATATGTGGGGATTTGAACCAGCGGATGAGAAATTATTTCTTTTAATTTATTCTAAAAATAATTTTATTAATCATAATGCAATTCTATATATGTCTAAAATTGTCATAATACATTTACCAAGTCATAATAACCATCAAATGAATCATAAAATCAAATTCAAATACAATATCAACTCACATGCAATTTTCTCAGTCATTCATTCGCACCCATACTTTAAAAAGTTGAAATAACTCTTCTAAATTTCCAAGTAACAAAAAAAAAAACTGTTACAGCATTTTCTATGGATGCAATTCCACAAAACCCCTTTTTCCCGACCCTATCATAGATACAAGTGTCAATACTATTCATTCTCATTTTGAGCAGTCTGTAATCGTCAACACGTGTTTCGGTCATGTGCTCAGGCACTACAATTATAGACCTGCATTTTCCGACCTTCTTCAGGACGTTGGGAAAACGTCTTGTTATGTCTTTGCCTTGTATGGACTGATATGAGCCACACCACCTACACAAAAACATATTGAATCAAATATTATAAAACCTCTCATATTGTCTTGTCATCCTCATTTCTTTATCTGAACACTACAATTGTGTAAACAGCAACTCTATATATGATTGCTGGCACCTTCACTCACATCCACATATATATTAGGAGATGCAAGAAAAGGTAGACTGGAGTAAATCCTTCACTAGGTCCTGGCAATAATATCTTCACACCGGGCCTATAAAAAGCAAACATACAGCATTACCGTTATATTTGCTGTCAATTCACATTTTTTCTTTAAAACATATAAATGTTATCAAAAGTACCTGCCGATAGATGCAGGTCTAACACTGTAATTGTTTATAGTTTTCTCTGGGATATGATTTTCCTGATGACACAACAGGTATATCTCTGTCTTTCCCAGTCCTCCTACAAACACCGGGGCGATAGGTATCTGTAATTCATTCAACACATCTGTGTCTCGATGCAAAGACTCAGCATTGATTTTAGAATGGAGGATTTCTCCAACACTTACCCCAAGCTGGGCAAACAGTTATAATAATACCCTCAGAGGGATGTCAGGTTTAGTATTCATCATATATCAGAAGTTCCTGGTTACTTTTTGTCCTTTTTCGTAGGCAGTTGTTAACCTGTGATCAGATAGCAACATTTTGATCACAATATTCCTATCCTAGAGGGATGGAACCAACATTTCTCATTTTTAAGACCCAACATGCTATTTGGTCTATATGTGTCTTCAAAGTTAGTACACAAGTTAGTAACACAATTATCTTTTCTAAGATAGCATACTATTCTCTATTCTATGGTTCTGGTATATTCATGCCTACCGTGTTAATCTAACCGTTTGTTTATATATCCAAGTTCCCTGGTTACTCATTATCGGCGCAGTAATCTACTGTCTTGTTTAGATATGCTTCACCAAACCTATTCCTTGGTATATATATATATATATATAGTCAGTAAATAAACTTTGTTAAAGGGACGTTATGGTTAAGTTTCGCTACTAAAAACTTATGAAATTCAGTAAAAAAACTTTGTTAAAGGGACGTTATGGTTAAGTTGCGCTACTAAAAACCTAAAAAAGGGAGAGCCAGACATGTGATGTCATCAGTCATGTCATCAATGACATTTGTGATGTCATCTTTGATGTCCTAGGTGTTAGTGTTAGCAGTGAACTGTGGCGCGAGTTATGGTTGCTTATCTTACCATAACTGCCGAATTTCAGGGGTTTTTCGGTTTTACTTTCAACCATAACGTCCCTTTAACAACGTTTTTTCACTGAATTTCATAGGTTTTTAATAGCGCAACTTAACCATAACGTCCCTTTAACAAAGTTTTTTTACTGAATTTCATAGGTTTTTAGTAGCGAAACTTAACCATAACGTCCCTTTAACAACATTTTTTTTTACTGAATTTCATAGGTTTTTAGTAGCACAACTTAACCATAATATCCCTGAATTTAAATACATGTAACATAGAGCATACTGAACCCCAAGCTAGTGATTTCGATGTCTGCAGACAACCGCCATGTCCGCGGACATATCGAAAATCTGAGCGTGGTGAATGTAAATTTAAATAGTGTGCCCCATTTGCCCTATGAGGTTGGCTCTAAAAAGAGCCGTTTGTTTTGTTTTTTTTGCAGATGCTTGACAGACACCTGTTATTTTGTATTTTTTTTTTCTTTCTTACTTTACTCCTAACATCTTCATATAACCGTCTCCAAAGCAACCCTTACATTCCAAAACAGCATGGCATTTCCCATAAAAGATAAGGAAATGCCATCTTCTTTAAAATAAACAGCATTACTGGAATCAATATTCTCATTATTACAGAAGAACATACCAGCTCTAAGCATGAAGGCACACATGCCTCGGTTGATTACACACCTAGCAGTGTTTTGCTGAGGACCAAAAACTGAACTATTGTCCCATATTGCCCTAGGTAGTAATCCAGAAAAAATCACTTTGGCATTTGGAACGATGTTCATTACTGCTTGAACCAAGTGTTCCAAATCTGCCAACAAAGTAGGGGCACTGACATAGCCCAAATGGAAAGCACCATAGTGCAAAACTACCACATGGGGACTGTTCATCCTGCCCATATCTTCACAAACTTGTACAATTCCCTGTACATTGCAATCAGGCACAGTGCTCCACACCACCTCCACTCCTTTAACATCAAAATTCTTTGCAACATACCTGCATTGAGCATACTGCTGTAAACCATGCACAAACATATCTCCAAGCACCAACACCCTGACTTTCTCCACTTCTGCCATCTTCACTACACACAATCTCTTTCAACACAAATCCACAACCTCAACATCTGATTGGCTGATCCCTACAGTCTTCTTTCCATGCTGGATTTACTGGAAAACCCCGGATGTAGCACGCCCTGTCCACGGACAGCCGCGGTGTCCGCGCACCGCGTAACTCTTGGACAGCCCTTCTACCATTTCCACTTCACTCTCTGTGCCATTCCCTCATTGCATACAGCTAAGCAGTCACACAATACGGAGAACATCCTCAGAACACCCCCATTTTGTTTATTTTCGAATATTTCAGGACACTGCGAGTGTTCTTATAACACATGCAACTTGCCAGCGAACAATACGGACAACGTCCTCAGAACACCCCCATTTTCTTTATGTACGAACATTTCAGGACACTGCGAGTGTTCTTCTGGCTCACTCTTTTTTTCTTTTGCTGACATATCTAGGCCATATGGTTTTTTTCAGTAACAGTCAGAAACTAAAAATTGTATTTTATTTGTAGACGTATCCTACAAGTAGGTTCTTATAGTAATTTGACAAGATCCACGGACACCATGTATAAGGTAAACGTTTATTTACTGGACCCCACAAGCGCAGGCTCCTTCCTTCAGCAGTCCAGCCCAACCGCCACTGTGGAATGTTGATTGCTGGGGAAGCATCAACATTCCACAGAGCACGAGCACATTATGACATATCCTCTTCCCTTACATAGCAACAATTAGCAACCATGAGACATGAACTCATTTAACAAGGTAACTTACAAATTCTTAATTAAAATGCAGGTATGGTACAATGCTGCAAATAAAGACCCACTTGACCCAAAATGCGAGCACCCATATCCTCTTTCCCTTGCATAGCAAATTTAGCATCTCATACAAAAACTATACTTTGGAACACATGAACTTGTTCTTAAACAGATCATAACGTATCCTAGGAAAACAACAACAAAAATATAAACAAAAAAAATTAGTTTGGAACACAATACAACTCATGACAATCTTGCCCACACAGGTGCAAGGGACCAAAGCATTGTTGTAGCAAATATCATTTTAACACACATAGTCCTTAAACCTTATGGGAGGACCACACCTCCTGGGCGCATGACCCCTTTCTTGTGCCACCCGAGGTTGCATCTCGGCAGCGTTCCGACCCTCCCCATTCACCTCTACGCACGACTGGCCTGCACTGAGAGGACCTGTTGAGTCTGGAAGCGGAACAATCTCTTCCTGTTCCAAGCGAGACTCTTTTGAAACCACAGGCTCATAATGCAACATTGCCTCCTGACACTCTGGATTATGGTCCATATTGGACCCACCCGCACTTTCGCATCCATCCACAACCACCCGTTTCTTACTCCAAACAGAGCCATCCTCCAACCTTACATGACCTTTCCCCACCTTAACCATTCTCCTTGAGGGCAAAAACGCGCTGTATCCTTTCTGAACAAACCTTGGTTTTTTTTATGTATACCTGATCCCCAGGTTTGACACACAATTCCTTCCTAAAGTTTTGTGACGCTACCATAGCCTTCTGGCGTGCAGAAATACTACGATGAATAGCCTGTAAATCCATGTCACACAGCCCACCACCACCCAAAGTCCTTAACATTGTACCTGCCTTCCTGCCCCTCATGAGCTCAAACGGAGATCTGCCCGTAGCCACAGCAGGAGTTCTGCGATATGCAGCTAGATATTGCGTCACCACTTCCTGCCAATCCAATCCATTGGCCAAAGCCAACTGTATAGCTGACTTAATGGTACCATTAGCCCTCTCAACTAATCCATTGGCAGAGGGATTATACAAGGCAGTCCTATAATGGGAAATGGCATGTTTTTTCAAGAATTTTGTCATGGCATAAGACGTGAACTGCACCCCATTATCCGTCACTAAGCTGGCAGGTAAACCCTCTTGATCAAATACTTTCCTCAAGAAGTCAATAACAGAATTAGTGGTGACAGTGGCACATGACACAACCTCAATCCACCTGGATGTATAGTCCACCAATACTAACAGAAACCTAGACTCAGGCTGCAAGCATTCAAACGGTCCCATAATATCCAAAGCCAACTTTGACCACACCTGCTCAGGAACCTCTATAGGATGCATGGGTTGAGGACGCAGCACCTTGCTCTTATCACTGCCTGCGCATGCCTGACAATCTTTGACCACCAGTTCAACATCCTTGTCCATAGACGGCCACCAATATTCCTCCCTAAGTCTCCTCTTGGGCAATGATCGACCCACATGACCAACATGTGCCAATTCGACCACTTTACCTCTCAAACTTACAGGGGGAATCTGTGGGATGTATTTACCCAGGCATCCGAGCCATACCTCAAAACTGTGCAGTACTGACATGGAAAACATCATGATGGCCAGAGTTTCCCAGAAAATGTACAGGGAAATGCATGAAGAATAGGCTGCCACCCATTTTTGCCGATGTTATGGGCACAGAAGGACACTGCCTAAAACCACCATTGGACTACCCACACAGTAGTCTGAAACCATTGGGAATGGCAATGCTGATTGCCAAAAGCAAACCCATAACTGTTGGGAATTCATTTTCTTGAATCCCAAAAAGGGGTGCAGTACCAGTACTCACCACTATCAAAAAGCCGGCGTTTTAAAACCACCAGATTTTACTTTTTTGTAGAAAACTGAATAAATGAACCCAAAACATGCCAAAGAAAGACTTACTGAGAGGTGGATCCAATGTAAAGTTATATTCTGAAGTGACTTGAAGGTGTATAACAAGACTGGCTGAGCTGTGGATTTCAGCAGTTTAAGTAAATTTGGACTGAAAGACACTAAAAATGTAAATGTTTAAAAGAAATGAGTGACCTACTTTGAGTGTCACATAGGTTGCAATTGTTGAAATGTCATAGTTTTAAACTTAGAATCAGCATTCTAGCTGCATATGTAAACATTGTCTTGACTTAAACTGGGTAACAAAAAGTGACATTTTATCTGAAACCTGGCTTAAGGAACTGAATTCTGCCCACCAGCCACCCCCATCAGGAGTGAAACTTGAGTCACAGCTGTGTTCCCAGGCCTATCTGCCTTTTGCTGGCCACACTAAGGATATGCCATCTCTCTGATAATTGAATTAAGGGGAGCCCCACAGAATACAGGAGCTCTGAACAAAGCCCTGTCCTGACTCAGGCAAATGTTTTATTGGCGGCAGTCGTAAAAGTAGCTTCCTCCTGAAGCAAAGGGGAGGGGCACTGCCTGTGAGAAGCAAGCTGGCTTGGCAGAACTGGAAAAACCAGAAATTCAACCTTGTGCTGGAGGAAAACCACACCCCTTTGGGGCCAGAACATAACTCTAAAAAGATGAATATCTCATAGAGCGGACATGTGAAAATTTTATAAATGATACCAAAATTCTTGTGATTTTTCTGCCCACATTTTAAGAGGTTTTTAGAACCGGTGGTATGTTCAGGGGGGTTTTAGCGGAAAAGAGGATATTACTCAAAATGTGTGCATGTGAAAAATCTGACACTTCATCAACTAATGTCCATACTCCTTGCGCACATGTGTGTAAATTTGGGGTAATGTCCGGTATTGCAAATCAGTTAAAAAGTGCAAAATATTGCCATTTCTGAATGCAAGCCCCCAGGAAGAGCAGAGTTTGAACAGGAGATACCTCCTGTGATATGTGAGGGGTGCAGATGATTTTAAAACAATATGTACCTCTGCAAATATGTATTTGGTTCAAATCTAGATTTGTGTGCAAGTTGACAGGAGGAGTGGACTTTCTGCAGGCTGTAAAATGACATCACTCTGACACAACTTAGCTCCCCCAATCAGGGGAGAAATGAAAGCTTGGCCAATGATAAGTGGAGAGGGGCTGGCTAGTGATGCTGCACACACACCCATAAAAAAAACACATACAAGCAGACAGACAGGACAGATAGGAAGCTTCAAATCCATTTGCAGCTGGAAGCTCTGCCGGGAAAATCCATACTTTACCTCCATCAACTTCAGAGACCCAGACCAGACCAGCAGAGTAGAGCTGACCTGTTAGCAGAACCAGAGAGAGCTGACCCAGATCACTGTGAAGTGCAGAGTCCAGTCCTAAACCTGACCAGATCCGTGGCAAGGCATATTTCTAAATATATTGTGAGTACATAGCAAAACTGTGCAGAACCAATCTCTTAGTTAAAATAATATAATTCAATCTATTTCAATCTAAGTAGAACTGTCTCCTAACTGTCACCTGTCATTTGTAAAGCTGTCACTTGTCATTTCTAGTTGCAAGCTGCACTTGTCTTTTTGAACTTTAAAATTTCAAATCTGAAAAACGACCTTTATTTAATCGCTCATATCTCCGTGACCGTTTGTGCTAGAGACTTGCAGTAACTTTCATCTGGAAGCTGAGATCCTAGGCTTTCATAGGACCCCAAAATGATAGTAAATTTAGCCGCGATTTGACATTTTGCCGCGATTTGCAAATTTTCCCACGTGTAAAAATCTGCTGCTGCTTGCCTTTCACTTGCCAAAAATTCGTTTAACCTGCTAGTTACACCCTAGATCCTTGCTAAAGTGAGCCTGGACTAATATTAACTAGATACCACTCACCCTGAACCTCTAGAGGGAATTAAAAGCATTTTAGCATATTTTATTCTTCATTTCCAGCACATTTAAAAGCATTTGGGCCTGTGTTTTCAACTTCTGTAGTCTAAGTTGCTGGGGTGAACTGAATCACATTTAATTGCATTTCTGAGAACTGTGTGCCTTCCTTCCATTTCCTTGCATTGCATAAAAGGGGGGGGGGTGAATTGTCCAAGAAAGTGATTACATTGTCTTTTGCTGAAATCCTATCAAGTTATTTTCTTTACTGCATTTCATTCCACATTGCATCCATTTGAAACTATAAAAGTATTGTTGCTATCTCATCCATTTCATGTCAACTCCTTAGTGATTATCAAGAAGTGTGCTAGTGCCAGATTCTCCGTTGTTAATCTTTATCATACCAGATTAAGTGTGATATCCAATTATTAATTTATTATAAAGCGTGATATAGATATATATTGCTTTACTTCTCAAATAAACCTTTTAACTTGCAAAACAGAACTACTTCTTGGCTCAGTGGGGACAGGAGGATTCCAAGAGAGGGGTGTTATATAGGGGTAGTCATCCAGAACGCATGAACTGGACATAAAGATATATCAATAAGGGTTTCCATTCAGTATCCCAGACTAGGCATTGACTTAGCTGTAGTGTTGAATTGAATCCTCTTACAAATTGGGGGCTCGTGCCGGACGTTTGGGTTAGATCTACCATTTGTGCAGATTAATACAGCGTGCCAGCTGACCAGATACACATATCCGGTCGGATCACCACGCTGTGTTACGCTGTAAAGCACTCCTCATAGGGACGCTGTAAGAAAAAGGTCTGTTTTGCAAAAATAAAATACAAACTTCTGTAAGTCAGGACAGAGACCAATCTCTAGAATGACGACCTCAGTAGACATGAAAATAGCCAGAGAGCCCCTCTTACATAAACTATTTGTGAGAGGTGAATGGACTGAACAGGGCCAGGATGCCTGGTTGCAGGCCATCACGCGACAGGTCACTGAAACAGGGTCAGACCTATGGAGAGATCAGGGTCCATTACATGTGGCCCTGAGTGAACTATATATGGCTCCTAAAGCCAAAGATGAACACAATAAGATTGCCAGGGTAGCGGCATATTTATATTTACATATGGGAGCCATGCAGGACAAATGTGCTGAAGGCCAAGATCTGGCGAGTAGGCAACTGCTGGCATTACAGAAGGCCCGATCTGATCTGGCCTCTTCTGAGCAGAGGCTGCAGAGGAGCCAGGAGTCAGAAAATGATAGTAGGCAATATATCATTAAAATAAAAGAGGATATGGGCATCATACAACAGGAAAAGACAGACCAGGATACCAGATTCCTGGCCCTGCAGAAGGAGCACCAAGACAGTTTGGACTCCTTACTGCAGAACCAGAAAAAGTTGGAGCAACAGATCAATTTCAACAGGGCATGCGCGGAGCAGGTAGTCGCCCTGCAAAGCCAGCTAGATAGAGAGAAAGAGGAGAGCAATAAACTGATTCTGAAAGACCTGGATACCCAGGCAGAGTTTGATGAGGAGCGCCAAAAAGCTGGTGCCTTTCAATGACAGAGGGACGACCTGGCAGCACAGATGCAGAATCTCAGTCAGGAAAGAGACACTTTAGGCCAGGAAGTCTGCCACTTAAAAAAGGAAATTGAAGAAAATCACCTGGCCCTCCAGGGGCTGGGTGACCTCCAAAAAGAAAACCAGAACTTGGTAGAGCACACCAGAAGGGTGGAAGATGCTCTAACAAGAAAGGAGCCGGCCAATAGGGACACAGCTCAGGAGGTAACACTCCTGCAGCAAAGACTGGCCCAGTGCTCCAGGACCAATCAGGAAACACAGAGAGAGAATGAGGATCTCTGCCAGCACAATGATAGGCTCCAGCAACAGGTAGTGATGCAGGAGAGACTGATAGAGTCTAGTAAGGCCTTAACTGAGGAACTGAAGGCACAAATGCAGGCTCTTGCATTGCAACAGGGAGCAGGGGCGGATAGAGATGAGGTCCGCTGGGAAAGAGAGACTCCTGACCATAACCTCAGGAGCCCTAACACCAGGGGCCTTCATCTCTCCCAGTCCCTGGACTCTACCACCCCCATGTCCCCTTGCACACATGAGCACAGGGCCACAGGGATGGCAGATTACTATCCAGCTAAAAGTATGGGGCTCATAGGCCAGTACCACTCAGGAATGGAGGGGTGGGCATCCGGGTATGGGCACCCAAGTACAGTACAGTTCAGTGGGGAACCCCAGGAGAGTAGGCCCCTTAAGGGCATCCTGAAAACCTCTGCCCAGTTAGGTCAGTGGGGGGGTACCCAGCAAATCCTGGCAGCAAGGAGGGATCTGAGGACTCCTCTGAGCACCACAGGAAACAGGAGACCAGGTCCCCACATTCTGCCAGCCATTCCCAGGCTCGCAGAATCCGGGAAAACCTGGAAGAACAGACAGGAACCTCTGGGAGCAGTGCCTCTGAGTCAGAGGATGAATGGACAAGGGTTACCCGAACCAAAAAGGCCAATAAGGCAAAAAGGGCCTTGCTTAAGGACCCCTTAAAGCAGATTAAGGCGATCAGGAGCGTCATCACGCCTTACCATAAGAACGCTAAGTATTCTGTTTGGGAGCACTTAGAGTTGTTTGAGCAAATGATGGAGACTTTCCATTTGAAGGACAGCCAAAGCTGTATTCAATATGTAAAGTGGACCTTCTCCCCGGAATACTCCAGTTTCTTTGCGGGGCTGGAGGACCAAAATCATTTAAGATGGTCCACCTATAAGGCGGCCATCTTGAAACATTTTTCCATTCATAGAAATCCTCAAGAGGCTCGCAAGGCAGCCTACAATTTGCAATGTGGGGAGGATCAGGCCCCACAAGAGTTTGTGCAAGAACTGAAACGTGCCTTTGCGCAGACCACCAGAAGGGTGCGCACAGACAGTAGAGAATTCATTAATACATTTTTTCATGCCTTGCCCAAATACATAATGACCCAGCTCGTGAGAGATTTTCATGAGAAAAGATCTTTAGAATGGGTCATTGAACAAGCCACCCGCATCTACGAGGTGCAGAAACCGGTGGAAAACAAAAACCAGCCCAAAAACCCCAAAACTAACAGCACCCCTGCAGCTGCCAAGGTGGCAGAGGTAAAGGTCACCCCCGTTTTAGATTTGGAGATGGGGGGGCCTAAAAACCTACCTGCACCTAATAATGCTAGGCCCAGAAGGTCCTCGGGCCAGTCACAGACAGGGAGCCAGGGAGGCAGCCCCACAAATGGGGTCCCTCGCTCTCCTGATTATGTAAGTCCCCGTTACAAGGGAAATCGACCCATCCTGGGTTATGTGTGGACTCCTCCAGCCCAAGGGGGGGGATCCAGCCAAGCACCCAACCCAGGGAACTTCCCTCCCAACTTCCCACAGGAGGGCACAAATTCTCCAAATCCTGGGCAGAACTTTTTCCCCAGGTATCCACCCAATTTCCAACCCCAAAATCATCCATCCTTCTTTCCCCAATTCCCTGAGCCCAGACAACCTAATCCGGGAGAGGGGAGGCCAAGGGTGGAGGGGTACCCAAATCTTCCCAATCCGGGGTATTACCAGAGAAGGGATAGCTACCCTTCCCGGGAACAGCCCAGGGGAGAAAACAGGGCCCCGTATCAGCCTGAGCGGGTTTCCCAGTTAGAGCGCCAGGTTCAAAACATGGCGCGGGATCTGGGTCACATACTGAGGGCTCAGCAGAACCCTCAGATCGGCATGCCGGCGCAGAACGCACCCAACTCTGGACCTGGTGCTCCAGAACAATGACGGGGGCAGCACCCCGATAACACACCGGTTCCCAGGGAGGAGGCACAAGGGGAAGGGGGGTGTAAAGCCTTGGAGGAAGCTTCCTTCCTCACTTGTAAACAGCCCCTGGAAACCCAGGAACCGGAAACAAAATCTCTTGCCCCTGAAAGTCTGCCTCCTAAGGAGCAGAGGGGGGGTAGGAGAAACAAAAGACCCAAACAGACTCAGTTTGAGGAGGAGGTACAGGTCTTCCAATTTGAGGGAGAGGGATCCTCAGAGGATCCTGGGAAAAGGATCTTCTCCTTCAGAGAGGGGGGAACTCCTCCCAAAGAAAAATGGGTCCCTAGGGATGCAAATCCAGACTGGGGAGATGTGGAGACTGAGCTACCGCCGCCCACCATCTCATCCCAGAACCAACAGCAAGAAAATCCCCTGGTTCAAACCCATCCTGGTGACTGCCTCCAAAAAGGGGGGGGCGGCCCGGAACCGGAGCCAGGGGAACCCACAATGGCTCTGAACTCCAGTTGCCAACTTTTTCTTTCAGATTCCCAAGGCTCTCCACAGAATTCTGCCCAAATTTCTTCTCTTGCAATGTCTAAAACCAGAAAGTTAGCCCACCAGTTGTCCAAAAATGTGCATTATCTGTGCCCCCTTGAGGAGAAGGAGGGAAGATACTATGCCCCCCTACAAGTACAGGGGCAGGGTACAATTTTGGCACTGGTGGACACTGGATCTCAAGCCACCCTTCTGTCCAGAAGGGCCTTTGATGAACTGAATGCAGGAAGGGGAGAGAATTACCAAATTCCTCTCACCTCACTTCCTGGACAACTCCAGAACTTTGACGGGAAGGAAATTCCCATCGAGGGGACGGCAGACTTGGACATTAAAATTGGGCGACACAAGTTGAAACACCCGGTCATAGATGTGACCCAGAGGGCACCCCTTGTTTACTAGGGAATGACCTCCTGAGAAGGTTGTCACCCCTAATAGATTGCGTAAACAAGGTCCTCTGGACCCAGACTAGCCGACCAATAAAATTAAAACAGAGTGTCAACCATGTTAGTTTAAATGGCACCTGCCACATGGTTGAACAAAAATCTGACCAAGTAGAATTTCACTTCCAGAATAGCCAAATTCCAGACGTGACAGTAATAGCAGTAGGACAACAGACTGGTGATGGGGGGTCCTCTCTATTTCTGAAAATCAACCTTCCTTCCAGTTTAAGGTGGTATTCCACGCTGGAAGGAAACACCCTGAAATTCTATACGAATCCACAATCAGAAACTCCCACTCCTATAGTCCAGGAAGATGTGAAATCAGCTCAGAGCCTGGCTGATATTCAGCAAATTGAAGAGCAGTTGTTCATCCCTGTCCAATTAA
Source organism: Ambystoma mexicanum (assembly GCF_040938575.1). Lineage (NCBI taxonomy): Eukaryota > Metazoa > Chordata > Amphibia > Caudata > Ambystomatidae > Ambystoma > Ambystoma mexicanum. The sequence continues at coordinate 598,486,431 of NC_090941.1, read as the reverse complement.
ATGATGGGAAGGACTCTGTTCTCGCTCGAGTGTGTGTGAACAACGGTAAGAGCTTCATCAGCGAAGCCATGTTCCGCCAACTCCCAAAAGATCCAGCCATTCCCACATTCAAACTGATAGACAAATGGGAAATGGACCTGGAAGCACCTAATTCCAAACATCTCCTGCCAAGCAGGTGTATTCTCAAAATCTCCATTGGCAACAAGAGCATAGTCCACAATTGTTGGGTCGTGCGAGACGTCCCTGCCGCCTTTTACTTAGGCAGTGACATTCTCAATCGCTTTGCCATTAGTTTGGACCTAATAAACTTCAAAGCTTGGTCCCGATTAGCGGATAATCCCATGGGCTTTGATGATCCAGAAAAAGCATTTAGGTCAGCTCAATTGCTACCTTATGCAGTTGAAATTCAGATCAAAGAGGAAGTCACCATCCCAGAAAGGACCCGACAATTCTCCCTGGAAGTGAAAGTTAAAAGGGGACAAGAGTTGAAAAACCCTGATGCTTACATACATCTAAATGCTTCTTTCCAACAGCAAGGGTTGGGGGTGAACCCAACTCCATTAGTCAACATAGAACATGACACCATTCTAATAGAGGTGGATAACAGCGACTTAAAGAGTATTACTCTAGCCGCAGGCACCATTATTGGAATGGCGGTTGATGACTGACATTTCTCCATTGATCTTGGAAATGAACTGTTAGGACCAATCCCCAAGGACCGTTTTGACAGTGACAGTGATGACAATGCAACACCAGACAGGATCTTTACCCGGCATGGGGGGAACTTCCTGGTGTACACTTCTTGCCCTTATGGTAAGGAAGATGTGACTTGTGACTTCAAGAGGGATGAGGTGATTTTCCAAGTCCATGAGGGCTGCCTTTCCCACCTGAAGCCTCCAGTCCAAATCAGCACTCTGACCAGGGACTTCTCCACCCAGCTGGAGGAGGCCGCGGAGATAGCCAAACCAGAAGTCTTTGCAGGCTTCAGGCAGATGGTGGAAGAGAGAGTCAACCTAGCTGTGTCCTGTGTGACTCTGGAACAAAAGCAAAAGTTGAAACAAGTTTTCTTGGATTTCCAAGATCTCTTTGCGGTAGACTCATATGACTGTGGTCGCACTGACATCCACACAACAACAATCCCCACGGACCCTGGCATGACTCCTGTGTTTGTGAAGCAATATCGCTTGCCTCTCGCATCAATGGAGTCCCTTACTGAAATAATTAAGAACCTTGAGTCCCGGGGAATGATCCGTCCAGTCCACAGCACCTTCAATAATCCGGTGCTGGGAATATTGAAGCCAAACGGCCAGTGGAGACTCTGCGCCGACCTCAGGGAGCTCAACAAACGGGTCCATACTTCCCGATGGCCTCTGCCCTACATTGACCAAGGGCTGGCCCAGATCCAGGGGTCACAGGTATTCACTGCAATAGACCTGACCAATGGATACTGGACCGTGCCTGTCAGTAGGGAGGACCAATACAAGCTGGCTTTTACCTTTGGGGGCCAGCAGTATACATGGACCCGGACTCCCTTCGGATACCTCAACTCCGGCAATGAATTCAACATTTTTCTACATAAGGCCATGCCCGACCTGGGTGCGAGGGGTAACCTGGCTTATGTAGATGATGTCCTCATCAAAAGTTCATCTGTGGAGGAACACATAGCGGAGATCCGTTATGTTCTGACGCAGTTGAGGGCCGCCGGAGCAAAACTTTCCTTTCAGAAAGCACAGTGGTGTAGAACCCGTGTTAATTTCTTGGGGCATGAGATTACTCCTCAGGGCCTCTGTCCCCAGGAAAAGAAAGTGGAAGCACTTCAGAAACTGAAAGACCCCACAACTCTGCGGGAACTAAGGAGCCTCCTTGGACTGACCAATTACAGCAGAAAGTTCATTGAGGGCTACGCAGAGATCACCAGACCCCTGATTCATCTCCTGAAGGGGGGGGTCAAGTGGGAATGGGGTCCAGAACAAGCCGAGGCAGTAAAACAACTCAAAAGAAGCCTCTCACAAGCGCCTTGCCCAGCTTACCCTGTCAGAAACAAGGAGTTCTTCCTGGAGACGGGGTTCTCTAATACGTGCTTGACGGCAGTATTATACCAAAAGCATGACAAGGTCAATAAAGTAATCTCCTATGCGAGCAAAACTTTATCCTCTGTGGAGGAAAAATTCAATGATTGTGAGAAGGCACTCCTGGCAACGGTGTGGGCATTGAAGAATTACCGCCCGTTTATCCAGGGGGAACACATCATAGTGGAGACTCCACACCAGCCTCTGCAATATCTCCAAAGTGACAGAATCCGGGCTGGAAATGTGAGTAATTCCCGAATTACTTCCTGGATTCTGTCAATGCAACCCTTTCCTGTGGAGGTCAGATATGGCCAAAACAAGAAGAGTCCCCTCGCGCAAGGTCTGGCTGACTTGCATGATTGTGCCAGAGAAAACTGTCTCGAGGATGAAAGTCTAAAAATCAAGGACAACACGGAGGCATACCTTAATTCCCCACACAAAGTCTTTAAAGAGGACAAGTGTGAGGGAATGCCCACTGTCTATGTGGATGGATGCTCTTACCATGTTGACAACAACGGGGAGAAAGAACTGGTGGCTGGCGTAGGGAATGCATGGGTGAAGGAGTTCCCAGAACCCTCCGATGGATACAAAATTGGTCCCCGAAGTAGTCAGGTGGCAGAATTGATGGCTGTGCATCAGGCCATCCTCACTGCTGTCCAGCATCAACTCCGCGAACTGGTCATAATCACAGATTCGGATTATGTACGGAACGGGTTCGTGGAGCACCTGGTTAATTGGAAAACCAGAGGCATGTTATGTGCTAACAACAAACACTTGAAACATGGGAAGTTGATCCAAAACATTGATGATCTGGTCACCTTGAATGAGATGACCATCTATTGGAAAAAGAGCAAGGGTCATTCCAAAGTAGAGGGACCAGACAAAACTGGAAATGACTTAGCTGATCAGCTGGCCAAAACCGGGGCCATCCAAGGGGATCTAATTGAGATTGAGTCCCTGTTGGGGGAAATCCAGGTCACTGCTATCACTAGGTCCCAGACAAATGTTCACAACGACCTTTCAAGTGCACAATGGAGTAAGGAGACCCCTGATGCTGATTTGATTACTGCTCAGAAGGGGGATCCAATTATTGGTAAGTTTTACCAGCACCTTGAGGACCCTGAGAACTTTCCCCTGACGGATACCAATTACATTGGGAAGGAGGACTTAAAAGTGTTGATGAAATGTCCAAAAATGTTCCGGATCCAAGACGGGTTGTTGTTAAGGAAATCCAAAGCTGGCCACGATCAGTGGGTGGTTCCTACCTCATTCCGAAGCCTGATGTTAAGTCACGCCCATGATGCGGCCACCGCCGGTCATAGGGGGTTTCACACAACATTGGAAATCTTAAGAGAGGTTGCATACTGGCCACACATGGGGCAGGACCTCGACCAATACTTGAAGGGGTGTCTTGTGTGTGCACAATTTCAGCCATCATCCCTCACGCACCGTGCGCCTCTCCAAAAGAGGGGGATGACACTGCCATGGTCAGATTTACAAATCGACTTTGTAGGCCCCGTGATTCGCTCCGCGAGGGGGAATAAGTACATGTTGACCGTCACATGCTTGTTCACCAAGTGGGTGGAATGTCTCCCAGCCCCAAATTGCAAGGCAGAAACGGCAGCTGCCCTGATGATTAACCACATCTTTTCCCGTTTTGGTCTACCTCAAAGGATTGAGTCAGACAGGGGTAGCCACTTCACCAGTGAAGTAATGACAAAGATGTGGGAGATACTGGGGGTCAAAAGGAAGTTGCATATTGCTTACCAGCCAGCTTCTTCTGGGGCAGTAGAGAGATATAACCGGACAATTGTGAGCATATTAAAGAAGTTTGTGGCAGATTCTGGGCCAAGTTGGGATATCCGATTACCTCTGGTCCTAATGGCCATCAGATCTACCCCTTCATCTGCAACCAAAATGTCACCATTTGAGTTGATGACTGGGCGCAAGATGGTGCTTCCACAGCATTTGCTCTATAGGACCCAAGAGCAGACACTGATAAATGCCTCCACTACTCATGAGTATGTGGAGAATTTAAGGAAACACCTCCAACATGGTTTTGCTTACGCTAAGCGGAATCTAGAAAGATCAGCTGATAGCATGAAGACCCACTATGACCTGAAGACTTCCAGGAAGGAATATCAGGTGGGGGACCGGGTCTATCTATACAACTTCCAAAGAAACCAGGCAAAACAGCGGAACTTTTTGCCTACGTGGAAGGGACCCTTTGAGATCATCGACAAGATCTCCCCTGTGGCCTACAAAATCCACATCCCCAAAGGTCCTTTGGCAGCGGGGGAAGACAAGTGGGTCCACATAAACCAGTTGAAATGTTGCCATCCCAGGCATACTCTGCAACAACTGGAGGAATCCACTGGAATCCTAGCGGGTACTGTCTCAGACTAATTCAGTCCAACCATAAAACATACCACATCTAGTCTCTAAAATATTGTGATTTGCATGAAACTGTCTCTTAGTTATAGTGTTTTTTTTTTTTTTTTTTCAAAATAAAAATGTAATGTTTCGTTATGATGAAATGCACATGCTGCCCCACTATCTCAACAGTGGTGGAAAAACGTCTATGAGTAGGTATTGCCGCTCTTCCTTTGTCGTCCTAGGAGAAAGAAAACCATGGAGAATGACCAAGGAGGATGATCCGGAGACTGGGAGGATGACGCAAGGGGGCCCGGGGTACCGCCCAATATTCCCATCAGGACCGGCGAGGAGAACCGATCGACCAGTACCGGATGGAGGAAAAGATGCTGAACTGTGCCATCTATTGGAAGAAGATGAGGAAACATCCCAGGTCTTGCGAGTCCCATCAGTGAAACCGAATGGCCATCGCAAGAGGGGGGCTTGTGGGATGTATTTACCCAGGCATCCGAGCCCTACCTCAAAACTGTGCAGTACTGACATGGAAAACATCATGATGGCCAGAGTTTCCCAGAAAATGTACAGGGAAATGCATGAAGAATAGGCTGCCACCCATTTTTGCCGATGTTATGGGCACAGAAGGACACTGCCTAAAACCACCATTGGACTACCCACACAGTAGTCTGAAACCATTGGGAATGGCAATGCTGATTGCCAAAAGCAAACCCATAACTGTTGGGAATTCATTTTCTTAAATCCCAAAAAGGGGTGCAGTACCAGTACTCACCACTATCAAAAAGCTGGCGTTTTAAAACCACCAGATTTTACTTTTTTGTAGAAAACTGAATAAATGAACCCAAAACATGCCAAAGAAAGACTTACTGAGAGGTGGATCCAATGTAAAGTTATATTCTGAAGTGACTTGAAGGTGTATAACAAGACTGGCTGAGCTGTGGATTTCAGCAGTTTAAGTAAATTTGGACTGAAAGACACTAAAAATTTAAATGTTTAAAAGAAATGAGTGACCTACTTTGAGTGTCACATAGGTTGCAATTGTTGAAATGTCATAGTTTTAAACTTAGAATCAGCATTCTAGCTGCATATGTAAACATTGTCTTGACTTAAACTGGGTAACAAAAAGTGACATTTTATCTGAAACCTGGCTTAAGGAACTGAATTCTGCCCACCAGCCACCCCCATCAGGAGTGAAACTTGAGTCACAGCTGTGTTCCCAGGCCTATCTGCCTTTTGCTGGCCACACTAAGGATATGCCATCTCTCTGATAATTGAATTAAGGGGAGCCCCACAGAATACAGGAGCTCTGAACAAAGCCCTGTCCTGACTCAGGCAAATGTTTTATTGGCGGCAGTCGTAAAAGTAGCTTCCTCCTGAAGCAAAGGGGAGGGGCACTGCCTGTGAGAAGCAAGCTGGCTTGGCAGAACTGGAAAAACCAGAAATTCAACCTTGTGCTGGAGGAAAACCACACCCCTTTGGGGCCAGAACATAACTCTAAAAAGATGAATATCTCATAGAGCGGACATGTGAAAATTTTATAAATGATACCATAATTCTTGTGATTTTTCTGCCCACATTTTAAGAGGTTTTTAGAACCGGTGGTATGTTCAGGGGGGTTTTAGCGGAAAAGAGGATATTACTCAAAATGTGTGCATGTGAAAAATCTGACACTTCATCAACTAATGTCCATACTCCTTGCGCACATGTGTGTAAATTTGGGGTAATGTCCGGTATTGCAAATCAGTTAAAAAGTGCAAAATATTGCCATTTCTGAATGCAAGCCCCCAGGAAGAGCAGAGTTTGAACAGGAGATACCTCCTGTGATATGTGAGGGGTGCAGATGATTTTAAAACAATATGTACCTCTGCAAATATGTATTTGGTTCAAATCTAGATTTGTGTGCAAGTTGACAGGAGGAGTGGACTTTCTGCAGGCTGTAAAATGACATCACTCTGACACAACTTAGCTCCCCCAATCAGGGGAGAAATGAAAGCTTGGCCAATGATAAGTGGAGAGGGGCTGGCTAGTGATGCTGCACACACACACCCATAAAAAAAACACATAAAAGCAGACAGACAGGACAGATAGGAAGCTTCAAATCCATTTGCAGCTGGACGCTCTGCCGGGAAAATCCATACTTTACCTCCATCAACTTCAGAGACCGAGACCAGACCAGCAGAGTAGAGCTGACCTGTTAGCAGAACCAGAGAGAGCTGACCCAGATCACTGTGAAGTGCAGAGTCCAGTCCTAAACCTGACCAGATCCGTGGCAAGGCATATTTCTAAATATATTGTGAGTACATAGCAAAACTGTGCAGAACCAATCTCTTAGTTAAAATAATATAATTCAATCTATTTCAATCTAAGTAGAACTGTCTCCTAACTGTCACCTGTCATTTGTAAAGCTGTCACTTGTCATTTCTAGTTGCAAGCTGCACTTGTCTTTTTGAACTTTAAAATTTCAAATCTGAAAAACGACCTTTATTTAATCGCTCATATCTCCGTGACCGTTTGTGCTAGAGACTTGCAGTAACTTTCATCTGGAAGCTGAGATCCTAGGCTTTCATAGGACCCCAAAACGATAGTGATAGTCCTTGTAGTTCGCTCGGCGCATTCGCAAATTTAGCCGCGATTTGACATTTTGCCGCGATTTGCAAATTTCCCCACGTGTAAAAATCTGCTGCTGCTTGCCTTTCACTTGCCAAAAATTTGTTTAACCTGCTAGTTACACCCTAGATCCTTGCTAAAGTGAGCCTGGACTAATATTAACTAGATACCACTCACCCTGAACCTCTAGAGGGAATTAAAAGCATTTTAGCATATTTTTTTCTTAATTTCCAGCACATTTAAAAGCATTTGGGCCTGTGTTTTCAACTTCTGTAGTCTAAGTTGCTGGGGTGAACTGAATCACATTTAATTGCATTTCTGAGAACTGTGTGCCTTCCTTCCATTTCCTTGCATTGCATAAAAGGGGGGGGTGAATTGTCCAAGAAAGTGATTACATTGTCTTTTGCTGAAATCCTATCAAGTTATTTTCTTTACTGCATTTCATTCCACATTGCATCCATTTGAAACTATAAAAAGTATTGTTGCTATCTTATCCATTTCATGTCAACTCCTTAGTGATTATCAAGAAGTGTGCTAGTGCCAGATTCTCCGTTGTTAATCTTTATCATACCAGATTAAGTGTGATATCCAATTATTAATTTATTATAAAGCGTGATATAGATATATATTGCTTTACTTCTCAAATAAACCTTTTAACTTGCAAAACAGAACTACTTCTTGGCTCAGTGGGGTCAGGAGGATTCCAATAGAGGGGTGTTATATAGGGGTAGTCATCCAGAACGCATGAACTGGACATGAAGATATATCAATAAGGGTTTCCATTCAGTATCCCAGACTAGGCATTGACTTAGCTGTAGTGTTGAATTGAATCCTCTTACAAATCAGCCTAGCTCCCCTAGACACACCCCAAGGACATTCGTCCAATTCTTGGAGAACCTGGGCATACCCTTTCCCTTCAGGCCTATGCTGAACAGCATCCCAACCTTTAACAAGACCTTCCCCAATCCATTTTAACTCTACATCATCTTCTGACTCTACATCCCACACTGACTTCTCTACAGCAGAAGCGATAAAAGCCACTTGATATTGTTGCATGTCCTCCTCTTTCACGGACCCTGCCTGCCTATCCACCTCCACCACAGGCAAACGGGACAAACAATCTGCCACCACATTACGTTTACCAGGAAAGTATTGCAAAGAGAAATTGTAATCCTGTAACTGCACTGACCACTTCGCAATCCTCGGGCAAACTGCCATGCCACCCTTTGTAGAAAACACCTGCACTAACGGTTTATGGTCCGCCTGACAATATATGGTATATCCCACAAAAATGTCCTGAAATGTTTTGAAGCCCATAGTACAGCTAAAGTCTCTTTTTCAATTACCGAATATCTGGTTTCCACATCCCTCAATGTCCTTGAAGCAAAAGCCACTGACACCCATTCCCCATTCACCCATTGTTCCAGTACTGCACCCAGGCCCACATCACTCGCATCCACGGTGAGGGCAGTTTTGTTTTTTGGGTCAAATGACTTCAGGGAAGGGGCCTTCTCCACCTCCTTCTTGACCAACTCAAATTCTTTCGCACACTCCTCAGACCAGGTGAACCTGACACACTTTTTCATGAGGGCTCTCATGGCCACCGTTTTTTCAGCATAACTGGGAACAAATTTCACATAATATTCTGCAAGGCCCAGAAAAGCCCTTAGCTGATCCTTATTGACAGGAGCTGGTGTCTCCCTCAACACCTGTACCAGCTCCCTTTTGGGACTCACTCCTTGTGAACTCAAAGTATGTCCAAGATATGTAACTTCCTCCATACCCACCTGACACTTGGTTAACTTTACAGTTAGACCTCTATCCCTGAGAATCTGCATGACCCTCCTCACCCTTACATCATGTTCCTCTCTGCTCTTGCCCCAAACCAAAATATCATCCTGAAAATAACTGACCCCCAAAACACCCCCAAACATCTTCTGCATTAAGCGCTGGAACACAGCCGAAGCCGAAGCCAGACCAAAAGGCATACGACAAAACCTGAATGCCCCAAATGGAGTCACAAACGAAGTAAGGGGCCTGGACTCCTTATGCAGGTCAATCTGGTGATATGCTGTTGACAAATCAAAAGTTGAAAAATATCTGGCATCACCTAATGTTAACAACAACTCATTAATGTTCGGTAAGGGGTGCCACCATATGCTAGAGTTAAGTTCCGTAAGGTCTACGCACATTCTAATGGTCCTGTCACCCTTCTTAACTAAGACCACAGGGAACAACCACTCTGAGGACTCAATAGGTTCAATTATGCCGGCATACTGCAACATATCCAATTCCACTTTCACTGCCTCTCTTGCCACTACGGGTACTCCCCTCACTCTATGCACCTTAGGAATAGCATTCTTCTTCAGGACAATGCGATGGGTAAAACCTTTGAGCTTACCAAGGGTGTCCGAAAACACTTCAGGAAACTCACACATGAGCACTGCAGGAGTAACCATTGCGATCTCTTGCCCCGCCCCCTGCATCATGCTGAGAACCGGCACCTCCTCACCCGGGTGAATCCGTAACTGCAATGCAGCCTGCTCATCCCAACCCAAAACACTCGTACCTTTTAAAGCTACATACAATTTACCCACAGTTTGCCTCCTGTTGAAAGAGAAGTTTGACCAATTGTATCCTAGTATATCAATAGGGTTCTGCCCATATGCAGATGGATTGATATCTGGGGGCAACAGAGTAGCCACATGTCTACCCAAAACATCTCGGTACACTTCCGGAGCCACCAGGGAATAAGGTGACCCCGAATCCACCAGCATGTCCACGGGATGCTGATCCACCAACACTGACACCCATGGACCTCTCCGCCCACTCCCTTCCACATGTAATATGACATTTTGATCCGATGCAGCTGCACATGCCCCCTCCAACAACACAGAAGAATCATCTGGAGCCACAGTAGCCACAATTTGCCCCTTACACATGCGTGCAAAATGGCCCAACCGTTTGCATTTCCTGCACTCCACGTTGCCAGCAGGACATGGCTTGGAACAGGCAGTATGGCTGGACCACCCACAATTTTTGCACCCCTCCTTGCTCTTAAATCCCCTGCTCGCCTGCACTGCAGCTTTATCCCAGCCTTTCTTATTCTTTGCCACGACTGCATGCACCATGTCCTTAGACATGTCTCTTTCCATAACAATTTGCACACTCGCCTTAGAAGCCTCCAATGCTCTGGCAATTTCCAACACTTTATCAAGGGATGGGTCACTCTCAATCCACAACCTTTCCCTTATTTTCTGATTTGATGTCTTCATCATAATCTGATCTCTTATATGTTCATCACCATTGCCAGGAAATGCACAAGTAGCCATGAGTGCACGCAATGCAGTAACATAAGCATCAATGCTTTCTGTTGAACCCTGTGCCCTAGCGAAAAACTTATATCGCTCTAACACCACATTCACTCTTTTACCAAAGCGTATTTGCAACTTCCTTAAAGCAGTCTCATAAGCACTTACTACCATTTCTCCCTCACCCCCCCCTTGAACCATGACATTCTCTCCAGGAAGGTGTCGGAAAATCCTCAAACCCTCAGTACCAATACAATTTAACAGTGTAGCTTCTTTTTCATCATCACTGAACTTTGCTCCCCCGGCAGCCCTCAAGTATACTTTAAAAGCGTCTACCCATTGTTCCCAAGCAACAGTCGGCTCCCCCGGGTTTGGAAGAAAAGCAGGTGGAGGCCTGGCTGCTGTATGCAACATGGCTGGAGACACTCTCTAGATCGCTAGGCCCACACTAGGACCTTGGGCCACCAAATGTCTGCTGGTCTGGAGTATAGATAACCCCAATGTCTCCTTGTAAACGTGCACCCACACGTTGAATGCAGTACTGGTGCTGCTGGGTGAGTCAAAACGATTATCAGATCCAAGAATAAAGTCAGTACAGCGACATCCCTTGAAAACTGCAGCAATTTCACTTACGATTGCCGATTGAAGTTGTGCACCCCCCGACCCGCCTCTTGCCTTCGGGCCCAACACCTCCGGAACAAACAAAATACAGGAATCTCCTCCTGTCAACTTTCCTTGCCCATATATGCTCCCAACTCACCTCCAATGGTCCGTATCCAGTGGGCCAATAGAGGCTTTTATTGTCACCAAACCGGCCAGAGCTGGAGCCGATCGCCGCCCATCCGTTTACCTGCTGGGGGCTGCAAGGAGCCAATCGCCGTCCACCTCCTCCTAAAGGGCAGCAATCAGTTGAAGCGGTTTCTTCAGGCACGCACAGCAGAGCCCTCCGCCGATAGCCACCAATCCTGCGCAGCCCAAATGGTCCTGGGAATGCCCAAACACACCATCCACAACTTGCCAGGGTCCGCGGCTGGTCAAAAGCAGCAATCAGCTGATTCTCTGACAGCGATTAGCTGATGTGTCTTCCTGGGACACGCAGCGTCAGCGCAGCCCCTCCTACTCGTGGTCGTGAAGTAGGCCAGGAGCTGATGGATCGACACTGCCGGGGCAGAGCTGTCTAACGGTTTCTGCAGGCGCGCACAGCAGAGCCCTCCGCTGACACCCACCAATCCTGCGCACCCGAATAGTTCCTCGATGGATCCAACAACCGATGGACTGTCCCGAGACCAGCAGTCCACAGACTTCAGCGCCCACAAGGCGGTCCCCGGCCTCGGACCCAGGGGCTTGGGCACCCCCGCTCTGAACGCCAAAATCCTCACCTCCGGCTCCGGACCCAAAGGGCACTGGCACTCGCCCTTGCTGCGGACCACCGGAGAGCACAGACTTTCGCTGGAAACACCACAAGGCGATGACAACGGGCTGACAAGTTGATATGCCGGCGGATTCAGCAGCTGCAGCCCCGGAGTCGTGACGCCGGCGATGGACCGGGGCCAGGACAACTAGCCGCCGCATGCGTGGGACGGGGCCCAGTAAAATCCTCGTCGCCACTGACAAGATCCACGGACACCATGTATAAGGTAAACGTTTATTTACTGGACCCCACAAGCGCAGGCTCCTTCCTTCAGCAGTCCAGCCCAACCGCCACTGTGGAATGTTGATTACTGGGGAAGCATCAACATTCCACAGAGCACGAGCACATTATGACATAATTCCCTTAGAGACCAGTCACATCATATGAAACATATACATAGGGGAAGACACAAGCTTTAAAGACAGCATAATTTTCATGCAAAGAAATGATGATTTCTCTTTTTCAAAGCTGCTATTTACCCTATGTATATGTATATTGGTATGTGTTCTTATCTCTTTGTGTTTTCTCTATAGTAATGCAATTATGTAATACATGGGTTTTATTAGCTACTTATTACATATTTCACAGTACACAAAAATCTATTAAGAAAACAATTATCATTTCATTATTCAACATATTAACATTACGAATATTATACCTTCATCTTGTACGCTGCACACAATGCGATGTTTCTGCATTAGTAGCTTAGTATACTAGATAGAACCCCATAATAGAATGCTATTTATATCAATGCATCGTTCAAAGCACTAATTAGGGTATGATATTTATTGCAATGATCCTTGACACTTTTTTCGCAACATTATAATAAGAATCCCTTGTACACATATTTCATGAAAAGTACATACACGTGTGATGTCATCAGTGATGTCATCAATGACATTTGTGATGTCATCTTTGATGTCGTGGGTGTTAGTCTTAGCAGTGCACGGTGGTGGCGCAAGTTATGGTTGCTTAGCTTACCATTACTGGCGAATTTCAGGGGTTTTTCGGTTTTACTTGGAACCATTTTTAGCAGCATAACTTAACCATAACGTCCCGTTAACAAAGTTTTTTTATTAGCACACAAACAATGTACAAAGATGGAGTGTAAAAAGCAATTTCTCAGAGATTGCTGTACACAGAATGTTGCAAACTAAGAATTTATGGTCGTTTAAAGTGAAAGTCAGCTGCTTCAATTTTTTGCTCGCGTGCCGGAGAGTCCCACGACTCGCACTATAAGGTTCTATTGTTTTTTGACCTTGACAGACAGGGATCGGGCTAAAAGACTTCTTTTGAAGGAGTGTTGCAAAAACGTAAGACACGATAAGGATGAAATTTCTGAAACTAAACCACATTTTATATATTATATCACTATGAGAAACATCGTTGGCACAGACGGAGTCGTATTTTGGGACTGCACTACGCTTAGACAATGGAAAATGCCAATATAATGTAAGTAACCCTTTAGATTATTTTATACCGGAATATAATAACAATAGCGTGGCTTTAAAGCCCGGTTAAATTGTACTTGTTCGTTTAATGTGGCATAGTGTTTTCTACCGCACACTATCACCGCCGAATTGGTCCCCTGTCGCTTATAGGGCTCTGAAAAAGGCAGAGGACAGAGGGTGGGATAATGGGAATAAGTTAACATACTCCGTTGCACTATCCTCGCTAGCAAATAGTTTCATGCCCTAATAAATAAAATGAATATTTTTAATGAAGATCGGCTGGTGAGACTAATTTATGTTTTTTAAAACAGGTACGTCCTTCCGTATTGTCAATGCCATGATTTTCAGACACCAGCCGACGGTTTCTTTAACTGCCAGGTGCAGCTCCATGTAAGCAACTTCATGACCCTTACCATTTTATGGCACAATCGCCAAGGACCAATATCCCCTTACGCAGTACTAGCGGCTAGAAGCAACATACCAACCATTATGGTGGTCTAATGCCTCGTTGTTGGAGCAGCCTTCCGATTATCAGTGCGACCATTTTCTTCTTTTATCATAAACCAACAGCCTGTGTACCCTAATGCCTCGTTGTTGGAGCAGCCTTCCGATTATCGGTGCAACCATTTGCTTCTTTTATCATAAATCAACAGCCTGTGTACCGCAAAGGAACAGCGCGTGGCTCAAGATGAACTTTTGCTGATCGACAGCAAAGACAAATGCAAATCGATGAATATTCTCTAAACATTTGATGTGAAATAAATGTACTTTACCAAATGTACAATCTTGCTGTTTACTTTTAAACCACAGTTTCATATTCCGAATTGTGGCGCACTGTGTTGTAAGCTGATCTAACACCCTCTGTACCGCAAAGGAACAGTGCGTGGCTGAAGATGAACTTTTGCAGATCGACAACAAAGACAAATGCAAATCGCTGAATATTCTCTAAACATTTGATGTCAAATAAATGTACTTTACGAACTGTACAATCTTGCTGTTTGCTTTTAAATCACAGTTTCATATTCCGAATTGTGGCGCGCTGAGTTGTGAGATGATGTGTGTTGTTTTCCAGGTTCTGTGTAAAGTCGCATAGGACTGGAGACGACTGAGCGTGTTTGGCTATGCACCCGGTAACTTCAAGGAGAGAGGCGGGGAATATGAATGCTTTGATAATGTCAGGCTTAGGGTCGGGACATATGATTTAGTGTCGCAAAAGCAGGTCAGCCAGGTCGATGGCGCAAGTGATAGAATTATCACATAATGTTGGTGCACAGCAGCCTGATTTATCGTTTCTTTAGTGGACAAAAAGTCGGGTAAGGCCCATAGGAAATTGTACTATCAGCGGACATAAGGAGGGTTCTTAGAACACTTTCATCCTGACAACGAACAATACGAACAGCGTTCTCAGAACACCCCCATTTTGTTTAATTGCAAACATTTCGGGACACCGCGAGTGTTCTTAGAACACATTCAACTTCCTCAGGACACCCCCATTTTGTTTATGTACGAACATTTAAGGACACCGCAAGTGTTCTTAGCTCAATTTTAGCTTTCTTGCAAACAAAACTGACACATACTCCGTCCTCAGAACACCCCACCATTTAGTTTATTTACAAAATTTCAAAACAGCCGTGTTGTCCGCAGACAAATCGAACACAACAAAAGCGTCTAGCACATAAACAAAACAGAACATTGAACCTATCTCATACTCCCCCTCCCTCCCCAAACACTCTAACACACCAACACACTCCACTAAATACATTTTTAATCCAAGTTTCACCACGCTGTCCGCGGTCGACGGCGAATGCAAGATGGCAGGCGCCACAGAAAATCTGACGTGCTCCGCGCCCCACTCTGTCCAATCAGCGAACACGTCGAATGTCCGCGGACATCACGCAAGCCGCTCGGCCAATCGGGGCACTCTCCGCGGAGCGAACCGGGAAGTCTGTCCGCAGAGTGAATGGAGATATCACTAATTTTTTTGCCTTACGTTTTGGTCATTTTTAAAAAAAAACTACTGGACGGATTTACACCAAATTTGCAAAAGCACGCTTTCGGGACCAAGCCCCCGCTCCTGCCGCAAATTTGGTGTAAATCCGTCCAGCGGTTTGGGCTGTAGGCATGCGCAAAGTTTTTTCCCATTATGTCTATGGGAAAAAAACACAAGTTTTGGGACCCCCCCTATAACTTTGCCCCCCCTCGACCAAACCTCTCCAAACTTTGCAAAAAAATTCAGAGTGGGCCATATACTTTTTGGTGAGGATTCGTCCAGAGGGAGCGAAGTTATAAGCCACCCAAAAAATGCTCTTCCTATGGAAACACCAACTTAACCATAACTACATGGACGCTAACGCGTCCATGTAATATATATATATATATATCAAATCACTTGCTATTTGGTGTACCATTGCGTGCCGTTCCATACATATTGAGCCTATTCCTTTCGTCCATACCAAATTAGTCTAACTATTTGTGCTCCTATGCTGGTATACCCTGGTGCCACAGTTATCAATGTTTCTGCAATGCTCCCAGGATACTCTACCAACCTGCATTATTCCTTTTTATTTGTTACGGCAAATTTTTAGCACATATGAACATTCAATTTACCGAGTTGATCTTGTAACCCTCCTCTCACGTCGTAATCATTGTGATGTGTCTACTGCGTAGTATTCCTATGGCAGCTCACCTTCTTCTCCGACTCAAAATAGGTACAGGCAACAAGGCAGGACTAAACCGCTAACTAGTTAGACATAGAGAGAGGACTAAGTCTGTATCTCATGTCTGTATTCTTGTTCTATCACAGACTCTTCCGTCACTTCCCAATCATTGGGCTCTTAACACTTATTCAGGGAACGCAAATGTCCTCTCTATCGGTCATACACATATATCTAATTCCAAAGCCTTAGCACATACCAATAGGCTAACAATATCTATTAGGGAACAACAATGCCAAATGTAGGCTAATCCACTAACTCATCAGGCATCGAGAGAGGACAAAGTCTGTATCTCACGTCTGTATTCTTGTTCTATTGCTGATTCTCCCGTCACTTACCACTTATTGGGCTCTTACTTCAGGAGATACAAGTGTTCACCCCATGAGGTTTACCCATTTATTCCATTCTATAGTCCTAGCTCATATCAAAAGGCTAAAAGTATCTGTTGGGGAACACAGTACCCGATGTAGGCACCGTTTGTATCCTAATGCAATAATGCATCTCTACCTTGTTTCTATTCCAATACCTAATGTAATACAATGGGCTGTTCAATACTCAGTGTGGAATCTCCTCATGAGTACTATATTTTTGTCAAGTATTCCATATATATGTGCTCATCCCCCAGTAATATACTATATATTGATCATAGGTCCATCTGTTATATATGAACTGGCCGAAAACTAGGTAAATACCTTATTTTTTGGTAACCAAGGCATTCCACTCGACTGACACATGTAAGCCACGTTGTATCGTATCCAAGTCATAAATCCAACGTTGTTCAATGTGATGTAGTAAGGTGCCCAGCCAGTGAGTGCTATGTCACAGGCTGTGGATTCCGGAAGGGGCCGGGGCAGAAGCAGGGTTACTTGAAGTCTGTGTCTCCCACTTCCTCATCTGGAGTAACATCGGTACCCATGTCTGCCCCAGCATGGTGCTGGTAATGCCTGTCTGACAACGGTGATGAGGGGATATTGGGGGCAGATAGGTGGGTCCAGGTGTGTGAGTGGCACCATGTTGCACCTTGGGAATCTCCATAGGGGCCATCTGTGGTGTGGGTGTCGCAGCTTCTGGGGGTGCTGCACCTGCAGCAGCAGGTGCAGTGCCGCCTGTGCCATCTACAGAACTGGTGTGGGGACAACTGGGCATAGATGTGGGGACAGTGGTTTTCTCCACGGTAAGCATGGCTAACTTGGTGCTCTGCCTTTCTACAACTCTTGGAATTCCTTAATCGGTTAACTCCATTCATAGGTCCATTGCTTCACAAGAGACTCCCTTTGAGAAAAGTCTTGTTTGCTTGACACCATCTTGCATCCCTGAGTTTCTTATTTGTAGGAATATTCTGACATCTTGGGAAATGTCAATGCACCATACTCAGGACATCTGAGGTAGGGTGAGACAGTCATCTTGGCATTTGTCTTAGGGAAGTCACAGCACTAGAACATGGAAAAAATATTACATTTGCCCATTCCGAATGATTTGTCCACTCTTAGAAGAAATAAAAAGAAAAGACTCTGGTATTATGCTTTTTAAAATGATTTATCCTACTATTTTTGCAAGTATTTAAATATGGTTTTGTTTCTACATTATTCATGGTATTGCATTGTTGTATTGTAATTCACATAATAACCTGCAATTAATTATTTTCTTTACAAGAGCAGATGAAGAGCTCACCTAATTGTAGGTGGATGGTAACCAAGTGTTATAGACTTCCCAAATTAATCAGACAGTAGCAAGGAAACGTCTTCAAACATGCTTGAAAAAATGTGCCACGTTGACCATAAAAGCGCAGACCGATATTTCCATATTTGATTTCTTTTTTTTTTCGTTTATAACATGCTTAATACCAGAAAGTGGTTTCTAAGCACGCCATAGGAACTTGAAACCGTGTGGTACTGCCAAACACGTTGCCCCTGACCTATCCTTCCTCCCTATATTTGTATATTCCTAATCGTTTCCTTAACCTCATTCATCCCAATCTATTTGGTCTGCATCCTGCAATCTTTACAGCCCCCAATTTCAGTTTAAAGAAAAAACTGCATCAACTCTCTGCATTTTCCTGTATTTCTGAAATGTAATGCTTATGGTCATATTTTTGGAACACTCTATTTTCCTGAAGATTTTGATTCCCCAAAATCTCTACTTATAATTCTAAAATAAATCCTACCAGCATCTCTTGTTCATAGGACTTCTCCCATACGTTTGCCACACCTGTCTCTAGATTTGTATTCCCTAAGTTTGCAGAGGTATTTTGAGCTCCTGGATACTAGGCCCCTGTGATTTTGGCTAGGCACGTTTGTAGGATTTTGTTTCCGTTTTTATAGTCCTCTCCAAATCATTGATCGAGCTGGTTATTTTGTGTCACAATTTGGGGGTGGATGGTTGTAACTTAAGTGAGTCTGTTGCTGTCCTGATCAGTATTTTATTTACATCTCTAACAGCTTGGTTTGTGTGGGATGGGTCTGGTTGTCGGTCTTATTGAGGTGGCACAGGTCATGTTTATTATGTTTCTTAATTCACTAGAATGGAGAGTAGTAGACATGAATGGGTCTTTACCCTCTTCAGTCCAGCGAAATGTGTAGGCAAGATTACGTTCTTTAGAGGGGCGGCTCACATTTAATGTTTTAGGGCTTTTTAATGTGTAAACACAGCTGGCAATGGCCTGAGATTGGCGATTCTGTTTGAGAGTTAAAACGTAGGGCTTGGAAAGTTATCCAATATGCCCGTCTGGAAACCCGAAGATTTCCTCAAGACACCCATGAAAGGGAGAATGGAAAATAAATTATATATCTTGCGCAGTATGCAGTAAGATATTATCTTTCTGAAGAAAGTGGCCATTGATCAGTACCGCTGAAACCGGTTGACTTTCGCTAAGTAGTTTTGGGCTGATGACCCTAACTCCAAGACCCACCATACGTTTGATAAAAGGGCTTGAATAAATATTTAAAAAAGCATCAAAGTGGCCTACTCTAACATAAGAAGAGGGGCACCTACACTTATTTTTAGCTGTCAACCAACCAATTGGTCGAAACACTGTTTTATTGATAAAACACATACATTGGAGGTGGAAATATTAAAGAAGAGAACCAACCACCAATTGATGTGCACTTAAACTTTTTTAGTATAGGAAAGTAGTGAGAGAGGAAAAGGGAAAGGATTTCTACATATAATTTGTAGTCGTCACACCAGCGATCCCTAGGGCTGTTGTGACAACTGCATATGTAGAAAACCAACACAGGGCGAACAAGTTATTGCAAAGGGACATAGATGCAGGAATAACCCCTTTCAAGTTCAAACTTCTGTTGATTGTGTGTTATACCTATTTCTGATTAGTCATGTCTTTCGTCAGCTCTATTGACCACCCATGTTTCGTGAAGGCCTCAGTTCCACTCTCTTTAGATGGCTGTCACTACTAATTCTATCTCAGAACTTAAAGGAGCACAATACATTTTTTTTCCAATAATCTTTGCCCCGATCTTACCTCATGCGGTATAATTTTACTCCAAGAGGTTTTGCCGACTAACTGTCCTCACCTACATGGTTACTCAGCCTCCTTATTGCCTGCTTCAACGGGCTAGAAGGGCAATCCTGCGGGAGCCCTTTTAATTTTAACTGAAAATAATCTGTTTCATAGTCTCCAAAGATTTAAATACAACAATCCTGGTATTTTGGCCCTCGTGTTAAATCTACTGCCATTGGTCCCTTCTGGAATTTATTTTTAATCCAAATCTATTGGAACCCTGCTCATCAGGATCTGGACTGCTTCTTGGATGATCTATTGTGCGTCCTGGGCCTTTGGTTTGAACAGGGAAATCCTGACCACATTATTTTGGGTGGCAAAATAGTGTAGAACCTCCAAGCCCCCTGCATCACAATGGCAACAGGTGCCTCGAAGGTAGCTGCTATGAGAGACCAAAAATTGTGCCTCTTCTTTGATTCTTGGGACCTATCCAAGCTGAATGGAAACATTCAGGGTGAAATCATCATCAACTCTATATTTGGGTTTAGCCCATAATTTTTTTAACTCTGTCCCTATTTTAATATAAATAACACATCGCTGGTCGATCACAACTGGCTCTGTGCCTTAATGGACTTGGATTGAGCTGTAACAAGGCCTCATAGGGCACCCCTGACTCAATGAGTATTTCTCAGGGCAATAGGCTGTCGTGGAATAATAGGAATGTCAATAACTTTAATTTGGAGGTGAATTATGCTTTCAAATTTGGTTTTGCACCGGTTTCTAGAGAGTTGTTTTACTCTTCCCAATTTTACAGTCTCCTTAATGGGATCATTACTTCACAGGCTGGCAATGCACAAAGAAGGGGGACTGTACTTACTTGCAGGGGACTACATGAATGTGATGATGCTGTTGCAACTAGGATGCAACTTTTATCTACCTGTCTTTGACAACTTAAAAGCACTTATGGTGTGGATGGCCCAGGCTTTTTGTTGTTAAGGCTTGACTGAAACAACAATATAGAAACTGGCTCAAAAGACATCGAAGAATATGTTTATGAAAATCCATTGAAGACTATTAATATAATGATGTGAAGAGGATTATTGAATCACGTTCCACATATTACTTCATGCTCCTGAGGAATGTCCGGCATTTATCAGCATTAGTAGGGACAGGAACAAGTTGAACCATTTATATGGAACTGTTTATATGTACGTATATGTATGCATCCACGTGTGATAAGTACTAATTGCGGCAAACTTGCACAAGAATTAGGGTGTGATGGGTTTTAAGAAAAGTAGGTTTTGATGTTTGTACATTTGCACATCCTATGTTTTTTACTGTGTATGTGTTTATATGTATATGCCAATTTATTTAGGTATTGGAGAGGAGACACAGTGTGGGTTTAGTTATGAGATATGCTGCCTTCCTTTGAATGTATAATGTGTTGTGGTACCCAGACAATGGGGAGGCTGGCAAGGACTAGGTCTGGGTTGTACCATTTGTATGAACAAACTCAAAAGACATGAATAACATCTTTACAAGCAAGATAGTCAATGCATTTTCAGAACATTAAGGATCAGAATTCTGTGCCTTAACTAATCTTGAAGTTGGAATACAAAATACCTCACTGATGAACCCCATTTCAGAAGAAACATGGTGTACGCACTTCACAGAGCTCCCAGGGATAATGTGATTACGTTTAGAATTCCACCCTCTACAGTTTGGTATCTGCCATTGGATGTGGACCTGATCAAACTGTTAAATAAAAATGCTAAAAACTCTTGTGCAGTTGGACCAGATGGAATTCGTAGCTATGTAATGAAGGCTAATCCCTCCATGTGGTCTGAGATGTTGTATTGCCTGTTTAATATCATTCTCTTAACTAAAAAATGTCTTCCATCTTGGGCTAAAGCACACATTAATTACCTCCCAATCGTAATCTTAGACTCCTGCAGTAAGATATTTGCTTCAATAATTTTGTCTGAGTTGGAGGAATGGGCAGACTCTAAACAAAGAATCGAGCAATTTCAAACAAGGTTCAGGAAAGCAGTTGGGACACAGCTTAACTGATATATCCTAGCTTGTTTGCAACATAAGGATTGGCAGAACACAGTGGCAACTTATTTGTCGCAGCAGTAGATCTTTCCTCTGCTTTTTATTGTGTGAACCGGACAAAGCTGTGGAATATACTTGCTGTGTGGAATCTGCCGTTAAGCCTTTGGGATATGACTATATAACTTGATTCCAATTTGGCTATTGGAGTTACACTGAATGGTCTGGGGAACTTGACAAACAAGATTAGATCTTCATGAGGTGTGAGACAGATGTGTGTATTGGCTCCCTGTTTCTTCAATTTATACATCTCTGATTCAAGCCTGACATTTGCTAACACCAGAACATTTCGTCCTAAGCTGGGAAAGCAGCGTATTCAGTGAGTGGCTTGTCAGATGATATGACTGCCCTGGGTCTCCAAAGAGCTCTTAACTCTCTCCAGGTATACTTGCTTGAAAATGATCTCTTGCTAAATACAGAAAAAACTAAAATGATGCATTTGTCAAGCACTAGAAAGTGCCTGCATTTTAAGTGATGCATTCAAGGCAAACCATGAGAAAAAGTGAACCATCTTAAATATCTGGGTTTGCTAAACCAAGCAACCTTTTATTATTCCCCTTGCTTAAAAGGAAACTTGTGCCTACTGTTACTTATGGATTAGAACCGTGCCACTTTGCTGAACGGCTCTATCTATCAAGGTTAGAGGGTATTCTTTGGAGGAAAGCGCTTCTGTTAACTAACTCAGTGGCATCTCAATTGTTAGGCATGAATTAGGTTTAAACTCTCTCCAGGTGCGTATTCAAAAGGCTCTGTTTTGCAAAATCATTGCATCACTGGATAATTCAATGTTCGAGGTGTTACAGTCATCATTGTCTATTGGTGACTTGAATATGCTAAATACACGTGGGGTCATTACAGGTTTGGTGGTATCCCGCTGGTAAATCTGACGGGATACCACCAAACTGTATTACTGTTACCAGCACTCAGTCCAGCGTATTACTTCCGGATTACAATGGCTAGCAATGGCCATAAATCCCTATTCCATGGAGCCCCATTGGACTCCAGGGGGGTGGGGGGATTTGCTGGTATTACCGGCAGCGGTAATACCGGTGCTGTTAATACCAGTGATTTTTGCCAGTAAGGCACCTGATTTACCTACAGCTCTTAGCAGGAGGTAACTCAGGTACTCCACCGGCAAACTTGTACTTTGCCAGTGTGGTACCGATCGGTAAACGGTATTAATGGCATGTTATTACTGCACCAGCAAAGTTATAATGGTGCCACTGTCCATGATATGCAACTCTATACCCCTCAGCGCAAACAAAGATGTAGCTACACTAATGAACAATCCATTCTCAGTGAATGAATAATTCTGGGAAGCCGATTGGATTATTAATCATTCCAGTATTTCCAATTAGAAATTATATAAGGAGCGTAGCTTAGAACATAAAACGCTGGGAAAACTGCCACAGTATTTATTGTGATTCCCTTCTGCTTGTTTCCACAACATATTTTTACGTTTCAGCTTCAACACACTGTTAACTGGGAAAATTCTCACCTGTCAGGCTGTTCCTAAATTTCACATTCACTTCTGTAGATTTTGTGAAAGCAACGGTCAAATTGAAACATGGAAGCACTTAATGACGTTGTACACAGGCATGTTAAATATATGCACTCTAGCCACTTTGTAGGCGCAAGTGATGTGGTTTCCACTGACCATTTTTGGACTCGATTATCTGCAAAATGTTGCCCCGACGATAGCAGTTGTCAGAGTAATCCAACTCATTTTAAACGAAGCCTAGAACCAGGATTTCAATCCCTTTTATGAAATATTGTATGTTTACTTGTTTGATCCGCTTTTTGTTTCTTTTTTGACTTGTATCAGCGTTTACCTACTGTGTTTGATTAACAAACTGCAATTTTTAACACATAGGGCCTCATTATAAGTTTGCCGGTACCCGTCGGTAATTCCGGGGGTATACCAGCAAAATGACCTACCACTTCTACCGCCTGATATCCAAGAATTTCTGGGATATTGCAGGTGGCGGAAAGGGTGGTAAATCCCCATTACATGGAGTCCCATAGAAGGGGATTGCCGGTATTGCAGGTATTACTGGTGCCGGTAATACCGGCAGTTTTCTGCCCATGGTGCCTGATTTACCTCCAGCTGCTCGCTGGAGGTAAATCAGTGACCCCCACCATCAGACTTGTAGTTTTGTGGTGCAGTAAAAGATAACATGTCTTTATAACGAGATATTGTATACCGACTGCCCATATATCGAAACATATCTTGAAAACCCTAATATTAAATGCATTTTTTTGGAGGGGTTCTCCTCTCCCCCTTTTCTGACCCCTAAAAACCCATCCCGACCATTTACAAAACAAAATTAACCCTTTACCCCACTCTAAATATATTCGATATAAATGGTTTCAAGATATAAGTTTAGATATATGTGGGATTCGATATACAATTTTCAATAGAAACACTATACTGCAGTAAAAGTGCTGCTCGAGGAATTGCCAGCACTTTTCCTGGCACTTTTCCTGCATCACAAAACTTGTAATGAGGCCCATTATCTAATATGTATGCAGATTGTATTGTGAAAGGTTTTTTTGACGAACCAAAAACAATTAGTACATTTAAAAGGAGATGGAACTTTCAAGATTAATTCAAATTGGAAAAAGAAAAGATGACACATCGACAGGTATGATTGTAAGAAATGTCTCTTTTGCAAAAGCTTTTAGGTGAAATTAATACGCATATAAAACATACAATTTTGAAAAATACATTAAAAAATAAAATTGCCTTTTTTGCATAGAAATGGTGCATTTTGGCCTCTGGTGATGCAGATCGGGCCCATTCACTGGGACATTGCACCTCTGGTGGCTGAGCCTGGGCTGCATGACTTTGCACACCTCTCCTGGTGCATCCTGGTTATCAGAAACATTATGCAAATGACAAATCCCCACACAGAAAGCCTGAAGGCCCTTGCGGTTCATGTGCCTGTACCTGGGCTTCATGAGTTCAGACACTTCTCCTGGTTAGTCCAGATTCTCCATCACATTTCTCCTGTGGAATGCTCCAGCTGGTTCCAGGGTCTTTCTGAGGTCGCACCTTTGTCATGGAAAAGTAGGTTCTGGTCTGCTTATTGTACTTTTAAGCAATTTTTCTCAAGTCTGTCCAAAGGTTCTCAGACTTTCTCAGGACTTCTGTGGGAACACTCCTAGGAATCTGGAACATGTTTGAAAGTTACTCAAAAGTGTTCATTATCTGCCAGTGACCTTTCGTGCTTTAGCAATGTGTTCACTAGCCATGACCAAATGCCATGGACAGATGCCCACACAATTGTAAAGAAGATGGAAAGGTGGAGAGTGGACCTAGTCTGAGGCCTCGCCCAATAGCTGTTTGGAGTGACGTATTGGGGCCTGGAGCATGGCTAAAGGCCATGTGCATGGCAGTGCAACCATAAATTGCACCTCTAGTGGGCCATTACACATGCAGTAGTAAGTCTGGGATTCACGTGGTAAGCTATCTCTTCTGGACCTTCCAGGCCAAATGCAAGTTGAAAAGAATTACAAAATTCCAGTGTCTTCTTTCAGCTGTACGTTCTGACTGAGGTGGGCAGAACATGGCTCTGTGAGGTTGAATACATCTCCTGGTTTGTACCAGTCTTCCACAACTTGAAAGAATTTTAAAAAGTTCCAAAATGCAGAAATATTATAAATTGTCACACGGCAAACCAGCAGAACCCCATGGTTGCTGTGGCTGCACCAGGACTCCACGAGGTTGGATACTCATAGTCCTTCACAAGTTGACAAAGTCCCAAAAGTTAAATAAATGACCCAGTCAAAAGGTTAGATTTCAAATGTACTTGGGGCTGATGTGGCTAGCTCAGGGCTCCATATAGGTGGATACATCTCCAGGTTTGTCCTGATAATCTATAACTTGAAAAAAATGACAAATTCTCACACCTGAAGACAGAGCATGATCTTGCAAGTACTTTGGTAACGTCACGCACTTCTCTTGGTTTGTCCCAGTTGTCGACACATATTCTACTGCAGAAAGCTCTTTGGCTGCTGTGGTCACACCTTCATCGGGGAGAAGCTGACATCTTGTTGCACACTCGTAATGAGGCTTTGTAACCATTTTTGTCATGTATGTCCTAAAGTTACCAAACTTTCAGGACTTCGGCATCTAAACATGTTTTGGAAGTGCCCCAGAGATGCTCTTTGTCAGCCAGTTGTCTTTCATGCCCTAGGCAGTGTGGCCAATGGGCCAGAGACAGATTGGCCCACAGACCTGCTGTGAGGGTAACGTAGATACTGGGCCTCACTGTAGGCCATGCCCAGTGGCTTCTATGGGAGGTTTGGCAT
Source organism: Ambystoma mexicanum (assembly GCF_040938575.1). Classification (NCBI taxonomy): domain Eukaryota; kingdom Metazoa; phylum Chordata; class Amphibia; order Caudata; family Ambystomatidae; genus Ambystoma; species Ambystoma mexicanum. The sequence continues at coordinate 598,460,597 of NC_090941.1, read as the reverse complement.
GGCCAGGGGCATGGTCAAAGGCCATGATCTGGACAACGCAACCATATCTTGCACCTTTAGCATGTGCTGCTCATATCAACACATAGACATGTGCACTGCTAAAAATATCTCTTTTAAAGGGATGTTTGGGATAAGTTAATTATGTAAAAAGAGGGCATGTTAAGAAGTTAAGTAAAGTGCAAGAACCTTATGAAACACCTTCAGTTATAAAAAAATCTTTGACATTAAGTGAAAACATGTAGTTAAAGGGATGCTATGGTAAAGTTTATGCTTTAAAAACATGCAAATTCACTGAAAAAAACGTTTCTAAAGAGACGTTATGGTTAAGTAATGATCGTAGAAAGAGGACTTTTTAATAAGTGATGTTCAGTACAGTAACATTATGAGATACTTTACCTTTAAACTCCTGTGACAAACTTTAGCTTCAGTGGATGTAATGGTTAAGCTAGTGCATTAAAAATCATGCAAATTCAGTGAAACATCTTTAGTTGACGGGACGTTATGGTTGGAGTGCTAAATCCAAAAACAATTGCAGTTTACCATAACTTGCCCCCCACCATGCACGGCTGATACCGAGACACATGACATCACAAATGTTACCTTTGTGGGAGTTTTAGAAACTTTCTTTAATGGTTATTCCAGTTAAAACAATGTCTACGGATTTCGAATTTCATTTTGAGCATTACACACATTTTAAGCAAATTTAACTTTTGTCTTGGACTTTTTGAAATTCAAACATAAAATCGTCTGTCAGATGTTTTGAACTCTTTCTTCTACTAACACATTGTTCATGTTTAAATGTCTCTGTAACATGTCCAACTGTTTTGAAGTGATTCATGTGCAGGTGGAAGATGTGCTGCTAATCGTTTTAATGTGTGTACTCCAGATTTAGTTTAGACTTTTGATCCTCAATAAGGAATGTGCTTCTCTTACTGTTCTTCACCATCCAACATTTTTATGCTTCCTGTGCATATGCTTTATTTCATTATGTTTGCACATATGTATTGTTACGCTTATTGCATTTTAAGTGTGTGATATGCTTGGGTTTCACATTGTGCAGTGGCCTGTATCCCCCAAAAATGGATACAAGGCACCATAACACGATGTCTTTCAAGCCACAAACATATAATGGCTACTACTTTTGTTGCACTCCTGTTCTCCCATCATATATTATATGGACCTCACACTGGTCACTAAGTGATAGATGATTAAGACCAATTTTACAAGTGTTCACTTCATTCATCAATCACTTCTATCAGTGTGTGAGTGTGTCTGTGTGGGACGTTTAAAATAGAGGCAGCATTAATAAAGTATTATTTTATTTTGCTTATGCCTTGACCCAGCATTTTCGACATCATATGAGATGCATAGTGCCTGCAAATGCCCATGTTCTCACACAATTACCAGTGTTTGCAACCAGCTCATTTTATCTTTATTTTAAATTCATAAGACCTATTAAGCACATTATACATCTTTGAACGTTGATGAGCATCGTCCTATGGACAATATTTTCTACAGGCTTTACGAGCTGGTATAGCCAGTCATTTCTCATATAACATACACATTTTTCAATGCAAGTCAAGGACTTATCTCTCCCTAATGCCACCTCATCTGCCCATCATTACAAGCAGCACTCGCTCATATGGCTACTTACCTTTCATATCCAGTGCCCGCACCACTCTAGGGCTCACGGCGACACCCCAGAGCCTCCTTCTGGCGGATCCGCCCAAAATTCTGCAAACCATCATATTTAGCATTTTAGACGGATTACAATACCTTGATAGAACCTGGCTTCAGGCTATGCCTTGAATTATCTTCCTGCAAACCTGGGTAAATGCCATTCGTGCCCAAGGCGCTTTAACTCGCTTTGCAGAGGCCATACCTAGGGGCGTGTCCAATGCCTAATTTGTAAAAAAATAAGTGCCAGGGCCCAAATATTTTCGAGCATGCTTGTTACACATTGGGGTTAGCAGCTCCCAGTCCACTCCTGTCACTCGCCATGGGCTGCTCCCAATAATGTCAGGACATCTGGGGTTAAAGCTGCAACTCTCACCAGCTCATCAGGTTGATGGATACACTATCCAAGCCATAGGTGCGTTTTACAGATATCAATCAACCTAATTAAAAAAAAACTCAACATGCTAGTTGTGTTTTGAAGAACAGGAACTACTTAATTGTTTTTCAAAACACATCATTGTTAACATATGGCTCTCATTTTATAAGTTGAACATGTTGACCATCTATCCACAGAAAAAAAGCAAATGTGCTTTTCTCCTATAGAAAATTGACGAGCAAATTCATAACTGAACTAATGAACTTCCATGCAGGTAGATCCTTCTGTATAGGTTGGCACTCATGACAGCACTGCTCTTGGGCATTGACCTTTTCCCTGTCGTTTGCCCTGTGTTGGTGCTGCTGTCATGGCCACTGTGTCGTCCACAAGTACTGAGGATTGACTGCCACCTTCCAACTCATTGTACTCGCTAGAAATAGATAAATAGCAATGCCCTGCCCACCTGAGTGATCAGGTTCATGAAGAACAATGAGCCGGCTCAGGATGCAGAGACCCTGGCCAGTGCACACTGTAGTTGCTTGATGTTTGACTATGACGTCTGACAGTTGAAACAATAAAGTTGCCAAACCACCTCAACACAATCAAAGTGAGTCTGAGACAATAAGTGCTGTGGCTGAGCCCTGTCAAACACCCCCGCAAATTAACCACTGGGTGTGGCCCCTCACGTAGCAGGGTCTATAAAGCTTCATTACTGGATACAATACATTAAAATATACAAAAGAATAGAAAATATTACCAGGGTCGGACTGGGGTATACAATTGGTTCGAGCAACCATTAAAAAGTGGCCCACAGTCGCAAATGTAATTCATTCCTTTTGTGTGCATTTTAAAGAATATTTGTTCAGTTAAACTGGTCAAAACTACTACTAGCGAGGTTGAAGTGACTCATTAAACTGTCCCACTTTGTCCCAAAAACTGGCCCGCTTTGAACAAAAAAAACTGGCCCACACACATATGTGCCGTCAATTCAGGCATTGCCCTTTCGCCCAGTCCGACCCTGAACATTACTGCATTATTGTTACAGGTTGATGCAAAGTAAAAAGCAGCTCAAAAGGGAAGAATCGTCAAAATATTACACCAGCAGATTATTAGAATTGTCATGCTTTCATTAAAAGAGTAGCAAAGTGCATCTTAGCATAGTACGACTACATAGTGTGTTACACAATCAAGGACCTAACATTATGCATGAGCAAACTAAAATGCCACACTAACGGAATGGATCTCGAGATGTTTTCAATTAGTATCATGTTGTGCAAGTGCGACCCAGAAGTAATGCATTTCTCTCTAATACAGATGAAAGTAAAATATGCTTTAAAGCTATTGCAGTGTTAACATCCTCGATCATAAGAATGCAAAGTACTGCACGACATTGGTAAAAAAGAAATACCCGTTATTTGGAGGCAGGACAAAATGCTGTTAATAGCTTGCTCATTTGGGTACAAAAAAGTGGAAAGTGCCCAAGTGATTCAATCACATTGGTTGCACAGGTATGTTTCGAGTCCTATTCAGGCACACCATGCTACAGCCCAGACTCCAGGACAAGATGTCCTTTCTTTTATCTTAATCCGGTAACTGGGTTTCTCTCTCTGTTGCTAAATTGCAAGTTAAGGTAGGCCTCTGTGTTACTGCATGTCTTCATTGACTAAAGGTTGCATACAAATGCCTTAATAATTTCAGCATTCTATTATCCTCAGACATACTCAGGCAAGATTTTCTTAGTATATATTTAAGCCTTGTAGACAAAGGGAGTGATCATTATTGAGGCCTCATGACCCGTTCCCATGTTATTGGCCTTATACACCTCCGGACGTTTGTAAGCCTAAAAAGGAAAGTATCTATTTGGTGGAGAAAGAAATGAGCAAGTAAACTGTAATGAACATGGAACGAGTAACAGTAAACATTATAGTGTCCCGGGAGGATATCTCAGTGGCAAAGTGCTCGGCTTGACGAAGCAACACAGGTTCGATCCCTGGGTCCGCACTTAGAAACCTCTGGGTATTTAAGCGCGTTATAAATATGCAACTTAGACAACAACAAACATTCTGTAACAGCCCCTCAATGGCCCAGGGCTCTGTGAGCGCTTTAAAAATGCAAATAAATAAATATATTTTGAGTTTTGTTGCTGTTTCTTAATTTAGAGAATTGAACTGCAAAAGCTCTTATCTATCTGTACACAGCTAAATGTGAGTTTTTATGTGCTCCTTGTCAAACTGCTGCTCAAGCAAGAATGTTTTGAATGAGGTCTACCAAAGATTATGCACTGCGTTCTAAGCATTCTGAATTGCTGAGAGGATGTCTCTAATGGAGTCCATGCACTAACTGACATTCTCAGGAATATCCTGGGGGATTCATAGCAATTGGTCAAGCCAAGGCCTGTCAAGATTTTTCCAATATACTGGAGCCATATTTTTATCCTGCCATCATCACCCTTCATATGACCCCTTAAAAATTGCTGTAGTCAAGGATGGGTGTCTGTTTAGTTTGGGCTAATAGGTGTCACTTGTGACTCCTACAAACCTAAACTATTGCAATAGAGTACAGATAGGAAGGAAAGGCATATGAGGAGGGACACACAGGAATGACATATGAGGAGGGGCACACAGTCTATAGGTGTTGTTTGGTTATGAGCCCACCCATTGTCTGCCCATGGCCATGCTACTGCCTATTGCCATTCCTGGCCATTCCTGCCTCTCCACACCCACAATTCCTCCTCATGGGAACTCTTTGAGTTGGCTTTAATCAAGCCTTACCATCAGACCTTGCACTCAGGTGTCTGCCAGGGATTTTTCATAGCAGTCTTCTGAGAGTTTTTGACTTATTTGGAGTTGTAAACACACTACTGCTTTAATAGAAACGTCTTACCAGGCCTACCTTCAGTCAATCAATTTATAAGCACCCTCCGTGTCCCTCACTGAAGTCATGTTAAAAAGACCAAACAAACCTGGACTGGAGAAGCAACGGGTGTATGGAATGGATAATGTGTGCTGACCAAATGGAGAAGGATTGCACAGTGGAAATCTTTTTTCTGATATGTCCCTGGGATTGTCCCTGCTTCAAAATGGGGCAGAGAGTTAAATGTAACTGTAAAATCATTACACCTTCATTCAACCATATATGTCAACATTATTCATTCCATTCTGGAGACAATAGTCCAGGTCCTTGTTTTCACTTTTTTTTCTGCCACTTGTAATTTATAATGGGGAAAGCCAGGACTACAAGCCCCAGAATGCAATGTTTAAATCAGGACTACATTAAAGTCTCAGAAATGGATTGGAAAATGTTGACATGCATATTTAACGCACTGCCCACATTTAAATGTAGGCAGTGTGCGCTTTGAGTCACGAGACAAAAAGCTTTAGTAAAGTACTGGAGCAGTCAGATAAAAGCCAGTGGCGTTTGACCCTTCCTGCTATACTGTGTTCAAAGTAGAGTTCCCTGTGACAGCACGTTGTTTTCTGCTGGAGGAGCCAACGTAACCATGGTAGTGATGACTTGTTTTCATCTCGCCTCCCCTTTTGTTATTGCAGCCCTAGTGACTGTCTTGGAACACTGTCCTCGTGTGCAGCGAGTGCCCGAAATTGGGGTAATCCAAAGGAGACACTTGTGTACAAAGCTTCCCAGCACGCTCTCGAAGACTTGTTGTGGGGTTCAATGCAGGGCTAAGGGCCTGTGATACTCACTCTCGGTAGAATCGTAAATAAACACAGTGAGACTGAAAGTAGGTGTTAACTTGCTTCAAACCAACTTTTATTAACATTCAAACCTTCTTTTCTTTTAGTTTATTTCAGAAAAAAGGATACGTGGTGACTCTTGAAGAAGGTTCTTGGTGTGAGGGAAATCTGCGAGCAAGTCTAAGAAGATCTCTTCAGGTAAGTCTTTATTCAAGTTTGATTCTTCATTTTTTCATAACTTGTATTTTTGTTTAGGCTTTGCCCAATTAAACTGTTCAATTTAAGTTCTTATGTGTATTCTTTTTATGGTTATTAAATTCTTCTCTTCTTGATACATCAACCTTACAGTCTTTCTACTTTGTTCTTGCTCCCTCTTAAAATAGAATAGGAAGTCTTTGCCTCTCTTAAATTGTTTCAGAAAGTCTTTAGGGTTTCTTTTTCTAGGTTGCCAATTCTTTGTCTAGCAAGTCTCTTTCTTTATAGTCTATTTTAATATAACTCTCCTCGGTTTTCTTCAGGAACGTCATTTCACCAAAATGCCAGGGGTAGCGGAAGTGACATCACACGACCCTTGACCTGTGGTGACATCACAGGAAGTGATGTCATTTGATCCCACCCCGAAGTGATATCGCGGGATGCGATGGAGCGTGACCTTTCACCCATTGACAAAACAGGAAGTGCTATCACATAGCATTGTACACTACAAAAATATGGTTATGATATCACTATAATGTGATGTACATCTCATACAAGAATGGATCGCCATATGCATCGTTAAGATCAGTGTGTATAGGGCCATATTACCAAATTACTGTGAATGCAAGCACCATGACCAAATGATAATGATGTGTTATATAGCACTTACGCTTAAGCGCTTTATATAGAAAAAATACACACCCAATATCACCCAACCTGTGTTGGTACTCATGTATCGACCTCAGAAGGATGAAAGGCTGAGTTGAGGCATTTAAGAACAGACTAAATCAGTGAATCACCCCCTGAAGTGTGCCTGAAATAAACCTTTAATGAGTCTATCAATTATTGTATAGAATTCCAGAAAGACACATTATTTGGTATTCCTAATCTTTCTTATTTAGGGTCAGTGCTGAAAGAGTTTTTTTTAAGGTGCTTTAACAAGAAAGCCAGCCACTCCAAAACTAAAGTACCACATTGTGCTGGCCACAGCCCATGAGCTTGCATTACAACAACAAAAAAACAAATCTTTTTGTTTTCTTTTTTTCCTAGAGGTCGCAAGGGTGACCACAGAGGTCGCAAGGGAGACCTCAGAGGTCGCAATTGCGACCTCTGGCGACCCCTAAATGACATCCCTGGTTTTCTTTGGGACATGTCTTTACAGCCTTTCTTTCTTTCTTATTCATACAAACAGTGTCCACAAAACTTCCTCCATTAATCTTCTCTCTGTTTTATAATATTCGTAGATTACCCCTTATGCTGACTCTTTAACTTATGTCTCTTCTCTCACTTCCTCTTCACTTTCTCTCACAAACATGTACCTTCACTTTCTTTTCATGCGTTATTCTCTATTCAGCGTTCGGCTTTGAGCGGCTCTGGTGCTCCGTAGCTCTGATCAGCTGTTCGCTCCAACGTGGCTCCTCACCTCCTCCCCTTTCTTTTAGATTGACCCGTCACAGCTCTTATCGGCATAAACTCCGACCCTCTGCGCTCTCCTGCCTTGATCAGCTGTTCGTTTCAACGCGACTTCTGAGCGTTGAACTCCTACGCCTGCACCGCGTTACCTTCCAAAGACGATTCGGGTGTCTGTAGAGTCTGATAGGATTATTTCTTCACGGTCAGAGCGTTCACGGACTTCTCCCTCTGATACCGTTACTTGAGTTCTTGACTTCACTCCGTAGTAGGACTCGCTCCCTTCAGACTTTCCAACATCAAACAACGAACTGTGTAGCGATTTAAAATGATCGCTCGTAATAATAACTTATAAGATAACGCTTAACTTAGCACAACGGCACAACGTTACTTCTTTCAAGTCAGGAAAGGCTTTTTCTTCCTCAAGTACGTTCAATAAGGCCACTCATAACTGTCACCCTTCAAATCTTCTGCTTCTGTCTCCTGGCAACACAGTAAAAACAAACAAGACCATCATTTGTTGACACAGACCTTCATTTCCATATAAGACAGTCTCTGATTGGTTCAGTGACTTGTCAATTACTCTTTTCCGTCTGACAGACTGATTAACCCTTCATATGGTCTTTCTGCCTGGTATTGACAGAGCCTGAGCCAGCTGGTATCCCTTTTGTACATTTTATCCCATTTTTATCACAGGGCCGTAGAGGGAAAACCGGAATAAAGTAAATGTTCTTGTGCACACTTTGCTGACATCTACGCCTTTCCATTCCTGCATGCCATAATAAGTTTCTGCAGAAGCTCAAGTTTTGGACATTCAGGTAATTGTAGGATAGTCTCTGCTCCAGTATCAACTTTTGTCTGCAGGCCGTTCATACTTTCCGTGTTTGTGTAATTTGTGTGCATCCATGTTAAGAAAACTGCTTCGTGATCGTTCCGTCTACAATCACACAGATGATAGTTCAATTTGAAAGCATCTTGCTGGTGAGTCTCATGACGAGATTTACCATGTCTGTACCACTAGACCCTAATTTTTTCAGTTGAGTACATGACCATGGTGTGGGACCCATTGCTTTTATTTAAGCGACTGGTCCCATACGCGGTCATATTGCATTTAGTTACATCACTACTGTTTCCTCACCACAATATACTGAACTACAATCCGCTCCTCTTGCTTCACAGGACACGCAGAATTATTATGCTCTAATCAATCCATCTTTAAGAAAGCTGCTTTGTGATCATTCCGTTCAAAGTCACACTGATGATATTTTAATTTGAAAGCATCTTTGCCGGTGAGTCTCACTTTGAGTTTTTACCATGTCTGTACCCTGAGACTCTAATTTTTCCAATTAAGTACATGACCGTGTTGTGGGACCCAGCGCTTTCATTTAAGCGACTGGTGCCACACGCGGTAACATTGCATTTAGGTACATTATTACTGTTTCTTGTCCTAGAATTCCGATCAATGGACAAAAAAATCCTTTCTTTATGGATTGACATGACCTATTGAAAATTTGCCTCGCTGATTTGGAGAAACACTGTGAAACACAGGTCAGTTTAGTAGCAATTTAACTTCTATGTAAGTTTTTGATAATTCTTATACTTAAACCCTGATTTATATTATATGGCATCTATTTTTTGCAGAAATCACTCCATGTCCCATACCTGATGAAGGGCCCCCATCGGCCAAAACGCATAGTGTATACAAGGAGCTACAACATATCATATAGAACATATGGCCCGCGGGCCACAATGCGGCCCTCCAAGCCATTTGATGTGGCCCGCAGGGCTCAAGGGAGTCTGTGAACCCGATTTATTTCTTTATTTCTGCAATTTTGGTCGAGTACGGTACCCGACCAACATTGCAGAAATAAAGAAATAAACCGGGCCTTGGCAGGGGAGCAGGACATGGGGAGGACTGTTACTGCCTCTGGTGACCCCTGCAAGGGGGCATCAGAGGCAGTTACAGGCCTCAGCCACGGCCCAGTTTATTTATTTATTTGCACAATGTTTGTCGGGTCCGAGGACCCGATTAATTTATTTATTTCTTCAATATTTGTCGGGTATGGTACCCGACCAACATTGCAGAAATAAATAAATTAATCAGATCCACGGACCCAACAGACATTGCCCAAATAAAGAAATAAACCGGGCCGTGGCAGAGGAGCGGGATGTGGGGAGGACTGTTACTGCCTCTGGTGACCCCTGCAAGGGGGCACCAGAGGCAGTTACAGGCCTCAGCCATGGCCCGATGTATTTATTTATTTGGGCAATGTTTGTCTTTGTCTCTGCAGCAATGAATTTGCCCAGATTACCAGGGTTCAAGTCGAGGGTACGTGGGTGGACTGAGTCCACCCACATTTTTAAGAGGGTGGACTCAGTCCCATTAAACCACAGCCATCAGGTTTGTAGGCTGGACAACTCACCACTGCACTAAATAACCTGATAAAAAACGCTTCAGGTGAAATGTCTAATTTCGGTACTGCAAAATTCAGGGAAAACCTTTGTATTGGTTCTTGGAGTTTACATGTGCACATTTTAACGTGTTGATTTTATGGAAGGTGAATGCCTTTTGTCCTAAGCAATTTGGGTGGTTGTGAAAAGCCAATTTAGTGAAATATGCATATTTCAATTTGAACTTCAAATATCTGATTTCACATCACATTGCAATAGAGTTTACCTTTTTGATATGTGGACGGATCCATGTGCAAATGGGCAGACTCTTCTGTGACTGTGGGCGGGGCATACATCTCAGGGTTTTTGATTTTCAAATGTAGGGAGGTATGCCTTGAAGGGGGCACCAGAGGCCTCAGCCACGGCTTGGTTTATTTATTTATTTGGGCACTGTTTGTCGGGTCCGTGGACCCGATTAATTGATTTATTTCTGCAATGTTGGATACAGGTACCCAACCAACATTGCAGAAATAAATAAATTAACCGGGTTGTGGCAGAGGAGCGGGACGTGGGGAGGACTGTTACTGCCTCTGGTGACTCCCGCAAGGGGGAACCAGAGGCAGTTACAGGGCTCAGCCACCGCCCGTTTTATTTATTTATTTAGGTAATGTTTGTCGGGCCCGTGTCTTATGGCTGACTCCCACGTGTCGGCTGCGAGAAGCCATCGTGAACCACACACTGTGCCCAGTTTGCCACTCCGCGTTACATGGGTAGAGGAAGGAGAGGGCCTGTTGTGGTTTGGCCGACTGGAAGTCTGACTGCAGGTAAAGACCCTAAGAGGGAACATTGCGAACATGGTTTGCTGCAAACTTACTCATGCCCTTTCCTGGCCACGTGGAGGCTGGGCATGGGGACGCTGGCTCTAAATGCTGTCGGGTAAGCAGAGGCTGGCCGTACCTCTTACAGGGCATGTGGCCGTAGGCCAGCCATGAGGACTCTTGCGTTACCGGGTGCAGGCCACATCTTCTAGAGTTGGGAAATGTGGAGGATCCACAGTTGCCTCTGCCAGGTTTTACCTTCAGACCTTTTTGCCCTTTCACCAGCACTACAGGTCCAGTGTGCCACGAAGGGCAGGCTTCAGCAATTCTGTTCAGCCCAGGTCCCTGTGGGGAGACTGAACCAATTAATTTATTTCTGCAATGTTGGTCGGATACAGGTACCCAACCAACATTGCAGAAATAAATGCATTAACCGGGTTGTGGCAGCAGTGGCGTAACCATTAACACAGAAGTAATGAATGTGTATTACAGAGGTAAGCTGGCATATGTATTGGACACACTGCACATGCTCAGGCAGCATCAATCATGCTTTGTACAGGACAATACTGGCCTAAATTGGGAACAGCCAGCATAGACATGTTGGTACAGAGGCGTATTTTGGGCACAACCAGCATGCCAATGTGTTACATCAGTGACAGTGCTGTCTTACACTGGACACAGTGATCATTAAAATGTGGTGTGTTCTAAAATGTTCTTGTCTGCTGTTGGTGACATGGAATGTACATGTTCCCCTTTGTAACTGATTGTAAACTTATGGCTTTTTGGTCACTTTTCCTGCTGTAAAATGCACCATTTCAGCCCCATATTTGGAAAATAAATCTTGGGGGCTAAGGAGGGGACCCCCCCTTACCATCCCTAGATCCTTATAGCTCCCTCGCTACGCTCGGTCACCCCCACTTTTTCAGAAAAATATCAACACATACACACTGGAAGAAATCACAAGAAACTAACCTTTGATCACTGCCCCGGACACCAAAAACTATCTTTGGGACTGCATGGCTATCACTGCCTGTGATGCTCTTGTGTCAAAGGTCACACACCATCGCTTTTTAATATACAGCTTTGGGTGAGGTTGTTGACTTTGGCTCGCCGGCTGACAAAAAGTTAATGCTTCGGCCCCTCATTCAGAAAGATTGGACAAGCCTGCTATAAATCATCAAAAGTGCTGTTTGCCCCTTATAGGAGACAGGATGTTTCCAAAATCCTGTATATATCACTGACATATAGAAAATACTTCACTTATATATATATATACATATATATTCAGTAAAAAAACTTTGTTAAAGGACGTTATGGTTAAGTTGCGCTACTAAAAACCTATGAAATTCAGTGAGGGGCGTTATGGTTCCAAGTAAAACTGAAAAAACCCTGAAATTCGTAATTTATGGTAAGCTAAGCAACTATAGCTCGCACCACCACTGTGCACTGCTAAGACGAACACCCAGGACATCAAAGATGACATCACAAATGTAATTGATGACATCACTGATGACATCACATGTGCATTTATTTTTCATGAAAAGTGTGTTCAAGGGATTGTTATTATAAGGTTGACAAAAAAGTGTCAAGGGTTATTGGAATAAATATCATGAACTACTAATGCATTGATATAAATAGCATTCTATTATGAAGTTCTATCCAGTATACTAAGTTACTCATGTAGAAACATAGGCATTGTGTGCAGCATACATGATGGAGGTGCAATATTCATAATCTTGGCATATTGAACAGTGAAATGATAACTGCTTTCTTATTATAGTTTTGCGTACTGTGAAACATGTAATAAGTAGCTAATAAAACCCACTTACTACATAATTGCATTATTACAGACAAAACACAAAGAGACAACAACACATACAAATATGAGTATATACAGAGAAAGTGAAGTAAGCAAAAAAGCAGCAGTAGTAGCAGAAAGTGTTCATAAACTAACTGATTATCTTTAAGCAGAGAAATGATTGCTCTGTTTCAAATCTGCTACTTACCCTATATATATGTATAACATAAAGTGATTGGACCCTAACGAAAGTAATGTGACTACAATGTATACAAATATGAGCATATACAGGGAAAGTACAGTAATAAAAAACAACAGAACTATCAGAAAGTGCTGATAACGGGGGCGCTGTTGCGCACAGAGGAAGATGGCCGCTTCTGTGTGAGCTCCGGAGTGAACCAGGGCCGAGCTCCAAATATATCCGCACAACGGGTCCGGTTACACCCGGGCGACGCACGGAGGGTGCGGTGGTGACTGGGCTACCCGGAGGTGAAATTCTGGGCCGAACGCCTGCTGCTATCCTGACTTATCGCGGCTCTGGAGAGCGCCCGCGCCGGGGGCCTTTACGCGGCCGCCTTGAAGAGGGGAGGAGCCCGGGAGAAAGCGAGCGCAATCCGCGGCCTGCTCGCGGAGGAACCTTCATTACTGGCCTCTCCCCACCGCGCTGCTTAACCCGGCTGGATACTGTGGCCCTCATCTCGGCCCCTCGGCATCGCCCCACCGTCCACCGACTGCTACGGCGGAACACGGGAACCTTGCCTGCCTGGCGGGAGCCGACGGCTACATTTCCTAACTGCTAATCGGGCCCCCGACGGCCCTCGCTCCAGAGGCTTGAGGTCTCCTCTACGGCACGGTCTCTTGACCCCCCCCCCTCCCGTGGCTTGACAACGCACGACCTGAACATTGGGGGCCCAGAGTTGGTCCGCTGGGGGTTGCCGAGGAGGGACGACACTCGATCACGCGACCCTGCGCACCGGAGGCATCGGGGACGCCTGTCGGCGGGTGTGCTGAGGGTCGTGGTGGCCTGGGGCGATCAGTCCATACAAATAACAGCGGATAATGCCCAAGAGCCTGGGATCCAAGAAGACTAGGGGGGCCATCGACAAGTACACCACAAATATCCAGAAGGAAACCACCTCGCAGATGGAGCCCCCGGCGCCCACCCCAGATCAACAAACGACACCGCAGGCTCAGATGGACCCCCAAGCGGTGTTCCTCGCTATGCAGCGGGGGTTCGGCGCCCTGAACGACAAACTCGACGGGATCACTGCAAATGTGGCATCCATTAAGGCTAAACTGGATAAAACTACGACGCGCATAGCCGAAGCGGAAACCAGAATATCAGGCGCGGAGGAGGCGCTCGAAAACCTGAAAAGCACGGTGTCCACAATGGCGATTGAACTGGGAACTGTTAAATCTAAATGCGAGGACTTGGAGGCGAGATCAAGACGCAACAACATCCGTATTGTAGGGGTGCCTGAAGATGCGACGAAGGGCTCTATGGAGAAAGGAGTTGAGGCCCTCCTCCGCGACCTGCTGGGCGACCCAGGGTGGTCCCCCATGTTCCTAATAGAGCGTGCACACAGATCTATGGCTCCAAAGCCGAAACCCGGTGCGTACCCGAGACCAATAATCGCACGTGTGCTTAACTACAGGGACAGGGACTTGATATTACGTACGGCAAGAGAGAAGCAGGAGCTGAGATGGAAGGCTAGCGTGATACGGATCTTCCCTGACTTTACACTGGCGGTGCAACAAGAAAGGAAACAATTCACGGGTGTCAAGAAACTGCTAAGGGAACGACAGGTCCAATATGCAATGCTCTACCCGGCGAGACTGAAGATCCTGTACAAGAACAAAGTCCATTTCTTCACCTTCCCTGAGGAGGCCGCCAACTTTGTGGAGACGCACATCCCTACGGTCGTGGGGAGCGCCGAGGACGCTAATCAAGAGTGACTTCCCTGGGGAGGGCCCGGAGAGGTACGGCAATGCATGCCCGCTCCACTTACTTCAACAGTTCTCCCCGGAGGGGGACACTCATTAAGGTGGGAAATCAGTGTCTACGGTTTGTGCTACGTGGGGACTGTCCTTGCCGCCATTAATATGTGTGAGAGTAATGCCGGACCCGATTAAGTGTTTTGTTTTTTTCTAAGTCTGAAAGAGCATCGGCCCTGGGGATCTCCGCAGGCCCCCCAATTGCAGGTGCATATGCTAAAAGTTAGTGGGGGGGAGGGGGTTTCTTTAAGCACAGTAGAAGTTCGGGGTGCTGTGAGGGTGGGGGGAGGTGGGATCGGGACGGAAGTGGGGATGTGTTATTGTTATGGGGAGAAAGTTAAAAGCACGAGGTTACAACATACTTGCACGAATGGGAACTATATGAGACACTCTTCTACAGATTCACAATGCATTCACACTGAACGGGATGGCGGGTAGGAGCTCTGAGAATATCAGAATCATGAGTTGGAATGTTCGGGGCCTGGGTTCCAAGGTTAAGAAAAGGAAAATCATGGCCTACATTAACAGACATGCCCCACAAATCCTATTCTTACAGGAGACACACATTGGCCCGCAACACGGGGAACAACTGGCGCCGAAGTGGGGAACCCATCAATACTTCACAACCTACTCGAATAGGGCCAGGGGAGTAGCAATACTGTTACACAGAACCCTCCGATTTACGTGCAAGGAGGTGAGGTGTGATCCAGGGGGCAGGTATGTCTTGGTACATGGCAATTTGCAAGATAGAGAGGTGGTCCTCCTCAATATCTACGGTCCCAACCTGGATGACCCGGTGTTTTACACCGAACTCTTCGGGTTGCTGGCCCACTATCCAACTGCTCGCCTGATTTGCGGGGGGGACTTCAATACCATTTTGAATGTGGACATGGATCGCACCTCAACACAGGTGAGAACTTTGACTAAGGCCGCCCAAGCGATAATGGCTCATATGGCAGACCCGGGGCTAAAAGATGCATGGAGGACATTACACCCATCCGAGAGGGGATACACCTATTACTCCACGGTGCACGACATGCATTCCAGGATAGACATGTGGCTACTAGACAACGTAGTGTTGGCCTGGGTACTCGCAGCACAGATACTGCCCAGGACGTTCTCTGACCACTCACCGATAGTGCTGGACCTCCGAATACCGGGCGAAGCAGTGAATAGACCCCCTTGGAGGTTTAAACCTGCAGCGCTGCGTGACCTGGTCTATAGGAACACGCTGGAACAGCACATACTGGAGTATTTTGCATTTAATGATAATTCTGTGTCTCGCCAGGCGACTTTGTGGCAAGCATTCAAGGTGTGTATTAGAGGCGCCTCTATATCGAGTGAGAGTGGCATCCTCAAAGATATAAGGAATAGGATGCAGCGCCTCGAAACACAAATAGCTGCTACACAGTCACAATATGAGCTTCAACCGACGCCTCAGTTAGCCTTAGACCTAAAAAACGCACTGGACGAATTCAATGAGGCGGCGGATCAAGAGATCCGCTACTTTGACAGACCGGCGGCCGCTCGCCGCTATGGTGAGAGCGAGCGACCGGGGAGGCTGTTGGCCAGAGCGGTAAGGGGGGAGAGGGGTCCGACCGACATTCCATGTATAACAACGGCGGAGGGCACGGTTACTACAGATCAGGGCAGTATACGCTCCACGTTTCATAAATTCTACGAGGAGCTATACTCACCCCAGTCAGACGCCACTGAAGGTGAGATCGAGCAGTATCTGTCCCGTATCCCGACGACCCTGCTGGCTGCAAACACGAGAGAGGTGTTGGAAAGCCCGATAACTGAGGCGGAAGTGATAAGGGCCATCGAAGCTCTCCCGAACGGGAAGGCCCCGGGTACAGATGGCCTAAGCGCAGAATTTTATAAAGCATTTAAGCTCCTACTGGCACCCAGGTTACTGGCTATGTGGACCGAGGCCCTGGAGGGAGGGGAGCTCCCAGCGTCCACGAGGGAAGCGGTGATAACACTGTTGCTTAAGACTGGTAAACCCCCAGAGGACTGCGGGTCTTATAGACCTCTATCACTAATTAACACAGATGCCAAATTGTTAGCAAAGATACTGGCCACAAGACTGACACCGTGGATGCCATTCATGGTCCACGAAGATCAGGCCGGATTCATCCCCGGCAGGTCAGCAGCTACTAATATTAGGAAATGCCATGAGGTCCTAACCACGACCCCCCCGGATCAGCAGGCGATAGCAGTGTCGCTGGATATGCGCAAAGCATTCGACACGGTGTCCTGGCCATTCCTGTTTGGGGTATTGCGAAATTACGGATTTGGCCCGAACTTCCTGAGATGGGTAAAGTTACTGTACACGTCCCCACAGGCCAGGATTAGAATTAACGGCACCCTAACAGAGCAGATTGAGCTCCGGGGGGGCACGAGACAAGGTTGCCCGCTCTCGCCATTGCTGTTTGCTCTGATAATTGAACCATTAGCAGACGAACTGAGGGCTCTCGCCGGCATCTGTGGGCTAAAAATAGGGGCAACAATGCACATTATAAACCTGTACGCAGACGACATTCTGCTATATTTGAGAGATCCAGACAGAACACTGGGGAGGGTCCTGGCGGTGGTGGAGAGGTTTGGTGGACTCTCGGGACTCAGACTTAACATTAATAAATCAGAAGTGTTCCCTATCACAGGGGCCACAGAGAAGCCACGGGGCCTGCATGGGCTACAGTGGTGCCCGACGCATGTTCTATATCTGGGAGCATGGATTGCTCGGACTGCTCAGCTATCCCGAGCATTGAACTACAACCTGCTTGTGGACTCGTTGTGCCTGAAACTAAAGCGCTGGGGGGCCCTCCCGGTATCCATGATGGGTAAGATCGCACTGGTGAAAATGATAATCCTTCCTAAGCTATTTTACCTATTTAGCACGGTGCCGGTGTGGCCGGGGCGTGTTTTATTCACTAAAATCGCGGGCGCGTGCTCCTCATTTGTATGGGATGGCCATCCGAGAGTGGGCTGGGGGACACTTACAAACGACTACATGTACGGTGGCTTGATGGCCCCAGACTTTGAACTCTACTACCTGAGCGCGCAGGCACAACATGCGAACCAATGGGCGACGACATTTATCAACCCAGCGGGCCCAGTACCTAACCAACTGGAAAAAGAGGCCACACTAGCACTCCACCAAATTACACGGTCAGGTGTTAAGCATTATAACTCCCTGAGACCTTCTAAAGTGGTGATCACTGCGTGGTCCAGGATTGTTGAAATGTACAATACTGAAAGGATATACCACCCTAGTATGCCGCTCTGGGGTATGCCGCAGACTCCTTTTACGTCAGAGGGAGAGACGGCCCGCCACTGGTCTGCTAAGGGCATAACACAATGGGGGCAGATATTTGTGGACGGGCAGTTCATTCGATGGGAGGATATCAGGGAGGAGGTGGGTAACACACCTACGGCTAGGCGACAATACTCTGGTCTGCGGGCAGCTACACAAAATATATGGCCAACCTTCCCTGATGAACCCCCAGTCAACATGGGACTGGGATACATGTTTATGGGGGGACGCCAAAAAATAACAGCTTCCACACTGTACAAGACCATACTCCACACACGCCCACAAGAGCAGCGTCCGGCAAGGGCAAAATGGGAACAGGACCTTGGAGAAGAGGTGGGGGAAGAGGAGTGGTCTCAATACTGTGCACTCGTGAAACAGATATCCTGCAATTCCAAATACAGGCTAATCCACTATAAAATTCTTCAGAGAACACATTACACCCCAGAGAAACTCAAACGCATATACCCAACCATGACAGGGGAATGCCCGAGATGCCATGCGGACAATGCTGGCATTTATCACATGCTTTGGGGGTGCAGTGCACTGAGGGGATACTGGGAAGCTGTATGTCAGACGATAGACGAGATGGCAGACCACCCACTAGAGTGGACCCCACGATTATGCCTGTTGGGGTCAATTGAGAAAATAAGCCCGAGTTGGCGAAAGCTTCTGAATGTAAGTCTGCTCCTCGCCAAAAGGGCGATCCTCCTCAGATGGAAGAGTGCGCACTCCCCTACTAAGGCGGACTGGGAAAGGGACATGGCATGGGCGAACGACATGGAGGAACTGTATATTGATACTGTGCTCCCAGCCTCGCGCCCGAAAAACATTTGGGGCAGGTACAAACAGTATCTCGCCGAGAAAAGCGGACTTGAACAACTTGATGCTGTAATGTGATTCATATTGTAAAATGTAATGTCTATAATTATGATGTCTCTGTAACCAAGTGAAAGTAGTGACCAAGTGCAACAAAAATAAAGGTTTTAAAAAAAAAAAGAAAGTGCTGATAACTCTACTGATTATCTTCATGCACAGATATTATTGCTGTCTTTCAAGCCTGTGTCTTCCACTATGGATATGTTTCATATGATGTGACTGGACCCTAAGGGAATTACTGTAAGAACATATTTGAAGAATAAGTGTACAAATATAGTACCTTTTCAATTTTTAGTTCCTGACTGTTACTGAAGAAAACCATGTGGCCTAGATATGTCAGTAAATGACAAAAGGGCGAAGCAGACATGTGATGTCATCAGTGATGTCATCAATGACATTTGTGAGGTCATCTTTGATGTCCTGGGTGTTAGCAGTGCACAGTGGTGGCACGAGTTATGGTTGCTTAGCTTACCATAACTTACGAATTTCAGGGGTTTTTAGCATTTACTTGGAACCATAAAGTCCCTTTAACAAAGTTTTTTTACTGAATTTCATAGGTTTTTAGTAGCACAACTTAACCATAATATCCCTAACTTTATATACATGTAACATAGAACATATTGAACCCCCAGCTAGTGTTTATGAGATCCGCGGACTGTGTGTATGTCCGTGGACGGACGCGGACAACAGCAACACTACCCAAAAACTCAGGCGGTATCTTAAATTGTTATATTGTGCCATATGAACAGTACACAAGTTCAAAAACCAGCACACAAACACATTATATGTAGTAATAAATATGAAATGGAACCTATATATCCAACACATCAATAATCCATTTAAATACCATGTGTACTAAAATGGAATATATCAAAATAAAAAAAAGCCTTCCAACATAATTACCTCACAAAAACTTCACAACTAGGAGCAACATCAGATCTACAGACGAGTAAGAAAACAACTTACCAGAAGCTAGTAAGTGTACTTCATTTTTCTTATATATTTCTAAAATTTCTGTATTTACATACAATAAAAGTAAGATATTTTTTTTTCTCACAGAAATGTCCAGTACTTTGGAATGGCTTGAAGCGACTTTCCCACGTGAGGAAATGTCTGAAGATAGTGATACTAATGGTAGACACTTCTCTATATAACCAAATTAACAAGCATTAATTTATGTACACTTAACATATATATATATATTTTTAACAGACCATACAAACATTGAAAATAGTACACCAAAAGATACATTGGATAAGACTCTCTAGCGCATGGAAGAAAAAATTGACATGCTCATGGCAAATTTCAACCATTTGAAGAACTTTCTGGAGAACCACATAAAAGGAAAAATTAAATACCATTGTCCCACATGTACCTGTTCCCCCTCTCCATATCCCAGTCAATTATCCCCAAACCCTATCCACGAAAAAAACGTTTTGATGAGACTTCCATCCCTTCATCTCCCCCTATCCATCCTCTTGAAACCCCCCAATTCCCCTCTGTTTGTGTCAGTTTCTGCTTCCCCTTCTCTTTCATAAATTGTACATCTATATATAATAAAACAAAAATATTATGTGTCTTAATTCAGTTCTTTTTTGTGTTTTTTTTTTTTTAAAAGCATTTAGGGTTAGAGTGTCCACGGATAGTGTGAGTGTCCAGAATGTGCTCAATTAACCAAAATGGGGGTGTCCTAAGGACACTATACCTGTCTGTACTGTTCGCAGACAAGTTGAAACTGTTCTAAGAACACACTCAGCGTCAGAATGTCCGTAATTAACCAAAATGGAGGTGTCCTAAGAACACTATACCTGTCCGTACTGTTCACAGGCAAGTTGAAACTGTTCTAAGAACACACTCGGTGTCCAGGAGGTCCGTAAAAACCAAAAAGGAGGTGTCCTAAGGACACTATACCTGTCCGTACTGTTCACAGGCAAGTTGAAACTATTCTAAGAACACACTCGGTTTCCGGAATGTCCGTAATTAACCAAAATGGAGGTGTCCTAAGAACACTATGCCTGTCCGTACTGTTCGCAGGCAAGTTGAAACTGTTCTAAGAACACACTCGGTGTCCGGGATGTCCGTAAAAAACAAAATGGAGGTGTCCTAAGAACACTATACCTGTCCGTACTGTTCGCAGGCAAGTTGAAACTGTTCTAAGAAAACACTCGGTGTCCGGGATGTCCGTAAAAAACAAAATGGAGGTGTCCTAAGGACACTATACTTGTCTGTACTGTTCGCAAGCAAAATGGAACCGTTCTTAGAACACACTATCTGTCTGGGATGTCCGCAATTAATCAAAATGGAGGTGTCCTATGGACACTATACTTGTCCGTACTGTTCGCAAGCAAGTTGAAACTGTTCTAAGAACACACACGGTGTCCGGGATGTCCGTTATAAATGAAAATGGAGGTGTCCTAAGGACACTACACCTGTCCGTATTGTTCATAGGCAAATGGGAACTGTTCTAAGAACACAATCGGTGTCCGGGTTGTCCGCATATATGCAAAATGGGGTGTTCTAAGGACACTATATTGTCCGTACTGCCTAAAGAACATCTACACACATGCGCACCACACCAGTACGTTTTCCGAACATCGAGCCTGTCCGTAACTGTTCGCGTCACTTGTGTTGCACTTATAATTAATTTCAGAACCCGAACACTGTCCGTGGAACACCCGTGCACATGCACACAACCATACCCGTGCATTTGATGTCCTGAGGACACCATTCCCTTGGCAGACATGTTTGCGACGTCATCATGTGACCGCACCCACGCTGAGCGTGTGTTCTGAATTGCGGACACTGTCCGGGTCCCCGAATATTTTAAAAGTGCATTTTCAGGCTATCCACTGTGTTTTATAGTAAATATTCACCATAGCACATGTCTCAGACAATCACCCTGACTCTCTACATACTTTTTGGAACTTTTTGAGCCTTTTTGGGATGTTTGATCTGTCCGCGGACAAGACGGGTGTCCGCGAACCCGCCACACGCCAGAGCTCATCCTCATTGTGCTTCTGGCTATCTTACAGAACACGGTGTGCTTTGGCTGCTATTCTTCCAGATTTTTCTGAAACCTGATGGCATCCATGGCTCCTCTACTGCCACCTGGTGCTACATCTGCCTCAGCACCACCTCCACCCCCTCCACCACCACCACCTCCCCAAGGGCCTGAAGAGGGGAACAGGTGTGAGGATGTAGAGGAGGATGAAGAGGATGATGAAGATGAGGTAGTGGAAGTCCCTACTACCAGCACTTGCTGTGAGTCTTGGGTGTGGCGGTTATTTACCATTCATGGTAACGTACCCAAGGCGCGTGCAACCAAAGTCACCTGCAACCAGTGCAAAATGGTCCTGAGTCGCGGGAGGCTTGGTTCGTACAGCTTTGGTACGACTACTATGAAGCGACACCTAAGGTTGTTCCACGGTGGGGCCGTTTGCAAGGTTGTACCTTGCGAGGAGCGTAGTAGGTTGAGTTCCTCTACTTCATCCTCCATTTCCGCTCCTCTCACCACAAGAGACACTCCTGTGGGAGAGCGCATCCCACCAGCTGCCTCACAGGCCATTCACAATGCTGATGACCGTGACCTTTCGAGGGTCAAAGTTTTGTGTATGTACTGCGACGCAGTACTCTGAAGGGGGGAGAGACTTTGAAGTGCTTTTGAGACTACAGTGTCGGAGCACGAGAAGACCTGCCCACTACCTAAGTAAGGCCAACCCTACATCTTCCTCTCTCCACCCGCCCT
This sequence comes from Ambystoma mexicanum, assembly GCF_040938575.1. Lineage (NCBI taxonomy): Eukaryota > Metazoa > Chordata > Amphibia > Caudata > Ambystomatidae > Ambystoma > Ambystoma mexicanum. The sequence goes on along the minus strand of NC_090941.1, from coordinate 598,438,305 downwards.
TTCTTATCCCCGTGGTTGGTGTTCCTCCCTTACCCTCCTTTCCCCTCCTCTCCTAGTGTGTCGTGTGTAAAAAAATACAAAAAATATAAAACAACAATAATCCAAAAAAAAGGCCCTTTTCAGAGCCGCCTTTCACAGTCCAAAAATAGAAGTAAAAAATATATGGAGTAGGGCCATGTGCATTTTTTAGAAGTCCGCGGACAGTTCGCGAACATCTAAAATTATGGGGTGCTGCCCTATCACAATCATTGCACTTTTCTCTGGGAGGAAGTGTGGCTCTGAAAAGAGCCTCTTGGTGGTTTTTTTGTATTTGAAAAACGTGAAATAGTCAACACCTACTGCAAAAAAGATGGCTGTAATTCCACAAAAGGATGCAATGCATTTTGTACATATCTCAGAAAAATCTGATTACCAGCATAAGTAAGATGAACTCCATCTCTACGAAAAATGTATGTGCTGCGAAACATAATATTTTCATTGTGAAAAGAGGACATGCCAACATCTCTTAGAAAGGCACAAACAGCCTTATTGACATTGCGCCTCGCTTTCTCCATTTGTGGACCAAATGAAGAAGAACACAGCCACATTTGTCTCTGCGCAATACAAGAAAATATTACTTGGGAATTTGGAAAGATGTCCATGACCTTCCCAAGTCCTTCTTTCATCGCAAATTTCAAATAAATTCCTGACACATGTCCCAAACTGTTCCCTCCACAATGAATTATAATTATGTCTGGATGAATCTCTGTCTCCAAACTAGCACAGAGAGGTAGCAAGTCTAGCCACTCCATTCCAGGCACTCAATGCCAGTGCACTTCCACATGGGGGAATCCAAGATCTGCAGCTAGTCCACAGCGTTTTGCATGCACCTCCAACCAATGTATGCATGATTCTCCCAAAATCCACACAATTTGTTTTCTGAAACACACAGCCATAGCTAACTGTTCTTCTCTCAGGAAAAAGACTTTCTGACAAACTCTCTCCTTACACAACACACCCACTAAACTTTACTAACCAATCAATTGCTCTGCTCACTCTCATTTACATGCATCTCCACCCCAAAATCCCTGTATATAATATGCGATGTCCGCGGACTACCGCCATGTCTGCGGACATATCGTAACTTTGACAGCCCTTCTACCATTTCCACTTCACTCTCTGTTCATTCCCAATTGGATACAGCTAACCAATCACACAACCATCCACCAATCACATCCACAACCTCTAAATCTAACTCCATCATCAGAGTTCAGCACTTCAAATGTACTCTGAGTACAAGTCTCATATCATTGGAAAGAACCTACTACAAAAACTGCTCTACAAGTCTCCAAGATTTCTACTTGCAGCTGCATGCATATCCACATGCATGAATACAAACTAAAGGTATGCATATTTTCTGCACAGTAGATGTACGACTCTTACAAATGCATATAAACTGAGTAACTGCTACTTAAACTGTATAACCTATAAAATTAAATTAGTGTTAATTTTCCCATCTGATATAATCAACTGTCACTTCCAAACCTGTCTGCTATCTAATTTATTTTTTACACACACACCTATCTAAAAAATTATAATATTAGAAGATGGTAGAAATAACAATATAATTGTGGAAAAACACTTAGTAGTGTATTATAAAATTATACACAGCCAGTAAAAGATCATGCATCTTCATACACTCACACACATAGACACTATAATTGAAAAGCTCCCAGCTGCAATAACACCAATAGCTGTAAATCACATCCTTCTGATTTATTACCCACACCTTCACAAATGCATACATTCCATGCTTTTCTATACAGTTTCTGCTATTTACCTTATAAAAATTGCAAAATAAATATATCATTATTTCTTCTTTCTCCTAGCATCCTATAACACAGCTTTAAAAAACCAAGTGAGTTTCATACAGTTAATATTCTACTAATTTGCAAAGCATGTTCAACTAAAATATTGTAAATAAAATATATAGGCTGTACATAGTCAAATGAAACTGCATGCATACACTATGTTCAGAAATCAAACAAGAATACTACTACAAAGACATAAAAATGAATCTCTCAATTAACATCACTGCTATAAACACACAAAATGACTAACTTCTTTCTTTTACAATTACAGTGAAGACCACTCTCCTGGAAAACAGCAACATCTGAACTACAAACACCAACTACAAAGAAACCTGCTAATTCCACAAAAAAAGAGTAAGTACAATACTTCCTTACTTTCTCTGCCTAGCCTTTAAATCTCTCCACAGTCTTGCTCCCCCTTATCTCTCCTCACTCCTCTCTTTCTACACTCCCTCCCACTCCCTGCACTCTGCTGACCACTTTCTTCTCACTGTTTCTCCTTCCCCTTGTGCCACACCCCATTTCTGCTCCTTTCATCTCCTAGCCCCCCTGCACTGGAACTCCTTACCTCTCTCACTCCGCTCTATTTCTACCTTTTCCTCATTCTACACTTTCCTCAAATCTCTCCTTCTCCATTCCCCAACATGAAACCCCCCCCACCTTCTTGCCCCCTCCCCCATTGCCTTATCTCCTTAATCATCTCCCTCTCCTCTCCCCCATTCTCACCTTTAAACCCATCCGTTTCCCTCCTCCTCCTCTTCCCCACCCTTCCCTCTCTCTCACTTCTACTGCACTACTCTCCTTCTCCCCTTCAGAGTAATTGGTCTACTTACTGTTTTCTTGGTCTGATTCTCAATTTTAAATTGCTTCCACTGTTACTGTTATAATTTTACTTGTTATATTTTTTATTAAAATATATTATATCTTGTTATTAAAATATATTACTCAAACACACTGTGTGGGTGATTCATGTAATTTGTGCACCAAAAAAATGAAGATTTGTGTACCATTCTACCCATAAATCACCATTTATTAAACAGGGATTAGCATGCAGAATGGCACACAAATCCCCGTTTTTCAGAGCACAAATAACATTACTCACCCCTAGAATATTAGTATTACAAAACAAAGAATAGTTTTAATTTTATACAATTTGATTTACTATTAGTGCTTATCCTCACCACTAGCTCACTTTCTACTGTCATCTGAACCGCAGTATATTAACACACAAATAGAAGAGTAGCCTTCCCAACTAATTGTAGCTGCCCAATGCACAATCACACACCACCAGATACATCTTTACAATCATACTCAAATACTCATGCATACAGCACACATACATTGCACACAGCCCAACCCATACCTTCTATTTTGGTGTTTCAACACACCCCACAGAATGCCTACCAGAAAGCAAGTCCGTAGAAAGCAACGCAGAAATAGAGCAAATGAAAATAAAAATGTCCAAAATAAGCACCCATCTCTAGCAAAGTTTGTACAAAAAGTTCAAACAAAACAGCTAATACAGTCATTTAGCAAAAGTAAACAATCTTCCAGTACAAACACTTTGCCTCCTCTATCAAAATGTAAAAGAAAACAGAAAATGATTAACAGAAATGCAGGTACCACTACTGCTAAAACTGCTCCTATAAATCTTGATATAGCAGGAAGTAACCATACCAAAAAAGTATATTAACAAAAAGGTTCCACCACAGAGTCCTTCAGAATCTTATAAAATCAGGAGACAAATCATACACAACCCTTAAAAACTACCATAGAAAATTAATTTTAGAAGCTTTGATAGACAGTGCAATCCTTCTCAAAAGAAATGTATTATTAGTACTAAATTACAAAAAAAGCTTCTCAATGAACGGAATGTCAACAAAAATAACTTCTTAAATATCTGTGGAGGTGAATGGAGTCACACCACAAGCACAGGACCATATTTCAATGAAGAAGCATACAAACAAAATCAAACAAACACAATTGCCATCCATAGCAGTGGACAAGGTTATGAAAAACTTAATAATACCATAATGGAACAAGAAATACTGCTTACAAAAATATCCCCAGAGAACTCAGAATCAATTGTCCATTTGACTGAACCAGAACGTCCAGCATACAAATGGTCATGCACGGCAATGTGTAACATTGCCAAAAAATCTTTCAAATCTTTACGCCAGTTCCTCAATCAATATGTGAAAGGCAAAGACAAAATCAAAATAAAACTGCTGCAAAATATGGATACCTGTCCAGTGAGCAAATACACAGGACTGCAAGGACATTTATTGGCCTGCATTTCAGGACCTATTTGCAAAAGCAGCTTCCATCATATCAAAATGATATCAACACATCATTCAACTATGAGAAATCTAGTCTATAAACTGTACTAAGCTAAAAGTCCTACTTTAGCACTAGCCAATTTAAATAACAATCTTCTACATGGTGCAGCTAAAGACCTACTCAAAGAAATCAACCATATCCAGAGTAAATATTTTGGAAGTGAAAACCACTTACAAAATGCAATAGCTTTACAACAGTCTAGCAACAATTGTACAGATGGCAACCTTCTACTACACACATACAAAAAGAAATACTAAAATTTAAAAGTACATCCGCTGAAATACCAAACCATATGTGTGTGTGTTGCCGCAGAACTTTTTATAAAAGAAACACAAAAACTATAGACATAACATACAAAATAGAAGACAATGAAGATTCCAAATGGTTTGAATTAGCTCTCTACCTCATAGCAGAAAACAAATATGAAATAACTGACCCCTTAACAGTTTGCAGTTACTGCACTACAAAACTTGACAACAATCAAACTCCTTCACGTGCTATCACAAATAATTTGGAATTATTCCCTCTACCAAAACCCCTGCAACAACTCAATGTATAAGAGAGCATCATAATTCAAACAGTACACCCATTCCAAGCAATAATACGCCTTCATACAAAAACAGCAAAATTACCTCTCTCTGAATTGGTGAAAGGCATTCGCGGGAAAGTAGTATATTTACCATTAGATCTAAAAGAAAATGCGCACACTCTGGGAGTGCAACGTCCAATATAACAATATTTAATTGTCTTAGCAAATGGTGTACCTACAAAAGACAAAAGAAATTGGCAACAACTGGTAGATTTACATAAAGTTAGACAAGCCTTACAATATTTAAAAGACAATAATGAATACTACAAAGAAATAAATATTGAAGAAAACTTAACAGAAACAACTGAAATAATACAAGAGTCACCAGAAACTGATCAATTTGAACTTCTAGATCCTGCTACAGTATCCAATATTTTAGACCATTATACAATTCATCCATTACACTCTAAAGACACCATAGATGATGCACTAGAAAAGTACCAAATGCGACAAACAAAAGGATCACCAATCAGCATATGGGAAAAAGGTATAGAAGAATGTGCTTTTCCATTACTCTTTCCTATTGGCAAAGAAGGAAGCTACGATGATAGACACACTCAAATGACAGCATCAGAATACCGCTCATTACGAATCTATTCTGAAGATCCCAGATTTAGACAAAATGTAGAATACATATTCCACCAACTCTTTGAAAGTGAACTAGCAACTCTATGTTACGGAGTTACACACACATTAAAATCAGGAACCCACTTTCAAAATATGTCAGCTACGCAATTACTACAAAAAGTGCAAGAAAAAGATTACGTTTTACAATCAAGCATTACAAATCTGTTCGCAAACATGCGTGGTACGAAAGAGTACTGGTTCCAACGTCACAGAGATGTACGTTGCATGATAAGAAACCTTGGCCCACCCACTTAGTTTGTTAGATTAAGTTGTGCAGAATATGCATGGGAAGATCTACATGATTTCAGACGCATATCAAACAAAAACAAAACAAACATAGATATACTAACACCTGGAGAACTTTGCTCTCTAGATCCTGTTAATGTTTCAAGATATTTCCATCACTGCTTCCTTGCTATGCTACACTTTATTTGTAATAAAACTGTTCCTCCCCTCGGAGAAGTGCAACACTTCTTTAGGAGAAAAGAATACCAAGCCAGAGGAGCACCACATATCCACACGCTTTTATGGATTAAAGATGCTCCTAAATTTGGTCAAGTCAGTGATGCCACTGTGTTACAGTTTATCGAAACATATGTCACTTGTGAAATTCCATCAGAAGCAACAAATAGTGATCTTCATGCACAAATTGTACAATTTCAATGACACAAATGTGGCAAATATTGTCGTAGCAAATATAAAAACAAAGGGAAATACTACACCAAATGCTGTTTTGGTTTCCCTAGAGCAGTTACAGAAACAGGTGAAGTGAACAAATTCATGTCTTCAGTTAGACATAGAGCCTCATTACGACCCAGGCGCTAAGTGGTTAACGGCGCTGTAAAAGGGTGCGGCACCGCTAACCACTTAACGCATTACTACGAGGTCCCTTTGCGGGACCCGACCTGAACAGCTGGTCTGGACCAGCTGTTAAAGTAGGGACCCGCAAAGGGACCTCGCAGGCAATTACGGTACTGCAATTTGCGGTACCGTAATTGCCACCTTCCCCATTCCCATCTAGCCCTATGAGGCAAAAATGGGAATGGGGAAGGGCCATGGTGAAATGGGGAAATACCGCCCAGCCAACCTTGGAATGGGGCGGTATTTCCCCATTTCACCATGGCGGACTCGTTACAACACCGGCACCAACCATGGTGCTAATACCGCCATGGTTTAGCGCCGGTGTTGTAATGAGAGCCATAGTGTTAAAGGTAAATCACCTAAAAATACATATTACATAAAAAGAACAGAAGAAGCAAAATATATCAATGATTACAATGCAATCATTGCCCTATTGTGGAATGCCAACATAGATGTGCAGTACATTGCAGACAATTCCACTGCAGTTGCACAATATGTTACAGCCTACTTAAAAAAAGCAGAAAAAACAGAGCTTCAAGACCTCTGGAATGACCTGTCATCAGACAGAACAGTGTCTCAGAAATCTTACAGCTTGGGCATAAAAATGCTCTCTCATAGAGAATGTGGCTGCTATGAAGCTGCAGATCGTTTAACCGGTACTGCTTTGTATGGAAAATCTGAAAATATAGTATGGCTAAGTCTTGGTCCTGCTACATCTAGAAAAAGAGTTCTCAAATAATGCGACGACATAGAAACAATAGCCAAAAATGATCCGAACAGCCAAGACATTTTGAAAAACAATTTAATGGAAACATACTACCCAAACAGAAGTACCACTTTGGAAACTATGGGACCGATTCATGGAATAAATATGCGCCGAAAAGGGGAGTGCAAGCGTGAAAATCGCAGCGTAAGCATGAAAATCACAGCGCACACGTGCCAAAGTTGCGCACATCGATTTATGGAATTCAGTGCGCGTGTAAATCGTGGGTGGCGCACGCGGGCGCACACATCACTAAACGGCGTGCACTATGCGCACAGGGAAAGTACACATAGCACAGCGCACACAAGAAAAGTGGGTGGAAGATGGGGCGTAACACGCGGAATGGGGAACAACGCATGAAAATGTGGGCGTTACGGGGGAAGTACAGGAGGTAAATGCTCGCAATGCCCACATGGGCGCTAACAACACGTATTCATGGAATCAAACTGGGGAAAGGCGTGTGCCAAAAAAGACGCGCAAATCCAGAAACACAGACACCAGCAGGAAGCAGGCGTAAGTGGCCCCGCACAGCATAAAAGTGCGCACAAACAAAAAACAAGCTCAAACGCTACAATAAATATACCGTTTTTCGCAGCAGTGGTCGTGGGACACCGCAGGAGGAGGAGGATAGCCAGGCCTTGCATTTTTCTACCCAGGACCAGCCTTTTTGGGATGCCTGATGACCAGGTGTATGGGAGGTACAGGTTTCCACCACACATAATCCTAGACCTGGTGAGGGAGTGGGAGGATGACCTCACATCATCCACCCTGTGCTCGCAAGCACTGAGCCCCTTGGAAAAGGTGCTCAATGTACTGCACTTCTTGGCTACTGGTTCATTTCAGCGGACAAGTGCCATAGTGAGAAGTCTGTCACAGGCCATGCAGTCACGCTGCCTACACCAGGTGTTGGCCATCATGACTGCACGCCCCTCAGTCCGCAGGCACATATATTCCTGGCCAGAACACCTGCAGAAAGGCAGGCCATGGTCCAGGACTTTTACAGGGTGGCACACTTCCCCAAAGTGCTAGGTGCCATTGATTGCACCCATGTGGCTCTCTGTCCTCCAAGGGCCACTGACCACATCTATCAAAACCACAAGCACTGGCATTCAATCAACGTGCAGGTATTATGTGATGCCAAGGGAATCATCACTTCAGTATATGCCAACTATCCAGGGCCAAGCCATGATAGTTTCATATTCAGAATGTCACCCCTAAACCAGGACCTGGAAGCTGGGCGGCATGGCGATACATGGCTGATTGGTGAGTATAAATGCTTCTGTACATGTATGCATGTCAGACACTGAGTAATGTGAAAACCCCACTAATGATAGCCATTATCACCTCCACAGGGGACAGTGCCTACCCTCTGAGCACCTACATGATGACGCCAATTCGGAACCCCACCACACCACCTGAGGTAAGATAAAACACAGCCCATATTACAACCCGGGGCATAGTGGAGTGCACATTCGGAGTGCTCAAGTCACACTTTCGCTCCCTTGACCGCTCTCGTGGGCAGCTGCTATATGCGCCCCCAGTAGTGTGCAGGATCATAGTGGCAGCATGTGTCCTGCACAACGTTGTAACTCAGCGGGGCGTGCCGGTGGACATGGTGGTGCCCCCACATCCCCAACCACATGCACGCCCGCTGCGCATGGGAGGTGAAAGGGCATGTGGTGAAGCAGCCCGTACCCAGCCTTTGGCTAATTACTTCACCTAAAATCCCACCCCTGCGGAGTGCACACAGCCCTGGCACATACCAGCTGACAATCAATGATGATGACAAAAGGGACAGTCAACTGTCACAACCATACCAGCCTGAGATTGTTCACCTGGAAGTGTTACATTGTGTGCATCGCTAGCTACTTAAAGACACCCAATGCTGTGTCACAAAAAGACACACATTCATGCAGCATGAATGACTACCCCCTTGCAAAATACCACATCAAAATAGTGCCATGTCACCCAACCACTCCCCATCTCAGCTACCCAACACACCATGGCATGGCGTGCAATGTGAAAGCAACCAAATGAATGCACAACACATGACACAAGTGTCACAAAGTGCACTGTCCCTAATGGAAACAGGTCACAGACAATATGCTCTCAGTAATCAATAAGAAACAGCACACATGAACAAATCCTTATCAGCAACACAAAACATCAGTACAGGATGAAACAGTGGCAATATATGACAGTCAAAAATTAAAGTAGTGCAAGTCTCACAACCTGACTAAGGCACCACATCGACCCCTTCCAACTGCAGAGTGTTGCTGTCAGGCAAAAGTGTCAGTGTACTCTATACAACATGAACTGCATCTGCAAAGGAGATGGGCTTGTTAAGACATGAAGTAGCTACATGTACATAAGGATAAAGACATGGATGCACAAGCAAATATCAATCCACCATGCAGTGGAGAATCGAACAACAATCCCCACTAGGGACGTACACACAGTTTTGACTACAGACTGGCCACACAACTCATGGGAGCTCAATGTCACTATGTAAGTTACTGTCACTTGGTCACACCCTTTGGAAGCCCATGGAAAGGGGAAGCAGGAGGGGTGTCTGTGTCAGGAACCCAAGCATCTAACCCAAAGACAGGACAAGCCTGCATGTGCCCAGCTGGAATACACAGTGGATGCCTACGGGAGCTACACAAAGCAACACACTGTAAAAAAAATGTTTTTTAAAAAAATCAAAAATGGCCATGTGTGGACTGGGGGGGAAGCCACCCAGGAGGGATGAGCTACAGGTGCACCCCAACACCAACATGTGTGGATGTTGAGAGAAAAAAAAACCTCCATGGGCTCATGGCCTGCACGGCTACGCTACAATGGGAGAACTGTTGTCGCTGTCATCACCCTCCTCTGCTGCAGGAGATGGCCGTGATATGGGAGGCAGACACGCAAAGCCCTGGTATGGTCCTCCATGGCAGCAAGCATACAGGTCTGGAAGGTTTGGTTCTGGAGGATAATGGTACGGAGATCCCCATGCAGCACCTCGCGGGTAGCACGCATTTCTGCCTGCATGGCCTCGCGTGATGCCCGGATCTCCTGACGGGTTGCCTGGAGCTCAGCTGACAGTGTACGTATCAGCTGCTCCAGCTGCTGTTCTGCCCTTGTACTCCGGGACACCTCAAGTTCACCCAGAGTATCTCTGAGGGACCTGTGTTCTAACCTGAGGGCTTCTCTGTTGGCCTGCGACTCTACAGATATGGCTGTGCGCAGAGTCTCCAGTCCAGCCTGTCGGTCCCTGTCAGACGCCAACATGTCCTCCCTGTGTGAGTGGCAAATGGAGTCTGTTGCCTGCTACTGGAGCTCCATCTGCTTTTCAGGGGGGAGAATGGAAGTGGCTACCCTATCCATTGCCTGAGCCATCATTTCACACGATGCTCCCTGTTGTGCTGCTATACCGTACATGGAGTTCTCCCCCACAGTATTGCCTGGTGGCGCACGGTCACCATGTTGGCGGGCACCACACCTGTTTGGGGCAAGGCGATGTGCACCTTGCTGTGCTGGCACTGCCTGACGCTGCAGGACTGCATTCCTCCTTTGATCTGCTGGCCCAGGAACAGGAGCAAATGTTGTGGAGTGTGAACCTGCATCTGTAACCGCCACAGGTGGACTTTCCAACACTGAAATCCCCATAGCGGGGTCTACTCCCGGTGCAGGTGGGTTGGACAGAACAGCATCCCTGCCAGAAACACTCACTTGTTTGTTTGTTTGTTTGTTTATTTATTTATATTGCGCACCAGACCCTTAGGTTACCGGGCGCAGCAACAAGTATATGCGAAGCTTACAATGTTACAATGTTATATAAATGAATTTACAATATTACGCCATATTACACAAATTACTAGAATGTACAGATAAAGAGTTGCCGTATTTACATGAATGTACAGTTAACAATATACATGATTAGCAGTAATAAACATAAAGGTTGATGTCGCGTCGGGGTGCATTAGGTAGGACTACGCTTGTGAGTGTTCGGGTGTTAAGTCATTGTTGGCGATGATGTGTTTGATAAGGTTCCTTCTGAAATGGGGGAAGGGTTGGTCAGCTCTAAGGTTAGGTGGCAGGGCGTTCCACAGGTTAGCAGCTTTCACAGGGAAGCAAACGCCACCAATTTTGGCAAGTCTGAATCTAGGTACTGCCAAACAATTGGAGTTGGCGAGTCTCATGGGTCTATTGGAAGTTTTTCTTTTTATTTTGTCCATCAAGTAGCTAGGAGCAGCATTATTTAAGGCCTTATGGGTTAATGAGATCATTTTTAGCTGGATTTTATTCTCAGTAGAAAGCCATTTATGTTGCCGCCTAGTCGAGGAGATATGCTCCCTCTTTCTTATTCCTAATGCAGCTCTGAGAGCATTATTTTGTAGAGTTTGAAGTCTTAGGGTAGTGACTTTATTGGCGCTACTGTATAGGGCATTACAGTAATCAAGTCGGGAAAGAATTAAGGCTCTAGCCAGGATTAGGCAGCTGGTATTGGACAGGAAGGGCTTGCCTGCTCTGATCAATTTACAGGTGTAAGCAGTGGTGGAGGCTAAGGAGTTTACCTGTTTAGTGAAGGACAGGGTAGAGTCGAGATAAAAACCAAGTGTTTTTACTTCCCTCGAGACTTTAATGACATTTCCGTCTATGCTGAAGGCTGAGTAATCTGGGCCCAATTTGTTAATATTGGCTTGTGTGCCCAGAATGATCAACTCTGTCTTATCATCATTCAGGCAAAGACCGTGAGTGGCCATCCATGCCTGAATGATGAGATACACTCTATTCACCAACTCCCCATCCTCACTGTGATCCCCAGAAAGTGGGAAGAGAATCTGTGTATCATCTGCATAGTTAGTGTAGGTGATACCGAGATTGTCCAAATCATCGAACAGAGGTTTGGTGAATATATTGTAAAGGGTCGGAGAGACGCAGGATCCCTGAGGGACACCACAAGTAATGGGTATAGGGTCAGCTGCTGCCGAAGGGGAAAAGACTCTCATAGTTCTCTCACTCAGAAAGGATTCTATCCAACTGATGGCTTGGGTGGAGAAGTGAGCGGCAACGTCCAGGTGTTTGCAGAGGACTTTGTGGTCCACAAGATCAAACGCAGCTGAGAGATCTAGTAGGAGGAGGAGGGCTGTCTTACCCTGATCTCTCAGTTCGTCTATTTGGGCCTTTAAGTCAATCAGGGCTGTTTCCGTTCCGTGTAGTGGGCGGAAGCCAGATTGTCTAGATCCTAGTAGTTTGTGCAGTTCAAGGTAGTTTTGAATCTGTATATAGGCCACTTTGTCCAGGATCTTTAGCAGAAACGGAACTGTGGTGATTGGACGGTAATTGGTGGGGATGAGAGGATCTAAAGTTTGCTTTTTAAGCAACGGGAGCACCCAGGATTGTTTTAGGTTAGCTGGGATGATACCTGTGGAGAAAGATGCATTGACAAGTTTGGAGATAAATGGTGATAGGTCTCTGGCAGCGTCTTTTATTAGCTGTGCTGGGCAGATGTCACCTTTGCAGTTGGATGGTTTGAGGGTGAGGATGATTTTTTCAATCTCGAGTGTGGAGGTTTTGGTGAAGGAGAATTTGGTATGTTGAGGCATGTGGATCGCCTTAGGTGGTGACAGTGTAGGGAGTTTAAGCGAGTCTTTTTTAAGTTGAATTTTGTTTTGGAGGGTAGTAATTTTATTAGTTAGAGCATATTGGATGTCAGAACACCAGGTCTGATCTTTAGTGCAGGTGTCTGGTATGGCAATAGGTGACTCAAGTTCCTTTAGGATGGAGAAGAGTTCCTTCATGCTTGATTTGGAGTTGGCGATACGATCGTTGTATGAGTTTTTCTTAGCCAGACAGACTGCGTTTTTGTATTGACGGGAGATAGATATTAGGTTAGCCTTGTTCTCAGCAGTTGCACATATTTTCCAGTTGGATTCATATTTTCTCTTGGTGAGACGTAAAGCCTTAAGTTCGGGCGTGAACCATTTATTTAGATGGGCTTTGGGTTTACTTGTACGCATTTTAAGTGGGGCAATTTTGTCCAGAGTATCAGTCATAATTTTGTTATACTCGTGAACTAAAGTGCCGGGGTCTAAATTGTCAGGCAAGGCGTTTAAGGTTGGAAGAATAGCGGGTATGACATTATCTATTGTCATATTCTTTTTGTTTCTTGTGGGGCATGAGGGTGCCATGGGGACGACTGTAGAGGATGGTTGGGAGGTTAGGAGGTCAAAGGACACTAATGAGTGGTCAGACCATGATAAAGCTGAGATAGAGGAGATGACTGTAGTACAGTTAGAGTCAGCGACCCAGTCTAATATTCTACCTTTCGTATGGGTAGGGTTGTTGACTTTTTGGGAGAACCCTAGAGAGTTAATAGCTTGGGAAATAGTCGCGGCATGCACATCTGTTTTGTCATTGAATCCTAAGTTAAAATCCCCTAATAACAACAATTGAGAGGTGGTTTTAGCATTGAGGGTTAGTAACTTGTGTAGATCCTCTTCGAAGGTCCCAAGTGGGCCTGGAGGTCTATAGATTAGGTGAATAGTTAGGGATTGATTATTATTTATAAGGAGTTTAGCAGTGAGGGCTTCACAGGATTGTAGCGTTAGTGCAGGGGCTAGTCTTAGTGAGAGGCTTGATTTAGAGATAATGGCAATTCCGCCTCCGCGGGTGCCCTCTCGGTCTTGTCTACATATAGTGTAGCCGTCAGGTATGGCTAGCATGAGTGAAGGGCCTGCTGCCTGGTGTAGCCAAGTTTCAGTTATAGCAATGAAGTCCAGGTTATTCTCAGTGATTAGATCAGCTATCTCAAGGGCATGTGCAACTAGTGACCTGGCATTGAGAAGTGCTCCTTTATAGGAATGTTCCTTAGTTTCCTCTTTGGTATGAGTGTTTTTCGCGCTGGATTTTGTCTTGGGCACAGATATTTGGGTAAGCGTTGAAGCTCGGGTGTGGTTAGAAGCGTAGCCTGTATTGCCAATTTGATGTTTCATTTCAGATTTTGTAGGAAGGAGGAGTCGTCTAGGTGTCTCATGGAGTTTGTTAAGTCTAGCGCGTAGTTTGCTATTTCTATCGTGGGTGGAGCTAGGCTTGGAAGTGTAAACTAGTGGTTCTAACAGAGTTTGGTGTTTAGAGTCAGTGTAGGCATGAGTGTTAGTAATAATATCTGGTGATATATGTGATAGAGGTGCATGTGAGTAAAGTGGGGTTTCTGTGTAGCTGCTTAGCTTGCTAGTAGCAGGAAATGTAGCAATAGCCATGATGCAGTAGAAGCTAAGTAGGCTGGACATTGTGTGTGACTGGTACTTAGTTTGGTGGGTGAGTGGTTTGCAATACAATGGTCTCTGGGCGACCATAAGGCACTACACAATATCACAGTGGTCTCTGGGTGACCATAAGGCACTACACAATATCACAGTGGTCTCTGGGTGACCATAAGGCACTACACAATATCACAGTGGTCTCTGGGTGACCATAAGGCACTACACAATATCACAGTGGTCACTGGGCGACCATAAGGCACTACACAATATCACAGTGGTCTCTGGGCGACCATAAGGCACTACACAATATCACAGTGGTCACTGGGCGACCATAAGGCACTACACAATATCACAGTGGTCTCTAGGTGACCATAAGGCACTACACAGTATCACAGTGGTCTCTGGGTGACCATAAGGCACTACACAGTATCACAGTGGTCTCTAGGTGACCGTGGTACCGGTGCTATTATCAAGTGACAGCATATTGCAAAGCAGGGCAAGAGTATGGTTGGTTGGCTATAGATTGTGCATTGAAATATTTTTGTTGCGGTTCAAGAGCACAACGGAGCATGTGGGACCTTGGACGTAGCAATGTTGGGAGGTGCTAGATCAGGGCTCTAGCTCGAAGGTCGGGAATGGAATGTGGAGGAGGGGGCAGTATGCTTAGCCTGTAGGTGGACGGCAAGGGGTCCTGGCTCTAGGCTCGACGGTGTAGACAGGCTGAGGACAGGCACAGTGCCTTTGTGGGTGCCCTCGTTGATTGAAAAAAGAGTACGTTTTGCATTGTCCAGGTGGTAGTCTATCGGTTAGAGAATAGAAAAATTGTGCAGGGGGGGTGGCCACGTCGCGCTCCCATGCGCGTAACAGGCGCAGGAACAGGCCTTTGTATGGCCTTAGTGCTGGCCGCCGGCGAATCCGCCTGCCGGCGGAACCAGCTGGAGTAATCGAGGCTCAGCCTCGGTTTCGCGCCGCGCCGCGCCCGGCATGGGCAGGTCAGGCGCTGTATGGGACAGGGTCAGGCAGGCTCTGTCCGTGTGCCCGCTGGAGCCTGGATCCTCTGCTGGGCTGGGGGGGCTCCTGCCCTCACCCCTCGGCGAAGGGAGATGGAATGGAACTTGTTTCATAGAGGTCTCCGGAGGTGTACCCAGAGACACCCGTGAACAGCATGGTTTGTAGGAGAAATGGGCTTTCACCCACCACCACCCCACGTCCTCCACTGGTGCCCGGTTGTGGCTGTGATTCCTCCTGGGTCTGCACCATCTCCTCCTCCTCAACAGCATCAAGTGTCTCATCACCTGCAAAAACATGAAAGATAGCAAATGGATACAGGCATGAGCACCATAGCACACACACATATGCCCGACGAGGCAGAGATCCAGTACATAAATGACACATGCCCCACGTGACAATAACCCTGGCATGCATGCACTGTCAATGAGTTGGAAGGGGAGGCAAAAAGCAGACACTGAGGACTCCAAGATGGAAAAGCAACACATGTGCTGCATGCTAGTTAGCACTGGCATCACACATTAGCCTGTGAGTGGCATGTCCAATAGACATACATGACACATGCCAGCACACAGATGGCACTTAGCATAGCCATGGTACATTTGACAAGTACAGCCATATGGTAGGAAATAAGTACTGTCACCGATCCATGTGAGATGGACATCATGAGATAAAACATGCAAAATAGTGTGACAAAACACGCATGTGCCACACGCTGCAACAAATCCAGTGTTCCCTGATGCAGTGATGGCAGGCACATGGATACATCAATGGTTGGTCACTTCAACATGACAGAAGACAACAATCATGTTCAACATTCAAACAGGGCCCAAAAATGATTGTGTGCAGGCCATGTGTAGGTGCACATTAATCAATCAGCCTGAATGGTGAAATCATTCCCATAACAAGGTAATAAATGTGGGCCATTGTGGGGTGTAATCTATGACTGAAGTATGTTACATTTGTGGCAGTATGGCAAAAAAATGTGTGGTAAAAATGGCAAGGATTAAAACAATCAGGCTGAATGAACAGGAAAACATTTTGAACAATGTTGTTGCAAGATGACAGTTGAAGGGCAACTGCAGTAAGCAGGTGCAAATTGGCAACTGTAGTCAGAAGGGATACTGTCATACCCAAACCCAAGGCCGGGGAATGGTTTAGAGGGACCACATGGGTGACCCATAGCAGTCATGACTACAGAGCCTCACCTGGCACTCAATCAGAACACATCACCCAAGCAACATACCATGGATTGCACACACATGCATGGGCACTCACCGGACAATGCTTCAAGATCTGGTAGGTCTCCCACGCCTCGGATCTGATCCTCTGTGATGAAGCCTCCAGCGACAGACTCATGTTCAGTGGGTTGGTCGTCCTCTGGTGGAGACCAACCGCCAGTCACCAGAGTAGAGGCATGATTGGCAGCCAGCTTGTTCTTTGCTCTGCGTTTCAGGTCATTCCACCGCTTAGAGCAATCATCAGCTGTGCGCTTCACAAATCCAAGGGAACTAATGCGGTCCGCAATGGTCTGCCAGTGGGCCCTACGTTGAGCAGGTGTAGTCTTGCACCCTGCAGTCACCACCATTTCGTGGCTATGTGCCGACACATGGCCCACAAGTGCATCTATTTCAGCGTCATTGAAACTAGGCTTCCTTGACGTGCCGGAGTGTGTAGCGGTGTCTGGGGCCCCAGCCTGTACTGCAAGAGCACCCTTCTTCTTCTTGGAAGGTGGTGCGGACCATGAGTGGCTTACGCCGCTCTGGTTGGTAGGGGCAGAAGCGCAGATGGACTGGGCACTGGAAGTTTCCAAAGGCACAATGACCAAAGGTCTCACTGCAGGCATTGGCTGCAGGGTGATGTTTGCAGGTCCAACCTCGGTGTGATGGACTTGGACCGACACTGTCCCGGATGGAGACTCGTGGCTGGGGTGGATTGAGCTGCAGCTGCCCCTGCAGCCTCCTCACCCTGGCTACTTGGGGCAGCAGATGACATTGCTTCTCCAGATCCACGTGGCCTGGTGACAGCAACTTTCACTGCCACACGTGGCTTAGACTTGGTGACACGGTCAGCCTGGGAGTCATCCTGTGCCGGTTCAGTTGACAATATGGGCCAGTTTAACAAGGTCTGAGCTGGGATGGTGTCAGCTACATTTCCCCCAACCCTTGGGTGTGGGGGTGCATAGGTGTCCCTGATTGGTCCTCCACATATTGGCCTCTTGGGCCACCCTGCACATCCTGGCCACGTCCCCTACCGCGCCCACCTCTTTGAGCTTGGCCACCTTTGCCCCCCTTACTGCTTGGTCGCCTCCCAACCATGGCACTGATGTTGTTGTACCTATGGGAGTTGCAGTAAACAATTGTCCTGGGCACTTGGGGTGAAAGGGGTAGGGTACTAGATGAAATTCGTACCCTAGTGCTTTAGCAAGGCTGTCTGTGACCCCTGGGGAAAGATGACGGGTCACGCAATGCACAGGCACCCCGAAAACAATATTTAACGTTCACGCAACCCCTGGTAGAGCATGTGCGTGGAAAAATGAACCTGCACTACGCTGTGGCACCCAGAAACACAAAAATAAGCGTATGTGTGGTACACGCAGTCTATAATGACCTCTGAATGGGTACGCGACACACGGGGGCAACCACAGTTGGAAAATACGTGCGCGACTCTAACCGTCTGCCTGGAAAAAGAATGTGAAAAGATCCGTTGGCAACACCCCCGCCAAAAGAAGAATTGAACGCTGTCTGACTAAACAGAGAGTACGAACTGGAACCGTTGTGAAGTTATCGCATGTCAACTGACAAGAAGTACAAGAATCACCCGCTCGCTCTCCACAAAATGCACGTTCAAGAAAATGGTGTCCTACGCGTACCTTTTAAGCCAGCCCCCACGTGCAATGTCACTTACACGCCTACGCGCTAAGGCCCTTTCCTCCAATTGCACGCAGTCACACCCGGACGTGCAGTTTTTGCACGTGTACAATCAACATGCACCCGTGTCGAGGGAAACGTCCTGGCGCGTCACGTCACAGATGTGCTTACGCGCTAAGGGCCTTTCCTTGAATTACACGCTGATGTGCAGTTTTTTCACATGCCAAATCACTCCGTATCAAGCTGGCCACGCAACAACACACGGAAGACCACGCTCCTGCCCAGAAGGCCATTTTCCTGCCCCCCAGTGCCCCGAGCATGCTCCTACCTGCCATCTGCTTCTGCCTGCCTGCCTGCTGCCCACGTGCCCTGCTGTTTGTTGCCTGCATGTCAGCCATCTGCAGGGGTGTAGTTGCTGTGACCACCCCTGCTGGAACAAAAGACTCCCGAATGGGATACCATCGCTCCACAGCACAGCCCCAGGACCCAGTTGCCCACCCACACCTGCCTCTGGGGTTGCCATGTCGGAAACAACACCATCTGGCACCACTGGCAACCCCCAGCCAGAGAGGCAGAGGGCTACCAGCTTCAGTGCCAGTGAAGTTGGTATCCTGGTGGATCAAGTCCTGGGGCAGTATGATGCCCTCTTTGGAAGTTTGCGCGCCAACAATGAAGGACGGAAGAGGATCTGGATGGACATCGTGACTGCCATCAACGACTCACTATTCGGAATAACGGCCCTACACACTCTAAAGGCCGCACATTGGATTGGGTCACAGACATCAATTGCGTTTCCCTCATAACAGCAATTGAACCTTCCATATGGACAGATCACTATCTGATTTCATTGACCATTTCAGACCTTCCTCAACCAAAATCTACTAAACCTCATGCTCCTCCTGCCCTCACCCGCTGTAAAAAAAATATAACACTTGCAAATCTTCTCCCCCTGATCCAACCTATCACCAATCACTCTAGCCAGATCTCTAACCCTAATGATCTAGTCGACCTGTACAATAACAGCATCAACTCGGTGATTGACGCCATTGCGCCGCTGAAACTCACTAAATCTAAACCTACTGCCCATCTTAACACCTGGTTCACTGCCACGCTAAAAGCCCTACGCAAAGAGAAACGACACGCAGAAGCCTGCTGGAGAAAAAACCCTTCTCCCAACAACAAAAACCTTCTCACTGCCCTTACTAACAGCTACAAAAAACAAATCATTCAGGCAAAAAAAGAGACCTTTAATGACAGAATCAATAAAGCGAACTCGAATACCAGGGAAATCTTCTCCATTCTGAGAGAATTAGAATCCCCAATTGAACCCATAGACTCCTGTACCAAAGACAAAGCCTGGTGCACTAACATTCAAAAAGCCCTATGCAACAAAATCACAATGTTACAAGACAAAATATTAGCCAAAAAATCCGCCCTCCTCAACATTGCCCTCTCCACGCAAGAAACCATCCTCCAGGAACTTGCCGCCAACCAAACTAAACCCCCTAACCAATTTAGCTTTAAAGCCATTTCTATTGTGGAAACTAAGAACATCATCATGTCCTTGAAACCGTCCCGATGCCTTGGTGACACCTGTCCAGCCCCAATTATTAAAGAGGCTGCACATGAACTAGCCCCCTTTGTCACATTATTTATTAATTCTTCATTTAAATCATGCTCTGTGCCAACCAACCTTAAAGATGCT